>NC_049222.1:82201202-83578285 GCF_011100685.1 Canis lupus familiaris
AGCAAGGCTTTTCTACAAGAAATAGAAACTTCCTTGAAGGGCAGCTGTGGTCATTATGCCGCACCCACTGTGAACTGACAATTGTTGACAAAAGAAAGAATCTTCAATGTCATTCGTGTTTTGAAAATATAAATGGGTGGTCCGAGTTATATAGAATTCATATGATTAAAAAAATTCAGTTTTTCTCTCCACCCCCTTCCTCCCCCCCTTTTTTTTGGTTGCTCATAATCCTGAAGTAATCTGATCAGAATGACAGCTGGATGTTGGGGAGACAGAAAAGTATTGCTTTCAAGGGATCCCTGGTTTGGCCAGTGGTATGTTTGAGATCAGCAGACTCCCAATCCCTCACTCATAAATTGATTCTGTCCAAAATATGCTGTTGTTTTAAAACCAGTGAATGGAAGTTAAAGCGAAATTTCCCATAGGAACAATGTTGTAACTGCTAGATAGGATCCCAGCTATGTGGTAATTTCCTGCTTTAACTCCTATTAAACTAATAATGTAGCCAAACATTTAGATTTCTGCTTTGGGATCTTGCACAACTCTAAAGGATCCTTTTAATGTCTTTTTAAATTTATTTTTATTATTATTATTTTTCTCTTCTTCAAAGATGCTCCTCATCTCCCCTCCATACTGGACCAGGCCTTCTGGTTTTCATGGGTTAGCCCTTAGCTCTTCCAGCCATCCCAACTGAGGTGCCAGACATGGTGGGGGAAAAAATTGTCCTGGACATCCAGTGCAGTTAAGCTTTTAGCTAACTCCAACCTCGCTGGCTGCATGGGAGACCCTAATTAGGAACCTCCCAGCTGAGATCAGTCAAGCCACAGAAATATGAGTGATAATCCAGTGTTTTTAAGTCATTACATTTTGAGGTGACTTATTACACAGAAATAACCAGAGTACACACTGTCCAGCCTCCCATATTTTTCCCACATTATTTTTTCTTTTATATTGTTTCTGCTACATTTTGAGTAGATCAGGCAGTTGTGACCTAACCTGGGAACCTAACCATGAGTCAGGACATTGATGTGAGGATGATGTTCCTCAGTGATTGGCAAGGAAAGGTATATGGCACTCCAACATAATTAGGCATTTGTATTTAGGCCTGCCTGGGAAACAGATGAGAGAAATGGATACTCTCCCTTTATCTTCTTGGGTGCTGGCGTGGGGAGATAGAGTGTGTCAGGAGGTTGCTAAATTGATTGTTCAGAGGATTGGAATTTCTGCCCCAATTATGTGAACCATCTCAATGAAAGTTTTTTCCCTTTTGTACAACAACTATGTAGTTGTATTTTGTTGGAAGGACAATTGAATTAGAATCCTTTCCATGGTAAGAATAGTGCCCTCAAGATAGCCAACCTTTCTAAGAAATCACTGCTACATTGTCGTATAATTCTGTGCCATTAAGGTCTCCTTTCCAAGTAAGCAAATAAATACCATAGTATTATGGTGTATTATAGTGTTTGCTTTTTACCTTTCACTCTCAGATCTTCAAATATAGATTTGTCACTATAATTCATTCTCCATCTCTAGATGGGCAAATCTATATTGCCCTTATTGTATTGACACAGAACATGTTTTTGTATCCTGTGATGGTCCTTTTGCAAAGCAAGAATATTCAAGTATCCATAAATATAAAAATATTATTAGCTCTTTGTTAAAGAAAAATCATTTTGGGCAGAGCCTGGGTGGCTCAGCGATTTAGCGCCGCCTTCTGCCCGGGGTGTGATCCTGAGGACCCAGGATCGAGTCCCACATTAGGCTCCTTGCATGGAGCCTGCTTCTCCCTCTGCCTGTGTCTCTGCCTCCCTTTCTCTGTGTCTCTCATGAATAAATAAATAAAATCTTAAAAAAAAAAAAAGAAAGAAAAGTCATCTTATCTTATTAGTCCGAATTAACATCATCTTTCAGGCAAAACAAAAACAACAAAATCCCAGACCTTCACAAAAAATGGGCTTCTTAATGTTCAGGTGAATAGCTGGCATAGATTTTAGTTCTTCCATCTAATCGTTCTTCTCCATGCAGGAAGAGCTTAGCATGTCTGAGTGTTTACTTTTTGGGTTCATCCAATACTGCTGAAATGGACTTTGACATCAGACTGATGTAGTTTAATTTCAAGCTCTTATTGCTTAATGCTTACCTCGGACTCGGTACTTAACCTTTAGAGCCTCATATTTCTCATATGAAAAATGAGGATAATAATAGAACCTTATATTTAGAGTTGTTTTGAGGATTCTATCAGATGTTGGTCCTAAAATGTACATAGTGAATGCTTAACAAATGTTAGCCAATCGTTGTTACTCGGATATATTATGGGGTAGCTTGCTATTGTGTTTGGACTTACCAATCACTGCTTTGGAAAGGTGAAAATGTACCTTTTCTTTTCTTCTTCTTCTTCTTTTTTTTTTTTTTTTAAGATTTTATTTATTTATTCATGAGAGACACAGAAAGAGAGAGAGAAGCAGAGACACAGGCAGAGGGAGAAGCAGGCTCCATGCAGGAAGCCTGACGTGGGACTCGACCCCAGGTCTCCAGGATCACGCCCTGGGCTGAAGGCGGTGCTAAAACGCTGGGCTACCAGGGCTGCCTGAAAATGTACCTTTTCAAATCTTGATCTGCATGCTCTTGAGAAGACTTGGGCCTATCATGTCATCTCTCAAGACATCTGAAGAATCTGGGGGTGTTCCTTCCTCATTGAATCCCCAATCTTTCTCTCATTGAATTCATCAACCAGGAGTACAACTTTGAGAACACCACTTCTCTGCTCAAAAATTTTCCATGGCAGCTTGGAAATGACTTCATTAAAGCACAAACTGCTTAGCTTTGTATTCAAAAGGCCTTCCCCAATTGGGCTCCTGGTCTATCCTTCTAGATTTATCAGGTTCCCTTTGCTGTCACCAAAGGAGGTCAGTTGCATGCTTTTCCTAATACATAACTGTGCTTCACCCCCCTCCTCCCCTTATTTATATGGTTTACTCTGCTTAAAGTGGACAGAGCCCTTTACTTCTAACTAACCTACCCATCCTTCAGGGAGGGTCTTCCTTAATAGATCCCTCTGTAAAACCTCTTATCTCTCCTGCTTGGAATCATCTCATTCCTCTGGAGCATCTAGAATATGCTGCTTATGCTTCCTTTGTGCAACAATCACACCCAACTTTTCTTATTCATATGTAAACTTTATGAAAACAGGGACCATTTCTTACCCATATTTTTATTTGCCACAATACTTAGCCCAGTCACATCAGTGTTTCCCAAACTATCTGTGAAGAAGAACTAGTCTTAAAAAAATTGCAATCTGCTACTCAGTATTTATCCAAAGGACACAAAAGTTCAGATTTGAGCATGCATCTCGATGTTTATAGCAGCATTATCAACAATAACCAAACTATGGAGAGAGCCCAAATATCCATTGACAGATAAATGGGTAAAGAAGATGTGGCATGTGTAGATAGATAGATAGATAGATATGTATGTATATGTATATCTATCTATCTATATATCAGCCATCAAAAAGAATGAAATCTTACCATTTGCATGCATCAACATGGATGAAGCTAGTGTGCATTTTGCTAAGTGAAATAAGTCAGTCAAAGACCAATACCATATGATCTCCACTCATAATGTGGAATTTGAGAAAGAAAACAGATGAACATATGAAAGGGGAAAAGAAAAATAGGAGAGAGAGAAACAAGCATAAGAGACCCTTAACAATAGAAAGCAATCTGAGAGTTGATGGAGGAAGTGGGTGGGGGATGGGCTAGCTGGGTGATGGGGATTAAGGAGGACACTTGCGATGATGAGCACTGGATGTTGCATGTAAGTGATGAATTACTGAATTCTACTCCAGAAACCAATATTGCACTGTATGTTAACTACCTAAAGTTTAAATTAAAAAAGGAAAAATGGTTGCAATCTGTTGCAGACTAGGATGTTTGTAAAATATCATAAAAATGAATTACTATAAAAGTGAAATAAAAACCAGACTTACAAAATACAAGCCTAGATATATCATTATTATAGTCAATAGACATATAATTATTCTCTCAAAGTGGTATAAGTGTATTTAAACACTCAATTTCTGTACTTCTCTTATCTCCCACTAGTAAATGCATGGACCATGAGATAATATAAAATGTGTGTATTGGTGTCTGCCCCCAGGTTCTGGCACAGAGTTCCTAAAACACATGTAATTTCCTAATGATAAGAACATGAGAAGCATCTTTTGTTCTAATATTTGGTCTTTGATCTTGTTTCTCTGACACAGGATTCCTAAAACCCTTATAATTTCCTGGGAGACAGAAGTGTCTTTTTAAAGATTTATTTATTTATTTGTGAGAGAGATAGAGAAGGAGAGAGAGAGAGAGAGAAAGTGAGCAGGGGAGGGGCAGAGGGAGAGACGGAATCTCAAGCAGACTCCCTGATGAGCTTGGAGCCTGACCCAGGGTTTGATCTTGCCCCTGAGATCACAACCTGAGCCAAAACCAAGAATCAGATGCTTCAGAGATTGAGTCACCCAGGTGCCCCAGGAGTGTCTTTAGTTTGAATGGGGTGACTCTGGATGGGCCCCTTGATGGCTCCTGGATCGGGGCTGGTTACCGAAAGACCCAGCCAGGATTAGAAACTTGGAATCTTCATCCCCTTCCCCCCACTCTCCAGAGAGGGTACAGGAGCTGGAAATGGAGTTACCGGTCAATCATACCTACATGATGAAGCCTCCATAAAAATCCCAGAAGTGTAGGGTTTTGGGGGGCACTTCCAGGTTTGTGAACACATCCACCTACTGGAAGTGTGACACACCCCAGCTCCACCAGGACAGAAGTTCCTGCACTCAGGCCCAGACCTTGCACTGGATCATCTTCTTCATCTGGATGTTCACCTGTATCTTTTATCATACCCTCTAAAAAAGGATAAACTGGTAAACACCAGCAAGTGTTTCCCTAAGTTCTGTGAACCAATCTAGCAAATTAATCAAATCCAAGGAGGGGGTTGCAGGAACCTTGGGTTTATAACTGATAGGTCAGAAGCACAGGTAATGATGGGACACAAAGTGGAGGGCAGACTTGTGGGACTGAGCTCTTCTGTGGAATCTGACGCCAACTCTAAGTAGAGTGTCTGAAGTGAGTTAAATTGTAGGACACCTAGCTGGTGTCACAGAGCATTACTTGGTGGGGAAAAAATGAACACACTTCTGGTGTCAGAAGTATTATGAATGTGGTAGTTGTGTCAGAGTAAAGAAGACACACGGGAGAAAAGCTGAGTTTTTCCAACTTAGGCTGGCTAAGTCCATAGGCGACACACTGAATAGCATGACTATATATAATTGCTAAGTAAACATGTTCATTAGATAAGTGGATCCATGGAATAGACAATATTTTATAACAAGATTTTCTCCTACACTTTTGACCATTGTTGGTCTCAGAATCCATTCTTTAAGAATATAGGATAATTAATTATTGATAAACTGTGATGAAATTTGTCCCCATTGGCTTGATGATTTTGAAATCTTACACTGATACATTTATGTTTAATTTTTTTTTATGTTTAATTTTTTAAAAAAATATTTTATTTATTTATTCATGAGAGACACACGAGAGAGACAGAGACAGAAGCAGGCTTCCTGCAATGAGCCTGATATGGGACTCGATCCCAGTCCTGGGATCATGACCCAAGTCAAAGGCAGATGCTCAACCATTGAGCCATCCAGGTGCCCCACGTTGATGCATTTAAACAAGCAAACCCAGACATGATTTTCTCTTTGAAAGGATAAAGGTGGAATGGGAAAATTGCTACATGCCAGAAATTCAGAGATACTTCCTATTGAAGAAAAAATGAAAACTCTCATCTAGGCTTAGTGTTCTGCCTTAAATCATTTAATTTCAAGAAATATATTTTAAATTGAAGAAATATACATCACACAATTTACATGGTTAGTCAGGAATTACACTAAAGTTCATTAAATTACATCCAGGGAATTTAAGTGAACTCAAGTAAGTAAATTAAGTGCTGAGTTAATTAAGTTGTTAATTAGTTAATTAACTGTTATAGTTTTAAGTGATGCCATTAACAAACTGACATAAATTTCAGTTTTACTTTCCTATATTTAGAAGGCCTTCATGGAACTGTAAAAGCTTGAGGGCCTAATTCTTTCCACAGAGTTTTGAACCAAATACTAACATATTTATAATAAGATTTTTATTATTTAGGGTTGAAGTCATTTTAAAGCAATTTGTCTAATTGCCTTTTTTTTTTGCTCTTGCAAATCAGAGCATAGTCTCTTCATTTGCTTTTTCTTCTATAAAATAGAATACCTAAGTGAAATGAAGATGAAAATACAGTGCATAACCAGTTTGATGTATACCACCACATTTTTTTTGAAAGTAAGCTCTATGACCAAAGTGGAGATTGAACTCATGACCTGAGATCAAGAGTTGCATTCTCTACCAACTGAGCCAGCCAGGTGCCCCACATTCCTTTCTACTATGGTTTTTAGGCATGACAGTTTCAGAAAGGTAGGTTCTAGTTATGTGCTATAAGATAAACCACCCCAAAACTGGGTGGCTTAAAATAATAATAATCATTTGCATAGTCCACACATCTGTAAATTGGGCAAAGCTCCATGAGGACAGCTCATCTGGCCTGCTAAGGACTGGGTGGTCCATTTCTAAGAAGGCTCATTCACATGGCTGGCAAGCTGGTGCTGGTTTCTGGCTAGGAGCTCAGCTAGGGCTGTCTTCTGGAGCCTTAGTTCCTCTCCTTATGGGTCTCTTCACAAGGTGATTTCAGCTTCAACACAGTATGGTGGCAGGTTTCTAACAGTGAGTTCTAAGAAGCCTTAACAGAAGTTGAAATTCTTCTTACGACCTACCTCAGAAATCCCAGAACATCACTTCTGCAGTATTATGTTGGTTAGGCAAGTCACCCAAGTCAGCCCAGATTCAAAGAAAGCGGATAACTCCAACTTTCACTGAGAAAAGTACCAAAGATACAAAGGAGTAATTTAGTTCAGTAACTTAAGGAGGACATGTAAACTCATGTAATAGTTTTTGGATACTGAAAAAGGTGGTGATTAAAATTTTTTCAGGGGCACTTGGCTGGCTCAGTTGGTAGAGCATGCAACTCTTGAACTTGGGGTTGTGTGTTCACATTGGACATGGAGCCTATTTAAAAAAAATAATTTTAGGGAAGATGGTTTGGGTATGGGTTAAATAGGTGATGGGGATTAAGGAGTGTGCTTGTTGTGATGAGCACCAGGTGTTGTTTGTAAGTGTTGAATCTCTATACAGTATATTGATATACTGATATTAAGCTGTACTGATATTAAGCTGTACGTTAACCAATTGGAATTTAACTAAAAACTGATATTAAGCTGATATTAAGCTGTACGTTAACCAATTGGAATTTAAGTAAAAACTTAAAAAATTAAAATCCTCTATTCATCTTTAAAAAAACTAAGAAGGGCATGTGAGTGGCTCAGTCAAGCATCTGATTTGGTTTCTGCTCAGGTCATGATCTTGGGTTGTGGGGTTGAGCTCCATAACAAGTGCAGAATCTGCTTTGTACTCTCTCTCCCTGAAGCAAATAAATAAATCTTTAAAATAATAAAGTAAAAAAATAATACAATTTTTTCCTCAGGGCTACTCCACCATCAGCTGAACATTATAAGCAATACTGTGAGCAGATAATGTAGTAGAAGGCACAGTAGTTCTGGACAGAGATCTGGGTTTCAGTTAAGGTTCTGTTCTGTCTGAGAGATTTCGAGAAAGTTATTTAATCATTTTTTTTATAGATACCTATTTATTTGAGAGAAAAAGAGAGCACAAGTGGGGGACAGGGGCAGAGGGAGAAGCAGGGAGCCTTATGTGGGGCTTGATCCCAGGACCCTGAAATCAAAGGCAGATGCTTAGCTGACTGAACTACCCAGGCACCTCATTATTTAATCTTTCTAAGACTTTGTTTTCTGATGTTTAAAAGGAGGATAAAAATATTTCACTATTGGTGTACATCCCAGGGCGGGTGAGAAGCTCAAATGGATTACTGTATAGAAAGAGTGTATTTTAGGTGGAAAAACAAATTATATGTGTTTTGCTGGGCATTCTTACTGCCAGAATATACCTATTGTATTGTCATACAGATATGTTTTTAGTTTGTACTTCATTTTTATTTATTTGTGTATGAGTAACCCAGAATTCTTGCCCTATTATATTCATTGGGAATTACAATGCATGATCTTAGGCAGTTTGCTTATATATTGTGAGGGTGCACTTCTCATAACCAGATATGTAAGATAAAGGGAATTTCCCCACCATTGGAAGTTTGGAGTTTTGGACTTTGGGTGGAGTTGGGGGAGGTATAGACACCTTACCTAATATGGAAGTAGTACTGAAAGAGTAATACTAGATTGGGTCTCTTGTAAGTTTCTGTATCCATCAGGCTATAAATCTGGGAGCATGAGGCATGGTGCAAAAGGTGTCCATGGTTGCTCAATGGTTTGGATTGGTAGTAGTGACCACAATTATGGCCCAACAAAAGCTAAAATGATCTCAACTGGTTCTATTGAGGGTTTGTCATTAGTAACAATGCCAGGCAATTGGACATCTGAGAGAAGCAAGCATTAGAGATGAGGAAAGTAGAGGAAAGAATTGAATAAACCTACCCTAAAGGATTATGGTTGGAGATAGTTGATGAATTGCACTTTGATCCCCAGAAATAGTGAGACAATCCAGTGTCTTTCTCATGAAGGCAAAAACTAAGTGGGGTGTCTGGGCTAGCTACAGGAAAGGAATGTGCTGGTGGGTTGGGGCTTATTCAGGTATTAACCTAGCAGAATTAAGGAAACCATAGACATTCCTCTAAAATTTCTCCAGGCCTTTCTTTTATACCTTGATCAATGTTGTACCCCTCATTTGTCTTGTTAGGTCAAACCTCCTTTAGGGGCAGGTTCACCCTCTAACAAAGTCAGGGCTTATGTTCAGTGAATTGTGTTTCCAAATAAGTCTAAGAAACACTGTAACAAATATTGGATTGGACTGAAGAAGAGAGACTTTAGTGCAACCTTATAATAAATATTGGCTTCTTTAAAGATTAGAAAAGAGAAAATGGAGGTAGACTACCCTGGGTAGTTCAGTTGGCTACTTTTTGCTACCTGCCCTAGACCATTTAGTGCTCTCAGATGCAACTGATTGGCAAAAGTTGATGAAATAAGCTTGACTTCTAAAAGCTTCTCAAAGTTCACAACTGCAGAATTTAGTGTGTGCAATATGTACTTTGTAGAAGTGGAATTCTGTTCATGACAGCAGCATCCACATGAACTGGAGATGGCACCCGAGACTAATGTCCTGCATAGTGTGTGGATAGAAATGGATATAGAGTGAATAAAACAAATATTCTACATGGTGCTTAAAATGTGCTTGTAGCAACTTTTCTAAAGCAGGAAATCAATAAATGCACGACAATATAAATTCCCTCTTCTCTAGACAATCAGGAAATAAGTTGTTTATCAAATAATCAAGTTTTAAGAATGTCCTGTGAGGACTATATTTTATGGGAAGCACTGTTGATTGTCTATTCAATATCTATTCTTTCTTTCTTCTTCAGTGAGAGAACTCAGAATTGTTGGATCTGGCCACGTGCCTAGCTGTTAATGATATTTTATTCATAGGTAGATAAAGACACAAATAATAACTTTGCAGAGGTTACTAGTGGGCTTTCCAAAGACAATTTTCTGAAGGTGCAGAGTTGCCTAGAAAGCATAGCCTTTGGTGCCAATTCCTTCATTTTCTTTTCATCTATCCAGAATGCTACGTGGAGTTGCAGCAGCCATCTTGGGACCTTGAGGCAAACCTGAGGATGGAAATTGCAATTAAGTTATTTATTTATTTTTTGCAATTAAGTTATTGAAGCAGAAAGAAAGAGCCTGAGCTCCAGATGACCATGGAGTGGCCATTTCAACCCTAGACTATCCACTATTATTTTTGGTTTCTGTTAATAGAGGCCAAGAGAAGTTCTTTCTTCAGGATAGTGAATGCGATAAAATTATTTAAACAGTATAGAGATAATAAACTTGTTTTATGTGTATTTTTAAGCTTTCTTTGTTCCATAAATGATTAAAGCTGGATTACAAGGATTCCTAAATTACAGGATAGCACAAACTAATGTCAAAAGACCAAAAAAAGTGAAGATATCAAGAAGGAGTTCCTAAACATAGTTTAATCTTTTGTCTTCCTTTATTTTATAATTCAAAATTACATCAAGATATTTTTTTAAAGAGATTTTTTTATTTGAGAGAAAGTGCAAGAAGGGGGCACAGAGGGAGAGAATCTCCCAGCAGACTCCCCATTGAGCATGGAGACTGACACAGGGTTCGATCCCACCACCTATGAGATCATGACCTGAGCTGAATCCAAGAGTCATTTGCTCAACCAACTGAGCCACCCAGACACTCCTCAAAGGTACATCAGGATCTTTAACGACTTATGACCATCATTACGGAAATCATCTGTTGGGGGATCCCTGGGTGGCTCAGCGGTTTAGTGCCTGCCTTCAGCCCAGGGCGTGATCCTGGAGTCCCAGGATTGAGTCCCACTTCGGGCTCCCTGCATGGAGCCTGCTTCTCCCTCTGCCTGTGTCTCTGCCTTTCTCTCTCCGTGTCTCTCATGAATGAATAAATAAAATCTTAAAAAAAAAAAAAGAAATCATATGTTGGAAATTCTGGTTAGTAGAGAGTCCTGTTTAATTGAATGCCACTAGGGAGGTCTCAGGGTAGCATAATGGAGACTCTTCTAACTGGCCATCACTGGCTTGACTCATCAGAGTAGTTACTCATCAGAGTAACTAAAGCTCTCCAGTTCTCTGTAAAGCATATTGATGGTACTCCCTATAGCTAGTTGAGTAGTGTTGTGTCCAGTAATCAGTTGTGCTTCTTCCCAAATCTCTCTGTACCAATTACACTTGCTACATAAATTATATAATTTAATGAATATTATGTGGTTTGGTAACCTTTAAGGGGGAAAGAAAAGAGTTATTACTCTGAAAACTAAGTCAAATGATTGGAAAGACTATAGAGGTGAATCTTCCATAAAAATTTAACTTTTGGACTATGCGAGAGGAAGCCAGTTATAATGGGGGGAAAATCAGTCAAAAATCTTCTGATTGCTTTGGGCCAATCTTTAAGTGATAGTGCAGTATGAAGAAAAAAAATCCATGGAAAGCTCCAAAAAGTGGACCCAGAAGCAAAAAAGACAGCCCTACATCCAAAATTGGGTAGTACCAATTTTGGTATTATCAATATTGGTTTGGTAGTTTGGTAATACCAATATTAGCTAATATATATTTAAGTATTTTAATTGAAAATAAAGTATCTAAGGTGTCTATCTATCTATCTATCTATCTATATTTTAAATAATTCTCTATTCCATCAGACATGTTAAGTACCTTTTTCTATTAGGATGGATAAAAATATTTCTGGTGTGTGTACAGAATTCACACTTAGTGCAGGGGTGTTAAATAAAGGGATGAAAATCTAGGAGGGTTACACAGTGATTAAATGTACCAGGTGGCAAATAAGTGACGCTGGCATTCCGATTGCTATGTTATCCTGTGCTCTTGGGGGACAGACATTGCTAATCTATCATGGTCTTCTATAATTGATCACTAATCAAACCGATCTTCAACTGGCTCCTTTTCAATGTTGAACACCAAGCGGCTACTGCCAGTTAATCAGTTGGCTCATGATACCGAATCTGTCAATCTGGCTTAGAGTATAATAGTGCAGTAGGCACAAATCATGGATCAGCATGTCACCTGAGGCTCTGCAGGTTGGAAATATATCAGGAAGATATGTCGGGTGATCTGGGTGGACATCCACCATCCATGGATTGCTAGGATCCATCTAGCCAACTTCCTTCTAGGTCCTTTTCCTCCTCACTCTATCAGTGCTTCTTTTAGAACTGTATTCTAGTTGAAGATGAACTTGTCACAGAGAGGGCAAATTCTGTTGGGATGTCCCAGATCTGTGGGACTGAGTTACCCCTAGGCAGCTAAGTGTGATAGCTTGGCCCTGGCAGCAGAATGTTCAGATTTGACCCTGGCATCACCACTTCCTAGCTATGACTAAGGCAAGTTAACCTCTTCAAATTTCTGTTGTCAATATTGGGCTTAGAAGGATTAAATGCAATAATGCACGGAAGTCATAAAGGACTGGTTCCAGCATCTTCAAACCCTGTATGGCAGGATTTTGTAACTGTGAATCCATGAGCTCTTTGAAATCCTATGCACAGTATGCTCAGGACCCATGGAGTCTGGGACTAAAACAACACCAAAACAAGAAATACTTAAGCCTTTCTTGTTTAGAGCAGTGGTTATCAAATTTTGATGAATCACCTGAAGATCTTGTTAAGATGCCAGTTCTAATTTAGTAGGTCTGGGGTGGGGCTTGTGGCTGGATAGTCTTGACAAGCTCCCAGCTGATAGTGATGCTGCTGAACCTTGGGCCACATTTTGAGTAGTGAACGTCTAAAGTGCTCACCCATTTCTTCTGCCAAGAGGCACTGTAACATGATTAAAAGCATGAGCTCTGGGTCCAGACAGCCTGGGTTTGCTTTCTGCCTTGACCTTTACTAATTCTAGAACTTTGGTCAAGCTGCTAAATTTCTCTCTGCCTTAGTTTCTCCAACTATAAAATGGGGTAAATAATAATACCTCTACAATAGGGTTGATATGAGCATTAAATAAGATAAAGACTGTATCTGTGCCGAAAGCATAGCATGTGTTATTCTTTATTTACCAACTTGTGAGTTTACTCTCTGTTGCTACTGCCACATTCTTAACTGTCTCAGACGACCTAGTGTTCTCTGGATTGCATCATGCCCAAAGTAATGGCTCCCAACAATGACATGGAGGTCAAATAAAATATAAAACACAAAATATACCTTTCTTGGAGAGATAGATATAACAGGAAACACTTATTTAGTTCACTGTTTTACAAGCTAATTTGATCACAGAATTCAGGACAGGTTTTTCCATATAACTCCTAATTCACATGCATAATACCTGGTACCATAAAGTAATAATCATGGTAGGGTGCTTCTGAAGAGTGGCAGATGAAAACAGGGTCACTCAGCAATGTAGGTGCTATTACACGAGAAAGAGAATGGCTCCTCCAGGTCATCTGCAGTGGAGAAGAAGCTTTGAATCAGTACCATCCACCAGCTGAATATCTACCCTAGAGCACATGCCTCCCTGAGGATCTAGGCACTCCATTGCATTCTCTTTGTCTTACTTTTGCTTCTGCCACAGCTTGCAGGCCTTTGGCTCATGCATGAAAAAGTGCCACAAGATAGGAGAGGTTGGGACGAGGAAGACTTTCTCATCCAGTGCTCTATTCGTGTCATAATTTTATTTCTCCTGTCAATGTTATGTCTTTGGCACCTGATTCTCTTCTACCGGAACATGTAGAGACAATGATTCCTCTCTCTAACCCTGCCTTTTGGATCTAGATTTTTGTTCTTTAAAGGAAAAGTTTGTGGCTAAATAATGAAGATGGCATCTGTTATTCTGCTTTATTTTAATGAGTCCAAGTGTATTCAGATTGAAAGAACAGATTAAATTTTATGATTTAACTAGCACAGAATTTTTTTTTTAGAGAGGGTATGAACAGGGGCAGAGTGAGAGGAAGAGAGAATCTTCAAGCAGGCTCTACACTCAGGGTGGAGCCTGACATAGGTCTTGAGCTCATGACCTGGAATAAATGATCTGAGCCAAAATCAAGAGTCTGATGCTTAACCAACTGAGCCACCCAGGTGCCCCTAGAATTTTCTTGTAAATCAGCTTTATTGACATATAATTTATAATAAAAAGTGCATTCATTTGATATGTAGAATTCAATGAGTTTTAACAAACATGTGTGACTGTGTAACCAATGCTACAATCAAGATATAAAATATTTCCATCACCCCAAATGGTTTTCTTATGGCCAACTGAAATTTCTCCTGCTTCAGGCAACCAAACTTTCATATAAACGGAATCTTGTGAATGAACTATCTTCTGTCTGGCTCGTTTTGCTCAGCATACTGTTTCAGAGAGTCATTACTTTTGTTATATATATCACTAATACCAGTAGTAAAAACTTTTTAAAAAAAACCTTTCTGTTAATTCTGCTGAAATGTCAACCATTATGCATAGATTATAAATTAATAATATATGCACCTTGAAATATATTTTATTTTTTGACATAGATCAACTTGTAGGTTAAGAATATCATTAAGTGCTAGAATGTTTGAACAGCTATGAATATTTTGCATTTGTGAGGGTTGTGTGGCATAGTGGACAGTCTGTGGTCACAGCACTGGCCTGGTCACTGACTTTGTGAATTTGAATAAGATCTATCACCCAGTAGGACTCAGCTTCCCTATTTGTACTAGTGTTTTTTTTTTAACTAATTAATTAACATAGACTGTATTATTAGTTTCAGAGATAGAGTTCAGTGATTCATCAATTGCATATAACACCAAGTGCTCATCACATCACGTGCCCTCCTTAATGCCCGTCATCCAGTTACCTCATCCCCCAACCCCCTCTCTACCAGCAACCTTCATTTTGTTCCCTAGAGTCTCTTATAGTTTATCTCCCTCTCTGATTTGATCTATCTTATTTTTCTCTCCCTTCTCCTATGTTCCTCTGTTTTGTTTCTTAAATTCCACCTATGAGGGAAATCATATGGTATTTGTCTTTGACTGACTAGTGATGGTCTTTGCCATTTCCTGAGGCCCATTCTGGGCCTGACACATAGGTTGCTCTGGGATGGTCACTGAGCTGTGGAGCCAGCAGAGGGAGCAGGAGTCAACAAATGAATGACAGAGCTTGGCCAGCATTGTGAAGCCGATGCTGTTGATACACACCATCCTCCTCGGCACAGCTGCCAGCCGACACTTTTCCAGATCACAGCAAATCCTGTTGTGGACCAACTTTTAAAGTGACTTATGATTCCCAATATCATTATTCAAATTTATTTCTCTGACGTTATAGCCATCTTTTTTTTTTTTAATACAAGAGGAGTATAAATTAAATCTCTGTGTGGTCTTAAAAGCAAATATAATAGATTCACATTCAAAATTTATTTAAATTAACCTTTTAGTGCTTATTACCCTAGAGAAAAATTGTAAAACAAAACAACAAACCAAAATGTTAAAGGGGTCCCTTCACAGTTTACTTTTCAAGGCAAAAACAAAGTGAGATTCAGTCATCTTAAATACAGTTGATAGAATTGTCAAAAATGAAATACTTTATAACATACCATTATCAGAAAATAGTCTTGAGGCTTTAAAAGCGGCTGACTTCACTTTGAGGCCAGATCTGTACAAACTCAGTTAAATAGACATTTCACACCATGAGATTTCCTGCATCTACCACCCTTGCACTTTCAGTCACAGAATTATTTCTGTTCCCCATTCACTCTTGCTTCTATGAACATAACTGCTGTTGCACAAAATCTTTATAGTCTTATATTTGCTCCCCAGCTCCTCTCTTCATAATTTGGAACAAAAACCAGAGAGTGGAATTAGGTTGGCCGTAGCATGCTGGGAAATACCCTGTAGGCTTTCATACCCTGTGGCTACCTTTCTCTCACTAAGAAATATTGTTTTGAAATAATTAATTTGGGGGCACCTGGGTGGCTCTGTTGGCTAAGTGTCCAATTCTTGGTTTTGGCGCAAGTCATGATATCAGGGTCATGAAATTGAGCTCCATGTTGGGCTCCATGCTGGCCATAGTGCCTACTTGAGATTGTCTTGCTCCCTTTCCCTCTTCCCCTCCTCCTGCCCCCCCCCAAAAAAAAATAAAAAAGGAAAAGAAAAGGAAAGAAAAGAAAAAATTAATCTGGTGAAAAGTTTTGTAATTTCAAATGAACTCAATAATGTAACATATGCAAATGAGAAAATTAAATATGCTATAACTGGCATTTTTCAGGTGAAAGGAGGGGAGTACTGAAAATGCAAGACACTGGGGAGGAGCAGAAGGAAGGGATAAGGTCAGTGAGGAAAATAAAGTGAGTGGTAGAAATGGAGGAAGCCCTGTGTGGGGGCAGAGATGAACTGTGTCTGCATCTTGTGTCAGAAAACCTGTTTTACTTGTCAAAAAGGTACCTGACAAGCCTCTCTGGAAAAGATGAATCAGATGTTATTTTTTAAAAAAGATTTTATTCATTCATTTTAGAGAGAGAGTGAGTGTATAAGAAAGCTTGAGCAGAGGAGGAGTAGAGGGAGAGAATCTCAGGCAAACTCTGTGGTGAGGTCAAAGCCTGATGCAGAGTTTGATCTCACAACCCTGAGATCACAACCTGGGCTGAAATCAAGGGTCTGACACTCAACCCATTGAGCTATCTAGATGCTCCGATTCTAATGTTATTTTAACTGGTATGTGCCACAGGGGAAAAGGAAGCATCCCGTTATTTTATTAGGCCAGTATGACACTGATCTAATACCTGACCAGGATAGCACAAGAAAGGAAACCACACACTAACCTCACTTATAACTGTTGATGAAAAATCTTAATAAAATACCAGCAAATGGATTCCAACAGTGTACTAGGAGAAAATCCTCCATGACCAAAGACATTTATTCCAAATGTTCACAGTAGTACAATATTTTGAAGCTTATAAACATAATCACATTACAGTGCAGAGAAGGGGGTGATGTAGAAACAGCCAGGCCCGGGTTGTTTTAAGACAAATTACAAGGCCAGAAAACAGATCTCGGGTTGCCAGAGGATGGGACTGGGACATGTTTGATTACTAATGGGCGACAGAAGGGAATTTTAGGGGTGATGGAACTATTCTGTATCTTGATTGTGGTGGTGAGTACATGCCTCTGTGCACTTGTCAACAGGACACTACATCCAAAAAAGTGAGTATTATTGTAGATACAAGCAAGTATTTAAAAACTAAGTTTCAGAAAATGAAGACAAAGCAAAAAATTCCCTCTATCACATAGCCAATCAAGTGAATGATTGACTAGATACGGTGTAAAGACTGTAACACATCCAGTTTTCTCAACTGAAAAATGGAGCTCATACTAATACTTACCTCCCAGAGTGGTAGCTAGGTTCTGCTTAGGACAACATCTGGTGCAGAGTACATCCTCAAGAAACATTAATCATTGTTAGTAATAAAATATAGCCATTAAGCACACAAACTCTGGAGTTATGCCTGGGTTCAAATTCTGGTTCATCCATTTATTGTGTGGCCTTGGGTAAGTCATTTTGCTTCTGTGCCTCTTTGTTCTCTTATTTTTAAAATTTAGATATGCATTACTCTGAGAGTTCACTGAGTTTACTGAAGCAGAGTACCTAGATGTAGGGAGGGGAAGGGGGGAGAAACCCCTGAGGCTCCTGTGAGTTCAGAAGGTAATGGGTGAGCTGGGTATGGTAGTATGTGTGTGTGTGTGTTTAGGGGTGGCTGATGTTGGTATCTGTGTTATATAAAAGAATTGTACAGATTAGATTAATGGGAAAAAGGACAAGAGGAGACAATTTCCATCTGTGGCAGAGATGATAGGTATAAACACCTGGACAGAAGCACAAATGGATTCTCCAGAAACCAAGGGAGCTGAAAGAGAGACATGAACTTGATTCCACTGTGGCCAGGTGTCAAAGGTGGGATGAATTTGCATTAAAGGAATATGAAAGTTCTCAGGAAAACTAGGTCATCAGAAAAGAGATTGAAATAGAGACCCCCCCCACCCCAGAGTCTCGGTTGAATGACTTAAATCTCTAACCAGCTACTTGAATAAGGAAGGGGGTTTCTCTGTATTTGCATGACCATCGTTGGCTTGCAGATGACCCTCTTCCATCTCTGTCTTCACATGGTCTTTGTTCTCTGCAAGTATGTCCTAACTTGCTCTTCTTTTAAGGACATGAATCACATTAGATTGAGACCTAACCTAATGATCTCATTTTACCTTAATTACCTCTTTAAAGACCCTATCTCCAAATATAGTCAGTTGGAGATTCTAGGGGTAGGACTACAAGATAAGAATTTTGGAGGACACAATTTAACCCATAACAGAGTTGAAGTGATTTCTTTCTTAGGGGACCATGTTGCCACTCAGAGTAAGTCAGGAGAGAACCAGTATAGGGTTTTAGAGAAAGGATGCAAAAAAAAAAAAAAAAAAAAAGAGACAGTTTTAACTTCTTGGGTTTCATATCACCCACCAGGTTAAGAAACCAGAAAGGAATATACACATCTTCATTTGTCCAGAGTGTCTGTGTCTGTTCTGGGCACATCACCCTCTTAAATCTGTGGCTATATTGAGGCCACTTGAAGATTTGAAGATTTGAAATGTTGGTTGTCTCCTCCTTGAGGACATAACAAATATATCGTTCTGTTGAACTTATCACCAAATAATTGGATGTTTCTATAAGAGCAAAGCAAATCTGAAAGCAGAGTTATTAGAACTTTGTTCAATAAATGATGGGGGGCGTGCAGTGGTGAGTTGGAAAAGAGTAGTCTACTCTGGTCATGTTACCCTTGACAGCTTGGTTAATATTGCCACTCTTTGCTAAAAAAGCAAGAAGAAGCATTCAGAGCAGCTCATAATATTTTAAGGCATTGAAATGAAAGAGCCTATCTGTCTCCTCTGCCCAAGTGATAAACATTCATAGAACGTATCCATTCATCACTTCCCAGAGATGAATCCTGAAAGTTTTGCAGTATGGAATTGATTTTACTGAACAGGTCAGGTCAATGACTTCTGCCTTTGCCCAACCAGCAGATGGTGCCACTTTTCTAGGAAATTGAACCAGAATTAGTTTGAAGTGCCATTTGGCCATCAATGTGCTGGGTTAGAGGTACCATGCTCACAGCATGTATCCATAGATGTTCATATATAACTAGTTTCTGTTCTATAAAATTCTATTAATCTTAATTGCAGTTAAAAAAATTGAAATCTTCCCCATTCTCACTGAAATCTTCAGGCTTAAGTGTAAGTGAAACTTTTATTTTTTAAACAGGGGGATAATTAGAAAAAAATCTTAGTACCTTCTTCTACATGTATATTTTAGGATTATATGCTCTCCCCTCCTGCTTACTCCCTTGTCTTGCTCCAACATATGAACTTGCATCATCTGTTCTTATTTTTCCTTCTGAAAAGACTCTTACAATCTTTTACTGTTATGTATACTTGTTGGTTTACTGAATTCTATAGTAAAATTATAACTTTTGAGGGATGAGTAGTTCTGAATAGCTACTTTAATAGATATTTTAATTTAATAAACAACTTAATAAATTTAACTTAATAGCTACTTTTAATCATATGTAGCTGAGTAGTTGCCTTATTATTATTATTTATTTTTTTAATAGAAGTATTTGGTTCTTTTTAATCAGCTATTGATGGTATAATAAAATAGTCTTTTTACCTTTTTTTTTAAAATTGGAGTTCAATTTTACAACATGTAGCATATCACCTAGTGCTCATCCCATCAAGTGTCCCCCTTAGTGCCTGTCACCCAGTCACCCCGTCCCCCCCACCCACCTTCCTTTCCACCCCCCTTGTTGCTTTCCCAGAGTTAGGAGTGTCTCATGTTCTGTCATCCTCACTGATATTTTCACTCATTTTCTCTCCTTTTCACTTTATTCCCTTTCACTATTTTTTATATTCCCCAAATGAATGAGACCATATGTTTATCCTTCTCCGATTGACTTATTTCACTCAGCATAATACCCTCCAGTTCCATCCATGTTGAAGCAAATGGTGGGTATTTGTCGTTTCTAATGGCTGAGCAATATTCCATTGTATACATAGACCACAGCTTCTTTAGCCATTCATCTTTCGATGGACACCGAGGCTCCTTCCACAGTTTGGCTATTGTGGACATTGCTGCTATAAACATTGAGGTGCAGGTGTCCCGGCATTTCACTGCATCTGTATCGTTGGGATAAATCCCCAGAGGTGCAATTGCTGGGTCATAGGGCAGTTTTATTTTTAACTCTTTGAGGAACCTCCACACAGTTTTCCAGAGTGGCTGCACCAGTTCACATTCCCACCAACAGTGCAAGAGGGTTCTCCTTTCTCCACATCCTCTCCAACATTTGTTGTTTCCTGCCTTGTTAATTTTCACCATTCTCACTGGTGTGAGGTGGTATCTCATTGTGGTTTTGATTTGTATTTCCCTGATGACAAGTGATGTGGAGCATTTTCTCATGTGCATGTGCCATGTCTATGTCTTCTTCTGTGAAATTTTTGTTCATGTCTTTTGCCCATTTCATGATTGGATTGTTTGTTTCTTTGCTGTTGAGTTTAATAAGTTCTTTATAGGTCTTGGATACTAGCCCTTTATCTGATACATCATTTGCAAATATCTTCTCCCATTCTGTAGGTTGTCTTTTAGTTTTGTTGACCGTTTCTTTTGTTGTGCAGAAGCTTTTTATCTTGATTAATTCCCAATAATTCATTTTTGCTTTTGTTTCCCTTGCCTTCATAGATGTATCTTGCAAGAAGTTGCTGTGGCCAAGTTCAAAAAGGCAGTTTCCTGTGTTCTCCTCTAGGATTTTGATGGAATCTTGTCTCACATTTAGATCTTTCATCCATTTTGAGTTTCTCTTTGTGTCTGGTGAAAGAGAGTGGTCTAGTTTCATTCTTCTGCATGTGGATGTCCAATTTTCCCAGCACCATTTATTGAAGAGACTGTCTTTCTTCCAATGGATAGTCTTTCCTCCTTTATCGAATATTAGTTGACCATAAAGTTGAGGGTCCACTTCTGGGTTCTCTATTCTGTTCCATTGATCTATGTGTCTGTTTTTGTGCCAGTACCACACTGTCTTGATGACCACAGCTTTGTAGTACAACCTGAAATCTGGCATTGTGATGCCCCCAGATATGGTTTTCTTTTTTAAAATTCCCCCTCGCTATTCGGGGTCTTTCCTGATTCCATACAAATCTTCAGATGATTTGTTCCAACTCTCTGAAGAAAGTCCATGGTATTTTGATAGGGATTGCATTGAATGTGTAAATTGCCCTAGGTAGCATTGACATTTTCACAATATTAATTCTTCCAATCCATGAGCATGGAATATTTTTCCATCTCTTTGTGTCTTCCTCAATTTCTTTCAGAAGTGTTCTATAGTTTTTATGGTATAGATCCTTTACCTCTTTGGTTAGGTTTATTCCTAGGTATCTAATGCTTTTGGGTGCAATAGTAAATGGGATTGACTCCTTAATTTCTCTTTCTTCAGTCTCCTTGTTAGTGTATAGAAATGCCACTGATTTCTGGGCATTGATTTTGTATCCTGCCACACTGCCGAATTGCTGTATAAGTTCTAGCAATCTTGAGGTGGAGTCTTTTGGGTTTTCTACGTACAGTATCATGTCATCTGCAAAGAGGGAGAGTTTGACTTCTTCTTTGCCAATTTGAATGCCTTTTATTTCTTTTTGTTGCCTGATTGCTGAGGCTAGGACTTCTAGTACTATGTTGAATAGCAGTGGTGAGAGCCGACATCCCTGTCGTGTTCCTGATCTTAGGGGAAAGGCTCCCAGTGCTTCCCCATTGAGAATGATATTTGCTGTGGGCTTTTTGTAGATGGCTTTTAAGATGCAGAAGAATGTTCCCTCTATCCCTACACTCTGAAGAGTTTTGATCAGGAATGGATGCTGTATTTTGTCAAATGCTTTCTCTGCATCTATTGAGAGGATCATATGGTTCTTGTTTTTTTTCTTGTTGATATGATCTATCACATTATTGCTTTATGAGTGTTGAACCAGCCTTGGATCCCGGGGATCCCACTTGGTGATGTGGTGAATAATCTTCTTAATGTACTGTTGGATCCTATTGGCTAGTATCTTGTTGAGAATTTTTGCATCTGTGTTCATCAGGGATATTGGTCTATAATTCTCCTTTTTGGTAGCGTCTTTTCTGGTTTTGGAATTAAGGTGATGCTGGCCTCATAGAAGAGTTTGGAAGTACTCCATCTCTTTCTATCTTTCTGAACAGCTTTAGTAGAATAGGTATTGTTTCTTCCATAAACGTTTGATAGAATTCCCCTGAGAAGCCTTCTGGCCCTGGACTTTTGTGTCTTGGGAGGTTTTTGATGACTGCTTCAATTTCCTTCCTAGTTATCGGCCTGTTCAGGTTTTTTATTTCTTCCTGTTCCTGTTTTGGTAGTTTGTGGTTTTCCAGAAATGTGTCCATTTCTTCTAGATTACCTAATTTATTGGCATATAGCTGCTCATAATATGTTTTTAAAGTCGTTTGTATTTCCTTGGTGTTGGTGGTGATGTCTCCTTTTTCATTCATGATTTTATCAGAGTCTTTTCTCTTTTGTTTTTAATAAGTCTGGCTAATGGTTTATCTATCTTATTATTCTTTCAAAGAACCAACTCCTGATTTTGTTGATCTGTTCCACAGTTCTTCTGGTCTCTATTTCATTGAGTTCTGCTTGAATCTTTATTAACTCTCTTCTTATGCTGGGTGTAGGTTTTATTTGCTGTTCTTTCTCCAGTTCCTTTAGCTGCAAGGTTAGCTTGTGTATTTGAGTTCTTTCCAGTTTTTTGAGGGAGCTTGTTTTGTGATGTATTTCCCTCTCAGGACCGCTTTTGCTGTATCCCAAGGATTTTGAACGGTTGTATCTTCATTCTCATTAGTTTCCATGAATCTTTTTAATTCTTCTCTAATTTCCTGGTTGACCGTTTCATCTTTTAGCAGGATGATCTTTAACCTCCATGTGTTTGAATTTCTTCCAAATTTCTTCTTGTGATTGAGTTCTAGTTTCAAAGCATTATGGCTTGAAAGTATGCAGGGGACAATCCCAATCTTTTGGTATGGGTTAAGACCTGATTTGTGACCCACTATGTGGTCTATTCTGGAGAAAGTTCCATGTGCACTTGAGAAGAATGTGTATTCAGTTGCATTTGGATGTAAAGTTCTGTAAATATTTGTAAAATCCATCTGGTTCAGTGTATCATTTAAAGCTCTTGTTTCTTTGGAGATGTTGTGCTTAGAAGATCTGTCATTTACAGAAAGCGGCATGTTAAAATCTCCCAGTATTAGTGTATTATTATCTAAGTATGTCTTAACTGTGGTTATTAATTGATTGATATACTCGACAGCTCCCACATTAGGGGCATAAATATTCATGATTGTTAGGTCCTCTTGTTGGATAGATTCTTTAAGTATGATATAGTGTCCCTCTTCATCTCTTACTACAGTCTTTGGGATAAAGTTTAATTTATCTGATATGAGGATTGCTACCCCTGCTTTCTTTTGAGGACCATTTGAATGGTAAATGTTCTCTAACCTTTTATTTTCAGGCTGTAGATGTCCTTAGGTCTAGAATGAGTCTCTTTGTAGACAGCAAATAGATGGGTCTTGCTTTTTTATCCAGTCTGAAACCCTGCACCTTTTGATGGGATCATTAAACCCATTCATGTTCAGAGTTACTATTGAAAGATATGAATTTAGTGTCATCATGATACCTATTAAGTCTCCGTTTTTGTGGATTGTTTCCTTGGACTTCCTCTTTCTTTTACAGAGTCCCCCTTAATATTTCTTGCAGAGCTGGTTTGGTGGTCACATATTCTTTCAGTTTCTGCCTCTCTTGGAGGAAGCTCTTTATCTCTCCTATTCTGAATGACAACCTTGCTGGATAAAGTATTCTTGGCTGCATTTTCTTCTCATTGAGGACCCTGAATATATCCTGCCAGCCCTTTCTGGCCTGCCAGGTCTCTGTGGAGAGGTCTGCTGTTAACCTAATACTTCTCCCTATAAAGGTTAGGGATTTCTTGTCTCTTGTTGTTTTAAGGATCTTCTCTTTATCTTTGGAATTTGCAAGTTTCACTATTAAATGTCGGGGTGTTGAACAGTTTTTATTGATTTTAGCAGGGGCATCTCTCTATCTCCTGGATCTGAATGCCTGTTTCCCTCCTCAAGTTAGGAAGTTCTCAGCTATGATTTGTTCAAATATACTTTCTGGTCCTCTGTCCCTTTTGGCACCCTCTGGAACCCCAATTAAACGTAGATTTTTCCTTCTGAGGTTGTCATTTATTTCCCTTAACCTTTCCTCATAATATTTTAATTATTTTTCTCTTTTTTCCTCAGCTTCCTTCCTTGCCATCAACTTGTCTTCTATGTCACTCACTCATTCTTCTACCTCGTTAACCCTTGTCGTTAGGACCTCCAGTTTGGATTGCATCTCATTTAATTGATTTTTAATTTCGGCCTGATTAGATCTAAATTCTGCAGTCATGAAGTCTCTTGAATCCTTTATGCCTTTTTCCAGAGCCACCGGTAGCTTTATAATTGTGATTCTGAATTGGCTTTCTGACATCGAATTGTAATCCAAATTCTGTAACTCTGTGGGAGAGAGGACTGTTTCTGATTCTTTCTTTTGTGGTGAGTTTTTCCTTCTAATCATTTTGCTCAGTGCAGAGTGGCTGAAAATAAGTTCTACTGGAAAGAGGAATGAAAAAAAGAGAAAAAAAAAGGAAAACAAAGAACAGAAAACACAGACAAAACAAAAACAAAACAAAACAAAACAAAACAAAACAAAACAAAACAAAACAAGGAGGGGTATCCTCTGATTCTATATACTATAAATCCCTTGACTTCCCCTGGAACTTTCCAGCGCTGCTCAGCCAAGAACTTGCTCTTCCCCTGTCCTTCCAGCTGGTCTCCGCGGGGAGGGGCCTGCTGTGCTGATTCTCAGGTGAGTGCACCTGGGGGAGCTGCCCTGCCCCCTGCCAGGTGTATGGCTCAGTGGGAGCTGATTATCATGTGAGGCCCCTGTTCCCTGGTGACCCCGCTCATCCCAGGCACAAGGTGGCACAGGGAGGAACAACAACAGTGGTAGCGACCAGCTCTCCAGCTCTAGAGGCAGCTCCCGCAGTAACTCCTGCAGCGTCTGCAGGGGCCTGGATGCCCCAGGGGTGGGGGGCGCTGATCTGCACAGCTCGGGGCGCCCAGCAGCAGGAGCGTCCTCGCTGTCCTGTGTCCTCCTGGCCTCCGCCTGTCCCAAGGGGAGTACAGGATCCTGGGCTGTGTCCCCCGGTGCCCTGGGATTGGGGCCTGTGCCGCTGGGATTGCGCTCCCGGGCCGCGTGGCCCTCTCCACGCGGAGCCCCCGCTGGGCGCGCTCCAGCCCTTTTCTGCGCTCTCCCCAGGCGCCCCTCCTCTGTTAGTGACCCCGGGAACCTGGAGGCTCCACTGCCCCTCCTGGGATCCTGCCCGAGTTCCCTGCGAGCCTCTTTCCCTCCGGGAAGATTGGTAAAGTTCCTGCTTCTCCCGGCCTGGGCTTTCCTGTCCTGGAGGTTCTCACTGCCCCCCTTAGCCTGGCTCCTCGCGGGCCCCTCCCCCACTGGATGCTTTTTTATTTATTTATTTTTCCACCTTCCTACCTTGATAGAAGCATGAACTCTTCTCTCTGTAGCATTCCAGCTGTTCTCTCTTTAAATCTCAGGCTGAATTCATAGGTTTTCAGGATGATTTGAAAGTTATCTAGGTAAGTTGGGGGGACAGGTGACTTGGGGACCCTACTCTCCTGCCATTTTGCCCCGCCCCCTAATAAAATAATTTTAAGTGGCAACTAATTTAAACATTTAAAATAGCTCATGGAAAGATAACCTTCAATACAGTTTGTTATGCTTAATTGTCAAAGCAACATCTCTTCTTTTCCAAGAAAGAAAAAAATAAAGGCATAATCAAAATTGTGACTGACAATTTGGGTTCAGTTGGACACTTTTAGATGATTTCTGTAGGCATACCGACAGGCACAATGTTGAGAAATCAATCCACTGAATTTAGAAATAATGGTAAGTTAAAAAAGGACAGCTGTACATTTCTGAGTTAATGCCCATAATTAAAGAAAAATATCCACCACATAACACAACAATCTTTTAATAATACATATATTTCAACATTAAGATTGTTGTTTTAGGGAATACCTTTCTCTGAAAATTTAATTAAATGCTAAATGTATTAAATAACTTGTTGAGAAAAATAAGTTTTGTGTTCTGTACAAATTAAAGGATACATGGATATCATCCCCCCTTCCTGCCAAAGCTCAAATTTGCAATGGTCTCAGCAGGAAATTAACAGTTCACAAGTTAAAAAGAATTTATTGCATTACAAAAGTGTACAGACCCCTTCTTTTCATTATTTTTTTCTGACAGCAAAGATTACACATTGAATAGCCAGAATGTAAACAATATTTGTGCAAAACTTCATTAATTGCTTTTACCAATTAATAGAGGAAAACCTAAGAACACAAGGACAGTAATGAAGAAAACCTACACTGAAAGAACTCTATTTTAGATTTCAAACAACATGAATCACATTCTTCCTTTTTTTTTTTTAAGAATTAAAAAAAGGCTATTTATTGATTTTTTCATGAGAGACACAGAGAGAGACAGAGACATAGGCAGAGGGAGAAGCAGGCTGTCTGTGGAGAGCCCAATGCGGGACTTGATCCCAAGACCCTGGGATCACACACTGAGCCGTAGGCAGATGTTCAACCACTGAACCACCCAGGCGTCCCTGGATCACACTATTTCTAAAGACTGAAAGAAAACATCGACTGTGAGCAGCTCAGGAGAAACATATGACTCAGCGATTCTGCCAGTGAAGGTGGCTGACACTGAAACATGCCATAGTTTCTCTCCACACCAGCCAGCCATCTTAAATGTTTGGAAACAATTGTAAGGGTTAAAACTGACTTAAATGTCTTTATTCTTGAAATTTGCAGATCATAAATGAAATACACCCTCCTCCCCCACCTCAAGGAGTGTTGCCTTTTTTTTTTTTAAGATTTTTAATTTATTTATTCATGAGAGACATGAGAGAGAGGGAGAAAGAGAGAGAGAGAGAGAGAGAGAGAGAGAGAGGCAGAGATGAGACACAGGCAGAGGGAGAAACAGGCTCCATGCAGGGAGCCTGACGTAGGACTCGATCCCGGTCTCCAGGATGGGACCCTGGGCCGAAGGCAGGCGCTGAACCACTGAGCCATCCAGGGATCCCCTCAAGGAGTGTTTCTTATGTTACTGGAAATCCTTAAAAGAATTGAATCATAGACTCTGGATTTCCTTACACTGATCCATTTACCTGGAATTTAAAGCTCATCTTCAATAAATTGAATGTAATTTTGTGCATTAACAGGTAGTTCTTTAAATGTCCTTGCATTGATATATCTGTGCTCCAATCTAGGAGAGTCTTACATTGAACTTCAATTTTATTTAAGACTTCTTGGTTTGCTAGGAAATGAGGTATGATTTCACCATCTAACTTGTAAACAACTCCAACTTTGATTTCCATAAACATGTCCAAAATATTTAATTTGGTAAGTGCCAATGCAGGAAATTCACTAATCATAGGAGCATATTTGAGCAAAATGAGGTCCAACTAGCTACACTTTCTTTTCCTTTCAGTGATTACCCCAAACTCTCCACCTTGTGTTTGTAATAATTCTCCAATTTCATTGTTTTGCTAAGTAGGGAAGGCACCAATGCCAACTTGAGTTGTGTAACCTTTCACAACCCCATCACATCTCCAGTATTTGAGGGGGCATAGCCAACTGGGTATAGACACCTCCAACTGTACGATTCAGAGAGGCTATAAAAGGATAAGTTCCAAAATCTGTATCTAGTACTGCTGCATTCACATCTTCTACCAAGATTTTCTTTGGTGGTCCCTGTAGGGCCCCCTTGAGGAAATAAACTCTATCTCTCACCATTGGTTTAATCCTTTTCATATAGCTCTTGAGGTTTTGTAATTCACTTTCAATCTTGATTTCCAGGGTGGGGTATATGATTTGTATTGGTTGGCCAGAACTTTGAACCTCTCAGAGAAGCCATCAGAGTCAGAAACAAGATCATATATCTGCAGTCCACTCCCAGTAGCTTTGGAAGAATAAACTAGGCCAATGTGCTTTTTTGTGGTACTCACATTTTTCCTTGCTTATTCTTGTCTCTGTTGCTCCTGGAGACCATCAGTTGCTTGATGATAATTGAATACAGTGTTAGCACTGTCAGATATGATAGGCCTTTTTTTCCCTAGCCTTCTAGACTTTTCCCTTTTTGGACATTTTCCTCTGCTTCCTCAATCTGGGAAGATGAATTATCACAGCATTTCCAATGAATGCAGTAACATTTGGGTTAATTATTCTACTGGGTAAAAGATGGAATAATACATACAGAACCTATAACTGTATGGCCGGTGTTATTTTCTCCTTTTCAACAGTGGCACACAATGTTGGTGTTTTGCACCAGCAGTTCTACCGCCTTCCTTTTGCCTTTTTGCCCCTCTGAGCACCCAGCATCTTGGTCACCTGGGTCCCCTGCCCTGAGTCACTCCCAAGGCGGCCACAATTGAGGTTGGAGAAAGAGGATGTAATGAGGTTGATCTCAGTGCCAGTGGCTCCAGTGATGAGAGGAGATCCCAAAGGGGACGCAGGCAGCAAGGAGTGAGCAAATTGAACTGCTCTCTGGCCACCAGCCACATGCTGAGGGAGAAGGAGCCAAAGGTCTGCCTGAGTATTTATCTTTTTAACGATAAACACTTTTCTTCAAAATTTTCAATGAAAAATTTCAAATATGCAGAATGATTGAAAGACCAATACAATAAGCATCATATACCATACCTACTACCTAGATTCAATGATTAACATGACATAAATTTAATAATTAGTAAATTACCATTTTCCTTAATGTATACACACACATATATATATGGAAATTGGTTGTGTGTATATATGTGTGGAGTGTGTACATATGTGAAATATGTGTATATATGTATATATGGATGTTAGTGTGGAATGTGTACATATGTGGAATATCTATGTGTGTGTATATATATATGTATATATATATATGGAAGTTGGTTACAGATATTATGATACATCAGCTCTAATATTCAGCATGCAGCTCTTTTAGAATGAAAACAGTCTTTCAATTACTAAACCATAATCACGCCTAAGAATATTAGCAATAATTTCAGTATTATCTAATATCAAGTCCCTAGTTGAAATTTCCTAGTTACCATCCATGTATCTTTTTATTTATTATTCATTCATTTCAAGTAATCACTACCCCCAACCTGGGGCTGTAGCTCACGACCCTGAGATCATGGAGCTACTCTTTGTGACCATTCAGTTTTCCAGAGAGAGGTCCTGGAGTCTAGAGCCTAGAAGTTATTACGCCTGGTTGCTGGCACTCTTGGACTGAGGGAGGGAGCTCAATCAGGGCATAGGCTTTCCCTTCATTCCCATTTGTAGTCTGAGACATCGTCACCATCACAACTCTCTGCCATGCCTGCATCTTTAAGCAATAATTTCTGTTCTCAGAGAATAAATCTCCTGTCTCTTTGGGGGCAGTTAAATATTGTCATCTGACTGCTCAACTAGAAGGAGGGACCTGGGACTTACTATTCCCCACAAGATTTTTCAACCAGTTCCTTTGTCACCTGCTTCTCCCACGCTGTAGCTGGTACTGCTGACTTATGATCTTTTTCAAGGGTCCTATGGGGGTGAATCAGCATTCCTCATTGATTTCTCCTTGGCACTTGGGTTTCAGCTTCCTTTAGCTCTGCCAAGTCAATTTTGACCTCTCCATCTGTTTTAAACCTCCTGAAATTTTATTGAATTATCATGTCCACTATTTTCCCTTCTCTGGTTCTTCTTGTTGCCCCTTGTCTTCAGCCCTGTACTGTGGGAGTTTTAGAAATAAGCAGAAGTGATGCCTGTATCCAGTCCTTCATATTTACACAAAGGCCTCCTCAAGCCGGCTTAAATCTTCACTATTTGGGAAAATGTATTCTGTTTGTAAAATATGTGAAAATCCCCTAAAGACTCACCATTGATCCTACTACAAATTGTACCATAATTAGCTAGCCATTACCCTAGTGTTGGACATTTAGATAGCTTCCAATCTGAAATATGATAGTGACACAATATGAGCATTTTGTGCATGAATTATCCATATTATGGCTATTTTTCTCCTTAAATTGTTTAAATTTGCATTTCTTCAAGTGCTTTTTTTCCTCCCACATATATATGAGATCTGCATTTCTTTTGTGATTTATCTGTCATATATCATATATTATTATAATATTTATATATGTTAATTTGTTATACTTACAGCAATATATTTATGGTTAAGCATTTGCTTTTTAATTTTTGTTTACAATTGGGGGTGTAGACACTTCAAATTTTTGCACAAACACACTTGACTCTTCAAGTGATTTCTTCCATCACTTTTAAACTCAAAAATATATTCTCCTGTAGATATTTAGTAAATATTCTGACTTGGGAGTTAAAGATGATTTATTATTGTAGAGGTTAAACCTAGAGTTCTCTTTTTGTATTAATATTAAAATATGTTTGTTTTATAAAAATTTTAAAGTAGAATCCAAATAATATATTCATAATATACAAATTGCATTATATATATGCAACTGCATAAAAAAATATATATAAGAAATTCTAGAAAGAAAATACAACAAATGATTCATAGTTACTGTCTTTGGGCACTAAAAATTTCTCTATGTTTCGGTATTATATTTTCTGTATTTCCTTAACTATACGGGCATTTTTTGGATATTACGAATGAAAAATTAAACCTTAATTTTCAAGATGAGTTTATTTATTTATCTTTAAATTTTTATTTATTTATTTTAAGTACTCTCTCTCCAAATGTGGAGCTTGAGCTCATGACACCAAGATCAAGAACCACATGCTCTTTGGACTGAACCAGCTAGGCATCTTCCATCCTCCCTACCAACTTTTTAATAATAAATTATTTATTTAAAGACTACTTTAGAAATAAAGTTTACAAATAGTTCTGAGAAGCATGATTATTTTCTTAGTGATAAATTCTTAATTTTTTTTAATATAAAAAACTGTATATAATCAATGTTTACAACTTACTGAATTTGGAGAGAATTATATACCCATGAAACCAGCACTACAACCTATGGCATCAACATATTCATCAAATCCAAAAGTTTCCTCCTGCCTTCTTATGTTTTTATTATTCTCATTATTATTATTATTATTATTGACTTGACATAAGATCTAACCTTGTAGCAGATTTTTAACTGTCCAATATAGAATGGGGAGGTAACTAGTTAAGATACTAGTTAAGAGTTCTGAGGCTGCAGCAGTGCATTCTGAGAAAAATATGGAGAGAGAAGATTTGGGGTAGAGGAAATAAATGACACTGAAGTGTGGGGAATTCCCAGCAAGGGAGGGAAGGAGAAAGTGGACTCAGTGAAGAACTAAGCAGAGAGGTGCCTGAGAGAGCTATCATGGCTTAAGTCCTCTGAAGAGAGGAAAGCCTAATGAAAGAGCGGGTCTTCCTTGTCTCTGTGCTCATCTCCAAGACCATTCCTGCAGATGCTGCTAGGCACAGCTGAAGACAAGCATGTTGAGATGGAGAGAAAAAGTGCTTCATTTTTTGGTATATGACATAGGTGCATCACATTCCACTGGATTTTTGTGTAATTCACCAGACTCATGTTAGCACTTACAGTTAGTCTTTTCAAGAGCAGTGAATGCTGCAAACTTAAAACGCCACAAAACCCTACTCCTTGGCTGTTCTTTTTCTTTCCCTTTCCAAGAAGAGTTATTAAGTAATTGAATTATAAGGCTATAAATACTCAAAGTATTATATACTTTCTCAAATTGAAAGTATAGTTCCCCTAAGCAGCTGCCTGGACCTTCCTTTAGGAAGTGTGAATAAAACTACGGACCTCACCACAATTGGTGCTGAACTGTAATTGTCCAAATTGGATATTTTGACTTTGCTTCTTCTAGTTTTTGGGCCCATTCTTGGTATTATCCTCTATCTTCCACCTTTACCACTTTAAGAGAATTTTATTGTTCATTTAAAAAAGTTTTTATTCAAATTCCAGTTAGTTACCATACAGTGTAATTCAGTTTCAGTTGTACAATATAGTGATTCAACACTTCCATATATCACCCAGTGCCCTAATGAGAACTTTACATAACTATATGCAGTGGTGGCTTGTGGAAAAAACCCACTGTGTTTATAGGGGATGGCTTAGAATGGAAAAGTAATGCTGGATTTATGAGGTTGTAGGATTTGTCAGGAGGACAGGGCAGAATGAGGAAGAGACCACAGAATGTCAAGGTTGTGAACCATATCTTTGTTGAAGATGATATATGTCCTATCATTTGTCAAATATATTTTGTTACTTCACAGATATTTTAATGAAAATTATGTTCATATAAAAAATCAGAGATTATGCAATGTCTCTAGTCTTTTGGCCTAATTTTTAATAGCATCACTGGCTAGTTCTGTTAGATTACCACTGATTTCATTTAGGTCAGTGACATAAAAAGACATCCTAATGGTATAACCATCAGCCTTCAGGTCTCAATGCAGAGTATTCCAACCAGATTACTCCTGTGATGACTCTTGGCATTTTCTAAAGATGGCTTTTTAGTAATTAGTTGAACACATCAGTTTGCATGGCCTTCAAATCAATGCCAGTTAAACTGACCCAAGCCTAAATCTTGATTCTTGGTTTTCCATCCTAATGAAAATTACTGTGATGAAGGAACAGTGATTCAAATAAACAAACGTTTACTGAGTACCAACTGTGAGCAAGACCAAGTGATGCCATTCTTGTTGCCTAGTTTTGAGTAGAATACTCTGTGAGTGCTGATGCAGGGAACAGAGGCAGGCAGGGCAGAGGAAAGCTTGGAAATTTTTCAAGATTAATTAGCACAAAGGTGGGGCATTTGGGATATCTGGCACCAGATAGTAATCAACAGTACTAATTATACTCTCATATTAAATCAGTTATGGTGGATGAATTGGAGTTGATCAGCCAGTGTGGTTAAGGAAGCTGCAGCTGTTATGAGTTTCTCTTTAAAATATGTTTCCATGTCTCTATAGCTCATATATTGGTGGATTGTACTTCATTTTTATTTTTCTTAGAGAAAATGATCTCCATTTCCTCCCTCAGTTATGGTAGAAAGTTGAGTCACAAGAGTAAGATATGCAAACATAAAACTCACCTGCAATGATACATTCTCAGCCAAGTCAAGTAGTCAACACTATTTATTTTCAGTTTCTTGATATTTATGTGAGGATGCTCACAATACTACAAAGGACATGTGACGGGTCTTGAGGCATAAGTTCTAAATTATGTCAGTTAATTATTAGGAGAAGACGCTATAATGTGTTCTGTTCATTAATATTCCAATTGGGAAGTGAGATGGCATTTGAAGCTGAGTAGGACTGGCTGGTGGGATCAAGAATGGATATTTCATCTTTTGAGCTCATGCATGGTTAAGTCACATCTTTCTGGTAGGCTCAGGTGAGTGCCATATGAAGGCTGGTGTGACCTTTTTTTAATTGCAGATTTTATTTTTGTTTTTAAAATCGATTTATCACACTGTAACTAGGCACTGAGAAGATATTTGTGCCGTTTTTCAGGAAATTCACATGATAGGCTTTAAAGCATTTTGTTGTACATGATAAGCATTCAACACATTCAGTATTCTTGGATAGAATATAAAAATGAAAAATGTACCTCTCTTTCTAAATAAGAGTGTTTTTAGTAAGTGGACACATATAGTTATATATGATGCATCTTGGAGAATATTCAGTCTTCTGTGTTTTCTATAAATTGGTAGTTAGACATAGTGTCTGTCAATTCTAGAGGATTGATCAAATTTGGGTTAAATTATTTTTGGCAAGAATATTTCCACAGATAGTAGTGAGTGTATATGTATATGTATATGTATATACATATATATATATTCATAGGATGCTTAGTTGTTTCTCTTTTGTTCTATTAGCAATTATTGATATTTTCCTAAAACTCTTAATTCATTAGACATTGCAAAATGTTGATATTTTAATTGCATCTTTCTTTATTAACTGGTATGTTTCTGTAAAGAGAATTTCCCCTTATCAACTCTTTGGTTACCCTGAGATATAGTTTATATAGGAAAGTCAGGGAAACACTTAACTTGGGGGCTGAATAGGGCTGGATGGTTTTTAAGCTAATAAGACATTATTCTGATTTATGCTTCAAACAGTCAATAGTATCTGAAGAAATTTAAAAATTGTGAAGATGAAACTCTTTTCTATTTACCCCAGTATTTTCCTATGCTCTTAGTTTCTTCTTCAGGGTTTCTATCCAGTATCATTTGCCTCCAGCCTTTAGAATTTCTTCTAGTGGAGGTATTTGCAATGACTTCTTTCAGGTTTTATTTATTAGAACATGCCTTTATTTTACTGCAGTTTATGAAGGATATTCTTGTGGGTTATAGAATTCTAGCTAGAGAGTTTTTTTCTTTCAGTACTTCAGTGATATCATTTCAATGTCTAGTCATCCTTTTCTTCTGATGAGAAAGGTCAGGGATCATTTGTAACATTGGCCCCCTGTACATAACATGTCCTTTTCCCTGACTGCTTTGAAGTTTATTTTCACCTTTAACTATGATATGCCTATTTTTATTTTTTTAAATATTGCTTGACGTTTGCTGATCTTATATTTATTGTGCTTGATGTTGATGTGTTTGATCAATTTTAGAAAATTCTTGATCTCTATCTCTTTAAATATTTATTTTGTCTCCATTTTCTCTCCTTTTCTTCTTCTGAGATTCCAATAGCACGTATATTAGACTGTTTAGTATTGCCTCTCAAATCTCAGATGCTCTCTTCCAGATTTTCCCATAATTTTTCACTTTTGTGTCTCCTTTTGTATAATTTCTTTGTATAGTTTTCTATTTTCAAGTTATAATTCCTTTCCTCTGAGTGTACAATCTATTGTTAGGCTGATTAAGTGAATTCTTAATTTCTGGTATAATTTTTACTTCCAGCATTTCCTTTTGTTTCTTTTTATAATTTACATTAACCTGCTGAAATCTTTCATAGGCTTATATGTATTGTCTACATTGTCTAATAGATGCTTTAACATATGTATCATATTTGTTTTAAAGTCCCTGTCTGGATCTGAGTGTTTCTTTCTTCTTTTTGTAACCTGTAATTTCTTACTGTGTACCAGCCATTTTAAAAAATTAACAGTAGAGATAGACATAAAGAACATTTACTCTAATAAAAAGATACACTATTTTTTCTTTCAGGCTGGTAAGAAGAGAGTACTAATTTGTAATTTTTTTGGGTCTAGGCTTTGTTGCAGCTTTAGCTTGATTCAATTCTCTACTAGTTTCAAATATTTGGTACTTTCTCTTCAGTAAGGACTGGAATCTGAGCACTGGTGAGATCCCAGAAATCTCTTTACTGTACAGATGAACTATCTGAGTTTTGAGCTGTGGAAGATCTCTCTTTGCTTTGTAGCCTGGCTGTTAGCTTTTTGAGTCTTTGGGGACTTTGCTTTGCTTTCTGGTTCTGTTCCTCGTGTTCTGTGTCTGTACAGGCGCAGGATAGCAGAGCTATCAGAATCTTTGGAAGGCTGCTTCAACATGCCCAAGAAAGCTAGAGTAACCGAGAGGCATTTCTCTCAGCTTTTTTCTTTTTTTTTTTTTCTGAAGAGGCAGGAGGAACACTGTAATCAAAGGCATTGGGGTGGAAATAGACTAATTTGTTCAGGGACTGTAACACACTGGTCTGGTTGGTAAGGGGTGTGCAGCTGAAGAGGAGTCAGGGTGTTGAATCAATGCTTAAGATATTGGATGGGACCATATTAAAATAGGCTTGGATGTTAAGACAATAACTTTGTATTTTTTGGTAGTAGGAAAACTTGGCACGATAATGACCAAGAAAATTACATGCTGCAAATGGCAATTTAGAAAGATTAATATTGCCACATTATGCATGATGATGGGAGAGCCGGTCTTGAGCCAAGGAAATCAACAAGGTAATTATTAAAATATTTCATGCACAAGGTGATAAGAACTCCCATCAGGAGAAGCAGAGAAAATGGTCCAACTTTTCTGAAGAATTTTCACCTCTATGAGCTATTCATACTCATGCTTCCTTCGCTAAAAGCTTCTGGCACTTATGTGTGCTTTTTTTTTTTCCTTCTTCTTCATGAGCTGCTGTGACTTATAAAGAAGAAACAGAGTAATTCATGTTATGCTAGCATGGAGGGGGAAGATTTTACTCAAATATAGGTAAAATATCAAAATAGAATTCAATATTATGCCTCTTGCTTTCATCAATGTGAGGAGAAGAAATTACTCCTGGAAATCATCTTTTGTTAGGACTTCATTCATTAAGATTCCAGTGACTCCTAACTTTTGGGGGGTTATAGGTGTGCCTCGGTGATGATCCATTGCAATATGCCAAAGTAACAAATAACCTTAAGATTTCTGTGGCATGAGACTTTAACACTTTTTCCCCCCTTATACTACAGATCTATTTTGAGTTGGCAGGGGGCACCAGTGGGTTGTAAACTCTTAGGAGCTCAAACTAATGGAGCTGTTGCCATTTCAACCATCACCAACCACTGTATCAGAGGGAAAAGGAAAGTGATGGGCCCTGTTTCTTAAAGCTTCTGTCTGGAAGTGCCATAAGTTGCTTCTCATATTTCATGGCTCAGTTACATGATTATACCTACTTCTAGAGGTGGGGAGGTGTTATCCATGGACCTGGCAGAGAGAAAGCCAGAAGATATGTGATCAGTCCTAATGACTATCATAGAATCACTTTAATAATCTCATTAAAACTGTGGACCCTGAGGTGCCTGGGTGGCTCAGTTAGTTGAGAATTTGACTCTTGGTTTCTGTTCAGGTCATAATCTCAGGATTGTGAGATTGAGCCCTGCATCAGGCTCTACACTCAGCAGGGAGTCTGCTTGAGATTCTCTCCCTCTCTCTTTTCCCCTCCCCGGCTCTCTCCCTCTCTCAAATAAATAAATGAATTTTAAAAAAAGAACTATGGATGCTCCTTCAAAAAAAATGTACACATATACATATTTCAGTGCTTCCATTTCTATTTCAAATGGTTCATAAGCATCCTGAAGCTTACTCATTGATTCCCAAAAAGTTCAATTATAGATAAGAACCTTAGTTCTAAATCATATATTCATTGTGATTTTTCTACCAGTACTGATCTGTTATTTTCTCCAACTCCTTAACCCCAATATCTCTTGAAAACAAACAAACAAACAAACAAACAAACCCAGTCCTCTTACCTATTATGTAGGGTGCTATGGAGATCTAAACAGTGTCAGATTTTCGGAATATGTTCTAGAGCAACATAAACTGGTACAATAAGGCAAGCACAGTCACTTCATAGCAATGTGATTGGGGCAAGTTACTTAATATTCTGTGTCTTTATTTTGTCTCTAAGTAGAAATTTTAAAATCTTTACAGAGTTCTTGGACATTTGAAGGGACAAATATTTAGGGGTGAGGGCAAAATATTCTTTACCCATAACAAGCTTGCAAAGTTGGGTGGTCTTGTATACATAAGAGGTGGAGAAATGATAGTAACAGTGGAATCATAAGTGTTACTAGAAGAATACCACAATAGCATAGGTTGTGCCCCTCCTGCTGATTTATGGCCTAATTGTAGACGAAGGCATATGACAACATTGAATATTGAAATAAATTACGATGTTGGCATGGGTAATTGCCAATGATTACCTTAGGAAACAAATGTTTTGAATTCAGAAGAGGAGGAGATTGCTATAGGTGGTGGGATCTTGGGAAGAAATTATAGAAGAGGTGAGATTTGAACTTTTGGGGGGACAAAATTTGGCTTCATGGAGTGATGGAGGCAGATGTTTTGGTTGGAAGGAATAATGGAGCAAAGCCATGGAATTAAATGACACAATGTATGTTAACACTTTAGGCCTTTGGCCCTAGTCACATCTATGGTTTATTCAGCATCTGGGAAGAGCCTAAAGGATTGCAATAGCCAAACCTGGGCCAGGAGGTGGGGGAACAGGGGGTTTAGGCACTGGGGCATATGATACTGTGTTTTACAATAAGAAATATGTATTTGGTTTTTATCCCTGTTTCTGACACAGAAGCCCTAAAACCCTTGGAATCTCCTAAGTGATAAGGGTGACTAGGTGTCTTAGTATTCATAATAAGCTCCTTTCAATCACACATGAGTTTATGTTAATAAGGTGACTTTCAGAAAGCATTAAGGATGGGAGTGGGTGGTTGCCAGTGGAACTAACTCAGTGATTAGAGGGTCCAAACTGAGTCCCACTCCCCAATCTCTGGAGAGAGCAGAGGGGCTAGAGATTGAAATCAGTCACCAATGGCTAATGACTTAATCAATCATATCTAAGTAATGATGCCTCCATAAAAATTCAAAAGAGTAGGGTTTGGAGAGCTTGTAGGTTGGGGAACCATAATGCTTCAACATGCCACCATGTAGGTCTCAATCTCCATTAGGACAGAAGCTTTTTCTTTCAGGACCTTGCCCTATGTATCTCTTCATCTGGCTGTTGATTCATATCCTTTAATATCCCTTATAATACACTAGGAATCTAGTGAATAAATGGATTTCTTGAGTTCTGTGAGGCACTCTAGCAAATGAATTGAACCCAAGGAGGGGATTGTGGGAACCTCTCATTTATAGTCAGTGTGTCAGAAGCACAGGTAATCTAGACTTGCCATTGATGTCTGAAGTGGGAAGCAGTCTTGTAAGGCTGAGACCTTACCCCATACCTGTGGGATTTGACATTATCTTCCAGTAGAGAGTATCAGAGGTAAGTTGAATCATAGGATACCCAGCTTGGGTGGGAGAACCACGTGGTGGCATGGGGAACAGTCCCCTTCCCCCTATAAACACCCTTGGAATTGAGTGACAAGAACCTTTAGGGTACTTGGAAGAGGTTTAGATTACAGGGGGGAATGATAAGATCCTGGGTGGGTAATAGGAAAGGGATAAGGCCAGACCTAGGCATTGGTGCAGTTTGATTATCTAACTCAACCTCTGCTTTCTGTTTCTGGTTAGCACCACTGTCCCCCAGGGAGCCAGTATCTGAAAAGTTATCTTAACTCTTCTAGGAACCTAAGAAGGATCTGAAACCTACCATTCTGGGAGTATTTGAATTTTATACGGACCCAAATCATAAGCTAAGGTCACATATCCAAATGATGGACAGGTGAAGTAGTTTCAGTGGTGACAGGTGTTTGGGCAGCTTTCCAGAGCTATGCACCTTGTTCTGTAGCTACTCCTGCTGACACTGCCCTACACTTCTTTGACATGCTGAGGCTTGCTCTTCCATCACTGGACAAAAAAAAAAAAAAAAAAAAAAAAAAAAAAAAAGCACAAAGAAGCAGAGAGGCCCTCTACACTTGGATGAATTGAACACTTGTCTCTTATACCACTCAACAGCAGTCATTATGGGTGAGAGGCTCAGAAAGCAACACTGAGCAGAGTGCTGTACTCCAGCTTCAGAGAACTTGCCTGGTATCAGCTTCCTTGAGTTCACCTGTAGTGAGGATTAATTGATTGATTGACTTATATCATTTAGTCCCCTGTTGAATTCCAAATCAGGCATCCTTAGCGAAGAGTCTACTGGGGTACCAAAAAGTAATTAATGCCTTTTCTACATCTGATTGCCCCCAAATGATTATTTTGAGGTTGCTTATTGTCAGGTTTTTTTTTTGCTCCTTTTCCTGTATCTTTCGTTAAGAAATAATGGAGGTCTGTAGGTCTAAGTTCTCTAAAAGGCATGTGGAACACTGAGTCCATCAGACTTTAGTATAAAAATTTTGTCTTCTCTCTGATTTTTCTAGTCTAGCAATAGGTCTTGCTAGGAACCCCGAAATTATAAGGTGGTCAAGCATTCATTAACTTTTTTTTCTTGCACATAGTTCACTTTAATATACTTGACAAACCATTTCAACTGCCTTAGTATTTTGATGGGAGTGAGCCCAGTGTATGCATACAATAAAATCATACAGACTTCCTACACTTTTCTCCTGCTTTAATTAATCTTGTAGTGCATTTAAAGGAATAAGTTTGCTTAAGTAAGAGTGGTGCAGAAAAGCGTTTTGAACACTGACTTCAGATTCACTTCAGGACTCTGAAGGGTACCCACCAAGCTAGAGGACGATGAAAACTCTAGGTGACATTGATTTATGAGAAGGCTGCCCACTTCCCTAAGAGCATCTCAGTTTCCCACTGGGTAATTTCTGCTCCACTGTAGATGGATGGATAAATCCAAAGGTCAGGGGTGATGTGCTCGTGGAGCTCCTGCTATGTGGGAGGAAACATCAAGAGAGGTGAGCATTACTCTAACACCGCTGTTCTCCCTATGGCTGCCATTGCTCCAGTTCCTCTAACATGCCAAACACATTCCACCTTCTGAGACTTTGCCACTGATGTTCTTGGGTGGAGACCCAGATGGTCTGTAATGTAAGTGCCAGGAGAGCAGAGATATCGTCTACTCAGTTCTGGTGTATCCCTAGTGCCTCTCTTGTAGTCCACACACAGAAAATGAAAGCCACTGAATGAATGAGCCCGTCTCTGGTACAGTTAGGGGCAGGTAGTTAGCATGGGTGATTGGCAGGGGGTGACTTAAGCTTGACAGATTAGGCCCTTTCCCTGGGATTTTGACTCTTGAGTGAAGGCATCGAAGCAGTAAGTGGTAGGTCATTCATTGTTGCCTCCCCAAAAGTGCAATGAGAACATATTGAAACTGGTCCTGTGTGTGGCTTATGGAATCAGCCTCATTGTTTTATAGACCACACTTAATATTTTACCCCCTCATATACCACCTGAATACAGCTGGACTATTTAAACATGGGACTACTTAGTATTGAATCATTCTTCTCTGTTTTGGTTTTGTTTTTGTTCTTCCTGGCTTGTTACGGGACAGATATCCAATTCCTATATTTTGAAATTTTGGCTAGTGTTTGTTTTTACCTTATCTTTTATTCCCTGGCTCAGAAAGAACACTGTTTACTGTGTATGGATTTTTTTTCAGTAATTGGATTTTTATATCATCATTTACAGCTAATGCCAACCTTCAATGTCCTGTAGAATAAAGATTGAAGATGGCTGGTATAGAAAACAAGAATTTGGGGTTTTTCACCTCTCATGTCCACCGGAGATGGCAGTCAGTCCCTCTGATCTAAATATTGTTTACGGCCTGAAAAAAGCTTGTTCCAGAATAATCAGAGGCTAAAAACCCCAGAACTGCCTTTTTAGGAATATGTACTATGGATATTGACCAGTTTTTTCAGTAGTGTTTCCCCAGCCCAACAGACTGTTCCCCACATTGGTACCTATGAAAATGTGTGGTGCCCGTAAACACTAAGCGTTTTGTTTAAATATTAAACTTTAAAGTGCTACATCAATTTTTAATGTGCAAACTATCCTTGAAAGGCTCTGTTAGGTTGCTCTTCCCTATCAGGAAAATACTTGAGGGTTATTAGGCGAGCTCTCAGGTTACAAAGAAAAGGCCTACTCCCCAGCAAACCCTCCTCAGAGTGTCTCTGAAAAGCCAATTTGTAAGCAGAGGGCAGGCTGGCTCTGAATCACTTAAAGCCTCTATTTCCAAAACTGCTTTAACCAGTCAAATCCTCGGGAAGCTGAAAGCTCAGGCACTTCTTCAGTCAATGAAACTTAAGGCTTACCTCTTGCAAAGAATTGCTAACTGGAGGAGAATCATCTAGAACATGCCAGCACAGCAGTTTTCATTGGTGGAATTAGGGGCCCTAGTGGAAATGTCTCTGTAGTGAGTGATACCCTTGTTTCTCCCCTAAACATGTCACCTGATGAGTTTCTGCAACATTTGAATGAGGAGTTGTGTCTTGACTCAACTGGATTTCTGTGTTAAGTGTTGTTGTAGATGGCACTCCCCATTTCCTTATCTTATATGGGACATGGATGTGTAAAGAACAGGGTCAGAGAAAGGCCAGGACCATGATGCCTGACCTGGAACTTGGGTGGTAATGGTGAGGAGTCATGAATTTGGTTTACTTCATTCATTTGACCATTCATCTGTTTGTTTACTTGTTGAAGTAATTTATGGAGCACCCTAAGGCCATAAAGCCCTGGCCATGCCGCAGGACTGTGGAACAGCTAGTGTGTTTGAAATATAGTGAGATATGAGGGGAGTGCTATGAAATAAAATTGGACAGTCACTGCATGGTCAAGTTTGGAGGTGGTTCTGTCATTGGGTTGGGCACCTATTAGAATAGACTCAGCATTTCTGCTCCTCTGAGAGTAGATAGGCTCATTTACCACCTGAGCTTTAGAATGTTCTAAAAAATATGTCTGGGGTATAGCTCGAGGCCTTCTTGGGCTGTGCTTTTAAGACTTTGCTGCCACGTCATGTGGGATACAAGCATGACAAAAGGAATTGATTTTTTAAAAAATTTATTCAGAGGCAGAGACACAGGCAGAGGGAGAAGCAGGCTCCATGCAGGGAGCCCGATGTGGAACTCGATCCTGGGTCTCCAGGATCACACCCCAGGCTGCAGGTGGCACTAAACCGCTGCACCACCAGGGCTGCCCGACAAAAGGATTTGAAATTGAGAAATATAGAAGATAGAATTGCTTGAAAGCTGGCTTCAAGTGGAGCTTCAAGAACCAAGGATTTTATAATGATTTGCAGCTTCAGTACAAACAGAATTATCAATAACACAGAAAGGAAAGAAAATTATATGCTTTGGATATTAGGTCTAGATCTTTGTTAACTACCCAGAAGGATTGATTCTGGTTGAAAATTTACTGCTTCTTTATTATGTACATCTGTTAGCTTCACTGTTTGATAAGGTAGCCACTAACCACATGTGGCTATTTAAATTAAAATTAAATATAATTAAAAATTACTTCCTTGGTCACATTAGCCACATTTCAAGTACTCAGGAGCCTACATGTGGTTAATGGCTATTGTATTGGGCAACACAGATACAGACCATTTCCCTCATGGCAGGAAGTTCTGCTGGACAGCACTATGGATGACAACACGAGGTTAAAAAACTAGGGTAATACATTTCTATGATGTGCCCTCTTCCACTTCCCTCAGTGGGTATTCCAAACCTTCAGCTCGCTTAAGCTTTGTGCCCTAGTTCCTCATCACTTGCAGCAGCTAGTTGTGACTCTTAACATGGAAAACAGATAAGATTAGCTGTTGGCCTTTTTACCTTTTGGCCCTCTATGCCTTCCACCTGCTTCCTTGCACCTGCACCTATTTATCATCCTCTCTTAGGGGGGAAGCCACCATCCGTCCTGTTTACTATGAATCCGTCCATCTGTGCACTAGAATCAGCTCTTCTGTGTCTTCAAGAACCAGGCTTTATCCATCAACTATCTACCATATACCAGATATATATACACACACACATATTTAAATACTTACAGATTCATAAGTTGGAAAAAAAAAGGTAAAGGGAGTCTTGTGTACCCTTCACCCAGTTTTCTTCAATGAATGATAACATCTTGCATAACTGTAAGCCAGTATCAAGAGCAGGTCGTCGACATTGGTACAACCCCCACACTTTATTCAGATTTTAACAGTTATGTATGCTCTCAGTGAATAAGTGTGTGTGTAACTTATATAACATCTAAGAATGTTGATAATATAGCATGTAACCTTTAAAACCTAGCTCTTTTCACTCTGCATAATTCCGGTGAAATCCATACCAGTTTGTTGTATCAGTAGTTTGTTGCTTATATTTACTGAAAACTATTCCAATGGTATGGGAGTGCCACGGTTTGTTTAACCATGCACCCATGGGAGGGCATCCGCCCTCCACCCCTGCTCCTGGTTTTCCAGGGTATTATAAATAAAGCTGCTATAAACATTCATGTTTTTGGGTATACATAAGTTGTTGTTTCTCTTGGATAAATGCCCAAGGTTTCAATTGTTGAGTTGAATGGCCAGTCCAGGTTAGATTTGTTAATAAACTGTACCCTGTTCTCCAGAATGGCTGTACCATTTAACATTCTCATGACAATGAGTGAGTGGTAATCCAGTTTCCTCTGCATCCTTGCCAGCATTTGGTGTTATCATTGTTATTTTAGCCATTCTAATAGGTGTGCTGGGATATCTTATGGTGGCTTAAATTTTCATTTCTCTTTAATTTTTGTTAAAATGATTCTTGATGCTGAATATCTTTCATGTGCTTACTTGCTATATACCCTCTTTGGTAAGATGTCTTTTCATGTCTTTGATGAAATATCTTGCCCATTTTCTTTCTTTTTTTAAAGATTATTTATTTACTCATGAGAGACACAGAGAGGCACAGACATAGGCCGACGGAGAAACAGGCTCCCCACAGGGAGCCCAATGTGGGACTCGATCCCAGAGCCCCGGGATCACGCCCTGAGCTGAAGGCAGACGCTCAACCACTGACCCACACAGGCATCCCCCTCGCCTGTTTTCTAATTGGATTATTTGTTGATTGCTCTATTTTGAGAGTTCTTTATCTATTCTACAAAGTCTTTGTTGGATATATGGTTTGGAAATATTTTCTCCCAGTGTAGCCTGCCTTTTCATACTCTTCAGTCTTTGGTAGAGCAAAAAAATTTTTTAATTTTGATAAAGTCTCTCTCCTCTATATTCAACCTACATGTTTAACCCACTTTACTGATTTTTTTCCCTCAGTGCAAAAACTGCATCATGGTGCTCCCACCTTGAAAACTGCACCTACCTTGAGACATGTTTCTTCTCCTGTTGTCATATCGGCTAACGGTGCTGTAATCTAGCCAGTGCCCAAAATAGACACCTGGAAGTCATTCTTGACTCCTCCAACCTGCCAGCTTCTTCTTCTAGCCACCCGCCAAAATCTTGTCTATTTTTACTACATATTTCTCAGGCCCGTCCTATTTTGTTGTGTTATCCCTAGTGCCATTGTCTGAGTTCACATCCTTATTATTTCTTGTCAGGATCACTGTATTGAGCTCCTAATTGTGCTCCTGGCTTCCAGTCCTGCCTGATACAAAGCCGATTTCCCCATGGCTGCAGCATGATCTAGCTACAGAGTTATGCTTGAATTCCTTTACTTGATGTATACATTCTTTTATGCATCTTCCTCAGCTTCATCTCTTACTGCCCTCCAACACCAGACATTAGGTCCAACCATTCTACTCTACTTGCAGTTTCTCAAATGCACTGATTTCTTGATTCCAGTGCTTTGCTTGGGATGTTTTCCCATGCCTCTTCACTTGAACCTTTTGCTTTGCATTGCAGGTTCACCAGGAGAGTAACTCCTCCAAGGAGACTTCCCTGAGTACCAGAGACAGGATTACCTCCTCCTTGTTCATAGGATGACTCAGCCAAGGCAGATGCACATCTGGTACCTGCATTTATTCTTAGGGCTTAACAAAGTATTTGTCCATAGTTTACAAACATTATGGAAGAAATGAATGAATCTTAGTAAATAATTCCCTCAATATTAAAAGTGTCTGCTTCTCCCTCTTCCCTAGACTTGCATCTCTTGTGCACAAGCATTGTTTTTAGTTTCTATCTATAGCACCTGCAGAATGCCCAGCTCATAGGACATGCTCAATAAATATTTGTTGGATAAATGAATGAAGCAAAATGGACAGCTTTGCAACATGGTGCACTTTAAGTTAATCTTTTTTCCCTTAGTTTATCCCCAGAGGTAGGCACTGAGCCTCACAGTGAAAACGTATGGATAAAAGCAGAAATTATTGATGGTTTAATACACTCATATGGCTGAGTAGGCACTTCTGGTTCAGGTACAGTTGTATTTGCCCTGAGCAGCCACAGGAAAGCAGAAGGCTACTTTTGTTGTTCATAATTTATCAAGTACGTACTGACCTTTCTGTTATTGGATAGCCACTGAGTAACAAAAAGAATCTGTTCTCATCTAGCTTGAAGTCAGATTCTGTTTTAGAGCTACTCTTGGTACAAAAAGAGATGGTAACCTTTTGAGTAATCCTCTGGGAAATAGGTGAGGTTCTTTGTGGGGTTATTAAAATTACTGATTATGATAAAATCAAATTTATCAGACTAATTTTAGTTTATAAACATTATTTTAAATATTTATTTGTTTATTTGAAGGAGAGAGGGGCAGAGAGAGAGTCTTACTTAATCAAACTTTGCACTGAGCGTGGAGTCCAACCCAGGGCTTGATCTCATGACGCTGAGATTGTGATCTGAGCTGAAATGGAGTTGGAGGCTGAGCTGGCTGCACCACCCAGGTGCCCTTATAAACTTTTTTGATGCATACCGAATTCATGTATGTAAAAGTTGGCCAAAGCTGGCCTTAAGGCAACATGTAGAGAATATTTCCCTTATTTCTCCATTTCTCCTTTAAACTCTCTTACCTTTGCCCCAGAAGGGCCCTGTGCCACCTTCTTGTTTCCCAAATTTCCACTCTCAGACCTCAGTACCCCACTTAATCCTGGATTAAATGAGATTGTCATGCATTCATATAACATAGAGGTATCCTCCCTTGTCCTAAAAAAGGACTGATTTGCTTTTAGTAAAGGAATTGCAGAGCATCACGGGGGCTAAGAACCAAGGAAAGGTTTTATGGTTCTTGCCCAGCATGAGTCATAACTCATCAAAGACAGTTAATCGGAAGAGGGAAGAGCAGGCTGTTAGGGCTAAGCCTGGGTGTCTTGTGACCATCCACCTTAGTGACTAGTAACTTCACTCCAATCCAGCCACTATGGTCATACCTTGAACCTTGTTATTACCAGGAACTATTTCATCTTGAATCTTAATTTTGGATATCTTGCTTTTTGACCACTACTTCCTGTTGTTCCAGTCTGCTTGCTGGGATAACCCATGGGCATAATACTTTGACACCATTTTGATAATCCATTGGTCACTGTCCCTTTATTCTTATCAAATTTTCTTCTCCAGGTAGATTCCATAGTTGAAAATAGTCCTTTTATTTATTTATTTACTGCAAGTACCATCAACTTTCTTCCCCACTTTCTATCATGCTCATTTAATGAATCCCCCTTGGAAGAACCCTACCCTCTGTCTTCTCTGGGCCTTCATTTGAGCAGTTGAAGGTTACTGAACAAAATCACATGTATGATTCACTGGGTTCACTGAAAATACATGATCTTAGGCCTTAAATGGGCATTAATCTAATTTTGTTTTCTTCTTTCTGGCATTATATTCTTCTTTCTCTTTAAATATCTCATGGCTCTTTTCCATCAGCATTCTCAGCTGATACCTCAGACTCGAAGTCTCTTATCTTCCTAGCTCATCAAAACCGGCAAACTTAGTAAGTAACTCCCTCAAAATGAAAAGTATGCCCTCCCAGCAGAGGCCAGTCCCTCCATTTGGCTCTGGATCTCATACACATCACCTGCAGTGCCTTCCATTCTCTTCAGTATCCCAGAAAGAATTGTGTTAGCAGGATAAAAATGAAATAAAACAAAATAAAACACTACTACCATAAACATTCCCTTTCAATATAGTTGATTTAAATGTAATAGCATTTTTTTGCATGGATTTTTTTTTTCTAGGCAACTTATTTCAGAAAATTACCCCTTATACTACAACTCCTTATTTTCTATCTTAGCAACTCTTTACTTCTCTGCCTGACTTGTAAGCATTTCTTTAATGTGGCTCTGCTTTATTGAGCCCTATTTCCAGCCAGGCAGCACACCAGCTCCTCTGGGTAGGCAGGTCTGCTCACTATCTTGTGATTTACCTTCATTGATGTCTTCCCTTCCTCAAAACACTCTCCACCTCCTGTTCAACTTTTAGGTGGCAGGCAGGAACTCAATCCAAGGTCTATCAGATCTCCAAACCTATCCTTTTAATAAAATTATTGAAACTCAATAATATCTATTTTTATTTCACATTATTAGGGATAAGCATTGTAAAAGTATCATAAAATGTCTTCCTTTTAAAAATTTAATGAAAATACTTTAGCTTTATATTTTAAATATTTTCAAATATAAAAGCAAAGAATAGTATAATGAACACCAATGTTACCATCACCCCTTCCCTTCAACATTTTCCATCTTAGTATACCCTCTGTTAAAATAATTTTAGACCAAATTTCAGACATCATGTTTTTTAGTCTTGTATGCTAAAATATGTATCTCTAACCAATAAGGACTTTTAAATAGGCTAATCATTATGCTATTGTATCTTACAAAATTAATTAATTCCTTAATATCATCTAATGCAGGGTTTCTCAACTTTGGTACTGTTGAATTTTGGGTGACATGATTCTCAGGTTTAGGGTTCTGTTTCTGTAGGATATTTGGAGCAAACTCTGGTGTCTATCACTAGCTGTTAGTAGCACTCCCCCCGTTGTGGCAACCACAGATTTCTCCAGACTGGAGAGGAAAAGTCATCCCTGGTTAATAAGCCACTGGTCTAATTCCAGTTAAGTTTCCACAGTTTCTTAATGGTGTGTTTTGTAAGTTGGCTTATTGGAATCAGGATCCAAAGAACAGTAACAATTCTTTTAATCGTTTGTATTCCAGGAGAGAAGGCAGGTAGAAGATAGGGCCAGGAGAAGAGAGCTACAAGAGGTGAGAATAGCAATGAGGATGCTAACATCTTAAAGATAGAAGAGAAAGTATCCCTGTTGTAATTGTGAAGGTGATTATTTGAAGAACAATATTCTGGTGGTAAAGTGGGTTGATACCTACCAAGACCACTTGTGCCAAGTGCTCAGCAGTAGAGGACGTGTCCACAGGCTGTAGCCATGACTGTGGGTGTTTGGATAGGAAAATTAGGATTGTGTTCTGGAAGACTGGCAACACCTGGCAGGAATGGGCTTCCTTATTCCAGACAACAGACTCTTCTTAGATTCTAACTTGTAGTATGTCATGGTTCTCTCTCATAGTAATCAGAAGCAGACTGAGGATATCAGAAAATACCCACGTTTGGGATAGAATCTCAGATTCAGAGCTGAGCCAAAGTACAGGATCATGAAACATTTAGAGAAAACAGCATGAAAGAGATTTGATGACTCGATAAACAAAATTTATACCCAGGGAAATAAAAATCAAAAGGAAAAATTGAAAGATGTGTAATTAAAATGCTTAGATAGACTTGGGAATAAATCCAAAGATCTCAATAATCACAAAAATTGACTCTTCAATATGTTAAAAAGTAAAATAAAATAAAATACAGTTATAGGCTGTTAATAAAGGTTACATCGAAAACAAAATAACATGTATAAATTGAAAAAAGAGGAAAAAAGAGGGACAAAAAAAAGGAAAAATAAACTAGACATGTTCAAGTAAAAAAAAGTAATATTAATTAATAGCAATTAAAATAGAATCCAAGGCCAAAATACAACAAATCAATTAAATAGAAATATTTAATATTGATAACATGTATATAACTCACTAACACTTGAAACTGAAACTTTGTCAATGATTCATACTGTAGAGAGAAAAAAACTTACAAAAATACTAGGATGAATAAATTTCAACCATGTGGGGCAGCCCAGGTGGCTCAGCGGTTTAGCGTCTGCAGCCCAGGGTGTGATCCTGGAGACCTGGGATTGGGTCCCACGTTGGGCTCCCGGCAAGGAGCATGCTTCTCCCTCTGCCTGTGTCTCTGCCTCTCTCTCTCTCTCTCTCTGTGTGTGTCTCTCATGAATAAATAAGTAAAAAATCTTAAAAAAAAAATTCCAACCATGTGGGAGACTTCAGAAATTAACAGATTGAATAAACAAATAATTAAGATTAAAGGCCTTTTAGTAACATAGCTAACAGATTTTATGTGTGTGTATCTATAGTGTATGTATTTATTTATATTTTAAATATTTTAATATTTATAAAATGTTTTATAAATATTTCTATATTAGAAAATATTTTTTATTTATATTACATAATATGTATATTAAATATAAAGGCCTTATATGTATTTATCTATATATGTATATATCTATCTTTATAAAATTTTACACCCACAAAATTGAAAAAGACATTTTTTAAAAAACAAAATGGGGCATTCACAAGTATTTACCACCCATTAGACCAGAACAAAATGAAATATATCTCAATATATATTCCAAGATATAAAATCATTTAGCATTTGTACAAACCATGTTGAAAAAATTATAAATGAATATAAAAAATCTTCAAGAAAAATTTATTTCCTTGGAAATAATAATACTATCCCTCTTTCTTTTTGGAAATAACAAATATTGTTTCTTTCAGAAAAATGGTAAAAATGGGTAAAATTTTGGTATTTCTTTTTTTTAATTTTTTAAAAAATATTTATTCATTTATGATAGACATAGAGAGAGAGAGAGAGGCAGAGACACAGGCAGAGGGAGAAGCAGGCTCCATGCAGGGAACCCGATGTGGGACTCGATCCCAGGACTCCAGGATCGAGCCCTGGGCCAAAGGTAGGCGCTAAACCGCTGAGCCACTCAGGGATCCCCAAATTTTGGTATTTCTAATCAAGACAGGAAAGTTCTTACATAAACAACATTGGGAATAAGAAAGAAAATATCACAGATTTGGAGAATATTAAAAATATTACATGATTAATGTCTTATTTTAATTAATATCTATTGATCACCTACACTAATATATTATCTTCTACAATAAAATTGAACATTTAGATAAATTTCTAATATAATTTTCTAAAAAATTAGACAATTGACTTAATAGAAAATCTGGATAGATAAATAGAATTTAAGAAGTTGAAAATACCAAAGATCTATTTCTTTTTTTTTTTTAAGATTTTATTTATTCATGAGAGACACAGAGAGAGAGAGAGAGGCAGAGACACAGGCAGAGGGAGAAGCAGACTCCGTGCAGGGAACCTGCTGTGGGACTCAATCTGGGGACTCCAGGATCATGCCCTGGGCCAAAGGCAGGCACTAAACTGCTGAGCCACCCAGGCTGCCCTCAAAGATCTATTTCTTGAAAATTTCCCCAGAACCAGAAGTTAAGGGTGATATCTATGAAATTTTTGTGGAATAGACAATTCCCACATTATGTAAACTGCTTCTGAGAATCTAAAAGATGGAAAACAATCTTAACTCATTATATGAGGCTAAGATGATCCTTACACTAAAATTTAACAAGAGTTATGCACACAGAAAATAAACCACAGGCAGGACTCACTAATAAATTTGACATGCAGAATTCTTATATAAAAGCTAACAAATTAAATTACTCATGCATTTAAAAATAGTATATTATTACCAGATAGAGCTTACAGTGGAAACACAAAGAACTTTCAATATTAGGGAAACTACTAATTTGGTTTACTAGCAAATAGTTCAAATAAGAAAAATCGTATATGATCTCAATGGATGTTGAAAAAATATTTGACAAAATTCCACACAAATTCACATTACATACTAGAAATGGAAGGAAACTTTATAAACTTCATAAAAGGTATCTCTCAGAAACCTCTGGCAAAAGTCATATATAATGATGAAGGACTGAAAGTATTCTCTTTACCTATGGAAGTAACATAAGGGTGAAAATTGCCATCACTTGTCTTGAAGGTTTTGGCCAGTGCAATAACACACAAAAATAAATCAGGCAGGTAAATATTTGAAAGGAAGAGGAAAAAAGGCCAAACCATATTATTGCATTTGCAGACAGCATGGATATCCTCCTAGAAGATCCAAGACAACAAAATAACAAACCAATAGAATTCTACATGGCTAGACTAATTGGATAAAAGATTAATGTAAAAAAAAGAAATTGATTTTCTATACATGGCCACATCCAATTAGACCATGCAGTTCCCAATAGAAATTAAAAAAAATATGAAATAGTTGAGAATAAACCTGCAAGTATCAGTGCCAATACTATCTGAAAGTAATAACAGCAACACTATGAAGTGTTATTAGAAGATATAAAAGAAGACCTAAATAAATGATTAAAAACATTATATTCTGGAATTGGAAAATTCACTGTTTCAAAAGCAGTCATCCCCCCCCCCAAGTATATTTATGCATTTAATGTATTCCAGTCAAATCCTACAAAGTTGAATATAACAATTATTTGGTCTTATTTTAGAAGGTAGGTTAAAGATAGCATTTTCCTATCTTTGTTCTTGGAAGTTCTCTAAATGCCACAACAATGGCAACAACAACAAATTCCCCAAAACAGAGAAATGGAGACATATACATTGTCTTCAGAGAAACCTGGAGGCACATCTGTAACTCTGAATCACACTATAGAGGAAACCACTAACAAATATAATGGACTGTAAACAGGAAGGATCCTAATGACTGAAGAATTCCAATGAAATTGGGAGATCCAACAATGCCAAGATGGGTACATGGGTTCCTAAGCTTTGTAGGAAGAAGAGCAGATGGCAAATGGCGTTAGACCAAAGAATCCCAGAGACAAGCCATATTTTCAGGTAGGCTTTCTGTCAGGCAATATAGAGGAGAGTCTACCTTGTAAGTAGCTCAAAAGCTGCTGATCTTTATTGTCCAAAAAGAGGAGAAGCAAGTGAAAATAATCAATGTTAGGAATAAAAGGGGAATATAATATATAGGCATTAAAAAGATAAAATTGAACAGGATTTTTAGGATGGTGAAAATACTCTGTATATTATAATGGCAGATATATTTAATCATACATTTCTTTAGACCCATAGAATGTACAACACTAAGAGGGAACTCTAATTGTAAACTATGGAATTTGAGTGATTGTCATGTATCAGTGTAGGTTTGTGGATTGTAACAAATATACCACTAGCAGAGGATGTTGATAGAGCGGTAGACTGTGTATGTGGAGGAGGGTCAGGTATCTGGGAAATCTTTGTACTTCCCTGGCAGTTTTGCTGAGAACCTAAAACTGCTCTAAAAAATAATGTCCATAAATATATGTATACAAAGAAAATTATGAAGAAATTCATGCCAGTAAATTTGAAAATTTAGATAACATGGAAAATGAGATGGAAAAATTATTAGAAAAACAGAACTTACTCCACACTACTACAAGAAATGTAAAGTCTGTACAGTTCTGTATCTGTTGAAGAAGTTGAATATATAATTTAAAAAGCCCTCCCTGTCAGGAGGAATTTTTTTTTTTTTAAAGTAACTTCTAAAGTAACTTCTAAAGAACAAGATGGAACATATTCACTGGTGTGTTCTACCCCTCAAAAAAGAAAGAAATAACACAAAATTTAACACAAATTCTTCTAGAGAAGAGAGATCAAAGAAAAACTTTCCAATATTTTTGATACTTATACAATCTTGATCCTAAAGTTTGCAAAGAATATTACTTTAAAAAAGATTAATGTCTTTTATGAAAACAGGTACAAGAAATCATAAATAAGTTACTAGCAAATTGAACCTAGTGATACTTAAAAGGATAATATATCATGACCAAATGTGTTTTTGCTTTGTTTTGGTTTGGTTTGGCTTTTTAGAGGGGGGGGGGGTCAAGAGGGGCAGATGGAGAGGGAGAGAGAGAATACTTTTTTAAAAAGATTTTATTTATTTATTCATAAGAGACACACAGAGAGAGGCAGAGACATAGACAGAGGGAGAAGGTGGTTCCAACAAGGAGCCCGATGCGGGACTCCATCCCAAGACCCGGGGATCACGACCTGAGCCAAAGGTAGACACTTAACTACTGACCAACTCAGGTGCCCCGAGAGAGAGAGAGAGAGAATCTTAAACAGGTCCCACACCCAGTCTAGAGCCCAACTCTGGGCTCAGTCTCAAAACCCTGAGATCATGACCTGAGTGGAAATCAAGAGTCTGACACTTAACCGGACTGAGCCACCCAGGTGCCCTCAAATGTGGTTTATTTAAAGAAAGTGACACTGAGTTAACATTCAAAATTAAATCAATATAATTCACAAGATTAAAAGAGTAAAGGAGAAAAGTCATATGCCCATCTGGGTAGATGCAGAAAGAGCATTTGATATAAATCCAGCATCTATTAATAATTAAAAACCGTCTTGAATGGATAAGTACATTCTTAATTTTATAAATTCAAAAAATGAAACAAAACCCCCCATAAAACAAATATATCTGAAGTGAATTTTTAATGAGATTTCCCTCTGAGACTAGTAATGGAGAAAGATTCTTCTGCTAATTTTTTTTGATCAGCATTGTACTAGAGGCCTTTACAAGGACAAGGAAAATAATATTAAAGTTGTGAAAAATGGAAGGGGAAAATAGAACTCCTATTATTTACAGATGATATGATTATGTGCATAGACATCTTTAAAAGATCTACAGATGAACCATTAGATGTAATAATAGAGATAATATTATATTTTTATGTATTGCAACAAATTAAAGAATAATTTTAAAAAGAATAATTAAAATGTATTATTTACAATATCATTAAAACTTTAAATATCTAACAATAAATCTAATGAAAGTTGTCTGAGACCTCCTCCCAAAAATGTATAAAGCATTATCAAGAGATATTAAAGAAGACTCCATAAGTGAATGAGATAGATGAATAGATTTAAAGAAATCTACAGACCAACTATATTAGCAAAATTAGAGAAAGTTGTCATAGAGCCAATCTTCCCCAAAGTAAGTTTGTATCATTGCCCCTCTGCACTAAGAGCTCAAATTTGTGGTTATTATTGCTCCTACGGGCACAAAAGAGAGAAAATCTGCTGCCCTCCCTCTTGCATTACCAAGCAGTGCATCTGAGTAACAAACCTCGGGTCACGTGCCTGTGTTTCAGCTGTAAGATAGCCTGACAAAAGTAAATATCTAGCATTCTCACCCCCTTTAGAGGAGATCTTTGTCTACCAAGGTTCATAAAGTGAACAATTCCTCAAACCTAGAAAAGGGTTTAGATGCTGGGTGCTGAAAACAATGACATTCGTCCACTGGAAACACCCCTACTCCCACTAATAATGATTCCACAGTTATTCTGGAGTTTCTGGCAAGCACAATGAGAACGAAATAAATAGATATAAAAATCAAACAGGAGGAGATTAAACTACAATTATATGATGCTGATGTGATTATTTTCCTAGAAAATCCATGATAAAGGACTAAAATGTTTTCACAAATAAGAGTAGAATTCAGCTAGTTCACTGGCACAAAATTAATTAAATAGATATATCTTCATGTAGATGGTTTGCTAGATGACATAATGGAATAAATGGGACACTTACCATAGGAAGACACATGAAGGATCAAAATAAAATTTGAAGATGCTTTTCAAGGATAAAAAAAGAAAACTTGAATACATGGAAAGGCACACTGTGTTTTTGGACAAGAGATTCAACGTTATGAACATGTCAGTGTCTCTAAATTAATCTATAAAAGTGACATGATCCCTCCAAGAAATCACCAGTAGGATTTTTTTTTTAAATTTTTATTTATTTATGATAGTCACAGAGAGAGAAAGAGAGAGAGGCAGAGAGACATAGGCAGAGGGAGAAGCAGGCTCCATGCACCGGGAGCCCGATGTGGGATTCGATCCGGGGTCTCCAGGATCGCGCCCTGGGCCAAAGGCAGGCGCCAAACCGCTGCGCCACCCAGGGATCCCACCAGTAGGATTTTTATTGGAATTAGGCAATTGGATCCTAAAGAATATATGAAAACAATGGACAAGGAAGAATAGCTGCAAAAATTCCAGAAAAGAGTAATGGGAAATATTTATCCTAAAAGGCATTAAAACACACAAAAACATAAAAGGATAAGACATGGTACTTGAGCATATGTGGTAATTTGGTGTATGAAATATATGAAAATTCAAATTGTTGGGAAGTGATAAGATTCACTCTTTTAATGGGCAAAGATTAGAGATTAATAATATCCAACAGTGGAGGAGATGTGGAGAAATGTATCGGTGTGTAATCAGACATGATTTTTATGGAGAGCATTTTCTTAGGATCTCTTTTAGAAATATGTGTATGCCTTAACAATTCCACTTGGAGATATTCATCCTAAAAAAAAAAAAAATGCTTGCATCTGTGCATAAAGAAGCCTTGGAGAATTGTTTGCAACGAGGGAAAAATAGATTATAATCTGAGTGTCCTTATAAATAAAGTATTATATACCTAGTCTGTTGAATACAATGCAGCCATTAAAATAAATGAGGTTAATAATGAGAAAGATCACATGACTGAAGTGTGAATTAGCATTTCAAGGACTAATTTTAACATTGAAAAGAGAGTTGTAGAATAAATATATATAGTGTGATTTCTCTGATACTAACATAATCCCACCTTTGTACATGAGATGGGTTGTACTGTTATCTCAAGTCTATCAGTGTGCCAAGGAGGAAACTGAAACACGGAGAGGGAAATATTGTGGAGAGTGGTCTTGGCAGACCATCTGAGGAAAGAGCAATTCAGTCAGAGAAAGTAATCAAAGACCTGGAGTAGAAGCATGCTGCACTGATTTGAGGAAAAGTAAGATCAGTGTGGCTGGAGTGAGGTCGAGTGAGGGAATTAGTAAGAGATGAGACCAAAGAAGTATCCAGGTCATCTAGAGGATTGGCTTTTATTTTTAAAGAAGTGGGTGCTGTTGTTGAGTACAAAAGTGACATGATTTGGCTTCAATTTTTAAATTGATGGGAGAAGGGCAAAGGTGAGATGACCAGATAGGAGGCTACAACAAGAATCCTGATGAGAGAGGATGATGGTTTGGATCAATAGCAGTAGAAATATTGAGAAGTGGCCAGTTTCTGTATACATTTTATTTTTTTTCCCACCCACCCCTCTGTATACATTTTAAACGTAGAGTTAGTAGAAACCTACAGCCAAGTGAATAGGGGAGTAAGAAAGAGAGAGGGCTTAATATTTTTATCCTGAGCAGCTGTAAGGATGGAATCACCATTATCTGAAATGAGGAAGGTCGGAATTTTGATTTTTGAGATGTTCAATTTCAGATTTCTTTTTGACATTCTAGTGGATAGATTTGTAGAGCAGATAAGTGGGTGTGAGTGTGAGTGTGATGTTCCAGGTAGAGGTCCAGGGTGGAGATGTAAATTTGAGAAACCATCAGGATGTAGATGTTATGGCAAGCTGTGAGGCTGGGTGAGGTTACCAAGAGAGTGGGTGTTGGTGGAGAGGAGAACAGGTCCAAGCTGAGTACTATGGTGCTCCAAAAGTGGGAAGAGGACCCACAAAGGAAACTGAGAAGCAACAAGAGAAGTAGGACAGAAAGCAGAAACTCAAGTGAAAAACATATGGCAAGGAGGAGGGAGTGTTCAGCAGGGCCCAGTTCTGCTTATGGGCCAAAAATGATGCTGATTGAGAATTAATCTTAGGTTGAACAATGACATGGCCATTGTTGACCTTGACAAGAGCCATTTGTTGGTGGCTGGGAGGAAGTCTCACTGGAATGAGAATGGAAGGAGAGAAATTCGAGGCAACAAATGGAGATAGTATTTTTGAGGCATCATGTTGCAGTGAAGGGAAGCCGAAATACGGGGCTGTATCTGGGGTTGGGGTGGGGGGTAAAAGCTTTGTTGTGGTTTTCGTGGGCATTGCTATTTTTGTTGTTGTTTTTAAAATTGGCAAGACAATAGCATGTCTGTGTGCTGAAAAGAACTATCCTGCAGTGGTGGGAAAGCTGGTGATGCAGGAGAGAACAAAGAACTGCTACAGCCTTGAGAAGGTGAGGGCAGAGGGCTTGGCTCTCACTATGAGCACGAACAGTCCATGTAATAACAGGAGGGCAGAATGTATATATATGTGCACCATGCCGGTAGATGTATGAATCTGTGAGGATTGGAGGATGTGGAAGTTCTCTGGTGATGGCTCCAGTGTTCTCTAGTGAGCAGGATGCAAGGTCTTCAGCTGTCAGTGAGAATATAGAGAGGAGGTGTTGGAGGTTTAAGGCTGAAGGAAAATGAGTTATAAATAGGAAATATATAGGACGTTCTTGTGGTAGAGTCAGAGAATAGACATCTGTTTTGGTGAGTAAACTAGATTGTCCTTTTTCTCTAGAGAAACAAAACCTATGGATTCCCTGAGTCCCTTTCTTTTGTTTTTATGAAAACAACAGCCAGGAATTAAGCTGTAGTTCTAAGTTGGAAGACATGACCATTTGGTTAAGAGGATCCCACACAGTTCACATAGTCTGTTCCAGTGCTTAAGAAGCACATAGTATTCTGCAAAACATGATGACTCTTCAGACAGAAAGTCCAGAGTTCCAAGAAGAAAGTTAATGATATGTTGACCAATCCCAAACCACACTGTAGTAATTGCAAAGACACTGCTGCAAATGGGTAATGACAGAAGAGCCTATCATTTGAACTATATCTGCAGTAAGGAGTTGTTGGCAAGGCGAGATGAGATTAAGTGCTGTTGTTACACACTCTGTTCCTGCCTGAAGTAGCCTGATGGACCGAATTACTTTAAGTAATTAAATAAGGTGAGACGTTTCCAGAGCTATCCAGATACAGCCAGTCCCTCAAGGTCTTTGGTAGCTGAATGTCCTGCTTCCTGATCTCTGGGACCTGATTTTTTTTCAGCAACCTCATTAGCATGCACTTGATAATGGACAATGACTAAGACCATCAGTTTGGTCTTGGTTCAGATCTGGGTAATATTGTGGTGAGAAGCTAAAACTCGAAGTACTTTGAGATTGGGTAGCATATTTTAATAAACTGAAGTTTAAAAAATAAACAGTGGTTTCAAAAAGGCTCAATTCCTTTGGATCTCACACCTCACACCACTTTAAGTGAATAGACAGGCAAGTTTCTTGTATGTGTGGTTGAAGTTTATCTTTTCTCCAATGTTCTAACATTTCTTGTTAACTTATAGCTGATTTTTTTCCCCTGCCACGTAACTCGTTGACTTGATCTCTTTTCCTTCTTCTAAGGAGTTACGTTGGTTTGGATCCCCTGAGAAGCAGATTCCATAGTGGTATTATACATGCAGAGATTTATTAGGGAAAATGTCAGTAAGGGAAAATGGGGAAGTAGCTGGAGGAGGTTGCAGGGAGAGAAGGAAGGAAAACTCTTAGACTGTGGTACAGTTCTAAGAAAGTATTAGTAAGGTTGAGGGGCAGTCTAGAGCCAAAGTGGCCCATCAGAGGAGTCTTTCCTCTCCCAGAAAGAAACCTGCCTTAGTGTCCCTCCCCCCCCTTTTTTTATTTTTATTTATTTATGATAGTCACAGAGAGAGAGAGAGAGAGGCAGAGACATAGGCAGAGGGAGAAGCAGGCTCCATGCACCGGGAGCCCGATGTGGGATTTGATCCCAAGTCTCCAGGATCGCGCCCTGGGCCAAAGGCAGGCGCTAAACCACTGCGCCACCCAGGGATCTCTTTTCTTTTTTTTTTAATTTTTATTTAGTGTCCCTCCCCTTTTTGGTGATTGGTAGGGAGTAACTTGTGGGAAGAGTGGCCCCAGATCCACCAGTGATGGATTTCAGGATGCAATATTGGGGGATGTTCCCAATTACACTTCTGTATTACTCTGCTTGGGCTGCCTGACCTATCTATGGTGGACCGAGGGCTCTAACAGCAGAAATTTATTTTTCATAGTTCTAGAGGCTGGGAAGTCCAAGATAAAGGTGCTGGCAAAGTAGGTTACATTCTGGGACCTCTTCTCTTGACTTGCAGGCTGCTGTCATTGTATGGTGTGTTCACATGACCTCTTCCTTTTGTAGAGAGAGGGAGCTCTTTGGATTCTCTCCTTATAGGGACACTAATCCTGTCAGATCAGAGCCCCAACCCTATGAGCTCATTTGACCTTAATTACTTCCCTAGAGGCCCCATATAGCCACCCTGGGTTTAGGATTTCAACATATGATTTACCTGGGGCCATAAACATTCAGTCCATAGTAACTACTGGTAGCCAGAAACTTGAGAGGTACATCTTTCAAAAACATGTTTTACTGCAGTATATAATTAAGAAAATTGCACGAATGTTAACTTTAATAGTGCTTTAATTTTTTAACACTAATAGAACTAGTAAAGTGTAATTTGTGCTTAGTAGAATGTACACATTTTAAATCGGGGCTACCCCTACAGTTCAAGGTTTTTGACAAGGGTATATACACTTGAGTAGCCATTATCCATGTCAAAATACAGATTATGTCCAATACTCCAGAAGGTTCTTGTTTTTGTTTTTAAGATTTCAGCTTTGTGCAGTGGCAGTATCGTAGCCAATGAGGTTTATCTGAGACGCAATAATTGCTCATTGTTTTTAAGATTTAGTTCACTTATTCATGAAAGATGCAGAGAGGGGCAGAGACATAGGCAGAGGTAGAAGCAGGCTCCTCGTGGGGAGCCCGATGGGAGACTTGATCCCAGGACCCCAGGATCGAGACCTGAGCCAAAGGCAGACACTCAACCACTGAGCCACCCAGGTGCCCCCTCCAGAAGGTTCTTGTGTTGACCATGGTGCTCCAATAAAGACTGTGGACACCAGTGCTTGGGTGAGCTTCCCTGGTTGCTGGTAAAGACTATAGAGAAAAGTAGAGGAGGAAGGTGATAGGGAATTCTGGCAGCGCAATGAGGAGGCTTGTGTAACAGTTTTAAAGAGGATACTCAGGACATGCCTCTCTGGTATGATGGTCTCAGTGCCTGAAGGAGGTCTTGTAACAATCACAATTACAAACAGCAGTGCTATATTTTCAGCCATAAAGCATTTGAGAACCTGCACCTGTGAGATATCTTACCGTCTTGACATTAGTGGGTGTGTGGGAATCCCAAGCAACTTACATTAAACAGTTTTATCCTTTTACATTGTAATAGGATAACTAAAACATTTTCTAAAGAACAGATAACAGTTCTTACGGGAAACTTTGCTGTCTCTTCTATATTAATATTTAATGAATGGAAAAATGCATTTGTAGGCTCTACTGAGGTTCTCAGAAACAGAGATTCATATACTCATTCAATATTTTGCCTAATATATGTCTTCAGTAAACATTCATTGAGCACCTACTGTGTTCCATGTTTTGAACTAAGCACTGAGTGAGACACGAACCAGAAACTCCAAGATCTCACAGTTAAGGGTGCTGGAGGCATAACTCAAAAATGGTGGTGGGCAAGAGGAGGAAGGTAGGAAGGGGCTAGCAGAGAAGAGCACAGGGCTAATAAAGTAGCTGTAAATGGTGATAAAACATGAGAAGGGCTATAATGGTGCAGTGTACAAAATCTTATTGGGGCTCAATGGAAGAAGAAAGAATTCTTTAAGGGAGCTGAGCTAGGTTTCACACACAGCAGACAGTTTCCCTTCTTATTAGTTCTTTCCTTTAAAAATGCTTTGAAAACACTTTAAATAAAAGTTGAAAAAAAATTAAATCATATCAAAAGTTTTATAACCCAAAATAGTAATCTCCTGCACCAATGACACCTGCCACCTCAATCTCATTCCCTAGAGGTAAACATTTTAGCTATTTCAGCTATTCTGTTTTGTATTGGTCTATGTACTCTTTAAGATTATGTTTGTAATGATATTTCTTGATTTATTATCATTTTGACATTATCTATTGATTTCCTGTTAGGTAGATGGGAATTTTACCCTCTTAAAATGTCACTCACTTTCTACGCTCTATCCTTCCAAAGAATGTCTTGATTAAATCAATATTTGGTGCTTACATTATTATAATCATGTAAATATTGTTCACTGCAGAGCAAGAATTTCCAAATGATTGCTTCCTTCCGTTTTTGTGTAACATTTTATTTTTTCTAGAATTAATTTCTGCTTTAAAAAATTTGCATATTTTTGTATGTGATCCTTAATATGTTTTATATCTCTCTAAGATTTTTCCCCCTACATGCTTAAATATATTAAGTGTCTATCTGTTTTCATTTCTTCCTTCCAGAGCTCTCCACCATTTTGCTCTCCATCCTGTAAATTAGATTGGTTGTTCTGTAGTTCTCCTAACTACCTATCATCCTGGGTTGTCATCCTTTAGTTGCACATCCTTTAGTTGTCATCCTGGGATCTTATATCCCCAAGGATCCCTGGTTCCTTGGATTGTTTTTGTCTTCCTTGTTTTTTACTCATTCATTTGTTTTGCTGGAGCAAATCTTCCATAATGTCTTTAGAAAGTGTTTTGGGTTGACTTGTGTTCACCAAAAAGATATGTTGAACCTCTGATACCTTTAAATGTGACCTGACTTGAAAATGGAATCTTTGCAGATGTAGACAAGTTAAGATCAGGTCATTAGCATGGACCCTAATCCAATATGACAGGTGTCTCTGTAAGAAAAGAAGACAAACACACACAGAAGAATGCCACATGACAATGGAGGCAAAGATTGAAGTGGTGCTATCACAACCCAAGAACACTAAGGATTGTTTGCAAATACCAAAATCTAGGAGTGAGGCATTGAATACATTCTTCCCCTACCACAAGAAGGAACTAATCCTGCTGACACCTTAAGTTTTGGACTTGTAGACTCCATGAGTTATATTAAGTTACCAGTTTGTGGTGATTTGTTATGGCAGCTCTAGAAAGAGTATATTGGAAATTAAGTTGAATCTTGACAGACCTGAAAATGTCTTTATTACTCTCACTCTTGATTCTTTGAAGTTTGTTCTTAATTTTACCAGAAAATATCAAAGTTACATTTTGCAAGATGCATCCCAAATGTAAGGATTTTTACTTGTGGAAAAAAAAAAAAACCAACAAAACTCTGGATGTTAAAATTAAAGTAGGATATGATGGCTGGATATAGAATTTTAAGTTGAAACTATTTCTGAATCACTATTTTGAAGGCAAATCTCCATTAAGTTCTAGTGTTGTTGAGAGGGCTGATGGTCATGTGACTTATTATTTCCTGTGAGAAATTTGTAGGTTAGGCCTACTTTTTATTTTAGAGACATGTGTATTTCAGTTCTTGGTAACTTTCTTTTACCATTAACACACATACATATTTTCATTTCCATGCTCTATCTTTGGTTTTCTTATTACTTATATATTTATCTTTCTGGATCAATCTACTAAAAATATTCTTATCATCTCTGATTCTCTAGCTTTTCATTGTTTTATTATATTTTTGCAGAGATTTCCTTGACTTTATTTTTTAACAATCTCAGAAATTTAAATCTTGGTTATTATAATTTTAATTGCCAAAAGCTGTTTCATGATACCAGATTTTTCTTTTATTTTGAAAAAAAAAAAAATCCCATGTGGTGCCCTTGGGAAGAAAAAAAAGAAACAAAACCTGAACCAAAGGAAGACACTCAACCACTGAGCCACCTAGGCACCCAGCTCAACACTTGTTAAAATCTATAGTTGGTAGCAAGGATAGGTAAAACATAAAAATGTATTTTGTTTTGTTTTCTGGAATCAGTACATCTATAATGCAGAGACAGAAGACAGGAGGCCTTTTTTACATTGTTTATCAACAAATCTGTTCCAGGTTAGGGACATCAGGATCCCTTCTTTTTTAATGTTAATAGTGTAAGGCAGTGAAATGGTAAGCAATGCAAATAGAGTAAAGAAACACAGAGAAAGGTAAGGCAATATTGGTAATTCCATAGGAAGAAAAGCTTAGCTCTGTTCCTTGTTTTGTTTCTGAATAAGTGGAGAGATTTTTCATGCTTTTAGTTGGGATGACTTAATATTATAAAGATGACTTCTCACCCTAAATTAATTTATAATTATAATGAACTTTCAACCAAATGTTCAGATGGTTATTTTAAAAAGAAAATTTTTTTCTAAAATGTATATTCTTATTTCATGGCCAATCTTATAAGTTAATCATTAAAGTTTCCCTATTGAGTATTTATCACACATTTGATATATAGCTGCTACCCACTTAAGGAAGTTCCCTGTTTGCTAAAACATTTTGAAATAATAAATTTACACTTATGCCTTCAAAAATATGTTTTTCTGTGTCTACTGAAGGCATTATATAATTGTCTCCTGTAATCCCTTATTGTGGTACAGTATATTGATAAATTTGCTCACATTGAACTGTTATTGAATTCCTGGGATATACTCTAATAATTGAACATGATTTTCAAAACATATGGGTGGATTTTCTTAGCTAATGTTTTATTTGTATAGTGTATTTATGTTTACAAGTGAATTTTTTCTTTCATTCTCTTTAGTTTAAAATCAATGCTATAATAGCCTCATGAATTGAGCTGGGTAGCAAGTTTTATGGAACAAACTAGTATAAGAAGCTGTTCCTTTAAAGTTTGGTAAAACATCTGTGAAACAGTTGGTGGTCAGTATTTTTCATTTCTCTCACTTTCAAAACCATTGCTCTTTAGCAAATGCAACTGAGAGAATTCTGTTTATTTGAAACACTCAAATCATACTTTAATTCTGAAGAAATGACCTCAAAAGTTAGATCAACTTTTAGAATAATTTGCTAAAAGAAACCTACTTACTATGTGTTCAAATTTTTAAAAAATCTTGTTAGCAACAGAATTATGCAAATTAAAAAACAGTGTTATTGAAGTACTCCCTCACTTAAAAGAATTGCTGAATGTGTTAAAGGAAGAAGTGACAACATTTTTACTCCTTGAAGTGTCAAGGCTTTTCTTAAAACAGACAACATTATTTATAAATAGGAAAAGAAATTCTTAACTTGAGGTGAATAATCATTACAGCTCTTGCCATGGATATCTTTTGAAGAATTTGATTCTTTTACCTTGATGTTACTAAGTACCCTTCCAGGATTTAGGGAACAGGTGGAATCATGTAGAGTGCTGAAGAAGGGATTAAAAATTGATGAAAATCCTTTTCTCTGTTAGTGGGCAACATTCTAAAAAGTGGTTGGTTAAGCAATTCAACTTAATTTTTAAAAAATGAAGAAGCAAGTTATGTTTGAAAGGTAGCATTATGTGTAGCATTATGTGTTTTGACAAATCGAATTTGAAGAGCAATTTTCAGAGTTGTTAACTTTTTGTCAGTTTGTAGTTGGTATACTGGTCTGTATGCTAATGTCAAGCATATTTTCTCATTAATGAATGTTCAATGAACAAAGGAATGAAATATGTTCAATGTGATCACTGTAGAAGCTATGTTCTGATACAATTGGAACCATGACTACTAGGAATTTTATTTTATTTATTTATTTATTTATGAGGTAGTGTGAGCGTGAGGCAGGGGAGGGGCAGAAGATGAGGGAGAAGTAGATTCCCTGCTGAGCAGGAAGTCCAATGTGGAGCTCAATGCTAGGATCCCAGGATCATGACCTGGGCCAAAGGCAGATGCTTAACCAAGTGAGCCACACAACTACAAGGAATTTTATTTTTTATTTATTTATTTATTTATTTAATTTTTTTAAAAGATTTTATTTATTTATTCATGATAGTCACACAGAGAGAGACAGAGAGGCAGAGACACAGGCAGAGGGAGAAGCAGGCTCCATGCAGGGAGCCCGACGTGGGATTCGATCCCGGGTCTCCAGGATTGCGCCCCAGGCCAAAGGCAGGCACCAAACCACTGCACCACCCAGGGATCCCAACAAGGAATTTTATAAGCAAATTCTACAGAACAAGGAACTGTTGAAGAGAACCAAATTGTCAAGGAAATAAAATTAAAGAAGATATATGTGATTTGATGTTTATATAGTGGGGATGGATAGTTTTGGCTACAAAACAGGGGACTTACACTAGATTGATTCAAACTCCATGGACTTATAAGTCAATTCTAGAAAGAGGGGGATTCAAGCAAAAACTGAGAGAACTGTTTCCTAAAAATAGTGTGAGATTTGGAGGTTGAGAGAATCACAGCTTTGGTGTCCAACATAATAGAATATAGCTCAAATAAGGATCACATGTACTTTTACTAAATGGGAAGTTTGTTTAGGCATACTGGAATGTTATGAAATATTGAGGAAGACTTTGAAATGACGAAAAACAGAGAAGGTGGGGAGATTTAATTTCTCTCCAGATTAACAAATCCCTTCCAGGTTATCCCTACATTTCATGGTCTTTTAAAAATTAAAAAAAATTGATATATAATTGACATATAACACTATATTAAATTTTAGTGTACCACATAATTATTTGGTACATGTATATACTGTGAAATGATCACCACAGTAAGTCTATTTAACATTTATCACCATATATAGTTATAAATTCTTATAAGTTTCTTGGGTTGAGAACTTTTAAAATTTACTCCCAGCAACTTTAAAATATGTTATATAGTATTACTGGCTACAATCACTATATAATACATTATACCCCCCTAGGACTTTTTCTAACTGTCCTCTGTACCTATGAACTTCTCTTTTTTTTTTTTTTTTTTTTTTTTTTAGGATTCCACATATAAGTGAGAACACATGATATTTGTTTTCATCTGATTTATTTTACTTAGAAAAATGCATTCTAGGTCCCTTCATGTTGTTGCAAATGGTAAGATTTTCTTCCTTTTTATGGATGAGTAGGATTCTACTATATACTACATTTTAATTATCCATCTATCCATCAGTGGACACATGGGTTGTTCCAATGTTTTGTCTGTTGTAAATAATATTGCATCAAATATGGGCTACATATATTTTTTGAGTTAATGTTTTTGTTTCCTTCAGTTAATACCCAGAAATAGAATCACTGGATCATATGGTAGTTCTGTTTTTAATGTTTAGAAAATCTCCATACCATTTTCCAACCTTGTTGCAGTAATTTGTATTCCCACGAAGAGTGCATAAGGGTTCTCTTTGCTTCACATCCTCACCAACACTTGCTATTTCTTGTCTTTTTGATAATAGTCATTCTAACAGCTATGAAGTGATCTCTTATTGTAGTTTTGAGCTGCATTTTCCTAATAATTAGTGAACTGTTGACCATCTGTATGTCCTCTTCGGAAAAATATCTGCTCAGATTTTCTGTCCATGATTGTTTTTTTTTTTTTTTTTTTGAAACTGAGTTGTATGAGTTCTTTACATATTTTGTATACTGATCCCTACTTGGACCTATTATTTGTAAGTATTTTCTCTTATTTGGTAGGTTGCCTTTTCATCTTGTTGATGATTTTCTTTTCTGTGGAGAAGCTTTTTAGTTTGATATAATTCTGATTGGTTTTTGTTTTGTCTCCTTTGCTGCTTTTGCTTTTGGTGTTATATCCAAGAAATCATCACCAAGACAGATGTCAAGGAGCTTATTGCCTCTGTTTTCTTCTAGGGTATTTATGGTTTTCAGATCTTACACTGAAATCTGTAATCCATTTTGATTTAGTTTTTGTGTATAGTATAAGATAGTGGTCCAGTTTCATTTCTTCCCATATTTTCTCAATGCCATTTATTGAAGAGACTGCTCTCCCTATTGTATATGCTCGACTTTTTTGTTTTAAATTAATTGACTATATATGCATGGGTTTATTTCTGGATTCTTTATTCTGTTCTGTTGATCTATGTGTCTATTGTTATGCCAGTACCGTAGTGTTTTGATTACTATAGTTTTGTAATGTAGTTTGAAATTAGGGAGCATGATATCTCCAGCTTTGTTGTTCTGTCTCAAGATTGCATTGGCTATTTGGGCAAGATTTCAGGAAAGAGAGGAAACAGTGCTGGAAGCAGAGCAGGACTAGGGTATCTCTTCTGGATTTTTCCCTTCTCCACTTGGAACAGATCTAGTATTAGCTCCCATGTATATGAAAATCCAGTTTGATTACTCCACCCATTATATTTATGGAGATACACAAAGATATGAAATTCAGGAATGCTTTCTATATGCTCCAAGGTCAATCTCTGAGCTTTTTCAAGCCACAAACTCCTTTAGTAAGAGGTTCTTGAGCTTCAGGTACATGAAAAAGATAACTAATATGGGAGTCTCATTCCCTGTCTCTCTAGTCTCTAGGCCTTTCCTACTTAGTGGGTGATTGAGTATCTCTGAACTTCAGCAAATGCAATGGCGGATATGCATTATTACTACATAGATAATTAAAAGCAGAAATTAATCTTCCATGGATCTAGGCTTGCCCTCTAAGTGTGCCTTATTTTAAAGGAGCTAATGTTTGCATTTCTAGGATCATGATCAAGAGTCCAGAGTAGAGCCAGGATAAATCACAGTCCCCCTAGCTTCTCTACCCATCTAGATGTAAAGGACAGCATTAGTACACAGGGTGTTTTCAGTTGCTTCCCTCGTTACGCATTCATGAAGATTCCCACATCACCTTTACCAGTTCCCACAGTTGGGTCTTTACTTCATTTTTTCACTTTGAAAAGTCCCTGAATGCTTGCATGTTAGTATCTCTTACTTTTCCCCCTAATGAAGTTTTAGAAAATAATTACATATTTCAAAAAAAAGGTCTTCTTAGGAGATTGAAATAAAGGAACCCTGGATGGTGGTGGATATGCAAAGACCATCTCAATTTCCATCTGTGTGCATGGCCAAAGCAGGCACTTGGTTAAGCTGACTCCTTCCTTTTTAAAGCCCAAACTCCTAGGATAACCCACACCTCAACATACCATGGCACAGACAGGGTATATCATTCTGCTATTAGAAAAAACAAATGTATGTATAAAGATTAACTATCACTCATTACAAAAAGCAGAGCTCATCCTCTTTAGAGGATGTGTTCCTGAGAGAATTAATGAAGTTGCTGAATTCAGATGGAAATAATTTTTTGAGAAAAACTTTTTTCTCTGGAGGGATTGGAGGAAGACTTTCTGTTTCACAATGAAACACAAGTCCCCAAAGATGGAGATAGTGCCCTGAGGTACCTGGCATCTTTGATGCATCCTGGTGAGTCCTGGATGGGAATACAGGCTTCCTGGGGGCATGGAAGTAGGGGGACTTAGCTATAGTTATTGGTTCTGGGACTTAAAGATTTTCCTGGGATGTTTCTCTCCCTCTCTGATCTGTCTCTCTCTCTCTGGAAAATCCAGGTTTGATTTAAAAAAAAAAAAAAAAGGTTTATTTATTTATTTATTTATTTATTTATTTATTTATTTATTTAATATATTCAGAGAGCAAGAAAGCAAGTGAGCAGGGGCAGAGGGGGAGGAAAGAGAAAATCTCAAACAGACTCCATAGTGAGTGTGGAGCTCAATGTGGGGCTCAAAGTAGGGCTCAATCTCATGACCCTGAGATCATGACCTGAGCTGAAACCAAGAGTCAGATATTCAACTGACTGATCCACCCAGATACCCCTCACTTTTAATACAAATTATATGCATTACTCTGATTTTTTTAAAAAAGAAATTAATGTGAAACTATTGCCAAGAAAAAAAAGAAAGAGGATTCATCACAGGTTTCCTGTAAAATCTGCAAGTAATTTGATATAAAATCCAGTTCTGAAAACAAATTTTATGAGATAATCATTTCTATGAATTTAACAACACTTGATACTTCCAAAAAATGCCCTCCACCACAAAATATCAGATGATAGATAAATTAAAATAAATGTGCTTTTAAATTCATTTCTACACTCAAGGAGAATAAGGAAAGTTCTAAATTAAAAAAAAAAAAAAAAGACGGACACCTGCACCCCGATGTTTATAGCAGCAATGGCCACGATAGCCAAACTGTGGAAGGAGCCTCGGTGTCCAACGAAAGATGAGTGGATAAAGAAGATGTGGTTTATGTATACAATGGAATATTACTCAGCCATTAGAAATGACAAATACCCACCATTTGCTTCAACGTGGATGGAACTGGAGGGTATTATGCTGAGTGAAGTAAGTCCGTCGGAGAAGGACAAACATTATATGTTCTCATTCATTTGGGGAATATAAATAATAGTGAAAGGGAATATAAGGGAAGGGAGAAGAAATGTGTGGGAAATATCAGAAAGGGAGACAGAACGTAAAGACTGCTAACTCTGGGAAACGAACTAGGGGTGGTAGAAGGGGAGGAGGGCGGGGGGTGGGAGTGAATGGGTGACGGGCACTGGGGGTTATTCTGTATGTTAGTAAATTGAACACCAATAAAAAAAAAAAAGACAAAAATAAAATAGATCTGAAACTAGAGTGGAGTGTCAACACAGTTAGTTGCTCCAGAGTGAAACTCAAGGGAACCTGGTGGGCGTGTGCCAGCAAAGCATGCAATTCCACCATCTTATCAAAAGAGCAGAAGCAAAAAAAAAAGAGCAGAAGCTTCTTCTAGCTCCTTTTTGTCTCATCTCATTCTACCTGCATATATATATGAAAGTGCAGTCAGTGCACTGATAAGGTTTTATTGCTATTATCAACACAGTGTTCTAAAAATGTATTTCTCTTCAATGATATCATTCTACCATCCTAGGACTTCATGTTTCTCACATGCGTGGTATAGAAGTTCTAGCAGCTCCCTGGCATTATTTTTTTCTTGTGGATAAATATGGCCATTTGAATAAATATTGTAATTAGGACCATAATGGCACATGTTGATTGCTTTTAATAAATAACACCAACCAGAATTGTTTCTTAGATGTGATGCTAATGATTATTAATGGCCAAACTGTTAGATTTATGTCAGAAATTCTTGGCTGAAAATTTTTGGGAGTCACTGTAAACTATAATGCCATGAATTCAGAAAACATATGCAAAACCTTCTGCAATTGCCTCATTATCTTAGAATAATCCTCTAGAATTCATAACAGAAAATGCAAGAAACTAGAAGCTGATATAGGTCAGCAGGCATTGTATGTAGAAAATATGGGTAAAATTGTGATAAAGAGAGAAGGATTGGAAAATTGCTAGTAAATTTAAGCTGTTCAGCCTTTGTTTTTAGGATATGTAGTAAAATTGGTTAAAAATAAAAAGTTGACAGTGTATGGTGTTAGAATCTGAGACCCTCTAAACTTCAGGAACATAGAATTTTGCTTTTTAATTTCAAAGTGGTCAGATAAGGATGGCTCATGTTGACGTAACAGAGCTGTGACTCACTACTCTTTTGTGATTACATCATGTTGCCATTTTATTTTTACAATACCTTAACTTATTTGCAATTTGCCCTTCTACTCTCCTTCTAAAAATTAATCTCTCCCAATTCTTTCCTTCCTGGGATTGATTGATTATGAAAAAATTCTTTATAGATTTGAAGTTTACATTAGCTTTCTTAAAAAGCAAACAAAAGAAAGAGGGATTGGGATTTTTATTAAAAATATTAAACACGAGTTCTATAAGAAATCTCATGAAATTCCAGTGATAACACTATTCAGTAGATGCCAAGGAGAGGATGAGACTAGGTGCTAGTAGCATGTGCCCCGGAGACTTAGCATCACAGAACCATTCTGCTTATTGAGACATTCCTCTGACTAGAGTAGGCTTTGGCAATATTGAGGAGTAAGCTCACTTTGTCTTCAATACCTTCTCACCCTCCATGTCTGTCATCATCACTTTATGGAGCATCTTATACTCTGCCATAAGTCCCTAAAACCCTTTTCTTTCTTTGTTTCTTTTTTAAAAGAGATTTATTTATTTATTTATTTGAGAGAAAGAGAGAGCCCAAGGAGGGGGTGGGGGAGGGAAGGAAAGAAGGAGAGGGAGAAGCAGGCTCTCGGCTGAGTAGGGAGCCCATGTGGGGCTCATTCCCAGGACCCCAAGATCATGACCTGAGCCAAAGACAGACATATAACTGATTGAGCCACCCAGGTGCCCTTTTACTACAGCCAAGATGCCCCACCTGGGTCTGTACATTCATTCACTCAGTTCTGTGCATCTTAACCATGTGCCAGTCATTGTTCTCACCTCATTTTCTTGGGGGGAGAAAAAAAGTGACATTGAACTGGATCTTGAGGAACAAGAAAAATCTGAGGCAGAGATATGGGGGAGGTTTCTTTTTTTTTTATTTCTTAAAATGTTTATTATACATGCTGTGCTCATGGAAAATCAAGGCCTCTGAAGGGACTCAAGTTGGATGTAAGGTGTGTCCAGCCGAGCCAGCTACTTCACAGCGTCACACTGACACTTTCTTCCCCTTATAGGTGACCATCATTTTCTTGATTTCAGCAATAGCTTTGCCTGGATTCAGCCCCTTGGGGCAGGTCCTTGTGCAGTTCATGATGGTGCGGCAGCGGTACAGAGAGAATGGGTCCTGCAACTTGGCCAGGCGCTCCTCAGTAAAGTCGTCTCTGGAGTCTATCATCCAGCGGTAGGCCTGCATGAGAATAGCATGAATAAGGCTATGGAGATTTATAGCTAATTTATTTGGGGAAAGGCAAATGGTGAGATATGAGTAAAGGTAGATTATGTGGTATAGGGAAGCCAGTTTGGGGGGCAAAGGAGAAGAAAATGGAGCTAAAAGGGTAGGTGGCAGCTAAACTAAGAAGAGCTGAGCACTGGGTAGAAAAGACAAAAGAGAAATCACTCCTCCTCTCCCAGGAAACATTGGACTTTGGGAAGCAATGTGTCTCTCATGACTGTGTCACTGAGATTTTAGCATGATGAAAATTTTAGAGTGAGTGGGAATGGGTATGGCCAGGTTTGTAGAAGAGGTTGCCAGACTATGGCCTGTGGGCTAAACATGCCTGCTCCCTGCCCTGCACAGCCCAAGAGCCATTAAGAATGGTGCTACAGGGGCTCCTGGGGGCCTCAGTGGTTGAATGTCTGCCTTTGGCTCAGGTCGTGATCCCAGGATCCTGGGATTGAGTTCCACATGGGGCTCCCTGCAGGGAGCCTGCTTCTCCCTCTGCCTGCATCTCTGCCTCTCTCTGTGTCTCTCATGAATGAATAAACAAATAAAATCTTAAAAAAAAAAAGAATGGTGTTACATTTTTAAGTGGTTGATAAAAGGCCAGTCATGTGAAACTTAAACAAAACTAAAATTTCAATGTCCACAAATAAAGTTTTATTGGAATACAGCCATGCTCATTTGTGATGCACTTACTGCTTTTTGCTGCAAGGGGGGAATTGAGTAGTTGTGGCAGAAAACACATGGCCCCCAAAGCCTAAAACATTTATTAACTGGTTTTGTTTTGAACATTTTGCTGAGCCTTGTCCTAAGTCCTTCAAAAACAAAGCAATAGAACACCAGAGAGGAAGAAGCCCAGACCAGGATTGAGCCCTGAAAAAATAACTGATATTTTATGGAATTTTGCCCACAAAATGCTTTAACTAAATTGATTTATTCCAAGGGCCATGATTTCCCTAGCATTTATTCTCCTGTTGTATGCTTAGAAGTTATAACAAGCCATTTTTTAGTATGAAATTTATGAATTAAATGTATATGTTTTTAAAAATTCTAAATGATTTATGGGAAATCTAGAAGACTATGTTGACAGTTGTGGTTGACATGCATTCTCAGGAGCATTTACATGGTTGAGTAGTAATACAAAAAAGGATTATCTTTCAGATTCAGGGATTCAAATCAATATAAGTAAAATACTGAAACCTTTTCTAACCTTTTTGAAGATTCATCTCTTTTTATGAGAGCAGTAATATCAATCACACATTTCTGGTTTAGTGTGGGTGATTTAAAAATTCTTTTCATAAGGCTAAGAGACATTACCTTATACGATGTCTTTAAATTCTCCAAAAGCAGTCCTTACTTTCTGTATTCAGAAAAATCATAATCACATATTGATCCAATTTAAGAGAAAAATTTATAATTGAGAAGTTCTAGTTAAAGAAAGGATGTAATAGTGATGGAAGGGAGAATTTGCTTGATTGTGAGACCATGGTAGAGTTTCCAGAGCTGCCTGCCAGTTGATGTATAGTTTTTCAGGACATCCAGCATTGCCAGCTGAGAACTTCTGTCTCCCTGGAGAGTAGGAATAGAGGTTGTATCAACCAGTGTTCAGCTTCAGCAAAGATAAACAACTAGTTATTTTAAGCAGAAAGGGACTTAATTCAGACAATCAGCTGCTTATGAAATAAGGGGAAATGCTGGTGGAGCAGGGTCCAGAATGGGTCTTTGGGAATGGCACCTGGGACACTGTAGAACTTGCCAGCTTGGGGAACAGCATCTGTTATGAACATGGGGAATCAGTAGGTACTTCTGGATCAGGAATCTGTTGTTGCCACCTCTGCTATTGATTCCCATGAAGTTGGGAGTTGAGAGCTTCTAGCTGGATGCTGCTGCAGAAATACATCTCTACAACTTTATTTTCCAGTGAAATTCAGCCAAAAGCAGCAAGAAAACAGCCTCTGTCTCACTTTCATGTTCCAAAACTTGCACAAGTGCTTCTAATTGGGGAAACTTATTAGAACCATAGCTGCAAGAGATTCTGGGAAATGTAGTTTTTAGACTTCCAGCCTCTGTATGTACAAAGATACACTTAGAGGCAGAGGAAGAGAATGTTGGTTGAGGCTAGTCACCTGTATTCATTTCCTAATGTTGCTGTACATATTATAGCAAACTTCATGGCTTGAAACAACATACATTTATTATATCACATGTCTGGTGGCCAGTATGACACATATTCCATGGGGCTGAAATCCAGGTGCAGCAGGGTTGTGTTCCTTCTGGAGGTTCCAGGGGAGAATCCATCTATGCCTTGCCTTCTCAGCTTTTAGGAGCTGTTCACATTCCTTGGCTCATGACCTCATCACTCCAACTTCTGGTTCCATCATCACACCATCTTCTCTGGATCTAAACTTCACATATCCTTCTTCCAAGGATTCTTGTGATTACACTGGGTTCACCAGGTAATGGAGGACATCTCTCATCTCAAGATTCTTTTTTTTTTTAAAATATATTTATTTATTTATGATAGTCACACACAGAGAGAGAGAGAGAGAGGCAGAGACACAGGCAGAGGGAGAAGCAGGCTCCATGCACCGGGAGCCCGACGTGGGACTCAATCCCGGGTCTCCAGGATCGCGCCCCGGGCCAAAGGCAGGTGCCAAACCACTGCGCCACCCAGGGATCCCTCATCTCAAGATTCTTAATCACATCTGCAAAATCCCTTTTTCCATGTAAGATAGCTTAACTACATGATGTGGCCTCCTTTGGAGGGTCATTATTCAGCCTGCCATCTTGCCTTTATCCAAATGAGTGAGGGAGGGAACTGATATTTCTTGAATATCTGCTATGCACCAGAAACTTCATATATATCATCTTATTGGACATTCTCACCAACCCTTCAAAGTGGATTTCTCCGTTATTCCCCTTATAGATGAGAAAATGAGATTCAGAGAATTTCAAAAACTAGCCCACTGTCCAGTGATAAAGAGAAATGAGCCTAGTAAGCCATGAAAACACATGGAGGAACCTTAAATGCATATTGCTAAGTGACAGAAGCCAGTCTGAAAAGGCTACATACTATATGATTCCAACTATATAATATTCAGGAAAAGGCAAAATTATAAACAGTTAAAAGATCAGTGGTCTACTGGAGTTGGAGTGGGGAGGAGGAGGGAGGGAGAGATGAATGTGCAGAGTACAGGGGGTTTTTAGGACACTGAAACTATTCTCTATCATAATAATGGATACATAATATTACGCACTTAGGAAAACCCACAGAATGGTACAACACAAGGAGCCAACCCCATGTAAATTATGAATTCGTTAATAATAATTAATTACTATTGGTTCACCAATTATCACAAATATACTACAAGTAATGCAAGATGTTAATAATACGGGACACTCTGGGGCGGGGGTGGGAGTATATGAGAACTTTGCACTTTCTTTTCAATTTTTCTGTAAACCTAAATTGCTCCAAGGAGTAAAATCTAATCAAAAAAATTAACACCAGTAAAAACTAGCCCTGCTGGTATGTGGCAGAGTCAGTAGGTAATCTCAGAAATGTTTGGCTCTAAGAATGCACAAGATTGAAGTTATACTGTGAGTTCTGGAGGATCTGGTGCCCTCAGATTTTCATAAACCAGCCTAAAGGCTGACAGTGATGATCTCATACTAGGAGTCACAGGTCTGCTTCATTCTTCATCATTAGGGGTTCTCCTTAAGTGCTCCCGGTTGATAATGTTGAATTGGGTTTAACAGGTTTACTGATAGAGAACTGTTAATTCCATCATCTTTAAGCAATTAGTTCCAAGTTTTTCATGGCTGTGTATTCCACCTACATGTGAAATATGCTTTTTCCAAAATTAAATAAAATGCTTTTCATATGGACTGATCTTACTTGCCTGGTGATCTCTTAACAATAACAATAAAAAAGGCATTGATTTAACTTTAGTCTGATACTGAGGAAAAACATACATTGATAAAAAATAATTTTGCCAACTGTTTATACTGAGAAATACCCTTTTACTATTTAATACTCATGTCCTTTGAGAGGTGAGAATGGTATTATACACTAAAGCACTTGGATCTCTAATTTTTCTGCCCTTTGTATGTAATGTCTTATTATGTCTTCAGTGAGATTCTATCATCAAAATTTGTAACTATGGGTATCCCTGGGTGGCTCAGTGGTTTAGCACCTGCCTTTGGCCCAGGGTGCGATCCTGGAGTCCTGGGATCGAGTCCCAAGTCGGGCTCCCGGCATGGAGCCTGCTTCTTCCTCTACCTGTGTTTCTGCCTCTCTCTCTCTTCCTGTCTCTCATGAATAAATAAATAAAATCTTAAAACAAAATTTGTAACTACTGAGGCTCTTCCCTCCCTACCTTATAACTCCTATGCAAGTGATATTTACATATTTTTGGTAGAATGATATAAATTAGAAAATATAGATAAAAAAGACAATAAATAAAATCACAGAACTTTTATCACTTAGTAATAATACTGTTGACATATATGTATATCCTTCTAAATGTTTCTGATGCAAAAATATGCATAGGTATCACATACTACTGGGTTTGTCACATAAACGAACTCTGAAGAGAGTTAACTATGTTGTCCGGGGACTGAGGATTCCCCTGATTTTGCTGTTTCCTTCTTTTGTATGCACATTTCTTGCTTCAAGTCCAATATGCCTATCCTAGCTCCAGCCATCATATCTATTTCATCCTGCAGAAATGAGGAAGGGATGAAGAAGTGCACACCCACTCCCTTTATTTTTTTATTTTTTAAAAAAATGTTTGGAGTACAATTTGCCAACATATAGCATAACACCCAGTGCTCATCCCATCAAGTGCCCCCGTCAGTGCCCGTCACCCAGTCACCCCCACCCCCCGCCCACCTCCCTTTCCACCACCCCTTGTTCGTTTTCCAGAGTTAGGAGTCTCTCATGTTCTGTCTCCCTTTCTGATATTTCCCACTCATTTTTTCTCCTTTCCCCTTTATTCCCTCTCACTATTTTTTATATTCCCCAAATGAATGAGACCATATAATGTTTGTCCTTCTCCACTTGACTTATTTCACTCAGCATAATGCACCTACTCCCTTTAACAGCACTTCTTTATACCCCATTGGCCAGAACTTAGTTGGGAAACTATTTTCTTTATTCTAAGTGGCCCTTTGCCCAACTAACCATCAGACATTGTACTAAGAAGAAAAGGGAAAATGGACACTGGTAGATGACAATTTTGCCAAACATATATGAGAAAAAATTCATACTAATTTTACTATTTTCTTAACATGATTTTTTTTCTTGTAAGGATATAACATTGATATCATCCTAAATTGTGTGGGTGTATATATATGATCACTGTTTTGATGACATTATATTACTTTATAGGTACAAGTAATTATATCTCTATGAGTAATGAGTTTTTTCAAATTTTTGTGAGAAATATTCCTGAATATAAATCTTTTCACACTTCTTTGTCTATTTTTGAGAATACATTCCTAAAGTTGACTTACTCTAGTAGAGTAGATTTTCTTGAGTCGGATGGGTAGGCACATGGTAAACACTTTATTTTTTTTTAAGATTTTATTTATTTATTCATGAGAATATATTCACTTTAAATATATATTTTTAGAAAAGGTCAGTGGCTAGAATCAGTTGGTAGCAGCTTATGAGAGACAGTTTGTGCATTTCTTCCCGACTTTGTTGTCATTGATACCATATCAGTATCTTTAAATCAGTCACGTGGGAGTATTTACACCATGGAAATCAACAAATGCTACAAATAAGAACCTCTTTTCCATCTCCTAGAGAGCTGATTGTGAAACATTTGCTAGCACACTGCTGCAAAATACTTATAAATCTTCAATCCTAACAGTTTATGAGAACTCATTATTTTCACCTCAAAATCCATGTCAGTGTTTAAAATAACAATAATTCCGATTGTAACTTGTGTATTCTAATACTGATAACTAATAATACCTGTTGTTATCTCTGGATTTTAAGCTTGTTTAGAGATGGAAAACAATTTTTTGGGTATATTTGGATATATTTTGTACCCCACCAGATCAGTATGGTCCATTAAAGACAACCAAATTTTGCAGAGATTTGGCATGATTGTGTGATAATTCTGAAGAGTTCTATACTTTGGAAAATTGTTATTTATAAAAACATTTTAAATAATTGCTTTGGCACACATTGTTGATTTGTAAGGAACATCAAACTTGGTGACTCATAGAGAGGAAAGAGGAATGAATGATCGGAATCTCCAGGTCTTTATCTAACTTTCCATGATCATCTCATATATTCCATTTAAGCTCACAGGTGGGGTTTGTCCAGACCTCGATCCCTGCACCCTGTCCCAGTAGCTAGTAAATCATTCCATTTATCAGATGCATCATTTCTGTTGTAGTGGAATAAAAGTTTGGGTCACTGGGTAAATCTAGTTCTAGGAAGCTATAATTCTATGAGAAATTATAAATGAAAGAGAGGCAGCCTGGAAAAATGAAAATAGTACTAACTTGGGAGTCAAGATCTCCAAAATTCTAGGTCTAATTTTGTCACTGGGCTATGTAGGGAATCTGATGGCTTCCTGTATCAGATTTCTACTCCAGAGGTTTTATTTGCTGATCTGGCCAACTAGATTGCTGCTCTGCATCCTTTCACTACTCTTCCTAGGTCTTTCCTACAAGGACCTACACGGAGCTATTCAAGAAATGCACATGTAGAAGAGTAATAGTTTTCTATTTGATAAGAGCACAGGAGTAACCACTTTACCTCTAGCTCTGAGACAAGCCTCATTTCTCATCAGTAGAATGGGGTGTGTGAGGGTAAGATTCAACTTGTTAATCCTAAAGTTCAAAGCTTCTGTGGAACCAATTCACATGCCTAGCAAGTGTCCTGGAATCAAATTAGACTGAGCAGTAGAAACTAAACTCCTTTATTAGAAGCATTTGATCTAGCTTGAACAGAGTGCTGTATGAGAACACGATGCTAAGATGTCATATTTTCTGTATGCTGTAATTCGGTTCTCACTGGAAGAGAGCAGTGGTGATGTAAGAGGCTGTTTATGAGATTATGCCAAGGGTGAATGCTTGTGCCCCGTGACGGTAAAGGTTATAATTCATTTACATGCAGACATCAAATGTTATTGCAAAGTCATAGGGAAAATTCTAATTATTTTAAAGTCATCTATAAAATACATATCTTTTATTAAGTAATAGGAATATGAAGTAAGATCAAATTCTGGATCGGTGCTGCCCTTCATGCTGATCACCTAAGGAGCATTTCAAATTGTATAGTCTCCACACTGCTCTCTTTTCTCCTAAGTATCAATGACAACTGCCCACCCAATGTAAGTTGGAGGGTACAAGTGAAATCACCACCATACCCCCAAAATAGCTTTTCCATCCATGCTTTTAAAATGTTTGCTACTTGAGATGGAGAAGTCCTTTTTCTAGGTTTTTATCTAGAGCATTCCCTTGTGAAGAATATTGCAATGTAAATTGGTCACAAACACTGGCTAGAAATGGACAATGCAATGGCCAAGTGTACCAGTTTTCTAGGGCTGGGATAAAAATTTACCACAAACTTGATGGCTTAAAATAACAGAATTTATTTGGTCATACTTCTGAAAGCCAGAAGTCCAAAACCATGGTGTTAGCAGTGTTGATTCCTTCTGGAGTCACTAATGGTTAATTCTTGGCATGCTTATTTTTTATTTATTTATTTATTTATTTATTTATTTATTTATTTATTTATTTATTTATATATTTTGGCATGCTTCTTTTAGCTTCACTGTAGTGGCTGCCAGAAATCCTTGGTAGTCTTTGACTTGCAGACACATCACTCCAACCTTTGCCTCCGACTTCACATTACCTTTTCTGCTTTGTCTTTGAATCTCAAATATTCCTCTGCCATTCTCTTACAAGGCCACCTGGCATTAGATTTAGGGTCCAGGATGACCTCATCTTGAGAACCCTGACTTAATTATATCTGCAAAGACCCTTTTCCCAAATAAGGTCATGTGCATAGGTCCTACAGGTTAGGACATATATTTATAGAGAAGGAGGCACTATACTAAGAGAAATCCTTGTGAAAACCTTATACCTAGGATAATACATTTTGACTGGAAGGGATGGTAAAAAGAAATATTTAAAAAGATAGATATTGGGTTGGAATTAGGGGAAAGGCTGGGGTGGAAAAAGATGTAATTTCCATTTCACTGGATGAGGATTCTGAAAGAGGCATTGATAACACACAAAGAAAATCTTCCCTTTTGAGCTCTCCTTGCCAACCAAATTCCCTGGTCTGACAAATCACTGGCTATCTGCTGGTATCAACAGAGAACCTAGGAATGTTACTAGAACTGAACCACCATGTGGGTGTTGGTTTTTCTGGCTTCCCACTTGTCTATTTATTTGTTCATCATCCATTTAGCAAACATTTATTGAGCACTTACTGTGTTCCTGGAACATGGTGCGCTACCTCCTCAAGTACATGGTTGGCATTTTCTGTCTCTGTTTGCACCTAGCATTGGATGGGATGTTCAGTGGAGCTGCATGCTATCAAGTCAGTCACTAAGATTATAGTCAAATAGAGTAAAAATTGCCATAGAAAACTCCTTAAAACATTTATAAGGACACTCATATGGTTTTCTCTATATCTGAATAAATGATTCAGACATCACAAGCAATCACAGGATGAAGATGAATGGAGCACATCCTAGGTGATTAGCTTTCTTCTAACATTATTTCAGTTGTTTTATTGTTCCCTTTGCCACATTTACGAAATTAAATTTGTGAAAATTATAAATGTATTTCATGTGACTCTGGCCAAAACCACATGAGCAGCAGGTAGAGATGTAGCAGTTGGAAACTTCTAAAACTGTGTGAGCCAGAGGAAGCTGTAGGGATATTTTGTTTGCTTGTTTATTTAGAAGTCACTGTCGTGTGGTTGGAGACACTGGGGTCAGACAGATCTGAGTTTGAGTCCAGATTCATCCACCCCTTTCTGTGAGATACAGAAAATTCCAGAAGAGACTCGTGCAACCTACAAAAGGCTGGGTTGCCTCATGGTTCTTTTGAATGGTGCCCTCATAAGGGGAATAGTCAGGTATCCCCTGACACATTAAAAACAGTTTGAATCTTTACTTAAGTCTCATGAAGATGCACCAAAGAGGAAGTTTGTACGTGGTACACAGTATACTTTCTTAAAATTCCCTCTCTCGCATCCCTTTTCCCATATTTCGCACATCACAGATGGCAGTTGACTAAAATTCCCACTTCTTATCTTTTAAAATTCTGTTAATTCTCCCAAAATTATCTGCACTCTGGCTCTTCTGTCTTTCCTCTACCTCTAGCTTTTCTGATCTTAATTTCCTGCCCTTTTAAATGTAAATTACTGAGAAGGTTTTAGCTATTTTTTCAGTTCTTGTGACTACTCCCCCCCTCCCCAAATCTGATCCACAAAGCATGAAGCAAACCTACAGAGAAAAATTGGGGATTAACTGATATTCAAACCGAGCAGTCCAGTTTTGCTACTTACTAGCTAAGTGATCTTGGGCAAGTCACCCTTAAGTCTCTGTTTCGTTTCTCTTCCCTTCCCTTTTCCTTCCTTCCTTCCTTCCTTCCTTCCTTCCTTCCTTCCTTCCTTCCTTCCTTCCTTCCTTCCTTCCCCCGTTCCTCCCTTATTTTGTAAAGCCAATAACACCAACTTGGTGAAAATGGTGTGAAGATTAAGTGGAACAAAATAATGTATTTTCAGATTCCTATCACAGTGCTGGCCCATTTTAGGCAACCCAGAATATGCTAGCCCTCTTCTTACTCTTTTCTCTGTAGACAGACCTCTGTGTAGAGACAAATCATAACCAAAGGCTGCTTGGCCAGTGTAGAATTAAAAACTACATGAATGAAAACTGTAAAGGTGCCATGCTAAGAATAACTGATGAGTTCATGCCACCATGAGAATGTTTTGCAATGGCTACTGGATTATACCTTCCACCGAGAATTGTTTTTTTTCTAAGAATCCCCAAAATAAGAAAGAATGTTCAAATAGTGAATGCTTGAGAAATTTCCAATGTCTGCTACATTGGATCATTTTGATTGTGTCTTTGGACCTCTTTCTGTAGTTTCTGTTTTGTGAAATTAGTGGTCAATTTCCACAAGGCTAGAATACGCCCATTAGTACATGTTTCTTAGCATCACTAATGTCATTGTGTGAGTCTAGATAGTGTTAGAAGTATTTAGTCAATTAATGGATTTTTGTATTTATTTTACTTCTAAATTGGCTTTACCTTCAAAATTTATTTTTACTATTGTTGTTGCTATTATTATTATTGTCTTCTTTTTCTCCATCTCTCTTTTGCTCCCTCTCTTGGTCCTAGCCATCCCCATCTGTTGTGTAGAGGACAAGATGGACCACTAAAAGGTCTGTGACTCTTCCTTCCCTGCAGAGAAGGGTTGCCTTTCATGTAGCAGTAAGAGTGGTCTTTATTTTTTTTTAAAGATTTTATTTATTCATGAGAAACACACACACACAGAGGCAGAGACATAGGCAGAGGGAGAAGCGGGCTCAATGCAGGGAGCCTGACGTGGGACTCGATCCCAGGTCTTCAGGATCACACCCTGGGCTGAAGGCAGCGCTAAACCGCTAAGCCACCCGGGCTGCCCAAGAGTGGTCTTTATAAAAACAAACATGAGGCCATGTGCTCCTCTGGTGGTTTCCCACTATTATTCTATCTGAAATAAAATTCTAACATCCTCCTTTGACCTTGAGGGGCCTAACAAGCTGGCCCCGTCTCTCTGAGTACATCTGCTTCTCTCCTTGTGCTGGCTATTGCAACCACACTGGCCTGCCTTCTCTTAGTGCATTTGCACTCATGTTCCATCTGCCTGGAGTGCCTTCCCTCCAACTTTACATGTCTGGCTGCTTCTTGTTATTCGAGTCTTGGTAGAGACTCTCTGGGCACTTAATCTTAAGTAGACCTGATCTTCCACCAATTGTTATTATGTGTCATTCTGCTATTTCTTCATACCATCCACTACCCTCTGACATTTTGAACTGATTGTTAATTGATTTAGTTGCTTATTGTTTGTCTCCTTCTGAGTCTACATGCCTGAATGTATCTCTAGTGCCCAGAACGTAATAGGAGCATAATAAACATTATCCCTAGGTACAGGAGTTTGCCACAGCCATGTCTGTGAAGACCAAACAAAGACTTGATTCCTTCCCCTTCCTTCTAGGTATCTTTCCCCCATTTAGATTGTCCCTCTTGTGAGCTCCCAGCCTCTCTGGGTCCTTTCTGGTAAGGACCTTTATCACAACCAGATTTCCTGCATCCTTCTCCCCTAGTGAGATTTCTTTATTCCAGACTGCCTCTGCTGTTTGCAGAGTTACTTTCTGCCTCAGTTTTAAATTTTCAATGTTGAATGGGTATATGTGCGTGCACACATATTTGAGGAATTGAAATGGCAATTAACAGGTGTATATTTGAGGTTATTTTAAAATATCTTTATGGCTTCCTTTTACTTCTGTGGCTCACTATTTTAAAAAATATTTACTTTAGAGAAAGAGAGAGAGAGAGCACGCATGATGGGGAGGGACAGAGGAAGAGAGAGACAGAGTCTTAAGCAGACTCTGCTGCTGAGCACAGAGCCAGATGCAGGGCTTGATCTCAAGAACCTGAGATCATGACCTGAGGTGAAACTACTAGTGGGATGCTCAACTGACTGTGCCACCCAGGTGCCCCAATGGCTCACTATTTATTCTGAGTTTAGTCATTCTGTGTCTCTCCATCAGTGTTTTTTCAGGTCTCTGCTAACCTGAGTCAGGGTTATGGAAAACACTTTCTTTGAATACAGTTGAAAACCACCATTTTGATCCCTTTATAGAATCTAAACTTTAATAATCTAATAAAAGATTTCAAAACTTACTGCATTTCTTCCTATTTCTACCTGGCTAATTAGCCTTTCTTCTTTAAGGCTTCAGCTAGAAAGGAATTGGTTGACAATTATTATTATAATTATTTCCTATTATGGAAAGGGAACTGTGCTAGATACAGTTGGGGGTATCCAGAGATGAGCAGACCAAAGCCCTGCCCTTTGGAGTCCCACAGTTCCACAGGAGGCAGATGTCAGGACTAATAACCTTAAGATGGCAAAAAACATTGGCCATCCCCCAAAGCTGTCAATTGTTACTGTATGGTTTTGGTGCTTTCCATGACAATTTTCCAAAAAAAACAATGACTTTTCTCTTGTAGTTTGTACATAAATAAAGTTTTCCAACCAAGTACAGTGTGAGAGAAAATGGATCCATATTAATTTCTTTTTAAATGAGCAAATGACCAACTTAGGGTTTTTTTTTAAAAGATGATAGATAGATAGATAGATAGATAGATAGATAGATAGATAGATAGATATAGATAGATGATAGATTTATGTAGTATCTGTTCCTAACTTAAGGTTTTCAGCTAAGTCTAGTGGGAGCGTAACATGACTCCTTGGGAGGACACAGTAGTACTTAGATGGCAGCATTCCCCAGCTGTGCTTAATTCCAAGTGGCCTAACCTAATGACAGGATCAAGGAGAACCTGATAGAGATGTTGGTTGGGAAGCAAGTGATGCTGAGATTAAAGAAAATAGAAGCAAGAAGACAGATGCTGGGTAATATGGCTCTGTGTCAATGTAATTGGATTTTCTTCCTTTCCTTCTGAAATTCCAGTGGTCTTATGATGCAAAGACTTAGAGTAGGAAATGCAAATAGTTTTTGCTCTCATCTAAATCAGTAGTTTGCTAGATTTGTAAAAAAATATCCTTTTCTATTTTACTACTTTCTATACAATATTTCTGGGAACACATTGAATAGTGAATTCCTTTTTTTTAAAGTAAAATGTCACCACTGTATAAGAAGAGAGACCAAGAGTTTTTGTTAGACAACTCAGCAGCATCTTTTAACCTGAAATTTGAGTCATTTTTAAGGCCTTCTCTCCTGACTAGATAATTCCTCTGAGGACATCAGGCTTTGAAACATAAGAAACCATATACCTTTAACAAATCCTGCTAGTTAAGTTTTCTCTTTCTAAGCTTATTGCTTTACATCTCTTACTTACTGAGCTGTAATTTGATGTTCCTTAAAACACTTTATTCTTTTTTTGTAGGTAAGCATTTTTATGCCACCTTGATATAATCTGTCTGAATTCTATACAAACATGTAAAGCTACAAAAATTTTCAAAGAGTTTTTATTGACAGTAAAACTTAACTTTTCCTCAAATTTTTTTCTTGTTCTTAATGGATATGTAATGATTGCATGATTTAGTTTTGTAACTTGAATTTTAAGACTGGAAACATTCACACAACTCTCTAATCTTTCCAAGGAAACAAAGACCTGGAGATGTTAAAATCACTATCTAAAGGACTAAAACTCAAGTCTTTGACCATTATTCTGTAGTGTTATCCACTTAATCAGGGTGGCGATGGTGAGAATGGGGGCTGGGGAAAGGAGTACATGGTGGAAAGAAGCAGCTGTTCAGCTGAGCTCTAATCTATGGCAGGAATTATTAATGACTTATGACCTCCAAGTTTTGGAGACATTTGCCTTTCTGTTTGGTGAATTTCTGGGGTCTCTACAAACTATAAGTGTGATAGCTAGTCAAGTAGTATTGGGTAGGTGAACTCATTCCTTTTTTTTTTTTTTAAAGATTTTATTTATTTTTTCATAAGAGACACAGAGAGAGAGGCAGAGACACAGGCAGAGGGAGAAGCAGGCTCCCCATGGGGAGCCTGATGTGGGACTCAGTCCCAGGACCCCAGGATCATGCCCTGAGCCAAAGGCAAACACTCAACCACTGAACCACCCAGGTGCCCCAGGTGAGTTCATTCTTGAGGTGGTGGAAGAGCAACTGAAAGAGTAGTACAGCGAGTACTGATTTCTTCTCAAGGCTCCATCTTCATCTTTTCAGATGAGCAGCAGTGAACAGGCAGTGGTGTGCAATAGTTCAACCCCTTGGTTCTGGACGCCATTACTGAGTTAGAATCCTGGATAATTTAAGGCACATTGCATCTTTGTACCTCAGTTTGCAAATTATAAAATGAGAATAATAGTAGAGCCTACTTTATATATTTTCTATGAGGATTAAATGCTATAAGATTAAATTGATGTTTCTTGCTCAAAAAAAAAATTGGCCTTTTTAAACAAAACAGTTTGGAATTCTTAATCTAGTATGTGGATTTCTGTCTTTGGGCCTGTCAACGGACCCTGAAATAGAGTCTGTTGTATAGTCTCTGTGTTCCCAAACTTGAATTGTTGCAAGGATAAGATATCACATAGGTAGACTCTGAAGACTTGAAAATTATTAATGGTCCACTCTCCCTGCCAAACACTTTCCCAGTGGAAATGAATGATGGGACCATAAGTTAAAATTTATACTCTAACTCTGAAATATGCAGTATTGTCTTGAAGGGAGTTGAGATACCTTTCTGTAGGAGGACAGTGTGTAAAACTTGAACCACCTGACCTGAATAATGAAGTGAAGCAGAGACATTAAGACCATCACTCCTCATCTTTCAGCAGGCCACAGATCTGAAAGCACGGCCACTGCCTCATTATCCTGATGACTCACAGAGCCAGAGTACTTCCACTCTCCTCTGCTGTCCTTTCAAATTAAATTCATTGTTCCACAAGATGTCTGTGGTTCCCAGAAATGACGCAAGTGGTATGTGCCCTATTCAGAGCCCAACATTTGACTCTCAGGGCAGTCTCCCAAGTGATCTGTACCCTGCCACTCACTACAACAGCCACTGACAATTCCAGTAATCTCCCCTGCCCCTTTTTTCTTAACAGTAGCTCAGAGAGGATTATGGCTATATGGACTCCTTTAACAAAAAGTCTTACAAAGCCTACTTTTAAAAATGTGGATATTCTTGCCAAAACACATAAGAGGAAAATGAATTTCTTTTGATACTGTGGGCTAAAATGGGAGCATTTGACCATCCACAGGGCAAAAAGCAAGCATTTAATAGTTGCTTAAAAGATAAATGAACAGCACTTGTTGACACATGTTAGTTACGTAGTTAATGCACATTAGTCCTTCAGTCTCTTGCTCTTGATACAAACTTGAGATACTTCTTAAATCTAGTTTGAGAGGCACAGTTTCTTGAACATCTTTTGTCAAATAATTCACAAGCAGCAAATATAACACATCCTTACCAAGGAAAGCACACCTGTCAGAAGTGTGGTTGGTCAGTAAGGAAGCTCACACAGGAATATGTCCAAATGGTGAGTCAGCAGCTGACATTCCAACCAAACTCCAATTTTTTTAAAAAAAGGATGGTGTTTATCAGGTATTTTTGTAAGCCAGACAAAAACATCTCCTTATTCTCCCTTCCCTTGTTAACATTTTCCAATATGTGCAGGGATGTTAGCATTCAAAGTTTTATTTTTATTTAGTTTTTGAAGATTTTATTTATTTATTTAGAGAGAGCCTAGGAGTGGCGGGTGGGGGCAGAGGGAGAGGGAGAGAGAGAATCTTAAGCAGACTCCCTACTGAGCCCAGAGCCCTACTCAGGGCTCCATCACAGGACCCTGAGATCATGACCTGAGCCCAAATCAAAAACTAGACACTCAACTGCCACCCAGATGCACCTAAGTTTTTATAATCCCATAAAGTAACTGGGGCAAGTATTATTTTCTCCATTTCGCAGATGAGGAGATTGATGATTAGAGAGGTCAATGTACTTACCCAAAAGCACACAGTCAGGTCTCACATCCCCATTCTGATATCATGCTGATGTGAGCTCCTGGGGAGCTAGCTCTGATAAGGAAGACTTCAGATACCCCCCCTCATGGCACTGACTGCAACAAGAATCTCTTGGGGTGGATGCAGAGCTACAGTGTTTTTATGAGAGCCACTTGGGGATGGGGACTGGTAGTTTGGGAATATAAAATACACAAACCTTGTCATAAGAAGCTTACATTTCAGAAGTAGTGAATAGTACACTACCTAAATAGTTATTGCATAGTACATATCTTCCTAGGTATGTTATTGCAGAGAAATATCACTAGCTGGAGTATCACAGTGATTTTCTCTTAAATAGGGGTGATTTTGTGTGAAGCCCAGATTGCCAAAGGAGCATAACTTTTAGGAGGCGTTGCTGCTGTAGGATAGACACAAATTATCATATAATCTACTGTATTATATATATTATATATAATATATATTATGTATCTATAATACAATAAAACTAGTTTTACATTTTTAGTGACTGCTGAGCCATCTGCAATTCACCCAGAGATTTCCCTCTTGTTGGATTCTCTTCATGGACACCCTTGTCTTTACTTCTAGCTACTTCATTAAGTTTCTCCTCCCTTGACAGACCTATGTGATGACTGTAATGGCAGTCAATGACCAGCAATGGGGCCCTTTGCATGTAATATTACATTTAACTTTCACAGCAATCCTAAGAGGAGGATTATTCTTATTTTATAGAGGAAGACACTGAACTCTAGAGAGGATACCTTACCTAAAGTTGCTAAGCCTGAAATTACTCAGAAATTTAAAGGCTTATAATAATAGTTGTCTTATTATATTCCACAGTTTATGGGTCAGGAATTAGGCGGGGCTCAGCAGAGAGGGCTGAACTCCATTCCACATGACATCAGCAAGCGTGGCTTGTCTGGGGCTAGATAATCTATTTCAAGATGGCTCACCCACATGGCAGGCAACTGGGCTGTTAGCCAGTGCACTTAGTTCTTCTCCATGTGGGCCTCTCCATGTAGCACTTGAACTTCCTCACAGAGTGTTGGTTAGGTTCCAAGAGTGTGTATTCCAGGAGACAAGAAGTGGAAGCTGCCAGTCTCTTTTAAGGCTTGGTCCCAGAAACTGTCATGGTGTCATTTCTGCTATATGTCATTGCTCAGGAAGTTGTAGAGTTCTCCTAGATTAAAAGACAGGAACATAAACCTGACCTGTCATTGGGAGGAGTGTTGAAGAATTTCTACCATAGCAAGGATGAGAATCCAGATTATAGTTGCGATACCATACTGCATCTCCATTAGTACAGTGCCAGGTGCATTTCTTGATTACTGAGTTTATCTTTGTATGGGAGTGACTAGACCATAAGTGCCTTGGAGCAAGGATCTTGCCTTTTACATCACTGGTGAGGCATAGTACCCATCTAAAGTGTAGTTGATGATCTATAAATGCTGAAGGAATGAATGATGAAGAGATGAGTTCTAGTCTTGGCTCTGCTTCAAAGGAGCTCTGTCAACCCAAGCAGGATATGGATACTGAACTACTAAGGCCTACTGTACAGGCCTTGTTACCTGTACAGTAAAATAAGAGTATGGGATTAGAGATCCCTATAGTCTTCCTTTTCCCAGCACTACCATTTATTAATGTGCTCGGGCTGCTATGACATAAATCAACAGGTGAAACAACAGATAGTTATTTTTTTCCCAGTTATAGATGCCAGGAAGTCCAGGACCAAGGTATTGTCTGATTTGGTTCCTGGTGAGAACACTTCTCCTGGTTTGCAGACGGTCACTTCTTGCTATATCCTCAAATGGTGGAGGGAGGAAACATGAGAGCTCTGGTTATTCCTCTTCTTATAAGAACACCAATCCCATCTTGGGGGCTCTACCCTTATGACCTCATCTAAACCTAATTGCCTCCCAAAGGCCTCACATCCTAATTCCATGACATTGGGAGTTAGAGCTTTGACATATGAATCTTGGGAGACACAATTTAGTCCATAACAACCACTTTACAAATCTACTCAAGAGAATTAATTACAAAATAAAGAGATCTCAGATAGGGGTCTCAGTGAGAGGAGTCCAGGAGTCAAGAAACCTGAGAATGAAAAGATGAGTAGAGGAAAGGATTGTTTTATTGACAAGAGCAAAAGATGTGATTGAGAAGAGGGGTAGACTTTAGGTTCAGATGCAAATACTTGAATTATGCTGACAGCACTTGGATCAGAAGGAAGGAATTTTATGGAGGCCTTTTCATAGGTGGAGGACATTGGATGTGGGAACTATTTGGCCACAAAGGGGTAGGAGAAAGTTACAAATCAAAGTGGACTCCATATTTTGTACCTGGATGATGAGGGAAGGTGAATTTACCTAGCATCAGCAGTGGTTCTCAACTGTGACTATACAGAGAATTATCTTTTTTTTCCATCTGTTTTTATTGAAGCTTAATTTGCCAACGTATAGTATAACACCCAGTGTATACAGAGAATTATCTGATGAGATTTTAAAAAATATTAATGCTTGGACTTCTCCCAAGACCACTCAATTTAGGTTTTCTGGAGATGAGGCTGGAGCATCAGTATTTTTCAAAGACCCCAGGCAATTGCACTGTGCAGCCAGGGTTGACAATTTATAATTAGAGGTAGTTAAAGGCATAGATTTCTGGCTTCTGTGAAATGATAAGAGACTGAGGATTGAAAGTTGATAGCCACGAAATAACTTGGGATGTGGGTTACATGGTATATAGATTATGACTTCCCAAAGATGCCTTCACCCTAATCCTTAAAACTTGTGAATATGTTAGGTTACATGGCAAAGGAGAAATAAAGTTGCTAATCCATTGACCTTAAAGCAGGGAGATTACCCTTGTTCATCCAAATAGTTCCAATGTAATAACAAGGGTCCCTAAAAAGAGGATCAGGGAGGTAGAGGAAGAGAGTCAGAGGGAAAGGTGGCTATGGAAGAAAAATAGAAAGATGCAGCGTTGTTTGCTTTGAAGATAGAGGAAAGTATCTCTAATTAAATAATGGGGGCAGCTTCTAGAAACTGGGGAAGGCAAAAAAGAAAAAAAAGATTCTGTCCTAGAGCCTCTAGAATGAACTGCAGCAGAATGGAGCTTGGTTGACCTAAAACTTTTGTTTTAGCCTGGGGAGATCTGTGTCAGGCTTTTGACCTGTACAACTGTAAGAAAAAAATTGAAATTACTTTAAGGCATTGAGTTCGTGGTCTCTAATTCAGGAAGTCCTCCTGGAAGAGAGAAATTTTGGTGAACTGTTGTAGGGACCTCATTGGTGGAGGAAAAACTCTTTGATGTTATAATTTAAACCCACCAAGATTTTTTTTTTAATCTCAAGGCTATATAATACTTACTCAGAATGTTTAAAATCAAAAGTCAAAGGAATAAAACTGTCCTGTGATTGCCACTAAATTCCTCGACAGAGTCAGAGGCAATAAATCCTGGGGAATTTTTCTCAGCAATGTTACCTGAATTGTGATCAACTTCACTGATTTAAAGGCTGACAAAACACTTGTTTTACCTGGCTGGTTTTAAATTACTTAAGTCAGCAAAGAAACAGATAGAATCTGCAGCTTCCACATAGCTCATCACCTGAATGTAAACCAGAACTTAATATTCCTATCACTCTCCTTTAATCAGATCTGTAGACTCTGCTGACGTTTTTTCATCAGATCCTCCTGAATAAAAAATAATTGGATAATCATACACACACACACACACACACACACACACACACACAGAACCAAAAACCTTCCATATGTACATTTCTTCATTAAAGTACATTTATTGAGGATTTATATATGACACGACTTGTGTTAGGGATTCATCAATGAATGACAGGCAAAGTCCTTGTTTTAATGGAGCTGACAGCCTGGTGAACATAGACAAGTAATTGAGTAAGTTACAGTAGAGTAAAAAATATAGGTTGCCAGAGGGGAATAGGGATGGGGCACTGACTCAGTGTAGGGATGGCAAAGGAGGAGTAAATCTGGGAGGATTCCTGCAGAAGATAATTTCTAAGCTGCATCAGTAAACCCTGGGAGACTTTTAAAAATGGAAATTCTCAGGCTTGTTAAGTCAGACCTATTTTTTTTTTTAAGTCAGACCTATTAAGCCTGAAATCCCGGGGATGAGACACCAAAATCTGTGTTTTAATAGATCTCTGAGTGGTTCAGATATAAAGCTAAAGTTTACAAACCAGAGGATCATACCCGAGCTGCCCAGTAGAATCACTTGGAGGCCTCTCACACTGTGGCTCTTGCTGTGGCCTCTCTGATTCAAATGGTCTGGGATAGAGCCTGGGAATCAGTATTTTCAAACCCCTGGGTGTTAGAGTGTGATTTTAATATGCATTCAAGGTTTGAGACCACTTCTCTAAGCTGCCAGAGGAAGCATGAGTTAGCCAGACGGTGAGGGCTGGTGAGGCTGGTGAGAGGGCAGGAAGGGTATTATAGCCCAGATGTAAGAGAAAGCCCAAGGTTCCTGGGATTTGATAACTAGAGAATACACACAACAAAACTCCGTGGCTTAAATTTAGGTCCATAGTTATAAATTTAAGTGTTTGTTACAGTACCTCTTAACTTTGATGTGCATAGAAGTTATCTGAGGGTCTTGTAGAAACAGACCCTTATGCAGTAGGAAAGTTCTATTGCCCCATCTCCCCCAGAGCACGCACGTCAGAGAGTGGATGGGGACTGCAGAACGCGATGTAGCTACTGCTTCAGCCCAGGGCCAACAGAAGGGCACTTAGCCGGGGTGAATTGCAGATGCCCGTTGCTGGGTGGATATGTTTCGAGGGTAAGGAGGAGAGATGCATCCTAGCAAAATCTCCCAGCCTGCTCTTCTGATTATTTTCCATCAAGGTCGTACTGCTTTTAGCTCAGCAATAACCCCCCGCCCCCCACCCCCAATCTAGCTGAGTGCATCCCCGGGCCAGGCCCGCAGAGCCAGCTCTTTAAGTGGCCGCTGGAGCTCTCTGTAACGTGCCAGCCAGCCAGCCAGGGAGGCGCTGGCCGAGGAGGGGGCCTCTCTGGGGACCCCCCCCGCTCCCCCTTCCCACCTCCCCTGGCTGACGGCGGTGCCTGCGGCAGAGCCTCCCTATGCAGCAGCCCCTCGCACTTGGCTCGCACTTCTGGGCGCTGTCCATGGTTGCAGCATCTTTCGGCGCGCCACGTCAGGAGGCCGCAGCGGGGCCCAGCGATTGGCGGAGGAGCCCCTCGCCATCCCCCAACGCCCCCGCCCTCGCGCCCGGCCCCGAGCCCCGGCTCCGAGCCCCGGCCCCGCAGGCGCGTGCCAGTGCGCGCGCGGGGCGCGCCCTGGGGCTCCCGGGAGTCACACCCACTTTCCTTATTAGGGCAGTCAGACGCCCGGAGCCGGCGGCGGGGGCGCGGGGGTGGGGCGGGGAGCCCTGGGAGGCGACAGCCGAGGGCGCAGCCACAGCCTCAGCCGCCTCTGAGCGGCAGGAGGGAGCTGCGGTCGCTGCGCACCCGCCGGCCAGTTTCCCGAGACCCGGCTTCTCTCCGCGGGGCGGAGATCTTCCTCCGCACCCCGCTGGGTACCCCTCGCCCAAACCTCTCGGGAAGACATGGAAGAATTTTTGCAACGCGCCAAATCTAAACTGGTAAGTTGGCGGAACAAGGCTGTGTGCGTGCGTGTGTGCCTGGGTGTGTGTGTGTGTGTGTGTGCGCGCGCGCTCGCTGATAAGAGGAAAGGGCATTGCAGCAGAGAAGGAAGAAACAACTTTGCCACTTAGTTGTCAGTGTGTGCGGGCTATCCGCTGGAAAGAATCTCTGGAACTCTGGTCCATACAGCTGGCAGCCTGTCTCCCGAATCCTTCCCCAAAGGCAGGTGAAGTGCTGAGCGGGGGGGGGGGGGGGGGGGGGGGGGGGGGGGTGCTCAGCCAGGCAGAAGTTGGGTTCTGTGTGTCCAGCTTCGGTTCTTTGGCCTGAGGTCGGAGGGGATCTAGCCAACCTGCAATTTTCTTCTGAAGCCTGGAGGGTTAATGGGTGTGGTGCTCCTTTCCAAAACGAGCCCAGCCCTCTGCAGATGCAGTAGGTGTAAGTGTGAAGGGGTGGGGGGTGGGGGGGTGGGGGGGGGAAGGATCCCTTAGAACTATATACTTCAGCAGAAGGCGGTGGCAAAGCTAAGGCAGAAGTTAGAGTGCTGGCTAGGAAAGGTATGTGGGGCAAATGCGCAGTTCACCCGGGCGGCCCTCACAATGAGCTTGCTCCAGTGCAGGAGTGAGGGATGCTCCAGTGTGAATCCTGTCTCTCGGTCCCCTGTTCAGATCTGTCATTTGGGCAGAGGCAGAAGGGAGAAGACCCAACTGTTGCTGATGATATGCGGTTTGCCAGACTATTGTTCTCCAGTGAGGAGATCAGCATGTTGGCCCATGTGCTGCCCAAAGAGTGAACTGTAATTTTATTGTGTGTGTTGACAGTTGCTACACATTCTGGAACAACAGATTCTAGCAGCTTCCTAATTCCAAACTGTTTTGGCTTTCCAGCAGAGCAGTAATAAACATAATGGAAGTGTTTCTGTTTCCATACTTAGGAAAAAGCCTCTGCTCATTTGGAAGCAATGTCTTTAATGAACAGTGAAAGTACCTTTCATGGGCCTGGCATAGGAGGAAATGCATAATTTATTATGCCTTTAACCTTTAAACCTTCATAGAAGACAAAATACAAAGTCTGCATTAAGGTGACATCTTGATCACAAGGCAGGCTATTTGCAGGGTTATCACAGTAACTTATTTATGCTTGCGCAACAAAGTGTAGACTCAGGTGTGAATCTTACAATGATTTAACTCTGTCTTTCGAAAGACCATTAGAGTTGATTAATGCTAAGGTAAGTGTTTTGTTTTCTACCTTAAGTCTCCCAGAGAGTCAAATGTTTGTGGTGATTTCAGAATTGAGAAAGTTGGTGGTCATGTGGTCATTTCCGTGTTTATGGCTGACCTCCTTATAGTTTTACTTGAGTATATGAAGGAAAATTGTGATTTCAGAAATTGGATACATTTCTGATAGTGTAGGTAAGCTCTCTGTTTTTTTTTTTTTTTTTTTTTTACCTAACATTGAGTGAGAAATGATCAAAAAGGAAAGTCCATCGTACCAATTTATTTACTTATTTTGTTGGTGGGTAAAAATGAATGACCAGTGATACATCCAGATTTAGATCATGCCTGTGTTCCTGTGTTCCACTCCTGAAACATGTATTTTAGCAATAAACCTTTAGATTGTGTTATCTGATGTGAGCAAGAGATTTGCCTCCTTTCAGAAGAACAATTGCTGGAATGGAAAAATCTCCTATTTCAGAGCAATCAGTTGAAAGTAATGGGTAAGTTTATTTACCGAGTCCCTTCATTAGACGAGCAATTTGCTCTACATCATTAAAAAAAAAGACAGGAAAAAGAAGTGGTTGTTTGAAATACTGCTCCTAGTTTCCTGTGTTAGCCAGAAGAACAATTACTGCTAATTTTGCTTTTTCTTTGAATAGGTTTCTTGCTAGAGATTACAGTTAGTCTTTCATATTCAACCACAGAAAAGATGTTTTGTTCACTTTTGGTGTCACATTTCCCCTGACAAATGATATTTTCTAAGTAAATAAAATTTTTACTTAATTTACTACATTAACTCTAGTAGTAGATAACCTTTTGCTTTAGAGGATAGATAATCTTCGTTTTGGAGGAAAAAATTAAGTCAATTATTATGACATTCATTTGTGAGAAGTATATTCATAGTAAATGAGTACTATTAAAAATATCAGGCTAATACTTTGGGAAACATTTTAAGGAGAAGAAAATTATGCTGGCTTTTATTTAAGCCTGATTAGACCAGAATTAGTTAGAATTTAGGTGTTATGGTTAAGCTGTTTTCCATCAGAAGTTAATATAGACTTATCCACATGATACCTTTGAAAAGTCTAGCTGGCAGGTTTCTTTCCTACCTACTTGACTTCTCGCTTTGATATTTTGTAGTCACGATGTGTATCTTTTAATAGTTTGAAATAGTCCATATCCTCTCCAAAGTCCTAACATAATCTCACCATCTTTGGAACTAGCTAATTCCAATAGACTATAGAAATTTTAAGCTGCAAAATGGAGTAACTACTAGTCATGGATAAAATTTCCAGTGATCAAAACTTTGAAGAAAGAGTGCTTCTTTTTTTCCTTTTGACTAGGAGCATTTATTATTCATCTGTCATTGTGAGGCGAGAAGAAGCTCTCCCATTCTAGGCCAGGCCTCTTATTTTTTTTAAAGATTTTATTTATTCATGAGACACATACACACACACACACACACACACACACACACACACAGAGAGAGAGAGGCAGAGATATAGGCAGAGGGAGAAGCAGGCTCCCTGCGGAGAGCCTGATGCAGGACTCGATCCCAGGACCCCGAATCCAAGGACCCTTGGGATCACGGCCTGAGCCAAAGTTAGATGCTCAACCATTGAGCCATGCAGGTACCCCCAGGCCCTGGTGTTGATCAGAAATCTTTGAGGCGGAAGGGACATTTTTTAGTTTTATCAGGTAGTTTGGAGCTTATGTCTGTTGAAATTGGGGGAGCATGCTGTCAATTCTCTTTCATCCCTGTCTGCTCCTGCTGATCCTTAAACTAAGGCAGATTCACTGCCATAATTCCATCCCTCTTTCCCCTAAATCTCTCCTTCCAATACACACCCTTCCTTCCTGAGAATATGCTATATTCATCAGAAATGGCAAAAGCAGACCCCCAAGTGTGGCCTCAGTAGGATTGCCTCCTGGCACTCAAATGCTTCTCTAGAGGGCCTGCCTTTTGCCTGCTTAGGACATGCTTGGGTGCTTAGATCTTCTTGGTAAAAAACCTTAGCTGACGGTGGAGGGCAGCAAGAGAAGTGGTCACTTACTGTGAGCGTGGTCTCCTGAAATGGCACCTCTTGACAAATACAGAATGACAGATAGGAAATTAACCCAGTGAGGTTAATTGTCAGGACAGTCGAGTAAGCAGTAGGAGAGCAAGACCCCCGAGACAGTAGAGAGCTGATCAAAGAGTGATGCTTTTTACCTGGGTGCATTCCCCTGATGTGAGCACTCAGCTATGTTTCTGATCTGTACACTCACTGCTAGAACTCGAAATGAGGATAAAAACCCGTTTTCTTTTTCTTCTGCTAGTGCCCACCTGGCTTTGCTTCCACCTGCCCGTTCAGAGCTGGAATAGGGGCAGAGATCAAATGCTATAGTTCTAGGCTCATCCTGAAGTTTTAGCTATGCTTTCCATTTTTAGTTATGCCATTTCTTTGGTGGTGTCTTAGTTATTCTTAGTTGTAGCATTTCTATGATAAGAAAAATTGAGGGAGGGAGAGAATGAGGGCTCCCTGCCTTAGACTGCAATTTGGGAAATGTCCTACCATGTCATAGTGGTCAGCTCAGAAAAGCATTCAGGCCAAGATGACCTCATGGTGGCAGTAAATGGTCCAAATTCCAATGAACTTTGTTGGGGGTGGCAGTGGGTGGGGGAAGAAACAAATTAAAAGAAGAATCAGAGTCCTGGGGCTCTGGCTGGTGGGAAACCAAGGTCCCCACACTTGGTAGCCTGGCTACTGAGCCCCTCCCACTGCCTGGACCCCAGCAGCTGATGAAATGCAAGCAGCTGCTAATGGGTGGGTGGGTGGGGGTCACTACCATCCACATGCCCTCAGATGTAGATCACTAGCCAGCCTTGGGGGATGGAGGAGTGTCAGCTGCCACTGGAAGGATCCAGGGCACATCTCTGTCTCAGGAATGCGTTTTTCAAAGACAGGGTGGAGATAGGATCACCACTACAGTGTGAGGAACGCATCTGTCCCTCCCGCAGAGACAGCTGCAGGTGAAGGGCTTTGTTCTGCAGTGGGTATTAGTCAGCACATGGCGTTGTAGAGCAGAAAAATTCTGGGTGACCTAAATGTCAACTTAGATTCCGTGGTACGTGGTATAAAGACCAAGAAAGCACATTCAGAACCATAAAAGAACAACCACATTTAAGTTGTAGAGGAGATGAGGCTTTTAAAAAGAAAGAGAAACACGGCAGTGTTTGCAGAGTCATCATCTGGATTGGAAGTTGGAGGAACATACTCTTGATTCCTTTACAAGAAGAGAAGTTAGACATGTCAACAAAAAGCGTCTTTAAAGTGGCCGTTGCAGATATTTTGAAGGGCCCACTGTGGTGAGGAGTAGCGATGGAGATAGAGCTGCTGTCAGAGCAGTTTCCTCTGGGGTGCTGAGCTCATTCTGATCACAGCCCACGGGATCAGCTCCCTCCCCATCATAAGCCAGGGTTGGTGCACTTGAGACTTTGCCAGAGCACTGGTGAGCAGGAAGGAGACTCAGGAATCCAAGGAGAAAAGAGCCCTTGCTTGCTTTAGCCCTGGAGTCAGCTCCATTTCTCACATCTAGAGCTCTCAGACCCGGACCTGTGGATTATTAGCCCCAGGGTCCATGGAGAAGAGTCAGACTTTTTTCGGTGTAAAATCTCACAGTGGATTGGTCTGCTTCAAAGGTAAAGAATTGGTGGTCACTGTCATTCAGATCGCACCTTGGGTCTTAGAGGACGTGATTAGGTGAGCAAGGGCACCGTTGAATGAATGACTTGGGAATATTTTATGTTAACTGGGTAAAAAGATGACAGCTATGGTATAACCTGCTTATTTCTTTTGTCGCACTTACTTAGGCAGATATTAACCTTGTCTGGGGTTTGGTGTGCTGGTCTACAGAGCTCCTATAAGCAATGGTGGCTTGGTGATGGAGGTGTCACTCTTTGTACATTGACTCCTCCCTGGAGTGCTAGCTGAGCAGACAAAAGGGTGAGGGAGAACTACCTGGGTCTGGATGAATGCTGTGAAAAGGGAAAGAACATCTGGGGACCAGAGAAGTGAAGTGCATATTGCCTTGGTCACTGATTCTGTTTGGACCCTGGGGATTATGGTAGAGTCATAGAGTTTGGAGTCATCTTTGAAAAGAAATGAGGGAAGGGCAGGACTGACATACTCAGGAGGCAGCATTCACATTGAGTTTGATATGACTGGCACCCTCTGGGTTTGTGCAGTACACAACCTGCGCAATCATACATGGCTTCCCTGCCCCAAGTCTAAAGTAGCCTACTCAGAATCTCTGGCAATGTGCCAAATCCATTTCTGGCTGACCCCTGTGTCTTTGAGCTTTGGTTTCCAGGAGAAGGTAGCATTTCTCCAGAAAAGATCCTGGGAGGCAAACTGGGTACTAGATTGCTCTGAAAAATCAGACGCACAAAATCTGGGTTGGAAAAACTAACCTGATAACACGGTCTTTGGGTTTTTAATCTGAAAAATGGGATATTGATACCACTTTGCAGGTTTGTTGTAAAGCTGAAATACTATATCTACAGCCCTCAGCACAGAGCCTGGAACAGTGGCTGCTTCCCTCCATTTGTCCCAAGCTGGTCATTTTCTGCAGTTCCTTACCTCAGCGAATGGCATTACTATCCATCTGGTTCCTCCAGCTGGAAACTTCCTTCTCCTCCACCCCATCCCCACCCACCTTATCCCAGGCATCACTAAGTCATCTGGATGACTGTAATGGTGGGCTCACCAGTCTCCTGTAAACCACTCTCCCACTGCTGCCAGAGAGATAATCATGAAAGCACCTTTTGCACCTCTGTAAACCTCATGACGCTTCTATTGCTCTTAGGAAAGGAGCACTTAGTATCCTGGGATCTGACCCAGTGTGCTCCTCAGCTTCTTTGGGCTTCTCCTCCTACCTGATATAAATAACTCCTACCTTTCCTTCAGGTTAGGTAAAGAAGGGAAGTCTTGCTGAAAGAACTCTTCCCACTCCATCTCTTTCACTTCATGGGTATAAGTTGGGTTTTGAGTAATGACTTTAGATCATTTATCTCAGCTTGTCATTATATCTCTATTGGGCATGTTTGTTTGATGAATCAGAGTAAAAAACAGGTCTCTGTGTGGTTTTGTTCACCACCTATATCAGGGCCTAGTGTAATGCCTGATGGTTAGTAAGTTGTTTGTTTTGGCAGTTAATCATGCTGTATTATCGTTAATGAAGTACAAAGAGCCTTCCAATTATGTCACCTAGAGATCCTTTCACCCGTTGCTCTGTTTGATTGTTCTGTTTGGTTTGCCAGTGTCCAAATAAATCTGAATGGCATCATTCACTTTGGCGAGGGGATCAGGGCAGCAGATGGTATAAGCATCATGGGGTCACCAGATGAGGGATTCCTTTCATGCTCACAAAGATCTTTCTCACTTTGCACAACTTGTACTTGCAAAATGAAGACTAGCAAAGCAACACTTAGTGTCGCAGAATAGACAGAAATTCTCTTTGGTTTTGTCAATGCTGTGATGACCTCCATTAAGATACAGAGTAGGCTATCAGTTTGGAGCTTGCAATTAATGAATTGCTGCATGCAGATCTTCTTTCCTTCATTTCCTGTCAGGGAGTAATTAAGCCTGTTCCTTAGAGAGAGATGAGGGAGGACATTCTCTCAGCTTATGGGGACCAGGAGGTAGACAAGGAGCAAACACATTGGCTTGTTATTCTAGCATCTAAAGCTTTGGAGCTGCAACAGGCTTCAGATGCTTCCTGGGATTGTGAGCCATGCCTGTGCTAGACACAAAAAGAGCAAAGTGTTTTTAGAATGCATGAAAACGTAGGGCAAGAGCCTTGCACAAATCATAACCCGTTATAGTGACTCAATAAAAATTAAGAAGTGATATACACAACTGAAGAATTATTGAATTCTGCATCTGAAACTAATGATGTACTATATGTTGGCTAAATTTGAATTTTAAAAAGAACAAATTAATAAATGGATGGGCAGGTGCAAACTCCTCATGATTTGAATCTGACGAAGGGCTGGTGACAGTATGTGCAAACCCAGGTTCTTTTATTAGAAGGAGGGGAGAAACATTAAGGTCGAGTGCCATCCAGCACTTTGCACAAAGTGTGTACCTCATACAAAATGTTACTACAAACTAATGAGGCTAGTTTTTATGCATGATGGTTTGGAATCTGCAAATACTGGTTGAATCAAAGCATGAATGGATTGTAAAGAGGCAAGGAAAGGAATGGGCCACTAAAAGCCTCTACAAAATCACATTGGGTAGATCAGCAAACAGAGTTTATTAGTGCCTTAAATCCTCCTCTGTGTACTTCAAAGACTATAAATTATACTTCCCCAATCCCAACTACCTCACCAAGTCTGCCCAGCCCATTCTGCTTCCTCTGGACCAGTACTAATTTCATGAGAGAGGTTGGCTTTTCAGAGTCCTTGGGAGGAAAAGTGCAAGGCATTCCAGACTAGTCTCATTAGTATTTCTGCCCAACCCTGACACTGCAGACCTCATGCATGGGATAAACCCATGCATTGTCCAGAAGCAGACTCCTTGTCTGACCAGCATGATCATGGTCCTCCACTTCATCTAACTCTCAGGGATGTGACCAGACTTACCCGGGTGCTCTTATTAGCCTAAGATGCAAGAGTCTTTTGGAAATGATGGTGTCCAGAAAAATTGCATATTTTTGGCTCCATGCATTTTTATTTTTCACTTCTTGCTTTGGCTGTCAGGAAGCTCAAAGCTATATTGATGCTTACCCCCTTAGCCTAGTGTTTTTGTAGTAAGTTTTTCCTATTTTTATTGCTTAGTTTCTACATTGTTATAACTTGTTTTAATGTGATTTTTTGCTTAATTTGTATTTTTTTTAATTACAAGTACCTTATTCTTTTGGACCCTGGCAAGAATAAATAAATACATTTTACAATAATGTTTATTACCATGAACATGTTTTGGCAACAGGTCTAGTGTAATTCAGGGTTTATGTACTCACTTTTAGGAATTAGCTTTTTTTGTGATTGCAAATATTGTGTGAGAGCTTCAAAACAAGTAGTTGAAATCAGGCATCAGTCAACACAATCAAAACTGTATATTTGTTCTCATCCTTAAGGACTGATGCCTTCCCGGGAAGCAGCAGTAATCACACATTGCTGTAACCTGAGCCTGGAGCCCAGGATGTAGCCCATGGTAGAAGCTGCCAGGCCTAAGTAGGAAGATTTGGGAAGAGTTTCACAGAGTATTTTTGGATTTGGAGGAAGCTTGGAGATCCTCTTGTCTTCCCCATCCCTTCTTTCCCCTAAATGCAGTATGGCATGGTGGCTAATGGTGTGGACCCTGGAGCCAGATGCCTGATTTCAAAGCCTCACGTTGCCAGTTTTATTTACTGGTCAGGCAGCCTTAGTTACTTAGCCTTGATGAGTCTCGATTTCTCATCTATAAAATGAGAACAAAATTAGCACTCCTCTCTATAGGGCTGTTGCAGGTGTTCATGTCCTAGGATGAGAACGTGATCTGTATCCATAGTACGAAAAACATGAAAGGGATCACTGGTGGACAAGAGAGCAAGGAAGCCCTACTGACATTTCACAGATACAGGGATAATTCTTAATTCTTTTTTTAAAAGATTTTTAAAAAATTTATTCATGAGAGACACATAGAGGCAGAGAAATAGGCAGAGGGAGAAGCAGGCTCCCTTTGGTGAGCCTGATGTGGGACTTGATCTCAGGACCCTGGGATCATGACCTGAGCTGAAGGTGGACTCTAAATCACTGAGCCAACCAAGTGCCCCGGGACAATTCTTACTTGTTAGATTTTTTTTTTTTTTAGCTTGCCTAAAATTTGGTGAATATCTGTCTTCCCCCTAAGAGATCTGTTTTTTTGGCTTATTTTTTTTTTTCACTGAATGTCAACAATGGTCTTGGGAGGTAGGTATTATTCTCCTTTTGTAGTTGAGGAAATAGCCTTAGCAAGTCAGGAAGTTTGCCCACTTCCCACTGCCAATGAAGAGCAGAGATAGTGGGGTGCCTGGTGGCTCAGTCAGTTAAGTGTCTGCCTTTGGCTCAGGTCATGATCTCAGGGTCCTGGGATCAAGCCCCGCATTACCTGCTTCTCCCTCTTCTACCTGTTTGTGTTCTCTCTTGCTATCTCTGTTACTATTTTTCTCTCTGTCTCAAATAAATAAATAAAATCTTTTAAAAAAAAGGAAGAAAAGCAGAGCTAGAGTTTGCTCCCAGATCAGCTGACTCCAATTCCAGGACTCTCTTCTAATAGCCTAAGTGCCTCTCCCCACCTGATCTCCTGGAACACTTCATTCCCTTTAAATTAAAAGTGAACAACTTGACAGGTTTATAGGAGGAGTGGATGGTAAGTCCACTTTGACCTGAGAGAGGTTTATTTCTTTGTGTTGACCACTTTATATTAAAAACCCTCTGGACAACTGAGTAATCAACTAATATTATTGAGAACCCGCTATGAGAAAAGTATGTCGCTCAGCTGTCTCTGATTTGGTTGAACAATTTGGGAGACATTTCTCACTGTATACCCATACAAAAGGAATATAAAAGATAGATAAACTATTTGGAAAATTGGCATGTGATTGGCTTTTACAATGGTCAGAAATATAGTGGGAATTTAGTGAATTTTTAAAGAAGAGAATACATTTCAAAAGAAAGTTTGAAATTGTCCCTTACTGTCAAGGTTGTTGGCACAACTTTTGGTTTTGCAGATTTCTTCATAGGCCTCTTGCCGGAGGCCTTAAGGATTAGTTTGACAGATTGACTGATTGATCGATTGATCATACTCAGTGGGGTGACTCACCCCAATGACATAGCTAATGAGGAAAAGAGCTGGAGTCCAGACACAGTTCTCAGTAGTACCAAGTCTGCTTTTTGTTCTTGAGTCTTCAGGCTTAGCAGCACCCCTGAAACTGCTGGTTATATTCAAGACATATATAGGAGTGAAGGAAAGGAAAAGAAGGAAAAGAGGGGAGGTAGAAGTGGAATTGGAAGGAAGCTAGGAGAAAAAAGAAGGAGAAAAGGATTTTAGGGGGGGGAACACAGAGAGAAGTGGTGAGGCATAGAAGAACATCCTTCCCAAACCCAGGTTGCAATGAGTGGTAGACCCAGCACTTCCTGTTTCTGGAGTTCACTCATCTGGCGACTTCAGCCAACCTTAAGTCCCTTGAAAGGTAGAATTATGCAAGATCAGCTTTCCCTTAGGCAGCCAAAACTGACTATTGAAAACATATCTTTATGAATACATAAAGATGTGTGTGTAGAGGAATATGATGCAGCCATAAAAAAGATGAGATTGTGCGATTTGCAACAACATGGATGGACCTAAAGGGTGTTATGCTAAGTGAAACAGGTCAGTCTGAGAAAGACAAATATTATATGATTTCCCTCATGTGTGGGAACCAAAAAACAAAACAAGTGAATAAACAAACCAAAGGCAGAGTCAGACCTATAAATACAGACAATAAGTTGATGGTTGCCAGATGTTAAGGGCATTGGAGGGATGGACAAAGTGGGTGAAGGGGAGTGGGAGGTACAGGTTTCCAGTGCAGGTATGAATAAGTCATGAGAATAAAAGGTGCAGCAGAGTATACGGTCAGTGGTATTGTAATAGTGGTGTGTGGTGACATATGCATAACTATGTCACAAGCGTAGCTAGTGGTGGGCACAGCATAATGTACAGAGCTGTTGAATCACTATGTTGTATACCTGAAATTAATTTAACATTATGCATCAACTATACTCAAATAGATAAATTTTAAAAAAGAAAGCATATCTTTAAAGTTAGTTCTTTCCTCATAGGAAAATCCCCCAAACTCTATCCCTGAGCCTATTTGTGAGCCTATTTGTGTAAAACACTCAAGAGCAATGCTGGAAACATAGCAAAGATTCACAAATGTTAGCTTTCTCTCTCTCTCTCTCTTTCTCTCTCTCTCTATCATCATCATCACTTAGTTTGTACTTTGACAAAATATTCACAAGCTTGATTTTCTCAAAGCACGGTGATGGAAGAAGAGGTTGCCAAAGACTGTAATTTCTGGTAACTTACAATGGAGGAATTGCACAAATAAAACCAAAATCAAACAGAACTTATCAGAAGCAGACCCAGGCCCTCGCTAAGTGCCATTTCATCTGGGATAGGGTTAATAGTACTAAGCATCTGCACGGTGTCTGGGGCTGTAACATCAGTGACGTAAAGTACATCATTGATGGCCACAGTAATAACCATGAATAATCAAAGAAGAAAGACCATTAAGCACAGTGTCCTGTTTAAGGACAAAGGTGGGGGTGTGCAAGCAGTTTCAGAAAAATTTCTAATTCAGGGGATCCCTGGGTGGCTCAGCAGTTTAGCACCTGCCTTTGGCCTGGGGCGCGATCCTGGAGTCCCAGGATCGAGTCCTGCGTTGGGCTCCCGGCATGGAGCCTGCTTCTCCCTCTGCCTGTGTCTCTGCCTCTCTCTCTCTCTCTCTCTCTCTCTGTGTGTGTCTATCATGAATAAATAAATAAATCTTAAAAAAAGAAAAGAAAAATTTCTCATTCAGATTAATTAAAACAGAAAAAAATAGAAAGGAATTGTCACATGGAGGGTAAGCTTTGGTTGTCCAGAAAAGTGCTTGCACAGGAGACCTCGTTCTTAAGGGAAGCCAGATATGTGAAATGTCATGGTTTTTATAACAAGCGATCATGAGTCAGGAGGGAGGGCGATGGTGCTAAAAATGTGAGCCTGATGTGAGGAGGCAGAAATAGGCTTGTGGCATGTAGAATGTACGAGAAATCCCGCTCCCTGCTCCCATCCTGAGTTGAGAATTAATTCTGGTTCTGGACTCCACAAAAAAGTTGCAGCAGTGACCATGAGCCTGTAAAAAAATTCCCTAAGAACAGTCCAAAAGGGAAGGGTGGCTGATAGACTTTCAATTATTTGAAAGGTTTTTGTGGGAGAGTTCCCATTCCCAGAGAGCATTTCTTTCTCTCATAATAAAAAGAATAAAACAAAAAATAAAACAGGACTTTTAGAATAAGTGGCTTTTGTCAAAAAAAAAAAAAAAGAAGAAGAAGAAGAAGATGCCCATCAATTCAGTAAGGTCCAGTTGTTTTGTTGTGAACATTATCAATCAATTAATTGAAGGTGCAAAAGAGAAATGTGCATGCTTGTGTCTTGCTCCCCAAAATGTAAAAAAAGAGAAAAAGCAGAAGTTCATCCTGAATGTAAAAGTGTTTTGTTCACCTTTGCACTCGTCATAGACATTTTCCCCAACAAGTGGCCGGTGGTGCTGGCCAGATCAGCACCTGGCTCCGGAAAGACAGAAGTGTCACAGCAGGTGCACAGATCATCCGCTCCCTTGCCGTGGGTATGTCTGAAAGGACACATGCTGTCTGCTCCAAGGGAAGGCAGTGTCCCTGGACCCTTCTCTAGGGAGGCAAGGGGACAAGTTGCTCTTTGGCCAACCAAACTCTCTGCTTCTTTTTCCCCCATTTTCCCATTTTTACTGAGAAATAATTGACATACATCACTGTATACATTTAAGTCATACAGCATGAGCTTTGATTTACTATATTGTAAGAGGATTACCACAATAGGTTCGACTGATACCATTTTCTTTTATAGATACAATAAAAAGAAAAAAGAATAAAGGGAGAAGATTTATTCTTATGATGAGACCTCTTAGGATTTACTCTCTTAACAACTTTTCTATATATGGCATGGCAGTGTTAGCTGTAGTCATCATGTTGTACGTTATTACATCTCTGCTGCTTTAACACTTCCATCTGCCCCCTGGCCCTTAGCAGCCTTGCTTGGTTTGCGTGGGGCATCTCCCGACCCAAATACCAGGTAGGATTCTCTCACCCTTTGGCAGCTATTGTGAAAATGGACTTTCAGAGCTATTGCCTTTTGGAGGGGATTCTTTCAGGGAAAAGTGAACAGTACTTCAGTTTTTTTATGGATTAACACAAGCTTAAAATTTGATTCAGATTTTATCTTTTGAGTATTTACCAAGTATTGGGAGAACTCTGGTTTTCTTTCTTTCTAGATCGTAGGCAACTGAAAGCATGGTCTTAGGAAATGCATATAGTTATAGGAAAAGATAAACGGGAAGGAACATTTTATTCTCTAGCTGAATATTTCTTCTGTTATTTAATTGTGAGTTTGCTTTGTAAGATTCTAACATAATAAAGCCATGTACGGAACAAAGCAACTTCATTGGTCTGTAACTGATCGTGTGCTTGCTTCCTGGCGGATATCCCTGGACTCTGGCCTGAAGCTCCAGCTCTCTTGGCTCCACTCTAAGAAAAATCCAGACATAAACTCACTGTGGTGGATGCAGATCAAAATGCCATCCCAGAACTGGCTTTTAAAACACTTTGAAAAATTCATTAGCCTTCCAATGTATTAGGTCACTGTGAGCCTGATGGGAGGACAAATGTATTTCTCACTTCTGTGGAATTATTTCATGCCAAGATAGCCTTCTGACCAAGCATAACATCACTGTAAAAGCCAGTTCACACTCGTAGGATTTCAGATGCCTGTATTTACATAGCTTTGATGAATCTCATAAACACTGAGCCATGCTTATTACTACTGGCCCCTTCGTTGGAGCTTTGCTTTCAGCACAGTTTATAATCAGCTACTCTGATCTCTATGTCACACTGGACATACCCTGCCCCGTCACTTCAGGGCGTGGTGTGTGGAAACAGGAATCAGGATTCCATGTGTTTAGCCATAGTCTTTTGTTAGTGATTTCTTGCTTTGAAACTTCAGTTATTTCATTTATTTATTTTTTATATTAATTTTTATTTACTTATGATACACACACAGTGAGAGAGAGAGGCAGAGACACAGGCAGAGGGAGAAGCAGGCTCCATGCACCAGGAGCCCGACGTGGGATTCGATCCCAGATCTCCAGGATCGCGCCCTGGGCCAAAGGCAGGCGCTAAACCCCTGCGCCACCCAGGGATCCCGAAACTGTCAGTTATTTTAATGCAGACCTTTACTTTGAAACTACTGTGAGAGCACAGATCTTGTAACATTGAAACAGATGACTTTAGATTTTTATCAATTTCAGCCTCATGGTCTTATGTGTCAGGTTTCATTTATTTACAAAATAATAAGTTAAATGTTAAAGCAAATTTGAGAAATAGAGGAAAGCTGGAAAATGAACCATAAACATTAAAGGAAATAAAAGCTAAAAATGAAAATTACCTACTTTTTTTGGAGGGGGAACAAAGGAGTAGAGGGAGAATCTCATGCAGGCTCCACGCCCAGCATGGAGCCTGCCTTGGGCCTCCATCTCACTACCTTGAGATCATGACCTGAGTCAGAATCAAGAGTCAGACTCTCAAGAGTGAAGCACCTGGTACCCTGAAATTTACCCACTTTCATTCCAGCGTGACTGTTGGCAATAGTTTGGCAAGTAGTCTTTCTTTCCTGTGCATAGAATCAAGATAGAATATTCATACACTTCAGTATCCTAATTTTTATTTTACTTAACATTTTGATCATCTATTTCCCTATGTTATTGAATTATAATCCAAATCAGCATCTTAAATCATAGCATACAGTGAATAAAGAAGATTTATGATGGTTAAACATTTTGATCATCCCTCCTATTTTTGCTCTTGTTAATTACACTGGCACAAACATCTCTGTAGCTAAAATCTTTTTATCTTATGTATAATAGTGTCCTTAAAATAGTAATTATTGGAACAAAAAATATATTCTTTTTTAAAAAGATAAATAGTCTTAAGTTTCTTGATAAATCATTCCAAATTGATTTCTGGATGAAATCCACCAAGTTTCAAGACCCAGGTGGTTCAAAAAGGTGTACTTGTTCCATAGAACATGGTTAACAAGTCAAGTATGGATCTGAGCAAATAATCTGAAGCTGCCTTGCTGCTAGATTAAGATCATCATAACCCAAATTATACTACACCAATTATGGCTCTTTTTTGAAACAATGAAGTAGAATCTGACCAGAGAGGCCACTTCCTCTTTTTTCCCTACTTCCTCTATTTCAAAAGGATTGAGCCTCAAGAAGCAGTCAGCAATAGTGTTTACTAGTTGCCTGGCGTGGTACTTCAAGACATGATATTGCATTTCATAGCTTCTTTTACCTGTGTGGTTTCACTCGGTCAACCTTGTATAGGGCATATGTTATTATATCTACATCACAGATGAGAAGAACAAGGCCAGAGAGGTGAAATGTAGCCTTGCCCAAGCACACGCAGCCAGCAAATGGCAATGCTGGGTGTGTAGGATCTGTCTTCTGATTCCTTAGCTCTTGCTTCCAGCGGTATCTGTATGAACTAAAAATTGGTTTGCACTTTCAAAAGATAGTTTGAAGTATTCATTGAGAGTTTGATGGTTTGGATTCATCTCCATACAAGAAAATGGCCCAGTAAAAATACAGACACTTTTTCAAGTGGAAAATATCCAGAGATGAAACACATTTGTGCTGAAGCTGTTCCAGGAAACACACAGGAGAGCAAATCTATTAAGCTTTGGAGTTTTTGTGTGATGGGTTTTGACAGTTTGCAAGTGTCAGGTTAATGGATATGTCATTGGTGGAAACATGCTGAACTCCACAGGTGCTGGACACCCAAGTATCACTTATGATGGCAAGGAGGCACCTGAGATGTAAGGATTGTTGGAGGGCCTGTGGGCATCATCTCATGTGCTGTAATGGGGCAACAGGTGACTGGAAGCTGCTTATGTTGATTCAAGCTGCAAGTTCTAGGTAATGAAGGGAAGAAAGTTTAATTGCCTATAGCATGAGATCTTGCCCTGCTACGGAGGAGGTATAATTCTGTCAAATTCTCTCTTTCATTCTTCATCCCCCAACGGTACCCCCATTATTTCCCTATTTGGATCATATTTATTAACTGTCCAGAGACCTAAATGCATCCCACGTTGATGCGATAAGGAGTCATTTTAGCTTAGTGTAGTTTAATGTTGTATAAGCAGAATTCTTCTTCAAAAAGACTCTCACAAAGAAACACGTGTATTTCTGGACCAACATGTCGTATACCCATGGCGTGAGGAGGCCCTGTGGTTGCTAAGGTCAGTGTGCACAGAGGTGAAGATGCATCAGACACATCGGTCTGTGGATAGAGGTCCTGGGTTGCCTGTGTTTTCCGATCTTTCCAGAAGAAGAAGAATTTAATTAATTCACACTGGGGAAAAAGTGAAACAGCTAAACATTACTGGAGGAAAATTTAGAGAAATGGAGCTCAACGTTAGTCTAGGCTTGAAATTCTGTATCAATAAAAATTTCAGGTTTATAGAACACCAGCTGTCCTGAAACCTAACATGATTTTTTTTTTAGTGAAAAATCTATTGTCTACAGATGATTTGTATACAGTACAGTAATTCCTTTATAGATGTCGTGTTGGGAAGCTTTAATATATGCAGAAGGAAATATACTTGGGATTATATTTTCTTGTGAGTGCTGGGATGGGAATGAAAATCAGTGACTCTGAGAGACTTAGCTGTGTAGTTGTTAAATTATGCACATTTGCTAAATAATTAGCATGCCGTGGGGCAGGAAGTTCTGGAAGTAAGTCCTTGTGTGCCACAACTCCTACCTATCCAACTCCTTTCTGAGTACATGTCTGCTTTTTTAAAATACAAGGAGTAGAGAGCACAGAGGGCCAAATAAGAACATTCAGGTAAACCAATGTCTCCCCATGACCAATATCCTGACTGGGTCTTCTCTCTGCTTCAGTTTTCTCAAAACATCTGTATCCTGCTTCTCACACCTGGGCACGTAACTGTCAGCAAAACCTGCCCTTGGCCAGCAAGCAAGGGAGTAAACACCTATCAATATTTACTCTATAGTTTACATATTTTACTTCATTTGACCTTTGTAGTAATTCTCTGAGACAGGCATTATTACACCCAATGTATAGAGGCAGAGACTGAGGCTCAAGAAATCAAGTGACTTGCTCTAGGTCACGTAACTAATAAATGTTAGAGCTAAATTTCTGGCATTCTCTACCGGAGAGCCTCAGCTTGTATTTTCATTGCAACATACCTCAACGGCACAATACACCGACTTTGGGGGGAAGAGTGGGAATTATAGCAGCAATTCTTAAACTTTCATGTGCACATGATCTGGGGTTCCTGTAAAGATGCAGACTCTGATTCAATGGCCTAGGGGGTGGGAGGACCTGGGAGCCTGCCCTTCTAACATGTTCTCAGGTGATGCTAATGCTGCTGGCCCCCAGAGCACAGTTTGAGTAGTGAGGGTCCAGAGTGCAAGGCTGGTGGGCAGAGGGCCCTGGTTGTGGCCCCTCTCAGGGGGCAAAGGAATCTGGAGAGGGCTGCCCCCAACTGTAATGGGGTGCTTCCCACAGAAAAAGTGCTGCCTCCCTGCACTTACCTTCCGGCAGCAGTGCAACCCAATCACAATGTGGTAGGGATGCGCCATGAACCAGTGTGCTGACTCCTAAAATGTTAAAATCTAAGGTGAAGAAAGCAGTCTTTAGTGCTCTTATTTCAGACGGCTAAAGAATTGGTATGGGAGGAAAAAGAATCCCTCTGCAATCACGCCACAAAGATAGCCGCCACAAAGATAGCCATCGGTTCTAATCTCTCGTAAGACAGGCCACGTACATAATGCCTGTTTCTAATACATGTTGGTCTTAAAATTATCTAATATTCCTTATGCTTTGCCAATGTGAAACACTGGAGCCTCATGGCGTGGCTTCACAATGCCCAGCAGAGAAAGAAGGGACCAGAATAAATATGTTACTGGGCTTGAGGGAAGGAGAAGGAAGAGAGAGATCTGAAAGAAGTAGCAGTGTCCCAGGAAGTGCAGGGATCTTAACTAGGTCCTTTAAATTATATCAAGAAGAAAGCATGTTGTTGGCTCTTTCCCCCAAGGAGTTGCTGCAGGAAACAATGTTTGAATCAAACTTTTTCTTTTTTTCTCTTAGGACAAAACCATTCACAGTTCCCCTCACCACTGTCTGGTCTCTGTCTCTTTGTCTAAATTATTTTTAATGTGTCTTGTCTTTATTTGATATCTTTCAGGCAGCCCTTTGGCATCTGGATGCTGATTTGCTTTCTCCTCATTGCCCTTCCCCTCCCCGTTGCTGCTGGTACAGTTTGTACGTGATGCTTTGTTACTGACTGATAGTGTTCCTTTATTATTTATGCCCTTCCTTCTTTGTTGATGGCTTTTGCTTAGTCACTCTGCTTCTCTGATGTGTTCTTTGTTCTAATTCTATTTCCTACAGCCCCTTTACCCTTGTCCAGTTGCTTTATCCTTAATACAGAATTATGTTTTTCTCAATACAGTGGGGAGCCCAGGGTGGCTTGCAGAACCTCACGTAGTTTGGGGATGCTCGACGGCATCTTCGAGCATTTAAAATGTCATTTTTAGGTCCTGTTCTCTATCAATCACCTTTCACTACGGTATGCTCCTGTAAGCAAAAATCCCTAGTGTCCGTGGCTTTCAATGACAAAGGTGTAGTTCTCACTCGTGTTATGAGTTGATGAGGGTCAGCTTTGGCTCCAAGAGCCTTCCTCGTTCTTGGATGCAGGCTAAAGGAGCAACAACTGGCTGGGATAGGCTACACTTGGGGCAGAAGAAAGGAGTAAAAAAGCCGGTATGATCCAATAATGGTTCTTAGAGCTTCGGCCTTGAGCTTACTTACTTTTTTTTTTTTATTTTTTTTTTATTTTTTTATTTTTTATTTTTTATTTTTTATTTTTTTTGAGCTTACTTACATTTGCATTTCATCAGCCAAAGTAAGTCACATGGCCAAGCCCACTGATCTTGGAGAGGAAGTATACTCCACCCATGGCAGGTACTGCAAGTTCCATGGCCTTACGCTGGAGAGACATCCTTATGCTTCTGTAGGAAGGAAAGTTAATGATTAGGAATAACATTATAGTCTACTACCTGCTCTAAAGTTAAAATTCATCTTGCCAGGTGAACATGTGACAGAACCGCACTTATATTCTATTAATGGTCATATCAAAGGGTAGACATTCACCTAACAAAAACTTTAGGAATCCTGAGATTCTTTGGCAGTTTTTAATATTATTAACCAATGAAAATTTCAGCTAGCTATTTCATCATCTCTTATGACTTAAGAAGAGGCTTGGGCAGGAGTCACCTTTATGGCCATGTTTGGGAAGACTATGGTGGATCTGTGTCCCAAGTTTAGGATTTGGGGAAACTGGCTTAACTCCTTTACATCACCAGGGAAGCATTTTTGGAACAAGACTGCTTTGCAAAATCCTTTTAAATTTTCTGTGCCTCAGTTTCTTTCACATATAAATGAAGAATAACAATAGATACCCCCTGTTATCATAAAAGGGGTCTTGAAAATTACATTAAGTGATAAATGTAAAACTCTTAGAATTTTTTGATACATGTAAATATTTGAGTGTTTGCTTTGATAGTGATGATGACAATGATGACTTCTACCTCTTTGGTATCTGAACCCCTGTAAAACATATGGGGGATTCTAAAATTACCAATTTTAAAGCTGGCAGACCATCAGACTTATGTTTCTGAGTCTAAGATTTACTTATAAATAAATGAAATAAAAATCAACACAGAGAGTAGGGCCTTAAATTCCTGGTCACCTGATAAGACTAACAGAAATTTCTCTTGGAGAAATTAATCTCTGGATCTAGTGTTCTCACCTTGCGGTTTATGAGGAGTGAAAGTCCTTTAATTGCATGAAGTCCTCAGTTTATTTGGTGACCGCAGTGCACCTGGGGCTTGTGTGAGAAGGACAGGCTTCTGGGAAATTCCAGCGGAGGGCAGAGAGGAGAGCCACAGAACTTGTGTCTGGAGGTTGATGGTTTGGGCCTCCAGCACTGATCTTGGGGGAAATGGGTAGACATACGCAGGTTGATGTTCATGGGGAGTTTGCTAGGGAAGATAATGAGGCTTGTGGCCTGGATGGCTGCTTTTGTCTCATGTCCCATCAGCTCAGCCTGAGCATCCTCAACAGGAAAGGAACAAGGGTCATGGAGTCAGAATGCCAAGTTCAGTGACTTCTCAGCTGTGTGTACTTGGGTACATTTCTTAGTCTCTTTGAGCCTTGGTTTACTCTTAAGTGTAATATGATTTAGTATTTATCCAGCCATGACCATGGGCAAGAGCATTACATATATTCTTTTTTTTTTTTTAAGATTTTATTTATTTCAAGGAGAGAGAGTGAGAAAGAAAGATAGGAAGAGAAAGCATGAGAGGGAAGGAGAAGGAGAAGAAGGCTCTCCATGAGCAGGGAGCCCAACATGGGGCTTGATCCCAGGTCTCAGGGATGGTGACCTGAGCCAAAGACAGACACTTAACTGACTGAGCTACTCAGGCTCCCCCATATTTTCTCTAAGTATTCACAAAATAGTTTTATGTTCACAATACCCTGTTTGATAGGTATAGTTATACCCATTTTGCACATGGGGAAACTGAGGTAGAGAGTCAAGTAGTTTGCCTGCACTCCCATAAGTAGGAATGGGAGGAGCCAGGTTTCAAGCCCAAGCAGTCTAACTCCCAAGGCAGCATTCATATCCACCAATTTTTTTTTTTTTAAGGATTTTATTTATTTATTCATGAGAGACACAGAGAGAGAGAGAGGCAGAGACAGAGGCAGAGGGAGAAGCAGGAGCCACGCAGGGAGTCTGACGTGGGACTCCATCTTGGGTCTCCAGGATCACGCCCTAGGCTGAAGGTGGTGCTAAACCACTGAGCCACCGGGGCTGCCCTCCACCATGCTTTTGTGGCCTCTTGGTACAGTCAGAACTTTGCCTGAGGTGGTTGCTGGAACATAAATCTGTTCACCTCTCCCAAATCCTACTCCACTGCCTGAAGCCATAAGTAGATGGTCAATAAACATGTATGGCTATCTCCCATCTCCTCTCCTCTTCCCTTCAGCTGTCCTGGTAGGCCCCAGGAAGTAGGATTAGTGGATGCCCGGGAATGGGATGGGAGATCATCGGCCTGAATTTTCCCTGGGAAGAGTATCTCCTACTTCTCAAATGTACCTTGTATTTGAAAGTCCTGCTTCTATTCTATTTACTATGTGAAGCTTTTATCTACTGCTCTGGCCCTTACCACAACAGGCTGGAGGATATGGCGTCATCTGGTAAAGCAAGCTCCAGCAAAAGAGAAAGATGGCACAATTCAGTGTGCTTCCCAGCCCACCTCATAGCCCCATATGGGAACCTTTTACTCCATAAACACATGAATGATCTTTATATGTATTTTTAATCTGCTTTGGGTTTCATCTACCTTTAAAAAGTCATTTATTTGTTTTGCCCTTTACTTAGCATCAAAATGGGGATCTCCCCTCTCCTTCCCTTGGGGTAAATAAGCAGCTGCCATGAAACCACTTCAATGATTATTTCCTTAATTTTGTCTCCTCCTACTGGTGATTTGGTTCCAAATCGTCGCTGTGACTAGGGCATGTACCAGAGGCAGAATTTTGTAGTGGAAAAAGGACTGGTCACAGGGACTATTAAAGCCTTTATCATAGTACTTTCCCTTCCATATGGGAGCAGGGTGACCTCAGCACATCACTGACCCTTTCTGAGCTTCTGTTTCTTTAATTGCAAGATGAGGTGTTCAACTGTTCAAATCAGGGACTCTAGCACTTCAAGATCTCCCAAGGAAGGGATTAATTTTAGTATTTCAAAATTTATTATGTTATTAAATGGCAAATAAAAACTTTTCAAAACCTGGAGTCCATAGAGGAAAGAGAAAATTAAAGAGATCTTTGGTGATGGGAGGTGGGGGACTAAGAATCGATTCTTATTTAGTTTTCTTACAGCACCTTCCACATAGTTGGGCAAATCATTCACATCTCCAAGCCTTGGATTTTTCATCTGTGAAGTGAGGACAATTTAGAGTTGATCTCAGGGAATTCAGAAAGTTGCTGTGAAGCTTCAGTGAGGTAGTATATCTCAAACACTTAGCCAATGTGCTAAGCTTCTGTTTGTGTGTGTCATTTCTATCAATCTTCACTGCATTAGAAATTAAAATGGAAACATTTAAAAATATTCATTAGCTCATTAAAAATAACAAGCTCATTACATGTTAACAAAATAATATTTAATGAAAATTAGCTGTATTTTCCAAAATAAAAATATTTTGTAAGAGGCAGCCAACCAGCTCACCACTCAAACAACCACACAGTTCCTTCTTCTTCTAGACAACCATCGGCCTCAGAATGCAACAGAGGTGCTTTATGTATGCTTCCATTTTATCAGAGTATTAAAGTGTGTGTGTGCTCGATGCTTGAGATTTAATTAACTGAATTTCTTTACTCTTCCATAAAGGGCATTCTTTTTTAAAAGATTTTATTTTTTTTGAGAGACAGAGAGAGAGAGTATGGGAGAGAGGGGCAGAGGGAGAGGGAGAAGCTGACTCCTGGCTGAGCAGGGAGCCCAACTTGGCTCTAAATATTGCCTAACACACAGGCCTATCACACACACACACACACACACACACAAAATGCACACATACACACATTTGCAATGAACTAGCACGAAGTGTCGAGACGACTTGTGATATGAACATGTGTTTAAACATTGCTAAACTCAGTGTTTTCCAGACTTTTTATTAGTGTTCCCTGGAACACGCTTTGGGTAATGATTTCCTATACACAGCCTTGCTGGCTTACCTTTCAGCATGAATGTGAAGGTCATTTTGGATAAAAGCAATGGATTTTCTCACTATACTCTGGGGCACAAGTCCAACATAAGATTTTATCATTAGTTCATCCAATAGAAAATCAAAAAGGGACACCTGGGTGGCTCAGTGGTTGAGCACCTGCCTTTGGTTCAGGTTGTGATCTTGGGGTCCTGGGACTGAGTTCCACATTGGGCTCCCTACAGGGAGCTTGCTTCTCCCTCTGCCTGTGTCTCTGCCTTTCATGAATAAGTAAATAAATACAATCTTTAAAAAAAAAGAAAAGAAAAATATTTCATTTCATAATTCTTAATTTTGTGTGCTGGTAAGACATTTTGGTGATGCAAACTGTGTGGATCACTTTAGGGTGGGCGAGTGGGGATTAGTCAGGACAAATAGTTGGACTTTTTATGATTTTAGAAGAGTGAGAAATACTCTAAGCCCAACAGCACCTGTCATGAAATCAAACCCAGAGGAATTAATATTTCATCTCCTTCAGCTTTTACAGACCATAAAAGGAGAAAATCCCTACAGATGACTTAATAAGCTTATTCCTCATAAGAAATCCTTCAAAGTGGGTGGTCTACCCTACATCTCTTAGAAAATTGCCAGCAGAGCATTGCTTTAGGGATGCAGGAACTCACTGGATACTGGGTCATTAAGTAACTTTTCATTGTGTGGCTAGACGCTCAGCTCCACTGTGGATGTGAAAATCCAAGCCAAAGGGGGTAGTTGCTTCTTCATAAGAACATATGGTTCACCTTCTTGCCCAGAACACTCTCCCCGCTTCTAGAGAATTCCCATCTTCAAGGCTTATACATCTCCATGTACTTTAAGAGTAGAGACTGCTCCACTGTCCTTCCCTTTTCTTTCTCCTTCTCTTGGGCAGAATTTAAAGGGAAAGTTTGGTTCTCTAACTGGCTACCCTGTCCTTGGTGAGTCTGCATTCTCGTGCTCAGAGTCTTCACTGCCTTGCACATCCAGTGGGCTCAAGGACCATCTGATTGATCACAGTGCTGACCTTTCTTTTGCAGAGTACAATTTCTGAGAAATCAGCAGACCTGCAGCATCTTACTTACATGGCTATTGATCCCTAACTCTGTCTGACTAAAGAGCTTGATCAGCCCCAGAATCTGTCAATACTAACACCACTGCTAAACACCCACTTCCTACTGGGTCTAGAGCCCACTAAGGGTCAGAGTATATCTTTACCCTTTACCTAAGTAGATTTTATTTTCTGTCTTGAGCCAAGTGTACCCACTAGACAGAGATTCTTTCCAAGTCTCAGTGGTTGGAAGTGATTTTACAAAAGATGGCAGTTACTTGTCCCCATAAAAAGCCTTTAATTGCACATTATTTATAACCCAGAGAAAAACTTCCTTTTTCAAATAGCTGTTTATTCATTTGACCATACTTGGTTACTGTATGCTAATATCTTGATATTTTCAAAGCATTAATCAAATAAATGTGGGAGAAGGTTAACAGCCAAGAGAGATCTTTTTGGGGGCAATATAATTGGAGGGATTCACGAAAGGTCACCTCAAAGTCTTTAGTGCAGCAATGCCTCTTTCTCTCTCTCTACACACACACACATATACATATACATATATATATATGTATATGTATATATACATATATTTTAAAATGTGAATTTCTCTGGGATCCCCGTCCCATGCCCATCTTCTTTTGTAGACTCATTCTAGAGCATTAAAGCTGAACAGAATCTTAGTGATCCTTTGCTCCTGCCTTCTTATTTTAGAGATGAAGAATCTTGGGCTGAGAAAACAGGAGTGTCTGCAGTAAGGTCTCACAGCTAGTTAGTAGTAGAGTTAGGATTAGTATTCTGTGTCTCCTGCCTTTTTCCCTGAAAGCTTTATGTATCCTATGGCATCCTGAGGAGACAACTTTCTTTAAAATATGTCAACCTGTATTAAATTCTGTGCCTAAAAATATTTCATGTAATGCAGTTTGATTAGTGTTTCTCTAGAGTCGCTGCAATTCTAGAGATGGCAGGCATTGGGGTAATTTTATATAAAACCTCCCCTTGGGTTTAAGTCACTTCCAAGATCCAATGGTTATTTTAAGACTAGTGTGTAGTAAAGTGGCATGTTTGGGTAGCAGCGATATTAGAAACAGAAGAATTAGAATGACTGGCAGGCACTGAAGATCTGTTTGTCTACTTCACTAAAAATGGTGACAGGGCGCCAGGCTTCACTCACACCCACCACCACCAAGTGTAGTCTGTGTGTCTGTGTGCGCGAGGGGAGGAGCCCTGGAGAGCACTGAGGAGCAAGGAAACTTAAAAAGGCGACTTGTTTATGTAGGTTTGTCTATGGAATCAGCATTACCCATTGCCTGCTGTGGGGAAGCCCTAAAAAGTTCAAGGGAGATTGGCCCCAGAGAGCAGCAGCAATGTATTCAGGAGGAACCCTCTCCCCAATGTCTCTGGTAATGTGGATAATGGGCATGGAGTGCTCCCGTATTGCTAAGCAGAACAAGCTACTCCTTGCACGTATGGAAATATCTATCGCAATCCTCTGTGATTCACTTCAATCAAATCCAAAGGGATTTTGAATTCTAAGTATTAATTGTATATTTTTATTTCCATTTAACCATTAAAATAGTCTTCTTCTAAAACCCAAGATTGCCCCTCTGTGTCTAGGTGAATCGTTTCCCCTTAAATAGGTTTCACGAGCAGACTTGGGGAAGTGATTTTCTCTTCCTCAGGGAAATAGAAATTTTTATTATTAATATGTCAGAGAGCTCTGATTCTTAAATTTTGATGTGCATCTCATTCACCTGGGGAGCTTGCTAAAAACACAGGCACCTGGGCCCCACTTCAGATCTACCTGATTGGAATATAGAGTGGGATCAGGGCTGTGTATTTTAAAAGTTCTTCACGCTTTTTGTGCTCACCCTGTGATTTTGATGTTTTTCTGTGTGAGGTACATGCCAGAGAGATGGAGATAGAAAAGAAGGATGGTGAGTGGTGACATGGCTTAAGCATTGGGATAGTCCTTGGGTCCAAGTTTCTCATTCACTTATTTATAAACATTTATTGAGCAACTATTTACTGGTGCCAGGTTTGGGGCTTACTCAGATAGACTCAAACACCACCCTGCCCTCAAACGTGGGTGCCTCAAAAGTGGCTCACAAATGGCTTTGTTGATGTTGATTTAGAATTCAGAAATCTCCAGAACTGCAGGCAGTGTGGGTGGGGTGGTGAGAGGCTTCACAGAAAAAGGAATGTTTGAGCAGAGTCTTGTAGGAAGAATCATAGTTCTCGGAGACAGACAAGAGGAAAGGGGATTCTAGGTAGAGGGACCGGCCAGGGCTGAGGCTTGGGGATCGAACAGTGTGTGAGCTTACAGCTCTTCGGGTACCTCTCTACCACTGAAACACCCTGAGGGGTGTATAGGAGAAAAGCCTGGAAAAAAATGGGTACACTGGCCTAAGAAGTATAGGTTTTTTAAAAAGAAAAAAAATACTGCAGGGTTATTGATAAGAAAGTACGTCATGCACATGTGGAATTCGTGTTTTGAAATTGGTGACCGACATTTTGGTGGTCATTTATTATTAATTAATGCAGTCCCCGGGCACTGTGGTACTCTACTCCTGCGACCCTCTTTCTGATCTCATCTTGGGATAATTAATACACTCTTTTAGGTACAAGCCCTTTCTCCTCTTTTCCTTAATCTCTTTTATACGTCTTAGGTGCTCTGTGTATCTCAGGGGTTGCCCGATCCTGCAGTTCTAGCATTATTCCTGTGTTTGAACCATCCTATTAGAATGTGTATGTCCACGGGGCACCTGGGTGGCTCAACAGTTGAGCATCTATCTGCCTTTAGTTCAGAGCGTGATCCTGGAATCCCAGGATTGAGTCCCACATTGGGCTCCCTACAGGGAGCCTGCTTCTCCCTCTGCCTATGTCTCTGCCTCTCTCTCTGTGTCTCTCATGGATAAAGAAGTAAAATCTTAAGGAAAAAAAAAAAAGAATGTATATGTCTGACTTCCTTAACTGTTAGTTCTAAATTAAGCAATAATGCCAAATGAAGCTCCAGGGATGAGATGGGAAATGCCAACTGTCTTTTACAGATGAGATGGACCTATCAATGTCACTTATATTTTAAAAATAGTTTTCATTCATTTTTAATGTCAGGAAAACTTAATAAAGCTCTGTCTAAATTTTTAACTTAATGGCCATCAGAGCCAGTCTTGATAATTGCTGATTTCGTATTATCTGCCTGTCTTCCCTCCATCATCAGCAGCAGCAGCAACAACAAAAATATTCAGCACCGGTTCAAAGCATTATACTTCGCAGAGGGCTTTTGTGTGCACTTTTAAATAGTTTTACTAGGAATCCTATGAATTTCGGGGAATGTTATTATTGTTATTTACCCAGTGTAACAGGTGAGACAATTGAGACCTAGCCTGATTAACGATTTGCTGAGGTGATAATAATTTCAATGTTTTTTTTAAAGATTTTATTTATTTGGGAGAGATGGGGTGATTATATTTTTGATGATTTTTAAAAAAGATTATTTATTCATGAGATAGAGAGAATGAGAGAGAGAGAGAGAGAGAGAGAGAGGCAGAGATGCAGGCAGAGGAAGAAGCAGACACCTACTAAGCAGGGATCCCACTGCAGGGCTGGATTCCGGGACCCTGGGATCATGTCCTGAGCCAAAGGCAGAGCCTTTACCGACTGAGCCACCCAGGTGCCCTTATATTTTTGATAGTTACTGCGAGTGGTACAGCAAGGTGTCTCTGGAGGTGGACACTCCTTCCATTTAAACCTGTAAGAAATGCCAATGACCTAGGCAGAGGCTTGAAGCCATGGTGTTGCCTCCGGTACTCATAATTAAGATAGCACTTATGTGTACTAATACTTCAGTATCACATCTCCCTAATAGATGTACTGAGCAAGCATCACAGTGACAAGATAAGTTGCCTTGTTTTGTTCCATATGTCTGTGTTCTAAGTATTTCATAGTTTTAATTGGTTCCCTGCAGAATAACATTTACAAGCATATGGTACGGAAAATGCTGACTGCTTTTGTTATCATGTGTTTTCGTGCTTGTGGTGGCCCGGGGTTCACGTAGCCTGTAAGTGTGATTATGAGCTTCTTTAATGCACTTTATGGTGTGCTTTTCCTTAACCTGCCTACCGAGTGTTAAATGCCATCACTACAGGGTGTCTGGTAGCCTGCTCACACTCGGGTGGAAAGCGAATTCACAAAAGCTTTCATCGCCCGTTTATGCTGTTTGTGCCGCAAGGTGCTTTGTCCCCACGCGCCTCGCGTGCGGGTTTCAAAGGCGCTGCGAGGCTGCCTGCGATTATGCTTCAGAGGAGGACGCGGTGTCTGGAGCCCCAACGAGCTGAGGGGCACACTAGAGCTCTCCGGCGCCTTATTTGGGAGATTTACCAGCGATTCCTCGAAAAGGGATTACTGATGTGAAATTAGACTCCCAGACTGAAGAGGGGACCAGCTGTATTTTGGATACCAGAGCCACTCTGGTGCTTGGGTGGTTTCCTCGGGGAGCGCTATAGCAGAGTGCAGCTGAATTATTAATATTTCTGAGACTACGTACAAGGCTGCTGACTTTTTTTTTTTTTTTACCATTTTATTACGGAAAATTTCAAACATATACGCGAAGGGAAAGAATTGCATCACGAGCCCTCGGAGGAGGTCTGACTTTGGGTAGTAGTTCCTGGGCAGCCCCAGTGGTAGCAACTGTGGCGCAAGCGGCCGGATCGCCCGCGGTGCTGGAGCCTGCGGGCCGTGCTCGCTCTGAAGGCGCTAGCCTCGGTTCTGCTCCAAGCCTCTCTCCTAACTGCTGGCCCTCTCAGATGCTCTTTGGTTTGGAGATGTTCTCCGTGTGTCTGCACGTCATTTTCTCTCTCTACCTGGCGCTGTGTCCAAATTTCCCCTTTTCATAAGCATACAGTCATGTTGGATTAGTGCCCACCCAGTGACCTTATCCCAGCTTAACTAATAACATCTCCAACCATCCCATTTCCAAAGATCACATTCTGAGAGACTAAGGGTTAGAACCCCAACATGTTAATTTTGACGGGGCACAGCTCAATGCATAACACTTACCTTCAATAATCATCCGTTTCTTCTGTTTCTACACCATTCACGAATGCTTTTCTTTCCTGGGGTGTTTAAAGCAGATCACAGACATCATGCCATTTACCTATGAATTCTTCAAGATGCATCTCTGACCCGTTAGGAGTGTGGAGGTGAATGTGTGTACATCTGTGTGGGTGTGTTTCATAAATACTGCATTCAGTGTTTTTTAACTTAATGAGAAGCATGAAAAGATCTTGCTACTTTTCACCTCCCTTGCCTGGAAAGAAGACAAAAGTCACCTACTCTGAAATACTTCCTGACCCATTAGGGCAGTTAATGGCTCCTGTCCCTGTGATGGCACACTGTTTTCCAATGACCTGTAACATACAAGTTTCACACTGTTTTTTATATCAGGGTGAAGTAGAAATGAAAACAGACTGGGTTTTGTACCTCATTGTCCTGTCTCCTTCTCCCATTGCCTGCAAGGATACTTTTTGAGAAGCCCACAGAAGGACAAGGAACTGAGGAGCTCAGGGAGGGTGGACTGCGGGAAAGTTTGGTGTATACAACTGAGGAGGCCCTGGTGCTGAGCTGGTTGATGCTTGATTCTCAGTGGGGTGCTGGAAATGAGGAGACAGTCCTCCACAGGATGACCTTCCAACTGGCAAGGCCTCTGGTAGATATGACCTGGTGTCCATTGTTGCTAGGTAGGGCCAAACAACGGCCACCTTCTAAACAATGCAGTTGTCCATGCTTATCTCTATAAATGCTTATTATTTTCATTTTTACAATGGCATTACCTATAGCAGTTTTTTTTTCCAAATTACTATAGTGATCCATCTTTGCCCTATTTCCCCCAAGATAATTGAGTTGACCATGGTAATTTTTAAAACCATGTATGAAATGGCCTAAGAGGTAGAGTAAGGCCGGACTGAACATGGCTGTGAAGATACAGGATTACCGGAGGCACACCACACTGCTGTCAATCCCCAGGGCAGGGATGTGGTCAAGGGTTCCAGGGTCCCAGTCCTGGAACAGGTACCTCAGGCAGGCTCTGGAGACCAGTCTTCGTATCTGTCATATGAGGATGACAAGAGATCTCCTGTCTGGGACTCTGATGAGAGTTTAGAGAAGTGATGCCAGGATCAGAGGAACTGCGTAATCTGTGGTAGGAGCTCTATGGTTGTTCACTTTATATGCATGTGAATGACTCTCCCTGGAGCACGACCCGACCCGTGGAGTTTGAATGATGCCCCTGGAGTTGTGAGACAGTGAGGCATTATTCTCTGCTGTCACTGTTATTAACTGGCTGTTGCCACTTGGGTTTCTCTCTCCAGTTGGCTGGAATTTGACAACGAAGCAAGTGGGAAGAGAGGATGACCTCCCTTTTCCGATGCTTCCACAATCTGTCTTTGTCTTTCTCCCAACCACATTTTATTTACTACCAGCACCCTCCCACTACCACATCCAGAAGCATAACCCTCAAGGTTTTTTTTTTTTTTTTCTAAAGCATCTTGTCTCTCTTTTCTACTCTGAGACTCTGAAAATCTCAAGATATGAGTGAATTAAAAAGTCACTTTTCATCATACACACGCATAGAATGTTAGTGTCTTGCTCTTTCTTGTGGTGAAAATTACTATTTAATATAACCTAAGGACTGTTCATTGCTACAGGCCTCTCAAACAGAGGCAGACAAACCAAGAACAACTGGGACGTCTGGCTCAGTGGTTGAGCATCTGCCTTCAGCTCAGGGTGTGATCGCAGGGTCCTGGGATCAAGTCCTGCATCAGGCTCCCTGCAGGGAGCCTGCTTCTCTCTCTGCCTGTGTCTGTGCCTCTCTCTTTGTGTCTCTCAAGAATATAAAATCTTAAAAAAAAAAACAAAAAACAAGAACAACAAAAAAACTTGGTAGGAGAGCACAGGACCAGATTTTGATGTATTTGCAAAGACAAACAATACTTTCTTAATCAATTCAAGATCACTGCACAGGTGCTATATTACTCCTTTGGGTCTCCAAACAGTAGATTCACTTATCCAATTGTTGTTTGGTGGGTAATAGAGAAGTAGTTCTTTTTTTTTAATTTTTTATTTTATTTATTTATGATAGGCACACAGTGAGAGAGAGAGAGAGGCAGAGACACAGGCAGAGGGAGAAGCAGGCTCCATGCACTGGGAGCCCGACGTGGGATTCGATCCCGGGTCTCCAGGATCGCGCCCTGGGCCAAAGGCCGGTGCCAAACTGCTGCGCCGCCCAGGGATCCCCTAGAGAAGTATTTCTAATAAGACTATTTGTCCTTATAGTGATACCTCCAAAGGCTTCATATTCTATACTTTCAGCAGTGGGTTTGCACTAGTCACAAGGGTAGAAGTGTTAGGTTCCTAAGTAGTTTCAAATATTTTAGATTTTCAGAGCAGACACCTCAGTATTAAGAAATTAAGGTCCAATATTCTGGTTGTTGTTGAAATTTTAGACTTTTGCTAAATTACGCAGAAAATAAAATGTTAACAAAATTTGAGTCTTTAAGATTTCTAGATAATTCATCATTGAACATAGCCATGAGCCCTAATGAACAAAGATTTATTTTATAAGATGAGTAAAAAAATTTAAAAGCTGATGTCAGCCATTTTATAGCTCTTTATTATGGTGAAAGATTTTGGTAGTTGGATGGATTTTTATTATGTATTGTTAAGGTTTCAGTAATATTTTTAAAACTTTCTCACTTGCCAATCTTTAAATGTGTATTTTTAAATTGAAAGTCCAATATGACACATACTTAAAAATTAAAATAACAAAACTTTCTCTAATATGACAGCTTTCTTTTTTAGTGTGACTGATTTATTTCAAACACCAAGGCAGAAAGATTTGTTCAAATACTTCATATTAAAGATCTTTTCCATAATCTGTTGGGTTGATGATAACCCATAAAATGACAAAAAATAAAATTCAAATAGATATATTGAAAAATTTCCATATTGAGGGGCTATGTGTGGAGACTTCGGGCAATTCTCTTAATAGAAGAGAGCAGACAAAGAGATAGTGTCTGGGCAATGTAAAAACAAATTATTTACCACTTAAAGCCATAAAATCATATTATCCCAAGGTTGGGAGGGTCTAATGCTTAGAGACTTGAAACTTTTCATTGGGAAAATTTGTTCTTATCAGTGTGGTACCCAGCTAATGTTAACATATTTATGCTTTTAAAATATCAGTACGATAATATAGAATTTATATATACATGTATTTCTTTCCCTTTTTAAAAAAGATTTTATTTATTTATTCATGAGAGACAGAGAGGCAGAGAGACAGGCAGAAGGATGAGGCAGACTCCCCACTGAGCAGGGAGCACAATGTGGGACTCAATCCCAGGACCCCAGGATCATGCCCTGAGCTGAAGGCAGACGCTCAACCACTGAGCCACCCAGGCGTCCTTATACATATACTTCTTTATCTGTCTTCATCTATAGCCTATGGCCTATAGTGTCTACAGCCTATTGTACTATTCTGTGCTACAAGACATGTATTTCAATAAACCTTATTGAATATCTAACTACGAATGTCAGATACTGTTCAGTTTGAAAGGAGTTTTCTATCTTGCAAAATGTTTTGAGAGAGTAAGAGAGAGAGAATAAGAGGTCACCTGGAAGGTGAGGGTTCTTCTGTCACTGAAAAACACACAGTGTAATAAATAATGGCATCATTAAAAACTGTCATCTTTGCAAAGTACAGTAATTGCTCTGCATATCCCTTGTACATTCCCTGTGAACCTGCATAACTGCATCTTGCTGGAAACGCATCTTCTTCTCCTGCCTGCTTCCAGCCGCTTATCTGTTCATTACTGTCATGTCTGAACGGGTTTCAGACATGCCAGGTGTGTGGTGTCACCTGCCTGACATCCGTTCCAAATAGAGACATTCACACGCGTGAGTATTAAAGCAATAGATCTTTCTTATGACAACAAAAAGCTGACTGCAGAAAAGCAAAGCTTCTGGGAAAAGTCTTCTGAGCACATCTTGGCTTGTTCATGGGGGTAGAAAACCTGACTAATTAGTTCCAGCCCTTCCAGTCTGAAAAGGGAAGAAATAATTAAAGTATCCAGAGCAAACTGTGCTGCACAGCGGTTGGCTTCAGAGGGGGCAACGTGTTAAGAGAATCTGTTCTGAGCTAGGGCTCACACACACACAGAAAGTTCTGGGAACTTGTGGAGCAGCAGAAGACTTGTTTCCCTTTTCCAGAAGGACTGGTTAAAGAACATTTAAAATATTTATGAATCCAAAATATTCCAATAAAAATGAAAATATTTTAAGTAAGAAAAAAAGGTAAATTCCTACAACTTAGAACAACCCTAAAGGGATGCCTGGGGGTCTCAGTAGTCGAATGTCTGCCTTTAGCTCAGGTTGTGATCCTGCGTCCCGGGATCGAGTCCTACATGGGGCAGGGACTCCCTGCAGGGAGCCTCCTCTTCCCTCTGCCTGTGTCTCTGCCTCTTTCTCTGTGTCTCTTATGAATAAATAAATAAAATCTAAAAAAAAACCCACAAAGGACATCAGACCTTTGCCATTTTGGATCTTCTTCCTCTGTTTTTGATATTAGTTACTATAAAAGTTTTACAGAAACATTTAGTGCATGTCATATGTGTACTAAGAGTCCTCAGTTTTCCCATGATATTTTGATAAGAAACACCTTGTGAAGAACACCTCCCCCTCTGTCTCCACCTTTGTGTTCAGAGTACATTTCTTCTTTCCATGGGTGGGGTGGAAAACAGGGAAGCAGGTCTGAGTGATCTAGTGAATCATGATTGAAACCACAATTTGGGGCTATTTCTCTGCCTTTCATAAATAACATCTGGCAGCTAATTACAATTCTGCCCTTCAATGGTACTTTATGGAGCTATTTCAGGGCCCAGGATTGGGGTGCTGGATACACATGTACTAATAGCAAGTCATGTTTTGATCTAGAGTTCTATGATATACTTGTTCACACTGCTTGAGACATTTGAAAACAAAATTATTACAACAGTTATGTCTACACAATATGAATATATTAGAATGTGGAATGGATTCACAAGTCAAGTTTTTAAGTCTTGGGAGGAAAGGAGAAAATCTATGACATAATACTCATAAAATCCTTCACTTTATAAAATCATTTTAAAGCATTGTTTAGAAATGTGTGCCATGAAGTAGGTATAATGCTCTGGTGTGTGTGTGTGTATGTGTATGTGTGTGTGTGTGTGTAGACAGAGTAAGAGAGAGAGAGAGAGATAGGAAGATTGATCCCACCACAAGTGAGAGTATGTTAAGATTTAGGGGGAGAGAGAGAATTATCTGCAGCCTGTAATATAAATTTTAACTTTTGGGCTATTAACAAATTGTTAACTTCTAGTTCCATTATTTCATAGGAACATAACAAACAGATGATGTAAAAATTGAAAACTCTCTTCTGCTCAACTGTCAGATCCAATGTGGTCATTTTCACTAACAAATGTTGGTTTGAGCGTCTGGTGGGGACAGAGAATTGCCTCAGGAACTCTGGAGGATCTGAAGTTCAATATGTTTCCAGGGCTCTCCAGGAACCATCATGAATCTGGTGGAGCTGGATCTCTGATATTGAATAGCTGACCCCCAAATGCATGAATGACTAGAAACTGAAGATTCACACACTGACAAATGAATTGAGTTGCCATTTAGCTCCATTTGTGTGATTGATTTTTGTTCTTCTATGGGACAATAAAAGCAGAGCATTGGGCCACAGAGGTGGCATAGTGGACTTCGGCTGGGACTTCTAGTTTTTCCTTGCTTCTGCTGTTTATCTTTCAGTTCCTACTTGTCCCATCCATGAAAAATGGTCCCTTACATTTTATTGTCATTGTGTGATAACATCAGTAAGTCTTTTGAGTACATTCTCTCAAAACATGTGTTATTTTCTGAATTCTACTCATGTATTACTATACTAACATATAAGGCACATTGAGAAATGTATTTTTTTTAAAAATCAAAATTTAAAAGGATGAGATAAATTGATATGTGTGTGGTTTCTTCCCTTGCTCAATCTACTGCCTCACGTTGGAAACCACTGATGGGTTTCAACTGGGTGAATCCTAAGGTCTCTTCTAACTTGAAATTTAAGTAAATCTAAATAATTTAACACCAGTAGTTCTCTCTGAAATTTTACTTCATCTGGGGGATCAGCTCAAGCAATCCCTTTCAAAAACCAAATGCACGTGCATTCTGCAGTTAACAGAAACCACATGGTCCATGGGATATAATCATGGGTCTTCTTTATTTTTTTTAAGATTTTTATTTATTTATTCATGAGAGACACACGGAGAGAGAGAGAGAGGCAGAGACACAGGCAGAGGGAGAAACAGGCTCCACGCAGGAAGCCTGACATGGGACTCGATCCCCAGTCTCCAGGATCACACCCCGGGCTGCAGGCGATGCTAAACCGCTGCACCACCACGGCTGCCCAATGGGTCTTCTTTAAAGCCCAAACCAGGCATAATATTCTTAGGCTCTACTGCCAACCTATGAATCTAAATATCAGGGATGGGGTTCAGAAATTTACATTATGGTAATTTTTTTTTTTGGTAATGTTTTTATAAGTGATCCTAGTGCAGATCCTAGTAGCTGCACCCAAGTGGAAACCATAGCCTGCTTTTCTTTGAGAGGCAGGAACCAGGTAGGAAGAAGCAGCCATGTGATGAAATGGGAAGAATGTGGGAATATATCATTCCAGGTTATTAGATATTGATCTGACTCATTTGTTTGGTAGTAGCTGTTTAGCTTCTACTTTATGAATATTCTATAATTTATCTGATGATTCCTTGATTGTCATGCATGGAGGTTATTTCTTATTTTGTTTTCTTTTTTTCTCCATTGCAAATACTGCTTCAGGAAACATTCTTTGGGATTGTAGTAAATATCTGTATTTAACAATGGATTTTAAATAATCATAAGGAATTAAAAAATATCCATATCTATTAGTGATTTTGTTTCTATAGAATAGATCCCTAGAAAAGGAATAAAAAGTTGGATAAAAAAATTTGAACATTTTGCATTTTAATGAATACTGTCAGATTATTCTCACTTTGTAGTATTCCTTATTGCCACCTACAATCTAACCCGCAGTATGTTAACACTTAATTTTTGGCCAACCTGATTTTGGCCAGTCAAAAAATGACATTTTCTTGTTGGTCTGAATTCCATTTTCATGACTACCAATGATATTGACTTTTTTTTTAATTTATTCATTTCTTCTGTTAGTTGTCCATTTACATCTTTTACTGATTATTCCATTGGTTTGTCTTTTTCTAAATCAATGTGTGGGAACTCTTTGTATGTTAGGAATACTGCCCTGTTAATGACAAGAATTTACAGATATTATGCAAATATCTCCTGCTCTGTTGTTTATCTTTTATTATTCTTTTTCATTTATTTTTATTTTTTGAAGATTTTATTTGAGAGAGAGAGAGGCAGAGAGCATGAGTGAGGAGAAGAGGGAGAAGCAGGCTCCCTGCAGAGTAGGGAGCCCAATGAGGGGCTTGATCCCACCCTAGATCATGAACTGAGCTGAAGGGAGACACCCAACACACTGAGCCACCCAGGCGCCCCTTATTCTTTTTTTTAAATTCAAAACTGAACTAGCAGAATTATATGTTGTATATATATTATTAAGATATAATTGACATAAATATTGAGTTAAAATGTGCCACCTAATGCTTCAATATTTGTATATGTTGTGAAATGATCACCACAATAAGTCTAGTTAACCTCCATCATCATCCAGTTACAATATTTTTTTCTTGTGATGAGAATTTCAGGATCTACTTTTTAGTCTTATTTTTTTGGTACTGTTTTACTAACAAAATTTCACCTCATTTAAAGACACCAACTAATGATACATTTAACACTTTAGATTTAAATTTAAGTTGCATTAGCATTTTTACCTGAGGCTGATGACAAAAGAGAAGAGTAAATGCACTCCAGTCAAGAGCTAAGAGACCAAGATGGAGTCTGACATGTATTATTGCAACATTTTCAGAAAGCACATTTTCCTTTTTTGAGGAAAAGATGGCACAGAGTATATCATTGTTCCTTAGTGCTCGAAATGATGATGGCATATTAAATAATGCATTCTTACTGCATCCTTAATACAATTTACTGCTGCATAGATGTCCCAAACCAAAGGACAAGGTAATACCTTATTGATGTTGCCAGAGTTGAATATGTTAATAATATTTTAATAGGTTATTTGTCAATGAGAATAGGATAAACATCCTCAAAGATATGCAGAGAAAAATTTCATGTGAAGACAGTAATGTTTAGTGTCCATATGAAAAAAAATGATGTAAAAACATTCATAATCATAATAAATGCAAATTCACTTTAAGATGCTTTTTTACTTGTGAACATGATAATGCTTAAACACAGAGTCAAAGTTTTAAAAATCAGGTATCTCTGTAGGTGAAAATGTAAATTTCTGCATCCTTTTTGTTAAGTGTTAAAACACTTACATTCTTCGACCCAGAAATGTAAAATTTAGGGGTTTATCCTGGAGAAATAACTAGGGATGAACACAAAGATATTATATTCCAAATATTTCCTGCATTCTTATTTATATTATAAAAAATAAAATAACTTAAATCTGCAACAGTAGAGGATTGACTAATATATTGTATCGACCCTTATGAAAGAATCTTGTAGCCACTAAATGCCAGAATTCATTCATCATTCAGGTTTTCAATAGTTGTTGAACACCTACTGTGTGCAGAGCAATAGGCTGAAACCTGGGATTACAAAAGAAGACACGTTACCCCTGACAATCAAAACATTTATATTTTAGAATTTTAGAAGAATGCTCAAATGTTGTTAAAAAAGAGAGGTTATAAAATATTATGTGTAATATTATCACAGCATTATGAAAGAGAACACTTGTAAAAGTATAGAAAAGGGTTGGAAGGAGTATACACTAAGTGTTCATAGTGGTTCCTTTGGGTCTTGCAGATTTATTTCTTTGTGTTTCTATATTTTCCAGATGTTTTATAATAACTATATTTTAAACAGTAATTAACATTACTCAGATGGTATGAATTAACTTTCAATTTGACAGCGCAAATTAACTCTCAGTGACATTGGGGGGGTAGGTTTCTATACATGTATGTAGCAGGGCTGTTCTTTCTCATTTGGTCTTTAAAACTATAATATTGCTTTGACAACAATCATTTTATTTTTTATTTATTTTTTTTTGACAACAATCATTTTAAAAAGAAACTCTTGAAAGCTTTCCCTAAAGTTTAGTTATCTGCTAGATGGTTTTAGATTTTGGAATGACTCCAACCTAGAAGTCTGTCTTAGTCTGCTTTGGGCTGCCATAACAAAATAACACAGACTGGATGGCTTAAACAATAGAAATTCTTCTCCCAAGGTTCTGGAGGCTGGAAGTCCAAGTTCAGGGTGCCAGCATAGTTGAATTCTGGTGAGGAGGCTACAGGCCTCCTTCTCTCTGTGATCTCAGGAATGGGGATGGGGGAACCAAGAGCTTTCATCTTGAAGGCCCCACTCTCATGACTTCATCTAAACTGAATTATTTCCCAAAAGCCCATCTCCAAATACTATCACATTGAGGGTTAAAGCTTTGAAGTGTGAATTTTGGGGGCACACAATTCAACCCATAGCAATTTTAAGCCCAGTAATGGGGCACAGACAGCAGGAGATTAGAGGAGGTAAAGGAAAGACTTATGGACCTGGGTGCATGCTCATATGGATAGATTAAAAAAGATTACAGTTCTTGAGTCTGAAAAGGAGAAAGTTGAGAGATTTGGAGACCTGTAAAACCACGGAAGACAAACTGGAACAATACATCTATTTAAGCTAGAAGGAGGCAGCACCTAAATGAGAAATTGAAGAGCTGTCCCATCCAGTTGGTAATAAATGTATGGACACATTTCCCCCAAAAAGTGGAATGTCTGGAATATAATAATATGCAGATAAGCTGGGTAGGGCAGTTTCTATAGGAGCTCTTTGGGAAAGGTAAGGACTTGGGATCATCCTTGACCTTTTATGTTTGAAGCTGTGGAGGAAAAATAATGATGTTGCCCCCAAAATTGTTCTTTGAGGACATTGCCAGATAGAGAATCTTGAATGAGAATATACAAAATGAAATGCTGTAAGTAAATAGCAAATCCAGCCCCCATCATTTTTATGACCTAGAAGTATATAAATCATATATGAAGTCACTCCTTTTGAGAACACTCTGTTTTCAAGATGGGCAACAAACAGGTTGAGGAAGAATTAATTCAGCTGAGGTGTCCAAAGCTCCAGCTAAAAGGAGCCTGACCCCAAAGGAACTGAGAACTATAAGACCCATCCAAGAAAGTAGGGTCTTAGGCAATGCTTGGGTTTAACTTTTGGGTCCCCTACTGCCTAGCCAGAGTGGCCTCCGATTTGACAATACAGATGGAGGTGTAGGTGTGTGGGATCTGAGCTATTTATAGCTGAGTTTGCTCAGACTGACTCCCAGGCCCTATTTGTCCCCAAATGCGAGACAGTAAGAGAGAACATTCTTCACCTTATTAAAGAGAATCTGGAGGGGAAAAATGATTGGGGTTAGTGGGAGGGCAGTTAGGCACGAGGTTATAGGCAATATATATTTATCTGAATTGATTAGGTTTCAGTTTTATCAGTAAGTGAGACAAATGACCTCAAAATCATTTGAGTCTTATCATTGAAAGACTGATTCCTTGGTTCATATTCATCTAGTACATCACCAAGTAAATTAGGACATTTATGAGAAAATTTAATATAAAATGTCTGTGTCCTGAATTTGCAGATTCTGGTAAATGTTTTTGCTTTTAAACATGATCTGAGTTACAGCTCTCTGGAGAAATTAATTATGACCATTAGGATAAAACTGGACTGTGTGGCTGGTGGGATAGAGTTTCCTATTTGGTGATATCATGGAGATTTTTTTAATAAAAGGCTCTTATGCTGATTCGAGAAATTTTACACACACATATGTGTTCATACCATTGCCACCCTTGAGCTAAAAAGAATAAAGAATATCTACAGTTTTGATAATGGAGCATGGTCCATAGCATACTATTAAGTGAAAAAAAAGCAATTATCTAAAGAATGGGAATAGAAACACCCCATTTTTGTAAAGTACATTATTAATATATATGCATAAATTAAAATGTGGAATAATCAATAATCAATTATTGAACTGTTAACAGCAGTTATCTTTGTTTTATTAATTTTTGTTATATCTGACTTTTTATAATTTCATGTATTTTTTTCTTACCAGAAAATAAGTAAAAATAAAGAATAAAATATAAAGGTTTCAATTAGCAGGAAAAATCCTTGTGTTCTGGGGACCTGCACAGTGATAAGCATTTCCTTCTTTGTTTTTGTTTTTTTAAGAGTTTTTATTTATTTGAGAGAGAAAGAAAGAGAGCATGAGCAGAGAGAAGGAGCAGAGGGAGAGGGAAAAGTAGACTCCCCGCTGAGCAGGGAGCCCATTGAGGCACTCGATCTCAGGACCCAGAGATCATGACCTGAGTTGAAGGTTGATGCTTAAATGGCTGAGACAGCCAGGCGCCCTACTTTTTTTTTTTTTTTAACTTCCTGTTGATGCCGTGTCCTTTATTTTCTCCAGCATTCTCTCCCCCTGGGCCCCAAACTTTCTCCAGGTAATGATAAGATCATGAGACTTTCAGGAGGTGAGGAATTATAGATATTATCTTAAACCCAGGGTCAGGATCAAAAACAACTCGTTTGTTTACCAAATGAATAAGGGTTGTGACTTATCTATTTCTGGCAGAGCTGATCTGGCACCTTTGAAGGACCAGGTTGCTCTGGGCCCTCCCTTTGTCCTTGTTGCTCCCTTGGCTGTGGTCTCTCTTGTATCCCCTTCTATGTGGCTTTCCTGGTGACGGTGACTTGGGTGGAGCTGAGGACCTTTGGAGGTCATGAGCAGCATGTTAGGTTTCCTCCCACCCACCCTCTGAGTCTTCTCACTTAGGATCATGGTAACCACAGGAGCCTGGGGTCTCCTGAGGGGGAACTAGGGCCCTTTTCTGGACCATCCACAGCCAGCTTCCAGGAAGGAAAACCCCTTATTGACTTGGAGTTAGAAGTAGTCAAAGAAGCACTAGCTCAACTTCCTTCTCTTTTCTTTGCCTGACTTTCCTTGGTGATATTACCTGATAAATCAAGAAACTTCTTTTTCTCTTGCTATTTCATTTGTTGGTTAAGGATGAGGGCCTAAGAAATGTGTCCTGCTATAGGGTGTGAGGAAAAGACACTCTCCCAATGTCTGCAGGTTTTGTTTATAATGTTTTCAAAACCAAAATTCATTTCAATTAATTATTTTTGAAAATATTTCACAGGATTTATAAGATAGGTGGGTTGGGGAGTATGGGTATGAGAAATCATAACTGTATCACAAGGCCTGTTGATGAAATGCTAACTATGGGACTTTCAATGTGTCAAGTTATAGGTTGGAGTAACTTTGTTTCTCAGAGGCTACGCCCATGAGAAAACTGATGAAGGGGCCTAGACTTCTAGCAGGACCCTGGAAGCCCTCTTTCCTATCGATTCTATTTTCTGTGAGTGTGTTTGAATGTGTTTTTGCCTGACAAGTGCAATTTCTTTTAATGGGCAGTTGCATCTGAATGTGTAGGCATTTTGCTGGCTTTTTAAAAGAGCTAAGTAAACTTCCTCAAGAAGTCTCATTTTAGTGTTGTATAGGATTACACTTTGAAAGCATATCAAAATTAGATCTGCAGTACTGACATGTCCGATATATTTTCTTTTATACATTGATTAAGGAAAGATTCTATTTGGAAGTGTAGATGACAAAGCAGGATAGTATCTATTTCTACCCATTACCAAAATTCCATTCTGTGTTGGGCTTGTGCAGCTTTGGGTTTAGGCATTAGTGATGAATCTTCTGTCTCCTAAGATTCCTTAATGCTGGATGTGCTTGTGACAATAATAGGGAATGGACACCTACCTGCCGGATCCATTCACTCCTGACTGGGAATTTACAAAGTCACATTTAGAAAATGTATATACTAGGCAGTCAGTATTTGTTGAACATGCTGGACATACCCTCATCTCAGGACCTTTGCTCTTGTTCCCCTGGCCTGAGATATATCCTTCACTTTAGATCTTTCTCAAATGTCACCTTCTCAAATGATCCTCATCCCAGTGAACCTTACCTCTCAACTTATTATCTAATTATTTGGTTCATCATATCTCCTTGCACTCAAATGCAAGTGCCAGGAGGGCTGGGATTTTTGTCTGTTTGGTTTACTGCTGTATAGCACAAATAGATTTTTATTAGTTGGATGACAATAATTAATTGAATTGATAAAATTGTCACTTTTGTTTGGGCATAATTGTCTGCTTGTGAATAAGTCAGACCCTAAGTTGAACTGTATCAAGGGACATAGATATTAAGATGAGACATCTTCAAGTCTATAAATATGTGAGGATGTGAAATAGGAAAGGGTCCACGCACCTGCTATGAGAGGCCAGGAACAGAGAGTATCACTGTGGTCAAGAGTCCCTTCTCAGTTCCATGGTTCACTACTGCCCCTGTAGATGGGACCACTATCACAGAATAGACCAGACATCAGAAGGACCCCCCTGTTACCATCCTTGGACAACTGAAATCAGTTCCCAGACTTTATTGCCAGAACTTGACCTCTGTGCTTGTTCTGTTCCCACTTCCAAGGTCATTTGTGGTGGGAAACTTGAAAGTGGAGCCAGTGTTCTCTGGTTATTGACCCCTCGATGTGAAAAGCCAAACCCTACACATTCCTTGGGCTCACCTACTGATTGAGTTTACATAACTAATCTCATGTTTTATTCCTCTAAGCAGGCAGAAGTCTTTCTGAACATGGTTGTGATAAAATCTAACTTTTGCTACACTAATTATATCTTAGTGTTTTTTTGTAGGATTTAGGCACTTAGGAAGATCTGAGATTTTTTGAGGCTGGACCTATCACTCTTTATTTGGTAAAGATTTTATTTATTTATTTTAGAAGAGATAGGATGAGCAAGGAGAGGGGAAGTGGGAAGAGGGAGAATCCCAAGCAGACTGCATGCTGAGTGCAGAGCCCAACACGGGGCTTGACCTCAGGACCCTGAGATCATGACCTGAGCCAAAATCAAGAATGAGGTACCCCAGGTGCCCCTAAGCCTATCACTTTTAAGGCTTATTGGCAGGCATCAAAATTACCTCTTGTGATGTCTCTTTTATCTGGTGCATTTTCAGCCAACTTGAAATTTCTGATCATCTTTTTGGACTGTGGCATAATCTCTGGAAGGTCTGTTTAAAATGAAAGTATAGAATTGCTTGTAGAGAAGCAGATTGGTCCCTGATAGCATGGACATCAGGATGACACATTTTTAAAAGAGATTTTATTTATTTATTCATGAGAGACAGAGAGATAGGCAGAGACAGAGGCAGAAGGAAAAGCAGGCTCCCTGCAAGGAGTCCAATGTGGGACCCAATCCTAGGACCCTGGGATCACACCCTGAGCCAAAGGCAGACACTTAACCACTGAGCCACCCAGGCATCCCCAGGATGACACATTTTGATGGAGGTGGGTGGTGGGGGAAAGATAGTTGGAGCCTGGATCTTGGGGCATTGAGTGCAGGTAGCAGATAGGAGCAAATGGCACTTAAAGAGGGCACGAGTATGAGGGAGGTTGACATGTGGGAAGAAGGGAAGGTCAGAGGAGAAACAAGAGAACATGAAAAGAGAGGCAACCCTCAAGATTTTGTACCAGGATCTCCTATAGCCTGACCTGTAAGATGACCTTTAAATGGACGAGAATGAATAAATCACAAAGTTGAAAGATCCTTGAGTTGTGAGAATTGGTCTACCATGCTCTGGGTTCACAATCTTATTTAGCTTCTTTCTTTCTTTTTTTTAAGTAATAACTGGCTTGGACTTGAAAATGAATTGACACATAAGCCTTATTTCCCACACGTCTTGCATGCAAGTTGAGTGTTGGACAAAATGCTGTGCCTAGGAATTGTCCAACTTAGACAAGACAGCAGAAGGGTCAGCTTTGGGGTAATTTTGATGCTATAAATGTTTTAAGTCTTGCTATATTTAGGATGCATGTTTAACATTCTCTTTTCTCCCTCAATCCCCGTGCTCACTCATTTTATAGATGCTGAAGTTATTATGACATTGTGGAGTAGTTGGTGCAGGGCCAGGGGAGAGGGCTCTCTGGACTGGGTCATGGGGTCTGGTAATGGTCCTGGCCTCATCATGGAATCCACTGACCTGCAAAAAAGTATTGTTAATCTTCTTACTGTCTGCCTTACAAGATCTGAGAGGAGAAATGAGGTAATGTCTACTTAGACCTTCAAGCTTCTCGGAAGAACAGCTTTCTACAGTAATATGATTTCCTAATGCATTTGTTTGTGTTGTGATGGAGTTTAATTCCATTTACGTAAATTTCTTTAGGTACCTCTAGAATATCTGACAGTCTTGCATAGGGGAAGCCTCCCAGCTTTCAGATGAGAACTGGGCCTAGGCTAGAATCCCCAGGGGTACAAATTAGCCAGCTATAAATTTATGAAGTTAAGTGAAGGAGGCTGGGAGAAGAAGGAAGGCGAAGGGGGGTGGTTAAAGTTGTTTGGTGATGAGGGGCAGGGAGTTGTAATTACATTCAGAGAGTTTATATCATACTTTCAAGTCATGTTGTTTGGCTGAAGATCATTATCTCAATATATATTTGAAAAAATACATGTGTTTTTTTTTAATTTGGCAATATCACAGATGACTCATCTGCAGTATTGATCCTGTTATCAGTCCTTTTATTGATAGACTCTTAACCTCCTTCAAGATTTACTTTTTTCTGTTTCTCAGGCCACAACCTGATTGTTTAAAACTTGTTTCTGACTCTGACATCAGTAGTTCCATGCCAACAACAACTTCATAGATTCATTTGTAAAATACCTAGTAGGTCACTAAGTAATATTTCCCTTTGTTCTGTAGAAAAAATAGTAAGCTGCTTTTTGGGAATCGTCATGAAAAGTGTAATTTTTTTATAGAGCCTCTGAGCAATATTGCAGTTGAGTAGGCTTTCTAGTCAGGCCTAAATAGAGAAGTTAAAACAAAGGGTAAAAAGTGGGGGAAGTACACATATGTGCCATCTCTGACATACTATAAAGAAGTTAATTTAGATTACTTAGTTATCATTATTGGACAGCTTTGCTGTGGAACTTTCTAGAAGCTATTGCTTCTTTGGCGTTTCCAAAGTATTTTACAAGGAATTCAGCCTTCTATAAAGGAATTTTAAGTAACTATTGAGTTACACCAGGAAAGAAAACAATATGTCTTCTAGAGAGGTGACCATGTACACTTTTTAATAGCAATGATTTATAATTTTAGAGCAATAACATAATCACATCCCTTTCCATGGGGGGAGGAAAAATGTTACCACTTTCATTTGCTAAACTATAGAATATAATGCAGAGAGAACATATCTTGTCACCCAAAATATGGCAGGAAAAAATAAATCATTACCAAATTGTGTGTTCTACATCAAGGACATATGAAAAAGTCACTATGCCTCTCAAATTAAGAACATCTTAGGATGCGCCTGGGTGGCTCGGTTGGTCTAACTCTTGATTTTTGCTCAGGTCACGGATCTCAGGGTCATGGAATTGAGCCCCGTGTTCAGCTCCGTGCTCAGTGTGGAATCTGCTTGAGATTCTCTCTTTCCCTCCCCTCTGCTCATCCCCCGACTGGTGCATTCTCTCCACCCCTCCCTCAAAATAGATAAATAAAATCTTAAAAAAAAAAAGAGAACACCTTATTTAAGGAAATGACATAGACTACAGTAGTTCTCCTTTATCATGGTTTTATTTTCCATGGTTTCTATTACCCACAGTCAACTGTGGTCTGGAAGCAGATGATCCTCCTCTCACAATTGTCAGAATGTCAATAGTAGCCTAATGCTATGTCACAGTGCCTGTGTCATTCACCTCACTTCATTTCATCACCTAGGCATTTCATCATCTCACATCATCACAAGAAGGATGAGCACGGTATAAGAAGATATTTTGAGAGAGAAAGAAAGACTACATTTATATATATTTTATTACAGTATGTTGCTATAATTGTTCTATTTTATTATTAGTTATTATTGTTAACTTCTTACTATGCCTAGCTTATAAATTTTATATAGGTATGTATGTATAGGGAAAAACAGAGTATATCTGGGGTTCAATATTATCAGCAGTTTTGTCATCCGCTTGGGGTCTTGGAACGTATCTCCTGCAGATAAAGGTGGACTACTATACTATGGATTTTCCCTTTGGACCAAAATAATCTTTTACTAAAAAACTATGACCCAAGGTCACCTGAATGACTCAGTCAGTTAAACATCTGCCTTTAGCTCAGGTCATGATCTCGAGGTCCAGGTATAGAGTTCCATGTCTGGCTCTCTAGTCAGTGGAGAATCTGCTTCTCCCTCTCCCTCTGTGCTCTCCCTCTCTCTTCTCTCTCTCAAATAAATAAGTAAAATCTTAAAAAATTATGATTCAGAGACACAATTCATATCAAGTTAGGCTGTAATAATCTTAATAAGACCACATTTTTGTTGGAAGAGGTCATGTAGAGGACATGACTATTGGCTGACTCATGAGTTAGACCCAGGTGATTGGAAGCTCCTTGCCCTCTACCCTGTCCTTGGAATGCACACTCTGTCCACCATTCCCACAGTGGGAGTTGTTCCAAGGACACAGCCTTGAGAGAGTAATGTGATATTGAGACCACATGTGACTATCTAAATTTTAAAGATTCTGGCAGTTGGGTGTGAAGATCCATCCATCTTTCACATGCCCAAGACAAGCCTTGCAAGTTTCCTTGTTTATTAAACTACCACCTACCCATATGGAGAGTTCTCCCTCTTTTGTCTCTTCCCATCCTCTGCATGTGGAAGCCACTTGCACATGTCACCTTGGGAAGCTCCTAAGGTTGTGAATTCACAACCCACAATTTTCTGTGCCTGATGATGCACTAGAATTTGAGCATTTCTGGATATTAAACATGTTCTGCAATTTTGTGTCCCCATGTAAAACTTCATGATAAATTTATGAATTTCTGCAATTGTGTATGCATATAGCTAAGGCATTCTTTTGAAAGAAGATTGGAAGATGTCCTTTTTATATTGATCTGTTGCACGTTAAATGGTGATGTTTTGTTTGAATTTGTTTCAGAATCGAAGCAAACGCCTGGAGAAGGTCCATGTGGTTATTGGACATAAATCGTGTGACTTGGATTCTCTCATTTCTGCCTTCACATACGCTTACTTTCTAGACAAGGTGAGGGGAAAGAAGGTGATGCTTTTTCTATTTGAATTATGATGTAACTCACAAGAACAAATATTTTCTGTAAAAACGAGGAACCTATACACTTAAAACCTATTCACTTTTCATGTTCTTGATTTACTGTTGCAGAGAATAATGTATTATAATCCATTAAACAACAAATATTTATTGGTCACCTACTGTACGCTAGACATTTTCTAGTTATTTCTTATCTATTTTCTTTGTGAAACATTATTTCAGTAAGATCAATGCTTTCAAATAAAAAAAATTAAGAATATATGATAGATAGTTGTTTACTTCTATGGGAATTCAGAGAACTAACAAAAATAAGGATCAGAATTTCTTATTTTCCTTTATCATCCTTGTTGGTTAGTCTTGCCGTTGGGAGTAGAAAAATATGTGTGTGAGCATTGCATGAAATACAGAGCATATTGGCTAGAATTCTCAGCAATAGAGGTATTACATGTCACATCTCTATTCTGTTCTTGCCTTTTAGCCCTGACTTTGTACAGCAAGGTCATTCTCAGTTAGTGATAATCTCCCTTGAATGAGAATCTTTGTACTCTATGAAGCCTATAACATCCCTACAGGGGTGGAAAGACCTTTTAATAAATTGTTTTAAAATCTCCATTTCATAAAATTCACCAGCCCATGATAATGCGTCACCTCAAAATCTAAAAAAGCACAATATGAGTGTCTTGGTGCTATTCCCAATTTCACAGAATTTTTAATTTTCCGGAGTCTGATTTATTTTATTCCAATTTTGTTTGGATCCTTGGCTCTGAGAGTATGCATAGCTGATCTAGAGTGATTTATATTCACATGAAACCCAATCTTCCAGAATGAGTTGTGGGTGGCAAGGATGGCTTAGGGCAGTAGCTGACAAAAATGCCAGGTAAAATATTCTGATATCCACATATGGGCTGTATATCAAATTTATCTTAAAATTTGTTGAACTTTGCAAGGGAGATTAATTGGTATAAGGAGACAAATGTGCCTGTGTCGACATGCATATTTTAAATGCTTAATCCAATTAGCTTGACTTCTTGACTCCTAGGGGAAAAAAAAAAAAAAAACTGTTGCATCTCAAGAACACAGAATTAAGGGAACCAGACTTGTTTTTAGACCTATAGTGGCATGGACTCTTAAGAAAATTATATAATAACACCATCCACAACCAACTTCAGTGTCTTCAATAAATATAACATGTGACCAAAGGAGTGGGAAAGTAGTTGTGATAGATAAAATGGATAAAGAGATGTGTGATCTCTTCTCTCCTTCCAAGGCTCTCCATTCAGCATAGGGACAAACATGGAATTACCGAAGGGAAGGGTCACTTACTGGAATTTGTTATATTTCTGGGCCTCCCTCTTAGTTTACCAGGTGCTGCCCTCTACCAGAGGTCTGCATTCCATTTTAATTTTTTTTCTGAGAATGGGGCGACTGTCTCTGAGAAAATTAACACATATAATAAAGGCAGAGCTTTGCAACTTCACATGTATGACTCCATTTAAATACTTTTCACTCTGGTAGGTAAGCCCCATTCTACAGACGGGTTAAACTGAGTTTCCAAAAGGAAAATGCTTTCTCCAAGTCACACAGCAGAGGCTGTGGCTAGAACCTAGTTCCAATCCTAACCTCAGAACAGGTCCTACCCCAGGAGAGCTTCAGGTCACATGCACTTGACTCAAGTTTCAATATCGGGAGTTAGATGTAACTTAGTCAATGAATTAGGAAAAAATAATTGCCATACATAAATTTCTAATTGTTATTGCACAATTGTGATTCAGGATTAGCCTGATAGGTAAGAGAAAAGACACTTTGTTGGAATGGCTTTGCCTTTTGTATACTAGAGCAGAGGGTGATTTGTTTACTTTACTTGACAAATAAGTATTAAAAGCCTACTATGCACCAGACAGTTCTATGCACTAAGAATCCTACCTGAATCAAAAAGACAAAAATCCTTTCCTTCTTTTTTTTTTTCACAAAAATATTTTATTTACTTATTTGGGAGAGAGAGAGAGAAAGAGAGAAAGCATGAGCAGGGAGGGGGGGGGAAGAGGCAGAGGGAGAAGCAGACTCCCCTCTGAGCAGGGAGCCTGACTCGGCTTGATCCCAGGACTCTGGGATCATGACCTGAGCTGAAGGAAGATGCTTAACATAGAACCACTCAGGTGCCCCAAATCCCTGGCTTCTTAAGGCAAGGAAGTGAGATAGATGACCAAGATATTAAAATTGTGGAATAAGCACTATGCTTTGACAGAGCTAGTGATGATGTAAGGACAGTGTCTGTTCACTTTATGCAAAAATTTGCTGTTACCAAACCCTACCTTCTCTCAGTGATATTTGGGGCTTATTATGTTTCACTCAGTGATTTTTAAAAGCACCTTTTAAAAAAAATTCTTATAGACGAATAAGTATATTCTTGTGAATCTGAAATTCTTCAACTCCTACCTCTTTCCGGTTTATCCTCCTTACCACAATTTTTTAATAACAGGTTTGTTAATAATAATGATTTTTTAAAAATAAGAAATTAATAGAGATCACAATCTGGTAGTTTTTGGCCAAATCTGGCCCATAAATGAGTTTTTGTTAGCATGCATAGTATGTTCAACTTAAAAAAATAAATGGTAATAAACATCAGGGGTAACAGCCTCAAATCTAGATTTCCAGCTTTCCTTGAGTAATTGAAAGATTCACCTATTCTGGAACTGAAATTTTCATGTCTAAACCATCGGCTGGAGCTGAATGGCAGACATCCCATGTAGATGGGAAAAATAGGCCCTTCTGTGTCACTGCAGTCCTCACCTGCTGCAATCATTCTAATTTTCTGCCAATTCTATAAAGACATGAATGTGTATCCCCTGAAGAGGAGAATGTGTGTGTATTTTTTTTTTATTGTGGAAGCATTGAAATGAGACGAAATATATTTCAAATAAGGCATGGGAAGTTTCATGTAGAGTAGTAACCAGAGGTTAAAAAAATATTAGGGGTCATTTACCTGTAGCTCTGCTAATTAGGTTCAGGACAAGCTGATTCTGCATGTCATATGGGTTAGTGAGGCCAAAAGACTTTTGTTCCTTTTACATTGCCCTTGGGCTTGAAACAAATGGAATTGTGCTCCTTCTGCTGTCAGTAATTTCAGTCCACTTTTTTCTTGATAGGTCAGCCCACCCGGAGTTCTCTGTTTGCCAGTACTGAACATACCAAGAACTGAATTCAATTACTTCGCCGAGACACGGTTTATTTTAGAAGAGCTAAATATCTCTGAATCATTCCACATATTCCGAGATGAAATTAATCTGCATCAGCTAAATGATGAAGGGAAGTTATCTATAACACTTGTTGGCAGCAATGTGCTGGCAAGGTAAGGCTCTGAAGGGAGCTTTGATCCTTTAATCAAAGGCTCTTCAGGGAAAAGTATCACCTTGTTCAGGATTTTTGTGGTTTAGGGAGATGCATTAAAGACAGAGGACACCTGAGGAAAAATAATATTTCTTTTTCTTCTCTTACTGCGAAATTTGGGCTTTGCCAGTCCTCTATTTTGACTTTTATATTTCAAATATGACATTTTGAGTGGAAAGATTTTGTAGACAGTGACCAAAATTATAATTTTGAACCATTTCAAACAGCTTATTATAGCAACACAACAGTCCTATGTATTGATGCTGTAAATATGTAATGAAAACTGAAATTAAAAACCAAATAAAACTAAAAGGTTCTGAAGAAAGAAGTCTCAGTGTTAAAATGAAAAATCATAGAGATCAGTTGTGAAAGTCACCTGTATCATTGGCTCATTCATTCATAGCAATTTATACCATAAGAGCAGGATGGATTTTTAAAGTTCAGGTAGCTCAGATTCGTTATTTTATGGACAAGAAGTCTGTTGCAAATAACTTGTCCAAGGTACCACATGCAGTTTGGATTAAACTTGAATCTTCTGCCTCCTTCAGTAAGTATGTAGGAGTTGCTAACTGGTGCAAGAATCTAGGTTTACATAAAGAGGAATGAGACAAAATATCTGCCTTCAAGGACTTTCTAGCCCCTCACAAACTGCTCTTTTGATAAACTCTGTGGTGCTAAAGAATGAAGAGTCACCAGTTAAACGCCTCTAGTTTGAGACAATAATTTTTTTTGTACACTTTGCCAATTTGTTAATGGTTTAGGTCATTAACCAATGGATACTGATGTTACTACACATGAAAGAAAAACTTGTACAGTTATCTAATCGTTTTATTTAACCCTTTTTAGAAAGCATATTCAGGTATGAATACATGATAATGCCAATCATGCAGTTCATTTGTCATAAAGAGCTTTGAAAATAGTCTGCTTGCGTGGGGCTGTTTTCATCCCCATGCTGTTTGATAAATAAATTCTTTTGAATATGTATTAATCAATTGTTGACAACTGGCTGAGAGTTACTGGGAGTTAATTTGACCGACTTCAATTATCAGTGCTCAGGATCATTACCTGCTTGACTAAATTTATGTGTTAACTCTTTCAAACCAACCAATGCAAGTAGTGCAGGAAGTCAAAGGCATGAACTATGAAATGTGTGTATTGGTCAGAATCTTTGGAAGAGTTTTGTTCCCAGTTAAATTGGAAAACCTTAGCTGGTTTTAGGACTGACTCTATGAACTCTAGCTTTAGGACTGTTTATGAAACAGAATGCTTTCCAAAAATAAATTGAGATCTTTATTTCCTTCATTGCCATGATTTGTTTCTGTCAGTTGGAAAGACCAACGTCAGTCTTTTTTTTTTTCCAACATCAGTCTTATTCACATCTTTCTGCCTCTCATAAAACCAACTTATCTGAAGTATGAAGGGTGATCGTGAAAGGAAATGAGCCCGTAGTAGTTTTTCTCCAGTGGTGGGACTGAGTGCACACTCTGGAACTGGATGATCAGAGTTTAGACACAGGCTGGTCTGCTTACAAGCTTTGTGACCTTAGACAAATTTCTTAGCCTCTTTGTGCCTCTGTTTCCCCATTTTTAAGATGGAAGTTTTACTAGAACCCATTTTGTAGGGTCATTTTATAGTATAAGATGTGGTGATATTCCATCTGGCCTGAAAATAGTGTCTGGCCTGTAGTGGAAGCTCAACAAATGTTAGCTATTATTATTGTTATTATTATTATTGTCCAATGGCAAAACAAGAGATAGAAGTGCTGAGGTGTGAGGGGCTACCTACTAAGATTTTTGGGGAGTAAATTTGCTGAAATGGGATGTGAAGATGCATAGAATAAGGGTCTTCTCTTCTGAGTCATGTGAGCTTACTCAGATTTTTGGCTGTTGAGAGGAAGTCATTTGTGCGGGGGTAGAGATTAGACACTTCTAGAAAGTAAGAAAATGTGCCATATCTCTTTGTCTTCCTCTCTTCCATTTGCTTTACAGTGAGGACAACAGTTTAGAATCAGCGGTTGTCAAAGTCATTAATCCAGTGGAGCAAAGCGATGGTGGGCTTGAGTTCGGAGAGTCTTCCTCTTCCCTTGTGGTGAAAGAGATTCTCCAGGAGGCTCCTGAGCTCATCACTGAGCAGCTGGCTCATCTCCTCAGAGGTGAGAGATGGCTCTTTCTATTAAATACTGGAAGGCTTAATGGAGTGTTTCTCGACTTGCTCATGCAGAATGAGTGTGATCCATTCTTGGGTTAACAACCCCTTTAAAGACCACGGGAAGCTTCATCAGAGAAGCAGGGAGTAAAGAGTTTGTTAAAGAGTAGCATTATACTGAATATTAAAAATGTGCATTTAAAAATAGGCATGAAGGATCTTTGCTGTTTCACTAGACAGGAGTTTTAAATGGAATTGCTGTACCTCTGTTGGGGAGCGAGGATAGCTCCTCTGGCCTTCCAGCAGCTTCCAGAGGTGATTCTTGTCCCACAGCAGTGTGACTCAGGGCCAGAATCCATGTTCTCATATTGAAATATCTCCTGCTACTTGTATATGTTTGGCTTGTGGAACACTGCTTGGATGGCAAAATAAACACTTGTCATGTTGATGATTTTGTGTCTGGGCTTTTATAGTCACCTATCACCTCGTTGGCCCCACTCTAGTAACAATCTCCCATCCTGACTCAGCCCTGGGTTCCCAGCACATTGCTATCAATTACCCTTTGAATATTTTTCATTTCCATCCATGGAACCTACCACTTCCAAAAGGGGTTTCTAACCTGGAAATTGTTAGTTGACTTTGGTGGCACAAAATTATCACAAAAATTCAGTATCGTCTCACGTAGGATGGCTCTGGGTGTTGTATAAAGCTTTTCTTTCTTTCTTTCTTTCTTTCTTTCTTTCTTTCTTTCTTTCTTTCTTTCTTTCTCTTTCTTCTTTCTTCCATCTTGAACATGGTATATGTGAGTTTTTCTCAGAAGTATTTAACACAAGAAAGTAAAAACAAAAAGCAGTGATTAACAGACTGAAAGAATTTTTTTTAAAAAGAAGACCAAGAGTATGTTGACACCACTCGTCTGAGGACACTTTCCTTTGCTCCCTCTGTCTCTTACACAATGCAGAGAGGAAAATATCCAAAAGTTATGTAGTTCTTGTGACTATTTCAGAACCAGTGACCCCAGTAAACCTGTTTTAAGTATTTTTCTGGCAATGGACATCTGTAAAAATGCTCTGTGGGAAACTGTGCCCTTGACTAAACTAAGTAAATATGAACATTTATCTCTATGACAGAGCAGAAGGAAAATAAAGGTAATTGGGGATCTCAGCCAAGAGGGAAACTGTTGGGCACTGCAAATGTGCAGTGCAGGCAAACACTAGAGAGCATTTTGTTTAAATTTCTCACAAACTAAGAAGCTTGGTTTATTGTTAAAAAAAGACACGTATTATTTAGTAGGAAAGAAAGGTAGTCCATAAATTGCTCATCATCCTGCTTTTCCATGAATAGTAAAATCAGATCAAACCGTGATACATTGGTACAAAGGTATGATTTTGTTGTTGATGATTATGATGATAATGGTGATATTCAGGTTTAGGGAATTAGAAAGGATGCAGACCCTTTTATGAGTTATGTTGGCTTTGGTTAGCAGAGATACCAAGAACCTTGTTTTTTCTTATCATTGGAGTTTTTCATAAGGTTGGGCTTGAAGTGGCATCCTATAGGAAGTTGGCAGAATCAGGACACCACTTCTTTGCTGCTCGCACATTGGGATGTAAGAGGACGAAGTGCTTCTGCATGCAAAGACTGCAGATACAGAAACTGTCATGAGAGAGAGTGCAGAGTCACTAAGCCTGGAAGGTGGCTTAGTAGAGTAGAAAGAAGTCTCTGGAGACCCTTGGCCAAAGTATGCATGTGTGCATGCGTATGTGTGTATACATACGTGGAGGGGTGGTGCACATCACTGAACAGTTTTGCCAAGAAGAAATTAAAGGATGGGGATCCAGGAAATTTGCCTTTAAAGAAGAAACTCAGGGCACCTGGGTGGATCAGTGGTTTAGCATCTCCCTTTTGGCTCAGGTTGTGATCCTGGGGTCCTGGGGTCCTGGGGTCCTGGGATTGAATCCCATATCCCGCTCCTATGGGGAGTCTGCTTCTCTCTCTGCCTATGTCTCTGCCTCTCTCTGTGTCTCTCATGAATGAATAAATAAAATCTTAAAAGAGAGAGAGAGAGAAGACCCAGAAGTTCAGAATAAGAAGGACAACAGGTCAGTTTTTTAAATCTTTAGTAGGTATCAGAAAGGAATCAAGTTGAATTTTGCAATATTCACTAAACTCAAAGTCCTATTTCCGTTTTCTGATCATGTACTAACACAAAACCTATGGGGGAAGGCTTTTGATGCACCTATAAATAATTTTAACCTTCTTTGTTTTCATAACATATATAGTTACCTGTCCAAAGAGTTTTCTGTATAAACAGCTATGATGTTATTTCATATTTTGGGGAGCTCAAAATAATCATTGATATGACACGCATTTCTAGAATGTGTTTATGCATTTTTCTAGATCTTGAAGGAATGTAAAATTTCTATGCACACCTTTGCCACAAAGAGTTTTGAGAAATGTCTGTTTCCTGATGTCGTGAGACTGAATATTTATGGCTGAGACAGAAGAATCTTTAAAAGTATCCTAATTAGCTTCTTTGGAGGATATATTATTATAAATTTTGTACCAAAATCCCCTCCCCCCCAAATTTACTATGAACAAAGTACTTAATCAATTTGATTGTTCTTTGCCTTTCATTCCCATGGGCAAATCCTAGAACACATCATGCTGGGGCACACTAGTGTGCTGTAAATGGATTTCAAGTGGGCCATTGATCCCCTCAGTCCCTGGAGAGGACCTGCAGTATGCTCCTTAGCCTGCTATGCTGGGGGGGAAATGGTAATTTTCGTTGTGTTTCTTAATGTGCAAGAGTTTGGGGCTACTCTTCCTTAGTCTTGCTTGGTCAGCTCCTTCTTCTCTACTCAACTTCTAAGCACTCTAGTGCAGTCGAACTTCATCCTGGGACAATTTTTTTTTCCTTATACGATTCTTTTTTTAAAAGTTTTTATTTAAATTCCAATTAGTTACCATATAGCGTAATATTAGTTTCAGGTGTACCATATCGTGATTCACCCCTTCCATACAACCCGGTGCTCATCACGACAGATGCACTGCCGAATCCCCATTGCCTACTTCCCCCATTGCTCATTCCCCTACCCCCGGTAACTATCAGTTTTTTCTCTGTAGTTAGGAGTCTGTTTCTTGTCTACACACTATCCTTAAGTGACTTCATTTCGTTCTGAGATTTTAGACCTCTCTTTATCATCCCTGGTTTGTCTGCAGTGCCCATGTGACATCTTCACATGCATGGCTCGCCTTAGCCTGGCTGGAATGGACCCCCTTTAGTACCCTGTACCTCCAAAGCTGCTTTTGTCTCAGCTTTCCCCTGTCAGTAGAAGGCACTGCCAGCCACCACCCTTTACCCCAGCCACAGTCTAAGATAGTTGATCCTTTCTATTTCATTTCCTCCCATATTGATCTGTCATCCAGTCCTGCTGACTCTCCATCTACAACTTAACCAGAATCTGTCCATTCTCCCTTGATCACTGCAGGTGATGCAGTTGGAGCTGCCATTCTCCCTCTCTTCCACTAATGCAGTGGTTGTCTGAGTGTTGCCCTCTCTCCTTCATAAAATCTATTGTTTATGAAGTAGTCAGAATGGCTATTTAAAAGTACAAACCAGTTGTGTCAATCTCCTGCTTAAAACCCATCACACTCAAAATCCAAGCATCATCCCTGAGCCCCCAGTCTACGATATGACCCCTCCCCTGCCTGCCCTGACATCACGTATTCCCTCCTATCTTTTCCCTTTGAGTGTTCCAGGGAAAGGGGCCCTTTGGTCTTTCAAACATGCCAGACTCCACTCTTGAGGAGCTATGTAAGTTGTCCCTTCCTTCTGGAATGCTTATTCCTCTCTATCTACTCATCTTTCAGTCTATCACAACTTTTTTCCTCCCTTTTGCTCCTTCACTCCAGAATACAAGCTTCATGAGGAAGCTTTGTTTTGTTCACTGCTCCACCGATGTGTCTCTGATGCCTGGATCAGAGCCTGCCACATAGTAGACTCTCAATAAATACACCCATAAAATGGATTATGCACGATAATGCAAATACTTTCTACTCTTATGATTGTATTGATTTAGTTCTGTGAAATGATAATATCCATTTCATTCTTGCCCATCTCTCCAGTGTTTTTTTTTTTAAAGAATTTATTCACTTATTCATGAGAGACACAGAGAGGCAGAGACATAGGCAGAGGGAGAAGCAGGCTGTCTGTGGGGAGTCTGATGCAGGAAGCCCAACATGGGACTTGATCCCAGGACCCCGGGATCAGGACCTGAGCCAAAGGCAGATGCCCAACCACTGAGCCATCCAGGTGCCCCCACCCCTAGTTCTTAATGTCCAGAATTTGGATTTTGTCCTTTCCAATAATAAACCCTCTTCTTATTTTTTCTCTTTTAGCTTTAAAGAAATCCTATTAGAATTTGTTCTGTTATTTTAAAAGCCTTTGTATTTTCATCTTTTGGTTATTTATGTGTATTTATGTGTATATTATTTATATATATACTTTTTAAAAAGGTTTTATTTATTTATTTGGAGAGAAAGAGAAAGAACTCAAGCAAGAGCGGGAGAGGGGGAGAGGGTGAAGCAGACTCCCCACTTAATAGAAAGATGGAGGTGGGACTCTATCCCAGGACCCTGAGATCCTGACCTGAGCTGAAGGCAGATGCTTAACTGACTGAGCTACCCAGGCATCCCTGTATATATAATTTTAACCCTTTAATGGAGTATAATACACAGAAAAGAAAAGAAAACATAAATATAAAGCTCAGTGAATTATCACAAAAGGGACATCCTTTTAACAATTACTGAGGTAAAGAAATAGAACAAGAAGACTTCATTGTGCCCCTTCTCATCACTACTCAGTTTCTCCTTAATGAAAGATAACCAGTCTGATTTTTATGGCACATTTCCTTGCTTTCCTTTATAGTTTCACTACCCATGCCACGAATTGGTTTTGCCTGTTTTGCATATTATGTAAATGGAATCATATAGTTATACTCTCGTTGTTATTAGAAGTCTATATTTATATTAAATACAGTATTGGGGCACCTGGGTACCTCAGTTGGTTGAGCATCTGACTCTTTATTTTGGCTCAGATCAGGCTCTCAGGATTTTGACATCGAACCCTGCGATGTGCTCTGTGCTCAGTGTGAAGTCTGCTTGAGATGCTCTCTTTCTCTCTCCTCCTCTGCCCCTCTCCTCCAGACATGTGTGTGCTCTCTCTAAATAAATGAAATCAATCAATCAATAAATGTAGTATCTATTTGCATAAGTCAGTCATCAATTATATATCTAGTATTCATGTCCTTTCTTCTTGCATAGAGTATTTGAAATGGCTTACAAAAATGCATGCAAATATAATAAAACAGGGGGAAAAAGTCGGCATCAGGAAAAACAAAAATGTGCCAAGGAAGGGATAAGATCAAGATAGAGTAAGAACCTGAGAAGTAATAGTATTCAATCTAAAACTTGGCATGTGAGCCTCCTGGAGCCACTGAAAAAATAGAAACCAAACTAACTGTAATATTTATATCATTTCTAAAACAAATACATATATCAGTTCCTCATTTTCAAAAGAAATCTAAGTCTAATGTCGTTTTCCCTTGTATCAATCTTCTGGAAAATTCCCATAATAATGTCATAGACACCCTCCCACATTAGTAGCAGTTGATGTGGGAACTGAGTGCAGAGTGTCAGATACTTCCCACTCCCCAATAAGTGGGATGTTGTTTTAATCAACTTCACTCTTTGTCTAGAAACCTGATTTTCTGTTCTAAATTTCTTTTCTCTACATGTTGCTGTTTTTCTCTCAATACAGGAAACAAATATTTAAAGTTGTTTTAATCAACTTCACTCTTAGTCTAGAAACCTGATTTTCTGTTCTAAATTTCTTTTCTCTACATGTTGCTGTTTTTCTCTCAATACAGGAAACAAATATTTAAATTCAATTATGTTGGAATCTTTTGTAGTCTTATATTTAAAGCTGTAGGTGTATATGTTAGTGTTTGCCGTGTGGGGGAATATCATATTCAAATACTGAGGTAGACCTGGTTATTACAGATATCGTCAAAAGATCATTTATATACCAATTAGAAGTAGGCATCGTGTTGCCAGGGTAGAAATAACCTGCTGTGTTTCTCTAATGATCTCCCTTGTCACTGTACCCTCTGGGCCCTGGCAGGACAGTTACGGGTAAATGTCAACAGGTGATTCACTCATGGCCGATGTGTGTTCAGACTTTGCAGGGGATTTAATGAAGTCCACATAATTTGCATTTCCTTAAATTAATATGTCTTACAAAAGCTAGGTCTTGCTGTGGTCTTTTAATAAGATGTACCTCAAACTTAGAAATTTCAAGATACAGATCATTAGCATCACTTTCAACTGGAAGACGCAGATTGACTTCCATAGATTACTTTCTAATTATTTGTGAGAAGTTGTTTGTCTAAGGAGAGAATGTGTTCGTTCCGATGGGATGGAAAATGACCCTGAGTTTTGGAAATGCCATTTTATTTCTCTCCCCTTCCCCATGTCTGTTTTCCCTGTTGTGGCTCGTTCTTTGGGACTCGATCCCGGGACTTCAGGACCACGCCCCGGGCCGAAGGCAGGCGCTAAACCACTGAGCCACCCAGGGATCCCCCTTTTTTTTCTTTCTCCTCTTCCACCTTTCCTTTTTCATTTCTTCCTGCTCTTCCTTTTTCCCCCAGCTTCCTACTCTCCGCTTCTATGATCTTTTTGTTATCATTTTCAGACAAGCTGCAACCTGCACCTATTTAAAAGTCACTGGATACACTCAGAGTGGCCTGAAGTTGGTGTTTGGTTTTGCCTTGAGTTTTTGCCAAAAGCAAACGATTATGAACCCACTAGAATCCTCAACCTGTGTTCTTTAATTTCCCCAGAGGTGTGCACGAGAAGACTATTGCCAAATTTAAGGTCCATTAAATCGCTGAATCATCGCATTGGGGATTTACGCGCAGGCGTGTGCCTGTGTGTGTGTGTGTGTTTGTGCGTGCGTGTTTCTGGGAACCAGCTGGCCATGATGAGATTGCAGCCACTGATTACCAGTCGGGTTTCCATTAAGACTACACTCCCCTGAAAGGCCTGTCACGTTTATTTGTATAAGGCCTTGACAGAGCCACAATATGAATAGTGAAACAAATGAGGGCGATTGTTCATCGCTCAGGACACAGAAAACCCATGCCCGAGGTTTTTAAGAAACACACTCCCTCCTTCCTATTGGCAGTTCCATCTGAACTTCAATAAAGAATAGTTGCTTGCTATTTTAGTAGCCTGGATTAACAGCTTCAAAAAAGATCCTTTTAAGGAGGTCAAATGAGAGAGGAACTGGTGCCAGATTTTTTTTTCTTCCTTCCTTTCTTTTTTTTTTCCCCTCTCCTGCCCAAAGAGGGAATCATCCTCTTCCAGTGAATCATCTGTCTCCCGAAATGGTTACAAAGTCCAAAGGGAATTTCTTCTGTCCTGTTTTACTGAGGAAGAGGGAAGATCTGCGTTGTGGGTAGAGGAAAGAGATTACTTACTATTTATTTATTTATTTATTTTGCTAGTTATAAAACCAGAACAATTCCTCAACCTCAGAGTTCTTATGCCGTGCCAAGATGAGCCTTATTCTTAAATTCAGACATTTTAAATATAGAAGATTATTAAGCACTTGAATAATACGCTTCTTTTTTGTCCCTTTTCAGGCAAAAATGTGAGCTGTTGTATTTTCTATCTTTTTTTCCCTCCTTCCTTCTCCTGCCCCCTCCATGATTCATGCTTTTATTTATGTATTTTTTGTTCCAGTATGAAAAAAAATCGATCCCAAGTGAAACAAGGAAAGAGGTTTAAATTCCTTCTTTTCTGCTAAGAATTTATCATGCAGAATATGCCTTTACTGTGGTGAATGTTTTCCCCAAACAACTTCTGACTTCATTAGATCATGTTTAATATTAATGTACTGCAATTGCTTTTGGCAAGAGGTCCTTCACTTTGCCATTCTTTTGAACAAAGAACATTGTGGTTGATTTTTTTTCTAATGGAATGAAATGTTTGTTACAATTTTATTATAATTGCTTTCTTTGTTGCTTCTTGTCAATCCCTCCTGGCCCGTGAATAACAGGGACACTGCTGGGTACATGTGTATAGATTTAAATATTTTTTTAGTTCTGCAGAATTTGCTGGAAGTCAAATCCACAAATCCTCAGATCCAAATCAACTCTTGCTCCAAAAACAAGTTTGATTTTGCTAAGAGTGCCTTTGGCTGCTATATATCCTGATACTGATATTTAACTAAGTATATAGATAAACGGGTCTTTAATGTGAAGTAGAAAAATAAACGGGTCTTTAATGTGAAGTAGAAAAATTTGCTTTAGATGAATCCATGAATAGGGTTGGGCCATAGCCATTCTTTTGCAGTAAAAACAACTCGGAGTATGGTGAGCATCTTTTGGAGTTATTTTTCCCCCACTTATATCAGTGTACCATCTTCTTTCTGTCAAGTCACAATCATAAATCAATGTCAGAAGTGTCTTTCATTGAATTATTCTGCAAGACTCTGGTTAGTGCAGTGTCTGTTAGATTAATTTCTGAATACTGCACTTCTATTTTATGTTTTTTAAAATTAAGATCCTCAAATCAAAGAAAATGGATTCTTGGTTTGACTATAAGCCAGGCACATTTTTTGTGAATTTTTTCCTAAAGATCTTACATTTTGATGCTATTACAGTTTTTTTATTTTAAAATTCAATTTTTAATTATGATTGCTTATAGAAATACAGGTTTTGTATTATTAAGCTTATATCAAGCACCCTTGCTAAATTTACCTACTATGTTGAGCTCATTTATAGGTTCTTTTGAGTTTTTTATATACACAAATCTATAGTCTATGAAAAATTACAATTTTTATATCTTCTTTTCCTTTCCTTTTCCTTTCCTTATACATTTTACTTCTTTTGCTTGCTTCATTGCTCTGGCTGGGGTTCACAGTACAGTGTTGAATAGAAATAGTAATAGCAGGCATCTCATCTCTGCCTCATTCCTGATTTGAGGTGGAAGTCTTTCAATACCTCACAGTTAAATACAAGGTTTGCTTTCTTTGTTTGGTTTTCATAAATGCCTTTCATCAAATTAAGGAAGTTGTGTTCTATTTCTACTTGGCTGAGATTTTATGTAATGATTCAATCTTGAATTTTATGAAGTAGTTTTATTACTTGACATCGCCTGAGATTATCATGATGATTTTTTCTTCTATTAATGTGGCAAATGATATTGATTGATTTTTGATTGTTAATTTGTCTTTTAATTCCTAGGATATCCCTACTTGGTGACTATATAATAACCTATAATATATTGCTAATTTTATTTGGAATTAGTTTTAAGGGTTTTGTTTTTGTTTTTGTTTTTTGCTATGTTTATAAAAGAGACTTGCCTTTACTTCTTTTTTCTTGCAATGTCCCTGTTGGATATTGGTATTGAGATTAGGCTAGGTTCAGAAAATAAGTTGGAAAGTGTTCTCTCTATTCTTTGGAAGAATTTGTGTTAAAAATTGATATATATCTTTAAAGTTTGAAACTATGGATATTAAATTTAATGGAATCATTTTTAATTAAGTAAATTCAGCTCCCAATGTAGGCCTCAAACTCATGACCCTGAGATCAAAAGTCACACACTCTCCTCTTTTAGCCAGCCAGGTGCCCCTAATGGATTCATTTTTAAGTAGCTACAAAACCATCCAGATTTTAAATTTCTGGCTTGCCAGTTTTGAGAAGTTGAGTTTTTTTCAGAAGTATTTTCAGCAGAATTTTATAATCTCTTACAGTTTGTTCTTAGTGTCATTAGAATCTGTAGTATGTCACCATTTCATTCCTCATTTTGATAAATTTTGCTTTGTTTCATTCTTTTTTTCTTTTTTAATAAAGATTTTATTTATTTATTCATGAGACACAGAGAGAGAGAGAGGCAGAGACACAGGCAGAGGGAGAAGCAGGCTCCATGTAGGGAGCCTGATGTGGGACTCGATCCCAGGTCTCCAGGATCACGCCCTGGGCCGAAGGCAAGCACTAAACCGCTGAGTCACCCAGGGATCCCCCTCATTCTTTTTTCTTAAGTGGTTTTCAAAATATTTATATTTTTATAGAAATTATAAAATTTATTATATAATTGTCATATTATGTATTATATAAATATGTAAGTTATATATTTATATATATATTTTTAAAATTTATATTTATTTATGATAGTCACACAGAGAGAGAGAGAGAGGCAGAGACACAGGCAGAGGGAGAAGCAGGCTCCATGCACCAGAAGCCCAGCGTGGGATTCGATCCCAGGTCTCCAGGATCGCGCCCTGGACCACAGGCAGGCGCCAAACCGCTGTGCCACCCAGGGATCCCGATATATTTATATATTTAATTATATCTTTTCTTCTACATTTTTTAGTTGAATATTTGCTGTTTTTTTTTAATATCTGATGCTTTTAAAGATATCTTTCCCCATAGCATAGCTCCAGTTGTGTTCCACAAGTTTAAATGTCATATTTTCATTATTATTCAATTAAAATACATTCTAATTATGTTGTGATTTCTTTTACCATGAGTTAGAAGTGCATTGTTTAATTTGCAAATTTTGAGAATTTTCTAGTTTTGTTCTATTACTATTTTCCAGATTATCATCCTGGTGGCTATAGAATATAATTCTGTGATTGCAGTCTTTTGAAATTTGTTAAGACTTGATTCTCCCCAAACGCTGCCACATCTAACACCCCCTCCTGCCTCTGTGGGTGAACAGAAGTGGAGCTGGGGAGACAAGGAGAGACTGGTGCCCTATCCACCCCATGCCTGTATCTAATATATAAATACAGAGATGTGTTAAAAAAAAAAAAAAGACTTGATTTATGCCTCAACAAATGGTTAGTTGAATTAATGTCTTATCTGTGCTAGACAAGAAAGTATAGTCCACCATTGTTGATGACAATGTTCAATATATGCCGGTTAGGTCAAGTTTGTTACTCATGTTGCTCAAATATTCTGTATCTTTTTTTTTTTTTTAAGATATATTTATTTATTTTAGAGATGGAGCAGGGCAGAGGGAGAGAGAAAATCAAGCAGACTCAGCATTGAGCATGGAGCCATAGGGAGATCAATCTGACTTGAACTGAAACCTAGTTGGATGCTTGACTGACTGTGTCACGAAGGTGGCTCTCAAATAATCTACATCTTTACAGATTTTTCTCCTACTGGTTCTTAGAGTTGCTGAGAAAGGACATCTTAAAATTTCCCACTGTGACTATGCATTTACCTTTCTTTATCCAGTTTTGTCACTTTTTGCTTTGCATATGAAGCTGTGTTATTTAGCACATATAAATTTGGGATTTACATTTAATAGTATTAAATATAATACTATATTATTCTGAGGATTGACTATTTAATAGTAAAAAAATCATCTTAATGTCAAGAAATTCTTTTTGCCTTATAGTCTACTTCATCTGATATTAGTATATTATACCAATGTTACAGTTTTTTCTACCTTTTACTTTCAACCTTTCAACATCCTTATGTGTAAGGTATGCTTTACAAACAGTATCTTGCTCTTACAACTTTTAAAATTCAGCTTGATAATTTTTCTTTTAATATAAGTATTTTGTCTTTTTTATATTGGCAAAAACATGTAACTTTAAATTTATCATGTTAACCATTTTTAATTGTACATTTTGTAATGTTAAGTATTTTCATACTGTTGTGCATTCAATCTCTAGAAGTTTTTCATCATGCAACACTGAAACTACACCCAAGAAACACTGATTATCTCCACACCTGATATAATTACACTTACATTTGGGTTTCAATTTGTTATTTTCCTGTTTGTTTTCAACTTGTCTCACATTCTCCCCGTTTCCTCATTTCTTTACTACTGTTATACCTTTTTTGCTACTACATTTCCCCACATAAGCTTGTGATATATGAATCATTTTAAAGACTTATTTTAGTAGTTACAGATTATAACATATAATCAAAATCTCATATAAATTGGTATTTTCACCATTTCCCTGCAATCCAAGAACTTTAGAACAATTTGCCTTGATGTGGTCCCTTCTGAAATTTGTTACTATTGGAATGTATTTTAATCACACATATATTTAAAACTCTGTAAGATTTTGCCATAGTTTGGGGGCTCCTGGGTGGCTCAGTTGGTTAAGCCTCTGACTCTTGGTTTCAGCTCAGGTCATGATTTCAGGGTTGTGAGATAGAGCTCCATGCTCAGTATAGAGTCTGCTTGAGATTCTCTCTCTCTCCCTCTGCCCCTCCCTTTCTAAAATAAATAGATAAATCCTTTAAAAAAGATATTGAAATTGTTTTATACAGTGAATGTTGATTTATTCATATCCACATATTCACATTCTCCAGTGTTTTTCTTTCCTTCCTGCATTTCTTTACTTCCACCTATCATAGTTTTATTCTGCTTTTACTATTGCTTTTAGTGTGGGTTTCCTCTTGACAAACAGTTTCAGTTTATTTCTCTGGAAATGTCTTCTTTTTTTGCCTTCATTTTTTATGTTCACCCAGGATAGAATTTTAGAACAGCACTTATTTTATATCCACACTTTGAAGATAATTCCATTCCTTGACTTTCATTATTTCTGATAAGGTCAGTTTTATTTTTGTTCCTTTGACAGTCAAACTCCTTTTTCTCTGATTGATTGAAGATTTTTATTCTCTACAGTTTTTAGCAGTTTTAGGGTCATGTGCCTAGAGGGCCTTTTCTTTGCATTTATCCTGATTTGGGTTCATAGTTTAACATGAATGGTAGAGTGATAGCTTTCATTAATTTTGAAAGGTGATTGGCCATTGCCTTTTCAAATATAATTTCAGTCCCATTTTCTTTCTTCCCCAAGGGAAACTCCTATTGCACGCATGTTAGACCTTTTTGCCATGCTCCTTGGATTTCTTATGCTTATCTCTATATTTTTCCTGTCTTTTTCTCTCCATACATCAGGATGGATATTTTCTTCTGACATATTTTGCAATTTACTAATCTTCTCCTCAGTATATTTAATCCATTATGAAACACATTTTTTGAGTCTTAAATTCAATTATTAAATTTACAGTTTAAAATTTTCTTTTGGGGATCCCTGAGTGGCTCAGCGGTTTAGCACCTGCCTTCAGCCCAGAACATGATCCTGGAGTCCCAGAATCGAGTCCCACATTGGGGTCCTGCATGGAGCCTGCTTCTCCCTCTGCCTGTGTCTCTGCCTCTCTCTCTCTCTCTCTCTGTCTCTCATAAATAAATAAATAAAATTTTTTAAAAATTAAAAAATAAAAATTTCTTTTGAATATTTTATTTATAGATTCTCTCTACTGCAATTTTCCATCTACTTTCTTTTTAATCTCCTCTGGTTCTGTTTCCATTCTTTTTCTCATGAGTTTTTTCCCCCCCTCTAGAGTTTTCAGTCATTTGGTCATATGTTTTTATTTATTTTTTTTAAGATTTTGTTTATTTATTCATGAGAGAGACACACACACATCAGAGAGAGAGAGAGAGAGAGAGAGAGGTAGAGACACAGGCAGAGGTTAGAAGCAGGCTCCATGCAGGGATCCTGATGTGGAACTCGATCCCGGGACTCCAGGATCATGCCTGGGCTGCAGGTGGCACTAAACCGCTGAGCCACCCAGGGATCCCAAGGTCATATGTTTTTAATGTTTGGCAATTTTTTATTGATTGTTGAATAACATACATGAAAAATGTAGAGACAATGAGTGTGGTTGATGAGATCTAGAGAGGGTTTACTTTTGCATCTCAGAGGCAATTAAGAGTATCAGATAAACGTAATCTATTTTGTGTTTGAGTTGATTTGAATCAGGATTTCAGTCATCATGAAAATTAATCTATCTTTGCTTCATCCTTCTGCTATGGTGGAGGTCAACACACTTTATCTGTATATGGTCAGATAGTAAATAGTTTAGGCTTTGCAGGCCTACAGTCTCTGTTGCAACTACTCACTCTATCATTGTAGCACACAAGAAATCCGTAAATAATATAAGTGTGGTTTTATTCCAATAAAACTTTTATTTATAATATTTGGCATTGGGCCAGATTTACCCTGCAGACCATCGTTCTCCAACCTCTCTCTATCCTAGGGTATAACTCTCTGGGGCCTCCTCTTAAAACCTGGGTTATTTAACCAAGACCCTTTTTCTGTAGAGATCCCTACACTTCAATTTTTGTCTCACTATTTCTGTGAAACAGTTGTTAGATCTATGAACCTTCTTATCTCGTTGGCTACAAATTATGAATTACCAATTAGAGAGGAACAACCACACTAGATGTGGGCTTCACCTTTTTGCACTTACCTTCTCTCCAGGATCTTAACTTTTAAGATAGTCACCTGGGTAGCAGTCTGACACCATCAAAGATTTTTTGTTGTTGTTATTATTTATCTAGCTTTTCTCCTTGTTCTTGGTACAGATAGTTTATCAGAGCCAGAAGCATATGAGGGTCTTTATCTGAAATTCAGATTCACCATTGCCTTAACAAAGATTGGAAAAACCATCTTTATGTTTTGAATTTTGCATCAGTGATTGTCAGACTGAAGGGTATGCTCAGAGTCCAGTTGGCTACTCTCTGCTTTTAAATAATAATTTGTCTCGAATCTGCTCACTTCTCCCCATGCTGATTGCTCCTTCCTTAATTCTCATTTAAAATGGCTTTCTAGGGTACCTGGGTGGCTCAGCTGGTTAAATATCTGCCTTCAGCTCAGGTTATGACCTTGGGGTCATGGGATGGAGTCCCACATTGGGCTCCCAGTTCAGCAGGAGTCTGCTTCTCCCTCTCCCCTGCTAGTGCTCTCTGTCTCTTTCTCTCTCTTAAATAAATAAATAAATAAATAAATAAATAAATAAATAAATAAATAAATAAAATCTTTTAAAAAATGGCTTTCTAATTCTCCCGATATGTCCTAATTCATTCTCTGCATGGTAGCTGGAGGGATCCTTATAAAACATAAATGTGAGCATGTTATCCCTTGCAACTTAAACTCTTTTATAAAAGTAAACTCTAGGACTAACATGGGGCTCAAACTCACAACTCTGAGATAAAGAGTTGCGTGCTCCACTGACTGAGCCAGCCAGGTGCCTCTCACTGCTTCAAACTCTTTAATGCCTCTCTATTTCCTTTAGAATATAAAAGACAAACTTTAAGATGGCTTGTAAGGCCCTTCATGACCTTACCACTATCCACTTCTCCAACCAAATTTTCCAATTTTTTTTTCTAAAGTGATTCTATCTGGTTTGCATTAATTGCTTGCTGTTCGTTGACGAGACCAGAGACTCTCCCACCTCAATGCCTTCACACATGGTCTACCTGACTTGAGATCTTCATACTTTTCTTTCACCTTAAGATATCTTTCAAGTCTCAGCTAAAGTTAACTCTCTCTACAAAACTTTTTTTGACTCCTAAATTCTGGCCTAGTTCTGGAGTGCTCTATATTCCCCCAATGATATTTCTTATCCCCTGAATAATGAAATTGAATGTGTTGACTTGTTTGTAGCCCCTAAATACTCTGAGCTTCACAGGGCAAAACTGTTTCTATTTCAGTCTTGAATCATTAGCATCTAGCACAGCACCTGGCCCATGGGAGGTGCTTCCTAGTGCTTCGTTGAATGAATGAATGAATGAATGAATGAATGAATTAATGTTTTAAATATATGAGGGATTATTTACTTTTTATTCTGATGTTTACATTCATTGCTGCCCAGTATAGCTTTACAAGCTGGCAAAGCAGTATTATTTCTGTTTTAAAATGGACAAGTGGTAACAGGCCAGATGACTTGCATGGGGGTTTTCAAGATGTTTAATAGAGAGTGTAGAGCTCATCTCTAGGTTATGTAGGTTTCAGGATAGATGTTGAGATCATGTACCATGGTTTTGCCTTACTCACTACATCACTTCTCCTTTTCCATTCCCATCTCTTTCTTTTCCTTCCCCCTATGATTATCAGTAAGGCCACACTGAAAGCCAGAGAGATGGTGACACCTTGATTAATCAGTAGGTGTGGGGATTTTTAGAGAGTTTAATCATCCATCATTAAACAAAACTTTTCTTCCCCCCACCATGGCTCCATGTTAGCCTGGGATCGGAATGCAGAGGAAGGGGATGTGACAGGTGGTAACTCCTCCTTTTCAAGGTGAGATTGTGCATAGAAATGCCAGGACTCTGTGGTGACTTCAAAGCGGTGTGTGGTGCCTGGAAGATGGAGAAGGGGCTCCGGGTGGTGACCTTGTCAGATTGCTTTGCTGATGATAGTGGGACTCTGCAATCATCTGCTTGTTAAAAGGAAGAAGTTCATATATGAAATCAATAATGTGATGAGTGGGCACAGTCTCCTCCATGATCTCTTTCAGGTAATATTAAAGGGAAATGTTAAATAATATTAATATTTGAAAAGTTAGCCATTAAATTCCATTCTAAAATAAAAAAACAACACCTATCATTTTTGTATGTTTGTATGGGAAAAGCTATGCATTTTGTTTCTTTACTCATAAATTCTGTACCACAGAGTGTGCTATAGTCAGGTTGTAGAGATGAACATCTGGTGAACAAAGAGGCAGGGCAGATAGTATTGGAAGGGTTTTCTAAAAACTGCCTCTTGAATGTTACTCTTTGGAGACCTCTGGTCCAGGCAGCAAACTGAAAGTGGAAGTATCTTTCGAGAGGCCAGAAAACATTGATTTTACTGGCTTGGCTAGAAAGTTTAAGGCCATTTTCATTCATGTCTTCTAGGTAGTATCCTTTTCAAGTGGATGACCATGGAATCCGAGAATATCTCAGAGAAGCAAGAAGAAATTCTCTCTATCTTGGAAGAGAAATTTCCTAGCTTGCCTCCAAGAGAAGACATTATCAACGTCCTACAAGAGACCCAATTCAGTGCTCAGGGTGAGTGACTCTGTTCTTTAGCTCTGTTGCAACTCCTGAGGAGGGATGGTTTATGGGATGGCATGTTGCCAGGGCCCAGAAAGTGAATTTGAGGGTGCCTTCATTTTCTTCCCTATGATTGTGCTTGTGGAAGGTTTCCAGGCACTTAATGTTGGCTTACCTGGAAGCAGGCAGCCTGTACTGCAGTCTCTCCTCTGAGGCCTCTGTGTCTGGATGTATGGTTAATACATGTGTCTAATGTGCACCCCAGATGCCTCATTACATGAAATCCCTGTGCTGAGCTGGTTCTATTCTGAGAATGTGGCAGGAGCAATGTCAAACACAATGGGATTTCATAAATCAATTAATTTTAGGAAAAAAGAAGACAGCTAAGCAGATAAAATTGTTCTCTCAATCTCAGCTTTACTAAGACAGTGGATTTCCTGGCTCACTCATTTTATAATAATAATAAGTAGATATAATTCCAGGAGTACCTGATACACACACAGTTTTGCTGCTATAACTTTGTATGGATTATCTTACTGAGCTTTCATGACAACCCTGAGAGTCCGGTGCTATGATTATCCCCAGTTTCCAGATGTGAACACTGAGGCACAGAAAGGCAGCTTTTCTTTCTTGCAATCACATACACAGCTGGCAAGTGACCAGGCCAGGATTTGAACCCAGACATTGACATAACTTTTTCCCTTAGTTTGGAATTCCCCGGGGGCAGGGGCAGGCCCGAGGCAAAGTAGTTTATCTGGCAGGTGCTCCCCAGAAACACTGGAGTGATTTATCAAGCAGCTTAGCATTGTGGGAGGTCATCCTTCATCCCGCTAGGGAACCCAAGAAAAGAATGTAAATTGCACCTCACTGTTATCCCACCTGAAGGTTGCAGTGCTGTGCTAAAACTTGTCCATTCAAGCTCTGGGGACTGGTTGGTAATTTGTCAGGAGTTTTGTGAGTTAGGTTATGTTGGGTCAGCAGCTTGGAAGCCATGGTGGAAGTGTTCACATCACAGAAACGAACAAATACTACAAATCAGGTTTTATTGCTGAATATTCAACATTTACTAACATACCACTGGTCTATTGAGAGATACTTAGTTCCAAGAGTTGTTAATTCCCAGAGTAAGCTCTGGTGGCTAGAGAAAATCCTTAGGAAGAGACTCAGGTGCTGGTGTTTGGGCATCATGCTTCCCACACTGCGATGGGAAGACCTAAGGAAGAATGAGTGGGGCCATTGATGCATCTGCTACAAATGTATGTGTGTGGATGGATACGTGTATGTATAGCTGCACGACGGTATGCATTTTGTTGTTCACTTTCAAAACTAGACCAAGCTTTTTTTTTTAAGATTTATTTGAGAGAAAAAGATAGTGCGTGTACACGCATGAATGTGTGCACAGAGGGGAGGGGCAAAGAGTCTTAAGCAGACTCTTCATTGAGCATGCAGCCCTATTTGGAGCTCTATCTCATGATCATGACCTGAGCTGAAACCACGAGTTGGGCACTTAACCGGATGTACCACCGTGCCCCACAACTAGATCAAGCTTTTAATGTCACAGTATATTCTATAAATCATTTTATGCTGCAGTATGATACATTGTGGCCTTTCAGTCTTTAAGCCAAAGAAAAATATTTAGTACTCGTCTGGTTCCTTACACTGCTGTGCTTGACAGAGTGTTCTAAGTTAGGAGGGCAAGCAGTCAACTTTAGTATCTAAACATGCATCTGGGAAGGATATATATTCTCTACTGGGCTTTACTATGGGTCTTCTCCCCAAGAGGTTAGGCCTAACCAGATATAATAACCTAGAGTGAGAGTTAAATGTCAAGCCAGACCTTTTCCTATCTTTTGCAGATAAATTCTACTGAAGCGCATTGTCAGCTGACTCAAACTATGCAGTTTTGGATAATTCAGCCATTTCAGATTATTCTTCTCATCATTTAAGGAATCCAGTGGCTCCAATTGCCAAAGAAATTGGTCACAAGGGTGACCAATTTAATTATGGTAGTTTTATGGGTTACATATATAAAGTGTATTTTGAATAAGATTACACTAGAAAATATAGGAGCTCAACTAAATCCATCCTGAAAGCAAATTTTGGCCTTGTGAGGTGTGACCTAGCAAGTTTGCGTGATTACACTAGGTCTTCCTCATTTGTGCACCTCTTCCCATTCCATTCTCTGCTTCTGTCTGCTATGGGCCTCTAGAGTCTTTTACTTCTGAGCATTTAGTCCTGTGGCTTCTGGTTGGGGTTGGTGGGTGAGGAGAGTTAGCAACACATGGGGTGTGTGTTTCAAGGGAAGAGAGAGGCTGTAGTATTTCTTCCTTGCTTCCTTACTGATTTGATGCTAAGTTTCTGGCAGCTACTCCTCTGTACTTTCAGGTCTCTGTTTCTTGCCTGTGTCCTTTTTGCTAGTGTCTGAATGCTTCACCATCTTTTATTCATTTTCTCAGCCCCACCCACGTATCTGTGAGTATCCTGTTATTAAAAATCTTTTTTTTTTAAATCATGAGGGTGAATTCTGTTTCCTCCTAGGATCCTAACTGGTGCAAATATTGTCACTCATGTGATTTTTTTCTTAATATGTATTTATTATGAGTAAGAGATCTTGGGGGGTGGGGTGGGTATTGAGACTAACAGGCTGAATTCTTTATATAATCCCTTGATGTTACCAAGAAAAGTTCCCCAAGTGTAACATAATGTTTTCCCCTCTCATCTACAGGTTTAAGTATTGAACAGATGATGCTGAAAGATCTAAAGGAACTGTCAGATGGAGAAATAAAAGTGGCCATTAGTACTGTGAGCATGACCCTCGAGGTAAGGGTAGGAATGGGTTTTAGTTTGTTTAGTTGGTGGTTGATTTTTTGGGCAATGACAGATTTTACAGAATTGCAGTCTGAGCAACTGGTGTACAACTCTCTACAGCATAAGTCAGTGTTACTCTTTTGCTATGAATGCTTCTTTATGATATATTTGACTAGGAATGCGGGTTATTATTTTGGATGAAACCACTGTGCTATGTCAATGAAAAATGGCAAACATGGATTCCCAAGGCAAGTGGTATTTCATTCATTTCAGTAGAAAAAAACCTAAAACACAAGCATTCACATTTGTATGTGTGCATATGTATAGTCTGCTTAATAGCAAGGATTATATATGTGACTGGATTCACTTCCAGTTTTTCGGTGAACCACCCCACATTGTCCATAGAACTATTCTAAGAAAACAAGTTGTCCTTTGGCCCTTGTAGGCTGTTTGGATGCATGTCATTTTTAGTAATCAATGGTGGCAGTTCAAGTATTCATAAAACTCTCTTTCCAATCTGTTAAATGAATGACTCAGAGTGAATATTACTCTTGTCATTGTGTGTTTCCTTGGTAAATTATCCTTTTTCTACTTTGGGGGTTTTCAATGACTTGTATGTTAATCTTAATTAACCTAACTAATGGGGATGATATTTTACAGAAACACATTTGTGCCATGCCGAAGTCTACATATTTCTATACTATTATATTGTCTTGGTTGAGGCACTGAGCTCTCAAGTTTATGGAGATAAAAATTGCTGTATAGCAATTCATATTTTGGCTTTTAGAATTGTGTATCAGCATTTTTTTCACTTACCTTATGATGTTGATGATGATATCAATGTATATACTTCTAGGGAATAGCAGGCATGTATGGGGTGTCCATGACTCAGAAAACCCATGAGTAAAGCAGGTGATTTTCCCTGTAATTTCTTTGAAAAATTTAATTCCAGTTGCTTGAAATAGTAATTCAGGTCATAGATCCATATGAGTACCCAGAAGCAGATTGTTGTTACTAGAGGGAATCACATTTGGTGGTTACATCATACCTTGTAGTTTATTGAGCACATTCTCATTGTAGGTAGTTGGTAAACTGACACAGTTGTTTCTATGGACTTTCAAATTGCTAGATGCTCCCTATAATTAGATGTTGATGTGACTCAACACAAGAAATACATGTAATTTGGGATGTAGTAACTAGATAATCAGCTTCAATTAGAAATCTGCTTTGTGTATAGAAATCCAAGGAAAACATGGATCTTGCAAGGGTCAGTAGCTCAGAGAATCATTTCTCCTAGTTCAAGCCTTAGGGTTTTCTGTCTCCTCTCCCCCTCCCCTGTCTCCCTTCACTTAATGGCATCTTATTAGGCTTTAAATGCCTTGTTTGGAATTCCTTTCTAAATTAACATAGAGCATCTTGTAATTGCTTAGGGAACTGTCTGCAGTTAGCAAATTATTTTAAGGCTATTATTATTACAGACTTACCATAGCTTTAATGTACCTTTATTTATATTGTAGGGGTATATGAATGGCTTTTCAGAATTGTTAAACTCTGATGTTTGCCAAGCTGAATAAGTGATAAAATGATCATCTACATCTTTATAGTAATTTACATAGAGGTCCAGTAATTAATCAGGCTATTAAGTACATCTCTGGAAACACTATGTGATCTTCTGGGAGGATGGAGAAGGACATTCGTACATGTACAAGAAGGGTACACAGATTAAATGCTAATCAGCTGAATAAGGGCTTTTCACTTGGGCATAATGGGGATAGTAAAGATGATTGAGAAATGGGGAAGCAGCTCCTTAGTAACATCCTATGATTTCTTTGAAAGAGCAAATGCACGTTACTTATTCAGTCTGTCAGTTTTGAAACAGCTATCTAGACACCCTTTAAATCTAGATAGACTCTCAGGCAGCCCTGGTGGTACAGTGGTTTAGCGCTGCCTGCAGCCTAGGGTGTGATCCTGGAGACCCAGGATCGAGTCCCACGTCGGGCTCTCTGCATGGAGCTTGCTTCTCCCTCTGCCTGTGTCTCTGCCTCTCTCTCTCTCTGTGTCTCTATGAATAGGTAAATAAATAAAAATCTTTAAAAAAAAACAACAACAAATAAATCTAGATAGACTCTCAAAGTTCCTATGAGTGTCTCAGTCTCATATGTTCTCCAAAGCATGTTGAGACCTAGCTACTTCGTGATGACTTTTGTAAATTCTCCAGTTTATAACCATCCTCTGAACCATCCTTTAGTCTAAAGGACCAACTTAGGACTGAAATAGTTATTGTATCTTCCATTAATTTTGAGCTTGTTTTATGTATTTATTTAATCATAGTTAGACAATATTTTAGGTTAATTGAGCATAATGATGACATCTTTGACTTTTTTTTTAAGAAGGAGAGAGAGCATGGTGATGGGTGGAGGAGGGGATGCAGAAGGAGAGGGAAAGGGAAACTCTTTGCAGAGCTTGACATGAGGCTCAATCTCGTGACCCTGGGATGATGATCTGAGCCAAAATCAAGTATTGGACACTTAACCAACTGATCCATCCAGGGGCCCTGGCATCTTTGACTTCTATCCCCCTTTAATTTCTTGGCACAGTGCTGAGCATATAGTAGGTGCTCTACAAATAGAAATACTTAGTACATATTGGTGTTTGCAGTTTGTCCATGAGATATCTGATTTTTACTTCCTTTTCAACTTAAATAAACAGCTAGGAGAGTGAAGCTACTTAGTTGTGCATCCAAGACAATATGCTTTGTTCCCTTCTAATCAGTTTTTTTCCAGATAACTATGTCTGAAGGCTGAGATCATATAGATCACATATGGTCCACATATTTGTAGATAGTACTGCTTACCCAGCTGTTGTCCAAAAGTGGATCGGGCAGCTTTGCAAAGTAGTTGTAACTGGAAGGAATGCACTGGAAGTTCTGTGGCACGTCAGGGAAATAGACAAAAGGCTTCTTTCTTTCTTTTTTTTTTTTTTTGACAAAAGGTTTCTTTACATTTTTGGTGGTCTTTTACAATGCTCTGATTCCACAGTTGTATGTGTCATGACCTTTATCGACTGATGACCTGATTAATTTTGGGAGGCAAAAATATTGAGAAAATCAGAGGAATCTGTGTCTTTGCAATATAAGAGAAGGAACCCCTGGTTTAGGAGATAGAGACCACTGGTTTGACAGATGGGTTACCTCGGGCCTTCTATGTTGAAAGCTACTAAGCCCTTTCTCATTTTCCTGGTAGTTTGTATCATAAAGAAGAATTGTAATCTAATCAAGGGCATAGGTGTTCTTGAAAGACCTACCGTAGAAAGTAAATAATTACAGTCATGCAGAGTTTGCTGCATTTGCTCCCTATGAGGTCAGATGAATGTGACTTGGGGGAGCAATGGATAAAAACTGGCCTTCTCAGAAGCATGGCCAGAGGGGTAGCCCTCCTTACAGAGAGGATTTGGAAGCTAGGACCATGGAGAAGGCACTGCTGTCTCGTTTTGCATGGCCTCCAGGTCATTCTGAGCCAAATTCACACACATCTTGTGAGGCATCCACGCCACATACTGGAATTCACTTCACTGACTGTTGTTGTACCTCATCTTTTGTGCCCATTTCATTGCCTGCCAATCTGATTATCAGAAGAGAAACGCAGGTGGCTTTGATTCTGTTCCAGTCCTTTTTTTTTTTTTTCTATTGAAGCGTTGTTGACACACAAGGTTACATTTGTTTCAGGCAACATAGTGATCCGACAAATCTGTATGATGTGTTATGCTCAGCACAAGTGCAGCTCACAATCCTGCATTTTAGTGGTGCAACCAGTGGAGAGAAGTAAAATTTGCCCAAAACTAAATCCATATTAAAAACTAGAAAGTATACAAATTAAAAATAATAAAACCTTAATCAGAAAAAAAAAAGAAAAGAAAAAAAAAGTATTTCAAAGCACATGCTAATTGGAACAAACTCTGCCTGTGTTCTTTTTTTTTTTTTTAAGATTTTGTGTATTTATTCATGAGAGACACAGAGAGAGAGAGAGGCAGAGACATAGGCAAAGGGAGAAGCAGGCTCCACGCAGGGAGCCCGATGCGGGACTCGATCCAGGGACTCCAGGATCACACCCTGAGCAAAGGCAGATGCTCAACCGCTGAGCCACCCCCAGGTATCCCTGTATGTGTTCTTTTACCAGAAATTAAGTGGTTATTATACCTCCTAGACCTGGTATACCATTAAGGGGAAGGGACAGATCTTTCCATTCCAGTGAGGTACCACCAAAGCAACTGAGGTTCCCTTGCTAACACCAAACAGGATTACAACCTCCTTTAAGCATGTCCAAAAGGCTGTGAGCCATTAGCAGCTTTCCACAGGAAGGACAATAAGCAGGCACTGACCTGCTTACTAATTATTATGATCAATGACATTATGATTCATTCGGGCATGTGTACTATGTCAGTTTGCTCAGGCTGTCATAACAAAACAGCACCGAGTGGTGTTAACGACAGAAATGTAGTGCCTCACAATTCTGTTGGCTAGAAGTTCAAGCGTTGGCAGGATGGGCTCCTTCTGAGGGCTGAGAGTCTGTCCCATGCCTCTTACCCAACTACTGGTGGTTTGCTGGCATCTTTGGCCTTGCCTGGCTTGTAGAATTGTCACCTCAATCTCTGCTTTCACATTCACATCATCTTTCCTCTCTCCTTGTCTCAGTGTTCAAATTTGTGTGGATACTAGTCATCCTCTCCAATGACCTCATCTTTATGTCTGCAGTGACCCTGTGTCCAAATAAGGTCATATTCTGGGGTACTGGAAGTTAGGACTTCAGTATATAAATTTGGGGGGTGGCGGAGGGACACAATTCAACCAATAGCATATACTACTTGTAAAAGTAGTAATTTTCCAGAAAACTTAAAAGAATAAAACATACAGGACTGTCTGAATGAACCTGTTGCCTGCTAACCACATGTTTTTCTTTCAAATCCGTTGCCTTTAAGTGAGGAACAGTGGGGATTTTCTGCTCTTGAAATTTGGTCTTCTTTATTTGGAGCTGGAGTCTGAGGGAAGTGTTCAGGCTTGTTTTCTCTCTGGGACTGTCAGCCGGGGGCCTTCTCATGACCAGACACTCTGCTATTTGAAACCTGGAATAGAACACATGGGATGCATTCTGGTAAAGTGACTCAGACCGCTGACTCATTCTGCCCTGTAGAGATTACCAGCCAAGCTGCACCTTGGAACACTGCAGAAGGAAAAATACAACATTTTCCCTCAGCTTTTGGAACCCAGAGCAGAATGAATTTCAAGATCACTGTTAACAGTTCCCTAACAAAAGGAAACATTTATTCAGGGTGTAGTGAGCATTATTGAACCACTGTAACCTGTGCTTTCAGACTGAGCAAACCAGTCTGAAATCTGGTTTACCAATTTTAAGCTCCAAATATGATTTCTCATGGTTTGAGCTTAGAGTTTTTGGAGATCAAGATGGAAGTATGTCTAGAGTATTTGCCTACCTTGATGTGTCCTAGAATGTGTAGTTAGGAATATTTACCGGGGGTGGGGGGCATATAGATGATTCTTAATTAGTGCATTCTTCAAAATACCAAACCCTTACATGGTAGGTTATTTTTCAAAGCCAACTGGCCAGCCAGTGGAAATATGTGCAAAAACTCCCCTGGATTTTTAGAACATAAGTGCGTCCATTTCCTCTTGGGTTGAGGCTGGCCACCTCCTCCTTGCTAAAGAGGTAACATTTGATTTTGAGTGCTCACTGTATACCAGATGGTAGAGTGAAGACTTGCATCATCTCATTTAATCCCCCAGAAAGCCCATGAGGTAAGGGTGCTGTGGTTACCCCTGTGCTGGTTAAGGTAGCTGTAGCAGCTGTAACAGATAAACCCACATCTCTCAGAGACTCAACACAGAAGTTGTTCCATTTTTGCTCATGTAGTGATCCACTTTGGTGTTCCTGGTCTGGTAGCCTCGGGTGATTGAGAGACCATGTTCTACATGCAGCTCCCAAGATGCCTGTGAACATCTCCAAACAATTACTAGGAGGGAGAAGAGCTTCCAGGGCCACAGATGGAAGGCTTTATGGATCTTATTCCAAATGTAGCATCCATCACTTTCACTTACCTTTCATTGGCTCAGTCACCTGGTCCCATCTAGCTACAGGGAAGCAGAGAAATGTGGTCTAGCTGTGTGCCTAAGAAGAAAAACACTTTGAAGAATACTTAGCCAGTCTGGCACAATCTCCATCTTGGAAGCAAGGAAATTGGAATCTAGAGAGATGAAAACATTTGTCCAATGTAGAGCAGAACTAAAATCCAGGTTTGTCCTGCTCCAGTACTGTTTTCACTGCTTGAGATATGGTACCCATGGGCAAGACTAGTTGTAATCTTTGAGCCCACCCAGGGCTTGACTCATGAGTCATCCAGACATAGCAAGTGCCCCAAATTTGAGGTGTCAGACAGCCTGCGCCTCACTCCTCATACCAAGACTTCTTCCTCTTTACGTTCACATCTTTACTTCTTTTAAAAATCATTTCAATTTTGATCTGTAAACATCATCCAACTTCTAAGTATTCATAATGAAAGTAATTATTGGCCCCTGACCTAGAGGAGATTTGATAAATAAATCCAGTACATAAAAGTAATTGGAACAAAAATTACAGGACAAGGAACTGAGTAGGACATACCATGTAAGAAGGAAGGGAGTGTGATGCTTCTTTTCAGCCTGACTCTAGAATTCAAGGATATGAGTATTCTGGTTTGCCTTGCTGTGATATTTAACTTTTTAAAAATTGGTATTCCAAATGGAGAGAAGCCTAATCAGTTAGTGAAAAAAAAATTTAATTGTAGAGATCTTTTATTAAAATGGAACAGTATTACTTTTGAGTGCTATACTAACTTCAAATAACAAAAACTTTGAGTAGTTGAGGTGTTAGGAGTTCTCAATTCATACCTGGCCTAAGGGTCCAAAGGGAATTAAAGCCAATGCCAAAAACAGGTAACTTTCATGGTATGAATTTAATGATCAGTGTGTGTGTGAGACATCTGGAGTATGAATTTAGAGGTAATAATTCATGGCTTCTTACAAGTAATTTAGAGCTAATAACTCATAGCTTCTTGAGGACAGTGGTAGGATAAAAAGAATGAAAGATAGACCCACAGGGATGCCTGGGTGGCTCAGCAGTTTAGTGCCTGCCTTCGGCCCAGGGCATGATACTGGAGTCCTGGGATCGAGTTCCTCATCGGGCTCCCTGCATGGAGCCTGCTTCTCCCTCTGCTAGGTCTCTGCCTCTCTCTCTTTGTCTCTCATGAATAAATACAATAAAATCTTAAAAAAAAAAAAAGACCCACAAAAGTAGACTTGCATGCCTTTTAAGCTATCATGAATGGTTCTTGATAAGATATAGCTGAGATGAGAGAATCAGAAATCATTACGTAGGGACACCCAGGTGGCTCAGTCCGTTGAATGTCTCTGCCTTCAGCCCAGGTTGTCATTCCAGGGTTCTGGGATCGAGCTCTCTGTTGGGCTCCCTGTTCAACAGAGAGTCTGCTTCTCCCTCTCCCTCTGCCCCTCCCCTGCTTATGCTCACTCTCTCTCTCTCAAATAAAGAAATAAAAATCTTTTTTTAAAAGATATTCTTATTTAAAGAATGGCTTATCATATCAGTGGCAACAGCACTTTGTCTTTGAAACAAAATGTACTAAGCAGCTAAATCTTATATTTAGAAGCCTTATAATTTGTATGTAGGTAGCACCTTCTGCAGATGGCAAAAAAATATTTCAAAGACACCAAATAAAGCCTGCAAAGCCAGCCCATCTAGAAGTGCCTTATAATGGAATTCCTGTTTTATATCTAAGCTTGAGTTAAGTTGGGGCCAAGTTGATGTTTTGTTGACAACTTTTCTGTTTTACCTACTGGCCAATTTCAAGTGGACTTAAATGATTCATGAAACTTGGCCCATCTAACCTTCCTTCTCTGTATTTATTTCCCTAAATGGTACAAAATACCTCAGCACAGCCTTTCTAGCAGTCATTTTGCAGCAGGAATGAAATAAACAGTGATCCAAAGTTTAAAGATCATGAAGTTACTCATATGCACTGTGCTTTTTTGGACATAGGGTAGTGCCCTGGACTTCTATCCTTCTCTCCTGTGACACTTATAAAAAAAAAAAAAATGCGTTTATAGAGAAGGGATGGCAAGGGGGTTGTAGAGAAAACACAGAGTCTGCCCTCCAGGCATAAACCTCTCCTTGGGGCCCAGAAATCCCCACTGACTTCCCTGGAAAACTGCAGTGGGAAGGAGATAATGAGATAAGATGCAACAAGGCTTTGGGGAATGTAAGTGATGCTAGCCTCAAAAGTGATTATTTGGCTTGGTGCAGAAAGTGAGCAAGCTGTGGAAGGACCTGCGTGCTGTTCCAGGAAGACCAAATGTGGTTGATTGGTAGTGAACAAACCAGGGAGCGTCATAAATTCCCCGATGGCATCTTACTTGCTGCATCTCTAGTGGAGAGTGGCTTTGTGGGATTCAGATTTATAGGCAAATGTGGATGTGTATCATTCATTGCCATTTCCCCGTTTTTATTACATTTTGTTCTTACCCCCCCCACACATGTCCTTTTTTTAAAAAAATTTTTATTTATTTATTCATGATAGAGAGAGAGAGAGGCAGAGACACAGGCAGAGGGAGAAGCAGGCTCCATGCCCGGAGCCCGATGCAGGACTTGATCCCAGGACTCCAGGGTCACGCCCTGGGCCAAAGGCAGGTGCTGAACCGCTGAGCCACCCAGGGATCCCCCCAACATGTCCTTGTACCTGCTTTTGTACCAAGAGCATGGAACAAAATAGGGCTGCCATACCCCACGCCAGGATCCTGACATCATGGTGAGTTGGGTCCAATTGGCTCCCCTCTCCCTGTCACCTCCTCAGAGTGAAACCGTATTCCAGTTATGTGCTGTTGTGTAGCAAGCCATTCCCAGGACCCGGAGGCTTAAAATGAGATATTAGTATTTCTCATAGTCTGTGGGTTTATTGGGTTCAGCTGGGTAGTGCTTGCTGGAGTTTCTCATGGTTAACAGTCAGATGGCGGCTGTGAGCTCAGTTGTGACCGTGGTTTCTCCTGGCATGACACTTAGGTTCCAAGAGAGACAGCCGCAGGAGCGAGCTTTGTGAGACACTCGGGGGGCAGCTGCAGTTCTTGTGACCTAACTTAAAATGTCTCAGAGTATGACTTCCATCATTTTCTATTCAAGTCTCCGAGATCAGCCTAGGTTGATGACAAGAGAAATTAGCAGTGGTTTGATGGTAGATGCCTGGAAAAAACAAAAAAAACCTCTTATTTAATAACCATATAATCAAATGAATCTCACGAATGAATTAGCTAATTTTTGTGCAGTTCTTGCATTACAGTTGATGACTGGGTATAGTTTCAACAAGAATGGAGTTGATATTTCTGCTTTCCTTAATAAGAAAGTGAAACAACAGGCTTTTGTCTGAATTTCCCCTGCTGGTCTACAACAATAATGACTTCTTTGCTGAATTAGTAGTTTACAAATACTAGAAGATTATGTCCTCAGGGTTTTGGGGTTTTGTGCATGTGCTATTCACAATGTGATGGCCACAGACACAACACACTTTGAAGTTTAACTTGAGTTTTAACATTTTCTTAATTACTTTCTTAAGTCCAGACCTGGTAAATTGTTTGTGTAGAGAGACAGATTATAGATATTTTAGACTTTGTGGTCCAAGATGCAAGACTGAGGATATTATATAGGGATTTAAATAGCTATTTGAAAACTTCTAGCTCGTGGGCCATATAAAACCAGTCAATGGGCTGCATGGGGTCTATGGACTTGACTTTGCCAACCTGCTCTAGGGGAGCAATGCAACAATAAAACAAGTTTTGATGTATAGTGTTTGCCAATTTCTGTAGTGTATATACTCTTAGTGTGGCTTGTTTGAACGCACCAATATGACATCATCGAAACAGAGATGGGAATAGTTGATAATCCTTTACTGTAAAACTGGAATTTGGTCAAAAGTATTCTCACCAAGGGGGAATAAAAAAAGGAAAATGAGAAAAATCTATGTGAGGTGATGGATGTATGAATTAACTTGATTGTGGGCATCCTTTCTCAATGTATACCTATATCAAATCATCAAATTGTAGGTTTTAAATACATTATAATTTTATTTGTCAAACAAAGCAAATGGAGAAGAGATGAGCAGAAGCCTGCCATTTTTGTAGCATTTCTGCCATGCAGATACTATAGATGTAAATAACATAAAGAGCATAGATAATAGTAACAGATAATAAAATAATTATGAAGGAATGTGTTTCAGAATTTGACTTTTGTTTTTGATACAACTTATGTAATATAAAATATGTACATTTAATTTTTGCCATGGCTACGTTTGCTTTGCAAATGGTGGGTTTGCAGGTTTCACCCCAATTTTATAATTGTCTCTCATTGACCTGTACGTGTCAGTTCCAGCACACCAGTAGGAATGAGACCCCAATTCTCAATGTGAGGAGGAGCATGTGCATATGCAGAGGGAAGAGATTGGAGACGGCTTACCCAGGAGGGAGTTGCTCCTGGTACCCAAGGCTGTGTCATTCAGTCCCAGACTTTTTTCTATCAATCAAGGAAAAGTAGCCACTTCTACCTGAGTATTACCACACTTTCTTCCAGTACCTTTCTAATGCATATTTATCATTAAAAAGCCTATAAGAAAAGTCTTTTAGATGTCATCAAAATGCCTATGACTTTCCATTTGCATGCAGTATTTTTGGTACCTCTGTCACTTTATTTGGGGATCTCTCATTTAAACTCACATTCATGGGGTGCATGGGTGGCCCAGTTCGGATAAGCGTCTGACTTCAGCTCAGGTCATGATCCCAGGGTCCTGGGATCGAGCCCCACATCAGGCTCCATGCTTCTCCCTCTCTTCCCTGCTTATCCTTTCTCTCTCACTAACTCTCTCTCTCTCTCTAAAATAAATAAATAAATAAATAAATAAATAAATAAATAAATAAATAAAGTCTGTTAAAAAAATAAATTCACATTTACCTTTGGGGAAATGGGCATATTATCAGAAGGTATTCTGAATAAATTCAGAATGTCACTGCATCTTATGCAAATACCAATTGTACATTTCTAGACCTTTCTAGACCTTTCTAGACCTTCAGAAGTCATAAGTAATTCTGTTTTATTGAAATCCTTTTGCAGGGGGAGGACAGTTGACCTTTACCTTGTGAAGGAGCCCAAGTATCAGTGTCTATCTTTCTGAGAAGTAAGCTCCGGGAAATTGGTAGAATTAGGCACCTCTCTTGTTATTGCCCTTCAGGAAATGTTGGTATTTTGGAACACCTGGGTGGCTCAGTGGTTAAGCATCTGCCTTTGGCTCAGGGCATGATCCCAGGGTCCTGGGATTGAGTCCCACACCGGGCTCCCTTTAGGGAGCTTGCTTCTCCCTCTGCCTGCCTCTCTCTCTCTCTCTGTGTGTGTCTCTCATGAATAAATAAATAAATAATCGTAAAAAAAAATGTTGGTATTTGGAAAGCTAATAGGTAGACTTTGGTTCCAGTCACTTTAATCTCATAAAATGGCAAAGAAACCACAAAAAACCGCCCTATTATGTTCATTCTCTCTCTACTTCAGCCTGGCCGAGGGAATTAAGAACCAGCATTTTAACAAAATATATCTGTGACAATTTGAACTTTCTTTATGGCATAATATCAAATTCTCTTCTGCAGCTCTCTTCACGAGGAGGGAAACCCTCAGGACATTGTGATATGCTAGGATGACTGCTCTTTCGCTCTGTAAATACATTTTTAAAGTGTACTATAATGTCATTTTGATGGCTTAATTTCTGGAAGGATTTGGCTAATTACATTTTTAGGAATGTCTTCAGACCAGTTTTAGCTGCCTGGTGTTAGCAGCTGTTGCTTACCTTTTCTCTGGTTTATTTTCTCTCTCTCTCCTGCTTTCAGAGTTATTTTGCTGATTTGGAGACCTGACCTTGGTTTAAATTAGTTTGTCTGTAACACTTCTGTGAATCACACTGCAATATTTTAATGGTTAATTACTGCATTGCATCAACTTGTCACAGAAAAGCAGGCTGTGAAGCTAAAGGAGAATTTCTCCCTTTTCTTGTGACAGAAGAAACCTCTGCAAAAAGGAGACAGTTGGAGCTTGGTTGTCTGAATGCCCCTTCCCTCTCCATGTAGGTAAATGCTGAATCGGTTCCCTGAGTAACAAGGACTCCTTTTGAGTGCACATTGAAATGAAATAATAAATTTATACCAAATAGCCAGTGGCGATTCAGAGAAATAAGGAGACTCAAACAAAGGAATAATTTAGGATAGTTACTTTCTAGAATAGACATCTTTTTTGTTGTTCCTTAATCAATAGTGGTTGCTAAGGTTGGCTGTGTGGAAGTCTAGTGAAGAGTGGGTTATGATAGGTCGGTGGTGTCGCCTAGTGGTGGAAAAAGGAAAACTTTATCTAGCAGATAAGGTGCTAGAACTAAAATTTGGTAATTTATTCTTGTCTTCTTTTATTCCTTCAGAAGAATAATCTAATGTGCATTGTATCCCTAGCATGGGGCTAGTCCGAACTTTGAGTAATTCAAGTTACAAAAACAAATATAATAGTAGCCAGAATTTGCTGAGTGTTTACTATGTACCATACATTTCATTTTTATTGAACCTCAATGACTAGTCCCTGAGATAGGTCTATTCTTATTTCCATTTTATAAATGGATTGTAATAGACTCTTCTAGAAAAAGTATCTCATGACGTGAAGTATTTGTGGCGATGATTTGCCTTCCAACATGTTAGAGTAGCAACCTTTTCATGATACCTCTATGAAATCTAATTGTCAGTTTCTTCTCAAATACCCATGCCAAGTACATTTGTTCTGGCTTTTAAAAGTGCTGTCTTTTTATCTCAAACCAAAAATGAAACAGTCATTTTCTACCTACGTGCTCATGTCATTACCTACCTACCCATGGAGCCCAAACAATGAGGCTTCCAGCTTATACTATAGCCATTAACATCACTAACTCATCCTGTTGCACATCAGATTGGATAATGTGTCCCTGGTACAGCAAGATTGAAAAAGGAGGGCTTGAATGTTTGCACTCATTTCATTATCCACTTAAGCACTCATTAACGTAGTCATTTGTTATCAAACATTTATTGAGCGTCTACTATGTAGCTGAAATATGGACTTGATACTGCAATATAGTAGTTTCTGTCTTCCCTAAGCTTATGAATGATTGGTAATTTTAATTCATTCTAATGGGGCCAATGCAGGATACCAGAGTTTCTGACTCAGTAGTTCTGGGGTAGAACTCAAAAAATTTTATTTCTAGTTAAGTTCCCTGGGATTCTGATGCTGCTGGCTCAGAGAACACACTTTTGAGTTTGGTTGGTTTATTTTTTTTTAAGATTTTATTTATTTATTCATGAGAGACGCAGAGAGAGAGAGAGAGAGAGAGAGGCAGAGACACAGGCAGAGGGAGAAGCAGGCTCTCTGCAGGGAGCCTGACGCGGGACTTGATCCCAGGTCACCAGGATCACACCCTGGACCGAAGGCAGGAGCTAAACCGCTGAGCCACCCAGGGATTCCCCTGTTGGTTTAGAGCCATTTGATTCAGGTCCCAGCTTTTGGATGTGCATACACAGATCCTGAGGAAGGGAACTGGTGTTCATTGAGTATCTACTATGTTCCCAGCATTATGATAGGTGCTTTATAGTAATTTATCTTTCAAAATTCTGAAACCTTCCTTATGACATGGGCAATTATTAAATTTATTTGACATGTGGATAAACTGAGACTCACAGAAGGAAAATGAACTACCTCAAGCCACAGAGTAGGCATTCCAACCCAGAGACCTCTGATTGCAAAGTCCTTGTTCTTTCCTGATTGTTCTATGTTGGGTCATAGAAGAATAAGCTTATTGTTATCATCATCATTATTATCTCTCATCAAGTATGAGAGAGAAGTTCCGATATGAAAGATAAGAAAGGATGTGTTTCCCCAAAACTTAGTGGCTTCAAAGACAACAATTTAGTATTGCTCATGATTCTACAGGTCTTGCCTGAGCTCACTCATGCAGCTGTAGTCAGCTAATGGCTCTGCCAGGGCTGGGTCATCTAGAGTGGCCTCACTCACATGGATGGGAACCTCAACCGGGAAGGTTGGAAGGGATGGCTGGTGGCTGAGCCTCTCTTTAGATGTAGTCTTTCATCCCAGGCTTCTTCACCTGAAAAACAGAAGCTTTCAAAATGGAGGAAGCATGAACTTTGGGGGATTCATTCAGGGGCACCTGGGTGGTACAGTTGCTTGAGAGTCCAATACTTAGCTTTGGCTCGGGTCATGACCTCTTGGTCGTGGGATCAAGCCTCACATTGAGCTCTGCCCTCAGCATGGAGCCTGCTTGGGATTCTCTCTCTCTCTCTCTCTCTCTCTCTGCTCCTCCTGCTCATGTTCTCTCTCTCTCTCTCTCTCTCTCTGAAATAATGAAATCTTTAAAAAAAGGAAAATATTCATTCAAAACATGTATGGAAGAGGAAACCAGACAAGTTCACATTTGTGTGTGGACGGTATAGTTTCAAAAATATTATAATGGTTGCACATCTCAAGGTAATATATTTGTAATGAGTATCAGTCTCAGCAGAATAGGTAGCCTGTTCAGTGAAGATAATTTGAGGAAAGTCTTTTAAGGTAGGCTATTTGATTAGTTTGAAGGCAGAGTGAGGGATGCTACAAAGAAGAGAGTAATAATATCCTATGGATTGCCACCCTCACCTTGACAGGGAAGAGAAGAGAAGGGAGAAATTTTCCAGAACTGGGAAGAAGAAGACTGAAAAGAGAAGGCCACTTCAAGAGGAGCCTTTGGCCAAGGAGTGGCCAAGTTCAAGGTGGTCCCAGCACCTGTTGGTTGGGAAACCAACAGGAAACTAGAAGCTTGGAAGAGACTCTTGCTATTGTCTGTAATGTCACTGCTGTGGCAGAGAGTGGGGTGGAGGAGTATGGCAGGGACACGGGAAGACAGCTTGCAGACAGACGTTCAGCTAGAAGATTTAGCTGACGCACCAAAGCAGTACAGAATGTTTCCCAAGGTGACAAGTGAGGCCGTGCTACACAATTTTCAAAAGAAGTGGATGAAACTTAATGACATTGGTTTTAGGCTTCTCACTATCTTAGATGAAGTAAAAGGATGGAAATTTGGAAATAGAAAAGAAGCCACTTTTCAAGATGTGTTTGTCACATATGACTGAGGCTGAGGGGCATTGATCCCTCACCTCAAACTTGGGGCAATGAGTTCTGGAAAGCCTCCTCAGAGAGACTCAAATGTGCCCTTTGCAGCCTGGGGAACACTGTGTTTGGGCATGTCTCACTGCTCTCTACAAAACCTGAAGGACAAGAAATATGCAGACTGGCTATGCTGATGGAGTACCTAGAACAAGTAGTTGCATGGAGTAGCCCTCACCCCAAGAAAACTGTTGGAGTAAAGTGCATGCAGGAATATTTATGTGGGCTGGATCTGAGCCACATGCAAGAGACAACCAGGGTGCATTCCGTAATAGATCCTGCCCAAGAGGGCTGACTTGAAGTGAAAACAGCAGATCCCAGCTGGGAGAAGCTAGAAGCAGAGCCAGCTTCCTCAGGGCTGGGGAGGTGAGGAATAGGTATGGCTTCCAACTGTAAGGGTGTAGGGGAGAAGGGATACAAGAGCTCTGATGGGCTACAGGGAGCCCGTGAAAGTGACCCACCTGTGAAGAGCAGGAAGCTCTAGTATGTAGGTACACCAGAAAGTGACAATGAAGGGACAGCTTTTCTACTCCTACCTCATCTTACTTCCTTGTCTCCAACCCAGAAAGGGTCTAACTGACAATTAGCAAAATGAATGAGGGAATAGAGGAGGTGAGTGTGGGAACAGGGAAGAGAGAGGAACAACATACTGCCTCCCACCAGCAATGGGCCTCCCTGGGGGAGGGTAGAAGCTTAACTCCATAAAAGACCTGCAAGTTTGTCTACTAAATTGAGACTGCAGGAGCGCCTGGGTGGCTCAGTCTGTTGAGTGGCTGGCTTCGGCTCAGGTCATGATCTCTGGGTCCTGGGATCAATCCCTACGTCCGGCTCCCTGCTCAGTTGGGAGTCTGCTTCTCCCTCTGCCACCAGTGCTCCCCCACCCCCACTCTGTGTCTCCTTCTAAGTGAAAAAAAAATCTTTTAGAAAAAGTAAATTAAGACTGCATCTTACAAGTTGAAATGCCCGAGAAGCTTTGCTACCTGAGAGTAATAAAAACAGATCCAGAAAAATCATAGGGTTTGCCCAATGTTTTACATAGGATTGGGGCAAGAATTCGCCCCACTGAGAATCCTACACGTGTACCTTGTGAGTCCTGCCTGTTGTATGTCTCTGTACATCTCTGTAGAGAAACATGAGTTACTGTAGTCTCTGAGTTAAGGAAAGTGGTGGTGTTTCCCCAATTCCTTGTATTCCTCCTGCCAGGTACTTCTTCCTTTGTGAATGCTCTCTTCTTAAAACCATCTCGATTTTTTTCTGTATAAGAATCTGTTGGAAGCCAAATGGAGGAAGCAGTGAGAGAGGGAGCAAACAATGTGTTTTTGCTTAAAGGCCTGTCTCCTAGGGATATCCCTGGGGTCACAATGTTTTGGCTGTATGAACCTGAAGTGAAGTGATTTAAAACAACCATACCTGCCAGGAAAGTGTGTTGGTATCAGCATGAATATTAAGAGCTGAGGTGTCCAAGACCAAGATTTGTGGCATATTTTAAGCATATTATATATATAAAGGGGGAGAAAGGCTTTCTTCTTTGAACTTCCTAAGAGAACTTTCCAATTATTAGTACTTTATTTTCTTTTTTTGGCAGACAAATGTAAAGTACAGGAAGCTTTCTTTTTGTGTGTGTTTGATGAAGATTTATTTACATGTTTCAACCGGGGATATTCCTCCATTGTTTGATTTTAGTTTTGGATATTTGAAAACTTTCTTCCATTTTGTATTCATGTACCGTGCTGGGCACGGTACACGAATTCATTGTTGTTGCTAAAAAAGCAAGTAAACATGTTAACATTTAATCTTCCAGTAATGGAATCGGAAGCAAGAATCTCAGCAACTTACAATGCTGTTCAGAGATATTTTTCCACTGCCTGTTGTGAGAAGTTAGGGTATGAAAATAAATGATGTATGGAGCCGTAGGAATGCGACTTTTCCAGACTACCTTATGTCTAAGGAACATTAAACATAGGGTTCTCGTTTAGCAAATAAATAACCATTCATTTCAATGGCTGTGTAGTCTGGACTTTCGTGCATATTTTTGCAAAGATAAGGAGAGGCCATTAGGGATTTAATATAAAATAAATCGCCAAGGGGTCTTCTTGTAGTCCTAGTCTTTCTGCCACATGGTGTGTTACTAATGTGCATAAATGGGCTTAAATGAATTTGTTATCTGTATTACATTTGGAGTATGTATATATTTATATATTATTTTTTAATTGTGTTTAAAAATAAAACATTAAATACATCATTTTGGAGAGTTGGAAACGTAGAATACGTAAATCAATCAGCTTCAATTAGTATTAAAAAATGTCAGTATATTAGAATTGCCTGTGGGTATATTTACCCCACAGAGTTTAATATATTTTAGTTCTGTCATCTATGAGGTAGCCATATGGTTAATTTGTCACCTTATAAGAATAGACTGTTACAATCCAAGCTCGATTAATGACATAACGCTTCTGCACCGTTGAAAGAGTCCATGTCTTGGTTGTTTTATTGATGCCCTAGGTCAGATTCTGATCATCATCTTCATGCAGTATGATGGCTTTAGCTAAGCAAGGGGCTTTGCCGCTTTGATCTCTTCTTGAGTTACTTTCACCATGTTTACAGTTACAGGCAGAAAGTGGCAGGAAATGTTCTGTATCATATCAAATTATTTGATTGTATATATTACAGCATCCATAAGGTCAGTGCCATAAGAATTTATCTTCGGATTTTCTCTCTCTTTTTTACAATAAGAGGAAATTATCCTTTTTACAATGACAAATGGAAGTTAATAAATTCTAATCTGGTAAGATTTTAAAGATAGATACAGTCTTCTTTAGATTAGATTCTGGAATGATTCCAAATGGTCTTGATACCATTTTCAAATAGAGTTGCTCATAAGAATAGCTTTGATGTTTGTCCCTTAGAAATAGCTCTTAGTAAACAAATGATCATTTTAAGAAATTACATAGTGATGACAGTTAATTTTTACTACTTTTTATTAATGACCCAACATGTGATGTTGAATTGTTATATCCATACTAAATTTTCTCTGTTTCATATTTCACATATAGACTGTGGCATAAATATATTCTAATATTTTTTTCTGCTAATCAATTTTATTTGAGGCTACCATTCTCAAAAAGAGCAAAAACTTTCTCAATTACATGCACCAATGTTTCCCCTTCAGGTAGTCTTAATGTAATACTATCATATCATATCAGAAATATCATTCAATTAAAATATTTACTAGATAACTGTTAGACCTTGGTGATAGCTTTCACTCGTATTTGTATCTGAACACAAATGAAATCACTGTTGTATATAATCTAATGCAAGGAGTTGGTGAGCATGTGTGTGTAACCTTTGCATTTGACTGGCGAGGAAAATACTACTTATTTTGACTTCTCTAAATTTAACCAATTTATCATTGGAGGGTTGTTTTTCTTGCCTTTATCACTGCTTTACTGAACATGTTTATGGGGCATAGGCTTCAACAGCAGGAGGTGTTTTTTGAAAAACGTTAAGCATAAACTATACTTTATAATGTATTCGTATGTGATTCAGTGTTTGTTTCCACTCATTGACAATGTAGGCACACAGTCCAACGTTTATCAGTGATCTTAAGTAGATGAAAATCGCCTTTGATCCTTTATCAATCTGGGTGGATGAATAGAGGATCCAAGGCTCACTGTGGAGGTGGATTCTATGTCCAGAAGATTCAGGTACAGTGTCCTCCTTTTCCAAATGCTAACTGACACAGAAGTTATTTAACCTCATAGAGATTAGCAATCCATTGCCAAAACAGACACCAGCACTTTGGAGTGATGAAAGATTTTTAAACATCCAAGAATTGGAAAATTAATCCAGATATTTTTAATATAAAATAATAACCCCCTAAATGGTAGTAAAAAAATAACTTTATTTGCATACTGCTTTGCTATTTTCCAATAAATTATCAATCATGTCTCTGATAGAGAGAGGTTAGGATTCTAATCTCTGTATCTTTAGTCTCTCAGCCAATGCTGCTACACATTCCAGGTTATTTGCAATGGAGGGGATATTTCAAAAAAATAGACCTTTTGGCAGGAATTTGTTTTGTGCATGTCACATTTGAGTATAAATATATTACAAACTATGCTAAGCAAGTCATTATTGACTTTAACACAATTGCTACTAAACAAAACAGAGTTTATGTTATTTATAAAGATATCCACAATGATTACACAATTCTTTTGTTTGCCGTCTAGTTGGAAGAAACCTTTTACTGCCCTGACCACCCTGGTTTACTGTGCTCATCGGTCAAAATTCTTTAATATTCTGATACACAAACATTCTTCCTCCATGTCCAGCATGTATAACATGGCCCCTCCTACGTTTAACTTAGAACAAATTATTAGCCCTCTCCCTGCCCAACTCTGAATCTCACATCTATCTTCCTTTCCTTCTTTCTTTCTTCCTTTCTTTCTTTCTTTCTTTCTTCTTTCTTTCTTTCTTTCTTTCTTTCTTTCTTTCTTTCTTTCTTTCTTTCTTTCTTGCATCTCACATCTTTCTTTGTTCAATGATCCATTAAGGCTCTATAGTAACAATGTGTATGTTCAACTGTGGCAAAAACACATTTTACTGATCAAAATTGTGCAGCACACTTATGGTTTGCTCTTTGCCCATTCGTTGAAAATCACCGATCTTAAATTTTAATATCACTGTCCTACACAGCAAGTCTTCCACCCTAGTGACCTAGACTGGATCTCATGTGACTCTTTAGTTCTTTTGCCAAAGTTAGCAGCAAGCAGGACAATGGATTATATCCCCTTTTCTTGGAGCCTCTCCTGATATTGGCCTTGGGGTGGGGAGATGTCTTACTATTTCTGGTGTGAATAAGAATCAGGGGAAGTTGAACCCAAGTAAGAGAGATTTTGTAGCTACCCAGATTATTTACTACAGAAACTTCCTCCCCCTGGATAAATGGTCTGGTTGTGTGTTTAAGGACTCTCTCATGATAGTAGAGAGAACCAGGGAGCCTGGAGCTTTCTATGGCTGTTTAAGGTGCTCTGGTGAAGGTCCCTGAGAATATTCTGATGCTTAATCTTAGAAAACCCTGTTTTCTTCCTGGTAAGCACTTCCTATTTTAGACTATGCAATTATCATCCCATGTTCATAGCATCGCTATTCACAATAGCCAAGAGGTGGAAGCAACCTGTGTCCCTTGATGGACGAATAGATAAGCAAATTTGACATACACATACAATGGAATATTTTTTCAGCTTTAAAAAGACAGGAAATTCTGATACATACTTCAACATGGATGAACCTGGAGGACATTATGCTAAGTGAAATAAATCAGGCACAAAAAGACTAACACTATACGATTTCACTTACATGAGGTACCTAGAGTGGTCCGATTCATAGAAACAGAAAGTGGAATGGTGGTTGTCGGGCTAGGAGGAGGAAGAAAAGAAGAGTCATTGCTTAATGAGAATACGGCTTCATTTTGCAAGATGAGAAAGCTCTAGAGAACTTTTGTTTTTGCACAACAATGTGAATATACCTAACACTACTGAATTATACACATAAAAATGTTTGAGATGATCATTTTACATGATTTTTTACTACAATTTAAAAAGCCTTAATTATTCTTTTTTTTTTTTTTTTTATGATAGTCACACAGAGAGAGAGAGAAAGAGAGGCAGAGACATAGGCAGAGGGAGAAGCAGGCTCCATGCACCGGGAGCCCGATGTGGGATTCGATCCCAGGTCTCCAGGATTGCGCTCTGGGCCAAAGGCAGGCGCTAAACCGCTGCGCCACCCAGGGATCCCTAAAAAGCCTTAATTATTCTATTGTTAAATTACTGCTCAAGAGATTCAGCTCCATTGGCTCTGTATTGGAGGAGAGAAATATCATTGTGAGGGTGTCTGTCAGCCTACATGTTTATCATTTGGGTGAAATCTGTAAAAATAAACAAGGAAGCAAGTCTCAAAGCAACAACGACAACAAAAGTTGAGATGTAACCCAAAAGGTAGCTAAGGGTATCTATGGTTAGAAAGAGAAAAGCAAAAATAAATAAATAAATAAATAAAAATTAAAAAGAGAAAAGCATTTGCCAGGCAACCCCCATCCCTACTCTTCTTCATTCCCTGCTTGCATATGTGTGAATATCTTAGGATTTCTATTTAAAACATCAAAAAAAAAAAAAAACCACCAGATGATATAGCACCTCCTTTCATCTTCTGTTCCAGATATGGCACCAGAACTCTTGCAGGATCTGGGAAATCATCTCTCCCCCAGGCAAAGTTGAGGGACTGCTATGGACTCAGGAATCACTGCTGCTTTTTTAGCTAGTAGTGGCCATGCCCCTTATGACCCTGTATACCCAGGCAGGCTTCAGGTCTTCTAGGAAAGAGACATATGTAAATAACACCTTGACATTGGAGTTCAGAACCCCATTTCACCTCTATAAATGATAAAGCAGTGTTATTACATAGAAGAGGAGGCAGATTGATGCATAGAAAAATAATGGAAAAATAATTTAAAGAAATACTAATTGTCTAGCTGTATTTCTCTTGAATTGCAATAAATAAGCACATAACTGTATTTTTGTTGTAAAACATTCAGACATTACATAATAATAATAATAATAATAATAATATTGCTGAAATCCCACCTATCACCTCAGTCTCAAGCCGGAAGTAATTGCCAGTTTGGTGAGTGGTTTCTTTTCAGTTCTTTTTCTGTGGATTTTCATGGAAGTATACTTCTACAGATACATTATATGTAATATATATATATTTATCTATATAGAATGATGGAAAAAGAAAGAAATACATTCTTTCAAGATCTTTGAGTCTTGCTTCCTTATTTGTTTTTTATGGATTTCACCCATATGATAAATATGTAGGCTCACAGTCCCCCTCACAATGATATTCCTCTCCTCATCTCTCCCAGAGCAACATGAAGCTGAATATATTCTTTCTAGCCAGGTAACTCCTATTGCTATTGTGGGTTTTGGGTTTTTTTTTTCCTTTTTGTTTTTTTTTAGTAAAAATAAGACACATAAAAGGTAATTTTAAGAGTACCCAAGTGTCAAAGTGAAAAGTAAACCTTTCTCTCTGCCCGATCTCTGTCTCTCGAGAGTAATACTGTGAAATGCTTGTGTGTGTGGTTTCATTTTGGAAGCAAGCTTAATAACTGGAGAAAGGCATAAATGTTAACTTTAAGCAGGCACTCTTTCTACTCAACCATTCACAATGAAACAGATTGCATGGGGAGGCACCTGGTTGGCTCAGTGGTTTAGCATCTGCCTTTGGCTTAGGGCATGATTCCGGGGTTCTGGGATCAGGTCCCACATCAGCCTCCCTGCAGGGAGCCTGCTTCTCCCTCTGTCTGTGTCTCTGCCTCTCTCTGTGTGTGTCTCTCATGAATAAATAAATAAATAAAATCTTAAAAAAAAAAAAAAACAGATTGCACAGGTAGCATCGAGTGTACACCAGACCTGAGTCTGGGGAAGGGAGGTAGTGAATCAGGTTCTCTCTTGGAGTCTGCTCAGATTGCTGCCTTCTTACTATGCTGTTTCCTTGCATGTCCTTCATGAGGGTCCCTGTTCTTGGAGGCCACCTCTCACTACTGGAGTCTCTGACACTTGTGTTTTGAACTGTGCCCATCACTGCCCCTTATCTCGAACCTCTCCTCACCTTCTACCAAGCATCCATCAAGTCCTGTCAGCCCCTCTGCCTAACGACTCACCAGCTCATCTTATCCCATCCACAAGGCTTCTACCTTAGTTCAGATTCTTCTGCATGCTTTGGATGGTATTGCAAAGCTTCCTTTCTGGCCTCCTCTTTAGATGAGCCCCTGCCCAATCTGTCGGATTCACTTATGAAATTACAAGCTGGGCATATTGCTGCTCTGCTTAAAACCCTTCTGTGTCCCTCTGTCACCTATGGAATAAAGCCCTGCTTCTAGATTACTCCCGCTGCACTTCTGCCCTCTTAGGTAGGAGCCATGTCCATGTCTCTTCTGTGCCACGAGACCTGCAGGCAAGGCTGGAGGTGCTGTGTTCTTGCCTCACCTCGCCTGTGCTTTCATGGAGAGCACATCCCTCACCTCCATTGCTTTTCCTCCTCCTGCCCAGCTGTTAACTCTGGAAGCCCCTGAGGCTCAGTGGTGCACTTCTTCCTTAGTCCTCCTCTGCTTGGAGAAGAATCAGGAGCTCTGCCTCTTTGTGCTCCTAGTTCCATTTGTATTATTCTATAAGCGTGTTTATTGCTTTGTAATGAAGCTTCTGGTTTGCTAACCTGCCTCCCTCCTCCATACTGTGACATCTTTGAGAATGGAAATGTTGTCTTCCTGTTCTTACCATGAATTCCCAGCATTTAGCATTGTGTCTGCACCTAGTAGGCTCCCTCGGAAGGCAGGCTGCAAGAATACATCAGCCTGACACCTATGCTAGCTCCAAATCGATGTCTTCTAATTTTCATTCTTTTCCTCATTCAGATCCTTTTTTATCCTGTTTCTTCCCTATCACCTTCACCATCCTTTTCCTGCTTCTCCTAGGTATTATTCCCAGGCATGTAGCATAGCAATATATAGGGAATTATCATAGTGAGGTCTTGTTTTGACCACCTTGCCTTGTTTCTTATTTTGGGTCATTGAGCCAGTCAGTTCCGTGACACCCTCTATAGTCCCGTTTCTTGGCTACTTAAAAAATTCTTTTGGAGTTGGCACGATTGGTAGCTTGGGTGGCTGTTAGAAGAGCATTATGCTTTCTTCATTAATTTACATGACATTTTCTTAATGACCATGTATCTTTTGTAAAGAAAAGGGGTTTGTTTGCCCAAATTATAAGCAAACGTAATTTAAGTACTAGAGTCTTGATTAAGCAAAGTGAAGCATCTGTGAAGTCAGGGGTTTCAGCAACCCATAAATTCCCTTTGATTTATAAGATCCTACACTCATTTGACAGTAATCTCTTGGCCTTGACATTTATCTGAGTCATATTCTCTTGATATGAAAAGTCAGAGTCCAAGCAGAAGTAAGTAAGTCAATGCTGAGTTATTTCTGATTACCATTTGATTATAAATTCATATGCGATCCTTGGGTTTACTTGAGATTTTGAATTAACGGGATATATCACCATCAGTTATAGAACATGGACTACATGGTTCATTAAAAGAACCATATTTGGAGGCTGTTAATGAAAGTTGGTATTTTTTAAGTTTATTTTTTGGTAATCTCTACACCCAAAGTGCGGCTCCAACTCATGACCCTAAGATCAAGAATCACAGTTGTCCTTCTAACTGTGCCAGCCAGCATCCCAAAGGTCTATATTGGTTAAATAAACAAAATATATACATTTCTCTCTCTTGCCTTCATCTGTCCTTTCCTGTTTTTCACTCTGTCTCTTGCTCAGACTTGTTTCCAAGAAACCATAAGGTAGAGATAATATGGCCGCATCACTTCCAGAGAACTTACACTGATCTCACAGGGGCTATTGGCAAATCAAAATTAGATTGGATCACAAGTAAGACAAGTTGAGTCACAAGCTCTCTGTAGGAAGAGGCATATCGTCAGCTGTTTCAAGACCCAGTGGTGTCTGTTAGGATGCAATTTACAGAATCACATTGGAAGAAGCAGAAATGAGGCAGAGTCTTTTTCAAAGGCAGGGGGTTAGTGCATTATTCTTTTCATTATTGGTCTAGGTCTTGCCAGTTTGGCAACCATAAACTTACAGTGCTTTGACAGCATGCAGATGTCTCTGGAGCCCAATGCCATAGATGGCGGCATTATCCAGAAGAAGGTAGACTTGGTTTTCACATGCTTGTTTGCCCAAGATATCCATAGTTGGAATAATAGTTTATGTTAATTCATTCTGGAAGTTGGCCAAAGCTGCTTCTCAGCCTCTGACAGCTGAAGCCCAGCTACCTGGGCCAGTTTGTTCACTTAAGCTTCCATTCCCAGGTAAGGCCTGTCTCTTCTCTCAGTCCTGGGTATATATTAGAGACTATCTTCAGGCACACAGAAGAACATTGGAGGATCTTTACCCTTCTAGTAAATCTAGATTAAGAGACTGACAATTTTGGTGAATAATAATGATTGGTAATATGTTTCAAATGCTAGGTATGTTCTGGACACTCTTTAAAACTTCATGTAAATTGTCCCATTTAATTCTTCTGGCCATTTTATGAGATACTTCATTTTAGTAATCCCATTTTATAGAGCAGGTGCTTCAGGGTGTATAACTTACGTAAGGTCACTCAGCTAGGAATTGGTAGGGGAACTGAGATTTATGTCCAGACATTCCATGTCCAGAGGCTGAGTATTTCACTACCATGTGGCCTCTGGATACCTCCCGATAATAAGACATGTAGCCGAGTCTGAATTTCTGCCTCCACCTTTTACTTTATAAGCATATTTATTTATTTTCTTGGAACTGCAGTAGCTCATCTGTGGAAAAGAGACTTAAAAACCTACTTCATAGAATTGCTTTGAGGATTTATACGTAAAATGCTTAGTAGTTCCCAATACCTTTTAAGTACTCAGTAAATAGTAGCTAGTCTTATTAAATAATTTAAGAAACCCAACTTGGTTGGATCTAGATAAAGCAAAGCATTGTCAAGGAGCCAAAGGCTATCTGTGATTGTCTAAACCCCTCACCAGGTAGATTTATAATATCTTTACAGGTCTATGCCTTTTGGAAAATCAGACTGGAAGGAATATCACATTTGCTGAGATTCTATAAATGTTGTATGGAACAAAGAACCATGATGTAGGAATTAAAAGTCTGGAATTCTAGAGCTAGATTTGTGATGAACTAGCTAGCTGAATTTAAACTAATTCTTTAAACCCTTCCATGCCTTGTTTTTCTTTGTTCGTGAAGATACAGAGAAAGGGGAGCCCTTTTGCACTGTTGGTGGGAATGCAAACTGGTATAGCCAGTTTTGGGAGAAAACAGTATGGAGTTTCCTCAGAATGTCAAAAATGGAACAGCCCTATGTTCTAGTGATCACACTACTAGATATTTACCCAAAGAATACAGAAATACTAATCGAAGGGATACATGCACCCCAATGGTTATAGTAGCATTATCTACAATAGCAGAATTATGTAAACAGCCCAAATGTCCATCGACTGATAAATGGGTAAAAAAGTGTGATATATATATGCAATGGAATATTAGTCATAAAAAGAATGAAATCTTGCCATTTGTAATAACATGGGTGGAGCTAGAGAATACTATGCTAAACAAAATAAGTCAGAGAAAGGAATACTGTATCATTTCACTTATATGTGGATTTTATGAAACAAACGAACATAGGGGAGAGAAAAGGAAAGACAAACCATAAAACAGACTCTTAACTCTAGAAAACAAACTGATGGTTACCAGAGGGGAGGTGATGGGAATTAAGGGTTGCACTTGTGATGAGCACCAGATGTCATATGTAAGTGATGAATCACTAAATCCTACACCTGACACTAATATTGCACTACTGTTAACTAGCTGGAATTTAAATAAAAACTTGGGAAAAATAAAAGAACAATAAGGGGCTGGGTTTGGAAATGGGGGCTAGCAAATTGGATGTGCTCTGTAGAACTTTTGAGTAAGAAATTCTGTGATTCCGGGGATCCCTGGGTGGCGCAGCGGTTTGGCGCCTGCCTTTGGCCCAGGGCGCGATCCTGGAGACCCGGGATCGAATCCCACATCGGGCTCCCGGTGCATGGAGCCTGCTTCTCCCTCTGCCTGTGTCTCTGCCTCTCTCTCTCTCTCTCTCTCTCTCTCTCGCTCGAATAAATAAATAAAATAAAATAAAAAAAAGAAATTCTGTGATTCCAAATCTAAGCCAATTCAGGTTGGTATAGTAATTGAGTAAATGATGCCCGGAGTTCCTGGTCCCCTTTATTCTGTTGTCTGCGTGGAACTTGGTCAGAGGTCAGGGGGTCATCATTCTGAGCCACTTCCAGGAAGCTCCAGGATGATGTGCTTTGCCATCATCAGTCTAATGTGATGACCCCTAGGTCAGTGCAATGGACCTCACATTAGCTTGAGCAATTTCATTCTTCCTTTCACTTATTGATGATCGTGTTAGGAAAACATCCAACAGTCCTTCGCCCCCTGACTATAATTTTAGCTTGTTTTCTTTTTGGGGGGTTGGGGAGAGGCAGGTGGAGAGGGAGAGGGAGAGAGAGAATCTCAGTGATGCTCCCTGCTGAGCACAGAGCCCAATGCAAGGCTCAATCTCAAGATCATGACCTGAGCTGAAATCAAGAGTCCAATGACTCAGTCAGTGACTGAGTCACTCAGGTGCCTCTAGCTTGCCTTCTTCCTCTTGATTAACATCCATCATGCTTATTGCTTGCTATCTGCCATATTAGTTACATTATTTTCTTTATTCTTTGTGTATTTATTGCCTTGTGTTTCAAAGTGACCTTTTTAAAAATATTATTAATTAATTAATTAATTAATTAATTTATTTATTTATTTATTTGAGAGAGAGACAGAAATAATGACAGAAAGCACAAGCGGGGAGGAGAGGGCGCAGCAAGCCTGATGCGGGGCTCGATCCCAAGACCCTGGGGTCATGCCCTGAGCTGGAGGTAGATACTTAACCAACTGAGCGACCCAGGTGCCCCAAAGAGTGCCTTTTTATCCTACTAATTTGCAACCCTTTCCAGCCTAAGAAGCAATGATCTGAAAGCTCCTTCTGCATTCTCCCTTATTAGATGTTATAAATGCAGATGTACCAAACTCTGCATGGTGTAATAGACTTGGATTCGAACAATTCCTTATTTTTTATCTTTAACTTTGGATAAATTACTTAACTGGAGCATCAGTGTTGTTGTATATAAAATGGAAAAGACCTACCCTTCAGAGACATCATGGAGACTAGAGAAAATGTCATTAAAATGAAGTACTGAGCCAGCGCATAATGAGTGCTATTGTTTGCAAAGTAGCTAACACAATAATGCCCAAACATAGAACAGAGAAAAGAAAGCCTTTTATTAAAAGATCAAAGTGAAAACAAAGTTGAGAAATATGGGATGCCTGGATGGCTCAGGGGTTGAGCATCCGCCTTCAGCTCAGGGCGTGATCCTGGGGTCCTGGGATCGAGCCCCTCCTCAGGCTCCCTGTGGAGCCTTTTTTGTTGTTGTTGTTCTAGTAAAACTTTATTCACAAAAAAAAAAAAAAAACAGGAGTGAAAAGACTCCCGCGCACAAGTCATTTTTTGCTGATCTAAAAGGATGAAAATATATTTGGCTAAAGTTCTCGAAAATTGGTCTATCTCCAAGAAGACAAAGAAACTGTATAAAATTTAGGTCATTTTTGGTAGACTGATTTAAACAATGTTTCCTAAACCCCCAGGTTCTCATTTAATCCTCCATAAAGATTGAGAAGATAAAAAACTATATTCCCATTTTACAGATGAAGATACCGCAGCTCACTGAACTTAGCGAGTCATTCGAGATCACACAACTAGTATGGGGTAAAGCCAGGACTCCAACCAAGGTCTGTGTTAATTCTAGGTCCGTGATTTCCCAGCATCATAAGTGTTGCCTGTAAGCACCCTGAGCCTGAAAGGATTATAAAGAAGGATCAGAAAATGCCAGTTTTATCCTAAGAAAGTCATCAGTGATGAACTCAAATTTATGAGTAAGATGTTCATTAAAGCCCTTTTTCCAACATTACAAAATTGGAAACAATCTAAATGTCCAATATTCAAGGGAAGGTTGAACAAATTACGATGTAGCTATTGAAAATAGCTACATCCCTCTGCCTCTGCCTCTGTCTCTGTGTCTCTCATGAATAAATAAATAGAATCTTTAAAAAAAAGTTGAGAAACTATTTGCCATTCATTGGCAAAGTAATATCATTACTGTATGAAAAATCTTTACAAAATAATAAGAAAATATCTGTCCCTAATTTTTAAAAATGGACAAAGGTCCTAAACAAATAGCCAGTACATCTATGAAAAAAATATTTAGCCTTACAAGTAAATAATGGATAAAATGTGCATTTAAACCCCAGCATATACTTTTTCTGAAGGCTTTATTTTTTTATTTATTTTGAATAATGATGAAGAGGATGTTAGATTCCCAAGCATCAGTCCTCTTTCTCTCTGCCCAGACTATGGAATACATGGAGAATTATGCAGCCCTTCACTCCTCTCATCCTCTTGTGACACTAGTCCTGATCTGCTTCAGCCTTCCACAAATCTACTGCTTCTGCCCTTGCTTCATGCAGAGAATGGAAATGCTGATTTGGCTACTTTGTCAGACCCTCTTTGGGAAAGTGAGCACAGGCCAGTGTGGTTCCTGGGTGTTTGGACCTCTCTGAGGTGTTCCATCATGCTCCCTCAGGGAAGGGAGCCTTCATTCTCCCCAGAGCTTTCTTGGGGGCCTGGCCACATCTAGTGGAGTCCCAACATTGAAGCTTTATTCCTTCCCTTTCTTATTCTTTACCCCTCTCTCAGTTATAGCTTCTGAGTGTAGTCTGGAGACAGGTGATCTGGTTCATTGTCTTGTCCTCCAAACATGTCACTTACTCCTTGTGTCCTTTTCCTGTCATTCAGTTGCATCATGTTGGCCATGACAGGTGGGTATTCCATGATCTACTTCTGTGAGACCGAAACCAAAAGGTTAAGTGAAATACTAGGAATGAAAAACATGTGGAAGGAGAGGAGGGTCAGGGTGGATGGGGTAAATGGGTGATGGGCACTAAGGAGGGCACTTGATGGAATGAGCAGTGGGTATTATACTATATGTTGGCAAATCAAATTTAAATAAAATATATTTTTAAAAACCCACATACTGTTTCCTGTATTAAAATTCTATTATGGGGGCGCTTGGGTGGTTTAGTTGGTTAAGCCACCAGTTTTTGATTTTGGCTTAGGTCATGATCTCAGGGTCATGAGATCAAGCCCCGAATCAGGCTCTATGCTCTGTGGGAAGTCAGCCTGAGATTCTCTCTCTCCCTCTCCCCCTGCTTCCTCCTCCCTTTCCCTAAATAAATAAAATCTTTAAAAAAAATTAAAAAATAAATTCTATTATATACTCTTTCTCCTACTTCTTGTGTATGTACTAGAGGATAAAGATCATCTGGGGCAGACCTTGCCTTCATTTGGCTCAAGCTATAATGGCGTAGATGAAAATGTATTTGGAGACCAGCAAGGAGAGATGGGTTTCCTTCTCTATCAGGTCAGGCAAACTGGCCAACTTGGGCTAATACATTTTAGAATCCACAAAATGAAGGGATGACACAATGACTGTCGAGGACAATCTGACTCCAAAGATCCATTATAAATATCTATTAATTGAAGGAGAGAATGAGGAAAGGGGTAGATGTAAAGAGAGAAAAAATTTCAACCCAGCACTTGCTTCTGGCCAGCACCATGACGGAGCTTGCACATGTGACCCTGTTGAATCCTCACAAGGACGTTGGGCTGTAGATCGGTTTTTCTCATTCCCATTTTGCAGCTAAAGATACAGAAGCTTGTGAAGGTTGGCTGACTTCTTATGCTGAGGTTAACATCCAAGCCACGATCTAAACAAAGCTTGTGGAAAGCAGAAAACTGAAAGAGAGAGGAGACATATGTCCAGCATTGTAATCTGTGGTTTTGCTCTCCAGACTTTCTGGACACAACCTGTCCACAGAAGCAGGGAACAGTCTCCTTGTGGATGTGAAACGGCCACAGCACTTTTGTCGTCTCTACTGAGTTGTTCATTTAGAAAGACAACTAAAGCAAAAATAAAAATTAAAAAGTAAATGAACAAATAATGGGTATTTTGCATCAGAAACAAGAATATCTTGATCTAAGATAAATTTGTGGTTCTCTAAATATTTTTACCAATGCATTTTGACAATCTCCTTCACACCTCTGCCCTATATTATACTTTGCAATAATAATACTAATAATAGAAAAGTGAAAAAATCATTTTTTAAACTTGAGCTCCAAATGACAATGAAATGTGCTGTTCTTGACTTCAAAAAGTTTGGTCATTAACCGTCTTTCATTGTACTTGGAAGCCTCATTGGATTTCTAACTGTGTTGTTTCCTGAAAGCTTGCTGGATATGATGACACTCCAAATACACTGAACAGAATTAATTCAAGAATAAAAAAAATCATTTCTCCTCGTGTGTCTCAATCTGATATTTGCCATATGGGAAGCTCAGCATTATTCGCGCAGCGGGCTAATTTATGGCAAACACACATCCACATTCAGTGAAGATGGGAAAACACAGCCTCTCTCTCCTTTATTTTTATAAGATCGACTGTGGACTTTTTTCTTTGCTTTGCCTGCACTGATTCAAATTTAACTAAATGCAGACTCTCTGGCAATAGGGGTGGGAAGTGGGCTGCTGCTGATGGGTACAAAAAGAATATCAACAACATTCAAATCGCATCTAAAGAGATGGAGAGAATCCCGGAGTTTTATCATGGCCTGCTTTTTAGATGTGAGAATCCAGACATCAGAGTTGACTAATGAGATGTTCTGATGTTTTACTGTGTTGGAAGATTCCCCATTGCCAACTAGGGGTCATTACAGCTAGAAACTCTGTAGTGTTTTAGAGTTGAATAATCACTAATTAATCTTTCAATTAATCCATTTTCTCTTAACTAAGAAATAATCCCATGTATGTTGGCTTTGCTTTTTGACCATCGTTCATGGTTGCCACATAAATAATAACCCTTGTAAACGTGGGGTTGCACATATATCTGTGGGCTTCATTACCTCATCCTTAGAACTACAAAGTTGAGTTCCTCCCAGCGAGGCCTTTGCCCAGCTTCTCCATACCTGGTGTGGCAGTAGACACCACAGAGATGTGAGTGGACAGGGAAGAGCAGAGGCCCAGACAACAGAATGTTATTCAATGGTAAAGCAGGAAAGCCTCCTCACTGGCCAGGACTAAGGTCTCACAGCCATGAGCATGTGAGAAAACCTTGTGGAGATGCTTGGTGGTGTCCAACCAAAGAGCTTTCTATTTTACTCTCAGGTAGACTCCAAGTGGAGGGCCTTCTGAGGGAAGCTGCATATTCTATTACTCTTTTTTTGTTGTGAATGTTGCCGCTGATTCACTAAGGCCCATTTGGAAAGGGATACCTCCGCATGGGAGCCTGCTAGAATAAAAACTTCAATTTGGAGAGAGTGTGATTCCCTGATACTGTGGGAAGCCCACTGGATGAGAAGCCTGATGTCTCAGAGTTGAGTCTTGGCTTCACTACTCACTAGTACTGTGAACTTCAGCAAGTCCAAACTTCTTTGAGTCACATTTGTTCTTCTATAACATGGGAATTATAGTGATTGCTATGGCTACGTCAAAGAGTTGTGAGGTCTGATGGGACGATGGTTGTGAAGGCTTTTGTAAAAGGCAAAACACCACCATCTTTAGTTAGTTAATTCAGTCTCCTATAACAGAATACCATAGACTGGCTGGCTTAGCAACAACAGAAATTTATTTCTCATAGTTTTAATGGGTAGGAAGTCCAAGTTCAAAGTGCTGGCAGATTTGGTGTCTGGTGGAGGCCTGCTTTTATTTTTTCCTTTTTTTTTTTTTTAATTTAAAGTAATCTCTACTCCCAATGTGGGGCTCAAACTCATCACCCCAAGATCAAGAATTACATGCTATACTGACTGAGCCAGCCAGTCACCCCAAGGGTCTGCTTTTTAGTTCTTGTTATGTCTCCACATGGCAGAAGTAGCAAGGGAGAGGAGCTCCCAGGGCACAGGGCCATTCATGGGGCTCCACCCTCATGACCTAATCACTTCCCAAAGGCCCCAGCTCCTCACACCATCACGGTGGGGATTAGGTTTCAGCACATAAGCTGGGATGGGATGGAGGTGGACACACAGACATTCAGTCTATAGCAACCACCAAAGTGAAAGGGATGATTTGTTTTTTTTGTTTTTTGTTTTTTTTGAAAGGGATGATTTGAAGGTAAAGTTTCCTGATGCTTATATTACCATAAGGTGGAAATGTACTTGGAAGGGGATTCTCTTAAAGCTGTGCATTCAAAATATTTTCACAGAAGTATAAAAATATCAGTTGTCCATCTGAAAATATGGGGATGTAGCCTAAAGACAATTATGAAAAAGCCTCAGGCTTCCAGTAGACGCCTTCCTTAGGGATAGATTGACTCTTGGGATTTCATACTTGCTCTTCCCAGTGAGGCACAGTCCGGACACCTGTCATATCTCCAGCATGAAGCTTATATACACATATTTTTTTTTCTTTTTTGGAGAGTTAAAATGGCAAAACAGAGCCTTTGATTTGGGTCTTGGTTCACTAAGATGAATGAAACCTGTTTGAGCGACAGCTGTGTGCCAGGAATTTACTAGTTCCTGTGCATCTGCAAATCTGAGCTTTGCTCTCTTCTTCCTATCAGATTTGTGATCCCTGTAATCTCCCATTGCCCCACTCAGGTCGTTATCATCATCAAATTGGTTGTCATTAGTCATTAGTCATAATGACTAAGATGTCATGAGTGCTTAAATTGTGTCTAAATTGTGACTAAGATGTCATGAGTGCTTAAATTGTGTCTAGCATTGCTCTAAGTACTTGCTGTGCATTAGTTGAAGGCACTACACTGTCATCAACATCCCCATGTTACATACTCATGTCAAAGACTGAGTTTTACCCAAAGGCTGTAACTAGTAAGAAGAGGAGCTTTGTCACCGAGGAAGTGAAGCCCTATAATCAAGTATGTGAGCACTTTGCCTCAGGAAGCTTTACAAAAGGGAAATGAGTGGTTTGTGAGTTCAGGTCCAGCATAATAATTTTTAACCAGGTTTACAAGATATTATTAATATTTTAAAAAGAATGTCTTTGCCTATGCTAACTCTACCCCTGGTTAGAGATACGTCTCTTTACTGGAGTGGATCTGGCTAGTGAGTTAACATCAGTTACTTCATGCCATTTTGACTCTTGTGTCTTCAGTGGAACTTAGGAAATGCATGCCTTTAGGAGATAAAAATCTTTCAGAGAAAGGGGTGCTGTAGTTTGGAGGATATCCCAATCTATCACACAAATATTATCAAATCGGGTAAGGGCACAAAGAACTTCAGCTGCTGGTGATGGCTTCAGAAGCCAGTGACTCTGGAGAAGAGTATTGAAAGATGAAGAAGAAGAAGAGCCAAGTGGAAAAAGGGGCAACAGACATCCTAGATGGAAAATGTTGTGAGGCCATGTGTGAAAGAGAAAGCATGGTGACTACAGATGACAAGAAGCCAGTGTTGCTGAGGACAGGAAGAGTAGAAGGTTGTAGTCCGAGGTGAGTAGATCAGGAGAATGGGCTGTGAAGGGTCTTGGGCACCACATGACTAGACCTGGCTTTCTCTTGAGCTGGGGAAGCCTGGAGTGCTGAGGGGGAGTCTGTGGGGACAGTGTGGTAGATGGTGCCATCAGGGGGCCACTCTGCAGCTGCAGAAGCTCTGGACCAAAGCAATGCCTGTGGTTAAAGAGAAAAAGGGATGAGAGTGTGAGCTGTGTGGAATTTTCTGCCTCAAAAAAGAAATGAACAGGGGTGTCTGGGTGGTACAATTGGTTAAGCTTCTGACTCTTGGTTTTGGCTCAGGTAGTGATCCCAGGGTAGTTGGATCAAGCCCTGCCTCCGGCTCTGTGCTTAGTCTGATTGAGATTCTCTCTCCCTCTCCATTTGCCCCTCTCATTCATGCTGTGTCTCTCTCTGTAAAATAAGTTATTAAATCTTTAAGAACAGAAATTAGCAAGAAGAAAAAGTGAAATATATACTGAAAAGATAGTAAACATGGCAAGTGACCAAATTTTTTAAAGTCATCAATAAGATTAATTGTATACCACATTGAATAAATTGGTACTAAAGACAATAAGATAATAGTAGATAAGTAATAAAACAACACAATCTAATAATAACAAGAATAAAAAAACACTTTGGTGACGTGACATTAAGAGTAGGTGGAACAAAGAAAGTGATATAGTATGTCAAAACAATGTAACAATGAGTAATTTGGAAGTAGAATTTTGGAGAAAGAAGTTTTCATTGAGTTTAAAAAATTGATAGGACAAATAAAAAGTGTGAATTCCTAACTGGAATTCTCAGATGTAGCACATTCAGTGACTCCTTGGTAGAGAAAGGAGATACAGAGTATCCCGGAGGACAGGGAGCATCTATGGTCTTGCCCAGAGGACTCTGAAGGCTCAGGAGCAAAACCTCCATCCAGGGGAGTAATCAGTCATCCTTCCGTGGCTTTGGTGACTGTCTCCCCTCAGGCCTTGCACCCATGTACCGCAAGGAGCCCCTGCGTTTCTAATTTGCATGACTCCATTGAGGATCATGCTGTAAAGTGCAGTCAGTAATAAAGGCAGAGGAGCAAGTCTAGGAGGAAAAAGAAAGAGAAGATAATGACTTTGATTTGGAATGTTTTGAATTTTAAATACCTAAGATTAATCGAAGGTGATAGAGCCACAATAGGCAGTGTCCACTGAAGATAGTAAATACAAGTGTGGGCACACACGTTAATAGTGGGGATGGAAACAGACCTGAAGGTCAGTGTTGTTCTTGTGGAGAAGGTCAAAGCAACAGAGAGAAGAGAGGATTGAAAGTCCTGTATTGGGCATAAACATAAAGACAGGGAAGCAAAGGCTAGAAGCTAATGTGTGTCAAGAAAGAAGTCTAAGATGGCCAGAAGCTAGTGCCAGGATTAGGAAAATTAATCTCATGACTCTGGGCTCATCAGTGTAATTCTGATGGATGGAGATTCCTGAAATGACCCCTGCTGTTGACTGTGCCTCATGGAGACAGAGACAGTGATTTCTCAAAGTTCTTTGTATCCTTATTTCTTTTGACCAAGCTGAACTTAAATCTAATATTTCTTTGAATTTCTGCTGTTGGCATCAGTTCAGGTTCTTTTTTTCCTTCCCTATAAACATCAGTTTAAAGATAACCTCATTCATCAGACCATCAATGAACAAAGAGGGATGGAACTTGAGAGAAATCGGTCGGAGCACCTGAGCAGCCTGGATACTCTCCAAACCTGGTAAATGATTCCTAAAAGATGAGAGAATTCAAATTCTGGCTTCCACTGAGAATTGAATATTTCCCCAACTGCCTGGTGCACAACCCCAGCTGAGACCTAATGCAAGTATTTTGCTTAAGAGAGAACTCGCAAATGCGAGGTGCTTCTAACAATATGTGTCAAGCAGTGTGTAGCCGATGGTAGGAGTTAGATTTATGCATATTGTGGTTGTCCATTTCCAGCTGCTTTTGTGAAGTCAAACTTTTTTTATGTTAACAGATCACATTATTATCACATTTAGTGGAGAATAATGAGATATGATGGTGATACATCATTGGCAGCTCGTAGTGCCATTTGAAAACATGCTTGTTTTTAAATCTGCAATAATAGGTCAAAGAGAGAGAGAGGCACACTCTGACATGCACACAGCCACAAGCACAGCTCTTAGCGGCGAGTCCTGAGTAGCTCTTTGTAAATGCTTTATTGCCAGAGTGTACCTCAAAAGTGGCTCACAAGAGTGCCCTGTTTCTCCCAATTAATGAAGGGGATAAAGACATCTCAGAGTTGAGATAAGTGACCAGTGGGATTTGCTCAAATTCTGAGGAACACTGTTAGAATGGAATGGATGGAGGTTACCTTAAGGGATTGGTGCTGCATTGATTCTGTAAAAAGTGTGTTTGATGTTGTGAAAACAAGTGTTCAAGTCACTCAGTGGCTATGGGAATCACAGCAGAATGCTGTAGTTGCCATGCTGAATTGTCAAAGTATTTTCTACAACCAGCCGTCTATTCTGTTTCTCTCTGTTTTTCCTTTATCTTTCTTTCCCCTTCTCTGGCTTACCCTTGGAGAAGTATGGATGGAAAGAGAAATGAAGTGCATTATATAGGATAATAGAAGGTGTGTTTTCTGTCTTTACCCCACACCCCAAGCCTTGAAAGCATTTCTCCTGTGGCTCTTGCAGCCCATAAATTTATCTAAACCTTTGGTAATCAAGTTGTATTTCAGTGTGTGCTATTTTGTGTCATAGAGAATCCCATAGTGTCCCTATTTGGCATGAGGTAAGATATTCTATTTATTAAAAACTTTATACCATTCAAGATTTAGGAGATGAAGAAGAGCCTCTTGGGCAGAGGGTATAATGTATGATTGACATGTCTGGGGAATTAGGAATTAGAGAGATTCTGCGTTAGCTCGTTGAGAGGGTGCTGATGGTGATGACAAATAAGACAAAAGGCTGCAGAGAGGTGAGGTCCTAGAGAGCCTTAGTGCAAGGCTAAGCATTTCAACTTTACACTGGAAGGAAACAGAGGAGAGGGATAAAGGACTCAATCATCTTCAGACTGTAAAATGTCAATGGTGTCCCTCAGGAGTTTTCTGGTTCCAACAGTGATTATTTAAAACTAAAACCATTTGCATATGGATGTGGAAGAGAGAATACGTAATTAAATTCCCATAACTGCATGTAACATTGAGTTTTTCCAGGTTAAAAAAAATCGATTGGGTGGATATTAAGTGGAATGACATTTTCAAGTATTGAAAATGGGCATAAAAGTAAAAAATGAATTTCAGTGTGTATGAAGACACTTAGGATGATAGCGATTAGATCATTTTCTCCTTAAACATCATGCCATGTGCTATCAAATATAGCCCTGGGAAGGTCCTGAGACTCGTTTTAGAGGTTTATTGATGCCTTGGGCCAGTACTTCAGGAAAAAGTAAGTCAAGCATTGGGCAATAGGATGAATATATTTGGACTTTTTTCTAAGATTCCATTTATTTATTAGAGAGAGAGCATGCACATGAGCAGGGTAGAGGAGCATGGGGAGAGGGAGAAGCAGACTCCCCCACTGAGCAGAGAGACCTGGATGTGGGACTGAATCCCAGGACCCTGAGATAATGACCTGAGCCCAAGGCTTAACCCATTGGAGCACCCAGGTGCCCCCATATTCAGTTCTTGAATCAAATGGAAAATGTTATTCTATCAATGTAGAAAGACCACAGTGGGGAGGTAGGAGCTAAATATTCAAAATGAATATGGCTACATACAGGGAGAATGCTGGCCTCAGAGCAGCGTGAGAGACCAAATGTTACGATGTCTTTGTTTCACAGGTTAGAAAGTGGAGGCTAGAGCAAATGAAAGGCTTGGTCACAGATACAGAGTTCAGGTGGCAGGGCCAGGATCCTGACCTTGTAACCATGGTTCTCATACCTCCCCTGCTTGCCTACCTCATGGTCAACACAGGGTTCAGTTTGATTTGTTATATATGTCCTGTGAAACCATCAAGATTTTCTTGCCTATTTCTCTTTCTCCTTGGTAATGCTGGCTTAGTGACTACATTTCAAACCCTGAATCATTGTCAAATAAACACCCACCACAGGATCAATTTTCCTGCTTACCTTATACGGAATACATCAATTTATGTTCTAATGTCCTTCCCCATGAGCAGACGGTAGGCATCGGACACAGCTTGTTGATGACCCAAGATGGCAGTAGCGTACCTCTCCTTGAGATGGGAAAGTAAAAGACAAATACAGGCCAGGATAAGGAATCCAGACTCCATGAGGATAAATCCAAGGGGGCCAGACAGATCATGGGATCCCAGAGAATGGGCAGTGAATTCTGGGAGGTTAGGAGGCATAGAAATGAGCAAAGGAAGTCAAGGCCATTAAGAATTTCTGAGGAGAGGGACCCCTGGGTGGCACAGCGGTTTAGCGTCTGCCTTTGGCCCAGGGCGCGATCCTGGAGACCGGGGATCGAATCCCATGTTGGACTCCCGGTGCATGGAGCCTGCTTCTCTCTATGCCTGTGTCTCTGCCTCTCTCTCTCTATGTGACTATCATAAATAAAAAATTTAAAAAAAAAATTCTATAAGAATTTCTGAGGAGGAAGCAGGGACTCAGTGTCACTTTATAAAGTAGTTATCTTTTGTGTTTGCATATGGGGTACTTAAAGGGGCTAAAAAGTGTGCAAAAACACATCATTCAGATGTTATATTTTCATCTTGCTGTTTCCAGTGACACCAGTCATCTCAGATACACCAGACGTGTGGCCTCAGTTGATAGTCACTGGCCCTTCTTATTTCACTCCTGGAAACATGTGCCAGCATTTGAGGTGACAAATGACAGATGTCAGCATACCCTGAACTTAAGTCAGGAACTTCCCGTGATGTTGCAGACTTCTGGGTCTCACAAATCGTTGCTCTATTTCTTCTCTGAGTGCATAGAATGATAGTACTTATGTCACTGGACTGCAGGCAGCAACAAATGAGGTAAGCTTTGTAAAGCTATTCCTGAAGTGCCTGCCACATACCAGGCCCTCAACACATCATTTTGTTGACCTCCCTGAACAGACCTCACAGGTCACAGGACTGCTGGTTAAGGAATGCGTAACCAGGTATAGCTGATGTTCAGTAAGTGCCTACCTTTTTTCTGGCTCTGTGCCTTTCTGTTGAATCAGTACAATACCTACGTGCACTGCTTTCGGCATTTTAAAATATACCAATGAAATATAAGATAGGCAATTTGTGGGACCAAGAGGGGTCTTAGCTGAGGTCACACAGCTGTGTAATAGCAGGGTTACAGTTAAAAGCCAAGACTTCTAGTTTCGGATCTGGTCCTCATTCTACCATGTAACTCATCTCAGCCATCAAGATGTCCAGTAGGCTTTGGTGCATTGACTACTCAGAAAAATAGTGGATGCAATGTGTAGCTGATGGTAGGAGTTTATAGGAATGGATATTTAATCTAGAGACACATTGCTGCTAGGACTCAGAGTAGATTAGCTCTTTGCATATTGGTCTCAGTGCTTATTAATACACTAAATATGTGTTATAATTAATTAGGATGAAAATCAGAAGAACCCAAGAAAATATCTCCAAACCAAGTTATACTGCTTGTAACACCAATGTTTTATTTTTACATAACATACGTCTAGAGAACTTAGCACATGAACAGGTACTTTTAGATGCGTCTTAGAACAATTAACTCATTTAATCCTGGTAACAACTCTGGGAAGAAGTACTATTGCTATTTCCATTTTTCAAATAAAGAAGATGAAGAACAGAGAGAATAAGAACTTTCCTCAAACCATATAAATATGAAGAAGCAGAATCTGGCCCCAGAATTCATACTTTTTTTTTTTTAAGATTTCATTTATTTGTTTGACAGAGAGAGAGAAACACACAAGCAGGCAGAGTGGCAGGCAGAGGGAGAGGGAGAAGTAGGCTCCCTGCCTAGCAGGCTTCAATCCCAGAACCCCAGGATCATGACCTGAGCTGAAGGCAGATGTTTGACTAACTGAGCCCCCAGGTACCCAAGAATTCATGCTCTTAAGTACTTTACTGCTTCTCTAAAATGATAAAAAACACCAAATGTTTCCCCCAATAAAGGACATAGTTTCACTCATTCTATCCCTTTCTAGAAGTTCTTCTCCTCTGAGGAACCGGAAATCTTTTCTGATTATCTTGCCTACCTATACCCTGACCCCAGAATCTCCATTTTCTTTGCTGTCTACCTCAGTTACAGGGAATTATAGAGTCCAGCAAGGTAAAAGATGGAACATTGAGATATTTTAACTGGCACCTTCATCTGTACTGTATGCTAAGTAGTAGGGATAGAGGGAAAGCAAATACACACAGTTCTTATCCTGTGGAGCATTCAGTCTAGTGGGCGAGCTAGACATTAAGGAATCACACAAATAAATGTGTATTGCAAACTAATGTAAATGCTATGGAGAAAAATATAAGGTGCTGCTCTCAGAAAATGCAATAATAACATAACCTAAATAACATAACCTAATTTACATTAGATGGGGAGGTTGTGCAAAGCTTCCTTGGAAATGTAATTTTTAAGCTTATAAATCAAGAGTACACTATAGTAGAAGAAGACTAGGGTTAGGTGTGTAAGCAAAAGGAATAGCAGTAGAAGGCTCTGGAGTAGGAAATAGATTGACACCTTCAGGAAAGTAGCAGAACACCCATTAGGATCGAATGGATCACAGTGAGTGTGGGGAGGAGAGTGACGTGGGATGGCTGGAGAGGTGGCCAGGGTCAGATCACACAGCACCTCTCAGGCTAGAGAAAACAGTTTGGATTTTATTCGAATTACAGTACAAGCCATTGGATGACTATAAAGGAGGGGACATTGCAAAGAATCAATGGGAAGAAAGTAAGAGCTCCTAGGCCAGGGGAGAAGTGACAGGGGGCAGCGGAGCAGTAGGAAACAAATTGAAGACATACTTCTGAGTTATGATGAATAGGGTTTGTTGATGGACTGGCCATGGTGACGAGTGAGAAAAGATATGTCGTGGGTGAGTCTCAGGTGTGCAGTATAAAGATTTGGTGGAGGTAAAGACCATTTACTGAGATACAAACATGGAGGTCAGGGTGGCAAGCACACCCCAGCTTTGCAGTGTAGTCTGAGTGGCTGACAGATCCCTTCATAGATGACTCCTGATGCCCCTGTAAGCTGACTCCACTGTAGCTCTCTCTGTGCTAACTCTGTGCCAACAACTGCTCAGGCCTAAAAAAGAAAAAAAACCCAGCTTTTTTTTTAGCTTCACCTCATGCCTTGGTTTTAAATAAATCTTAGACACAGATGGCCCCAAGAAATGGTCTTGCAACTTTTCTTCCAGTTTAGGAGTTTTGTTTTTTGATAGACTTCACTCCTTTCTACAAATTTGTATGATTCCAAATTCATGGTGGTGGGGCCTATTTTATGATTTATTTACTGGCTAATAATCAGGAAAAGATAGAAAATATAATTGGATCATGTAGTTATCACTAACTAGGTTTTTAAAGCTTTCTATTTTTTTCTTTTCTTTTCTTTCTTTCTTTCTTTCTTTCTTTCTTTCTTTCTTTCTTTCTTTCCTTCTTTCTTCTTTCTTCCTTTCTTTTCTTGGATACTACATAGGCCTGAAAGTTTAATTGTGCCACTTTTGGCATGTCTTTTTATGCATTTATTGAATTAGAGGCTAACAAAGATAATTCGTTGAGAAAATACCATTACTTTTCCTAACAATGAAATCAAGGCTCCTTGTCCAAAAATGAAGTTGAGTAGTTACCAGAATCTACCTATTCTTATGGATTAGTTTTTGTCATTTCCTGTAATAGACCTGCGTTTTATCAGTGGCCCTCATATGATTTCTTTGTGAAAAATATTTCTCTGTAGAGAAGAAAGTTTATCATTTGGAATGTTAAATGCAATTATATTGACATATGGTGATAATGGGATAAAGCATACGGGTTAAAGGTTGCGGGAACCATGGCTTGGCAATTAGCGATGTAAATGAAACATTCATTATCCATCATGCTGAGAAGTTGATGAACTGTACAGTAAATCTGAGCCCACAGTCAGGACTGAGATAAGTCATTTCAGACAATACAGTGGAGTATTTATGAGCACTAGGGACAATGTTGCAGATTCCTGTCATGGAGATTTCTTTACCTTATAGTTTATCATGAATAAAGACCTTACAGAGTCCAGACCACAACTCTTTCCTTCCATAAGAATATACATGAGATCCTAAAACTTCCCGTTAAAGTGAAGCATTTTTGAGAGCTGTGATAACTAAAGATGAACAACTGGAAATTTCCCCAAAAGTCCATTCCATACAAAGATGTTTGATAGACGATTTGTCTTGAAGAAAGGCTTTGCTATCTTGCAAAATAGAACCTGGATTTTGGAAGAAAACTATACATTTAAAGATCTCCGTCTTTCCCCCAAAGAATCTTAATCCTGCAGGTTGGATTATGCAGAAGTAACTGCTGTTTTTCAGTCCTTTACCAAGCGACAAAAATAACATTATGATGATATCTGAAAAATATTTTTCTAGGCTTTTCACTCTGCCATTTATTCTCTTGTGCATATTCTAAAGTGTTTCCTGTGAACATGAGAATTGTCCCTCCAGAAAATGTGAGTCTACATTGATTTTATATTTTATTGACATCTGTTCTTCTCAGGTTTTTAAAAAGTGTAATCATATAAAATAGTGTCTTCAAAAGTGAGAATGAACCACTGAAGAAATATTAAAACTTTATTTATGGTAACTGGTGACACAGCTGGAAAGCTCAAGAAGTCAACAGGAAAGGAACTTTAGAGCCGTGATACTCAGCCTTAGCCCAGAACCAGAAATTCCTTTGTTAACAGCTCAATTTGTTGAGGCTCCAGTAAGGACAAATCAGGTCATGTCCAAGCAGTGAAACCTAATAATCAAAATAACATCTGATGTTCCTTAAATTTGACTTCATGCCATCTCTCAATTCTCCGCCACATATGTTAAGCCAGACATTGTTCTAAGCACATAGAATAAATAATTTATTCTTTTAATAACCCAGAAAAGTAGGTCTATTTTTTTTTTTTTAATTTTTGGAGGGGGAGAATGGGCAGAAACAGAGGGAGAGGGGGAGAGAGAATCTTAAGCCTGTTCCATGCCCAACTTGGAGCCTGACATAAGACTCAATCTCATGACCTTGAGATCATGACCTAAACCAAAATCAAGAGTCAGACGCTTAGCTGACTGGGCCACCCAGGCTCTGCAAAGTAGTTCATACTATTACTCCACTTTATGGATGAGGAACCTGAGGCTCAGAGGTGAAAACCATCATCTAATCATCCAGGTTCACCCAGGTGGTAGACATTTGGGTTAAGCCTCAGAACCCAGCCCTGTGCAATCCAGAAGTCCTCATCAAACCACTTTGCTATATTGAGCTTGCTCCAAGTTGATCTCCCCCACCTCTCACCATCTCATTGTTCCAGTTGTGCTCCAATTTGGAGACTTCTTTTTCTACATCAGTAGACATTCAATGCCTTCCAGACTGTCTCCTATCAAACCAGAGACAATTGGTCTTTTTAGACTTTAAGAGACAATGATCCTTACCAAGAGTTAATTTGTTGAATTTGTTTTCCTGTGTCTTTCTGTGGGGTAAAAGGCTGCGTTTCTGCCCTAAGGGAATGCTAACTATCTCTAAAAGAGGTTGGATCAGCTCGGTCCTCTGTTTAAAAGCACTGTAGACCAATGGCCTACAGCACTGGTCCTCAGCCTTGACTCACCTAAGAAACTTGAACATTTTTTATTCCCACGCCTATCTCCAGAGAGACCCTTTGCCACTTGCCTAAAGGTCCCTGAAATCTTTCCCTGATCCTTTGTCCCTGGCAGTCCCAGATGTCTGGGGTCATTGCATTTCCTTGTTTGTCCTCTGCCTGCTTCCTGCTTCTCTTCTCCTCACACTCTCATGGCTCAGCAGTTTGCAATCCCAGAGGCCATGGGGCAGAGAAGAAAGAGAAGAGCCCTGCAGAAAGCTGGCTGGATGGCAGTGCAGCCCCAGATGGGGAACCCAGGCCTAAGAGGAATAGTCTACAAGTGCCGAGAATCTCAGCTGAGTGGAAGAAAGATCCAGGCTCCTTTTCGGTGAATGCTGACAATAAGAAAGGGAATTCAAGGGAAAGTTTGATGATTCTTAATCATACAAAAAACTTTATAGAGACAGGAAGTTACTCCAGGAAACAGAACTGAAGCCAACAGTGTAGAAAGTCCCAGAATCACTCCATTTTTGGAAGTCCTTTTATACTACTAGAACTATCTAACAATTACAATGAATTAATTATTCTGGTTCCCTTATAAGAAAGTGAGGTGTCTAATTATTGGGGACATTCAAAGAAAGGATAGATTACTATCACAGATATGATGTGTGATATATTCCAGTGTTAGCTTGAGAGATAATCCAGGTGCCATTAAAGTCTTTCCATCTTTAGAATGCTGTTAATCATTGATTAACAAGAGTAAGAAAAAAAAAAGAGTGAACCATATGGAAATTATAGATATTTGTAAGCAGTAGCAGAAAAATAAAAATTTGATTCTCTTGTTAAAATCAGTATCACTTTCTGGAACTCCTTAACATTTCTTTTAAACTCCTATATGCTAATGTTATAATTTTATATGCCAATAACTATAAGTTGTATTTGATTACAAAAGGGAATTGTATTCAGTCATAATCATTTGTTGATTACTGGGGGAGTCTTCAGTCCATCACTTTGAAGAAGTCAGAGAAAACAATGACTTGAATAACAGAGATCCTAGTAGTTTTGGCCATTAATCAGGACTAAGCTTCTGAAAGTCACGAAAGGAGTTGTTTATGAATCCATTCTGGTTATTTACGTCATTGTACTCCTCATAAAACAGCCCTATATATTCTACCGAATCAATGTTTCATTTCTGTTTACTGTGTTATTAATTTTTTTCTCATGAGTTGATTGCCCTGGGACACTGGAGGCTGTTTTTCATAGTTGTGAAGAAACAGTGTTTAAAAGTGAAGTTCTTGTCTCTTTGAAAACCTGGTACCCGGAAAGCTGATTTGAATTTTTCAAGAGGAAGTAAGAGCAGGTAGGGCTAGGAATGCGCCTTAGGAAGGGAGGTAATCGGATTGGTAGAAAGATGACAGTCACAGCAGATGTGGTAGGACCTGGTGCTGGGCGGAGCCAGGAGTGAGAGCTTATTTCAGAAATGGACTTGTGTCACTGACCTGAAGACCAGGCGAGCAGTCCCTCTGCATTTTCCAGAAGATAAAAGAATCCTAGGAGGATTCGCCTGCAATGGGATGATACAAAACCAGGTTTACACCTAAGGAAGCTTCAGGAGTTCAAGGAAGAATGTAGAGATAATGTCATCCTTGCAAACCCGAAATATGGGGAGAGGAAGAAAATGCTTTTTAAAATGGCAAAGTAGAAGATGGCCTGGGGATAATGATGCTCCTCTTTGTCACTGCGAAGAGGTGCATTCTAGCTGCATGCTTTCATCTATAGCTCGCATGTCCTGAGACCTCTCTTCTTAGTCCTCTGGTCTTTCACATGGTGCTTAGTGAACAAGGCCATCTTTCCCCCATGTAAACATGATTTTCTGTCTGATCCTACTCATCTTTATTTGGCAAGTGACAGAAAGAGTATTTCTTCCTCTTTGGACTGAAGTATTGTTTTATAATTCACTGAGTGATCACAGAGTACCAAAAACTTGACATAAATTCTTTCTGTTTCTTATAACCTCTCTGTAGAGGAGAAATTAACATGCTCATTTTACAGATGAAGACATTGAGGCTCAAGGACAAAAAATGTCACTCACAGCTGATGACAAACTTGAACTGGTGTTCTGTCTCTAAAATCTGCAATCTCTTCATTCCCCACAAGCACTAGATCCCATCTGGCCCCTCCATTTTGATTAATTAATTTATTTTTAATTTTTAGTTTTAAAAAATATTGTATTAATTTGAGAGAGAGAGAGAGCATGGGGGAGGAGAGGGTCAGATGGAGAGCAAGAAGCAGACTCCCAGCTGAGCAGGGAGCCTAATGAGGGGCTTGATCCCAGGACCCTGGGATCATGACCTGAGCCAAAGGCAGACATTTAAATGACTGAGCCACCCAGGTGCCCTTGGTACCTCCATTTTTTTTTTTTTTAATAAATCAGGAGAACCTAGTTCTCCCCATTTCTTTTTTTTTTTTTAAGATTTTATTTATTTATTCATGACAGACACAGAGAGGCAGAGACATAGGCAGAGGGAGAAGCAGGCTCCCTGTAGGGAGCCTGATGTGGGACTTGATCCAGGACCCTGGGATCACGACCTGAGCCGAAGGCAGATGCTCAACCACTGAGCCACCCAGGCAACTTCCTGGGCCCTCCATTTTGAACCTAAAATTTTTTTTCTTAATTTCTCTCTGATTTAGAGAAGTAAGCCTATTCCTTTCTCTCTTTTCTGCCCGAGTTTTCAAGTAGATAACCTAGTTATTATTTGAGACAATCTAATTAAGTTTAGAATATTTGTCCCTTCCTAGCCCTGCAGACTTAAAATAGATCTGCTGTCTTCTAACCAGTCATTTTGTCTGGTTTACATTCACCCCTTCTCTTCATAATTCCCGTTTCTGTACTTGCTTTCTCCCATCAGTTGCTTCCCACTTTCTTTCCCTAGGGTTATTTTTTAACAAAATTAATTAACACACAGGGTCTCCTAAGTAAGTTTCCTTGTTAAATTCCCTTTACCCACCAGTTGTAACATGATAGCAGGGAACAAGAGGTTCTGAGTTATTATTGCACATGTTTATATAAGGTATATTCGTTTGTGTGTGGTGTGACCCACTGGGTGAATGTGGGACAATTAGGAAGCCAGACGACATGGATAAAGAATAGATTGTTCAACATAGATCAGTTTTGCTTCCAGTTTTTCATTCTGGTAACCTCCCAGGGTTCAGAAAGATTTCTCTTTCTTCAGTGGGTACAGTTTGTGGGTACGGTGAGCTGTCTATTTCATTCTTTCTCAATTGGTACCTATATTAATTCAGAATTTTTTGAGCTGGGTGAATTCTTACAGTGACAACAGAAGACCACTGTGTGAAAGTCAAATTAGCCTGGGGGCACCTGGCTGGCTCAGTCCGTAGAGCACATGACTCTCGATCTCAGGGTTGTGAGTTTGAGCCCTACATGGGCTCAAAGTACAGAATACAGAGATTACTTAAAATACATTAATTAATTAAAATAAAATAAAACACACCTTTAAAAAGAAAGGAAAATTGATGAGAAATAAGTATGTGCTTAAAATAATAGAAAGTAGGTGAAGGTGATAGGATATCAGGTAATACATTCTGATTTAAGAAATTGTATTGCTGACTTGATTTGATTTTTGTTTCTTAACATAAATTGTTCCTTTTCCCAGAAGGGAAGGTTTTGGAGCAAAGATGAACTTTTCCAGTTAGTGGAAAAGAGCAAAATGTGACTTGCCCCCACTTCCCACCTTTGGTGAGAGCCACCTAGATTTTGGAATCCTTGCGTGGCTACCTGTCAATAACTTACATCATCAAAAGTGGCATTTAGCCTTCCCCAGGGGAGAAGACGTTTGCACAGTCGCAGGGGCTGTCTTTGGTTTGCCTTTAAGAATTTGCTAGAACTTGGAAACAGTTAGTTCCCAGGGTCTCAAGGCTACATCTGAACTAACTAGAGGTTGAGTAAGCTCTACCCCTATCTCGCTATGCTTTCAGATTTGTTCAGATTGTTTAATTTTTTTAAAGCAAAATCAGTATTTTTGACAAGATGATCGTGAGCATTGAACTGAAGAATCTATTCCTCAGAGGGTACCTTCATACCAGGAGCTAAGCAGCCATGGCAACTCTAACTTCTGTCTGTAATGAGCACCGATGTCCACACAGGAAAGAGCATTCACTTTTGGCACCAGAATCGAGTGAAAACAACAAATGACAGACAAGAATGTCTTGTTCTTCAGCAGCGGGGGAGCAGGGGGAAGGCCTGGTCTAAAGCCAGGAGTGAGGATCATGGATTCACGGGTTAAAAGGCAATGCATGTTGCACCAAGTGCTCTGTTCTCTGACTCCTTGTGTGGCTGATTTGCTGCAATGTTGCTTTGTTTTTGGAGTCAGGATACTGGAAGCATCTTAATGAGCCCACTGAGTTGCATGCTGTTTGTATTGTCCTTATCACAAAGTGAGTGTTTGCACTGCTGTTTAATCAAGTAAGCTGGAGCGGCTTTTCCTTCCTCGCTCAGCATAGTCTGCAAAGCACACCTGAGTGGTCTGTGGCCTTTGTGGGCAGTGCAAGGAGTCTGGTGGCTTCTCCCCTCCGGAAATGATTGGAAATAAAAACAGAATGTATTAGCAGATTCTTGGGTCTCTTCCAGCCAGGATGACATTTAGGTTTGGTTTTCCTGTTTTCTGGCTCTCACTGAATTTTCTGAAAGTCAATTTGCTGAATGGACATTTAACAGGCTTTAAAAATAATGCGATTTGCCACAAACTGTTTTGATGTATATATTTTACAGCCATTCAGGACTCTGCTTAGTATTGCCTAACCCAGGCAGCCCAGGCAGCCCGGGTGGCTCAGTGGTTTAGCGCCACCTTTGGCCCAAGTTATGAGATCTGGGATCAGGTCCCGCGTCGGGCGCCCTGCGTGGAGCCTGCTTTCCCTCTGCCTGTGTCTCTGCCTCTCTCTCTCTCATTCTCACTGTGTCTCTCATGAATAAATAAAATCTTAAAAAAAAAAAAAGTATTACCTAACCCCATCCTTGACCGCTCTGTTTAAAATAACCACTCCCATGCTGCCACCCTGCTAATAACCCCTCACCCCGATCCCACCTTCATTTTCTTCATCACACTTGCCCCCGTGTGACCTTACTATGGTCTGTGTCTGTCTTCTGGCCAGCATGAGCTTTACCTTGAGTAGGGGCTTTGTCCACTTCTGTAGCTCTCACTCCTAGAAGAGTGCTCAAATATAGTAGGACTTCAAACCGTCTTTACTGAATGCTGAGATAAATAATTCATATTAAACAGCTTTGGAAGATTTGACTTGTGAAAGCAAGCATGTATTATTTTTGTATTTAAAATGGTTGCCAAAGTGAAATGTTTTTGGTAGTAGGAATTATGCAAAATAAAGATTTACAAGTTCTTTTTTTAAAGCATAAAATCCATGCAGAGTGTTACACCACACAAATGTCCAGTGGTCTATGATTAAATCGTAGGGAGATCCAAACATAGATGATAAGATTTAGAGGAAGTGGTCAGAGTAGGGCAAGTTGAGTTACACATTTTATTTTTCTGAAGTGAGTCTTTTCTTTTTTTTTTTTTTAAGATTTCATTTATTTATTCATGAGAGATACACACACACAGAGAAAGAGAGAGAGAAAGAGAGAGAGAGAGAGAGGCAGAGACACAGGCAGAGGGAGAAGCAGGCTCCCTGTAGGGAGCCCGATGTGGGATTCAGTCCCGGGACCCCAGGATCACGCCCCAGGCCAAAGGCAGGCACTAAACCACAGAGCCACTCAAGTGTCCCTGAAGTGAGTGTTTTCTAAGATGACTTTAACTTCAATTTCCTTTGCAAGCCCAAGGAAGGTAGAAGGCCTGAGAAGAAATGAGAAGTGTGGGCTGGAGGTAGAGATTTAGGAGTCATTCACACCAAGATGCTAGTTCAACTCTAGAGTATGAACACCAATCCCAGGAAGAGAACCATGCCTGTGTGATCCTGCTCTGCAGGCAGCAATGTTGGGTTGACCGGCATGGCATGGCTGGTAGAGCTGGATGGGGGCAAGACCTCCTCTGACCTGTCACTGTGATGCGTGTAGCTGGACAGTAGTCCTTAAATCACACAAGAACTAATGCAAGGTCCAATTTATCATTACCTCCAGCTGTTTTTGCTCTTTCAGGAGCCTAAGTGAGGAACCGAGAGCTCTGGGAAGTCAGGGAAGAAGGGAGTAGTGAAGGCCCTGACAAGGAGTGGAACAGTGGTCTGAGTGAATACAGGAGCCCAAATTCACTTCCCTTGGCTGGGTTTTTGTATCACTGCTAGAGTTGTGCTGGGTAGGCTGTATTCACTTGAAGACTCATGAAGGACTGTGTAAGTCACACAGAGAAAGCTGATGAATCTTTAAAGTTCTGCATAATAGGAGAAGAGAAGGAAGAGAGGTCAGTAGAAGCAGCAGGGAGTAGGAGACAAAATCAGTCTCCACTCTAGGCAATCATATGTCAAGGATCCCCAAATGTTCATCTGCCCCTGAGCTCAAAACCTGTATCTCTACTTTGCCTACTTGACATTTCCATTGAAATGTCCAGTAGGCATCTCATATTTAACAATCCTAAACAGAACTTTTGACTTTTTCCCTAGCTCTGTGCTGCACCATTCTTTTTGCCGTAAATTCCTTCAATGGCATTTAGTAAGTGTCTTCTATATGCAGGTTCTATTCTAGATACTGGCAGCAGAATGGTGAATGAAACAAAAATCTCTGTTATCAACTTATATTTCACTTAAGAATAGAATATCTCATGGAAGCCAAGCCATGGCTTGTCCAACACCAAAAGGCCTGGGCCCAGCCACCACCTCTCACCCTGGCCAATGCAGTAACTTGACTGGTGTCCCTGCTCCTACCAGTCTGCCGCCCCATCTCTACGTAATGACTGGAGTCATTTGTATAAAACTCAAATATAAGCATAGATTTTAAATTGACCTGCAACTTTAAATCTATAGTAGCTTCCAGTCGCTCTCTGAATAAAATCCAAGCTCATATCTGTGACCCACAAAGCTCTGCATCCTGTAGACCTTCCTGCCGCTGACATCTGCCATTTGCTGTCTTGGCTGCCACCACTCCAGCCATTCCTCTGTTTCTATAATCCGCAGGGTTAATCGGTTCTTTTGCACTTCCTGGTTCTTTTTTCTGGAATAATCTGACCTCACAATTTGAAGGACCTAGCCATTTCTCATCATTCAAGAATGGCACTCATATGTCATCTTATCACCTGCCAGACTTCCCCATTTAAACCTCCCTTTTGCCTCATCCTGGTATTTCCCATCACACTATGCTACATATTACTGGGTGTTTTGCCATTATTAGAAATTATCTTTTTGATTGATTTACTTGCTCTCTGTCTCTGTGCACTAAAATGTAACTCCATGAAAGCAGTGGCATAATCTTTCTTGTTGGTTATCATATGATCAGTGCCTGACACAGAGAAATTGTTCATAAATATTTGCCCAGTCGACCAGTGAATAAATGATATTAATGAGTGAGGAACTGACCCTACACTTGCCTAACATGTAATCTTATAAACTTTATGAAATTGATATCCACAGGTCCTTCTGGTGAAGCCTAGTCCAAACAAGAACTCCCTTCCTTGGTATATCTCTCGAACTATGTAACGTACTCCAAGTACACAGCCTGTTGCAACTCACTGATGTGTCCTTTCTTCTCCTGTTCCTTGACTCATGGACACCACTCACTATGTAACCACAGAAGAAATCTTCCTCTTTCCCATGCTATCTGCTTCCCTGGCCCTGTCCCATCTTCCCATTCAGTGCTCTCTTCATCCATTCTAGGACCCCCAGCATATCCCATGCAACACACACTTCACCCCAACTGCTCTTCTCCAGTAGCTACCAATGAGGTTTTCAATCATTCACTCCTTAGAGAAAGTAAAGGAGGTGGAGAAGCTGAAGAGATCACACTTCAATATTGGGGATGGGAAATATGAAACTTCACCTGTTTATCGTTTTTGCCCCATGACAGTCCATTGGAGGAACTGGGCAAATCAACTGTGGATTTCTGGTTCCTGTGCTAAGTGTTATGATTGGGTTTTCTCTGGGAGAGAGTAGAGAGGAGCCACGTTTAATTTGGAATTTGGGTGAGCACTTCCAGAAGAATGGCTAACATTTATGTCATAGCTCACTTAGCTTCCTGAGCTTCCTACATAATTTACCAACACCTACATGGCTTACAGTACAACAGGCACTGTACTAAGTCCTCCTCAGGTAACTTGTTTAAACCTCACTCAGCTTGCACACCTGGGTGGCTCAGTGGTTAAGTATCTGCCTTTGGCTCAGATCTGATCCTGGAGTCCCAGGACGGAGCCCCACATGGGGCTTCCTGCTCAGTGGAGAGGGGGAGTCTGTTTCTCCCTCTCCCTCTGCACCTCTCCCTGTTTGTGCTCTCTCTCTCTCTCTCTCAAATAAATAAATAAATAAAATATATTTTTTAAAAACTTCGCATAGCTCTATGAGGCCTGTATTCATATTATTATCCTGTTTGATAAAGAAACTGAAATTAAGTAACTTGCTCAAGAACTCATAACCAATGAGTGACTTAACTGGGCTTCAAACCCAGGTGGCCTGGGTGCTTATCCTTATACTATAATAGTACCCTGGCAGAAGAAGAATTCAATCTTCAAATCCCTTGAGATAAGCAAGCCCTCAAGTAGGCTTGAGTAGTAGTTATTCAGGTGGAGAAGGAAGAGGCTCGTGGTGGACCAGATAGAGGTGACTAGGTATGTCACATAGGCTATTTTATCAATTAAAAAAAAATTGCAAATCAGAAAGTGAATGCCCAGTGTTTGCTGCCCTGTTAATGTTGTAACAGAAAGTGCTTTATGTGGTTTGCCTGGAACAAGATTGCCAAACTGCTGGGAGACCAGTGTATCCATGTGGGCTTCCCACATGTCAGCAGTGGAGCTCATGGTGCTCAATCTGATACTGTATTGTCTTTAAGCTGCTGTATACCTACACCTACACCTACATACAAGAGTCTGGGTTAAAGGAGGCAAAGTCACTTCATATAGCCTGTATTTTGAACACATAAAAAAAAAAATGAGGAAACTTGGAGTTTTGGCATGGGCGGGCCAGGAGATGGGAGTAAAATGACCACAAGCATCACACAAACTCTTTCTAAATTTGTTAAGAGATGGAACTAACATTCGTGGAATCTGCAGATTGATGTAGAACACCTAGGTACTAAACATGGATTTTAAAGATGGGCCTCCTCCAGAAAGCTCAAGCCAAGCAGACATCTAGATTATTTCCAGTTATAGGCACTCTCTCCTCACATTTCTCCACCTGCCACTCCCAGTTTTGTTATTAATAGGTTATCTGGCGATGACTTTGGATGACTTCTTTCTGTATTAACACACATTTAAAAAAATTATTTGAGAGAGAAAGTACAGAAGCATGAGCAGAGAAAGCAGAGGGGGAGGGAGGGCAGAAAAGAGTCTTTTGCAGACTCCATGTTGAGGGCAAGCCCAATGCATACTGAGGCTCAATCTCAGGACCCTGAGGTCATGACCCTGAGATCATGACCTGAGCTGAAACCAGGAGTTAGATGCTCAACCGACTGAGCCACCCAGGTGCCCCTTAGTACACATTATGATGAGATAATGAGAGTATTGCCATTAAAGATGTGGAAACACATTAAATCCTTATAGAACTCAAATGCAGCATTTTTCAATGGATGAAGAGAATTTAGGGCAATAAATCACTTTTCCCAACAACACTAATATGGTGATTTCCAGAGTGCCTTAAAGATCTTTGTTCTAATAGTTTCTTTTTGTTTAAAGTTAACAACCTTAAAAATGATTTTGGAATTTGTTCCAGATCTTTCAGGGGTTGTTAATGTATGATTAGGAAAGATTTTAAAGCAATTAAAATTATATGACAATAATTTGAAGTCTCCTTGTAAATATGATAGGGCTCAATTGTTTGACCACAGGGGATACATAATATAATACAGCTTCAAAGTAACATTATTTAAATAATAGTTTATGAATCATTTTTAAATTGCCCCTATAACTGATATAATAGCTTTTCATATAAAGTTATAAATGATGTATTTCAAAAGCTAGATAAGGTAGATGGACATTTATATTGCTGTGTTTGGAGCTTATGTTTGTTTTTTTTAACCTTTATTCTCAAGTCAAAATTGTTGAAAGAAATATTTTTAAAGTGTTTGGTGAGAAGGACATATTTTTGTCAATGTTTTCTAGATTTTTATCTTCCAATGGAAATTCAGAGCCACCTAGTGACCAAAACCAAAATGTCTAAGATAAAAAACGACAGCAACAACAACAAAAAACTCTTCCAGCAAAAGAGAAAAATCAATCATTTGACTCTGTTCTTCAATGCCTGAGGATAAAATTACACCCAGCTCAGGTCTACAAAATGAGAGTTCCCACAAATTTGATAGGATGAGTCTTTAGTTCATTTGGGGGTTAAAGACTCCAAACGTAGATTTGAGATGGTATGGATGGTGAATTTTTGCAGTTTTAATAAAAATACCACTTTAATATATGAGATTTGTGTGACCTGTACAACTATAAGCTACTGCTCCCTGCAGACTCATATCTTCTTCCCTGATAATACCTTCTACTCTCGTGCTCCCTTCAGCAGCACATATACTAAAATTGGAACGATACAGAGATTAGCATGGCCTCTGCACAAAGATGACATGCAAATTCATGAAGCGTTCCATATTTTTGAAAAAAAAAAAAAGAAAATACTTTCTACTCTGAAGCAGTCTATGTATTTTATCTCCTGAGCAAAGGGGCGGGGGGTGGGGGTGGGGGTCCTATAGAAGATAGGGCTGATAGCAGAAGGAATGAGTAAGGAGTAAGGTCTGAGCAAGTCAACACTGCCCCACTGAGGCTTCTGATTCATATTCAATTTTGAGCATAAGGATTCAGGCAATTCAATTTGGTTTGATTAAATTCAACAAACCTCTACTGAGTCTTAACATGTAAAAGTTTCTTGCTAGGCAAGGATGTGGTTAACCCACACTGTGTTTGGGAAGCCAGAATGTTCAGTTTGGTTGAAGCAGAGTAAGTCTGGAAGAACATAATGGGAGTTGAGGGTGGGGGAGGTGGGGCACCATCATGATGTGGAATAAAGTCAAGGTAAGATTTATGAAGATTAAGCTGGATGCAGCTTGCCCAGTATAGAGATGGCAGGAAGAGCAGTTAGGTTATTTCGATAGTTTTGGGCAGAATGCATAAGCATACAAACTAGAATTTTTAGTCAAAAGGACACCAATGGTCACACAAAAGAAGAATGATCTTGGTACTGATATGGTAGAAGATATTATAGAGGTTAACTCTGAAATCTCTGCCCTGGATGATGAGGAAAGAAAAATTATACCATTAATAGAAATAAGGACCCCAGGGAAGTAGCTGGCGTGCCATGGGGAGAGTATGAGTTGGTCCTGGACATCCATTCATTAATTCATCCATTCAGAAAAATGTATGGAGGGCCTACTATGCGCAGCTGCTAAGGCTGCAGTGACGTCAGCAGGCTCCCACCAGGGGGGAGAAAGCTAGCTCCACTTCTGCACAAGGGACCTGATTAGATCCAAGGGGCCAGCTCTTAGCCAAGTACGTCATTTTAATTAATTTATTTAAAAGCCATAACAACTCTGAAAGGTAATTATTATTATGTTAGTTGTATCAAGGAGGTACCTCAAAGTCAAAGAGATGCAGTGATGACTTCACAGTCACACAAGAACTCTGTGACAGAGGCAGGCTTCCAAAGCACTGTTTCCATGATGTCTCCAGGGAGGGAGACCCAGACAAAGAGGTAAGGATCAGGGCCTCTGCAGCCAAGAGCTCTCCAGTTAGTTCAGCCGCCTCTAGCTAAAAGGAGCTTGTTCTTCCCATCTGGTCTGCTTCCCCAGCTCTGGGCCTTGCTCTGGAGCATGGCAGGCCTTACAGTTCTTGTCCCTGTTTGTTTGCCACCTTCGGATCTGCTCCTTCCTGAACTTTCTGAGGCCTTCCTGGCTTCACTGCTGGGACTGGACCCCTGGTCAAGGGTGAGTGTGGCATAGAGAAGGGTCAGAGCTTTGGCTTTGAGATCTCAGCCATTTGTTACCTGTGATTTTTTTTTTTCTTTCTGGACAGATCCAGAAAAACCCTCAGGGATCAGCCTTCTCATCTGTAAAATGGGACAGATATAATGTGGGTGAAAGTGCTATTGGGAGGTTGTAAAGTTCTATGGAGCGTCAGGTGCCTGCATCCTTTCCAAATACCTGGACTCAGCAGAGCCATCATTTCTTCTCCTAGTGATTCCCACTCCATTCTTCTACAACTCTCTGTAGTACTGATCCAGGATCACCCCCAGCACCTGCCAGGCTGTAAACGCATGTAATTCCTCTGAAACCAAACCAGTACTGGCTGGACAGGACAGAGAGTTCAGTTCCGCTTCTTAGTTTCATCAAACCAGCATGTAGAGAAGTTCCATACAGTTTGCCCCCAAAGCTTTGGTACAGTTATACATATTAATGGTGTGAGAAGCATAAATTCTATCAACTTAAAGAGCTACATTTGGAAGTACAATTATTTTCCTTTCTTTTACACCTATGTAGTTTTGTAAACATTGAGTAATCTTGAAGCTTTATATTTTCATTTAATCTCCTGATTGGGGAGATTCAATTCAATTTTGAGCATAAGGATGGCATTTAATCTCCTGATTGGGGAACCCGGATGGCTCAGCAGTTTAGCGCCACCTTCGGCCCGGGGTGTGATCCTGGGGTTCCAGGATGGAGTCCCACATCAGGCTCCCTGCATGGAGCCTGTTTTCTCTTCCTCTCTCTGCCTGTGTCTCTCCTCTCTCTGTGTCTCTCGTGAATAAATAAATAAAATCTTTTAAAAAATAATCTCCTGATTGAAATTTGTACATACTACCTTGAAGGAAAAAGATCTATAATTAAAAACTATTTTTTTTCAAAACTGCAGAACTAAGTAAGCATAAAAGTAATAAAATAAACTTTCACACGATGTTTTATGTGCTTTTTAAAACATTTACTTCTGAAATCATTAAAGCCCAAAGCTGCATTAAGACTCTGGAGATAAATTAGTCTTATAACCTGGTGCTTTTTTTCCCCCAGCTTTTCTCAAACTGTGGTCCGAGGATAACTGGCACCAGAATCCCCTGGAGTTCTTGTTAAAATGTGAATTCTTGGGCCCAGCCTCAAACCTCTGGGGCAGGAGCCAGGGATTCACATTTTAAACGCATTCCTTAGGTGATTCTTTGTGAACTCGTGAACTAATATTTATTTTCAATGCCATAATCTCTCGATCATTCCACAAGAAACAAAGCTTTAAGTTTCCCAGATACATTCTCCCTCACCTCGATTCTTATCACAATTATTGCTGCCGAACAAGGGCTTCCCTCTGGCTGCGATTTAGTGGCATTCTTGAATATAAGTCATCTCCAGCAGAAAAACTCAGGATGGTTTATGTGTCCTTTAGTTTCAAAAACTTCAGTCTTAATTCTGATTGAGGCCATTACTCATTGACATAAGAATAAAAGGCAGTTTTTGACAATTAGCATCATTAGAATTGTAGCCAAGCAATCAATAAAAAAACCTCTTTGAGTTCACCAGTTGACAGTATTTATTCTGGCAGTAGTTAGTACATCTAAATATTAATTACTCTGTAATATTCGCTGCTGGTTTCGTTGAATGAGGTGGGAGTGGGTCAAATCTACAGACCATTCACAGCCTCCAAATGCAAATAAAGTAGCATTTGTTTGTAGGTGGAATCAAATGATTATAAATGAATGGTGGGCCATCTCCTGGGATTGGACATAAAGGTCCTGTAAACTGAGAATTGTATCAACAAACAGCTGTTGGGAAAATACTATTATGCTGTAATAGCTGCTATTAAAATCCATTAGCAATCTTGATGGCCTGTTTGAATTTGATGCATCATTTGCTCTGAATAGCATTTCTTCCTAAAGTTTTGTGGTAGCATTTATGCAGATTGATAGGCGGTAGCAGGGACATTCTGGGAGATTAATACCGATTACACACTTTGCCTGCGCGGGCTAATCCAGCCCTGAGAAACACTGCAGATACTACAGATTAAGTATCACTGGGGGGAAATAGCGCCGGACGCCCCCAGGGCCTTCTCGCATCCCTTTTGTTTCCATGGCAATCCTTCCTCCGCTAGAAGCGGGTACCGCGTTTCCCACGTTTTAGCGATCTGGGTTTCCCTCCTCCTAGTACCTTTGCCAGATTCTGAGGAGTCCTCCCTCGGGACGTAAACTCGGCCGAAAATATTGGATATCTAAGGAGATTTTTAAAACAAAACAAAAAAAAAAACACCAAAAACCCCGCCTGTGTCGGCAAAGAGAATGCAGCTGTCTCGAGGGTGGAGGGAGCCTGCAAAGGCCTGGGGAGACTGGAGGAGCCCCAGCGGCGGGGAAGGATGGGGCAGTGGCGCCCTCTGGCGGGCGAGCGAAGCGGGAAGCCTCCAGGGGCTGGGTTTGTTTTGTTTTTTTGTTTTTTTTCTTAAGATTTGGTTGATTTATTCATGAGAGACAGAGAAAGAGGCAGAGACACAAGCAGAGGGAGAAGCAGGCTTCATGCAGGGAACCTGATGTGGGACTCAATCCCAGGACCCCGGGATCATGCCCTGAGCCAAAAGCAGATGCTCAACCACTGAGCCACCCAGGCACCTACAACGTGATCAATTTTTTGAAGTACTTTTTAGCCAGATCTCATCCGCACACCTTAAGCCAGTTCCCTCTCAAATTTTGGAGTATGGGACTTCAGGTCTTATAAAGAAGATTTTTATTAGTTGAGAACTTTAGTTTTTCAATGTATGTACTAAAAAAAAAAGTTAATTCTAGAAGTCTTTCCTTTTTTTTTCTTGAAAATTGAGTTCTCTTCTTTAAAACCCCTTTTACCCTACAGCTCAATAGTATCTGCTCAAGTTATAAGTGAAATAGCAAGCCAGCAGTTGTTGGGGTATTTCATTATTTTTAAATGAAATTACATTTTGTATTTAGCATATTATTCTAAAGTGGTTTCTCAGTTGTTTTGGGTTGAGGGACACTGAGTGATAAGGAATGGACACAAATTCAAAACCGCAACTTGTTCCGCAGCTGCTTTCACTGGGTTCAGAGGCTGGGGGTGGGGGTGTGTACAGGCAAGGGAGTCTTCCCAAGTTGTTAAAGAGATTTATGTTGTCAGCTGGTTGATGCCTAAAATAATATTGTGGAGTTCTAAAATTTTCTGTCACAGCTATTCCTCATTGAACACTTTTGGTCAGTTCCATAAGGCCAGTTTGGAAAATGTGAAGAATACATTAGGAACCAGTTTTGAGCACAATGCAAACTTCAGATGTGATTGTGCACAATTTTGTCCTTGAGAAACACTGAGTGGACAGAGAAAATGGCACTTATCAGAGCTTTGTTGGAATTATACAAAATGCACAAGTGTACACGAATGTACACCCAGACACTCACACCAAACACCTGCCTGCTACCTGTGTTCACAGCCATGATGAACCACACCTATCCATGTCTGATTTTAGGGCTTTTGGTCCAATTTCAAATATAGGAACTCAAGCTGCAACAATGCCCATTTCTAGAAGCAAGACTTTAGATGTTTTTCAAGGTAAGTGCCCTATTTATTATAGTATTTATTGACCACTTCATATGTGCACAACCATGCTGCCATTTTTATTGGGTTCCTCTCTTTATAAGTGTGTCTGATGAAGTTGAGAGTGGTGCCCCATCCCTGCTCTTCCAATGAACTCTGGTTTTCACTGTGCAATTTTGCGTTGGGATTTCTTAGGAATGCATGTGGCACCTTCTAGCAGAACTGACCAATGGCTTGGCTAGTGCCTCAGATAGGGTAATTCACTTATTCCTTACAGTGACTCAATGAAGTCGTTACTATTTCCTTATCCTCCTTTTACAGCTGAGGGAACTGCGAACAGAGAAGTGAAGTAAACTATCCCAGGTCATTAAAATACAAATGAACCAAAGATGACCTCTGTATGTTAGCCAGCCCTGTCTCATGAGGTCTGTTCTTGACATCGATAATCTGGTTTCAGCCAAAGTGGATGTTTTATCATCACAGAACAGTGAAGTCACTGTTGGGCCTCAGTCTGTCGATGAACTCTGTTTGGAATATTCTGAAATCTCCATTTCTGTCTACTCACTGCTCAGAGTCCTGTCCTGTGCTCTCTGTTCTTCCCATCATAAATGTCGGGCCCGGCTTGGCCACTGCGCAGAGTCCTGCCCTCCTTTGCATCGCATCACAAGTATTAGCTTTGTGAGGGGGTTTTCTCTGACTTCTCCAGAGAGGTTTCCAGATTCTGTCCCTGCTGTTCCCAGTGCTCTTTGTTCATACCTCTACAAGATGGTTCCGCATTGTGTATGCTTAGCTGCAGTAAGGCTGCAGACTCCCGTGGGCAGGAAACTCGACACATTTTTTATATCGCCATAGTCTGGCACATGGTATTCACTCACCCATCTGTCCATCCATCCATCCATCCATCCATCCATCCTCTCATTTGTCACATCCATTCATTTTCTCATCCATCCATCCATTCAGTCAGTCAGTCAGTCAGTCAGTCAGTCACTCACTCATTTGTTAATTCCTTTAATATCCATTGGGCATCTACCATGGGCCCCCAGTATTTCAGGTATCAGGGATAGAGTATGAATGCGACAAAGTTCCCTAATCATCTTGGAGCTGACATTCTGTTGGGGGCAGGGGAGATGGACAACAAAGGAAACAGTTAGACATACAATATGAATTCAGGTTTTCAAAAGTGCATTGGAGAAAAATAAATCAGGGCCAGGGAATACAGAGGGCCTTCAATAAATATCTAATAAATACTTGAATGAATAAAGCAAGATACATACCGAGGTAAAAAAGGAATGAGAAGGAATGACATAAATCTTTAACAGGATTTTAAGAACCAAAGTAATCGATTTATGAAATGTCCTACAGAATTGGTCAAATTGAAGGCAAGTATATGACCTGCTGGGATAGTGCTTCAAGCATTCAATGGAAGGAAATAACAAGAGGGGTTTGGCTTCTAAAATCTAGCAAGAAGCTGAGTTACTGTTAGAACTACTTAAAAGTACTTAAAAAGAAATATGGTCATGTTTGCCTGCATGAAGAGAAAAGTCCACGATTCATTAGGATATGCTAGAGTGTTTCTCTGTAAACAGTAAGGCTGGAATGTCTTGGGACATTTTAATTCATGAGTAAAAGAGTGAAAGTTGACAGGGGTCATGGTAATGTGTCTGGGACTGGCCTGTTAGTCTGCTTTCTCTTTGCCAGATCAGCAGGTCCTCTGTAGTCCCAACTTGGGTCAATCGGGAAGCTAGCTTCCCTGCATATTCATTCACATGTGCATCCTTCCCACTGCAAAGGGCTGGCTTTTTTTTTTTCTTAAGGAATTTGGTATTAGGAAGAGTGGCTGGCAATAGTGCATGTTGGGAACAATTCCAGATTCTTGAGTCATGACACTCGAGTTCCAATTCTATCTTTTGCCTGTTAATGGCCACGTGACCTTTTATAGGTTTGGAATCTGAAACATGACTAGTCACTGATCCATGATTCTCAACCCTGATGTCACATTGGAATCACTGAGGCAGCTTTAAAACACTACTGGTGCTTGGGTCTACCCCTTGCCATTTGGATCAAAATCTCAGGGGAGAGGTGAGCACAGAGAGGCACGGTGGTCATTATTCAGAAAGAACTCTCAGGACTTCTAACCATCCAGAATGGAGAACTCTTGAATCATCTATTTTGTAAAGTTCCTTATTAACTCATGAGAGAGAATAAGAGTGCTTTTATTTTGTTGCTGCCCAAACATAGGTTTATATAAACAGATTGCTCTCAGTTCTAATGTAATTTTGTAGGTTCGGTTTAATTGCATCCTTTAGTAAGAAATATATGTAAAAGCGTATCTTTTAAAAAGTAACACTTTCAAGGGTGCCTGGATAGCTTAGTCGCTTAAGCGTCTGCCTTTGGCTCAGGTCATGATCCCAGGGTCCTGGAATCGAGCCCCGCATCAGGCTCCCTCTCATAGGGAGTCTGCTTCTCCCTCTCCTCCCCATTCTTGCTGTCTCTCTCTCTTTCAAGTAAATGAATAAAATCTTTTTTTTTTTAAAGTAACACTTTCTTTAGCATTAATGGATCTAAATGTTTCATTAGATGATGTCAAAAGCTACAGTTGTCTTTTTTCACTAGAACTTTCTGAGGAGGCCCAATGACTCTCTTCAAGCACTCTCAAAGATTCAGCAGCCCAATCTTTTGGTTATTGGACTCTGGAGTCAGTATGCCTGACTCCAAATCCTCAATTATCACTTTTAAAGCATGTGATCTTGGGAAAGTTATTTAACTTTTCTGTGCCTCAGTCTTCTCCCTCTTGTAGATTGGGGAAGATATTAATATCGATATTAACCTGTCCAAAGGATTATTCTGAGTAATAAATTAACCCATGCTATATGTTCAAAGCAATGACTGCCTGTTGTAAGCACTCAGATCTTCCTTGTTGTTGTCAACATTCTATTTGGAGATCCAAAGCAAATAAGAAAAGGTTTAAAAAGAAAATTTACCTCTGTATAAGGGGAAAACTGTCCAGTAGACCTATCCAAAGGTAGACTGAGCCAGCTGCATTGGTGACAACTTTCCCATCTGCACAAGCGTTCATAACCACTTGGCAGAATGAGGTAGAACAAATTTAATAATTGTGTGGGTGATTGATCTAAGTGGCCTTTAGGGCGTATCTCAAACTCACCATTTAACTTTGCTCTCAGTTGAATTCTAAATTTACATGATTCTAGGAAGAATCCAACCAATCCACCTCTCTTGAGGAGAGAGAAATTTTCAGAGAAAAATTTTTTTCCCTTAAGGTCTTGATTTGATAGCTCTCTACATTTCACTTGAGTAGGAGAAAAGTCCACTGTATCAAAAACCACCACTATTTTTTTGATTAATTGAGTTTTGTAAAGAATATGATCTGGATATTCGTATTTTCTTGATTATCTAGCCAAATCTATTTAGTTATTCATTTGGGCTGGAGTCTGGAGGGATCGGTAAGAATTTCTAGTAATAATATTTTTTACAAGAGACTTTTTCAAAGATGGTGATTTAAACAACCAATGTTTTGCCACATTCCACCAGAGATTTCTCAGGTGTGCTTCCCAAGGAGACACAGATCTAAAGTTCTTCTGCTTTCTGTGACAAGGGCAGAGGAGAATCTAAAGTACAAGGAACAATCACTGAGTTGACTGTGACAAATGATGGCTTACTCTTTAAAAGCAAAATATAAAATGGAAAGCATTTTTATTCACAGCAACTTTCCAAAATAAAATCCATTGGCACTGAGCCCAGAAGAAACACAAACTTAGGTTTTTAATCCCAGGCCTTTCTCCTGACTCTAAATTTTAGTAACTCCATTGATGAATATCAGTGTTATTGACCTTACTAAGGTTTCTGTGTGTGTGTGTATGTGTGTGCGTGTGTGTGTGTGTGTATATACACCCTAGGGAGTTGCTGCCATCTGTCAGTGAAGAATATCTAGCATTCTTGCAAAGAACAGCTGTTTGTATCCATCCAGACTGTTTAGCAGAGTGCATGAGAAGAGGCTATTTGGGAGGCAGGAGGAAAGTTCAACTTTTGCATTATGTGTATGTTATGGGTTTACATTTAGGTGGGCTAATGTGTGGAGCCAATAAGCTTGGCAAATTGATCCAGCAGGGACCTTCTGTTGAACATTAATCATTTCTTCCTTGAACTTTCTACTTGCTTCCTAGTACAGCTCAGTAAATAACAATGCACGTCTGTGTCTTTCCCGTTTTGTAGCAGAGACTATCCTTTGGGTAAGCATTAGCAATGTCTAAATTGTATTTTTAGATCCAGCCTTTAATTAATATCTAGTCACATAAAGATATCTTGTGAAGGGTATCATACAGCTCTCTTGGTTTTCACATCAGGACCTCAAACTCAATGAGGCAAATGTGAACTTGTCCCCTTCTCCCTAATCCTATTGCCACTGGCTTAGTTCGGTGCCTTGTCTTGTCTTTTCTAGAATATAGCAATTAGGACTGAAACTAGCCCATGGGTGGCTTTGTGCAAATTAGGGTAAGGCTCCTTCCTTTGGCTGAGAGCCCCATCCTGCAAAATGACTTTGTGAGTTGGTCACTTTGTGAGTGACTGGATTTCAAAGCCCATCTCCCCTGGTGTTGGATACTCTGGCTCAGAGCACAACCTGCAAGCTGTGGCCCTGGTAGGGAGCTTTTGTGGGGCCATCCACATGTAACTGGCTTTCGACCTTGAATACAAATCATCTGAGTGCCCTTCACATTCAAAAGTGTGGAGGTTCCTCAAGAAGTTAAAAATAGAGCTACCCTATGACCCAGCAATTGCACTACTAGGTATTTCCCAAAGATACAGATGTAGTGAAACGCCAGGACACCTGCACCCCAGTGTTCATAGCAGCAATGTCCACAATAGCCAAACTGTGGAAGGAGCCATCATGCCCTTTGACAGATGAATGGATAAAAAAAGATGTGGTCTATATACACAATGGAATATTACTCAGCCATCAGAAAGGAGGAGTACCCATCATTTGCTTTGATGTGGATGGAACTGGAGGGTATTGTGCTGAGTGTAATAAGTCAGTCGGAGAAGGACAATCATCACGTAGTTTCACTCGTACGGGGAATATAAGAAACAGTGAAAGGGACTATAAGGGAAAGGAGGGGAACTGAGTGAGAAAAATTAGAGAGGGAGACAAATCATGAGACTGTTAACTCTGGGAAACAAAGGGTTGCAGAAGGGGAGGTGGTCAAGGGGTTGGGGTGCCTGAGTGATGGGCACTGAGGAGGGTACTTGATGGCATGAGCAATGGGTGTTATACTATATGTTGGCAAATCAAACTTAAATAAAAACAAATGAAGAAAAAAATAAAACAAAAAACAACTGCAAATCTGACCATACCCTGCTCCCTTCTTAAAATCCTTAAGTGGCTTTCCATATTTTTCCAGTGAAAGTAAACCTGCCCTGCATGGCGCACAAGGTCACTTAACTTATGATCCTGGTGCCAACTTGTACTTCCTCAAATATCAGGATTCCTTCTCATTATCCTAGGGGAAGAAGGCCTTCCTGGTGATATGAAAAATCAGGCCATTGACCAGCATTCCTAGCACCAGACAGGTGAAGAGTATGGAGAGAGAAGGGTGGGAATTAAGGAAGACCAAAGAGTCTTCAAACAATCCCACTACCCTTCCACCACCCAGGGGTTTATTGTCATTGTTAAGAACAGCTGTTTTAGGAATTCCCTCAAGGGATCCCTGGGTGGCGCAGCGGTTTAGCGCCTGTCTTTGGCCCAGGGCGTGATCCTGGAGACCTAGGATTGAATCCCACATCGGGCTCCTGGTGCATGGAGCCTGCTTCTCCCTCTGCCTGTGTCTTTGCCTCTCTCTCTCTCTCTGTGACTATCATAAATAAATAAAAATTAAAAAAAAAAAAAAGGAATTCTCTCAAGAATCCATTTCTTAAGGGGACTGGTTGATTTTCTTCCCTTAAAGAATCTTCTTCCCACATCTAAGAACTGACCTTTTTATGGAAACCTGTGTAGTAAAGCAGAGGGCAGAGCTTTGTAGTTGATAGAACTGAGTTTGAAGGGAAGTTCTTCTGACTACCTGTATGACATTAGGCAAGTTGCTAGTCTCTGCTGAGCCTCAGTCTCCTCACCTTATAAAATGGGAAAGATAATAGAATTATTGTGGAAGATAAATTGAGATAATGTGTGTTTAAAAGTCTAGTATGATTCCTGGCACATTGAAGATTCCATAGACCCTAACTTTTGCATTCATTAGGATTCTGGTTTTAAAGACAGAATACCAATATGACTCTAGTAAAGAAAAATAAATTTTAAAATAATAAATAAAATTTTTGAATGGGAAAGGTTTCATTGGCTCATATTATGAAGTTGTGGACTGTCTTCCACCTCTTAGTTTTGTTTCCCTCTGAGTGTTTCTTATTCTCCCCTTCTGGGCATAGGGGCTCTCAACTGTTCTGGACACTATCAGAGCAAAGAGCTTCTCTCCCTAAGCTCAGAAGGACATTAGTTGTTACTTGTAGGGACACATGCCTCTTCCCTTACCTGCCACCTGGGGTAGTGAGAGTAAGCTATTATCATTAGTTCAGCTTGGATCACCTGCCCATTCCTGTGGCCAGAGAGAGGGATCTGCTTACAAAAAGAGAGAAAAGATGCTGAGAAGACAAAAAAGCAACAGGTACCTACTACTGTTTTCCTCTTTGCTAGAAGGTAGAACTATAAGCCAAAATCAGGACTCACCAAAGCAATGGCTACAGGTTCTTAGGAAGGTAACCTGGTGGAAGAGTCTGGAGCTTGACCTGTGAACCTCCCCAGAAGAACAGCGTCCTCTATGTGAAACTGACCCACCTGTAAGGGACCAACTAAAGAGATTCATCCAGGCATATTATAGGCAGCATCCTTTGATCTGCTCTCTGCAAACAAGATCCAAGACAGAGTGGTTTGGAGCCCTTGCACATGGATGAGGCCTAGTGGTGGTAAATGTGTGGTGAGAGCTCTCAAGTCAGAATGTCTTTCCCAAGCAGGATGAAGCAAACAGGGGCTCATGCTGGGTGTAGGAGTAGCATATAGGGAAAGAAAGAAAGATACTATCCACCAAGCAGGGAACATTGTGGGAACTTGGATGACAATGCTAGGATATGTCTTTGTAAACTACGTTAACAGTTTAAGCGAATTCAAATTTAATTCCATACAAGATTTACAGCAGGATGAGTAGGGGGGCTGCTTTGTTTTAAAGCTGAGCGGGCAAGAGGAGTGATTAGGAACATCTGTGGATAGGCATAGCAATGTCACACACAAAATCCCCATCTGTATAATCCTCCAAGTCCTGAGACCTTTGCTCTCAAGCCTACTGCCAGTGAGGTATCTCTCCACTAATGGAAGTCTTCTGTGTTCCATCTTTTATTCCAGAAGGAATTTCTCCTAATCACTCATTTAGCACTTTTAACTTCAACTTCTTTTATTGCTTTGACCTTGGAACGTTTGGTTTGCCTAGTTTAAGTCTTACAAGATGTTTACCAACTGAATAAATGGCTGTAATAACACAGGCTCTGAACTTGGCATAGGAGACACAGCTGCAGAGTTTTTTTTCTTGTTTGGGTAGATAATGACTTGCATTTCATTCAGAAGGAACTGACTGTTTAACAAATGAGTTGCTAAAGGCAGCTCAGTTAACTCTCCTAACCACAAGTGCTTATTGGTTGCACTTAGACAAACTTGGGCATGTTATCCAGACTCCACCGTATAGAGCAAAGACAATCTCATAGTTCTTTCTATTATTCTCTCATTGTCCCTTTATCTAGTTTTTAAATTACAAAATATACATGCTTGTTTTTATTAAGAGCAATGGCATGAAATATATAAAGAAACATGCACTCCCACACCCTCAATTACCTTGCCCAGTGAAATTAAAATGAACAAATTCTATGTTACACAATCACATAAAGACATATATATGGAAATATGTATATATGGAATATATGCTTTTCTCAGTGTTAACAGTAGGATCATACCATATACATTATTCCATAATTTTCTCTTTTTTTGGTCTCTAACCAGTATGTCAAGGAAAGATCTATATCTAACTCAGTCTTTTAAATCAAATCATATTCCTTTCCATGGTTGGATGGGGCATGACTGTCCTATTACAGGGAGAGATTGTCCCCACAGAGGGACAGTCAGACTATTTCTAAATTTTTGTGTCTATAAAACAAGGCTGTGTTAACTATATATATAGTTATAGGATAGTTTCTCAAACTACTATTGACTCATAGCTATGTCTATTTTTAATAATAATGTCAGATTATTTTCCAAAATTGTTGTAATCTATACTTTTACCAGCTTTATTTGAAAAAACAGTTTTCCTGTATCTTTAGCAGCCCTAAATTTTCTTTCTCTTTAAAATTTTGACATCCAATAGTAAAACTGGTATCTCATTTTTGCTTAATTTGATTTTTCCTTGATTTCTTGTGAGATTGAACTGCCTTTTATATATTCATTAACTATTTACTTTTTTAAAATTTATTTATTCATGATAGACATAGAGAGAGAGAGAGAGAGGCAGAGACACAGGCAGAGGGATAAGCAGGCTCCATGCCGGGAGCCCGACACGGGACTCGATCCCGGGACTCCAGGATCGCACCCTGGGCCAAAGGCAGGCGCTAAACCGCTGAGCCAACCAGGGATCCCCCATTTACTTTTTTTTCTCTTCTCAATTGCAAGTTTATTTCTTTTGGACATTTTTCAATGGAGTTATTTACCTTTTTTCTTAATGATTTTTTGGAAGGTTATGTATGTTAGAGATTAATATTTCCTTGTCACAGTACTACAGATAATTTTCCCAGTCCATTATTTATCTTTTGACTTTGTTTATGACATGTTAACACATAGTTCTTGGGCAGCCCTGGTGGCTTAGCGGTTTAGCGCCACCTTCAGCCCAGGGTCCCACTCAGGCTCCCTGCATGGAGCCTGCTTCTCCCTCTGCCTGTGTCTCTGCCTCTCTGTGTCTTTCAGGAATAAATAAAATCTTTAAAACACACACACACACACACACACACACACAGTTCTTAAATACTTAAATTTTATGTAGTCAAATATGTCTCTTTTGCCTCATGGTCTTGGAATATTTTAGTATTTTAAGCTCTATTGAATACAGTATTATAAGATAGTCTCTTTGATTTTCAAGTAGTTTTTTTAATCCAGTGTTTTTATATTTCTATCTTTAATCCATCTGGAATTGAATTTTAGCATTCATTCTTCCAAAGGGTATCAATTATGTTTACACAATTTATTAGTCAAAACGTTCATTTTCCACTGAGTTTGAAATACCACACTTGTTGCATATTAAGTTCATATATATGCTTTCTGGATTCTGGATTCTGGTTTGTGACTAGCTGGTGCTGTTAGCTGGCATCTATTCCAGGACACTATTTTTGTGATGGTACCAAGCATATCTCAGCAACATCAGGAGAGAGCCCTACTATAATACTGTAGTTTAGCAAAGAATCACATAAAGGAAAACATAGCCTTGTGATAGTTGAGAACTAATACTTTTTTAAAAATTCCATATTTATCTTCGCTTTTGCAAGACGATGAAATGGTAAAACAAAGCTCATTTAACTCAAAACCCACTTCACAAAATTAAAGACTTCAGTTGGCTTGTATTTATATAGAGCAGGAACCATTAAATACAACATATGATATGACTTTAACCTCTTTATGTTTATAATAACAATCTACCCGAATCATGGCAGATCAGCTTATGTTCTCCAATTTATCTCATCTATCTCTAGCATATATCAAATATCTAGTTTAGCTTACAGAATTACCATGAACATCTCTGTGCATTACATGCATTAGACATATAAGAGAAAAATCTTGTCATGTCTTTCAAATATAAAAATAATCCCACTAGAAATCATTTGAGTTTGTTTTAGAACAGGCTGAGGGTCTCAACAGGTGTGGAAGAGGAGGAAGAAAATTACAAGTAGAAGAACAACTAAACCAAAATTGCAATAGCAGAGATTTATAATGCATCACATTTTAATTGATCTCTGGGGTTTTTTGTTTTGTTTTGTTTTTTTTGATCTCTGGGTTTTTTATTGGAACACTTTCCCTACCTCATTCACATTATCTGACAAACTTTTGGTCATCCTCAGGACCTGAGAACTAATACTGTTAACATATTTCATCTAAAAACTCAACTAATGGAAAACCGATTACCTATAGCTACAATTCATCTATAGGCCATATTTGTATGTGAGCAGCAAATGTATCATACTGAATGGAATATCCTGGATCATGCACATAGATTACTTCAAAAATTTTTATGCGTATAACCTGAATCATCAAGGCTTGACTAGAAATCCACAGCTCCAGCTCCAGAAAAAGAATTCATTTGGTATAAAGTTCAAACCTCACTAATTTTGATAAATGCAGAAAAAGCCAACATGAGTAACTAAAATGTGAATTAGAGATTATTTTTTAAATTAAAATAAGCTTTCTAACTTCCAGAAACATAGAAAGCTTGAATCAGCCAACAGATAACCTGATAATGAGAGGAAATTTGGGCATCTACCTTGGTCACTAGCTAAGAGAGATGCCTAGTTAAATGCAAAAATTTTAATTAATTGCAAAAATGTTTAATTACATATAAAGGTTTTTATAAAAAACTGTTTTTACATAAAACATTTTTCTTGCCATTTGGGAACCACTAAATGTTTTCACTGAGAAAGCAAATGTAAATTTTGAGCAGCCCACCATTTGAATTAATTAGTAGAGTTTATATTAATGAGCTTTTATATTAATGCCTTTGGGTCTCTCCTTTGAATCGACTCATGTTGGTGGTCAACTAGATGACCTTTTAATGCTTAATTCTATATTTATCTCAGCATGTAATTGGAAATGATCTCTGCTCTTTTCATTGAACAATGGATATTCAGTATTTAACATTTTATTGAGAAATAGTCCAGGTCTGTGATCCCTCATCTGCAATTCTGAAATCCAGAAAGCTCTAAAAACCCTAAGGTTTTTGAAAATCTTTGATAACAAACTCTGACCTGGTACTTATAGTCTTTATCCTACTATATACAGTTTGTTGCATAAATATTTGTGTGTCTGGGGGGGCAGCCCTTATATATTATACATTGCATGCATCATATATCATATTACCTTTCCCAAATAAAAAAATCTGAATTATAAATTAAATAAATTATATTTTTAGGGATTTCTGATAAGAAATTATAGGCTTATATTTGGGAAAGACTTCATGGAATTTTTTGTTGCCATTATTAATGATGGCATTAAAGAATATTAGTAGTATCACTTATTACTTAGTGAGTAGACACCTCTTTAAACTGAGAGCTTGAGGCTAGAATTCTTCACTTTGAGACACTGAAAGACTGAGCTGTATTCAATACAGCTAGTATCCCAACCAGGAAATTTCAGCATTTACTTTACTATCTTCTGTAAATTTGCCCATGAGATTTTTCTCTTCAGCTGTGGGTCCCCATTTCATTCCTGCAAGTTCGTATTCTTTGCAGAAAATAGGATTATATACAAAGTCACATCTTAGCTCTGTACCCACAAGTATCTTCTTAAAGACAGAGAGGTAGATAATTTTGCTCTTGGTTTCTTTGAGGCACTTTGAAGCACTTGTCTTTCCTGAGGATAAGAATAATGGAGGGATCCCTGAGTGGCGCAGCGGTTTAGCGCCTGCCTTTGGCCCAGGGCGAGATCCTGGAGACCCGGGATTGAATCCCACGTCGGGCTCCCGGTGCATGGAGCCTGCTTCTCCCTCTGCCTGTATCTCTGCCTTTCTCTCTCTCTCTGTGTGACTGTAATAAATAAATTTAAAAATCTTAAAAAAAAAGTGAAGAATAATGGAATTTCCTAAGGAGTCCATTCATGTCATTTGGTCAAGGTCTTTAAACACTTTGCTGCTTCATATCTCAGTTGCCTCCTTATAAAATGGGCTCAGATGCCAGCTCTCCCCATTTCAAAGGGTGACTATAAGGCTCTGATGAAATCATATACAAAGGGCTGTGAAAGGTAAAATGTGACCTGTGACCTATGATGACTTCAACTTCCCCCTACAAATACCTTCCCAAAGCAAAGTACCTTGCCTTCTGAAATGTGATGGTCTACAATGCTTAACGTTCAGAGTTCTAAACAGAGGTTACCTAGAGTTGGGCCCACAGAGGAAGAAGGAGAAGGACAAAAGCCAGGATGACTCTGAATTGGCCCTGAAATACAGCTCTCAAGTCCCAGGAAGGTTTAGAACAAAGTTGTCACTTAGGAACCTGCCATATTCAGAGAGTGTCACTGAGCTTGCAGACTTGCAGTGGTTAAATCAATAGTTAATGATGTTCGTCATGTAATTTGAGCCTCTAGTTTGTTTATGCTAGACCAACTTTATCCATACTCCAAACAAATTATCTCTTATAATTACCAGCCCGAAGATAAATCTCTAAATGTTTTTCTGATGATAGTGCTGTGGTTGGCAGGTGTTAAAAGTGCCTCCCAGGGACAAAGATTGAAGATGAGCTTGCTCCCGAAAATCCTTCAGGCGAGGATGTTGAGCTTTCTATCCTGCCATGTGCAAAGGAGCCTTGTATGGTGCCCCGTTAATGAAATCTAATAGGCAAAGGTCATATATCTTTACAAAGAAAAATGCAAAGCTTGTATGTGATAAATGGGCTCCATGGGGCTGAGTGGACGAGGTTTGGTGAGAAAATCTGTGTTTAAACATCGGTTCGGTTTCTCGCCGATATTTATGCCTTAAATATCTCCTTGTAGTGATTCTCCTCACCTGGTAGAATGGTTAAAATAAATACAAAACCAAGAAATTTATGTGTCTTTAGTGCTTTGAACCAAAGTGACTGGTCATCAGTTAACATTAAACATTAACCACCAGAACCAACAGTGTGCATTAGAGAAAAGCTATGGATCCTTAAAGAAATCTTTTTTGTTTTTTAACTACCTAATAACAATGTGCTTTTAAAGTCCTTTAAAGGAAGAGGTCTTAAAATCTGTATGCTTTGATTACTGCCATCAGAACACTAAACAGTGCATGTAAATGTGCAAGATTTTATCTAAAGTTTGTACTGTTTAGAGATACACTGAAAACCAAGGTGCATAGGCTAAAAATGCAAGAATAAGTTAAATCTGGAATTACAAAGAGTTAAAGAAATCAGATATTGTTGAATTGAATCGCTGCTGGTTTTAGGAGAAGTTACCAGTTCATTTGCTGTAGTTGTACTGCTGAGCTAAGAGACAGTTCAATAAATCAACTCAAGCTTGATGGATTCTTCAATTCATTAAAATGAGTGCGTGGAAGAGAAAAGAAATCTCTTAGTATTCCCTCTTTGACAAAAGGGTATGCAAAGAGCCTGAATGGATGAATGGTTGATTAATTTTGCCAGAAATTTTCTTGACAGCAGGAAATGTGTTTTTGCATTACTCTGTTTGCCTGGGATTTATTTGGTAGAATATGAATTATTGCATGTAAATTTGTATCTGAGGCTATGTTGCTAAAGTAGATAGCTCCTGGTGAGGTTTCTGACTATGGGACCTGTAATATTTTTGTATGGTCTTGTACTCTACACCCTTACGGGTTGCCCTATAGCAGTTATATAAATGTCTACTCTCACTGATATTAGTAGTAAAGTCAAGCACTGCCAGTGATTCAATATTGAGCTTGGTTTGAGTGATCATCTGTGCCCCTCTCAAGAAAGGATGGTGCTAGAGGCAACCAACTGCCAAAGCTTGATAATTCCTAGACTCATCAACCTGGCAGTTTACTTATAGACTCTTACCTTTAAATAAGGAAGAGAAGGCACAAGGTATCCCCTCCCCTTGTGCTTCTATTTATAATAAGCCTACAAATAAGCATGTTTCTTAGTTTTATCTCATCAAGAAGGGATACAGCTACACAGGAAAAGACCTAGGCCTCTCTTGATGACAGCTGAACGTCATGAGAATAGAAATAGGGATAGACTCTCTACCTTCCACTTCATACTCTTCCCATAAATTATGATGCTCTGCCACACATGTGACTTTTTCTGGGTCATTGTGGAGGGTAGGATGGCTTATGGTTCTGGGAAGTTGGTGATGCTATAAATGCTTCCATTTAGACCTCCTCTGCTGCCATGTTCAGATCCAAACACCGGAAAGCTTAAGGCTCAAGCCAGTCATAAATTACATAGCAACTTCCTATTCATTTTGTTCTTCTAGGAGTTAGCATGACGACTTCCTCTTTCTTTTAGATACCAGACCAGAGATTATCTATGGCATAAGGTGCATCATACAATATTTTTCCTAACTTTGCAGTATGTGTATTTTTTTCACACACCAAGTCTCTTGAGTGCTTACCACCACAGTGCTTATATTATTTCTGAAAGTAATTGTACAGAGAAATTCTCTTAAAATTTTTCAAGTGCTGGGACCCCTCGGTGGCTCAGTTGGTTGGGCATCTGAGTCTTGATGTTGGCTCAGGTTGTGATCTCAGGGTCCTGAGATCAAACCCTATGTTGGGCTCCATACTCAGTAGGGAGTCTGCTTCTCTCTCTCTCCCTCTCCCTTTGCTCCTCCCTGCCCCCCCCCACCATGCACACTCTTTCTCTAAAATAAATGAATAAATAAATCTTATAAAGTTTTCAAATGTGCATGTACACACACACATTACTAATCCTTGAGGCTACAAAATAATTTCATGAACTATCTAAATCTGGCTTCTGATATTTCCTCCTTAGATTACAATAGGAGAGGACACCTGAATGGCTCAGTGGTTAAGCATCTGCCTTCAGCTCAGGTCGTGATCCCGGGGTCCTGGGATCGAGTCCCACATCGGGCTCCCCACAGGGAGCCTGCTTCTCCCTCTGCCTGTATATCTGCCTCTCTCTGTGTCTCTTATGAATAAGTAAATAAAATTAAAAAAAAAAGATTAGGAGAATGAAAAGTGATTAAAAGAAGGACGATATTAAATTTTAAAAAAGGGGGATCCCTGGGTGGCTCAGTGGTTTAGCGCCTGCCTTTTACCCAGGGCACGATCCTGGAGTTCTGGGATCAGGTCCTGCGTTGGGCTTCCAGCATGGAGCCTGCTTCTCCCTCCTCCTGTGTCTCTGCCTCTCTCTCTCTATCATAAATAAATAAATAAATAAATAAATAAATAAATAAATAAATCTTTTTTAAAAAATTAATTAGGGATCCCTGGGTGGCGCAGCGGTTTGGCGCCTGCCTTTGGCCCAGGGCGTGATCCTGGAGACCCGGGATCAAATCCCACGTCGGGCTCCTGGTGCATGGAGCCTGCTTCTCCCTCTGCCTGCGTCTCTGCCTCTCTCTCTCTCTCCTCTCTGTGCATTCTCATAAATAAATAAATAAAATCTTTAAAAAAAAATTAATTAATTTAAAAAAGATTAGGAGAATGAGAAGTGATTAAAAGAAAGACGATATTAAATTAGTTTCCTTTTCTGTTCTTATCAGACACAGCATTCAACCTTAAATGAGGACAAATTGCATATACAAATGTACTAGAACAAAGCTCAGAAAATCTTGGTTCCAGTTCCTACTCTACCATCAAATAACTATATGTGCAATTGGGAGTATTCCTGAAGCTTCTTGAGTCTCAACTTGCACACCCATGACATGTAAATCACTAATTTTTATCTTACTACCAGCTAGAAAGTTGGTAAACATTGATTAAGATTACATTGAGCATGTATAGAAAACCCAACTTTGCTCTATCGACATAAAATTTGCTCTCCCCTTGTGTCATAACACTTAAAGTTTGGGTTCTTTGCATGTTAACCTTTGTTCAAAGATTGCTTTCTAGGATGGTGCAGCCTAATAGGCGATCCTAAAGCCACCCATGGTCAGTCTTCTAGTTACTTCTGCTATTTCCCAGGCCTTTGCTTCCAGGAGTCCAGTTTGTTGGCCTCCCTCAGCTCTTTTGGTGTCTCAGTGACTTAATTTTCAGCCACCATGAAAAAAACCCTAATTTCAATAAAAAGAGAAGCCCTATTTCTAAAATGTAAAAGTAATGATTTGGAAAAAGAAAAAAAGACTTTATCTTGAAGCAGCCTCTGCTCCTGCAAATATCCAGTTCTATTATTATAATTACTTTGTAGGTTCTCATAAACTATAGGTTTGTTAGATTCTCTGATTGTAACAGAAACCCAACTTGAATTCGCTTAAGGTAAACAAGACATTAATGGCTCTGCCTTTGTAAGTGATAATTTTGGGTAAACCTAGCTTCTTATACTCTTGGACTCAAAGTCAAACTATATCACCAGAGCTTATCTCTTTTTCTCTACCTCTTGCCACTGTGTTTCCCAGTGTTGCCCTCATTCTCAGGTAGCTCTCTCCATGATTCCTCAAGATGGCCATGGGCAGCTCCAAACTTACAGTAAGCCTTAGATCTCAATATCTCAGAGGAAGAGAGAGCTTCACAAAACTCCTATGAAGGAGTTGACCTAGGTCACATCTCATTCCTGAAATCATTATGTGGCCAAGTAGGTGTAGTGCAACTTGGCCAGGTCTGAGTCACCTGCCACACCTAGAGCTCAGCTTGACATCAGCCACAAGAAGTGAGGAGGGTTCTTCCACAAAGGAAGATATGATGATCAGACAAAATTGCTTATATTTATGACAAACTAAACTCAACATTTTATTTGAAATTAAATGTTTCTTATTTACAATAGTCCATGTGCTGTGCTAGTAATTTATATAAACTATCTCATTTAATCCACTCAATAAACTATGAAGTAGGTATTATTAGTATTATATTTTTTCTGATGCAGAAATTAAGGCTTAGAAGATAAATAACTTACCCAAAGCTGTGTAACTATAAATGAAATAGCTGAGAATCAGATCAGAGTCTGCCTTGTTTCAGACCAGGGGTCTTCATTGCTTTACTATGTTACCATCTTTTCTCATGTAAGTTCAGTCATTTTAAAATTTAAATATTTATTTGTGCCTTTACTACCTTCTCTTCTTCTTCTTCTTCTTCTTCTTCTTCTTCTTCTTCTTCTTCTTCTTCTTCTTCTTCTTCTTCTTCGAGACAAAGACAGAAAGAGAAGGGGGGAAATATGAGTGGGGAGGGGCAGAGAGAATCCTAAGCAGGCTCCATGCTCAGCATAGAGTCCAACTCAGGGCTTGATCTCATGACCCTGAGATCATGACCTTAGCTGAAATCAAAAGTGGAACGCTTACCTTCTCTTCTGTCCCTGATAGGAGACCCTAGCTTCTGAACATATTTTTCATGTTAGAATTATTATATCATTGAATATCACAACTTAATGGAACCTATACAAATACCTACCCTACTCCCTCATTTTGATGGAGGAAAGAAGGGAGAGCATCTGGAAACAGAGAAAAAACAACTCATTTTCCTCATGCCGGGACTTCATGTGCCATTCTACTCAATAGTACTTAACCTAAAGCCCCTACATAAGAGACATCAATAACCACTTTTCTTTGATAATCAAACTAGCTTTTAGCAACTGGATTATTTAAATCATTTATGCTTCCTGTGCTTCAGAAAGAGAAAACCTAAAGCCTTTTAGAAACAGACTGCTTTAAGAAAAAATGATTTTATGCATCACAAAATTAATAATAACAAAAACCCTAAAAGAATAAAACAACACTCATTATATCTTATAGTGCTGGGGAGGAAATTATGTAAATATAAGGACAAATCGATCATCTGACCTCTGACATTATTAAGAATTAATAAGATTGTCCTAAAGCATAGTAGATGAGGATTTAATTACCTTAAACATCTCTTTACCCACTTAGGTTCTTAAAAATTTAAAGAAAATGGGCACCTAAGTGATGCAGTCAGTTAAGCATTCAACTCTTGGTTTTGGCTCAGGTTGTGATCTCAGGGTTGTGAGCTTGAACCCCATTGGGTTCAGCACAGAGTCTGCTTGGGATTCTCTCTCCGCTTTTCCCTCTACCTCCCCCCACCATGCATGCACATGCTCTCTCACTCTCTCTCAAAAAAAATAAATCTTTTTTAAAAATTTAAAGAAAAATCTGTGGTTTTATTAGGATTCCAGAGAAACTGTATAATGAAGTAAAAAGTCAGAGGTTTCTAGTTTGGAACATGCTCTGTTGGTCAGCAATATCATTTTGGTTCTTAAAGACATTTACTGTCTGTTGTTCAAATGTTGGAGCAGTGCTATTGTGTGTGTGTTGGGATGGTACTGGAGGAGACTGAACCCAGCTACACAGAAGGTAAAAAGCTTGCTTCTTGTCCCCTCCCAAGGACCCATCCATACTTGTTTTTCTCTTATGATCAGTGATCTTGAGCATCTTTTTGTCTGTCTGTTGGCCATCTGTATATCCTCTTTGCAAAAATGTCTATACATGTCTTCTGCCCATTTTCAATTGGATTATTCATTTTGGGGGTTTTGAGTTTTATAAGTTCTTTATATATTTTGGATACTAACCCTTTTCCAGATATGTCATTTGCAAATATCTTCTCCCATTCTGTAGGTTTCCTTTCAATTTTGTTGATTGTGTCCTTGAATTTAAGAAACAAATGAGTAAAGGAGGAAAAGAGAAAGAGAGATGCAAACAAAGAAGCAGATTCTTAACTATAGAGAACAAACTGGTGATTACTAGGGGAGAGGATGGGGGGATGGGTAAACAGGTGATGAGGATTAAGGTGGGTACTTGTGATGAGCACTGGGTGTTGTATGGAAGTGTTGAATCACTATACTGTACACCTGTAGCTAATATTACACTGCATGTTAACTAACTGGAATTTAAAATAAAACTTAAAAAAAATCAATATAAGTGACAGAGATGGGGAAGAGAAAAAGAACTCCCAATCAATCTTGAGACGTATTTTTATAGATCTCCACTTAGCCCCTTAGCAGGTGGAGAGCTAGGCTTGTTGCAGAAAGCTGCCCAGAAGCCTTATCTCTGTTCTTAATTGGGAGGGTCAGTGTTAAAGTACCATGGTCACTACTTTATACACTGTGTCAAAAATATGCCTTGAATTTTTAAGGTGTTTTATCCAGACTGTAAGAAATGCTGGTAATTTTAATTTGTTTTCATTGGACAATATATTCATTTAAATACACTTAGCACCATGATAAGCAGACACTTCAGAGGGCATAGAAGCCACCCCAGCTATGGTCCCGTTTCACCAACTAATTTGACACACAGGTATCAGTGGTTGCTGGAAATCTATTTCTCCCTAATTTGGTTCACCTTAGGAGGAACTGTGCTCCAGAGACATGCCAGAAGCCAGAAGTAGGAAAGATGGGTGCTCTCCAATCCTCACTCGTAGACATCTCAAGCCCTAAGAAAAACTAGACACCCGCAAACTACACAGCCTCGCCACTGCACATTCTTAAGTGAGCCTGGGCCTGCTAGCCAGAGACTATGGAGAACTGGGTCACTTGTCTTTACAGTTGTATCAGAAATAAGGAAGCTTTAGCAGTGGCCTGATTTTAAAGTTAGGGCAAATGAAAGGCATCAAAATAGGAAAATTCAAAAATTGTTTCAAAAAGCAAGCCAAAGTGTGTGTGTGTGTGTGTGTGTGTGTGTGTGTGTGTGTGTGCTGAGGTAGGGTGGGAGGATTCTTAGTGATTCAAGACCAGAATAGAAAAAAGAGAAGCTTGCAGCTTCAGGCCACCCCTTTTCCCAGAGAATGTGTCTGAGTCCTTAGAGGACTGGAAATTTGCTGGTGCTGGCAGTGGTGAAAGTGTCTGAGTATAAAGGTTCAACTTGTTTCCTGTAAGCAAAGGACGTTTGCTTTGATGCCTAATAAAATGTATTTACAAACTACTTTCCTCTTGCTGTATTCTCAGTTTGAAATCATTTCCTCTCTCACATTAGGATCCTGCTCTGTACTTAGATAAATCCTATATTCTCTGGACTTCTAATTTTTCAAAAGAGAGAAAAACATTAAGAAAGTCAATATTTCCTTCGAGATTCACTGTTAGCATCATTCTTTTTGCTTTTCGTTTCAGGATGAACCCCCTCCTCTTTTATAGGTCCTAACAGCAGTGGTTAATATCTTGCTATTTGAAGTGTGGTCCACAGACAAGCAGCACAGACATCACCTGGGATCTTGTAGAAATGCAGAATGTCAGTCCCTGTTCCGGACCTACTAATTGAGAATCTGCATTTTAACAAGATTCCCAGGTGATTTGTATGAAAGTGTGAGAGGCTCTGGGTTAATATGTCTTAGGACTCAAAATCCTTATTTTTGAGGGGTGAGGAGGTAGAGCTGTACATCTTGCCTCTGATAGAAGCTCTCTTGATCTTCCCTTAACTAATGTGCTATACTAAATGCATTCTCCATCATGCTCTGTGATACATACTGACTAATAACCTCAGTTGAATGCTTCAAGCTCACTGAGAACTCTCTAGAATGCACAGGGGCATGCATCCCCTTTAACTGAATTCAGTGTTTACCAGGAATCAGCTGTGTTTCTTTCCAAACCTGTTTATATCAGTTGCATTAGTTAATATATAATCACACGCTTTAAATAAACTGAAATAGGAGTAGGAAAGACCATTTTTTCCTAAGATCGATGCTTTAGAAAGGCTCAGTGAAATGAGACATACTCTCAATGGAGGTGTGCTTTCAAATTAGGGCAGTATAGCTGTAAAACTGGGAGGAGACTGTAACAATGAAGAAGGAGTCTGCATTTAAATAGGTTTGGGTGGTTCAGTGGTTGATCTTCTGCCTTTGGCTCTGGGCATGATCCCAAAATCCCGGGATCCAGTTCCACCTCGGGCTCCCAGCAAGGAGCCTGCCTCTCCCTCCGTGTCTCTCATGAATAACTAAATAAAATCTTTAAATAAAATAAATCATTTCACATGTCTAAGTTTTCGTTCCACATTAATGAAACTGAAATTAGAAATTGAACATTTTACTTTATATAATGCAACCAAGAGGATGGGAAGCTCCTACAGACTCAGGCTCAAGAAATATTTTAAAAGATCTTTACCTTAGTTGAAGAGATTAAAAATGAATACGTAATCTTACATTCAAAATCAAATGAAATTGATCTTATTTCATTATAAAACATTTATTTTTAAAATTTCCCTCTTTAAAACTGGATAGCAATGTGCAAAAGAAAAAAAAACTAAACCACTTTATTACACTATACACAAAAATAAATTCAAAATTAATTAAAGACATAAATATACGATCTGAAACTATAAAAATCCTGAAACAGAACACAGGCAGTAACCCTTTTGACATCAGCCTTAGTAACTTTTTTCTAGATGTCTCCTAAGGCAAGGGATACAAAAGCAAATAAAAACTAATGGAATTATATCAAAATAAAAAGCTTTGCACAACAAAGGAAATAATCAACATAACTAAAGGCAGACTATGAAATGGGAGAATATGTCTGCCAATGACATATCCAATAAAGGTTTCATATCCAAAATATATAAAGAACTTATTAAAACTCAACAACCAAAGAATGAACCAATTTAAAAATGGGCAGAAGACATGAACAAATATTTCTCCAAAGAAGACATACAGATGGCCCCCAGACACATGAAAAGATGTTCATCATCACTCATCCTCAGGGAATGCAAATCAAAACTACAAGGAGATACCACCTCACACCTGTCAGTATGGCTAAAATCAACAACACAAGAAACAACAGGTGTTGGTGAGGATGTAGAGAAAGGGGAACCCTCTTGCACTGTTGGTGGGAATGCAAACTGGGTAAAGCCACTCTGGAAAACAGTATAGAGTTTCTTTAAAAAGTTAAAAAAGGAAATACCCTAGAATCCAGGAATCACACTACTGAGTATTTACCCAAAAATACCAAAACACTAAAGGGATACATGCACCCCTATGTCTATAGTGGCATTATTTACAATAGCCAGAATATGGAAGCAGTCCAGTGTCCACTGATTGATGAATGGATAAAGAAGATATGGTATAGATATAGATATATAGATATATAAACATACAATGGCATATTTTTCAGACATTAAAAAAAGAATGAAATCTTGCCGTTTGTAACGACATGGTTTAAACTAGAGAGTATAATGCTAAGTGAAATAAGTCAGACAAAGACAAATACCATAGGATTTCATTCATGGAATTTAAGAAACAAAATAAATGAGGTGCCCCTGGGTGGCTCAGTTGGTTAGGCATCACACTCTTGATTTCGGCTCAGGTCATGATCTCAGGGGCATGAAATCAAGCCCCACATTGTGTTACATGCTCAGTGTGGAGTAGGATTGAGATCTCTCCCTCTGCCCCTCCTCCTCTTCATGTGCACACACACATTCTCTAAATAAATACAACCTACAATTAAAAAAAAAGAAACAAAACAAATGAACAAAGGGAAAATAAAGCAGACAAATCAAGAAGTTGACTTTTAATTTTAGAGAACAAACTGATGGTTACCATAGGGGAGGTGGGTGGAGGGGATGGGGAAAATAGGTGATGAGGATTAAGGAGTACACTTGTGATGAGCACCTGGTGATGTGTGGAATTGTTGAATCACTATATTGTGTACCTGCAAGTAATATAACACTGTAACTAAAAATAAAAATGTAAAAAAATTTAAAAAAAAGATTTCCCTCTTCAACCAAATTTTTAATTACTCAATTATTTGTCCTAATCTTAATCAGCTTTTATACATAAAAAGGTAAGTAGAGAGGTGCCTGAGTGGCTCAGTCAATTAAGCATCTGCCTTCAGCTCAGGTCATGATCCCCAGGGTCCTAGGATCAAGCCCCCTCACCTTTCCCTCCCCCCACTTGTGCTCTCTCTTGTTTTCTCTCTCTCAAATAAATAAATAAATAAAATATTAAAAACAAACAAAACATCAGTAGAAGTCTGCTTCTTTAGCAGAAGACCTGCTAAAAATAGGTCTTTATTTTTAAAGAGTCAAGGAGAAGCACCTGGGTGGCTCAGTGGTTGAACGTCTGTCTGCCTTTGGCACAAGTCATGATCCCAGGGTCTTGGGATGGAATCTCTCATCAGGCTCCCCGCAGGGAGTCTCTTCTCTCTCTGCCTATATCTCTGTCTCTCTCTGTGTCTTTCATGAATAAATAAATAAAATCTTTAAAAAGAGAGAGAATCAAGGAAAGTAGAAGCAATGAGTTTTATTACCTTAATAGACTCTTCCTTTTTCAGGTTAGGAATTTGAGGTCTAGAAAGGGGCAGTGTTTTGCTTTGGATCAAGGTGGGTTCTCCAAGTGTGGTCCCTATGCCAGCCATACATATTGACATCACCCAGGACCCAGGAGCTTGCTGGAAACAATGATTCTTGACTGGCCCCAAATCCATGGTATCAGAAACTCTGGAAGTGGAATCCAGGTGTATCAGAAGCCCTCCAGGTGAATGTGATGCACCTAAAGTTTAAGACCCATTAATTTACTGTGACCACACAGGAAAATCAAAACCTGGAGAAGAACCCATTCCTCCATCAAGCTGGACCATTGTGCTATCTGGAGAATTGGTCAGGCACTTTCTCTAACCCGACAGTTTCTTGAATCAGAAATTTCAGAGCTTACATAATGCAAACAGTGGGTTACAACAAAAGAATCTTAGAACAGGACTCTTTCTAACTTATATAAGGTAAAGAGATAATTTTTAAACTCTACCTAAGAATGGATAATTTTTATGGCCTAATTGACAGATAAATTCACCATTAAAAAAAAGTTGTAGCTGTTGGTCCTGCCACTGTTACACTACCATGTATTGTCGGTTGACTCTCAGAGATTCCCCACTAAGCATTGTATAGATTAGCTCGTTTTGTAAAGCAGGTTTTATCCTTACTTTCCAGATGAAAGAACTGAAGCTAAGCATGATCCAGTAACTTGCCCAAAGGTGCAGAGATAACATGGTGTGGAGCTAGGATTTGAATTCTGGGCTGTCAGATTTCAAAATCCATGCTTTAAGCACATTTTAATATCTGCTCATTGGAGAGAATTAGAACGACTTATTTTACAAATAAGATGTGAACTCATATTTTTGGAATTTGGGTTTTCCCACTGACTCTGCAAGTTCACTCAACTGGCTAGAGAATGGAAACAAGGACCAATGATATAGAAACTATTTCTACATGGCATGAGTTGAAAATTGTTTCTTTATATCAATATAGACCACTATTGTGCATCTTACTTGCACATTAGAATAATGGCTGGAAAATATATGGGGGCCCAGCCCCCTTACCTTAAGCCAATTAAATTTAAATTTCACAAGGTGGGGTCTGAGAGTTTTTTGCTTTGTTTTGTTTTGTTTGTTTTTGGTTTTGTTTTTGTTTTTGCAGCTCCTTGGATTATTCTAAGGTACAACCAACCTTAAGAACCAGTGATATAAACCTATGGGTTCAGATAATTCAGGCTCAGAAATGGATTTTGATTAATTTTTCCCACGTAGCCTGTTATCAGACACCAATGCTAGCCATTCATTGAATACTCACAATGCCTCAGACATGTTTCATTGTCCTCAATACCCATCATATTTGGGACTTACCATAACAGAGTTAAAAGATAAGTATGTATGTCATTTTCAGGAATCCCAAATATCAAGCTTCATGTTAAAAAATGCCTTATTTACCTATAACTGACCTGGCTAATAGAATTTTCCTAGACTAAAAAATCTCTGGAAAATACCAAGAGAAAAACTTTCTTTTCTTGCCTCAGGAAGTAGATGTTTTAGTAAAATCCTGGCTTTTTTTTTTTTTTTTAAGAAAATCATCCTGCTTTTTCTTTGAAAGAATCAAAATGCTGATTACTTTATAAGCATACTAATATGCTTAAACTAAAAGACAATTGAGGGAATTTTTAAATTTTTGCCCAATTAGAAAAAGGAAATATTTGTCTAATGAGTGCAATGTATCCCGGTAGGTGACTTCACCCCATTTTTTTCTCCTTCCTCTTAAACTAGATGGAATTAATGATATGTCTTGCTTTATGCAGTAGATGTTTTGAAAAAGTTGGATGTGACTTGAGTTATTAAGTTTGGGAGACTCTCCTACTCTTATTCTCTAAAGTTGTTCTTAATTAGGGACATTCCCTTAGGGACATTTGGCAATGTCTGGAGACATACCTGTCACAACTGGGGTGAGTTTGCTACTGGTATCTAGTGGGTAGAGCCCAGGGATGTTGCCAAACACCCTGAAAGACACAGAGCAACTCCCACAACAAAGAATTTTCCAGCCACAATGTCCATAATGCCAAATTTTAGAAACCCTGGTCTAAAGGTACTACTTTTGTACCTGTTATGAATTCAGATACCCCTCCTGCCCCATCCCCAGCATTTGGCTTGCTTAAACCCCTTCTATACCTCTTGTATAAAACGATAACCTATAAATACAATTCCTGTCCCAAATATGCTTTGCCTTTTAGGCAGGGGTTGTATAGATCATTTCTCACTTGTATTTAAAGCATATCTCATACGTATGGTGCAAATAGCAGTGGAAGTTTGACAGGTACAATGAAGATCAGAGCATCTTAAGACTTTCGAGTTCAGAAAGGGGATCCCTCATATTGACCTGAAAGGATAAAGGTGAAAGAAGCTTGGCCTCTTTTTTCCTGTGTTCAATAGATGGTACTATGCATGTTTGACTGTTGAAGCATAACTTTCATTTTATAAGCTTTACACTTCTGTAGATTTGTTTTGTCACTCCTCTTTATAATACCTCTCTTTAAAAAAAAAAAAAAAGATTTTATTTATTTATGCATGAGAGACATAGAGAGGCAGACATAGGCCGAGGGAGAAGCAGGTTCCCTGTGGGGAGCCCAACACAGGACTCGATCACAGTACCCTGAGATCATGATCTGAGCTAAAGGCAGACTCCACCACTGAGCCACCCAGGTGCCCCTATAATACCTCTCTTAATTAGAGTCCAAACCACCATGAAAATAATGAAAGTTAACTAAATTGCTTCACTCAAGTTAACTTTCCAAGCATTGTATCTCTCTCTCTCTCCCTCTCTCTCTCTCCCTCTCTCTCTCTCTCTCTCTCTCTCTCTCTTAATGGGGCTTGGTTGGAAAGAAAATGGGGGTTTGGGAAATTATCTGGGGTGTGTGTGTGTGTGTGTGTGGATGTGTGTGTGAAAGAAAGAGTCCTTTCTGCTTGATAACCAGGGTGCCCACCTGTGTTTTGATCTGCTTAGCTTCCTCTTCTAGGAAATGACTCTTTACCCATCCCTCTTGTCATGACGAGTACCATATGTGTATTTTGTGGTCTTTCCAATCTACCTCTGTTTCTTAGCACAGGGCTAGGCATCCAACCCAAGTGGGAACAACCAGAATTCGTTCTCCAGGGTTTTCAAACTCGAAACCAAGAGGGAATGAGTCTTGACTAAAACCAAAAGGTCTACACTGGAGCTGCAGGGGCTCATGTTTCTTAGCACATAGAGTACACTAGCTGGTCACAGGAGAGGAGAAAAAGCCAGAAGAGAGTGGAGAAGCACATCCCTGGCAAGCCCTGCTCTCCTCCCAACTTGTCCCCTTGTTCTGTCTTTGTTTTTTTGAGAACATTCCCCAGATCCTTCAGACTTTCTTTCTCTTGACTTCAGTCAGTTTGAATTAAGTTTCTGTGACTTGGGACCAACTTTCATGACAATACAGTGTCCCTCCCAGAAAATGAATTCCTTGAGATCCCCGCCCCCCCCCCCCCCCCCCCCCCCCCCACACACACACACAGACATCTCCAAATGAAAACAAAACCACAAACCCCAGAGTGTATCTGTTTGCAGGAGGGGGTTTCTGGTAATTAGCTTAGATTGCAACAAATGGCACACACAGACTGTTGGCTCTGCATGTGTGCTCTAAGATTGGTGTTTACCCTATTATATTCCAATTTAAGAATGTCATAAAGTTTATCAGTGAGCAAATGGAAACTAGCAAGAACACATACATAAGTGGTTAGAGGCATGTGCCTTGATATACAGATTTTTTTTTTTTTAGACTTCAAAAAAACTACTTTCATTGGGTGGATAGCAAAGGGGACACAACCATATTCCACTACTTAAACTTGGTGATGCTTGGGTATTTTTAGCAAATGAGTTGTCAGCAGAAAGGCTTCATTAGACCCATCAGGATATCTAACCATGAAGAACGAATCCCAAACTGTACTGACAGTTTCCTTGAGCCAAAATGATGAAGCACCTCTGACAAGAGCCATATTGTGCTCCCCATGTGAGGAGCGGGAGGAACAAAAGAGACAGTTTGATCTTCATTTGGTCAGGTTAATATTGACACAGCTTAGAAAAATCAGAAGTGTGTGTAATGTACACGTACAGCTAGTGCTCTGGAGACTTGACTGGTGGTTTCCATAAATCAGAAAAGGGTACCCAGAGAGGAAGGAAGGTTTCCTGCTTTCTCGAAATATTGTTCAAACTAGATGATTTATTTTTACAAAGAAAAATAAATAAAGCTGTAAGTTTTCAAGCTCATGGCTCAACACAAGCCAATGGGGATTTTTTTTAACATTTTTTAACATACACAATTATGGAAATAATTCAGTATTATTATCTGGTAGCTGGAATGTTTCCCAGGTTCCACCATCTCAAAAATAAAGCATAACTAATGAGTGGATTTTCCATTACACATGGGTCCTGAGTTATTCATTCCCATCTAGAAATCCTTATAAACACACATAAATTCAAAGGGACCCTTAATGGGGAACAACAGTGTAGTCCTTTTCCTGCCCAGTCCTTGAAACCATACTGTATCAAAAAGTTTTGGTGATTATGGGTCTGTCCTTAAAGAAAATGTAAATTAGGCTGAGCTAGTTAATGAGATCGTGACTTATTGTTGTGAACCTCCCCACATGCAAGTATTCAATCTACTATTAACGGGTTATGAGAGGCTGCCTAGGACTTCTCCTCTAGGAAGTATAGTATACAAGCATCTTTCTCCAGGGCAAGTTTCTGTTGTTGTAACAATAGTTCTCTTTATGATGGAGACAGTGAGGATGGGGTAGGATTTTTAACTTGCTTAATTTTTAACTTGCTTAATTTTTAACTTTGTTTTAAAAAAGTTCTTTTTTTTTTTAAAGATTTTATTTATTTATTCATGATAGACATAGAGAGAGAGAGAGAGAGAGGCAAAGACACAGGCAGAGGGAGAAGCAGGCTCCATGCAGGGAGCCTGATGTGGGACTCGATCCTTGGTCTCTAGGATCAGGCCCTGGGCTGAAGGTGGTGCTAAACCACTGAGCCACCAGGGCTGCCCAAAAAAAAAAAAAAAAAAAAGTTCTTAATTTAAACCTCTGCTTCCTGATGAACTGTATCCCCCTTCTCCTTCCCCCACCTTCTCGCTCGCTCTGTCACTCACTTTCTCTCTCTTGATTACTGATATGGTTATTGGAGGTAATAACTATTTGTCCTGGACATGAAAACAGTAATTTTTAATTTTCAGCAAACATGTGCTCTCTCCTTCTATTCTTGAACTCTTTGACTCAAATGATGACCTTACTAGGATGATTGTTTAAAAGACTCTTGGTTTCTCCTCTAGTGCTTATTATGATGTGCTTGACCTACACAGAAGCATCTGCAGATTGATGCATTATTTTGTCTTTGATGGTTATGCCTTTATAGGAGGACGTTGCTTGAAATGGTGATATTGTAAGTTCTCTTGTTAACCTTAAAAAATAGAACAGCCCATTATTTTGCCAGAAAAAATCAGATTATTCAGGAATAGCAGAGAATTGCAATCTGGGTCAAGCAAGTTACGGCAAACCATAGGCAGGTCAACAGAACACTAGAGAGGAAGGCTCCTTCATAGAGAAAGTGAGGGAGTCTGGAAGGTTGTCATAAACAAAAAGTTCATTGGAGTAAATGGCTTCTCATTGGCTGAATTGCAAGAGTCTCTCATTGGCTGGGCTGTTGCCAGGGGAAAAGGAAACCTTTCTTCCTCCTGCTGGGGTAGTAAAGCAGTGTTTATGTGCAAGATCTGTCCCTTACTGTTTGATCTGCAATTGACAATAAATGGTAAAGTTTAAGAGCTTCCCCTGCTGCCCTCCTGACATCATTCTAAATAAGATTTCCTTTATTTTTATTTTTTTTAACTTTCCCCCCCTTTCAATTAATTTTCACACTTCCTATTAAGATACCCCTTCCCTTCTGGTAAGAAATTACCTCTTTTGTTTCCCCATCCATCTTTGCAATACTAATTCCTGGTTTCTCTGGGCTTTTGAGCAGAAGAAAAGTAATGTTGGGAGCATCCTTAAATAAAGTTTTTATATCCTGTATGAAAAGTGAGATTCTTCCATTGTGTGTCCAAGCTACTAAAGGAAGAAAACTGCATGGAAGTAACTCTGGGTGACCCAGGACCATGCCAGTTCTCCTGCTTTTTATGTTTTCTGTGTACACACTCATGCTCAACTTTTTAAAAATATATATTGCTGCAAGAGTGTCACAATATTCTTCTTCATAGCAGTTTCTTTGGGTGAATTTTCAATTTTAGGTTTACACATACAATTAATGGTCAGACTACACTTATATTTTGCAGAGTAGATGAAAAGCTGGAAATTGGTAAAAAAATATGATAATATTGAATCATCAAAAAATGTAGGCAGCTCATTATTATTAGCAATGTTAAAATCAAGGATGTGGCATGCTTGTGTATAGTAACAAGGGTGAATTGATACTAAATCATAAATGGGGTAGCAAAAAAAAGTTTTTTATTAAATTAAAAAACAATTCATCAGTATTATCTTTGATGATAAAGAATTTTCTTGTTTAAGAATGATGTAGAGCTTAGAACATGGGTTTGAGTCCCATTTTAACCCGGATGAGCCATGTGATGTCAGTTTCTTTACCTCTGAGAGCCTCCTTTTTCTCAATGTGATGCAGAGATGATGTTAGCCACCTCATTAGGGCATCTTAAAGTTTAAATGAGATGATGCAAAGCATGTAACAGAGTGCTTAATGCAGACACAGCACTTGATTACATTATGGTAATCAATAGTCAATAAACTATTGACTATGGTAGTCAATAGTAAACTATTGGTTTAAATGAATGTCATATTGATCTACATATGTTACATACTCATTTATATACTATAGACTTTTTAGTTTTCACAAAATCTTTTCACAATTGAGCTCTCTCTTCAGCTATGAAGAACAGTATGTATGTCTGATTCTATTTTCAAAATATGATGCATAATATAGTTTTAATAGACCCAGTGAAGTTTTTACTACCAAAATGCCTTGGCGAGCTTATAAAAATAAGAACAATAGAGCTTTTTTTTTTTTTTAATGACATCTGGTAAAAACATGGGAAATATCTTTGCTTACCAATTAAAGAGTGTATGAAAAACAGAATAAATGAAATCTCTTAATTTATGCATTTTGTGTTCCCATAAATCATTTTCCTGTCAAAATTATCAGACTTTATTATTGCTGAATATTTTAAACATCATAATGGAATTTTGGTAGCATAAATCATAAAGCTTTCAGTTAGAACATTTGTGTACACACCTCAGCATTTTTCTTATATCTTGATGAAAAAAAAAATAGTCCTCAGTCTAGAAATAAATCCACGCAGAGTATAAATGTCAAACTATACTCTTAAATTTCAGTAACTCAGCAATCCATGCTGGTCACTCTGCTTGCAAGGTAGTTATGGATTGTCAAACTATGTTTCTAAGACTTACTGTCCCCCAGAAATGAAGCTATACAAGCTTGTGTTGTAATCTGGGAAATGATTTTTTTATCCTACCTACAAAAAAATACCTGCTTACTTGATTTTTCTACTTCCTGTAATAAGAAAAGAATCTCAAAAGTAATAAATCCTGGAATAGCTTATTGATGGCATTAGATAATAATTTATTTCATTTAAAGAAAGCCTTATTCAATATGTTTCATTTATCATTTATAAGAGAGAAAACTGTTTGGGGATTATGTGTGTTATCCAGAATGCTGGACCTAAATAGAAAAAAAGAGCATGAGGGGTAAGATCTACTGAAGGGCATGTGGCCCTTGGAGGTGAAACAGTGGGAATGAGGGGGCAGGCTCTACCCATGGTGACTTAGCAAAAGGAGAAATCACTACAAAATTTTGTGATGCTTTAAAAGCTGGTATTTGTGTATCAGCAAACAGAAAGTGTAACTTGGAATTAAAGATAAATATCTCATTCATGAGATAAATCCTGTTTACTTTTTTTTTTATCTTAGATTATCTTTAAATGACTTTACTTCACATTTAACTTTGTGTAACTTTCTCTAACCGCTCACCTTTAAAAATTTTACATGCAAGTCACTTACGCGACTTAAAAACGTGTGTGACTATCACTTGGAAGTTTATATATATTATAAAGGATATAAGGAAAGAAATTTAATAGGAATAACCAGTTCTTATACCAGTATTTGTAAAATACTTCCTCTGAATCAGCTAAATCTCATGAATCCCCAGAATGACCTTTTGATGGCTAAAGAACCAGGAAAGGAAAGAGACCTAATGTTCATTGTCTACTCTGTGCAAGCCACTGGGCCAGCTCTTTGATTCATGTTCTCAATTCTTTTTTTTTTTTAAAGATTTCATTCATTCATTCATTCATTCATTCATTCATGAGAGGCACAGAAAAAGAGAGAATGAGAGGCAGAGACCCAGGCAGGTAGAGGGAGAAGCAGGCTCCATACAAGGAGCCCGATGTGGGACTCGATCCTGGATCCCAGGATCATGACCTGAGCCAAAGGCAGACTGACACTCAACTGCTGAGCCACCCAGGCGTCCTCATGTTCTCAATTCTTATCAACAGTTCTCCGAAGCAAGGGTTTACAAGTGAGTAAGCTGGGGCTTGAAGAAGTGAGTGAAATAACTCACTCAAGTCACCCTGCCAACAAAGAACAGAGACAGGATCAGTTCATGCTCAGCTGATTCCAAAGCCTTTACTGGAAAACCTAGAAGGAGCTCTTGAAAATAACAGAGACACAGTCAGATTTTAGATGAGCAACTTGCTAAATTATGACAACTTTCATATCAGGGTGCCTTAATACCCATTGCATGTTAGATTTCAATATATATGATTTGGATACGTTGAGAAATGATATTCTATTTTTATATGTCATAGAAATTATTTTTTGCTTCTATACACTGAGTGCTTTCCTGTGGCATTAAGTATTTTTTATTAGCATGATTTTTACTAGCAGCATACTATTCTTTTGTGCAATTCCTTCACAAGTTGTGCAACCATTTCTCTATTATTGGACATTTAGATTGTTTCTAAGTTTTAGTTATTAAAGTAATAATCCAGTGAATAGCTTTGTCCACAAACCCTTTGTGTCCATATCTGATTATGTCATTAGAATATATTTCTAACAGTGTATGAGAATGCCCCTTAGGAAATATTTATCAATAATAGGAAAAGAGAAGATATTTTACTATTGAAGGATTTCTTTGATTATCAATGAATTCAGATATTTATTGGCATTTTTGTTTTGACTGTAAATGTCTTATGTTCAACTGTTTTTCTATTGCTCTGTTTACTTTTTCCCCACTGATTTATAAGAACTCGACATTAAAACTTCCTCCTCCAATTAAGAGAATAAAATGGTAGTAAATAATAACAATTGCATTGAAAACATTGAGTGGCTGTAAGCAGAGAAGTGTCATGATTTTGCTTACATTTTTAAAAGCTCTCTCTTAATGCTGTGAGAAGAGCTGATTATAAGACACAAAAGTAGATGCAGAGAGACCCGTCAGAAGGCTGTTGCTGCAATTCAAGCAAGAGATGATGGTGACCATGGAAAGGACAGTAATAGAGATGGAGAGAAGTGTTTGGACTTGCACTACGTTTTATTTTTTTTTAAGATTTATTTATTTATTTATGATAGACACAGAGAGAAGGAGAGAGAGAGAGAGGCAGAGACACAGGAGGAGGGAGAAGCAAGCTCCATGCTGGGAGCCCGACGTGGGACTCGATCCCGGGACTCCAGGATCATGCCCTGGGCCAAAGGCGGGCGCCAAACCACTGAACCACCCAGGGATCCCCCTTGCACTGTTTTAGAAATAAAGTTAGCAGGATTTGCTGATGGATAAGAAATGAGAAAAGAAAAGAATCAATGATTTCTAGATGTTTGGCTTGGGTAACAGGGTGCGTGACAGTGCCACTAAATGATATGGAGGAAATTGGGGTGGAGGTGGGCTTTATTTTATTTGAGATGCTTATTAGACATTCAGGTGGAAATACCATGAGGATAGACAAGGGTAGAGTTCAGGTGGATATAGCTTGGTTGTCACTGGCAGACAGATGCTTTGAAAGCCTTGATGAAACTGGATGAAATCCCCGAAGAGAATGTGCAGATAAAGAAGAGAAAGAGGTTTGAAAACACAGTCTGAGTCATGAACATTTAGAGGTTGAAAAGGAAGAGGAACCAGCAGAGGTGACTGAGTAGTAGCCTGGGAGCTAGGAGAGAAATGAGGAGAGTGTGATGTTAGCAAAATGAAGTAATGAAGTGTTTCAGGAAAAGGAGGGAGGGTCAACCTCGTGGAATTCTTTGGAGAAGTCAAAGAAAGTAAGAACAGGAGAGTGACTTTTGGATATTGCCATCTGGAAGTGATTGGTACTTTTGAGAAGAGTGGCTTCAATGGAAGGATGGAGGCAGAAACCTGACAGAGGGATTCAGGAGACAATAGAGGATAGGAATGAATATATGAGCAATGTCAGAAAGACAATTATCATATGATTACACTCATATGTAGGATTTAAAAAACAAAACAGAAGATCATGAGGGAAGAGAGGAAAAAATAAAACAAGATGAAATCAAAGAGGGAGACAAAGACTATAAGAGACTTAATTATAGGAAAGAAACAGGGTTGCTGGAGGGGAGTGGGACGGGGGGACGGGGTAACTGGGTGATGGGCATCAAGGAGAGCACAGGATATCATGAGCACTGGATGTTATATGCAACTGATGAATCACTGACCTCTACTTCTGAAACCAATAATACATTATCTGTTAATTAATTGAATTTGAATTTAGGAAAAATCATAATTTGAATAAAAGAGTGGGTTTTTCTCTCTCAGGGAATAGCCACATTTCAGTACTCAAATGTTTACACATTATTTAGATCATCTTTATTTCATGTGATGCACTACAGCTATCAGCACGTAGCCTAAAGACTCAATTTTTCAGAGTGATGAAATAAGAACTAAAACAGGATTTTGTGAGAGACTAAAATTTACCGCTGCATTTGTCTGCAAACTTTCAACCACAAATGTAGTAAATCTACTGGACACTATCACTGTCACTGTCTCGGTTGTTATATTCATTAGAGGATTAAAGCTATGTTAGTAGTAGGATCATTTCTGTTGCCCTGCACTTTGTCATGATGATCATCACCCTCACATTAGCTTTTGGCTGGGAAATAATAAAGCCTTTTTCTCCCCATACTTCCAGGGTCTTCCTACTGTTTCCAAAATTAGAAATGACTGGGGCAAGAGGACTCTTGTCCTCTAAAAATGTTTGATGATGGAATCTTTGAACCTATGGGTGTGACAAAGGACAATGACAGGGGGCACTTCCCATTCTTCCTAATGAAGGATGTGGAGATGGGCTTGGTTTTATGCCAGTCAGTTACCAGCTATAATGATTAGTAAAGTAACTTTATAAATTCCCTGCAGCAAAAAAAATTAAATACATAAATAAGTAAGTAAGTAAATAAATAAATAAATAAATAAAAATAATTTTTTTAATAAAAATATAAAAAAAATATAAAATAAATCTGAGGCTGCAGTTGTACTGCTAAGGCTATACAGTGGGGGCAGGGGTGGTAAGTTAAGGTAGGAGCTCTTTCTTTTCTGAACCTTTGGCAAATTGAGTGAGATATACATATGTGTGTATGTATATAATTTAACTTAAGGTGGAGGAGACATTTGAGCAGATTAACAAATAGTATTTGTATACATGTAACTAAAACAGTAATTTATCAGGTAGAAGGCAGATGGGAGAAATAAAATGCCAACCTGTATCTACAGTTGGGTTGTGTTGATGATGAAGTGCTGTTTATTTAGGGCCAGCCTAGCTTGTCAGCAACATAAGAGCCTTTGTAGCACATGACTCCCTGCGTAGCTAGAAGACAATAATAAATTATTTCCTATGCAAACAGCACCGGCACAAAAGCAGAACAAACAGACTCTGCCTCCCAGATTCCTGAAGATTCTCACTCATTCCCTTGTTTGATTCTCTTTTAAAGATGATCCTCCTGACATTATCCTAAAGCCAGTAAGATCAACTCTGGTTTGGACAATTATATGAGGGTAGATGGGACATAGTTGTTGACGTTTGCCGTTTTGGAGATAGCAATGCCTAAGTGATTCACTTAAATCTTTGTTTTTTTCAATACTTCATATGTTCACATGGGTTTGGGGGCCACCCAGAGGAGAACTGGCCTGAGACTCTGCATTCCTAACAAGATGATTGGTGTTGTCACTGCCTCTGGACTTGAGTCCAACAAGATCGTGGAGCTGTCATTTTCACACCAAAGAATCTGAATAGATTGGAGCTCAGCCAACAGTTTTGAATAGCAAATGTTCCACAAGTATGGCTTTGAATAATGCTGAATCTACTGACTCCCAATCCTGTGCTCAGCTACCAGTAAAACCTGCCTTCCTGTGTTCAAGTGACCTTGCTGGGAGTCTCATGATAATTGTTATTATGCGTGAAAAATTTCCTAGGAGTGTTGTATCTGCCTTCCAGGATTTATAACTATGTCAGGGACTTTATGTACATATGGAAAAAAATATTTGGAAAGGAAAATTGCTGATCCTCTTGGCCAATGCCTTTAGTCTGGAGGATGTGGGAGATAAGATGTAGGTAGTTGCTGTTCATTCTCGTTTTCCTTTGGGACTATAGCTTCTTTTATAAAGCATGATGGCAAAAAGCTCAGCACTAAAGTTCTCTTAAGGGTTAACACCAGTAATGATTTGAAATAATTCCATCTATTGAATGCCCGTTGTGTATAATAATATGAGGTCCAATTTATAAAATATATCATTTTAAATATATACTTCTATCATGGGTGAGTTAATTTTTTAAACTATCTATTTAAAGATTGTTACTATGACATTTGGACCATAAATAAAAAGCATGAAAACTGACAGTATGCTTTCTGGAACGCATGTTGCCAAAAGCTATTGTATTTGAACACCTTAAATTTCATGACCAAGTAAGTACAATAGATCCTTGGTATTCAGCAACAATGTATCCTTGAGAGCTTTGTGAATTCTCCTGTGCAATTCCTGTCTACCCCAAAAGTGCAATGGTCTTGGGAGATGCCTACTGAGGGCGACTGCCCCAGAAGAAGATAACAACCACTCCTTGAGGTGTGGAAGCTGGTGATGGGCCAGGCCCACTCATCTCTCACGTGTCTTGTGTGACCCCTCAGGAGCCTCAGAGACCTAACATTCAACTCAGCAGAATTACAGAGCACATGTATTATGGATATTTAAAGTGGCCAGTAAAGGGACGCCTGGGTGGTTCAGTGGTTGAATGTCTGCCTTTGGCTCACGTCGTGATCCTGGGGTCCTAGGATCAAGCCCCATATTGGGCTCCCTGCTCATTGGGGAGTCTGCTTTTCCTTATGCCCCCCCCCATTCTTTCTCTCTCTTTCTCTCTCTCTTGCTTACTCTCCATCTCTCAAGTAAATAAATAAAATCTTCAAAAACAAAAACAAAAACATTTTTTTGAGCAACTAGTATACGCTAGGAATCATGCTAAGGTCTAACATATGGTCTTTAGTTCATTTCTTTAAGAAAGAGAGAAAACTATGCCAACCAAGAGGTTCTCACCGCAGGTAATAAAACTCAAAAAGGCCAGCACATAGTCAAGAACAATGTGAGCCACGAGTTTGGGTGCTCTGTGGTAATGGCCTCCTTTCCACAATGATTCATTCCTTCTTAGCTACCACTTAGAGCAAGAAGATTTGATATCCTTGCCCTTCCATAAATCTCCAGGACTCCTACAGTGGAATAAAAAGCATATAGTTAGCTCAACTAGATTCATCCTTAGGGATTCTTCTTGGCATTATAATAATCATTGGGAAAGCAATTATTTAAAAAAAGAACATGGACTTCCACCTATTTTTCTAGTGATAGTTATAATAGCAGCTATTCCTGCATCCTAGGAACAATAAAAGGAAAAGTATTTTTTTTTTTACAAAGTCAGTGTTTTAATAAACATTTTAGGGAAAAACTATTAAGACCTTTCTTACTTATCTAAACTATCTTAATAATGGCCAAGACTCCTGGGAACCTGGGTGGCTCAGTCACTTCAGCCTCCAACTCTTCAGGTTGTGATCTCAGGGTGAGATGAAGCCCCACGGGAGACCAGGAGGCTCTGCATTCAGTGAGGAGTCTGCCTGGGATTCTCTCTCCCTCTCCCTCTGCCCCTCTCTTGCTCTCCTCTCCACCCAGACCGGCTCACACACACTCTGTCTCTCTCTTAAAAAAAAAATGGCCAGGATTCTTTCCTTTCTTGAATAAGGAAAATAGGCAATCAAAGGACATTTTAAGCCATAGCATGAAAGTTTGCAAACTTGTGTGTCTATCTCATTTGCGTCATGACACACCATAATGTGGGACAAATTTGTGGCACAAGTCCCTGAATGAGGCAGTCTGGCATTAATATCAAATTGCCTGTTGTTGTTTCAGAACTGTATGTTTCACAGCAATATCAGCAGTGGCTTGAAAGCATTTGCAGACAAATTCGGTTTTGATGTTCTCATCCTCCTGGCCAGCTACCTGTCGGAGGAAGAGCAGCCCCGACGGCAGATCGCTGTGTACTCTCAGAACCTCGAGTTGTGCAGTCAGGTAAGGATCCTTCACCCTGGCCCATGTTACAGCTTCCTCACCTGCTGGCTGTCACAACACGTGGCGGGACATGAGAATAGACCCAAGAGATAAGGTCCTCGAGTATGAGTTTTAAGAAATGATGGGGGTATTTTGCACACTGGGCCATTCATTTATTCAAAACTTTCAGTGCTTTACTTCAGTGTCTTAGTGTTTAGTTTTGAGGCTCTATCACCAAGAAATCAACTAATTAGAATTGGCAGTGAGATAAATATTGGCCCTTTAAAAAAAATTGAGGTGTAATTGACACATAACATGATATTAGTTTCTGGGGTATAACATACTGATTTGATGTTTGTGCATATTGTGAAGTGATCACCACAACAAGTCTAGTTAACATCCGTCACATGCATAGTTACCAAAAAGGTTTTATGTGATGAGGACTTTTAAGATCTACTCTCTTAGTTACTTTTAAATATGTAATACAGTGTTATTAACTATAGTCGCCATGCTGTACATTACATCCCCAGGACTTATCTATTTTGTAACTGGAAGCTTATACCTTCCAAGCCTCTTCACCCCCACACAATGTCTATTTTATTTTATTTTATTTTATTTTATTTTATTTTATTTATTTATTTTTATTTATTTTATTATTTTTTACTTTACTTTATAGTAATTAGAAGCCCTGGAGCTGGCTCTGCCCTGCCTCTCCTCTTCCCCATTGCTCTCCCCACCTGTCACCTAAGAGACAGTTCCTCCAACAAATCTTAAGCAGCCCAAGGCTGAGACTACCCTAGATGGAGGATCTCTTTGTATCCCTATGAGCACAGGTGACCAAGGGTCAGCCTCTCCAGAGTTCACAACATGGCTCCATCATATGTTACCTGCGTGTCATTGATTAAGTTATCTAACCTTGTTATGTCTCTGTGTCATCATCGGCCAAATGGAGATAAAGAATCCCTACTTTGTAACACAATAATTGTGTGGAATAAAGAGATACCACATATAAAATCCATAGAACTGTGCCTGGCATATGGAAAACTCAATAAATGTTAATTATTATTATTACTATCTGTGTGAACTCTGTAGTTATTTCCAGTGGGGTTACTATCACCTCCACTAATCCTGTGGGGCCATTTCAAAAGCCCAGTGTGCAAAAATATTCCTGACATTTCCTAAAAATCACAGAGCTGCAACCAAGTTCTGGCCTAACACAAGTTCTCTTGGCCTCCAAAGGCTGCTTTGTCTGTTCTGGCCTCCATGTCGATGCTTCCAGGGGTCCTGAAGAGACAGTTGGGGCCTGAGCACTGTTGCAAAGCTCCACCACTGGTGGCTTTCTCTTTACCACTTTCTCCTTTACCTTATGAGGCTTTTGGATGTCAAAGCAGGTCCTGGGTACCTCCTCCTACACAGAAGCCTTTCTACCACCATGTTTCTCAACCATGTTTCCCCTCATTCCCACTTGACCCCCTAGTTCTCAACAACCAGCCTTATCTCTGCTTTTTGCAAACTTTAATTTTACTCCTGCTAGAAAATGGTATTATAGTACAAGGAAAGGGTGTAAATGGTTTACGTCTCTTAACCTGTAACTTTTAGGAGCAAGCCACATTGAGCAGCTGGATTTTGAGTTAAAAGAGAAGCCAATTTGATGGGATTGTAGAAAGAGTTGGTGGTATAGGAAGTGGGACTTGCCATGTCTTACATTATGTGGTCTTCAGTTGTTTGAGGTCTTCTTTGTAGGTGGATAAACACAGATTAATTTTATATTAAGAAAAATTAGGGGGTACCTGGTTGGCTAAGTGATTGAGCATCTGCCTTTGCCTCAGGGCATGATCCTGGGGTCCTGGGTTTGAGTCCCACATTAGGCTCCTCGCAGTGAGCCTGCTTCTCCCTCTACCTATGTCTCTGCCACTCTCTCTGTGTCTCTCATGAATAAATTAATTTAATTTAATTTAATTTAATTTAACTTAATTTAAAAAGAAACATCACAAAGAGCAAAGTGCCTGAGTGCTCACACAAACACCTGTACCTCCCTGACAGATTTGCTGTGAATTGGAAGAATGCCAGCACCCTTGCCTAGAGCTGGAGCCCTTTGAATGTGGCTGTGATGAGATCCTGGTGTACCAGCAGGAGAACCCTCTGGTGACCTGTGATCAAGTGGTTCTTCTTGTCAAGGAAGTCATCAATAGGAGGTGTCCAGAGATGGTCTCCAACAGCCGGACGTCCTCAACAGAAGCCGTGGCAGGCAGTGCCCCGCTGTCTCAGGGATCTTCTGGGATTATGGAGTTGTATGGTTCTGACGTAGAGCCACAGCCCAGCTCTGTGAATTTCATAGAAAACCCTCCAGATCTGAGCGATTCTAACCAGGCTCAGGTGGATATGAACGTAGACCTTGTCAGCCCAGATAGCGGGTTGGCCACTATTAGGAGCAGCCGTTCATCCAAGGAGAGTTCAGTTTTCCTCAGTGATGACAGTCCAGTAGGAGAAGGTGCAGGGCCTCACCACAGCCTCCTCCCAGGGTTTGACTCCTATAGTCCCATCCCTGAAGGAGCAGTAGCAGAAGAACATGCCCGGTCAGGAGAACACAGTGAATCCTTTGACCTCTTCAACTTTGATCAAGCCCCCATGGTTTCTGGGCAATCTCAACCATCTTCCCATTCTGCAGACTACTCACCTGCAGATGACTTCTTCCCCAATAGTGATTCATCAGAAGGACAACCCCCTACGAGGCCTAAAGAAATCAATGGGATAGGGATGGACTTGTCTAATTACTCACCCAGTTCGCTTTTGTCAGGAGCTGGCAAAGATAACCTTGTGGAATTTGATGAAGAGTTTGGTCAGAGACAAGAAAGTCCCCAGAATCACTCTGAAAGAAATTTGAGCCTGACAGGTTTTGTGGGAGAGAAATCTCCTTCACCAGAGAGGCTAAAAAATATTGGAAAGAGGGTCCCACCAACACCTATGAATAGCTTTGTAGAAAGCTCACCATCTACCGAAGAACCAGCTCTACTCTATCCAGAAAATGTGACCCCCAAAGCAGTAGATGCAGGTCACATAGGGCCACCTCAGACCCGTGCAAGGTGCAGCAGCTGGTGGGGTGGTTTGGAAATTGACTCTAAAAATATTGTAGATGCATGGAGTTCCAGCGAACAGGAGTCTGTCTTCCAGAGCCCCGAGTCATGGAAAGATCATAAGCCAAGCCCAGTTGATCGGAGAGCCTCCGATTCTATATTTCAACCAAAGAGTCTTGAATTCCCAAAGTCAAGTCCTTGGGAGTCTGAATTTGGTCAGCCAGGGCTTGACAGCAATAATATTCAAGACCAAAATGAGGACAATTTGCAGTTTCAGAATGTGCCCACAGAGAAATCAAATTTGCCAAATTCTCCTCAGGGAACGAATCACCTGATAGAAGACTTTGCTGCCTTGTGGCATTCTGATCGTTCTCCCACAGCGATGCCAGAACCATGGGGAAACCCCACAGAAGACGGTACTCCAGCTTCTACGGTGTCATTCCCAGCCTGGAGTGCATTTGGTAAAGAAGATAGCACCAAAGCTTTGACAAATACCTGGAATCTGCACCCAACGAGTGGTGAGACACCTTCTGTGAGGGACCCAAGTGAGTGGGCCATGGCAAAAAGTGGGTTTTCTTTTCCTTCAGAAGACAATTCACCCAGTGAGGGAAATAATGAAGTAGCTCCAGAAATCTGGGGCAGGAAGAACCACGACCCCAGGGATAGCATCCTTATATCTGGCAACCCCACCTCTGATCTGGATCATGCGTGGAATAGTTCTAAGCCATCACAGGAAGATCAGAATGGTTTAGTGGATCCAAACATTAGGGGCAAGGTGTATGAAAAGGTCGATTCCTGGAACCTTTTTGAGGAGGGTATCAAGAAAGGAGGGTCAGACGTCCTGGCACCTTGGGAAGATTCCTTCTTATATAAATGTTCCGATTACAGTGCATCCAACATGGGGGAAGATTCGGTGCCTTCCCCCTTAGATACCAACTACTCCACGTCTGACTCTTACACTTCGCCAACATTTGCTGGAGACGAAAAAGAAACAGAAAACAAGCCATTTGCTGAAGAGGGAGGCTTGGAGTCAAAAGATGCTAACTCTGCCACAGGGGAGACTGAGATGCCTCCTCAGTCACCGCAGCAGCCAGCTAGAAATCGAATTGGCTCAGATCCTGGGAACCTAGAAATGTGGGGTTCCCCTGATACAGAAAATAATCCTCAAATAAATGTCACTCATAACTTGGATAAAGATTTACTCGAGACAGAGCCCATAGATGATAAGAATATCTCCCTGGAGGATGACATCGGGGAAAGCAGCCTGTCCAGTTACGACGACCCCAGCATGATGCAGCTGTACAACGAAACCAACCGGCAGCTCACGCTTCTGCATAGCAGCACCAACTCTCGCCAGGCGGTCCCTGACAGTCTCGACCTGTGGAACAGGGTGATTCTGGAGGACACGCAGTCCACTGCGACCATCTCCGATGTGGACAATGATTTGGACTGGGATGACTGCAGTGCAGGTGTGGCGATCTCCAGCGAAGGTCAAGCACAAGGATACATGGCTCAAGGTACCGAACCCGAAACCCGATTTTCAGTGAGACAGCTGGAACCATGGGGTGTGGAGTATCAGGAAGCAAGTCAGGCAGATTGGGAACTCCCTGCCTCTTCTGAGCATATCAAGGACCCTCCTGCCAACGAGTATCACACCCTGAATGAAAAAAGTGGGCAGCTAATTGCGAATAATATTTGGGATTCCGTCATGAGGGATAATGACATGTCTTCGTTAATGTTATCAGGCCAATCATATGTTACAGATTCTGAACAACACACGTCACTTCCTGAAACTCCCAGCTCATCGGAAAAAATTAAGGACAGTTATATCCCAGAGGTGCTAGAAGCCTCTGAAGCCAATGAGTCAGGAGCACTTGATCCTGATAAGCAGGAGATGGGCAGAGGAACCCCACCAAATGATGCAGTGTCCTTGGCAACCAACCTCAAGAATCCAGGGCATTTTGCACCCTCAGATCCATGGAAAGGTCCTAGCTACGGACAGAGTGAAAGTGAGGGAAAAGCTCATGGAGCTGCTGCTAGGGAGTGTCTCAGTGAGGAGATGCTAGATAGAGCCTCGGGGATTCCTGAAAAAGGGCAAAGTGACCAGGAATGCTCTTCCCCAATTTCATCTCAACATCAAGACATCTGCGATGAATCAGGCAAAATCATCTCTCTTTCAGACACTTCCAGTCCTCAGACTGAGAAACCGCAGGAGGTTTCAGAGCATAAGAAAGGGTCTTACAATCCAGATCCCTGTGATGTGCACACAGAGATGTCCACAAACAACCCACAGGCCAAAGAGATCTGCAAAAAGCACCTCATGTATCACGGCAATTCAGGTGAAACCACTGAAATTTCAGATAGCTTCAATTTAACCAGAAATTTATCTTTACCTGAAATGGATCTTGAGAAAACTGAAGAATGTAATATTCTGGAGCCAGGGAGCTTGAACCAAGAGCCACCCCATGAGTGTCCCCAAAGCCTTGACATTTGGGATGGCTCTATAGACAGTGACTTGCAGGTCAATTTGCCAAGTTCTGAGATACCTAAGAATCTTGAAGTTAAGAGTACTGAAAACAGCACTCCAGGAGCTAATCTATCAGGAAATTATCACAGAGATAGTATTTCCAGTGAGTATTCACATTCGAGTGCATCGAGTCCTGGCCTAAATGATTCTTCATCTGCATTGCCTTCCTGGGACCAGGGACCCAATGTGGGGCACCAGAAACAGAATCAGGATGATTGGAGCAAACAGAATCACCAAGAATCTGCACTAATTACTACTGACAGCCAAGTGGGAGTAATGACTGAAATGAAGGATGTGGAGAAAAACAGAATAGACAGGTTGGAAAAGAATTTAGATCACAAGCTTCCTAAATTTTTAGAGATTTGGAATGACTCAGTAGATGGTGATTCCTTTTCCTCGTTATCCAGCCCTGAAACAGGCAAATGTTCTGAATATTCAGATGCATATCAAGAAAGAAATCTAGTGGTTAGTCAGCAGGAGAAAAACGAGCAAGACATTTCTAAAACTCTGCAGCCAGAGGATGCCAGGTTCATGTCAACAAGCTCAGGTTCTGATGATGAGAGCATAGACGATGAAGAGTCAGTGGACAAGGAGATCCATTTGGGCATATGCCAAGCTGTTCAGAATGAAACCAGGGCTTGGGATTCACTGAATGAACCTAGTAAGTTCCTGGCCACAGCTGATCCCAACTCTGATGAATTTTCTACCTATGGAGGTGGTTCAGAACCAACAGAGAATAAATCCACCCCGCTCTGTGAGAATCAACAAAGCAGCCCTGATCACTGGAATTTCTCACCACTAAAGGAGACTGAACTCCAGATTACAGAAGTGGATAAGGAGACGAGATCTCCAGAAACAGGGAAGACAGGAGATATCCTGTGGCAGATCTCTCCCCTAAGTGAATCAAAGAATGAGAATCCTTCTAAATTGGAAATGCTTGGCTTCTCAGCCGAGAGCACTGAGTGGTGGAATGCCTCTCTACAAGGAGGGCGACCTATTGAGAGTGCATTTGAGAGGGAATTACCTAGCTCAGGTAGTGTGTTAGAGATGAGTTCTTCAGTATGCCAAACCATGGGTCCCTGGGGAGTACCCATTCAGGGTGATAGTGAACCCGTGGAATCACAAGGTACCAGTCCTTTCACTGAGGAACATCAATCACCCTTTCTGGATGGCAATGACAAGAACTCCCATGAGCAACTTTGGAACATTCAACCAAGGCAGCCAGACCCAGAAGCTGATCAGCTTAGCCAGCTTGTAATATTGGACCACGTTAAAGAAAAGGATTCTGGAGAGGAAACCTTCCTGTCCTCTGCTGGTCAAGAACTGACTTCTGAAACACCAACCCAGGAGCAGCAGTGTCAGAACACTGTGATGTCTATCTGGGATCAGTCAGGCCCAACATTTACTCACACAGATGAAAATGGTTGTGTTATAGCTAATGTTTCGACTGTTGAGTGTCAAGAAACAAAGTGGTGGAAAGAAGGAAAATCATATCCCGGTGAAATAATGAATTCAAGCGTTGCCTCAGAAGATTTCCCCACTGTCAATTCTCCGACTCAGTTGATAAAGAAGTCAGACTCCGAATGGGATGTCTCTACCCCTAGTGAGGGCCCCCAAGGCACATTTATTCCAGATATTTTACATGGCAACTTCCAAGAGGGTGGGCAACTGGCCTCAGCTTCGCCTGATTTGTGGATGGATGCTAAGCAGCCCTTCAGTGTGAAAGCAGATGGTGAGAATCCAGATATACTGACTCACTGTGACCATGACAGCTATTCTCAGGCTTCCAACAGCCCTGATATATGTCACGATTATGAAGCCAAGCAAGAGACTGAGCAGCACATCAGGGCTCGAGTAGGACCTAAAGGGGAAGCCAGTGAGTTATATGTCACTGAGCCAGAGATGGATGAAGAACCCAATCAGGAGCCTGGGCAGGAATTTGTCCCATGTAATTCAGAACTATCTTCTGAAGATGTGGTTCCACTGCCTCCAATCAGGGATCAAGCGAACACAAGTGACTCATCTCAGTTGGCCTCTCACAAATCTTCCTCTGAACCTTCTGAAATAAATGGTGGGAATGATACAGGTTTCAAAGCATCAGAGAAAGGAGCTGCCCCAGATGCAGCACCAACTCTGCAACTTGTGGACAGAACAATCCCAACAGTTGAAAACGTGGGAACCAGCATTTTTGTAACTCCTCAAGAGCCAACTACGGACAGCAACAGCTCTCTGATGTCGGAGGACTTTTCTCCTAAAAGCCAGACAGATGCAGGAGCCTTGTTGGACCATGTTACTACTGAGAATCCTGCCACTGGCCCTGATGCCTTGCTAGCCTCAGATACTTGTCTGGATGTAAGCGAAGCTGGCTTTGACCACAGTCTCAGCGATGCCTCAGGTCTTAACACATCCACAGGAACAATAGATGACATGAGTAAATTGACATTATCAGAGGGCAACCCTGAAACACCAGTTGATGGGGATGCAGGGAAGCAAGATATCTGTTCATCTGAAGCCTCGTGGGGTGATTTTGAATATGATGTCATGGGACAAAATATCGATGAAGAATTAATGAAAGAGCCTGAACATTTTCTCTACGGGGGTGAGCCTCCCCTGGAAGAAGATGCTCTGAAGCAATCGCTGGCACCTTACACTCCTCCCTTTGATTTGTCCTATCTCACAGAACCTACTCTTGAGGTCAAAACAACAGAGGGAGCTGGGTCTCCAGAGGATGAGTCTTTGGGGAGTGATGCAGCCGAGATACTGCTTTCTGCCCTTCCTGATCAGAGAAGCAAGGAAAATCATGCAGAGATCCAAAACAGCCAGCCTGGGCAGCTGGTTGTGCTGCATATCCATGAAGACTCTGAGCCCGTGTCTTTGCCTGCTGGAGTTGAGGCCAACCTTGAGTTGTCTCCATCAAACATTGACTGGGAAGTAGAAACAGACAACTCAGATTCACCAGCAGGTGGAGACGTAGGACCACCAAATGGTAAGAAACACCCTCTTCCTCCACTCCCCCACCCCCCCCTCCCTGAAACTGCTGCTTTCATGCAATTAACATATTTGTAAACCAAGCTCTTCCTACCTAGGTGGGAAGAAAAAAAGAGGAACTAACTGCATTTGTAATGCATACTTAACCAAGTTCTGCATTGCAGCAGTAATGTCTGCTACTTGTATAATACCTATCTTTGAGAGTGCCTGAGAAAATAAAACAGCTCGACCAAAAAAAAAAAAAATCTTAAATTATCTCTCCTCAGATGGATCATTTGCAAAGATCACAAATCACATAATGTGTTAATTCAGCCTTGTTCGCCCCTTCTCGCCTTCATCTTCCACTTCTAGGTGTGAGCAAGGGACTGTCAGAGTTGGAAGAAGAAAATGTAATTCCTATCAAAGCGCCTGAGCAGAGAACAGCAGAATGCAGGGAAGAAAGGTACAAAGAGAAGAATGAACATCATATGGATTACATACTTGTAAGCCATGGAGAAGATTCAACCCCAATGCCAGAGGCCAGTGAAGCCAGACAAAACACACCTGAATTAGAAGAGTTTCACACAGGTTCTGAAGACACAGGGCTGCGAAGAACTCAGCTAGCAAGCTTCCCAGGTTCCTGTCAGCCTGCTTCCATAAATGAAAGAGAAGATCATTCTGTAGAGAAAATGTCTCCCAAAGGGGATAAGAGATCATCTCTCGGGAGCCCTGGGCAAGACCCGAGCTGGATGGTCTTAGACCATATTGAGGTTGGTGATCAGCCATTGGAAGCTAGGAACTCGAGGCTTGGATGCTCTGGCAAGGTCATAGAACTGATCTCTGATTGTGGCTTGGGCAAGGGTCCCCAAATGCAGGTTCTAGGAGGAGAGAAGCCTCTCGAATCTTTAGCACTAGAAGAGGCCCCTGGTCTGGGCAGCCAGTCACAGAAGAGCAAGAGCCGAGGCAGAGCCACCCCAGACGCAGTTATGTATCAGGCTGTCACCCATGACAATGAATGGGAAATGCTTCCACCACACCCTTCTCAGAAAAACAAGATCCATGAAACGGAAATGGAGGAGGAGACAGAGTTTCTTGAGCCCAAAACAAGGAAACTGAGACCGGACGGGTAAGCCAAAAGCCAGGTTTATTTTATTTTATTTTATTTCCTAAAAATACTGTATTAGAATCTGGGGAAATGATGAGTGATTGTGAAATATGAGGAATAACTAGACAATAGGAGCTTTGCTTCTATATATGGCAAAGCGTACCATCAGTAAAAGCAGCTGCTAAATAACCATAAAGATCTCGATGCTTTGTGTGTATTTTCAGCCAAAAAAAACCCCTTCAGTTTCCATTCAGAGTCTATACTTATCCTTCCTACTTACACTTACTCCACCTACTCAATACCTATTTTACTCTTAAACAGGCAGTTGAAACCAGAGAAGGGAGGTCACTGACATTTACTCATATAGTGTCAAGCAGTTTGCTCACATTATCTCATTTAATATTTACAACAACCCTGAGGTGGTAGGTATTATTACCTTTATTTTCCACATACTGGTGGTGGTGCCTGGAATTAGGTAACCAGAGTGAACACTCTGGGGTTTGAAGATTTTTACCTCCAAAGCTAATACTTTTCCAGCAGACACGCTGCCTATCTCACACAAAGGGCAAATCTGGTTTTATGTGGTAGTAGGTAACTTACTAGGAGGTTATGTGATACCTGACTTAGCCTAGGTGATAGCCTAGGAAGGCTAACTAAGGAGACTCCACAGCAGGCTCAAAATCTTAGTGTGAAACATTCACTCTCTGACTGGCTGAAAAATTGGCAAACAACCATCAAACTAGTGATTCATTCATTCATTCACCATCTGGTGTCTGAGAATCTGCTCTGTATGGAGTTTCTGGGTAGCCAGTGGATATATGGCAAGATGTCATGGAACAGGAGGTCATCTCTGCCCTCAAGCTTTCTAGGCCCTGTTAACACCATGAAGGGTTGTTTGTTCCTCTTCATTTGTCCTGATAAAGCCCTCTTGCTCCCAAGGACAAAAGGGCAAATTGTGACAAGTGAAGGGGAAGATTATGTTTCCTCTTTAAAATGTAGTGGGAAAGAGATGTCTTTTTCCTACTCATTTTGGGAGTATAAAGGACGACGCATACCACATACTCACTGTGAGTCAAAGAATCTGGATTCCAGCCTGGCTCTACCATTACTGGTTATGTATTTTGGGATTAACCCGAGACTTAAATTTCTCCATCCATAAAATTGGTGGCTTGGGCTGGAGGATCTCCGGCCTTCCTCACGTTCACATTTGTGCAAGCTTGATCATGTGTGAACAGAGTGTGTCTGGGAGAGCTTTGGTATTCATAAATTACATCTCTCCAGGAAAGGAGTAAGCAAACAAGAAAGAGCAACGAGTATATGAAGGGTTAGTAAAGTGCCATAAAGAGTTAAAAGCTCAAATTCAAGTGCAGCTTCATAAATCCAGACCTTTTCAGTTGGCCTAATCTTTCTTTCTTCCTGTCAAGCTATTTCCTTCCAGAGAGACCCCAGATCCGTTATCAGAAAGAGAGTAGCAGATGGATCCCAGCAGCCCTGCTGGCATTGTTATAGATTGAGCTAAGAACTCAGGCATCCTCGAGTTGGCTGAGCTATTGTTTGGCTTCTTGTCTGAATTTTGCACATGCCCCTGCGATCCAACAGATGATACTGTTCAGTTGTGCCACTAGCCCTCTTTCTTCCAATAAGATTTCTTTGCTCACATTTTTCTGCTCAACCCCTGCAGTAATGACAATTTTCTCACAATTAGCGGAGGGCGCTGATTTTCCCACTGGCATTTGTATTACCTTTTGCATGAATAATTTACTCTGAATGTATTCAAAAGGTTCCCTCTGTGCTGGATTTTGAGAGGGGTACGGAGTTGTTGAAAACAGTGATTCTCTAAGTGGGGTCTTAAAACCAGAAGCCCAGGGCGCCCGGCTGACTCAGTTGGTAGGACACTGGACTCTTGATCTTGGGGTTGTGACTTGAAGCCCCACGCTGGCCATAGAGGTTACTATTAAAAAAAAAGCTAAAAAAACCAGCAGCCCCATTATGACTTGGGTGTTTGCTAGAAATGCAAATTGCTAATCCTACTCCATACTCTTCTTTTTTTTTTTTTTTAACTTTTTATTTATTTATGATAGTCACAGAGAGAGAGAGAGAGAGGCAGAGACACAGGCAGAGGGAGAAGTAGGCTCCATGCAGGGAGCCCAACGCAGGACTCGATCCCAGGTCCCCAGGATCGCGCCCTGGGCCAAAGGCAGGCGCTAAACCGCTGCGCCACCCAGGGATCCCTCCATACTCTTCTTGAATCAAGACCTCCAGTGGGGTCTAGCCATCTGTGCTTTAACACGAGTAATTCTGATGCATGCTTAAGTTTGAGAACCTCTGGTCTAAAACGTTCTCCCAACTCTCTGGGAGTTTTCAGATTTAGAAGGGAGTTAAACACAGGTTAAAGAGGTAGCTAACAGTGTAACATGTAAATCACGGTAGCTAAAGACCAACGTGTATATAAATATAAATAGCTACCTGTCACGAGTATTTGCCATGAATGGGGTACTAAGCCCTGTGTGTGTACTACGTCACATTACCGTGGCAGGAATTCCACAAGGCAGGACACTGATGTTCAGAAAGTTGAATCACTTGGTCTGGTTTTTAGTTAGAAGGTGAAGAAGCTGGGACTTGAATTTACATCTATGTTCACAGTGTGTGTTCATGCTAGTAAACCAAGAGAGGAGGCATCTGCCTAGGGCACCTTTATGGAGGAGGAACCAGAGGTGGCTTATTATCCACCTGCGATTAGGAGGCAGAGTGCCTAGGGCCCCCAATATTGTAAAGGGCCCATGTGACACTATGAAATTTCTTTTAACATTTAAAGAACAAAAATGATTATACTCCTGTGTGGATTATATTTTCTTCTACCAATGAAGGTGTAAAATGAAGTTTTGGATTTTTTTTTTTTTTTAATGAAGGAAAGAGCCTGTGAAAGTACCAGTGCCTAAGGCCCACTAAAGTCAGAATGTGGCCCTGAGAGGTGTCATTCTAGATGAGCATTAAAGGAAGGTCATAATCTGGAAAGGCAAAGAAGAGGGTAAGAGGTTGGCCAGGCTGTCTAGGGAGAGGGAGATGAAGCAAACCATGGACACAGGAAGATGATCACAGAAGCAATATTAGATAGTCCTATTTTTCTGACTAAAAACTGGAAACATCTTCTGACACAGAATTTGGTCATAAGGCAGAAAAAATAAAATGAAATTTGGGCTTCAAAAACAGGAGTAGGCTGATGGTATATGCAATATGACATGCCAGCTACGAATTGGCTTCTTGCCCTCCCCTCCCCCAGCTGCACCCCCTCATTCAAGTTCTCACGCTGTTTTGAGAACAGCAAACCATATTTTCAAAATATCGAGGAAGCCTCCGAAGGTGGCTTTTCTCTTTGTACTTCACCGACTGTCTCTTGTTCACAAAACTTGTCATGGCGTGGGGAGAGAAACTCTCTTTGTTGAGATTTGCAGCACTGTGTTCTGGTTCCTGGGATCAATCTTCCGTCTTCCCAGAGGCTTTGCCAACACCTTGGTCATCCTCCAGCTGTCAACCCACCAGCCCAGGATCACATACCAACTCTTGAGACAGTGGTGGCTACGCCTGATCGTCTCATTGTGGTCACAGAGAACACCATCTGCACAGTAATCTGCACCACACATAATTGCCTTAAAATCAAGAACCATTTGTAGGCTTATTTTAAAGAAGGCGTGGTTGCAAGAATGTCATGTGAAAAAAAGGGTCATTTGTTTCCGTACTAGTCAGGGTTCTCCAGAGAAACAGAGCCAATAAAAGCAATAGATCTCCATCTATCTACTGATCCAGAGGAAGAGAGAAAGAGAGAGAGAGAGAGAAGTGATTTTAAGGAATTGGAATTGGCTCACCCAGGTATAAGGGCTGGCAAGTCTGAAATCTAGGATAGGCCAGTGGGCTAGAAACTCAAGCAAGAGTTGTTGCAGTCTTGAGTCTGAATTCTGCAGGACAGCGGGCTGGAAACTGAGGCAGAGTCTCTGTGTTGCAGACTTGAGGAGAGTTCTTTCTTTTTCAGGCAGCTCCAGACCTTGATCCTAAGGCCTTTAACTGATTAGTCCAGATCCTCCATTCTCACCTCCCACATTCTGGAGGATAATCTGTCTTACTCCAAGACTGCCGATCTCAGTGCTAATCACGTGTAAATAACACCATCACAGCAACATCTAGACTGGTGTTGGACCAAATAACTGGGCACCACAGCCTAGCCAAGTTACAAATAATATTAATAATCGTAGGTTATATTCAAAAAGCTTGAACTAGCTACATGCTAGGTGAATGTGAAACCATTAACATTTGTAAACTCACCACCATCTAAATGATATAAAAAGTAGGTTGATCCATATACAAATATACTGGCTTTCTCTGGATGTGGAAAAGCTGTATGGGGTGATAAATGGAAATAATTTCCAAGAGGAGGAGGTAAACTGACTCTACATGTCTGATGTCTTGTAGATAAACGCAAGGGTGGGCGGCAGGGCAGTGACGGGGGTGGGGGGTGCAGGGGAGCTCTGGCACATGTGCTTTTGAAATATTTAGAAATAACCTGATCCTTTTATTTGTGGAGCTATAGCTTGTCTTCTGGCTCTGTGAGATGAGTTATTTGGAACTCCCTAAAATAAAAAATAATCTTCAAGCACAATATATGTCATATTCCACACAACCTGCTTCTTATGATCATCTCTGTGCATTCTTTCTTTTTAAATTAGTAACGTTGGCCCTTTTTCTCTGACAAGACTGTGGGAAGTAACTCCCTTTTCTCTCTGAGTGACACCATTAAATCTTTGTACAGTTTTCACGAGACCCTCTAAAACCAGACTTTTTCTGTCAGTGACTTATGGTTGAGGAATTAGTACATTGGGTTGTAAGCCCATGTGAATGCTGAAAATGGAAAACAGGTAAAGAAATAATCTGTCGACTCTTTCTTTCAGTGTTGGGTAACCGTATGTTTGGTCACTCTGAAGAATCAGGTTCTTTGAGTGCATACTACCCCCTCTGGGTCTTGCTATTTGGATGGGCCGTATCCCAGTTCCAAACATTCACCCTTTCTCTGAGGCAAGTTGATACTTCATCAACTTCAGCGTTCCTGTGTTTATTCACGGTTATTTGGCTTTGCCCTGAACCAAATCTGGAAGACCAAACTTGGCACTGACTCTGTGTTCATTTATTTTTGTAATTATATTTGATCACTTGGTGTGTTATGTTTGGTGGCGTGGTGATGATAATTAGATAGCATTCAAACGTTCTTTAAATTCGCTCTTTAAAAAAAAAAGAAAAGAAAAGAAAAAAAATTCGCTCTTTAACTCAGGCCCAAAGTCTCCTTTTTTTTTTTTTTTTTTAAAGTCTCCTTTTTTGGGGAAAAAACAAAACACAACTCTAAAAAATTATTTATTTACTTATTTATTTATTTACTTATTTACTTTAAGTGTCTCCCCACCAGCCCCTGCTACCTCTCCACTTCTGGCCAGCCCTACCCAGAAGAGACTTCAAATAAGTCTGGTCCACCCAATCACCATTTGAGATCGACAGGGCAAGTTTTATTATCCCTACTCATAGATAAACAAACCATCTGTCCAGAAATGAGAAAATAGTAACATAAGGACTTGAACTCCTGTCTTCTCCCTTCCAGCCCAGGGCTTGTCAATAAGACAAGACAGAGGGAATGCCTGGGTGGCTCAGTGGTTGAGCGTCTGCCTTTGGCTCAGGGCATGATCCTGAGCTCCTGGGATCGAGTCCCACATCAGACTGCTTGCAGGGAGCCTGCTTCTCCCTCTGCCTGTGTCTCTGCCTCTCTCTCTCTGTGTCTCTCATGAGTAAATAAATAAAATCAATGTATTACAATGTATTCTATAGGTTGATGTATTTCTTCCTCTTCTCTCATTGCCGCATTGAGAGGCACATCAAGTTTAATAGCCAAAATTCTCAGTGTTACTTGGAGAAAAACTGAATCAGAACTCGCCTCTGATGCATCACACTGTCATGTGAGCCCTCCCTATGCCTGAATATATTTTACACTACAGCTAATTCATGACACTTTTACTGCCGTGTCAGTGGGCTCCTCCCTATCTGTGGTTTGTGGGGCCACCTCGAGTGGCCAGAGGCCAGAGGGAGGTGAGGGAATCAAAGCCCCTCCATGTACATCTAAGTTTTCCAAATATTTTTAGATGTGGTATTTTGTGGTAAAGGATTTTATAGCAAGAGAAGGCCATGAACACCATGACGAGGTGGTACAAGTCAGCTGTGCTGTGGGAGGAACACCCACAGAGTAGCCCTTTTGTGTTGTGTTGGCTTCTGGTTTGAGGAAGAATTCAAGGTATCTCTCCAGCTGGAATGGTGAAATGTCAAAAATAATGTCAGGAAGAAAAAAAAAAAAAAACTTCCATGAAAATTGATGGCATTTGAGGAAGACCAGAAGTCACGGCTTATAAAAACAGGGTAATGTCAGTCTATCAGGGACCCAGCAGGAAGGAGAGGACATTCAAATGAGGGTAATTCGAGAAATATTTAATAAAGGAAGTATTTACAAAGATGGAAGCAAAGTGTGAGGAACTCACAAGGAATGGTGTAGTGGCTCAGGAATAAAAACAGTAGATCTGTTAGCATTTCTAGGCCTCAGGGGCAAGGAGAGGGTGATTTCCAGAAACCAGTACAAGAATTTCAGTTTTCCTGAGAACAGCAGTGGCCTAGTATTGAGGGGCACAGCCAGCCAGAGGCATTCCCACAGGGAGGAAGCCAGGGGCATGCAAATCCTTGCCTCCCCACTTCTTCCCTCTGGTCTCCCAGCAGGACCCCCAAAACAAAGTGGAATTCAGAGTGGGAGGGAGCTTCCTGGGGCAGAGAGCAAGGTGGAGAAAGTAAAAGTGTGAAGCTGAAAGCACACAGATGTTATTCAGCCCAGCTGGCTCCATTAGAAAGGAGTGACACCTCAGCTTCTGAAAAGTGTATTGAACTATGTTAACATGCAGGATCATTAACTATTCCTCCAGTGTGTTGGAGGATCTATTTCTACGATCCACAGGAGAGTTCCTTTAGAACAAAGGCTGTCATAAAGTCACCCCAGGATTGGGTCACGCTTTGTACAAACCCAGGCTGCACTAATGGAAGAAATTAGAAGGCTACCTTCCCTCTATTTTATCTGTTGGTTAAGGGATGCGGCTTCTTTTCATTGTCAACATAAGAGAGTTTTGTTCTAGGTAATGGCTTGACAGTAAAATTTTTAATCCATCCCCATAAACTATCTCAAAATGTTGATCAACTCCAAATCAAAAGTTATGAAGATCAAATGAGAAATATATAGTGCATATGCTTCTTTACATGTCCCATAATCTGCCCAGGGTTAGCCCAAACCAGCAGAGAACTATGCACTTGTCCCATGTTGCAGAGGATACCATAAAGTTTTCTTTATCCTAATTATTTTTGTTGTCTGCCATTGGCTCACTTAGGTCACTGCAGCGAAACTCATCTCTGTGCCAAGGATACTGTTGAGAGCATGATTCCGTTCCTTTCCCTCCCCTCCTCCCCTTTCTTCCCTTCCCTTCCCTTCTTTTTTTGAGAGAATGATTTTCTAATCAGAGTACTTGTGCCCTCATGAGCAAATTCAATCTAGTCTCCATCTTGACTATTAAGGAATGTGACTTCCATTAATTAATAACATTTATATAATTGCTTATGTTTATCCTTTTGACTTGGCTCCTTGAAAGCTTACATTTCACAAATTTATCACTCACCTGAATCAAATGTATAAAATTCTGGAATATGTAATGTATTATATTTGCCCAAGTTGTAACTCCGTAATGTGATCCTATCACTATTTTTCTTTTCAAGTTATTTTTAAGTCATGTGATGGTGGTAGGTTTTTACATTTCTACCAACATTGCCTTAAAGTAGAATTATAAATAAGTGCATATATCCTCTTCATAGAACCATTCATGGTTCCCCTGAAGAGGCTTTTTTCCCTTGTTTTTTGCTCTTATATTAGCACCTCTTTTAATTATTTGCTCTCCCTCCCTTCTATTTTCTGCACATTAAAATTCTACTTTTCATTCCAGACCGACACCAAATGCCTCTTCCTTCCTAAAACATTCTTTGGTCTTTTTGAGCAGAAGGAAGCCCTCTCTCTCTCCTGATCTTCCTATGCTTTGCACCTGTTTTGTGGCCTTCCTCACATTCTGCCTCTTGTTGTATTTATTAGAATCTCTCTTATTAATGTACCTGGATGGAAGCCACTTGAAGCTGTGGTTAGGACATATGCATCTTTATTTCCTGTACTGCTGCAAACAGCATTTATATTCATGAAGTTATGGCTTAAAGTCAAATATTAACTGAAGGGAGATAGTAAAGTCATTTAAATGAGTGAATCTTAGAAACTTTAGTGGAGAGTCTAATTTCCTTCCGCCATTCAGAATCATTTAGATTTTCATAAATGAGCCTGGCCTGTGGTTTTCCTTCCTCATCTGGCTCTTGTCTAGCTGGGAATCAGAGTTATAGTAGCACCATAAAACAAACTAGGTAAACTTCTCTCTTTTTTCTCTTCTTTGGGATAACTTGTATAATCCAGGGGATCATCTAATACAAGAGGATTAGGTAATATTTCTTGAACTTGTCTGTGCCTGTTGCTTATTTGGAAGGAAAGATTTTCTTTACTACTCATGTGATTTCTTAATGATTACTATTTAGGGTTTCTAATTCTTCCTGTGTCAACTCTGCTATTCAGTATTTTTTCTAGAAAACTGTTCATCAGTTTTCAAAATTTTCATAATAAGTTCATAATGGAACTATGAGTTCATACAGTGCCATGATGCTCACATCTCCCTACTGCTAACTTAATAGTTCCAGTCTAAGAGGGAAATTGGAGACTGGAATTACTTGTCAGACCTGGATCTTTCATCTAACATTATTGGATGTGGCCTCCTCAACTTCTTATAATAACCTAGCTGAGTATAATGACCTCTCCAAGCCCTAGTATCCTATTAGTCCAGCACACACACACACACACACACACACACACACACACACACACCACTCCACTCAACCTTACATGGCAACCTTGCTCTGGTCGCTCACAAGGATCCTTCAAGTACACTCCAGTCTCCTCCTGTCAATCTGGTTCTACAACCCCATATTCCGCTCACTGGCTTGAGTGAGGCCTTTCAAATGTAAATATCTTCCTTTCACTACTCACTTTCTTAAAATTCTCCTATGTCATCTCATTGATTTTAGAACACAATTCTGATTCTATTTTTTTTAAGATTTTTTTTAAAAGATTTTATTTATTTACTCATGAGAGACACAGAGAGAGAGGGAGGCAGAGACACAGGCAGAGGGAGAAGCAGGCTCTATGCAGGGGGCCTGATGCGGAACTCGATCCTGAGACTCCAGGATCATGCCCTGGGCCAAAGGCAGGCGCTAAAACTGCTGAGCCACCCATGCATCCCCAGTTCTGATTCTTTACTACAGCCTGTGAGGCCCTATGTGTCCTAGTCCCTGCTTACATTTCTGGTTGCTAAGAGTGCTGTCTCCATCAGCCCTCAGGCTTGCACATCAGACCATTTCCAATTCAGTGATTTGGCACCAGCTGTACTCTCCATCTAGAATTCTCTCGACATGGCTGCCTTGTTCTTATAATTCATGCCTTCCCACAGAGCTCTTTCTTCTATTCATACAATGTCACTCTGCGGCAGATGATCCTGGCATCTAATGGGTGAAGGCCTTGGAGGCTGCTACATATCCTACAACACATAAGAGAGCCCCTCACAGCAAAGGATTACCCAGCCCTAAGTGTCAGTATTGCTAAGGCTGAGAACCCTGTTCTTCCCACTGCCCTGTTTTATTTTCTTCTGTTTGTTTAGTGAATTTTGTTCCGTCTCCACATGTGAGAATGTACTCTCCAGGAAAGTAGTTGCCACATATTAGGTGCCCCATAAATAGCCTGGTTGAACAAGTGGCAAAGAAAGCCAAGTTGTTCCAACATAATTTGCTTTTAATGAAACGGATAATTTCTGGTGTTCACTGCTTCCTTTTCCAAGGGACACGTGGCAAATTTAGTTTGGGAGTGACTTGGTTCCGGCTATAACAAATTGCCATAGATTAGGTGGCTTATAAGCTAGAGAAATTTATTTCCCACAGCTCTGGAGGCTAGAAATCTGAAATCACGGTGGCAGGAAGGTAAAGTACTGAGAGTCCTCTCCTTGGTTGCAGACTGTCAGCTTCTCATTGTATTCTCACATAGCAATGGAAAGTGCAAGAAAGCTCTCCAGGGTCCTTTGAGAAGGCCACTAATTCTGCTCATGAGGACTCCACTCTCAAAACCTCATTTAATCCTAATTACTTCCTCAAAGCTTCACCTCCTAATAACATCACATGAGGGCAGGGATGAATTTGGTGGGGGATAGAAGCATTCAATTTGTAACAGGGAGATCTTTTCACGTGTTGCAAGTTCCGTCTTTCCCCTTCTTTTGAAATTTGAGACCATAATTACCTATTTTTAGTGTCCTTGTACTTCCACTAGAATACAGTTCCTTCAAGATTCTTATAGCCTTTCAGTTTTCTTAAAGGGTTATTATCCACTTCCCTCAGCCTCATGCAGACAAGCAAGTGCACCTGTCTACTTTGCCTATACCAGTTTGTCCAGAGAAGAATACTTCTGCTTCCTTAGTCGCCTGTCATACCATCAATTCATGTAACAGTTGACAGTACATATCTTCAAAGACCTTTTCTATTCTTATTTTTTAACCTTAATTTATTAAATAATGAGTTGGATGTATTGGGCTCTCAAAGCATAACTCTCCTGGAGAATTTGACATCTACCACACTGTCTTCATTTATCTAATGAGCGCAATGAATACAACAATACACTTACCCAAGTGCCCAACTGACTCTGAGTTAGTTTTTGCCCTGGCACAATCTGAGACAACATCCTACAAGACAAAAGGAAACATTATTTCTGAAAACAGATGTCCCACATTTCCCCATTTAATAAAGCGCCCCTTAAATTTGTAAAGGTATCTCTGATTGACCTGATGATTTAATCAATCTCCATATCAGCTGCTGACTTCTAAAACAGATTATTAAATAGATTTAGTTACGGTGGTGTCTGTTCTACAACACTCAACTCCTCTTTCTGTGCCCTCCAGCATCTACTTTCTTTTCACCTGATAAGGGGAACTCCTTCTAATGAGCCAGCACTTCACAAAGATAAGATCCCCATTTTTAGCCTTCAGCCTGATACCCAGGGTACAACCAGATCTAAAGCCATCTATTCTTCCCTGCTGGTTTTGGCTCATCTTGGCTTTGGGAAATGCACTGACACTTTTGCTGAACCTCTGCCAGTCTGTAACCCTGCTAGTCACATCTTCCTGATGCCTGCCCCGCTTTGGTCTCCTCTATGGCCGAAAGGTAAATGGCACGTGAGAAATTATTTCTGAAGAATTCTGCAGGCTTTTAGTTTATTTTTTAAAATGTTTTTTAAATTCATTCATGAGAGACAGAGAGAAAGAGAGAGAGAGAGGCAGAGACACAGGCAGACGGAGAAGCAGGCTCCATGCAGGAAGCCCGATGTGGTACTCCATCCCAGGACCCCAGGATCACACCCCAGGCCGAAGGCAGGCGCCAAAACGCTGAGCCATCCAGGGATCCCCTAGTTTATTTTTTAATAAGATTTTATTTCTTTATTTTAAAGAAGGGGAGCACACAAGCAGGGGGGGTAGGGGGGAGAACAGAGGGAGAGGGACAAGCAGACTGCACTGAGCACAGAGCCCCAAGCAGATCTTGATCTCATGACCCTGAGATCATGACCTGAGCCAAAATTAGGAGTCGGATGTTTAACCAACTGAACCACCAAGGCACCCCTGTGGGCTTTAAGTTTAATAAAGATAATAAAAAATTTGCTTCTTCCTCTTCTTTCCCGACTGCCCTCCTACCACCCCCAACAGCCATGGTGAGGAAAGAAATGCCCTTCATTTTAAAAATAGTAGATAACATTTCTGAAGTACTTACCATGGCCAGGTCCTCTGCTGAGTAATTCAGTTTCCTGTTTTATTAGTGGTAGGTCAATTGGGATAGACCTAAAACCACCCTATCCCCCTATTAGGCCCCTCCCCACCAGCCCCACTCCCACTAAAAAACCTAAAAGGTTATGTAACATGGAACTCTGATCAATCCAGTTCTGAGGGTGGTACCCATAGCTACTTTTTGCATTGAAATTTTGCCTGATGGCGATCAGAAGTCTTTGGTTTCTCTGACAATATTTTTTTTCTTTGAAGAGCAAACAAATGAATGCACGCCTAGCATGTACACTTTTCATTCCTATTTCATTCACCTTAACTATGTCAAATATTTCTGTCAGCATTTTTAGAATTAAGAATTGTATTAGTAGCTAACACTTACTGTGAGTTGATTTTAACCTAAACTCTTGAAGATTTCTACCTAGATGATCTTTCTTTAAAGTGCCATTATTATTATTATCCACCTGTGAATCGGTGATCTGAGGCACCAGGCACTTTAGTAGGTGGTGCGAACTTGCTAATAAATAGAAGTTAAATTCAAACTCTGGGACCTCTGACTGCAGAGTCCACATGCTTTATGGCCCCACGCCTCTGTCTTCCAATAGCCAGAGCTGTATGGATTTTGCACAAACATCATAACCGTCTCTGGAACCTCCAATTGGATTTGTTTATACATCTCACCATGCTTCCAAAGTCCATTTTATTACGGTCGTAACCATTATCCATGAAAAGAAAATAATCACGTTGCCATCTCACTGGGTGTGCTGTGAAGTTACAGGATTTTTTTTTTTTTTTTTTTAAGATGTTTCAGGGGAACTAGATTCCTTCCAACCTGTGCTCTGAGCCCATTCACATCCAATCTCTCTCAGGCACAGGGGTGGCAGCAGTTTTTCCCAGCAGACACGAAAATCAGGGTGGATTTTCTGATTCCACAACCTGGATGAAAGAGTAGTTTATGCTCCCCGACGAAACTCTGCACAGCCGGGGCTCCATCCCCCAGCCCGGGAGCACCAGTGGTGCTGGCTCACTGGGTGATCTGGGAGGCAGGTGATCATCCTTATTTAGATGTGCCAGTGGTCACGTGAGCAGAAAATGGAGGCGAATGTGTATTCCCAGTTAACTGCTCCAGAAGGGAGATGCTGAGGAGCTGGAGCCGAGCATCCTCGCCCTCCGGGTAGCCGGCCTCCTCGCATCCTCAGGAGGTAGGTGGGTCTGGTGCGGCTCTGGGAGGATCGGGTGTCTGCAGGACAGATCGCAGGGGGGAGTGTGGTTCTGGAGGACCGGTCTATTGCTGCTGGGAACTTGGAGGGGGGGAGAGGAGGAGGGGGGGGGAGGAGGGGAGGAGGGGAGGAGGGGTGCGGGGCTCTGCCCAGCCCCTCGCCCGGGACTGCTGGCAGCTGCCTCTCACTGTGCACTTACTCCGACTGAAAGCCTTGTGGTCTTCGACGCTGTCCCTGCCCCTCCCTTGGCGGTCAGGTAATTAGGCGACACAGACTCTGCACAACTCGAAACATTTTGTGTTCCTCTATGTCGCTGCTGAAAATGGAGTTAGAGAATCAAAAGAAGTGACAGGTTTTTGTTTTGGTTTTGGTTTTGGTTTTTTGCAAACTGTTTAGGACTCTCGCCTAGTGGGTATTACCGTGTCTGTTTGCCGAGCCGAGTGGCCCTGGTACGGTGGCATTTTTAGTTCTTATATTATTGCTGATTGTTGCCGAAGCTAGTAACATGCACTTCTCTCTCTTTTTTTTTTTTTCCCTCTCTCTCTAGTGAATCTTGTAATCTTTAAGTCTTACCTGAGTTGTAAGCCGCAGAAATAGGTCATCCTCAAAAATGGGCTTGTGTTGTGCTCTACCACCTCCTCAAAATCCGGAGACAAAATATTCTATGTACAGAATCTCACTATGTCACTGAGAAACTAAGTTAAATGAGAAACTAGAACAGAACGACCACCTGGTCAATTCCAAACAAGAAATACATCGATTATTGAATTCCTCCGTGGATCCCTCTGTGGAGACCGAAAAACAAAACTATGGACTCCCACCGGCGAGGGATTTAAAGTCTGATTCTTCCTGGGATCGGGGGATTCTTGATTCCTGAGACCACTATGATTCTTACTGGTGTTGGTGATTCAAGGGTGAGGGGACATCATCTGTGTAAACTGGCCCCTTCTTTCCTAAGAACCCTTGACATGGTGTCAGTCTTGGGCGAGCTTCTGTGAGCGAGCACAGCTTCCAGGCTCACCTCCTACCGGGGGCTGCCCCAGGCCACTCCCATAAAGGGAAACGGGAGCTGCCGCTGAATCAGGCCACTTCGAAATGTTCAATTTGATGAAAGTTTTCTTGACATCTTAATCGATGATATTTGCAGAGTGTAGTGTATGATCGGGAATCATTAGATTAAAATTCCTGATGCTAAAAAAAAAAAAATGACCCTTGAAATTTCTCTTAAGTGATAAGAGAGACTTCCTATCTGGGAGGAAGACACTGTAATTTATTAGGAAATTACACATATTCAGGCCAGTGAAAGCTTTCTACTTTAAAATGCTTGAACCTTGCTTTGCAACTCAAAGATAAATCAAGTAAGATGAGGCTGATGTCCTTCGAAATTAACTGAACCTAAGCATCCCCAAGAGATTTTGCTTTGTGATGCAGAGTAACCTTTAGGTCCTAAATAAGATGTAAAGCTTCAAAGGTACTTAAGGATAATAAGCTAGAGTCTCTTTTGTATTAAAGAGAAGCCAAACTGACTTTTTTCATGGTGAGGGCTGTCTTTGGTATATCCTGGTGAATTTCCTTTTACATTCTATTTGGTCTTTCATTAAGGAAAGATTTATCTCTTATTAAAGGATCATAATACTTCCTTGACCTTTAGACTTCATACTTTCCAGTTAGCGAGAAGACAAGGTGTGGGATTTTCCTATAGGTTCGGGTACTAATATAATTTATGATGGGAGCTTGAGTTCACGTATAGCAAATACAAGCTTTTTTTTTTTCTTTTTACCCTGTCTAGAATTGCTTGCCCTGTGTTTGACTTGTCAAGATCTTGTAGATAGAGGCTTTACAAGAATCAACTTCCTGCTAGAGAAATAGTTGAATTTGTGATGGGTTCTCCATTTTTTAAATCAATTCCAGTTAATAGTATAGCTGGGGGAAAGAGGCAAAGGGAAGAAGGGGCAGAGAGAAAAGCAATTAAAGACAGATTCTGTCCCTGGTACCCTGTTGACAAAGAGTTGACAAAGAACATTTGAATGCAGGTCCTTCTGCTTTGATAATGGCAGGAATCGTGGGGGTCTTAGGGGGATAGGTGTGCAAGAGGGGTGTAGGAGAGCAGGAGGGCAGGAGTGGGTGCCCCCTGTCTGAGCACCATTATCATTTGAGGGCTCTGGTAAGCCATTTGCCTATTATTTTGATAGTTTCCTGATTCTCTCTATTGTTCTTATATCCTCAGTTTCAACTGTCAGGATAATAGAAGCTGAAAAAAAATCTTAGAATTCATTTTCACTCACTTCTTCAGTTTACAGGCAAAAAAAAGAAAGAAAAAGAACCCTGGTTACAGTGAGGGGATTGGCTCAAGGTCACAGTCAGTGACTAGCTGAGATCAGGACCAAGAGGCCTAGCTCTTGATCTTGTGCTATTTCCTTGCATCCTTATCAGAAGCCTCTAGCAAAATCTAGTCCATACATTTGAAGTTCCCAGAGCTAAAAAATAAAAAAACGAAAAACCACAAACACACACAAAAAAACCTACCAGTCTTCTATTTTAAGGATAAGGTGGTATTTCCTAATTCCTTTACAACCTTAAAAATTGGGGGGAAATGTGAAAAAAGTTGGGGAGAAATATAACTGAATGCCACTCTCAGGGCTTGTGCAAGTATGATGAGCAAGATGCTATCCCTCAGGACTGCATGCAAAGCAAAAGTAATCAAGATGCAGTCTCTCCCCTCACCCTAAGGGGAAGAAGAAGGTAAAACAAATGGCTTGCAAAAGGGAATGAAGTCAGTTCATAAGATGTGTAACAGTGGAACTCTGGGCCCTTAAATGTGGGAAGGCCTTGCTCTTTGTCCTTGGTTGTGAAGGAACATGTAGAGAATTCATGGATAAAGTAGATTCCATAGGGGGGAAAGAACACTTCAGCAGGAGAGAAATAAACCAAGCTATTAGAGACAGGAGATCTGTCAGTCAGACTTGGGAAACTAGTAGCTCATCTTATCTGCAAAGTAGGGCATTTGGGGTCCCTAAGGGAGAATTGATCCAAATGCTGAGAGCCCTGAGGGTGAACCATAGGAGTTCGTGTCCTATGTATTGGCAGTGGGAAGCCAAGGTTTTCTGAGCTGGGTGTTGTGATTGGCAATGGACTAGCACTGGTGTGGGAGAGATGGGAAGCGAGGTGGGAGGTGCTTGTCCACTTGAGACATTATAGAGGCTGGAACTGTGCGTAGGGTAGAAAGAAGGGAGGTGATCCCAGAAGGCAGACATAGAAGAGAGGTAGAGTGCTTGAAAACTGAGGGAGACGTGTCTGGAGAAGAGTTGGCACATACCGAAATAGGTTATAGTTTCACTTCCCAGGACTGAGAGTCTGTAGCCTTGCTGCACTTGATGCAAGTTAACATGAGCAAGGTGAAGAAAGCATGAAGGCCTCCCATCCGAAGAAGATAGAGCCAGCTGTGGTGAAAGCACTTGCAGAAAGCTAAATCCACATCTGATTAGTCAGCATGAGGTCATGGTCCCATGCTGGTCCATGGTTTCTATTACTACATTTAACCACTGTTGCCAAGAACAGACCTGTGAGCCTTGTAGCTACTGAGGTGTACCTACTGGGGTGAGACCTGAAGGGGATGGGGACATTCTCCTCTCCATGTCCTCTTCCCTGCAGGGTAGTGGCCGACTCTAATTATACAAGGAGAGAAAGGAGAAATCCCAGTTTAAAGATAGGAATCAGGCCAAATGGTGCCCCGGAAAAGCTCCAAGAAGACCCTGACTCATAGAGAGGAAGAAAGAATAAATCCTGATTGTGGGTTTGAGGGCTGAGGGCAAAGGGGGTAGAAAGGGAATAGGAATGCTCAGATGTCATCTATCCCAGCCAGCCCACCCACCAGGTCCAGCTCAAATGCAACCTCTTGTCTGGAGTTTCTAGGTTCATGGACTCTATGCCCTCAGTTGGAGGAATTACTCCTTCCTCTGGAATTCCTGGTTACCTCTCATGGCATTTTACTCCACTTGTGCTGTTTTGTGGGAACCTGTATGTGTCTTTTTCTTCTTTATCCTCTTAGGTTTTAAATTCTTTAAGGGCAAAATGTGTGTGTGTGTGTGTGTGTGTGTGTGTGTGTGTGTGTGTGTGTACCATTCTCTTTGTAATGTACCCTCCCCTGGACTAGTTTAAAGCTTTCCATATGGTTCCAGGACTGAAATGTTTGTTGAACTCCTACCCAAAAGAGTAGTCTCGTAAACAAACCTAGTACAGTGGAAGTTATATCCATCAAAGCTTGTGGGAAACTAGTTTGGAAACCTCAAGCAGATAATCAGAATGTAGAGAAGATAGTTTTGCCTGTAAACAGAAATTTTTCAAAGTCCCCTCCTGTCCAAAAATTGGGAAAGGAGCACAGGCTTTCTGTAGCAGGATATAGTGTTGTTCATACCCAACATGGAAGCCCCTTTTAAAGCCACCACTGCCCATGAAGCAAGAGAACCTTTTATTCAAAGAGGAATAAAGCCGTTACTTAGCAGATACATTTTTCTATATCCAACTCCCAGAAATACGCAGGAAAGGTTGATGAAATTGGGAGTTCTGGAAATAGCTCTTCCTAAAATAAAACAGGAGTGAGCCCAACCTAGTGTGATCTCAAGAGAGCAGCTGTGTAAGAGATAGGTTAGGAGGACAGGTGAAATAGAATGAGGGGAGAGCTGGATCCCTGGGAAGGCTCATATTGATAACTGAGAAACAGAAAGCTTGGGATGGAGCAAAACCCCCATCCCTGGACTGACTGTAGGGAAGTTTTCTTTGTGTTGTAGACTAAGTTCAGGGACGATCAAAGATCACATCCTTGAGACTAGATTTGACATAAAAAGACTGTCACCAAATTTTTCATGTACTTACCAGTTTATAAGCTCAAGGCTTGTTTCTAACTAGCTTGATGGGTAGGTGACTGGTCTTAGGCTGTTAATTGTATTTCCCAGTACTAACTGGCATTCACTAGCATGGTAAGTAGGAAATGGGAGTGATATACCAGACAGTTTTGGAATTGCATGTAATGCTGTAAGTCTGTGAACAATTACTCAAAAGCATAAGCACATTTTCTCCCTAAATAGCTGTCTACATTTCTCAATAAAGACATACCAAGGTAAAAGAAATAGCTAACTGAATCAGGCCTCCCTGTGAAGTTGGCATAGCCTTACGATACCTGAATACATCCCTCAGGAGAGTATGAAATTAATCAAGTCCTGTAAATTAGCTTCATAGAATGTAATTATATTATGCAGTGGGACATGTGTAAGTAAAGGTGATGGATTCTTTGTCTCAATCTCCAGGGGCCTGACTTGGGCTTCTCTCTTTCCCTCTAAATCTGTTAGGCAGCAGTAGAAGGGCTTTCTAGGAGAAGGATGAATAGAAGAACTGATATGCCCTCCTAGAGAGGAGATTCTCCTCCTTGAAACTAGGTGTGGTGGTGGAGGAGATTGGCCACTTTATTTGTTTGCTCGAGCTGCCATAACAAAGCGTCATAAACTGGATGGCTTAAACAAGAAAACTTTTTTTTTTTTTTTTGCAATTCTGGAGGCTTAAAGTCCAGGATCAAGGTATCAGTGGGGTTGGTTTTTTCTGAGGTCTCTCTCCTTGGTTTGGAGGTGGCTGCTTTTTCCCTGTGTCTTCACCTGGTCTTCCCTCTGTATGCATCTGTGTCCTAATCTCCTCTTTTTAAAAGCACACCAGTCATATTGGATCTGGACCACCACCACCCCCCCCCCATGACCTCATTTTAACTTCATTGCCTCTGTAAAGAACTTACTTCCAAATATATTCTATTCTGAGGCACTGGCGGTTGGAATTTCATAATACAAATTTTGGAGGACAAAAATCTAGCCCATACTAGTTACCTTGGGAATGTGATAGTGGATATGCTGAGAATTCCTGCTGATTCCATGATTAGTGACTGGCCCCCATACTTTATTTGTCATGCTTCTATGTTGAGTCTCAGGGTCACTTCAGGGGTTTCATGACCATCTTGGAAACTCACAGTGAAGATGGGAGGCCAAGTTTAGCCCCAGATCTAATAATAGTAAGAGTAACATTAAATAAAATAATGTGATATGAGTAATACTAAATAATTATTATGGAATTTTTGCCAAACACTTTACTTATTATCTATATGACATCTCACATTATCTCCCCTATCAAACTTAATTTGTGGTTGAAGAAATGGGGTTGATACCTTTGACCCACCATCATAAGTTGCCTCCCTATTTATTAAACTGGTCTGAAAATCTATGGATAAATTCCTTGCAGGAGAATGAGATTGAGGATGCGATTCTGAAGGAAGTTCTTTTCAGCTTTGAATTGGGGATATAAGGGAGTTCAGAATCTTAAAAGACATTGAAACCTTAGATGTGATCTGGAATTTCCCCACTGCCAAGAGGTCAGCTAACTTGGATCTGTTACACCCTAACCATTGGCAAGGTGGAGGAAAAGAGAACAAAAGGCCAGGATGGGGATTCGGGGTTCTACAACTGCCCTGGAATTGAGTACATGGTCAACTTGTTCACCAGTTTAATATAGTGCCATTTATCTAGTTTTGCTTTTGTTGCCTGTGCTTTTGGTGTCATATCCAAGAACTTATTACCAAATCCAAAGTCATGAAGCTTTTCCCTCTATGCTTTCTTCTAGGAGCTTTATAGGCTTAGGTCTTTACATTTAGGTCCATAATCCCTTTTGAGTTAATTTTTGTACATGGTACACAGTAGGGGTCCATCTTCATTCTTTTGCTTGTGGATGTCCAGTTTTCCTAGCAACAAAACTGTCCTTTTCCCATAGTATGGTCTTGTTATTACTATCAAAAATTATTTGACCTGGGTCAATCAGTAGAATATGAGACTCTTGATCTTGGGGTTGTGAATTTGAGCCCCACATTGGGTGTGTAGAGATTACTTAAAAGTAAAAAAATTTTAAGAAGTCATTTGACCATAGATGCATGGGCTTATTTCTGTGGTCTCTGATCTGTTCCATTGCCTTGTATTTCTTTCTTTGTGTTGGCACCATACTATTCTGATACAATAGCTTTGTAATAAGTTTTAAAGTCAGAGAATGTGAGACCTCCAACTTTATTCTTCTTTTTCAAGATTTTTTTGACTATTTGATGTCTCTTGAAATTCCATATGAATTTTAGAACAGATTTTTCTATTTCTGAAAAAAATGCTCTTGGGCTCCAAGGCACCTGCTTTTGAAAACCACTTTTCTATTATAATTTTAGCAAACTTACCAAAATAATAACAACAGCAATCTCTAACCCTTCTGTAGCATCCACCGTGATGTCCTAAGCAGTGTTTTCTATCTTTATCTGAATCAACTCATTTAATCCTGACAACCCCTATGTAAGTAGTGTTACCTTCTCCATTTATAGATAAAGAAACTGGGGCACACAGGAATTCTCTAATTTACCTAAGATCACACATTTTTTAAAATTAGAGTATAATTAACATCCACTGTTATTAGTTTCAGGTGTACAATATAATGATTTAACATTTCCCTGCATTAACCAACACTCATCAGAGTAAGTGTGCTCTTCATCCCCTTTACCTATTTCACCCACCCCCTTACCCCCTCCCCTCAGGCAACTACACCCCTTTGTTCTGTGTATTTAAGAGTCTGTTTTTTTGTTGGTCTCTTTTTTTCTTTGTTTGTTTTGTTTCTTAAATTCCACATATGAGTGGAATCATAAATATTTGTCTTTGACCAACTTATTTTGCTTAGCATCATACCCTCCAGGCTCATCCATGTTGTTGCAAATGGCAAGATGTCATTCTTTTTATTTTTAATTTAAATTCTATTAATTAACATATAATATTCTATTAACTTCAGAGGTAGAGTTCAGTGATGTCATCAGTCTTATATAATACCCAGAAAATGTCATTCTTTTTTTGTGGCTGAGTAATACTTCATTTATACATAGTAAGGCCCCACTTTTCAAAAAGTCAGAGTCTGATTCAAACGCAGACTGCCTCAGTTGCTAGTGTGGAAGAACAATGACATAGCCGTTCAGGCTGCATTTGCTGGGTTCTTGGTAGATGCAGTCCAAGGTATGTGGAGAGGCCCAGATATCATGCTGGGTTTTGTCTCAGAGCTGTGCTAATGAAATTTTGTTCTGCATTAACATATTGAGAGAGAGAAAAAAAATTAAAAAGAAAAAAATAAAAAGAGGAAGGTCCCTTGGTTTACCTTTGTGAAGTAAACAAAATTAAACAGATTTATTGTCTGGAGGACATCTCAGAGTCTATGACAGGTTCACATGCATTATAAAGTCTCAAAAGGAGGATATAATATATGGTGTTTCTCAAACTTACCTGGCACAAAGCCCTTTTGCATAGATGTGTGGAATCTCTCCTTGGGTACAGGCTTTGGGAAGCAGTGACTTTAAAAAATGACAGAAAGCGTCCCTTCTGTGTTTCTTTTGCCACTGGGACCGTTTGAAAGGCTCAGGTACGGTGCCTTCCTATGTGTCCATTTCCTTGTGTGTCCTATCGCCTAAAGGCCTGAGCTCGTGAGAAGCTGACTGCAGGAGCGGATTCCAGAGATCTACCTATATCTTGCCACAGCCTGCTTCCTGGGGTCACTGGGGTCTAAGAGGTGACTCTGTTGTAATTCATAGCCAGTGACTGGTGGGAATGAAAAGATGAACTCTGTGCTAGAGGAAAGTAAGGAAACACTGAACTATTGGGAAGAAAATCCAGAAAATAAAAATAGGTTGGTGTTACAAAAGGTACAGAACACTGGAGCATCCATCAGGTATTTATTCATCAAATGCTCCTTGGGTGCAGGCTGCCTGGCAGTGCTCTCAGCTCCCTGGGATGTTATGGGGAGCAAAGCACCAGCTGGTGCTTTTGGAGCTGATAGCCCATCCAGAAGGAAGTGTCTCTGTTCTCTGCCTCAGTTTCTTCATTTGAGAACCAGAAACAACTTAGAGGGTTGCTACCCAGAACCAGTGTTAACGTCAAAAGTATAAAGACTTGTGGAGGCAGAAATATGCAACGTGGAACCAAGTTTTTTCTTTTTTCTTAAGAAAAAGAACATAAATGAAATAGTGAAATTTTCAGACCCAAAAATTAAAAAAAAAAATTTAGGGTAACAATACACAAGACAAAAAGCAACAAAGCTAGGGAAATAAACAAAGCAACAGTCAAAGGAGCCAAAGTGAAAAGACTAGGGTAGAGGTCAGATACAGACTATAAAACAAGGGTAGAATTCAATAAATGCAAAATGACCTACTGCAAAAGATGAATCAGCAATTGCCATGAGAAGCAGGCAGTGTGTCTGTGCCTTATTTATTTTTAAAGCCCCACTGCTAGCACAGATCAAACCTTCGGAAGTACTTGTGAAGATGAACAAATATGACACATGTGGCCAGAGGGGGCGGCGGTGGCCCTGCCACAGTGGGCTGATCGGAGGCTGGCCTTCTCCGCCTTTCTTCGGTGATGGTGATCTTTCATGTTTTTATTTATGCCTGCTACTTCCTACACTTTATTTTGGAAAACATTAAGATCCCTGGTAATGTGGCAGTTGGATGTGACAGTGTAATAGTGCTACTGATAAACAGCTGACTGACTTCTCACTGAGCACTTGATTTTTCTAATGTTAACTTGACTTTGCCCAAGAGAAGATTTCTGGAAACTCTTATAGCATCTAATTATATTTAAATTACCTCTTTATTTTAAAAATGTGGCACGTGCTTGTGTTTTAAAAATTGTAATAACACAGAAACATAAATGAATAAAAAGTAAAAGCCCCTTCTCTCCCTGGACCTACTCCATATGGGTAGCTGCTATTAATAGTCCATTTCTTTTCCTTCTAGATATTATCTATGCCTAAAAATAATGTATAAATGTGCATAACCTTATACAAATGCTATCATTCTAAACATACCATAACATACCATCTTGTGATTTGATTTATTAAATGTATCTGAGGTGCCATTCCATGTCAATATGTTTAGAGGGTTTTTTTTTTTTTGCATCGATATACCATAATGAATTCCATTTTATAATAAATTTCATCATATTTCTATTAATGGGCATTTAGATTATCCCTTGTAGTTTTATAAAAAGACAAATTACTTAAGTAGAAATTTCCTTTCACCAGCAAATGGACGACTTGGATCCAACGCTAAGGGCATAATGTGCAAAGTACTCCAGATCTCAAAGAAAGAGATAGCAAGATGCTCTCAACAGTGGGGTTGGATGCTTCCCTCAGGGCCTCTTTACAAAGTGACCCACTTTTGCCAAGTTCATCCATCACCCTGGCCTATATGAGCAGAAGATTGGAGAGTCATTGTTGGTTAGGAATAGTGAAGTGAGTCCTTTTCTGCCCCTCCAAAGCCAGGTGACGGATTGTTCCAAGAGAATCATGGATAAAGATTCAGAATGCCTTTCCCAAGGAAGACTGTCTTCTGACTCCCAGTTGGAGGTTCGACATAGACAGTGGACTTGTGTGTGTGCCTTGGGGAAGGTGACCTGCATTGTCACAGCATGGTGGGGTGGAGAGATACAGGTATCCTGTGTGTGGACAGACAGTAGTGGACTTGTGTCATTTTGTAGCACCCCACCTGTTATGAGCTTAATTGTGCCCTCCTCTAAAATTCATATGTTGAAGTCCTAATCCCTGGTATTTGGAGATGGGGGTCTTGAAAGAGGTAATTAAGTTGAAATGAGATCATTAAGGATGGGACCCTAATCTGGTATAATCAATGCCCTTATAAGAAGAGGAGATTAGGGGCACCTTGATGGCTCAGTTGTTGAAATGACCGATTTCAGCTCAGGTCATGATCTCAGGGTTATTGGATTGAGTCCTGTGTTGGGCTTCATGCTCTGCACAGAGTCTGCTTCTCCCTCTTCCTCTGCTCTGTTCTCTATATTCTTATCATTGGAATAGCTGGTCAAAAGTTGTCTGCATTTAACATTTTGATAAATAACGCCCCAAACTCTACCTCAACTTAAATGCTTTATAGTCACACAATCATATTTGGGGGTGCCACTTGCACAAAACATTAAAACTTCACATTTTTAATTTTTAAAAGATTTTATTTATTTATTCACGAGAGACACAGAGAGAGGCAGAAACACAGGCAGAGGGAGAAGCAGGCTCCCTTTGGGGAGCCCCATGTGGGACTCGATCCCAGGACCCCGGGATCACACCCTGAGCCAAAGGCAGACGCTCAACTGCTGAGCCACCCAGGCATCCCAAGCTTCACATTTTTAAAAATGTATACATATATCCAACTTTGAGAAATGAAATTTCATTCAAGTTGTTTTCACACAAGGGTCAGGAAGCTGTCGCCTCTGGGTCAAGTCCACAGTCTGCCACCTATTTTTGTACCTAAAGTTTTATGGGGACATAGCCACACTCCTTCACTTACATATCATTAGGGCTGCTTTTGCGCTACAGCAGAGTTGAGTAGTTGCCACAGGGACTGTAAGACCTGCAAAGCCTAACATATTTAGTATCTGGCCCTTTACAGAAAAACTTTGCTGAGCTCAGCTCTAGAGAAGTCAGGCTTAAATTTTCTACCACACCCTGTGGATCAGCAAATATAATCGCTTGAGCAGCAGTTAGAGGAGTATCTATGTAGGCTCCTATTCATATTTCTGGTGCCAGAGTCTGCACGCTCTTGAACATCTGAAAGGAAGGAAATAAAACCAAGTCAGTGCACCCATTACATTGCACTTTGGGGGAGAGAAAATCTTGTGGGGGGGGGGCAGGGAGGTGCCCTCAGCCTCATCTCCACAAAGGATAAATTCCAGGTGATGCTGAGGTGGGGGGTGGGCAAGTTGTAAGGAGCCTGTACCCAGAATACCATCACTTGGCCATCTGTAGAAGCTGTTGCCCACCCTGCACTCAGGACTGGCTTCAATTCTGAAGACCAACAGTGGTCCACTTCTCCTCACTCTTCGGAAGAACTTCGAACTTGCCTTAGCTACCCCCACCCTCAGTTGCTCCTAAAATCCAAGGGGAGTTTTATTTTATTTTATTTTATTTTATTTTATTTTATTTATTTATTTATTTTATTTTATTTTAGTTAGTGGCCACCTTTAATATGCTTTTTTGTTTTTTTTGGAGTTCAATTTGCCAACATATAGCATAACACCCAGTGCTCATCCCATCAAGTGCCCCCCTCAGTGCCCGTCACCTAGTCACCCCCACCCCCGACCCACCTCCCTTTCTACCCCCTTGTTTGTTTCCCAGAGTTGAGTCTCTCATGTTCTGTCTCCCTCTCTGATATTTCCCACTCATTTTCTCTCCTTTTCTCTTTATTCCCTTTCACTATTTTTTATATTCCCCAAATGAATGAAACCATATAATGTTTGTCCTTCTCCGATTGACTTATTTCACTCAGCATAATACCCTCCAGTTCCATCCACGTCTAAGCAAATGGTGGGTATTTGTTGTTTCTAATGGCTGAGTAATTTCCATTGTATACATAGACCACATCTTCTTTATCCATTCATCTTTCAATGGACACCGAGGCTCCTTCCACAGTTTGGCTATTGTGGACATTGCTGCTATAAACATCGGGGTGCAGGTGTCCCGGCATTTCATTGCATCTGTATCTTTGGGGTAAATCCCCAGGAATGCAATTGCTGGGTCATAGGGCAGGTCTATTTTTAACTCTTTGAGGAACCTCCACACAGTTTTCCAGAGTGGCTGCACCAGTTCACATTCCCACCAACAGTGAGAGAGGGTTCCCCTTTCTCCACATTCTCTCCAACATTTGTTGTTTCCTGCCTTGTTAATTTTCCCCATTCTCACTGGGGTGAGGTGGTATCTCATTGTGCTTTTGATTTGTATTTCCCTGATGGCAAGTGATGCAGAGCATTTTCTCATGTGCATGTTGGCCATGTCTATGTCTTCCTCTGTGAGATTTTTGTTCATGTCTTTTGCCCATTTCATGATTGGATTGTTTGTTTCTTTGCTGTTGAGTTTAATAAGTTCTTTATAGATCTTGGATACTAGTCCTTTATCTGATACGTCATTTGCAAATATCTTCTCCCATTCTGTAGGTTGTCTTTTAGTTTTGTTGACTGTATCCTTTGCTGTGCAAAAGCTTCTTATCTTGATGAAGTCCCAATAGTTCATTTTTGCTTTTGTTTCTTTTGCCTTCGTGGATGTATCTTGCAAGAAGTTACTGTGGCCGAGTTCAAAAAGGGTGTTGCCTGTGTTCTCCTCTAGGATTTTGATGGAATCTTGTCTCACATTTAGATCTTTCATCCATTTTGAGTTTATCTTTGTGTATGGTGCAAGAGAGTGGTCTAGTTTCATTCTTCTGCATGTGGATGTCCAATTTTCCCAGCACCATTTATTGAAGAGACTGTCTTTCTTCCAATGGATAGTCTTTCCTCCTTTATCGAATATTAGTTGACCATAAAGTTGAGGGTCCACTTCTGGACTCTCTATTCTGTTCCATTGATCTATGTGTCTGTTTTTGTGCCAGTACCACACTGTCTTGACATCACAGTTTTGTAGTACAACCTGAAATCTGGCATTGTGATGCCCCCAGCTATGGTTTTCTTTTTTAAAATTCCCCTGGCTATTCGGGGTCTTTTCTGATTCCACACAAATCTTAAGATAATTTGTTCCAACTCTCTGAAGAAAGTCCATGGTATTTTGATAGGGATTGCATTGAATGTGTAAATTGCCCTAGGTAGCATTGACATTTTCACAATATTAATTCTTCCAATCCTTGAGCATGGAATATTTTTCCATCTCTTTGTGTCTTCCTCAATTTCTTTCAGAAGTGTTCTGTAGTTTTTAGGGTATAGATCCTTTACCTCTTTGGTTAGGTTTATTCCTAGGTATCTTATGCTTTCGGGTGCAATCGTAAATGAGATTGACTCCTTAATTTCTCTTTCTTTAGTCTCATTGTTAGTGTATATCGCTGAGGTAGAGGGCACAGTAAACTCTAAACCAGGTGAACTTTACTTCCTGGTGTTAGAGCCATTGCTTCTCTGGTATATCATTTCTGTAAGAGTCAGCTAACATCTCTAAATTCCTGTTTTGAAGAAAGTTTAACTTGTTGACAAAAAGGATTTGTCAGTAGAGCCTTTTGATGATCAAGTTCCAGTATGGAGTGAGATGTTGTGAGGAGCATTTTACCAGAAGAGGGGAGCATCTGCATATCTAAATAAGGCATTTATTCAATAGGTATTTCTTCACCCCACTCTGCTAAGCACTACATGGAGCTTTGTGTGCCACATAATGTAATCTTTCCAACAACACACAAGTGACTGATATGTATGAAGGTCTTAGAAAACACAAGAAGAGAGTATGGCATCTACCCCACAAACCAGAGGTAGAATTCTTCATGCATCTCTCTTCCCAGCCAGTGATTGAATTATTATCTGAAAGGCAAATGGTTGAAATGATATTATGGCCTCCTTCTATTTCTGCTCAGTGTTCCTCAAACTTTTAGTGCCCGTAAGATTTGTTGTAAAAGATTTTATACACAAAGGATTTTAAGCACCTATGTTATAATTTAGGGAACAATTCAAGAACTTACCTAAAGGTCATTTGGACTACACGTAATCCTTGCTACCTGCAGAGTTTTAGAATCTGACCCTGAGTAAGGATACTGCATTGTCTCCTGCTCCTCTTAGAACCTGAGAACAGATGGCATGGTTTATGGGTTTTTGCAAAATCCCCAGAGAGGTTGGTATCTGGGCAAATGCCCAGTGCTTGTCTCCTTTACTTTGTCATCTACTTTCCCTGTCATCACCCCTTATCTGCCCCAGCTGGCTGGCTTCTAGGGGTCACAGCACTTATCTACTTTAGGGCAAGGAAGCCCAGCCGACCAGCTTGTTTTTGCCAAGAGCTTCATTTTATGGGCTCAACCTTAGTTTCCTATTGGGGAACCTAAGCTCCCACCCTTTCCTTGGGATCGGCTTGATTCAGCGGAGTGTGAAACCCAGTGCAGCCCCTGGCTTGCCTCCCACGTGAGTGATTTTGTAAGTTGCCCGAGGGTTCACAGAGTGGCATGGAACTCTTACCTTAAACTGTGCAGCCTGTTTATCAGACAAGAATCCCAAAAGGCAGTCCTCCAACTGTGGGTCTTTCAAAGGCTAATTTATGTACTTCACAAAGGAAGGCAGGCACCTCCTAAAAAGTTTTGTTTGGTTTTCTTTTTATTGCCATTTCTAGAGAAAGCAACTTTACCAGTCCAGTAGATCTTATTAGACTAGGAGGAAGCCAGGAGAATTTTAAGAACTCTGGCATCAAGGAACTTTCTCTTTATGTAATCATTTTTCCAAAATATATCAGCATAACCATCTGATATTTTCCTAAAGAACAATTAAGACTTTAACCTGCTACTCTACCTCCACAGAGCCATATCTTTTAAGTGGCAAATCTTGTAAGAATGATTATTTTCAAAAGGATTGCTGCTTACTTCTAGGAATACATGCCTGTCGGGAAGCATTATTATCTAGAAATCCTGGATGTGTGTGTGTGTGTGTGTGTGTGTGTGTGTGTGTGTGTGTGCCAAGTCTTGGTTCACTGCTCTTTTCCTTTAAAAAGAACCTGATTTCAGGCAAGGCTAATCCTATAACAATTAAATCCTTCTAGATTCATAAATACTGGAAGGATATAAAATGTAGAATGGGCTTACTTTTGTACGTGGTCTAAAAGGTGCATTTAATTATGACCAAAAGTTTTGTGTTTGTGGTCCTTCACTAGATGGTGTCTTGACTGCCATGGTGCTGCTTGCTGGCTGTGTTTTGAAGAAGCACAGAGCACCAAAAACTCAAAATCAACACATGCACATGGAATCCATTTTCAAATTGGAGAATCCATTTATGACACTGTTCCTCCACTTAATGATGTTCATGTCATGAGAGGTGGTACCCAGATTTAATACAAATAGCGTTGAATCACATAAAAGCATGGTTCTTTTTCTGACTTCCTTGGGTTGAGTTGAGCTCAGCTAATTCAGTACATTTTCTTTCCTTTTTTAAGATTTTATTTATTTATTTGAGAGAGAGATAGCAACAGAGATAATGAGAGAGAGTATGAGCAGAGATGGGGGTTAGGGAGAGTACCATTGGGGAGAGAGGGGGAGGGAGAAGCAGACTCCCCATTAAGCGGGGAGCCCAACATGGGGCTTGATCCCAGGACCCTGGGATCTTGACCTGAGCAGAAGGCAGATGCTTAACCCACTTAACCACCCAGACGCCCCCATTTTATTTTCTAATATCTGAATTCAAAACTGTTTATTTTTCTCTAGGAATTTCTTTAACTGCCTTCACAAATTTTGATTCATAGAGCTTTATTGTCAATTGCTTACAAATATCTTCCTCAATTTCCAAATTGTCTTTTCATAATTGATTTTAAACATATGTCCCTGAAGTCAGAGATTATGGTACATGTGATATAGACTTCCATTATTTTATGAGACATTCTATATAGTCCATTTTCATAAGTTTGAAAAATATGGTGTATTTTTTTATTGAGGGCAGATCCACCCATTAGCTCAAGCTATATTATTACATTCTTCAGATGTATCTTTATGCATTTTTTCAGATTGATTTATAAATTCTTGAGAAGTATATTTAAATTTTCCCTCATAAAATTAATTTTTCCTTATAATTTATATGAAATTTTTATTTCATTTTTGGGCTATGTTCTTGAGAGCATGTAGGATCTGGATTATCATTACATATTCTGAAAAGTTATTTCTTTTATCATGGAATAATAACTTTTTTAAGGCTTAAGAATGCTTTCTGCCCAAAATCTATCTTGTTTGATATTAATATTGTGATGCTTGCCTTCCTGTGGTTAATATTTTTTTTTATTTTTTTACTGTTACTTTATTGTCAACACTACTGCATTATTATTTTTAGATGTTCCTTTTAAAAGCAGCACAGCCACTCAGGGTAAGAGACACTACAAGGTATGATGAACAACCCCAAATCTCAGTGTTTTCAAACAACAAAGGTTTAAAAATTATTTATTCTTTAACCATTACAATTTCTTTCATACTGTTCCTTTTTTGGATGCCGGGGGCACTTTTATTGCTAATTCTTCTCTCTGCTGCATCTGATGGCAATCCCTCATAATGTTTTTTCCCTAGTGTAGTTTAGAGTTTGAGTTTTTTGGCTTTTTGGTGTGAGGTCATCTTTCAGTGGGTTTTTTCCTTCTCCTAAGTGAATTTCCAGTGAATCCTAGATTGTAAAAGTAACACTACCAAATGGTTTCACACTTGATTCTTCTGGAAGCCTAGGGCTCTAGGCCTTCAATGATCCTAGATGAATTTTAATTTGAATCTGTTGACTTGGGTTCCCTACATCATTCAGGTAATATAAATGGAAACAGGCTTGACATACAAAGAGTGTCTCTAATTCTCATAGGTTACTCTTCATATTCCACCCAAGATCCCAGGCAGACTTGCTTTTCAAAGCCAGAGACTAGAGATCCTTCTCATCCTCTTTTCATTAAGGGAGTACTTCCTTAAGATCCACTGCCTTCTTCAGAAGTTCTGGTCTAGGCCTTTCTTCCAACACAGGAGTCAGTCACTTCTGTGGAGTCCTAATGCCCGTGTCTAATCCAAACTCCTGTGGGCTACTTTTGCATCAGCTTCCTGGAGTCACACTGTTTCTGGCACCTGGAGATTTCCTTTGGTTTCTTTCAAGTTTGGAAATATATTAATTACTTTTTGGGTGCTTTATTTTATATAGCATTTCTTTGTATTTATAATGATACATTACATTATACATTATTAATATAATATATATAATATATATTATATATATTATATATATAATAATATATAGATAATAATGTATACATTATTACATTACACTTTGCCAGACATTTTCAAATTTTTTTTTAGCAAAGAGAGACAGTCTCAGAGTCAGAGCCCAAGTGTTTCTTCCTTGAATTTAATAGCATTGTTTTATTTCATTATATTTAATTTATGTGACTTTTTTAGGCGAGTGCTTTTACATTACCATCCATATAGGTGATGCACATCTTCTTTTCAAAATAAGTCTAATTAACTAAAATAAGTCAATTTATTTTTTTTTTAATTTTTACTTATTTATGATAGTCACACAGAGAGAGAGAGAGAGAGAGAGGCAGAGACATAGGCAGAGGGAGAAGCAGGCTCCATGCACCGGGAGCCCGACGTGGGATTCGATCCCGGGTCTCCAGGATTGTGCCCTGGGCCAAAGGCAGGCGCTAAACCGCTGTGCTACCCAGGGATCCCAAATAAGTCAAGTTAAAGAAAAACATTAAGTAAATTAACAGGTGCTAGATGGAAAAAACATAAAGATGGTATATAAATACGCAAGTTTATAAAAATACTTGAAAGCATTTGATGCCCTTCTGAGCTTTTTGTTCTCATGTTTTTTAAATGCTCTTCCTGCCTTAGTAACCCAGACAAGATGTGTACCATTAACATTAACCTAGGTTGAGAATGTGGGAAATGGGTTTCCTAAATTAGAGCAGAATATGAGTCAGATATTCCCTTCAAAACAAATAGTAAAGGCCGGCTGTACTCATCAGAATAGGTTGGATTAGGATGTGCTAACAGAGAAACTCAACATTTTAGGGGCAAAACACAACAAAAGTTCCTCTCTTCTTACGTATTCAATGAGCTTTAGCATGGGCCTCCACTTGGCCACAGCTTGATTGAGCCTACAACTCAACCACCAAGGCAGGGAGCAGCCCCTGGCACCCACACACTTGCTCTTACCTAATTCTTCTGCCCAAATGTGACACTACACCCGCCACTTCCACTCTCATTTCATCTGTCCAAGTAAATCACCTGACTACCGATATTTTAAAGGAAAGCAGGAAAGTACAATTTTACCATGTGACTAGAAGGCCAAGAGCCAAAAACAGTTGGTGAAGATCAAGAATGGTGATGAAACCATTCAGCAAACAACCAGTTCTGGATCTGTCCTTTAGATGGAGACATGGAGCTAAGCAAATGCTTGGAAGGTCAGCCATGGAAGAGTCTGATTTGTATTTCACAATTCCCTCAGCCTCTTTGGTAGCTCCATCCTGTATACAGAAAACTCCCAGATTAAATAGTGGCTTTGGATGGATAAGGTAAAATATTTGTCTTCACACTGGACTGATTTATTACCGAATAGATCCCGAGAGGTTTACATTATTGATCATAAAACTTCATCTTGTTCAATTGCCAACAACCCCGGTTGGCCATGTCATTTCTATAAATATTTACAGACCCACAGCATGAATGTGGCTGAAGTATTTACAGTGAACACAACAACTTGTGTTTCTTTCAGGTTTGCCTCTTAGCTATTTTGGTTCAGCTTTCCCTCTCTGTCCCTGTGGGTTTCCTAAAATGTCCCTAAGGCCTTCTGTAATGTCCATAGTTTGTGAGCGTCCCTCTTCTCTGGTCACCCCTGACCACAACCTTCAGCTTTCCTTCCCCCTTGCATGCCACCACTGACTTTCCAGCACCTTCTTAGCAGGATCTCTGCTCTCTGTTGGAGAAAAGGATTGGGAGAAAAAGGCTGTATTCACCTAATGTCAGTGAGTTCAGGAGCACTTATAGGCTCTATGGAGATTCATGCCATCCTGAAATTTTCTCTTACCTGGCCTAATACCCAAAGTGTAGTAACCCTCATTATATTTTGTCCAATCATGACACATACTTCAATTAAGTCCCTAATCCTGGTACTATGTCTAAGATGAGGGAATGTAATACTTTAAGCTTAGCCAATGCTTTATAATTTATGGAGTGCTCGCAGCTCACATGTGTATTATATTAATCCCCCACAGTCACTGTGATATTAGGTATTTATTATCTCTGTTTAAAATCACCAATGTGGTTGGATAATTTTCTTGGGGTTAATCAGTTTGTCAGTATAGCATAGAATTATAACCCAGAACTATAACCTCATATCTAGGACTCATTCAATTATTTCATGATGTTACCCATAATTTACAAACAGTAACAAAAACTATGAATCTTTTTTTCTTTAATTGAGGTATAATTGACACACAATGTTATATTAGTTTCAGGTATGCAGCATAGTGTTTCAACACTTCTATAAGTTTAGCTGCCATCTCTCACCATACAATGCTATTACAATACCACTACATTCCCTGTGCTGTACCTTTCATCCCCGTGACTTACTCTTTCCATAGCTGGAAACCCTGTCTCCTACTCCCCTTCACCCATTTTGCCCATCCCCCACTGCCTCCCCTCTAGCAACCTCCACTTTGTTCACTGTATTTGTGGATCTGTTTCTGCTTTTTGTTTGTTTGTTTTGTTTTTAAGATTCCACATGCAAGTGAAATCATATGGTATTTATTTTTCGCTGGCTGATTTCACTTCGCATCATCCATCCATCCATGTTGTCTCTCATAAAATGTACAAAAATTTGAGATTGTTCCTATCTATTTTAAAGCTCTCATATTTATTTTTGAGCTAAGGCTAGCACCCTTATGTGCTCTGTGAAGTAGGTATAGCTATGATGTCTTTTTTTTTTTAAGGTTGATTCATAAAGGACTGGAGTAATGTCAAGCTCGGTAATTCAACTCAACACATATTTATTGGGTATTGACCTCTACCAGGTGCTGGAGACATAATAGTAGAAACAGAGATGGTTCCTGTCCTCATGAAACTTCAAGGCTAGTACAGCAGGCAGTTAGAATATGACAAAAAGAACTGAGATAATAATGGTTAACTTCCTTTTCCTTTGTTATTTTTAGGCATCACACATTCTCCCTTTTATTGGTGTGGAAACTGAGGCACAGAAAGATTAGGTAACTTGCCATATGACACACAGTGAGTGATAGAACTAAGATTGGAATCCAGCCACTCTTAAATAGCAATTTGTTACATTGTAGGTACTGTAGGGTGTATGTCAAGGAGAATACATACAGATCACTTCACATGACAAGGAATCATTATAAGAAAATCTGAAAAGCTGCAGCATCATGGAAAACCTTCCCTCTGGATCCTAGGACTTTCAAACCTGGGGCCTAGCACAGGTTTTCTCTTTGTTCACCACCCCTCCTCTATTGCTGGATAATTTGATTTGCTGCCGCCCCCCCCCCCCCCCCCCCCCCAGTATGCTGTCTCTGACATCACTTCTGTTGTTCCTACCAGTACCTTATTGTCTTTGAAACACACCAACCTCTCACTCACTGTCTTTCTGCCAGGGTGTAGGATTCATTTTAGAGAACACTAAATAAATGAGGATCGATGCCTCAGCAAGTGTATGGGGAATGAAACTCCCTGAGGTTATGTTTTTGAAGGGCTGTTTGGGGTTGGTTGTAACAACGCAGTCATTCACTTCTTTTAGGGAACAGCACCAAGTTATCAGTGGATGGTCACTATTTTAACAGCATCATCCCATCTCCACAAGAATGGGGCTCCTCTGTTCTTTTCCTCTATATCCTCAGCACAGAGTAGGTATTCACTACCTACTTGTCAAATAAATGAAACACTACATCTCACTAGGGACAAAGAATTTTGTTTTAATCGTAATGCTTTGCTGACAATTAGGGCTTTGACTTGGATCCCGGAGATCGATCATCCAGGTAAACAAATTCCAAATTTGGTAGACTTAGATTCAAGTGAAGAAAAATGGCAATAACAGGGAGGGAAAGATTAAATTTAGAACACTAACACAAAGGTTTATCATGCTTAAATTTAGATCAGTGCCTACATCACAAGGACTCACCCTAGATGAATGAAATTACATGGAAGGCATGTTTTTCTGTTAAGAAGAAAAATATGTTCTCATGATAATTGAGGATGTCTGAACAAGGGACAGGAGGTAAAAATAGGTCAAGGGGAATTTACCGAGATCAGTGGTCAGCTTCCTATGAGAGCATATACATTTGTCACAGTTTTCTCCAGTATTTTCTATTCCCCTACACTTGACTTACTAGTACTGGACTCAGTACTGTTTAGAGAGAAGAGATGGTAGCTCATGACCCAAAACTGTCTTCACCAACATATATTCATAATGAATCTTTAAATATTCAGAGAAAGGGCAGCCTGAGTGGGTCAGCAGTTTAGCACCGCCCTCGGCCCAGGGCATGATCCTGAAGACCTGGGATCGGGTCCCATATCGGGCTCCCTGCATGGAGCCTGCTTCTCCCTCTGCCTGTGTCTCTACCTCTCTGTCTCCCTGTGTCTCATGAATAAATAAATAAAATCTTTTTAAAAAATCAGAGAAGGATAGGAAATAACATCAGTTGGTACCTTCTCAGGAATGTTAGGCATTTTACATTTATTGCTTAATTTTTCAGCAACTCAATGAGGTAGATGGTGTATCTCTGTTTCACTGATAGAGACCAACAAAGTATATACTTTCCTCTGCTGACAGCAATTTAATATGCTCAAATTTACACAGAGGAAGAATTATATACGAAGTCAGGTCTGTCTTTACTCCAAAGCAAGTATGTTGCCTCTCATTTTGAAAAATTATTATTAAATACCCAACATAAGTATATTTTATTAGTTATTTGCTTTTCCCCTTGGTGTGTGGTTTCTTATGTGAGCTAGTAGGAGAAATGGCTTTCTGTGTACACAGAGCAAGACTGGTACCCATGGTTCTTATTCCCAGGAACTGCAGAAAGTCTTTATTCTAAGTGGGGCCACTTCGGATAGATTTAGTATACATACTTGGTCTATTCCAAGCAAGTTGAAAATGTGATCCTGGAATCTCTGGGTTGCCTTTTAAGAGAAAATTAAAAGAGAAAGTGAAAATTAAATCCCACACAATTTTTTACACTCTCTGCTTCGCTTTTTTTTCAGACTGCCATCAGAGGATGTAGGCATGGACATCTCCTTTGAGGAGGGAATGCCAAGCCCCAGTGCTGCAGACATGAGGCCCGGTGAGAGGAGCGTGTGTTCATTTCCTTCAGTGCTAGTCTGTATCCAGACCTTGTCATTATTCAGTGAGAGAACCATTTCCTATGCATCCAACTCGTGATTTCAGTGATAAAAATGAAGAGGAAAAACAAAATATGTGTGAGGAGGGTGTTAGGCTACATTTGGTAGCCTACAATTTCAGAGTTGACATGAACACTGATGCTCACTTGTGTGGGCCACCTTTGACCTCCTGGACCACTGCTGTAATTGCCAGTGTGTTTAGTTCCCGTGATAAGTGGCTACCATATGTCAGAATACCCAATTCTAACTAACATCTAAGTTCCCCAGATTTGTACGTCAGTGTGAGAATATTTAAAATTAAAAAGGCTCAGTATCCTGGTTATTCAAACGAACAAACAAAAACTCTACATGCCACAGATCTCCAGCTCAAGGCACACACAAAAAGAATTTTAAATTTCCAGGTGCATCATACTCTCACTTTGTGCTAATATCACTCCTGTGCACTGTACAGCTTTAGGATCATGACACAATCCTGAACCCTAATGTTATCAGCCAAACCCAGAATGGAGCAGAAGAGAGTGGGTTATTTATCTATCTACCTACCTATCTATCTATCTATCTATCTATCTATCTATCTATCTATCTATCTATTTTTCTGTAAAGTACATTTTTCAAGCTACTAGTCATGTGACATAATTATTCATAATTATTCTTACCACTGTATGCCTACATTACTCTTAAAGTTTCACAATGTACAAGTTGTGAATGTACAGGTATTAAGGCTATGGTTATCCTATATGGTACTAGTCTGCTACATGTGGCTATTTAAATTGATTAAAATTTAAAACAAACTTGAAAAGCTCAGTTCTTCATTTGTACTAGCTTCATTTCAAGTGCTCAACAACTACACAGAAGGTTTCTATCATCTCGAAAATCTCTTTTGAACAGCACTGCTCTGAGAATTCATGTAACATAGAAATCCAATGTTTATCAAACTTATTGGTCAATGGAAAGTTTTTCAGGTATAATACATAAAAATATTACATGGAACACAGTTTTGGTGATGTTCTATATGGAGAAAAAAATTTAGTGACAAAGAAACAGAGTCACTTTCCTTAGAACAAGACCAGAGTTAGAATTCTAGAATTAAGGAATATACTAGATGGCCTTTCAAAAATTTTGTGATAGGAATCCTGAAAATTTCTATTTTTAGGTTAACTCTCTACCATTGTTGAGGTGGGACTGACTTGGTTAAAAATGACTTCTGCAGCTGTGGTTCTGTTAAGTGAAAATCACAGGAGAAGCAAGATGCATATTGTATTGAGAGGGTGGCAGCTAATTCCATGAACCTTAACATGTGAAGACTATCACTTATGGTACAGGAACTAATGTTAAGAAATATTGCCATAAAAGGTAGTGACCACTTAAGCAAATATCTCAGTTTTATTTTTAAAAAAGAAATAGAATGCCAAAGAAAGGTCACTACAGATCATTCATAGAGTTGGCAGGACCTGGCAAAGAGGTATTTTGGGAGTGCCCATGAACATAATAGAAAAAGTTCTTACCCTTCATTCCATAGAAATGATGTCTGCAAGAACCATTATGAGATCTATGTATGCTTAGCTGTTTTTCTTATGCATCATAGAGATTCAGTTCATTGTTAAATCAGTGTCACGTTCTCAAACCTGAACAGGGCAGGTCTGGAAACTGGTTAGCAAGAGCTCCCACTTTTTTTTTTCTACGTGGTCAGGGCTCATGTGTCTGGGATGAGCCAGTACTGAGGCCTGCTGGTCAAGAAGGGGACCCAAATTCTATGTGTGGTTGTTTAGCAGGCATGCCTTTGCTTAAGGGTCTTAAAAATGTTTTTCACTGGGGCCCACACCCACTGTTTGTAGCCATGTGTATGGTCTAGTACTTGATATTCCCATTTTTTTCTTCTTTAGAACCTCCTAATTCTCTAGATCTTAGTGATGCTCATCCTCGGAGAATCAAACTCACAGCCCCAAATATCAATCTTTCTCTGGACCAAAGTGAAGGATCTGTTCTCTCTGATGATAACCTGGACAGTCCAGATGAAATTGATATCAATGTGGATGAACTCGATACCCCTGATGAAGCAGATTCTTTTGAGTACACTGGGCATGGTAAGTCACCAAATTGTCAAGGCCATAGTTTGGTGAAAAGTGAAAGATTATCTAAATGGCCTCGGAACAAACCTCCCATTTTGTTGCTTTCTGTGATTTCTAGAAGCTTTTGTTTGTATCTCAGGTCATAGGTGGCTGTGATTGACAGTTTAGAGTGTAATAGAACAGGTATGGTTCATAGAGGTTCTCCATAGCCACCGTTCCTTTGTTAAATGATCTTGGCACGCCTTGTACTAGGCACTGGTTGTGGGAAAATTTTTACATGCTGTGTTGTAAGAAAATTTGGGCTGGGTTTGCAGGCAAAGAGAATTGAATCTGGAAGATAAAATTTGAAGCAGAGAAATGAGAGCTTACTAATTTCTTTGTATAAGCTCCCTCTATCTAAAATGTTTTTCCTTAAAGATCCTTCCATGGTGCCTCCTCTTTATTCAGATCTTAATCAGATGTCACCTTCTCAGAGAGGCCTTCCTTGACCTCTGTCATCAAAGGCACTCCCCACACCCCTACCTAGTCACTTTTTATCCCTCTACTTATTTTATTTTCCATGCGTCAGTAATTGAAATCCTATTATTTAGCTATTTGCTTTATGTTTATTGTCTTTTTCTTCCCACCAGTATGTCTGCTCTGAGGGCAGGGACATTATTATGTTTATTGCTATGTATCTCCAGTAAAATAGGAAGGAAGGAGAGATGGCCTGGGCGGCAGGGGGGAGAGAAAAGTAAGAGTCGCTAGATCAAACACTCGCATTCCTGATATGAATATCAGTCTCACTTTAGTTCTTCCTCTTGCTCAGTAAAATTGGATTTGTTAAGAACTTATATCCAAATACAAAGCATTTGCTTTATAAAATGGCATTACATACATGGTTTCTATTTTATAGGGTGGTATTCTCTGACTTTCTAATATTTGAAATTCAAAGCAGGAGTATCCTGGCCACAGCTATTCCTTTTATACATTATGAAAATTATTATGGTCAAAAAACAAATACCACAGTGAAAGATGCCCTGATACCTACACAGCATCATTCCTAGGAGAACACAATTAGGAAATTAGGAAATTCATCAAATTTGCTAATTAATTCAACCATTGATCCCTGAGCCTCCAGGACACCTACCATGACCAGCGCAGATCCAGACACTACTTTCGATAAGTCTTTATTTCCTCAGGTTAAAAGAACTGGAAATGGCTAAGCTAATTGTGCCACAGTTTCTTATGCTGAAGTAGAGATTTTATATTGCATTGTTGCTGTGTTCTCAAATTTCCGCAGTTATCTGGGTATATGACCCTGTAAGTTGAAATACACAAGTAGAAGGTGAAAGGTCTTGAGTTCACATTCTTTCCTACCATCCCAGAGATACTTCCCCAGCTATTCCATCCACCCCAGTTGCCCCCAGCTGCTCCCAACCCTTTAACTGCTAATATATAAGAATCATGCCTTGATTCCAATCCCACAAGAAGACAGCCGTGGCATGAGCTGGTCCCTCCCTCTCTCCCCCTGTTGCCCTAGAGAGCCATGTCACACCACATCTAAACCTTCCCTGTTTATAAATAGCAAAACTGCCGAGCGAAGTACTGGTGGCTGTACAAACTGGTAATTAAAGCTGCCACTTGCTGACATAGTTTCTTTTATTTAGTCGACACAGTTTTGTTGAAAGAACCAGTTTCACAGCCACAACCCTACATTTAGGTCTTAAATTCAAAGGACAGAATTTTAATGTAAGTTGAACTGTAAAGCCCACCTTGAGTTTCAAACGAAGATGGATAGTCAGATGCTGTTTTGAACAAATGTAAACGTTAAGCATTGAAAAACACAAAGGGCATCTTTATTTCATAAACATGCAGATACAGAAAGCAGACTGTATAAGAGAAATGAGTACATTTTAGTGTACTAAATGCTTGAGTGTGGCATGTTTGTGGGTTTCTTGCGTGAGCATTTGGAACCAAGTGTATACATTCTAAATGAAATTGGAGTTTTGAAGGCACGGTGTTTCAAAATGTTTGGTCAGTGATTTCTCTATGAACCCCACCAGGATTTGTGCTGGGTCCTTCAGAAATATTAAGTATTTTAATCCTCAGCTCTGTCAATGTCAGTTCTAGGGATGGGTATCATGTGTACCCCATTTTAAGATGAAAACACTGAGGCACAGGTTAAATAATTTACGTAATGTCACATAGCTAGTCAATGTAGAGCCAGCTCAAACCCTGAGCTGTAGTCCTTGACTTCTGGACCATGTTTCTTCCCCAAAATACACTGACAATGAACGGAGAGGGCCTCTTACTAGGTCAGGTTAACACACCTGAAGCCCAGCCAGATGGCCCTACCTGTACATTTATTTACACGCCCTTTTATCCAGGCATTTTCATCACTTCAAGGCTCTTTACCAAGTACTTGAAGAAATTTCATGCCATTTGCCTGTTTTATTCTGTAGCTGATGACCGAGCATTCCTGGCAGATTATTTGCCCACAATGTGGTTTTGCTTATGAAACATTTTTGAATCTCACTTTCAAAAGACATTAAATCGGTCTCTACTTCCAATTTTCTTTAATAACTGTGTCCAAATTGCTGGAAGATATCGTTCAGTATATTTTTATATTGATATAATTAAAGCTTGACTTCCTTTGGTACTTACAAGTGACAAAGATATCAAAAGCACATAGATACGGAAGGATTTAGGTCAATCTTTCAGATTGAGGGAGATCTGAACCTTTTTATTTTTTAAAAAAATGCTTTATTTAATACTAATCCTAGAAACTTAAAAATATCCAAAGGTGAGAAAAATGATGACCTATTTCTGTTTTCCAAACCCACCTCAGTTATTTTCACCATAACTCAGATCCCAGCAAAAGCATGTCATGAGGGAAATGGAAAAATGATAAAGAATTCTAGCCTGAATATTACTGATAAGAGTGTTGTAAGAAACATTCATGTGCTTTTATATTTTTTCCTCCTAGGCTCCTAAATGATGGTTAGTGACCTCGTTTAAGCTACCATTTTCTGTTTAAAATTTATTTATTTGAGAGAGAGAGCCTGAGAGCATGCCAGGGCAGGGAGGGGGTGACAGAGGGAAGGAGTAAAGAGAAGAATCTTAGACAGGTTCCACTCCCAGAGCCCTACTCTGGGCTTGATCTCTGACCCTGAGATCATGACCTGAGCTGAAGTCAAGAGTCGGACGCTTAACTGACTGAGCCACCCAGGTGCCCCTAAGCTACCTTTTCCAAAACTAACCCCTAATAACAGACAGTTTGCAGCGTGAATAAGGTGCTCCATTATTTTTTCCAGACAACCAGGCCATCACGTCATTTAGCTTCCCCACCTACCATGTTCCACTATTCTCACAGCTGGCAGGTAACCGCCTCATAAAATCAATTCTGTGTTTTAACTGTACATATAAGCTATACCTAACTAAAATAAAAGTTAATCTTATTTTGTTTTAACCCCAAACAACCTGCCATAGGGCGTGGTCTGCAAGGAGGACACCTCTTTGTACTTGTGAATTGCTGAGTTTTACAGTCCAATTAACTGCCTCCCTGCACTTTGTCACCAAAAGCACTTTTAAAACTTCTTAACTGCACACAGGATGCCTTACCTCTAGCAAGAGAAAGTTCAAACAACGTCTGCTAAGATTATTCACATTATCGGTGTCTGATCATGATGTAGAAAGCTGGTCCCCTTGGCCAGACACATGTCCCTGACACCACCTCTAGGGAGTTCACGTTGTCCACCAACGCTGGGTTTCCCACCGTGGTCTGCACAGCACAGGATGTTCAGGAGCTTGTGTACTAAATCATCCCATGAAAGACAAAGGAAAATGTTCAAGTCGGCTCCTCCCCAGGGCTTAATTGACTTCCACAGTCACCAGGGAGAAAAGCTTGTTATTAAGGAAAGAAGACAAAGAAAATCAAGCGTTTCTTAGTGGAGAGGGCATCAGACCAAAAGTTAAATTCGGAGGCCCTGAGGATAGAGAGTTAAATGAGTCCTGAAATTTTTGAAAATAGAAAATGATGGCCATGGGGGCATGGGGGATGGGAATTTTGAGTGAAGCAGAAGAATCACGAAGATGGAGAGGATATTGCTAATTCAAGGGAGTAAATAAAGCCATCTTTATTTCTTGCTAGCTTACACTGTTGACATTTAGAAATGAACACTTTGAGAATTTACTGTATCCCTAGTTCTTAAATAATTTCTTTTGCCCATTTACATCAATCAGAAGTGGGAAAGGAGAAGGAACGCCAGCAACTTGCCAGCTCTCGTTCTCTGAAGCAATATGGATAACATCTCATAAAAAGGTCCACGCTTTTATACCAAAATGAGTGATAATGCTTTAAAGAAAATAATAAACTGTAGGAAAATGCTAGTATACATAGATATTTTTAGGTAGAAGTGCCCTTTCTTACTATAATACAGTGATCAAAAAACAAAGACAGAGGCACCTGGGTGGCTTAGTCGGTTGGGCATCTGACTCTTGGTTTTTGGCTTGGGTCATAATCTTGGGGTTGTAGATTGAGTCCCCATCCAGCTCTGCACTCAGCATGGAGTCGGCTTGGGGTTCTCTTTCTCTCTCTCTGCCCCACCCACTTGTGCGTTTTTGCTCTCTCTCTCTCTAAAATGAATAAATAGGGACACCTGGGTGGCTTAGCAGTTGAGCATCTACCTTTGGCTCAGGGCATGATTCTGGAGTCCTGGGATCAAGTCCCACATCCGGCTCCCTGCATGGAACCTGCTTCTCCCTCTACCTGTATCTCTGCCTCTCTCTGTGTCTCTCATGAATAAATAAATAAAATCTTAAAAAAAATAAATATTTAAAAAAATAAACCCATAAAGACAAAAATTAACAGATTCAGCTATATAAAAATATTAAATTTCTCTTTGAAAAAAATATCAGTTTAGAAGCCAAGCACAGGGGTCCTGGTTGGCTCAGTCAGTGGAGCATGAAATTCTGGAACTGAGTTGTGTGTGCGAGCCCTATGTTGGGTATAGAGATTACTTTAAAAAATCTTTAAAAAGAAAGGAAGAAATAATAAAAGCTAAGCACAAAGCAGGAAAATGGCTACAATGCATGACAAAGTTCTGTATAAAGAACCCAACAAATCAATAAGGACCACAATAGGCAAAGGACTTTATAGGTGCCTCCTTGTCAGTAGGAAAAATATAAATAGCCAATAAACACTTAACATTTTTCACCATCTTTAATAATTAAAGGAATATAAATTAAAAGAGCAAAGAGACAAGTTTCACCCTAAATTGTCCAGGGTTAAAAACTAATATCTTCCAGAGTTTTTGATAGTGTGAAGAAACAACTACTCATATATTTTGGTGTGACATATTCAAGGGCAAAAATACTCATGAAAACTTTACATCCTTATAGTCTCTGAACCAGCATCCCACGGCTATAAAGTTGACCTATAACAAGATGCATACAAAGGATACCTGAACAAAGATGCTTAATGAAGCAAATTCTTTATAAGAACAACAGAATAAGATAAAACTAAATTTCCATCACTATGAAATGATAAACTAAAAAATCAGTAAAATGGAATACTCTTTTTAAAATAAGCAAATAAACAGAGTTGGGGTTCCTGGGTGACTCAGTCAGATGAGCCTGTGACTCTTGATCTTGGGTTGGGAATTTGAGCTTCATGTTGGGTGTAGAGATTACCAAAATAAATAAATAAATAAACAAATAAACAAACTTAAAAAAAATAAGCAGAGGGTTTAGAGGGTTTATATTCACTGAAATGAAAAGAAGCCTATGCTATATTTTTAGGTAGAATCGTATTACAGAAGAGTAAGTATAAAACATGCAGAATGGGGGGCACGTGGGTGGCTCATTCAGTTAAGTGTCTACCTTTGGCTCAGGTTATGTTTTCAAGGTTCAGGGATCAAGCCCCAAGTTGCACTCCCTGCTCAGTGAAGACTCTGCTTCTTCCTCCACCCCTCCTTCCCCGCTGCTCGTGCTTTCTCTCTCTCATGCTCACTCTCTCTTTCTCTCAAATAAATAAATAAATAAATAAATAAATAAATAAATTCTTTAAAAAAAAAAAAAACATGCAGAATAAGGAGCCCCTGACTCAGTTGCTTAAGCATCCAACTCTTTTTTTTTTTTAATTTTATTTATTCATGAGAGACAGAGAGAGAGAGAGAGAGAGAGAGGCACAGACACAGGCAGAGGGAGAAGCAGGCTCCATGCAGGGAGCCCAATGCGGGACTCGATCCTGGGTCTCCAGGATCACACCCCGGGCCAAAGGCGGCACTAAACCACTGGACCAATGGGGCTGCCCTTAAGCATCCAACTCTTGATCTCTGTTCAGATCTTGATCTCAGGTCCTTAGTTTGAGACCCACATTGGACTCCACGCTGGGTGTGGAGCCTACTTAAAAAAAAGAGAGAGAGAGAGAGAGAAGGGCACCTGGGTGGCTCAGTGGTTGAGCATTTGCCTTTGGCTCAGGTCATAATCTCGGAGCCCTGGGATCGAGTCCCGCATTGGGCTCCCTGCATGGAGCCTGCTTCCCTCTGCCTATGTTTCTGCCTCTCCCTCTGTGTCTCTCATGAATAAATAATAATAAATAAATAAATTAAATAAATAAATAAATCTTTAAAAAATTATTTATTTTTTTAAAGATTTATTTATTTATTCATGAGAGATACAGAGAGAGAGAATGGCAGAGAGGCAGAGACAAGCAGAGGGAAAAGCAGGCTCTTCACAGGAGCCCCATGTGGGACTCGATCCCGAATCCCGGGATCACGCCCTGAGCCAAAGGCAGACGCTCAACCGCTGAGCCACCCAGGTGTCCCAAATCTTAAAAAATTTAAAAAGAACATGCAGAATATATAGAATGATCATACTTTGGGAGGGAAGTATGCTTGTATACTTCCCTACGTAATAAAAAGAATACACAGCAAACAATGAGTGAGAATGGCACCAGTGATTTTTGCAGTTTTTCTGGACAATGTCAGCATTGTTTCAACCTTTATTTGCATTTTATTTTAGAAGCAGGAAAAATAATACGGTATACACATTTTTAAAAATGTGGTAGCCTCAGTAAAAGCATGCAGAAAACAAAACAGTCACCCCTCCACCCCACACAGATCACACGGGTCAAGGAAGAGCAAGCCAGAAAGTCCCAAACAAGGATAGAGGGGCTGGTGGATGGTGAGTTTGTTGCAAGGTAGAGTGTGCACGTATAGGAACATTGAAGACAAGCCCACATCGGGGCCCAGAGACCAGATGGAAAACAGGGTCCCAGAAAGGGAGTAAAGAGAAGCATCCAGGGGTCCTCAGCCAAGAGGAAAGGAGAAGCAGGAAGGGATTCCAGACTGAGAGTCCAATGCCATTGGATGGATTTGTGCCAGTGATGCAGAGCTTGGTCTGAAGCCAAAGGTTGTTGTTTTCTGTCCTTAGTAAGATGAGGCACACTCATCTGGGAATGGAGAGGAAGCCAGAGTGAGGCAAGGCTCTGTAGGTGATGGTAGCTGTTGGTGTTGGCAAAAAGGCTAGGATGGCTTCCCAGCTCAATTTCAGTGTGCTGTTCTAAGTCACGGATAATCAGACACATTTGATGTGCCTTGAGGAATCTTCCAGAACATCATGGCTTTGTTGTGGTCTCCTTACCGAGTACCCATACTTTCAGGAAACTGTCCAAGCTTTCCTTTATTTACTCATTCACCTCAGTTTTCACTGAGAACTCTGTGCAGGTTTCCAAGTTAAATGTGGAGTTAGTTGATGGAGGTGAAAAATAGAAGTCGTTGGGACGCCTGGATGGCTCAGCGGTTTGAGCATCTGCCTTTGGCTCAGGGTGTGATCCCAGTTCCAGGGATCGAGTCCCACATCGGGCTCCCAGCAGGGAGCCTGCTTCTCCCTCTGCCTATGTCTCTGCCTCTCTCTCTGTCTGTCATGAATAAATAAATAAAATCTTAAAAAATGTAAAAAATAACAGAGGTGTTCAGGTACAATTTCTCGGCCCAAGGAATTCCCAGCCTCACGGTAAAATAAAGAGAATGAGAATCACACACTCAGGGTATAGTGTGATTGCAAACTACTTAAAGTCAGTGTTTGCATGGGCAGGTTTACTACTATAATACCTACTACTGTGCCTGACACATTGTGGCTATCTAGTTAAGTATTGTTCTTAATTATCAAAGTGGCATAAAATGAAAGAAGTACAATGTAAATCAAAAGTCCTTTCCCATGAGTGGAAAAATAAGAATGATAATATGCCACAGAATTATTGTGAAGGCTGTAAATAATCTTTTCCTTCAAATTATTTAAACATACAAAGAATAACCATTGTTAAACTCATAGATGAAGTAAAAATGAAAACAATTGCTGCTTATTCTTTTCAGAAAACTTAGCACGGTTGCTGTCTTTTTTTTTCTGGATGTGCAAGAGTGGGTAGTAAATGTTTCCCCAAAGAGTGTTCAGTGGGCTTTTTTATTGCCACATGCACCCACAAATAGGAATGTTATGAATTTTTGGCCTTGGAGCATTTCTGGTCTATACAGTTGTTTGTTTCTTACTTAATGTAAAATCTTTCTGTGGGGAATTTTGAAAAATCCATTGAAGGTAATATCATACTTATGCCCAAATTTACTTCTAATAGGGAAGGGAGCCCAAGTCCTTTGTAAGTCTTAGAGTCAGGGTCTAGGCTGGTGGTGTCATCAAGATACTAACCACTTAGGATGTGTGATCCAAGGAAACAAAATTGCCTGGGCTTGATAAATAGCCCTTCACCCCATGAGAAAAGTCCAGTCTTTAACCTGTGATCAAGGATGAATTGGTACCAGCCTGTCCTCCCTTGGCCCACTGAGGCAAGGCAGCTCTAGCCCTGCATCTATCCCCACCCTCAGCTTGGCCTTAGAATGGATTTGGCTGTTCAGTCCATCAATAAATAAGCGTCCTTTATGTGGTCAGGATGGTTGTGCAACATGGGGAGTGCCATCAGGTTAACTCTGTCTGGAGATGGGTTGTGGTTAAACTGCCTCAACTGTGGAGTCTTGCTCCCTCAGTCCTCCTGTATGCTTCACTTCCAGAAGTCTCCACATCTAACAAAGATTCTGGCCAAGAGTCAGAGTCTATTCCGGAGTATACAGCAGAAGAGGAGCGAGAGGACAACCGGTTGTGGAGAACTGTGGTGATTGGAGAACAGGAACAGCGTATTGACATGAAGGTCATCGAGCCCTACAGGAGAGTCATTTCGCATGGAGGTAGTCAAGCTCTTTGTGAATCAGGGAGGTGGGGAACAGGGCAGCCATATTTTTTTCTTAGATAATGAAAGAGGGTTTTTTGCAGCATGACGTCCTCAAAACCCTATTCTGTAATCAATACTCAGGGGGCCATAGAGCTAAGTACATTACCTCAGACTCAAACTCTATAGACATTGGAAATCCTATGTAAAAAATAGCTTTCCAAAGTGAAAACTGCTTTTCACATCAAGTATCTGACGGCTTTAATCTTCTGGGCAAATTTCTTGAAAACTGTAGTCGTCCAATTTAATAATGTCTGTTTGGAACTCATATGGATCAGTTGGATGGTCTTTTTATTGAAATATAGTTGACATACACTATTCTGTTAGTTTCAAATGTACAACAGAGTGATTCAACACTTAAATACATTATGAAATATTCAACAAACTTCCAGCTCTGAAATAAATAAGTCACAGGAATGATAAAGTATGGCACAGGGAATACAGTAAAAAATATTGTAATAATTTTGTATGGTGACGGATGGTGACTACCCTTACCATGGTTTGTAGGATTTAACTAAGTCTCTTCTGAGTCTCTACTACCATGGCCTGTAGTAAGATCAGTACTCCAGAGATGCTTCTCATAACGAAAAGGTCTTTTGATTATTCTTAGAAACTTTGGGAAGTCTCTTTAGGCTCAGCCTGGTCATCTTTTTTCCCCTCCCAGAAGTTTGCTTTTCTATACGCCTGGGCCTGACAACAGGCATTTCCAGTGAAAGCCTCCATCTGCTTAGGGAGGGACAAGCAAGAGAGAAACACTGTGTTCTGTGTCTCCAGTGCTTTGTAGGAGCTCCAGGAGCCTTGATTGATTTTGGAGCTGCAAAAATCAGATGAGCACAAGCAACACATTTAATGTTGTCAACTTTGGAAAACATAAATGGCTTTTTTATTTTTCTGCTGCATGCGCCCTGTTTCCTGCAGTCCTGAAGCACCACCCCAAACACTCTGCTGCTCTAGAAAAAAAGTGTAAGCTGACAAGGCAATTGTTGTTCTCTCTTCCTTAGCAAGGACAGGGAAATAAGCATCTTGGCACCGCATTAAGCCCATAGCTTTCGTTTTCTAACGAGCAGAAGGACATTTTGTTTTTTCGATCAGACTTCCCTCCACCAGCTAATTGCCCATCTTCCATCCATGCATTGTTCCCACCATGTAAGTGTTGAGGCCGGCCAGCGATCCTGACCTCAAGAGTGAAAGAAAATGCCCCTAGGTGCCCCTGGCCATGGCTTGCCTTTGCCCTGCCTCACTCTTTGACCTGAAACGATAATATGGCCCAGGGATGGCTGCCGTGGGACTGGAGGCAGTTGCCTCCAAGGGAAGCCTTTCCATAACCTCGCAGAATGGGAGCTGTCCTGATGTTGCTGCAAAGAGCAGACAACACACCACAGAGTCAACCCTTTCGTTCTTAGGACAAAAACCACAACCTAAACATCATCCCAGATCTTCCCAGAAGCGCATGTCTCTCTTGAGCCATGCTTCAGATATTTTTGGTTTGTTGGCTTTTTTGGAAATAAAAAGAAAACAAAACAGAGGCCGACTGTAAAAGTAGCCCGTGCCCATTCAAAAAAGGTCAACACTGGTAGAAAAGTCTGTCAAAGTAAATCAGGGTCACCCAGTAATAATCCATAAGAATGTTTACCACTCAGGTCTTAAATCAAGAGCCCCTTTGTTATGAGGAAGCGGCCTCACTGCTTCCCTGCCTTCCCGAGGCCAGGTTATTTCTCATTCTCCCAACAGACTCACCTGCTTGTTCTTTCAACCACAGTGAAAGTAGCTGGGTTGGGTGGGAGGGTTGAGCCCATGGATCTGCTGCCTGGCTCAGGAAAGAGTGATTATCATCAACCCACCAGAGGCTAAACAAAGCCACTGCTTCTGCTTCTCTTTGTGAAAGTTCAGCTTACACCTCAAGTCTAACCTGGTTTGCTGTGCCCTGCATCCCTGCCACCTCCTCCCCTGGCATTCGCTCCCCTCTGTTCTGTGTCGTGAGCTTGGTTTTGTCCGTGTGACTGCTGGTTGGTGTGGAAGAAAAGGCCACCTTTCCTCCCCGCCCCCCCCCCCCCACCACCAGCCCTGCCTCAGCCTCTTCCAGGAGCTGACCTGCATGAGTGCCTCTGGCTGCAGCCACCCACCTGGAACGTTAGCCAGATGCCGCCTCTTCTCACCCCCTGAGCAGCGTCTGTACTCTGTAGGTAAAGACAGTTCAGATTTTACTTCTGAATTTGCCAAGGCTCAGGCCACTGTGTTGGAAGCTGACACCGCTTTCTTAGACTTCAGTGATGATAAAGCAGGACTCCCTAGAGACCAATCTACTGCATTTGTTATCCTGGCTTCTGATGAGCATTTAAAATGGAGCATTCCACAGTGAGCAGAGGTCTTGTCTGGGGGTCTGGTGTTTTGCTCTGAGGAGGTTTTCCCATTCAGACCAACAGGAAAATGACAGCCGTACAGTGCAGATTAACCGCAAGATGGTGGTGATTAAAATTGCTGCCTCACTTGGCTGCAAAGCCAGGCTCTGCCAAGTGTCCATGCCAGTTGGGCACAAGGTGTGAGAGCAATATTGCAACAAATAATTCAGCCGTCAGCTTTGGTGAGTTCTATGTGAGCTATTGTAAGAGGCCTTGTACACAATATAGAACAGAGTTCAACACCTGTCTTTGCCACTTATCACTCTGTGACCTTGGTACATGACCTCACTTCTCAGGCCTCATCTATTTCATCAGTCCAAAGAGGGTGATAAAGCCAGTGTCACCTCCCATGAGTCCATGAGCAACATTCCTGTTACCTACTTCAATAGAAGAACAAAAAGAGGCTGGGTGGGGTCACTTTCAGGCCAGAAACTGGCTTTTTTGACCTTGGAACAGAGGATGCATTTAAATAACCAAGGACCGTCATACCAAACATTATACTGAGAAGTTTCCTTTCTTGTTTTTTTGTTTTGTTTTGTTTTGTTTTGTTTTTATTTCTCTTATTTCATTATAGGAGATTCAGGTAACTTCTCTACAGTGTTGCTGGACAAATAGCCCTGGAAAGAATGAGGAGAAGAGTTGCGGGCTGGTGTGTGTGTGTGTATGTTTTGTTGCGACTGTGACATCTTCCCTTCTCTCTCCATTCCATTTGCTGGCCAGCAAACTTGTGTTACGTCCCTTTCCTCTCTGTTCTGCCTCAGGTAAGGTTTGCACAATTGCCTCAGAGGGTCTCAGGAGGCCCTGCGGTGGGATTGCGAAGGCACCTCAGCACACACACCCCGAACTCAACTCCTGGGGATTAAGAAGAGAGTCAGATAAAATCACATGTTTCAAACAACCACACTTCAAATGAATTACTCGGCTGCTGACAGCCAACTTGAGCAAGCTGCATATTTAGCAGAGAGAAATTCGGTTAGCGGACAAAAAGCAGATAGGACTACTCATTCCCGTCATTGCTCTTTGCCAGCCATGATGATCTGAAGTATCCTTAGAGTCTAACAAAAATGGCTCCTCTGGGTCTTGGTTTGGAAAGAAAACTTCCATGAAGAAATCGTTTTCTTTCTGTTCCTTTTTGATAGCTTACATTTTATCTCCTCCTGTTCTCTCCCCCCTCTATCTTTTGCCTCTTCTTTCCTTCCTACAGCTACTCTGCCCAAAGGTACAAAAAAAACCACAAAAAGGCAAAAAAAAAAAAAAAAAAAAAAATCCCCACACGCACAAAAAACCACATCTCCATTTGTAAATTTCAGGAAATTTTTCTGTAAAGAGATATTTCTGGGTTAGACAATGAGCAGGAAGTGATGAGTCGATTCTTCACTAGTCCTTCAATGACATGAACCTGAGCAAACATGACACCACAGCACTCTGAGGACAGACACATTGACACAAAGAGCTGAAATGCCATTTAAGATGACTACTGTAATACTGTTTATAAACCTCATACTGTCCTTTAAAAAAAAATTCTTAGAAATTCTCCAGAAACAGAAAAAGAAACCAGAGTACCTGAGAGGTCATGATCTTGACACCCTGAGGCCAGGCAGCAACATCTAGAAAAGATGTTTCTGAAAGGATGCTTTTGTACTTGTTTGTAAGTTGGATTCATTATGTCTGTTATCTCTTTTAATGGACCTGGTCCTTGTCATTGTGCTGAGTCTAAATTACATACCGTTGTGGTGGTTAGCAGTAGCGTAGGGAAGACACCTTATCCTTTTCATTAGGTTATGAGTCTTAAATGCAGTTGTTCGGTGAAGCAAACTCTTCTTGTATTAAAAAACTCCTTCCCATCTTGTTCTAAAAAGAAATTGGTAAACACTGGCATGTTGGAAAAGACAGAACAAAGCAAATAATCCATAGGGAAGCTATCCCAATCCGGTTTTGCAAACATATATTACACCAGGTGTATACTTACATAGGTAGCATCTTCTAAGACATGCAGAGTAAACACTGTATACAACAACCTCAGATTAGTCATACACACAAACCCATAATTTGATATATTTTTAGTTGGTATCACTCTCTTCCCTCACCTCTTTTGTGATAGTGTCATGCTCTCTATCTTGGTCGAGAACATCTTATTAAACTGCTTTTCAAGAGTTAAGCCCATCCAAGTCTATATCCAGCTGGTATTTTACTGCCATGTAATCAGCAGGGGGGTATTTAGAGTCCTTAAAAAATGAAACACCCTGAGTTCTGATCAGGCTGGAGGGCATGTCCCGTCCGCCTACTCAGAGCTCTGAGGCAATCTCTGTTTAATGATTCTGAAATCCAGATCTATGTTATATGGCAAAAATTCCAAGTGCTTAAAAAAGGATATAAAAAAAGGTGGGGGTGGGGGGAGCACCTGGATGGCTCAGTTGGTCAAGTGGCTGACTCTTGACTTTGCCTTGGGTGGTGATCTCAGCGTGGTGAGATCAAGCCCCATGTCGGGCTCCATGCTAAGCATGGAGCCTGCTCAGGATTCTCTCTCTCCCTTTCTCTGTGCTCCTCCCCCTGCTCATGTGCTCTCTCTCTAAAACAAATAAATAAATCTTAAAAAAAAAAAAAAAAAAAAGACAATGCATTGCATCCATTTTTAAGCCTGAAAGATGTGTGAGATTTTACATATAAACCTGTGGGACTTTGACCAGTAGCTGTCATGAGTTTTAGAAATGAGCTCTGAGGGAACACAGAGCTTAAAGAATGAGACAGAGCTTTCAGATGTGGGAAAAATGTCCTGAGATGTCCCTATATTTTCCTTGACTCTTTGGAGTTCCACACTTGCCTTTTATCTCCTTACCACCACATGCAAACAGACCTCCACTCCCTGTCCAGGTTACTAGGAAGTAATTCTCAAGTTTTCCCAAAGTATATATTTTCATAAAATTCAAAGAGAGGTCAGCATTAACCAGGCCCTTCTTGGGTTTGCTCCATTTTAAAAAGATGAGGCTGTAAATTCTGTGCACAGGTATTCTAGGCCTGGCCAGAACTTTCCGTGTGTCCCTGCACTATCTATTGAATTTGGAGACCCCGGGGATGCAAATGAACCAGTCCTCAAAATAAAAATAAAGGTGCTTTATTTGTGAAACTACTAGTATCTTCTGGTCACTGGAGTACATGCATCTGATTATATTGCAGTTTAGTAAATAGATTTCCCCTTTACATTAACCAGAGTCTAAAATGAATAAAAACTAAAGAGGATCAAACAGATCTTCTCAGCCATTGAAGGACAGAAGCATTATATAAATTAGAAACCTGTAAGTCAAAACCTCCATTCTTTGACAAATTGAATACATACCCCATTCATGACGATGTACAACACATATAATCGTCCATAATAAATGGATATGCTGTATATGCAAATATATTCACACTGTGTGTTTAAGACTCTATATAACATACACTTTAACTACTGACAAGTAAATTTATGTTTGTACTTCTAGAACTATAGTCTATATCATACTCACTTAAAGATTTATCTATTACATCCATATACACACACTTGCAAGGCTTCCAGATTTGTCCTTTAGGTTAAATATTTTCTTATTAAGAGCTTTCAGTTGGTTACAAATGTCTTTTTGTCTGTCCCCCAGGCTACTATGGGGACGGCCTAAATGCCATCATTGTGTTTGCTGCCTGTTTTCTGCCAGACAGCAGTCGGGCGGATTACCACTATGTCATGGAAAATCTTTTCCTGTGAGTGATACTTTTGACAAAGCGCTTTGAGTGAATGTCTGTGGCATGTCATGGCAGATAGAGCATATTTAAGAAGAGGAAATAGATGATGGAGAATATTTGTAGCCTTTGTTGAAAATCAATGAAATCTCTGTCAAGGAATATTGCTCAAGATTTTGTCAGCAGAATGAATTGAAAACAAAAAGAACACAGTTTTTCCTGCCCTCTAAAATTCTGTAACATTTCCTTTGGCTAACGTGTTATGTCCATTCCCCAATAACATATTTTTAGTCATGATAACCCAGCTTTATTTGTGTCATTCACTTGTGCCCTTGGTATATAACAACATTGTTGACATTTTTAAAATTCAGGTTCTAACTTACACATTTTTTTAGTGTACCTGCATTAAAAAAAAAAAAAAAAAAAAAAAGATAACCATACAAATAAATGAGCAATACTCACTCTCAGAGAAATACTTAGGGAACTGCATTCTTTTCAAGGTAAAGAGGTAATATACACAACCATTCTTAAATGTCATACACCCTATAATTTAAATGTTATATAATTAGAGTGTAAATACAATGAACTGTTTCATGTGGGAAATGAAAACACTCCTCTTCCTTCCTGTGATCAGATATGTAATAAGTACTTTAGAGCTGATGGTAGCTGAGGACTATATGATTGTGTACTTGAACGGAGCAACCCCGAGACGGAAGATGCCAGGGCTGGGCTGGATGAAGAAATGCTATCAGATGATTGACAGACGGTATGTAGGCTCCATTATTTAATCCCTGTCTTGACTTCCTCAATAACTCCCATTTCTAATTCCCTGTAATCTACCAAAACTGTGATCACCTTCTAGGAACACTGAATTATGTGGAGTTGAAATAATAAATTATACAAATATTAATAGAAGTGTCACTTGATGCCCCAAATCTGAAATAAAGCTAGATTTTGTTAGATATTGTCATCTCAAACCTGGTGACCAACTCTGTTCTAAACTATGCATACGTCTTTGCCACGTGGAGGTGCAATTGATGCTGATAAACCAGAATAGCCATGATTCTTTATTGGTTTCACGTGATCTTAATGATGTTTATGTGCACTGGAACTGTTGATTTCAGCAACTATTGTGCTCTTATCTCATTATTCAGTGATAATTCTACTTAACTGCTAGCCCATTAGGTGCCTTGGTGCACCTTTTCCTCGAGATACTTTACTTCCATCCATACTGGCTTGACTAGAACAAAACATGTTATATTGCTAACCACAGGAAAATTATCATAACCATACAAACTTATGGTGTCTGCAGTTAAGTGTGGCATCCCCTTAGATGTGGCTCCTTGCATGATCTTATATTAACTAAGATCCATTTATTGACCCAAACACTTATAAAGTAGCATTGCTAATGCTGGAAAACATGCCCAAATGTCAAGAACATTAAAATGGTAATCTGAAGGCCAAACAACCACATGTTATACTGTTAGTTGTTTCAGAAGAAGAAACCAAGGCTCAATCGGCTAAATTGCTAGTAAGAATGTGTTCTTTTCAAAATAGTAAATATAATGCTGGCAAAAATGAAAAGCATTGTTAAGCAAACTCTAGATTTATGCGCTCCAGATATACAAACATTCTATTTTACATTGATTCCTATGGGAAGTTGAGGTTGGCATCATCCAAATTATAAATCATTTCTCAAAAAGTATTTTTTTATTAATTATGGTCATTCTATACCTTCCCATCAGGTATTAGCAACTTACTAGAACTCTAATATTATAATGTTCTTATTTGGGGATACACTTTCTGTTTTACCTCCTACCAGAAAGAGGTTGTGAGTTACTCTTTTTCTTTTTTTAAAACAGGTTGCGAAAGAATTTGAAATCATTCATCATTGTTCATCCATCTTGGTTCATCAGGACAATCCTTGCAGTGACACGACCTTTTATAAGGTACATTGTTATTATAGAAAAACTAAAAGCACTATTAGTAGTTTTCCAAAATATGTCCTATAAACAAGAATTCATAAACTGAAGGAGTATTTAGGAAGACATATTTTGCCTCTGGCTTTCCTGGAAAGATATTTTGAACTATCTAGCAAGAGCCCTGAGTAAGAGTGAGCATTATTTTATAATGACTCTTTTCCCCCATTATTACAAAATGTGACCTCACTATGAAGTAGTGGGGTCTCCATGCCACATTACAGAAGGGTAGATAATACTTTTAAAGTGATATGGTATTTTGTAGAGAATAGAAAAGGAAGCATAACATGGCAATAGAGGGGCACCTGGCTCAGCAGTTGAGCATCTGCCTTTGGCTCAGGTTGTGGTCCCAGGATCCTGGGGTCGAGTCCCACATCAGGCTCTCTGCAGGGAGCCTGCTTCTCCCTCTGCCTATGTTTCTACTTCTCTCTCTCTCTGTCTCTCATGAATAAATAAATAAAATCTTAAAAAAATAGAAAATAGAAAATAAGGAAAAACCAAGGACAGAATCAGGAGCAATGACTTATCCTAATTCTTTTTCTGAACACAGATCATATAGGCCACGAAACTTGGGGAAAGAGTCTGTACAGCCATTCTGAGAACTTTTTTGATTGCTCATGAGGATTCCTGGTCTCAATTCAGCTCAATTCAGTGAATATTTATTCACCATCTATATTGTGTTAGATAGCGTATAACCTTACATTTTGGGGATGCAAAGAAAAATAAAACATGCCTCATAATGTAGTAGGATTTGGAACAGTTAAATGCAAGGGACAGTAAGTATTTCCTAGAGCTTTAAAATGAAATACAGTCTTATACAACATCAGGATGCAGATTAGATAAATGGGAAGTTTTCTGTTTCAAAGTTACTAATGAATTTCTAAGAAACATTCTGGTCATTTCTGGAGAAAAAAACAAAAACAAAACCTAAAAGTTAAAAACCTTTATTTACTTTTTACATATAGTTTACTGTGCCTTCCAGATTCATCCTTTTTTGTTCAGCGTACACTTATATATATGTAGCATTTCCATCTTCTACTTCCAACAATTGAATAGCATCGTTCAAAGCAGTTTTCCTCTGGCGAAGTTTAGTTCTTTACCATATTGTATTCAATTGCTTCAGAAAATCCTATGAGGGCAGCCTGGGTGGCTCAGAGTGTTAGCGCCGCCTTCAGTCCAGGGCGTGATCCCGGGGGACTGAGTCCCACGTCAGGCTCCCTGCATGGAGCCTGCTTCTCCCTCTGCCTGTGTCTCTGCCTCTCTCTCTCTCTCTCTGTCTCTATGAATAAATAAATAAATTTTTTATTTTTTGCATTAGAAGACTGGAAAATTTATTTTTTTATAATAAATTTATTTTTATTGGTGTTCAATTTGCCAACATACAGAATAACACCCAGTGCTCATCCCGTCAAGTGTCCCCCCAGTGCCCTTCACCCATTCACCCCCACCCCCGCCCTCCTCCCCTTCCACCACCCCTAGTTCGTTTCCCAGAGTTAGGAGTCTTTATGTTCTGTCTCCCTTTCTGATATTTCCCACACATTTCTTCTCCCTTCCCTTTATATTCCCTTTCACTAATAAATAAAATCTTTTAAAAAAAATCATATGAGGGGCACCTGGGTGGCTCAGTCAGTTAAGCAGCTGCCTTTGGCTCAGTCCATAATCATGGGGTCCTGAGATTGAGCCCCAGATTGGGCTTCCTGCTCAGTGGGGAGTCTGCTTCTCCCTCTGTCCCCCCCTGCTCATGCTTGCTTGCTCTTTCTCTCTCTCTCTGAATAAATTAAATTTTTAAAAAATCATATGAAATATTTAAGATATACAAAAAGCCACTTATTTTAATAATAGAAATGTTTTTGACAGTGGATTAGGAATCAGTGTACCCTGAAGAGCTTATAAAAAATTTCATGGTGGATGCCTGGGTGGTTCAGTTGGTAGAGCATGCAACTCTTGATCTCAGAATTGTAAATTCAAGCCTCCTGTTGGATGCAAAGATTACTTAAAAATAACATTTTTTTTTAATTTAATGAGAAAAAAATAAACAGCATTCATATTCATTCACTAATGTCTACTTAATAGTTTGAGTGTTACAATTATAAAACAAATAAATTTCTTGATAAATAACAAAATATTTGTTACTGTAAGGATACTGAAAAATAACTATAATTCAACATTATTTATTGAAGGGGCTTCAAGATAATAAATATAGCAAAAATAATAAAATTAGGGCAAATAGTATTGTGGTAAATTACAGAAAACAATGGTTTACATTTATTGAGTACTTACAGGTATTGTTTCATTTACTTATAGTGACAATCCTCTGAAGGAGGACCTGTCTACTATTTCCCTTATATAGGAAAAGTCCCTGGGGTTCAGTGAGGTCAAATAAATTGTCTACAGCAAGAGCCAGCACACCCATTCTGTAAAGGATCAAATGGTAAATATTTTAAGATGTGTGGGCCATCTGGTCTCAGTCACCGCTGTTTGACTCTATCATGATAGGTCAAAAGCAGTCATAGACAACATGTAGATAAGTAAGTATGGCTGCCTTCCAAACTTGATATAGGAACACTGAAATTGAATGTCTTAAAAAGTTTTACATGTCACAAAATATTCTTATTTTGATATCTTTTGAAATGTTTTCTTTATTTTTTAAGATCATATTTATTTGAGGGAGAGAGTGAGCAAGAGAGAGAACAGGAGCAGGGGCAGAGAGAGAGAGAGAAGCAGACTCCTCGCTGAGCAGGGAGCCCAACATGGGGCTTGATCCCAGAACCCTGAGATCATGACCTGAGCTGAAAGCTGATGATTAACCTACTGAGCCACCCAGGTGCCCCTTAAATATTTTTTAAAAATGTAAAAACCATTCTTAGCCATACGACTGTGAAAACAGTCAACAAGCTGGCTTTGGCTCGTGGGCTATAGTTTGCCAACCCCGGTCGAATGTAATACAGCCAATAAATGATAGACTCAGGCTTTGAACCCAATTGTCTGCCTCATTATAAAGAAAAGACGTTACAAAAATAAATAAATAAATAAATAAATAAATAAATAAATAAATAAATAACACATTACAAGTACTTAAACATTGTATCCTACTGTCTCATCCTGTGAGACCCTCTTTAAAGATCCCCCTGCAAAATCAGTCTGTATAACTAATTTTTAGACCTGAAAAAAGAGGTCATTCAAATGTATTATAGGTCTTCTCGCTGCTGAAGGTAACACCTAGGATAAAGGTAGATGAGAAATTCGTTTTTTTTAAATGTGAGGTGGAGATTGAGAGGTTAATGAGCTCAGTTATTGTTCTCAGAAAGCTCAGGGCCTCGAAGCTGACTGAAGCAGATAAGTAAGCAATTACAACGCAGAGTACCTTGAGGATGATAACTCAGGGTGAGGGTGAGTTGGGGGGTGACGGGGGAGAGTAAAGGTGGAAAGTCAGTGTCAAGAGAGGCATTCCAGAAGAATGAGCCATCAAAGTGAGTTCTGAAGTACCGATAGGACTGGCTAGCTAAACCAAGGTAGAAACAGCAAGAAGGAGACAATATGGCGTGTCAGAACTGTACGTTCTAGTGAACATAACCCTGAAGCTGGAGGCTTTGCCCTACGCCCACTCCATCTTTTATCACAACCTGAATTTAGCTCAGAAAGTCCAGGGGAAAAGGCCTCACATAGCCTATCATTGGTAGTGTGTGTTCGCCCAAGACTTATCAGGACTACAAGTGACTATATGGAGATAAAAGATATTCACAAGTCACAGCCAGTGGCCCAGGGTCAAACTGCAAGTAAAATGTGAAAGATAACTATACAGAGAAATGACCTTGCAAACACTTCCTTCTAGAATGAACAGTAGTTAAAAAGGAGGCAGTACAGTTGGCAGACAGCTCAGCATGATCAGCAGACTGGGGGAGGTCTCTTCATGGGAAAGTGTTCAAGAAAGTGCAGTCTTGATCAAGTTCCCTTTCAGGTGGAATTGAACTACATGCAATTGCAAGTAGTTCAATTCATTAAAGAATTAGTTTGCAATCATACACAAATGCCTTCTTGTAAAACATCCAATCATTAAGAATAAGACCAAGTGTTTCCTTCAACAACTACCAATTCCTCTTCCGTACTCCCTTCCCAGTGGCAAATTCCTTCCTTGGTGAGTCTCAGTGGTATTTCACATTGTTTTCCATATGTTTACACAAATCTAACATGCTAATGTTTAAATGAAAGCTGCTCGTCATTCCGATCCAGTTACTGGATCATGTTTTTGAACTTTGGTCCATCTGAAATGAACTCTCCAATTAGAACTTAAAAGAAGAAAAAAACTTAAAAAAATAGTTAAGCTAAAATCTTAAGAAGAAAATGAGTTTACATAGACTTTAAAAAATAGATTAACCTTGGTAGATTCTGAAAGAACTAATGACAAGATTTTTGTTTGTTAAAAACAAATAAACAAGCAAACACAGCCAAACAAACCAGAAACCAAGGACTATGGAGAGTTACCAGAACCACTGAGGGGCCATGCAATCAATGTGTGATGGAGAGTGTAGACTCTGGGCAGTGGGATAGATGAAACCAGTGATGGGGATTAAGGAGCACACATGTAATACTGGGTGATGTGTGGAAGTGCTGAATCACTATATTGTATGCCTACAACTAATATAACACTGTAGGTTAACTAACTAGAATTAAAAGAAAAAGTTTAAAAAAAAAAAATGAGTGTAGATTCTGTAGTCATACTGCCTAAGTTTGAATCCAGGTTCTACCACTTAACTGAAGGTGTGACCTTGGGCTAACACTTAACACTCTGTATCTTGAGTTTCCTTATCTTTAAAAGGAAAATAATGGAGCACCTGGCTGGCTCAGTCAGTAGAGCCTGCAACTCTTGATCTCAAGGTTATGCGTTCAAACCCCACGTGTGGCATACAGCTTCCTTAAAATAAATTTTTTAAAAAGAGCAATAGGGGCATCCTTTTAAAAAAGAGAGAGAAAGAGATCGGGTGCCTTGATGGCTCCGTGCATTAAGCATCTGCCTTCAGGTCATAATCTCAGGTCCTGGGATCGAGCCCCTTGACAGGCTCTCTGCTCAACAGGGAGCCTGCTTCTGACTCTCCCTCTGTGCTCTCCCCTCGCTCATTCTGTCTCTCTCAAATACATAAAATCTTTTTAAAAAAATAAGACAGAATAATAGCACTTACTTCATTAGGCTGTAAGTAGAAATAAGTGAGCTAATAAATATAAACCACTTAAAACAGTATCTGGCATGTTGTAACTACTCAGATACGCAGCCTTTCTTTTCAGTGTTACATTTTTCAGGATTTTCAAGAGGCAACAGCCTTAGGAGGGATGAAGTAGCCACTAATGATATCTTTTTTTCTTTTCTTTTTTTTTTTTTTAGTTCAAAATTCAGCAGTAAAATTAAATATGTCAATAGCTTATCAGAACTCAGTGGGCTGATCCCAATGGATTGTATCCATATTCCAGAGAGCATCATCAAGTAAGTCTGGATGGTTTCCAAGGTTTGGTAAGAAATACTGCATGTTTGGAGTAGGAGGTTGGAAAAGAACTCATTTCTGGAATACTGGGGAAATGACATTATCTTCTATTTAAAATGAATATTAAACATTTTTCAATAAATGGATAATTTTTCTCATAACCTATAGAGAACCATTCTGTTCTTCACGTAATCTTCTCTTGGGGTTCTTGATTATTGCTCATTCCACTTTGAATGAGCTACTATTTGGGGGACATCATGAAGTTAATCAGTGCACCTGTCACCTGTGTCTCCCACTCTCACAGACACGGGAGGGTCTGAGGCTAGCTTTGCTTTCTTTGTTGTCTTATAGAAAAGAATTTACCCACATGACCCTAGGAAAAGAGGGAGGGGGGCTACTTTTCTCTGTTCTCTTCTAAATCCTTTTTCTTCACGGTTCCCTTCAGGTGAAAGGTAAGGCAGAGTGGTAGGTGATGTGGTTAGGGATGGCCCTCTCATCAGGACCAGGTAATGTAGCAGCAGCCCATGAGGAGCAAGCATGGAGAGGAAAGGTGTCTGGATCATGCTGCAAAAATAATGAGTAGCAGTTAGCACCCACCACTTGGAGCTGAGACGTAAAAACATGGATACCAACAAATGAATCCTCCTGTTTGGTTCACTGTTGTAGAGAACCATTGTTGTCTGTGGATCGTGCTTTTCTTCCACTGTGTCTAATTCACTTGTCTTTTTTTTTTTTTCACTTGATTAGAAATGGGAGGAATTTAACCATTTATCTCAAAGAGAACAGACAAGGATACCTCATCTTCTTCCATAAGATGGATATCAAAATGGACCTTTCAATTTGGACTTCCAAAAAGAGAGTCCCTTTACCAAAGGAAAAAAATAAAGGCAAAGAAACTTGAAGGATAGGACTCATGTTTGGCGACAATGCTGTGTCAGGCCTAAAAGTGCTCTATTTATATCATGTGTTTAATCTCCCCAGTAAACTCTCATCTACAGATCAGGGAGGCTAACAATAAAGAAAAGTTACTTATGCAAAGTGTAAGTAAGAGCAAGGAGGAGATGGAACTAGATTTTGGACCCAGGTCAGCCTGGCATCAGAATTCCCATGCCCTTTTCTAGTGGTTTCCTTGACCTCCCTTAAAGTATCTATCTGAAGTCAAAGGTCAGGAACAGAGGCATTTGGTTTTCCTTGTGCTGATACAAGGTGAACACAGGACCGTGATTTGGCTTAGAACGTCCAGTGGGTTCAGCTGAATCAAGCAGTGTTCACATAATCCTAATGATAGCTTTGATCCTCATGAGTTTATGGCATTCCCACACCCAGCAAACCTCACAGCTTTGTCCTGTTGACACGAAAAGGTACATCCCCATCTCCAAAGCCACTCTTATTCTTTAAATAAAAAAAGTAACTGGAGGGGCACCTGGGTGGCTCAGTCGGTTAAGCATCTGACTCTTGATCTCAGCTCAGGTCTTCATCTCAGGGTCATGAGGAGGAAAAAAAAGTAACTAGAGTATGCACCCCCGTTAATGTTGTCTCCATTTGCAAACCATGACCAGCACATTCTCTGTTCAAGTGGAAAGGGCAATTACTAGGTAAATTTAGTAATGCTTCCGTGGTGTGGCAGTTGGAAAGACAGAAGAGAATGGGTTTTGGAGACTTAGTATTAGACTTGAACCTTCCTACCAGCCCCCAGTGTCTCTAAAACTTCAGGCAACCTATTAAAACCCCCCACGTCTCTCAGCTACAGCACCCAGAAAGTGGAGAAGTAGGGGAAAATTCATAGAAAGATTCAGAGGATTGAATGAAAATGTGCATAATGCCTTCAGGAAGCCTCCCAGCCTGGGCTGGCAATCCAGAATGTTATTTATTATACTCATGTTAATAGTATAACATGAGTCTCTCATGTTATGTTAGAGACTTATTATCATATGGGACATTTAAATGAGAAGTTAAATACCTCCAAGGCACTTTTCATTCATTGACACCCATCATTTTTCAAAGGCTCCCATTCAGGAGAAGTTTCATCAGGGAGAAATGTTCCATTTGGAAAAAATTGACAATAATCCATGTCCTCACCGTGTGTCCATGTTTTCTCCTGTCTTGCACAATCCATCTCCTCTGGATGTCCTTTCTACCACTTCTATTCTTTCTATTCATTTTCAGGTTATGCCATTTTCAAATTGATATAAGCCATAGCTCCCTCCTGTTACTGAATAACATTTAGAGAGTCTGGTCTCAGCCAATCCCAAGACCAGTATTCAGCTGGGATGGAACCTGTCATCAAAGGGCTTAAATTAAAAAAAAAAAAAAAAAAAAAAAAAAAAGATGCCCAATCTGGAATCAGATTTATCATTACTGATTACAGTCAATTCTTGTTATTTGTAGCAGTGATGTTCTAGAACCCTGAGTGGCGAATACCAAGCCGTTGTTCCTAGGGGAAATATGGAGCTAATTAAGTTCCTGCAAGTGTCTGGTTAATTTTCATTAGCCAATTAATACATAACTTTGTTCTATGTGTGTTTCTGTTTAAAGACACTTTATTTGATGTATATTGTTGATTCGCTAACATTGAATTCACGGCCAGTGGCATCATAACTCCTGCCTAAACAAAGCTTCTGTAACACATGCACATTCGCACATTTTCCCATAAGGCACCTCACAGCCTGCCTGTGCGTAGGAGCACCAGCCAGAACATAAGAACTATGCCAAGAGGTCATTTCAAATGGTGAAATCACCGAACAAAAAACACAAAAACAAGGAAAACATGGAGCTAAATAGACTGCAAATGGGACGCCTGCTGACAGCAGGAGAGACTTGTCTTGTTCAACCTTAACTGGGAACATGCCCATCGGGTGACTCAAATTTCTTGCCACTCAGTGAAAGTCAGCAAGTGACCATGAAAAGTGCCATGGGTATTGATTCTGGGGTTAGAAATAAACGTTTAATAAGTAGGCAAATTGGCAAACACAGATTCTGCAAATAATGAGGATTGGCTGTATATACTTGATTATATCAAAGTAAAGTTTAAGTTTTCTCCCAAAAGAGAATTTTATTATTCTGGGGGTGGGAGTGGGGGGTGGGGGATAGGCTTTTTCTCTCAAGTCTTGACTGTTCTTTAAACCATATACCTGTCATTTTCTCCATCTGTTTGCTCATTTTCCTCATGGCATTCGCTTTTTGTCTCGTAAGGTACGATGAAGAGAGATCTTATAAGAGAAGTGTGAGGTAAAATCTCCTGAGCTACAATTCATGCTGGATCCTGTGTGTGTGTGCTCCAGTGTCTTACTCGTGGGTGACCTCAACATGCTACCTGAGTGAGAGGTCGTTCTATCAGTCCCTTGTCGTATACCATTCTGGGTCTTTGTCTTGTGTGTAAAGCTGTTGAGGTCAGCCTGTTCGGCAACCGAAACCCACTAAACCAGATACACCCTTGACTTGGCCCAGGCTGCAAGCTAGCTCTCACTGTACCCAACAGACTGATGTGGATGTTTTCAGCTTTATTCAGCCAGCATGTTTCTGATCTTCTTGCAACTTGTATATCTTACCTTCGTGAAAGAATTTGCAAAGTAAACGTACAGAAACACCAAATGGGAGGAAATGGCACCATGTCTATAATTGAAGGAGCGTGTCTCAGTGCTCCCAAGGATGGTTTTTAAACGCACATATGCTCCACTTATGTTTGGCTCCGCTTTGCTGGGTGACTGTCTCACGCTGTGCTTGCTTCTTTTTTGTTTCTTTTCTACACCGATAATTTTTGCTCATGCAGACTGGATGAAGAGCTGAGGGAAGCATCAGAAGCAGCTAAGTAAGACTTGGTTTTCATTCAGCAGCTGGCGTGATGTTGGCTTGCATTTCAGGAATGAATTGGGAGAACCTGCATGCCTGGTGTTTTATTCTTGCATCCTGATAATAACACTGCACCTTAGATATTCCCTTTGTCCCATGATAGATTTCTGGTATTCATTCTACAGTCCATTTTACCCTGTGATCTTGGTTATCTTAAGGAATGCATTTGTTACTATTGTTTAATTTTTTTTTTTAATGCATACTGTTTTAGCCACCACAGCCCAGGAACACATCACAGGCATTGCCAATAGCATAACATCCAGATGATTGTTAGATATTTTGATGCAACAAAAGCTTACTAATTCATACTAATGGAGAGAAGTGATGACAAGTTGAAACTTGGAATATTTTTGTAGAATCAATTTCATGACTTTCCGAGGTTTTTTTAAACACATTATTTAGTGACTTAGAAATATTGCTTAATGAAATAATGCTTCTGAGCTTTTTGGATGAATAGAAAAAGAATCATTAGTCACTATTATTAAAGGATAATTTTCAAAAAAGCAAAATCTTAACTTTAATACAAATATAAAATGAATACATGCCAGTAATTTTATTCAATTAATTACTTAATGAAGGAACCAGTAAAGTGTTAAAACCAGTTCAAAGAACATTTGCGAAGCTAGATTTCATTTGGTAATTTATCAAGGAATGTTAGGATAAATGGATCAATGCCCGACAGGGCAATAAACTGTAACCTAGGATAAACTTCTCCATTGGGCAGAAACTATTTGCATCTCTGTTCAACAAAAATGTACAAGTTAACCTCTTTCCCCAAAGAGTTGTAAAATAGCCCATCAATAGAAAGTCAACTCAGCATTGCTTTGAAAGAACATTCAGTAATTGCCTTTTCTTATTTCCAAGTTCAAAAACTGATTTTCCTGACACTATATGTCAAATATAGACAAGTACTATTTGGAATGTGTATTATATTAAAGCTTCTCCATTTCAAATGTTGCTTACACTGTTAATTTCTATGACTAGTTCCCATTTTAATAGATACTGCAAAAGCAGAAACCCGGGCAATGTCCAAACAGCTATAAATTTCTGAATAAATAAGTTATTTTTTTCTGTATAGGTGTAAATGCCAATTCCTCCTGAGAATAATCTATTGAGATTTTTTTTTCTACAGCACATTTTTATTGTAGGTAATCTGTAGAATTATTTACCCATAGGGTGGATGTTTTGGATTAAAATTCAAGGAAGAAGACCATCTGGCTGTCTCAGTTGGAAGAGAATGTGACTCTTCATCTCAGGGTCATGAGTTCAAGCCCCACATTGGGCATAGAGCTCACTTAAAAAAAAAAGACATTAATTAATTAATTTGAGAAAAGATTTTTGCCTTAGAAATATTAGCATTAGTATAGTTTGGTGTTGCAATATTCCTGTCTTTTTTTCAGTTTTCTTTCAAGATAACTGTCACCCCTTTACACTAACAATACTCAAAAAAGTATTTACATTTCTACTCTAACAGAATCCTCTTAGTCTCAAACTCAACTGAGACAAACCAGAATTTGGAAAAGAAAGGAAGATCTTAGGAACCAAGAAACCAGATGTTTGCGTAATGTGCCCCGTTGGCATTTATCTGTACTCAATTTGCATCATGTCATGAGATTCCCCAGAGACAGAAAGAGCAATGATTTTCTCTTTCAGATAATTCCCGCCCCCCCCCCAGAATAGCATATTTATAAAATTAAGGAGGTGTTTTCCAGACAAAAGGTTGAGGGGAAGGAAATCAATAATTTTTACCCATTGTAAAGCCATATTGCCATGTACTTTCATTAGTACCATAAAATCTTGCCTCCTGCAGTAAAATTTCCCTCCCTCCATATTTCTGCCCTTCCTGCTTAGCTATCCAGTAAAACAGTTATCATTTTGGGTTTATTGTGTAGCTCTTTTTCCCTCTCCAATTTTTCCGTCCCTTCAGACTCCCTCCCCAGCTATCTACATGGTCTCAGATGGTCCTGAGATGACTTGATCTTCTTCCTGAAGGAAGCACCAAGCATGCCCAGCACACAGTAGATGCTCAGTAAATTTCTGCTGCATAAATTGACAAATGTGCATAAAATTAAGTTCATCACTGTGGAGCAGTGAGTCTCAGACTTCACTGTACATCAGAATCACCTGGAGCCCTTTGAAACACAGCAACCTGGGCCTCACCCCAGAGCCTCTGATTCAGCGGGCCCAAGAATCTGTAACTCTAACCCACTCCAGTGATGCCAATGCTGCCCATCTTAGGGTCACACTCTGAGAATCACCACCTTAAAGGAAATGCCTGAATAAAATTAACCAGATTTGTCTTAGGAGTCTGTGCTCTTCCTTTGGATTCAGGGGATAAGCTACTCGTCTGAATTCACCTCCAACTGATTCTACTTCTTTTGAAGGTGACATGACATGTGTGAGAAGTGGAAATATATTTGCACAAGTGAAAATGTAAGGGAAAAGAATTTTACTCTGTTGGCCCCACAGATGATTGAAATAACTCTAAGTCTTACCATTTCAGAATACTAACTACATCTCCTTAACTACCTTTTGGCCTCTGAAGTGGCTCCCAAATCCTTGGACAGACTATATATGATGATTTGGGGTTCAGAAAGCATGGTATGGCTAGGTTCTAGAAGCCAGGTAACCCAGACCCACCCTATGCTTCCACATGAACTTTATTAGAAAGCTTCAGGCTGGTTCTAACTTAAGGCAAACATATACCTTGCGAGGGAACAAAACCTATCTGTTGTTTTGCTTTATTTTCAAACATTCTCCTACTCACACACCTCTTCTTAATTGACTTTCACAAAGTGATTTCTTCAGCCTGTGTTTATGTTTTCCTTAAAACTTGACATCCGTTCAGGAAGGAAAATATTAGCAAAGGACTAGTTGTATGTAGAAAGCCATTCTCATTTTGAAAATGGTAAAGAATCCACCAGTTGTCTTCAGGGTAACAGGATTAAATGGATTGCAAATTGCTGTTTCCATTGGAAGGATTATGCAAAGTTAAAAAAACAGAAAAGCTAGATTCGGAAAAATGCCCTTTCTTGATGCCATTCCGGCTTTGCTAGGTTTTTCTAGCATACTGTCAACACTTGCTTGACTGTCCTTGTTCACTCAAGTTGCCAAATATCCTCCATAAAAACCACCAGTGAGAAGGGTGGATGGGGAGGAGGGAAGCCCTCTGTCCTTCCCAGTGAGATAGCCTTCCGCCATCTCAACAAAATGCCTAATGTTAATAACTGAACCTGTTATGTTCAAACAGATATATTAGCTTATGAAACAAATCATATTATGAAAAGAACTCTTTCATTTAAATAGATCCATAGAGGAGCTCCTGGGTGGCTCAATCAGTTGAGCATCTAACTCTTGGTTTTGGCTCAGGTCATAATCTTAGCATCCTGAGGCTCCATGCTGAGCTTGGACTCTTCTTGAGATTCTTTCCCCACCATTCCCTCCTTCCTCCCTCCCTCCTCTGCTCTTTTCCCCTGCTCCCATGCTCTCTCTCTCAAATAAATAAATAAATAAATAAATAAATAAATAAATAAATAAAATCTTTTAAAATAAAAAAGATCATAAAAATTTCTTTAAATAGTTTGTCAATAATAAAATATGACCAGAGGGGAGAAAGTAAAAGTTGAAATGTACTATTTATCAGAAAATATAAAGCACATGCAAAATTTGCTTACAGAGGAATCCCACCAATAAGGAATATCATAATCAGCTAATATTACAGCAAAAGCATAAACGTGTGCATACATCATGACAAAACTTTTATTTCTTTATTTCATATGGTTACATTTTTCTTTCTGGACACAGTTTAGGTTAATCTTAGAAATCACTCCTATTACCTGAACACAGCTCAGCCTTAAGTATCCTGTAATAAGGAAAGCTGACACTGGCATTTTTTTCTTTTAGTCTCTAGGACAATCCTCATTCTTGTGCAAGCTGAAAGTTAACTGTGTTCATGTACATATAAAATTAGGCTGCTTGAGAGGAATTGTCCTTGGTGTATAACATATGTTATTTGGGTTACAAATAAAAATTTGTAGTATCATGATCTCTAAATATGATAGATTGAAAAGCCAGGAAACAGTAACAAGACCAGAAGAGACTACTGGAGCTGTTTGGAATTTCAATCTTCCTTTTTAAACTTTTAAATCATGAGCAGTGACTATGTTTCAAAACTGATGGTAAAAGAATCAGGCATAGATGTGTTCCATATTAGCAATGAGACATCAAACGGTTTTAAATGCAGGTGTCTGTTGTCCTTACAAAGTGGTAACAGTGGAGAAAATGTTTACTTGCTTCCTTTTTTTTTCCCCTTGCACTCAGAACTAGCTGCCTTTACAATGATCCAGAAATGTCTTCCATGGAGAAGGAGTAAGAATTCACCATCATAACATCTATGTGGTTACCTATAGCATTGTAATGGATGGGCTCTAAAAGAAAACAAAAATACATCAAGGATTGGGTAAACTCTGTTCAGATGTTCAGCTTTCAGGTTTTCTATTTCTCAAATCAGAACCTTAAAAGACAAATGTGCCAACTTAACACCCACCATCTCTTTCATGATCACTATTACATTCCCTGAGGAAACTTTAAGTCTACTTGGCATTTCATTTTCCAATAAAAAAATGAACAGAAAATGAATATTAGAGCCAGATGTAGGAGCATTTGGGCAGGAGGAATGCAACTCTGCTTTCTGAATTACATCATCTATTTTAATTAGTGAAGTTGGCAGTTACATTTGAACTTAATATTTCGGTGGATGGGGGAGAAGATGTCCTTGTTTTAAAAATCCCAAGAGGCAAGAGTCTGGATGGAACTTTAGGAATGAGCTAGTCTATCTGGCCTCATCCTCTGTGAGTAACAGAAGTCAAACACGTAGTGAGTGCTCAGCATGTACCAATTCCATGTGAAAAGCCTCATGCACATTATCTGATTTTTATCCTCAGAATCAGCCTATGAGGTACGGAAAGAGTGGCATAGACAGAAAGAGTGTCTGACCAGTCCAGAAGTTTTACAGTTGTAAAAATGTCCCAGAGCTGGGATTTGAATCTGCAGTTCCTGGCCAATGGTTTTGAAATCAGAGAGGTGGTCATAATTCTGGAATGGGTGTACAGCCTCTGATTTAACTTTGGTTAGACTAGGAGAGAACAAAATTAGTTCCCTAAGAGAACAGAGTTGATTGTCAGCCAAGTCAGTTTCAGGGAATAAAGTGTGGTCACCCACATGCTCTCAGAGGGAACCTGGCCACCCAGCTGAGAGCTCCTAATCTGATTTGAGTTGTGGAGAATTTAACCCTGTCCCTTCAGGGAATCCAAGAGGGGCCAAGATGGGATGTAAATGTGTCGGCTATTGTCACGTTTTGCTCTCTTTGGACCTCCTTGCCCTCAAAGTCCGAAGCAAGGATGGAAAATCATGGTCCAGCAGTTCTGTGGGTGCCATGATGAACTTACAGTTTAAGGAAATTTATGGACAACCCCAGAGAGAAAGCCCTCACGAAAAGAGTAAAGAACAAGGGCTGTAAGGGGACCTCTGGAAATCACAGAGCCCTTTCTCTGAAGGTTTCACTTGCCCCACCTCTTTGAGATGAAGGCAACAATTGCTTCAAGCAAATAGCCACATGGATATTCTGCAAGGCAAAAACTGAGAGCCTCAGGCCACCTGCATTCCTTCTGCACATCTCGCCTCCCTCAGCAAAACAGCGCCGGCTAGAGCAGAGTCGCAGGCCCGCAGCTCACGAGTGCGTGGCGGGGTTGCCAGTGCCCACGGCTGCAACATCTGCGGGCTTACCCACTCCTCGGCGTGTCTTGTCTGTTTGGCTCCTTGTGTGTATGTAGGGCTCATTGGGTTGGGGGAAAGGGCCAAGCACTGCTTTACGTTTGGATTCATTGCAGGGCTGAGCACGGGGGAGGGAGGGATGCCGCAAAGGATAATGCTACTTCCCACTTCTAGAACATTCTTCACCATGCCTTGTCTTTCCCAAGCCCTTACCGCGCACCTGATCCCAGCGCAAAGGACGCGATCCAGGCTGAGGGGCCAGAGTGGCCAAGAAGTTCTTACGCTGACTTCTAGCCCTGGATTCCTGGCTTTCATTAGTATAAGATTAAGGGGCTTCGTTTACCTTTGGCTCCAGTGCGGAAGCATTTTACACCTTCTGTAGCTAGTTTAGAATGGATCACCTGCAACGGCTGTTTCAAGGAGCTCATTCAAGCCAAGAATAAAATGCAATGTGCGCCTCTCCTTTTCCTTAGAGAAAGAAGGGGAAGTTGTGCCTATCCCTGCCTTCTTCCTACATAAAACACAAGAGTTTATATCCATCATTAAACAGTTATCGTCAGATATGTTTAAGGAACCTCATTTAACACGTGAGAAGCCAAAATGGCCTGTAGTTTCTATGTCTCACTGGAAAGTTGCATATAGAAATTTCAGCCCATGTGCCCAAAGGTGAGGGATATTCCTTTTGTATTGTAATTCTGATTCAAAGTAAATTTTCCCCCAAAACTGTACTATTTTAAAAGTATCTCCAGGTGCTTGTCTCCTTCACTTTCAAGTTTGGATTTTGTTTGTTCATGTCCTAAGGCTTGCATATGCTTTTAAAATATTTTTACATAAATAAAAAGTATATCCAATCTAGGGCATGTGGTACTATGTGGGGAGATTTAAATTAGCATTGCTGGTACTTCATTGGCCCCGCAGGACAACTGTCAGTTTTTACTCTTCAGTGTGGCTTTCTGTATTTACTTAAAAATCATCCACTTCTGACTATCCCTGGCTTCTTCCATAAACTGCATAGTTTCAGTGTTTCAGCTTTTTGTTTACCAAGAATTGAAGGGATACATTTCTAAAACCCTAGAAAGTTTACCAAAAAGTCATTATGGGGGTGCTCGGCTGGCTCAGTTAATGAAGCATGTGACCCTTGATCTTGGGGTTGTGAGTTTGAGCCCTACATTAGACATAGAAATTACTTAAAAATAAAATCTTTTAAAAAAAAAGTCAGTATGAAAAATGAGGTGTTTCAGAATAGGCATCCTGGTGTGTTTTGTCTGTTTTCAGATTTTTATCAGGGCCCATTTCAAAAAGATCCTGAGCTACTACTAGTATTCTACTACTACTAATGCTACCACTACTACTTACAATTGAAAACACTTGAGACTGAATCCTTAGCAAGCCTTGAGAGAGGTAGATTCTATTTTACTGATACAGATATAGAAATTTAGGCAAGGTAGGTAGCTCGGCCAATGCCCTGAGCTAATAGGTGGTAGACTTGAGGGCACTTCAAAAGAAAGATATTTCACTCCTGTAAACTAGATGGGCAAGCAGCAGTGTGGGTTACCAATGGCTTTATTTACAAAGTTGCCCCAAGGAGCCCCACCCCCAACCCCCCACCCCAGCTGCTATAGATCCGACAAGCAAAGCACAATGACCTGTGCACACGGAAGGGCCAGGAGGGCAGATCTAAGTGACATCCACAGATACTTCCTAAATTGCCTTTTTCAAATGGTGTTTTTCTTTGTTCGTGGCTGAAATTCTTTTGGGTTCTCTTCTCTGGCAGGTGCCAGGAATTTGTGGTAAGTTCACTAAAAGCCAGTAGAGAGAAAAAAGTTGCCCAAGGTCTTTGAATATTTTCTAGATGATTGGAAACCCACTAGACTTTCCTAAAAACAACCTTTTCTTAGGTTATAAGAATCCATCTCAATCAAATAGGCTAACTCATGTCAAGCAAATTCTTTGGCTCTAGTAATGTTGGGGTTTGTTTTTGTTTTGCCATCATTTCATTGTTGACCACATTCTTGCTATGTAGCACTTACCAGATGTTACTTATTTCAGGCAGATCGTGTATTTGCCCCACTGGGAAAGGTCATTTATTGGAAATAGGTAGAGCCCTTATTCCCAAAATGCAATAATGTTCCTTAATCCACTTCTGAAACAAGCCCTCATACATGTCTTTTGCCTCCCTAGATCATTTCAAGAGGCGTAAAATGCTTCCAGAAATAGTTTTGTAGGAAATAAACAGATTCCACATTTTAGAGAAAGCCCTGACAATGAGGGGGAAGGTTGTGACTTACCAGGTGTTTCTAGCAGAAGAAACTTGCATGATTGATTTTCAGTAAGTCCTTTGAGGAAAAAAAAAAAAGCGAACACCTGCCACTCCAAATCATCACTAAATATTTTGTATTCAGTTGTTCATATTTCTCATTGTTTTCTTCCTTTTTTTTTTTTTCCCTAAGCATTGACCTGAAGCTAAAAGGAAAGCCCTAGTTGGCCAAGTCGGAAGAAGAGGATATTTTTCTGCTTCGTGTTTCTGCTGAAGCGTATCTACCTGGAAGAAACAGGGCTGATAATACTTTGTTTCCATTTTGCACTACCTGGTGCCATTCTAAATTTCTAAGGGGAAAAACAGTAAGGGAATTTGTTTACTCTTCACATATTTTATGAAATCGTGTGTATTTTCCTATTTTGCCAATTACGTGCCTCAAAGATTTTAGTTGAACCTTAGCAAGAAAAGAGGACCTTCCATTTCAACGTTTTGTTAACCCTTGGTGCAGTGGTATCTCATCTCTTAGACTGGTGTTGACCAATCAGATACCTTCCATCAACTATTAATCATGAGTGGGTTCATTTCCAAAGATTAGCTGGATTTCTCCTGGGTGATTGCTTTAGATTTAAAACACCCAGGGCTCAACACTCCCTAGGCAAGCTGTCCCCTGTGTAACTCTGCCTTTAAAACCCTAGGCTTTGCTTAGCACAGATGTAAGCCAGACACAGGTGGGAATCCACCATCAGCTGAGCATGCCCACTTCGCTCTTGTCCACGTGAATTGTCTCTAACATCTCAAAGAGAAGCCAGGTTTTCTAAATCACATCGGTTTTATTTGTCACATTAGGTGTCGCGTTTTCTGGGAATTGGTCTTTCTAAAAATCATTATTTCTCCAGTGATTGTTGAAGACTTCCACGCTGATAAAGTTAAGGATCCATGTTGGCATTTTTTGGTAACTGTCTGCACTTTGCACTGTCAACTTAGTTCAAAATGTTAAATTTTAGGGGCCAAGGATTCAAGTGTAAGGTGGTCCACTCAGAAATTCATTATTTGGTAACCTTCATTTTTCTAAAGCTCTCCCTCACATGTGTTGTAAAAAGTAATCTGCCTTCAATCACTTTAACTTGATCAGAGGTTTAAAATTACATATGAGTGTGTACTATCATTTGCAAAAATCTGTGTAGTCTTCATATGCCCTTTAAAATTCCAACATGATTTCAAATCTGTGGGCCTCTAGCAGAGTGGTTGGCAAAGCAATGGCCAAATTTAGCACACCACCTGTTTTCACATGGCCTTCTCCTTAAGAATGGCTTTCACATTTGGTTCGAAAAAGATTTTTTTAATGTTTCACGACACACGGAAATTATTCAAATCTCAGTATCGGTAAATAAAGTTTTGTTGAAACATGGCCATACACGTTGGTTTACAAACTCTCCGTGGCCACTTGTGCACAGCAACAGCAGAGGTGAACAATTGCCAACAGACCACGTGGCCTACAAAGCCTAAAATGTTTACTCTCTTTATAGAGAAAGTTTGCTGGGCCCTGCCTCCTCCAGCGCACTCACTTTCCTCCCCTTTCCCATTTGGATTTGCATGTTAGTTTCTGTAACAGAATATATAAGTAAGCCTGCAAACCAATCTATTCTTTTAAAAGAAAATTTTGACATCCACAGTCAGTAAAGTAAATAGCCTGCTAAAAAGACATGTAGTCCTGGCCACAAAAGCGTGGCTCAGGGTTTGTTTACATGACCTCAACTGAAGCTTGCTTAGGAGGCTTTTGGGCTGTTTACAGGTGTTGTCGAGGTCCTGAACTTACTTTGGGGACCATTCTTATTTCCTGGTATCACCTGTTTCTAATAAGCTAGCAACAGTAAAAATGTAGTGGACACCAGGATTTCACCATAGGCGTAGGGTGGTAACCACATCTTGGAGAGCTGCCTGGGGAACTTGGGTCCTGGGTGTTCTGAGCTTGAAACACCTTAAGGTAGACCTCTTTGTACAGGTGACTGAATTTTGCTGACCTCATTCACTTCCTGTCTCCCACTCACCTTCCAGATATGCTCTCAGACACCCAGGTCAGCGCCCTTTCCTCCATCAGCCATAGTTAACCAAGATCCTCCTCTGTCCCTTTCAACCGAGCATCTTGATGAACTGTGTTCTTTTGGGTCCCCTCCCTCTTAATATCTGTTTTGTCCAACAGATAAACCCTAGATCATACCCTCTCTCTCAGCCCAGCTCCACCTTTGGAAGCCCGAATTATGCCTCTCCCAGAGCTTAGTGTTGACATAAGACCAGTGACCTAATATTCCGTTGGTTCACCCATTGACCACTGTTGCTGTGGCACAGTTATTAACAATGCTCCCTTTTTGCTCAGCCGTGTCCCATCTTGGAAAATGAATTAAATGGTTCCCCCCAAGCCACAGGAAGGAATGAAGAAATCAGTGTTGTGTTTAGTTGGTGCAAGCCAGAGGACATAGAGCTACTGATAGAGAAATCCTATTAGATTCAGCCGGATACGGCAACAATCTTGCCTTTCACATTTCCCTTGAGCTTGTCTAGCCTGTTCACAGAAAACAACTCAGGTGGTGTCCGTTTGAAGCTTCATCTTCAATTTCAATGGAAATTATGAGCCTTTCTCCCAGTCATTGATTTTGTTTGGGCTGTTCTGTGGGCTGCACAACCATTCTGATAGGCATCTGCTATTTTATTATCTTAAAAAGATAAATTAATGTAACTGCACGTACTAGAGAAAAGCCACTATGTAAATTCAGTCCACGTAAATAGAATTCTAGAAGAATCCTGAAAAAATAATCCCTCAGCAGATAGGTAGACAGATGTAAACATTCACATCAATAGCTATCTAGCTCTTGCATTGTGAACATTCTTGCTTTGGTTCTGACTTCTGGGGATGCTTTTACACTTTTCCTGTAGGTTTGTAGTTAAGGGCACCAGGGGGTCCCGGGATAAAGTCTTGTTTTGCCAAAGTGGCAGCCGCTCTTTGCTTAGCTCCATTAAGAAAGACCACAAATCTACATAGAAGATACCATCAAGGAGTGAAAAGGTTTTTTTGAGGACAATAGCGAGGTATCGAAGAAAACCTGAAGTTCCTTATTGAAGCCATGCAATGTTTTGTGGGGTTACCTTCTAAGATACACATGTGTGAAGAAGTCACTACTCTAAGCTTTTGTGTTATTAAGATGTCATTTTAAGTATTTGGTTATGGCACTGCGTTCGCAACTCATCTAGTCATAATGCCTCAGCAGTAGTTTGCTCCCTTAGAAACATTTAGATGTGCACAAACTAATCTTTTATATATTTAAAAGTTTTTCTACCATGTATTAGATTGCTCAGAATAAAGTATCTATTAGACTGTTTTGGTAAATAATTTCTCTCTAAATAGCGTGGATTAATAATATAAAGATATGTAACAACACCATATAAAATATATATATATAGCCTCTCTGTTATAATTCAGAAATAAAAATTGATTCCACAAGTCATGGGCTTTCTTTTCTCCGTGTCACTGAGAATCTTTCTGTAGCTTCACTTCTGCAGAAGACTTATGTGGATGTCAGTGTAGCTTGGCACTTGGTACTTGAGGACAATACTACTTTTGGCTTTTGTGGTTACTTGATTTTTATCCACTTCTCCTTTCTCTGTCCTTTGCCTTTTGGGGGCATGTGTTTACTTTAAAATCAAAATACATTAGATGGCATTTTATTTTTAATTTTGGGTTCCCCCCAACCACCACCACTTGTACAGCCTTCAGGCAAAATCAGACTTGGGAATTAACCCCTGTGCTGAAAAGAAAAGAAAAGAAAAGAAAAGAAAAGAAAAGAAAAGAAAGAAAAAAAAGAAAAGAAAAGAAAAAGGAAAAAATCTAATAAATCTGTATCTCTGCCTCTCCAAAAGTAGTTTGAGTAATCAAATGGGCAACTGCTCTACAGAAAGCAAGGCATTGCATGTTCTCACGATCTAGGTATGAGTCCTGGTACCCAATGAAGGTAAGAAGGACAAGAGAAGACGGAGAAGTGATTATGGTCAAATGAAGGGCATGACACTGCAAGGTAAACTGTTGTACTCATCCTCCCCCTTTCCCTAACAATATTAATGGGAACTGGAAGAAGGCTAGGAGTCCAGCACTGGGGGAGACGATTAGTAGAGAGTGATGAATACACCCTGTGGCATACTCTACAGCTGTTAGAAAGCAACAAACTACGCATTCATAGAGCCACACTTAGAGGTAGAGTGGAACAAGAAAGAAAAACTCAATACAACTCAAAAACCTCAATAGTGTCATGTATGTAACTTCTAAACCTATACATGGGGATACCAATGCTACATATTATATAAGATGCATGCATATGCAGGGATTTGGCACACTCATTAGTTAGGGTATGGGGTGGCTCTAGGAGTAGGGATCCAGGATGAAGTGGGGAGTCTCATTAGAAGCCAAAATTGAAAAGAATATGTTATGTTCTGATGAGATCGGGCACGTTCAGTGTGGTATGGCTGTAGACTGAATATGTTATGTTCTGAAGTTAAAAGTAAGGAAAATAAAACGTTAAGTTTTCAGCCATAGATCATAGAAAAGCTGTGTCAAGTCACAGCCAAGGGGCTGTTTCTTCCACAGCTTCTCTTGCAGTTGTACCATCTCCCTGAGTTGGCAGCATCAGTGTGCTTGCCAGAGCCACCCCGGGTTCCATCACCCTGTACGGTCGCGGAGAGTTTAATTAAGCTGGGACCTTTTGGTTGTACAAACCAATCCCCACACTGCTGTGGGTTTTGCAGAGCAAAGAGATTGCTTTGTGAGGCTAATTTTCCTCTAGAATTTCACTCACATTCATCCAAAATAAGTCCCTTAGGTCAGGAAAAAATTATTTCTTTTTGCTATATGATCTTTTTAATGATAACTTAGATGGCAGGCACCAGTCACTGCCAACTACTATCTTCTCTAGCCTTACCCCTTGAAAGGGGCCTGCACCCTGCTGCTAGTTCATACCCTCCTTGTGAAAGTCTTCCTCCTTAGATAGGTGAACTCAATTCCCATTGTTGCCTGTATTCATTATCTATTGCTACAAAACAAATTATAGTCAATTCTCCTTATTTGAGGTAGTTATGTCCTATAAAGTCACTGAGAAGGCTGAATTAGCAAATGCTGACCTACTGCTCCTCAGTTACAGGGTCAGGCTCCTTTGGGCCGCTGATCATATTGTTCCCATGAAATGATCAATACATAACGTTGTTTAATGTGTGTTTCTGTTTAAATACGCTTTAATATATTTTCACTGCTTCATTAACAATGAATTCGCAGTCAACAGCCTGAATATAACTCATGCCTGATTGAAGTTTATCTGGTACATGAATTTTTGCCCTAAGGAGAAATTCCTGTGCTTAGGAACACTAGCATTTCTGCTCTGTGCTTGGAGACCATTTAAAACAGAGAAATCAACAACAAAAATCACAAAAATGCACAGAACATGGCACTAAATTGAGCCTGAAAAGAACACGTGTTTACTGTATGAAACCAAAACAAGAAGCAGAACCTTGCCTTGTTTGACCTCAGCTAGGAACATGCACAGCAGGCAATTCAAAGCTTTCAGTATTCTACACATGTCCACAAATGACCCTGAAAGCGCCATGAGTATTGACTTAGAAGTCACTCATAAGTCTGAGTGAGTGGGTGAATTTGCAGTGTGGAATCCTTAAATAATGAGTATCAACAATCTGCCAAAATTCAGCCACCTAAAACAAGCATTATTATTTCAGTTTCTGTGGCTTAGAAATCCAGATACATCTTAGCAGGTCCTCCACACCAAAGTCCCACAGGCTGCAATCATAGGGTGGGCCTGAGACTCAGGCAAAGTTCCACTGGCACAGAATCTGCTTCACGTGGTTGTAGGCAGGGTTCAGTTTCTCCAAGGTTGTTGAACTAAGGCCTTCATCCTTTGCTGGTTAACTAGAAGCTGCCCTTAGTTCTTTGACTCTTGGGCCTCCCCAATATGGCAGCTTATTTCACTGAAACCAAGAAGAAAGGGTCTGCCAGCAAGGTGGCAGTTACCACTGTTTGCAACCTAATCACCAAAGTGATGTCATGTCATTTTTGCTGTATTCTATTGATTAGAAGCAAGTTACTAGATCCAGCCCTTGTGTAATAGTCTCATTTCTCAATGTTTCTCTTTTCTTCCTTTTTTCTGTCATTGTCTCATGACTTCAAGTAACACATCTCTTCAGGTTATTCAAATCTTGGTTTCAGTCTCAACCTCCAAACTCTCATGATCATTTGCTCAGCTGGTCTCTGTGTCCACTATAATCCCTGAGGGGGAAAAAGTTTCTCTCCCTTATCTGACCCAATGAGACCATTTCTCTACTATCCCAGGGCCATTGAAATCACATATACTGCTATTTATATGCTGGTTCTGCTTATCAGCTGTATTACTTTGGGCTAGTTACTTAACTTCTTCAGCTCTAGTTTACTCATTTTTTAAAACTGTGTATAAAACTCTCATCTTAGCTATGTAAGAGTTAAATGGGATTTAAGTGCCCAGAGAAGCCATGCAATATATATTCATTTTCTTCCCCACCCTCTTTTTTTTTCTTCATCTTTCCACATACCCAGCCTTTCCTCTGTTAACATGCCAACTTCTCCCAATCCTTGCCAACCCCACCTTTAGTTTCTGTCAACTCTGTCAGCTTCTTGTTTCCTACCCTACCCAGTCTTCTAAATAGACTAATTCTCCTTAATCCTTCCTCCTCTTCTCCCAGAGCTATTTTAGTCCATCTCTCTTACTCCTCCCCTACTTTGTTCCCAGCTTTCACTTCCTATTTTTGCTTGGTTTACCTCTGTTTTCACTGTTTGGAAACAACCTCAAACTTGCAAGAACAGTAGAAGAAATTACTTTTCCTCAAACCCTTGAGAGTAAGTTGTTTACATAACACCTCATCACCCCCAAATGTTTGATGTGTTTCCTACAAACTAAGGACATTTTCATAACCCAACATAGCTATTCAATCAGGAAGTTAACAGTGAAACATGACTACCACCTAATTCACACATACCATTCAAGTTTTACCTGTTGTCTTGATAAATGTCCTTTACAGCAAAAGGGTCCAGTTCAGAATCACACATGGTGTTTTTTCATTTCTCTTTAGTCTCCTTCAATCTGAAACTGTTTTTCAGCTTCTCTTCAACTTTCCCTGTCCTACAATCATGTGAAAGGTAGGAGATAGAGACACACAAATAAATGGAACTCATGGCAAAGTAAACATCAAAGAGAAGACCAGGTACAGCACTAGCGATGTATATATAGGACACCAGGAGATATCAGATTCAGATGTGCAAGGACAATTGGTTCTGTGTTGAGATCCCAGTGCTATTACTCACCAACCATGTCATCGTATGTCACATTAAGGATCAAGTTTCTAAAAAAAAAAAAAAAAAAAAAAAAGGATCAAGTTTCTGCCAAAATGTTATTTGTGCTTATGTGTTCAGGTGATGATACTGGGAGACACTGTTTTCCTTCTTCTTTCCTTGTACTCCTCCGTATCTTTCAATTAAAAAAGATGGTCATGAATTACTTATAATGATGGCAAAGAACCAATATGAAACTATACAAAGTTTGTTCATTCTGTTGATAAGGAAATTTTTCTGAATACATTTGGTATTTAACAACGTATCTGAGGACACATTTCTCTATAGGCTCAAATACTACTCCCATGCCTGTAAGTATCAAATCAAGAATAATTTCAGCAATAAACTCTGTCAGTTGCTGTACTCTCTGCCCCAATATTTTGTCCCTAATACTCCCTGAGAGGCTTCTAAAGGCATGTACGTAGCTCTGGACAGCAGACCAGACTCATAAGCTCAACTAGCTATATTTCTTTGACCTCTGACCAAGCCTAAAGTTTCTGCCCACAAGCCTCTCCTTTTTCTCTCTGTTCCACTCTTTTTATCCCCAGGCTAGAGACAGCAAGAATAATTGATTATGCTGCAATAGAAGGCAAGTCCATCTCAGAAAGCTATCTGCTTCTCATTTTTCTTGTAGTTGATGCAGCGTTGGACAGAAAGACCTAGAGTCCGACTTACAGACATATGAGCTTAATGGACTCACATGTAGAAGAATAAAGAAAGGGTAGAGATGAGGACTGATGTGGTCCACCTATCTCATGTCAAAGTGAGTCAGAGGTGTCTTCAAGTTCAAACTTAGAGGAGGGGGGATCCCTGGGTGGCTCAGCGGTTTAGCGCCTGCCTTTGGCCCAGGGCGCGATCCTGGAGTCCCGGGATCGAGTCCGCGTCGGGCTCCCGGCATGGAGCCTGCGTCTCCCTCCTCCTGTGACTCTGTCTCTCTCTCTCTCCCTATGTCTATCATAAATAAATAAATAAATCTTAAAAACAAACAAACAAACTTAGAGGAGGCAGGAGACACCAAGGACCAGCCTTCCAAAACTGTGGCTTTTTGTGGTCATGAGGAACGTCAATCTTCCCAAGCCACTCCTGAGGAACACAGGAAGAAAAAATAGCTTCCCCCCACAAGTCCTTACTTGTGTTAGTATGCCTTTTGATGATAAGATGACTTGGAAATTGAAGCTCGCTTAAGATATCAGTAAGGGAAATACAAATAGAAACTTTTGCTATGTTTCTAATTTTAATTTTCCCCCAGATACATATTTTAAAAGAATTTTAATATAACATGTGTTTGCTGTCAAATTTTCAGACAAAGACATATTTAAAGGAAAGCCCTTTTGTATCCATCATTTATCACTGTGACAAATGAAGCCCAAATTGGGTGGCTTAGAATAACAATCATTCATTTTGCCCACTCACCTACAATTTGCTCAGGACTTTGTAGGAATGGCTCATCTCTGTTCTGCACAGCATCTGCCCGAGCAGCTTGGCTGGGGGCTGAAGGGTCCAAGGTCAAGTCTGACTAACCTGGATGGCTAGTTGTTTGAAATGTTCAGCAAATTTAAAGCTACAATTTTTCTGAGGATACATATTATCCGTGTAGTTTTATTTATTTATTTAAGATTTTATTTATTTATTTGACAGAGGAGAAAGAGAGCACAAGCAGGAGGAGCAGAAGGCAGAGGGAGAGGGAAAAGCAGACTTCCTGCTGAGCAGGGAACCTTATTTGGGGCTTGATCCCAGGGCCCTGAGATCAGGACCTGAGCTGAAGGCAGATGCTTAACTGACTGAGCCACCCAGGTGCCCCATAACCAGGTGGTTTTAAAGGAAAATGAGAATTGTAGTTAAAAGGAACAAAGTGACCACCTCTCACTTCCTAAAATACAATTCTTGAAAAACTGCAAACATGACTTACACACAAATATAAAATGAATGTGTCAAAGACATACTTCAAGCATTAATTAATTATGTCAAGTGAGATGTTAAGACTGAATAAGTGGATGAGAACCGGGGTTATACAGAGTATATCACGAATGATCAGAGGAATTTGCCAATAGATGTATACAATCAGTATACTATCCAATAAGGCAATAAAATGTTATGTTTGGAGTTACCATTTCTACTGGTGGAATTCAATTATGTCTTGATTGAACAATACACATTTCTGGGGAATTTATCTCTGTTCTGCAGTCTTAGCCCGTGTACAGAAAGAACTGTCCCTCCACGACCCTCCTTAGCCAAGATGGGTATGTGGCCTGGCCTCGCCCACTGGAGCATTCTGCGTCCCAGGCAAGAGATTAGGACATGACTGTGTGGCCCCGCTGGAGTCCAAATGACAATGAATTTCGTAGAGACTTTTGTGAGAGCCGCCACATTCTCCGGGGCACTTGAATCTGGAAGGCTTTGGTCGGAACTTGCTGGTGGACATCCTGGTACCACACAAAGCCTGAAAATGAAGAACAAAATGAAGAACATTTGGAATAATGCAGACAAACAATAGAGGGGGAACAGCACGCTGATGCCTGATTGCCACCCTAATCCCGGACTTCTCAGTTGTAGGCAATAGGATTTTTTTTGTTTGTTTGTTTGTTTGTTTGTTTGCTTAAGGCAAATAAATAGAAAAGGACTCCTGGGGCACTAAGAGGCTCTATAGCTTCTTTGCTATCTGAGGGGCCTTGGGGCTTGTACCCAGCTCCTGAGACTATACTGTTGATATTCGGTGCCCCAACAAATGCATCACTTCACCCCGTCAGAAGTCCCGGTTCTACTGGGGCCCTCACACACAAGACATTGATGCATGTGGATTCTTCTGCCCATTTGTCCTCAAGTCCCTGGAGCCTCTGCAATCTCAGGCCACTCCTCTTTCAACCCAGTGACTCCATCTGCACACTCTCTGCTCTTTCTAAGGAACACACAGCTAATTTCACCTCCCACATAAGAGCCTAAATACAGTCGTGCTACCAATGCCATGTAACTTCTGACTTGGGCTGGGAAACACACACACATGCACATACATACACACACACACACACACACAAATCAACAACTGGTGGTCAGCAGCCTCCAAGAGGACTCCCCGCCATCCCCGCTTCCTGTTATTCACACTTTGTGTAATCCTCTCCCCTGGATTGGGGGCCGGACCTAGTGACTCACCCCTAAGAAGCAGAAAACAGCAGAAGGGGTAAAATGACACCTCCAAAATTAGCTTACCCAACAACAGTGACATCTATCCTGTTTGCTTTCCCTCCCTTTTCTCTCTCACTGCTCTGAGGGAAGCCGAATGCCATTCTGTAAGCTACCCAACAGAGAATCCCATGTGGCAAGGAGGTGACAGCTAGGACCACAGCCAAAAAGAGCTCGAGGCTTGCCAAACGCCATGTGAACGAGTTTAGAAGCAGAGCGATCCTCCCCAAGATATGCCTTGAGATAACACTGCAACCCGGGCCCAAACCTTGGGTTCAGCCTTGTGAGGGACTGTGAGCCAGCGAGGCAGCTGATCCCTGACTTACTGAAACTGTGAAAAAATAAATGTTCCTTGTTTTAAGATACTAAGATCTGGGAGCACTTGCATGGCTCAGGTGGTTAAGTGTCTGCCTTTGGCTCAGGTCATGATCCCACCTGGGATGGAGCCCCGAGTCGGGTTCCCTGCTCTGTGGGAGCTGCTTCTCTCTCTCCCTCTGCTGCTCCCCCTGCTTGTGCTCTCTTTCCCTCTCTGTCAAATGAATAAATAAAATCTTAAAAAAAGAAGATATTAATATTTGGAATAATTCATTATATAGCAACAAATAACTAATAAACCACCCTTAAGATCAGTAGCCCCGAAATTCTCTGGAAAAGAGGACAAAATTACCTTTTCTTCCCTTTGACAGTCTCTTCTGGCAGAAAGTAGGAAGCAGCAATAAATTGCTTAGTAAATTACCCTGTGACAAGCACGAGCAAATGACCTGCAGGAACGTAAGTAGGTATAAAAGATCTCTACGGAGGGGAATCACCACCATCTGTCACTGACAGTCCAAACTCCGTTTCATAGTCAAGAACAGCCACACTCCCTAAACTGCATGATAACCAGCACCCTCCTTCCCATGGAAGAACAGAGTCTGAAGCTCACAGGAGCCATGGAGAAGCAGCTGCCCCAAGACCCTAAAATGCCCCTTGGCATTCCTAAAGAACCCCAAACCTGTTCCTTTGGTCACAAGGGAAAAAGTTGGTTTCAGTTGGGGTTTCCAGGGATAATGGAAAGTCCTCCAAGGCTTGAACTCACTCTTCCTCCCCTACCAAGGGGCCTTGCCCCAAACCTGGAGATTCTGGGGTGGTTTGGAGAATTAAAGCTTCCCGTGAAGGGCTGCCTCCAGGAATAGGAGGCCCGTACACAGTCCCTGACACCTGAGAGTAATCTGTGGTCTAAGAAGCTGGGCTCTGGGGACTCTGTGATGGTCTCCACCACTAAGGTCTCAGTACATTCATGCATAGTGTGCCCCCAAAATCAGGTGTGTGTGGGGCAACACTTGATGTGTGTAACCCTGGGGAGCCCCACTGCCTTTGTGTCTCGTGTCAGCACCACCTGCAGTCTGTATAAGACAAATTAGAGTCTGGATTAGTACCAGGCTATGGGCCCTGGGTGTGGACAGAACACATGTGAAAACATTTTCTGGTCAAATATGCCCTGATCACTCTATCTTTATTCAGCAATGAGCTGAAATGAGTTTTCCTGCTTTTGTGGACTCTTGTATTTTCCCATATGGGCGAAAGTTGGAAAAGTGGAGGAAAAGCCAGTGCTGGAAACAGAGTAAGACTAGAGTGTTTCTCCTGGTTGCTGCCCTCTCGTCACTTGAGACAGGTCTTGTACTAACCCCTGGGTATGGAAATCCGAACTGGTTATGACTATGGAAAGAAGCAAAATCTAGGATCTAATAATGACTTCCTAGGGGACCCATGGCCTGTCTCTGAGGTGTTTTAATGCACCACATCACCTTTGATGAGCCTCAGGAATATGAAAAAGATCACCAGCAGGGAAGCGCATACCTAATAGAGGGTCACTGAGTATCTTCTAACTTCAGTTTGGAAAAATCTAATTAAATGATGGCAAGAGACTTCTAATTTCCAGTCTAGCATGTAGGGAGATGGAAGTTATCTTTCCTGTCCATGCAAGAACACAAACAAAAAAACAAAACAGAAACTCATATGCCATCGAACTGAAATCATAGGACCAACAGCCACCCTTAAAACTGAGGTGACAGAAAGGCAGATACAGAGAATCACACTTCACTGGAGCAGAAATCTGGGAGCAGAGATCTCCAAGGGACAGAGCACTAGGGCAGGAAAACCTAAACTGTGACTGGCAAATTGCTGGAGGCTCAGTGTGGATGAGCCTGAGAATTGGAAATTCTAAGGGGTGGGCGGTCAGAGGGGGAACCCCACACCATCATGAGTTTTATCGCCAGGAGCCCTACCAGATTCGCAATGAAGAGCAGACAAAAATGCCCTAGTGTTTCCAGCCAGAGGAGGGGAGAGTAGCCATTTTTATATACACCCAGCATCATCTGTTCTTCAAAAGACCTGCCCTCAAGAGGGCCCAACTTCCTCAGGTTTTTACCAGAGCCCAAAGGACCTGAGAGAAAATAGGCCCCTCCCTCACCAGGCTTCCTGTCTCACCTAAGAGGGAAGAAGCAATGCAATTGAGAAGCACTGGGGAGGGCCACCACCCCAGGACACAGGCTCACTAGAGACTGGGACCTCATCATGGGAACGTAGAGCACTTCCTCCCTCCCCACACTTCACCGCCCTATCAGCAGGGCTCCTATACAGCAGGGGAATACAACCGAAAGAACTCTGTGTTTCAGACAATATTTAACAAGTCTCTAGGGAGACCCCGAAACAACAGGGGTGACACAAACAAAGACACCTGAGAAGGTTAGCCTCTGACGTGTATGTACGGTTACAGCAAACAGCAAACACAGCCCGACGCTTAGCCAGACACACAACACCTCCCACCCATTTTCCTCAATTTCTTTTATCCACTATATTATCCCTAGTTTTCAAGAAAAAAATTACAAGTCATCCTGAAAGACGAATGAAATGATGGATTACAATGTTATTGACTAGATTATTAAAAGCAGAAATGAGTCTTCCCAGACCCTAGGCTATCAGCCTGCCCTACTTGACAGGAGCTAAGGGTTTTTTTTCTAGGACCACAATCTCAGAGTTCGGGTGGGCCAACAGCCTGGGGGGAGCCAGGAGAGCCACACTGTGGGATCTCCTCCACTCCTCTAAGTAGAAAGGACGATGTTGCTAGTTCAGAAGGCTCCAATGGCTTTTTCATTACACGTACATGCTGTAGCCCTAAAGACGGGCCCCTGACCTCGGGCTTAGGACCTAAGTCCACCTGCTTAGAGCTTGGAGTCTGTCAGACTGAAGCTGGACTTGGCAGCCCGGAGTCTAGCCAGCCTGGCTCCAAGGGAGACTTGAGTGGCTCTAGCACGATGGGCCCAGAGTGGAGATTTGTGAGTTGGTCCTACAGCCAGGGCCATCCACTCAATCCCAGGGCCAGAGACTGGGTCTACTCTCTTCCCTGGCCAAGAGCCTCTAGACTTTCTAGATTGGGGAAGCAAACTGGGATCCATCACAAAAATGGGAGGTTATCAAGGCTGGGCCCTTCCCCTCACCTCTCCAACTGTCAGCTAACAAATGCAACTATGGCTTTTTCACTAGGTGAGAGATTAAGAACCTGAAGAGGTGAGGTGAAATGAGGAGATTGGGTCAGGGACCCAGTTTGGTTGGATAATAGGTTTTAGCATCTGGGCAAGCTTTGTGGCTAGGAAGAAATGTCACATCATGGAGTGAGAAGCAAGCGGTTAAGAAATCAAGATCCAGTGGCAGAGACACTCTATGGAGAGGGAGAAGAAAAGGACAGTGATGGGCCAGATGCACAGTAGAGGCCAGAGTTGAGGAGGCCCAGGTTAGAGGAGGCCGCAGCAGGGGAGCTGGGTGTCCCAGGGGGACACAGCAGGAACAGTATCATCCCACGACACAGGAAGTCCAGCTTGCCTGGTCATTCTGCGGCAATCTTCGTGGAAAGTTTGCGGAGAAAGACCTTTAGCAGGGGGCTTCTCCAGGTGGCTGCAGAAGACTAGGGACACCAGCTACAGCCAGGAGCCCTGCAGGACACAGGATGGCCAGCCAAGTGCACAGTCACCATGTCCCCAGTGTCACCAGATTCCTTCACTCACCCCAAGGCCTTCTCCCACAGTCTCCTCCCTAGGTGTCTCCCTGCTGTCACTGCAGGTTGTACCTGACACTGCAGGGACCCTGGCCGACACACGCCAGGCTGGGAAAAAGGATATAGGAAGGAAGGGAAGAAGTCAATCACCCTTTCCTCAGAGATACTGGGTGCTAGCTCAGGTCAGCCCCTTCTGGGCAAGTGATCCAAACTGGGAAAACAGGAGCCCAGGGGACATGTGATGAAGATCAGAGCCAAGAGATCTTGCAGAGGCTAACTAGAACAGCCCTTTAGGGAAAGATCCACCAACCCATGAATCACCGACTCACCTGACTGTCTTCTGCTCCCTCACCTCCCGGCTCCACCTTGGCCTCCACTTAACTTGGACTCACAGGACGAGATTCCAGTCCTACTGAGCCCTGGACTGGGCACTCCTGTGCAGAGAGCCCGGGCGGCTGGCTTCTTCTGTGTCCACAGTCTCAGGCCCAGACTGCTCAGCCTTCCCTGGAGCCTGCGGCTCCTGCAGTCCCGTCCACCCCTCTCCCACTGGTTCTCCCACAGGTGTTCCTTTCTACCGACTCACCAGAGGCCTTTCTTGGGGGATGCCCTGCAAGAAGCAGGTGAAGACTGCTACACTCCTCCTCCTCCATGTCCATGAGTGTCTGGAGACACCAGTCATCAAGGAAGAGAATTTCCAAATTTGAGAGAAAGAGAAGGAGGGGATCATTTCTCAACTTCCTGAGCTGAAATCTGGCAACACCTTAGAGTCACTTATTGACAAGCAGGACATCCAACTCTCTGAGAACAAAAAGGAGAATAAGAGCAGGTGCACAGGCCATGGCAACCCCATATCCGATGCCTATAAAGCACCTGGTGGAGCAGATGTGGAGCGAGCTCTTCTGGGATGTTCTCATCTGCATGGGGAGTCTGGGTCACAACAGTTCTCATCACTGGTGGATCTTCCACACAGAGACCCCTCTGTCTTACTCAAGGGGACATCTCATGACCTCTCAGACCTAATGCAGGCTAAGGGATCCCCACTCCTTCTCCTGCCCGGAGCCCGCCCTACCCCAAGATTCCAACAGGGAGCCGCTGAATGCGGCTTTGGGAAGAGATAGAGAGGGATATGCATGAGCAGTTCTCCTGAGCCCGCACAGATGCATCACAGTGCTGTTATATATGCCGCTAACATAGAGGGAGAAAGCTAGCTGGCTGGCTAGCTAGATGCCGTCAAATAAATTATCTCATTAATTATATCTTAAAAGTATCAAGAGGTCAAAAGGGATTTTGTTGAAATGTTGGAAATTCAGAGGGAAAATTCAGGAAACCCTTCATAGAGAAAGTAACTCCAGTTTGATTGAAAACAAACAATGGCTGTTACCCTCTCGAGAGATGATTATGAGAGAGGAAGGTATCACCCATGTGTCGTGTCAGGAAAGTGTGAGGTGTGCAGGCTGACAGGGATTTGGGAGAACTGAATTGTTCTGTATAAAAAGAAGAGAATTTAAATGATGAGGAGAGGGCCAGAGGGCTGCCAGCAGAGAGACAAGAAGGAAGGGGAGGAATGGGGGCTTGAGGGAAAGACTTGAGAACACCTGGCCCAGGAGAGAATTTGTAATACAATCACGGAAGGGGGTGCTTACATTTTGGCCATGGGGAAGGCTGGCACCTCGCTTGCCCTTTGTCACCCCACCAGTGTCTTTAATAAAGTCCACTTTGCTCACTGATGCTTCTTTGTGAAAGTGGATCCTTCTGGGAAAACTTGAGAGCTTTCTTATCGCTGGCTGGATGTTAAGGCCAGAATGGATGATAGGAGGAAGTCACCCTTGTGGACAGAGGTGGGTTGGGTTTTTTTTTCTTTTCTTTTTTTTTTTTTTCTTTCTTTTTTTTTTTTTTAAGATTTTATTTATTTATTCATGAGACACACACAGAGAGAGCCAGAGATATAGGTAGAAGGAGAAGCAGGCTTCTTGTGGGGAGCCCAATGAGGGACTTGATCCCAGGATCCCAGGATCACGACCTGAACCAAAGGCAGACCCTCAACCACTGAGCCCCCCAGGCATCCCAATAGAGGAGGTTCTGAATGCAGTTCCCTGGGAATTAGCAAAAATTCCTGAGCAAACTTCAGCCTTGAAGGCTGTGGGGTGGTAGGAATGACCAAGGCGGGCAGGCTACACCTTGACATCATCCGGGTTATACTTGGAAGAAACTAGAAATTTTCCTAACGTAAAAACAGGTATGATGAAAAGGTAGAGTTGGAAAATAGGAAGACAAAGGGAAGTGTGGAGGGATATCTTAGGCCCAAATTAGGTACAGACATCTCCTAGGGAGTGAGGCCCTGGAGAGGTGTCAGAGATCCCTGTGCCTTCTCCCACCCGCAGGAATTGCCCGGTTGCCTGAGGCAGCAGGTGCTTCAGATGATAGCCAATGATCTTTAGGATTTTTTTTTTTCAAATGTCATTTGTGATGTGGCACTCCTTCTGTTTTTCCATTTGCTAAAAAGGAATCTCACTTCACCAGTACCTTGGAAAAAATGGAGACAAGAATTTGGAGCAGGTTCCACCAAATTTCTCAGTTCACAGATAAAACTAGACAATAGTTCAAAGTTTTAGACATTTTCAAGATTACAACTTCATTTCTCTGAGCACAGATAATTTCTTAAAGAAGAAATAAAGGTGGATAGATAATTAGATATGGATATATAAGTATACATACATATAATAAAGGTGATATAGGGGCAGCCCGGATGGCTCAGCGGTTTAGCGCCGCCTTTAGCCCAGGGCCTGATCCTGGAGCCGCGGGATCGAGTCCCACGTGGGGCTCCCTGCATGGAGCCTGCTTCTCTCTCTGCCTGTGTCTCTGCCTCTCTCTCTCTGTGTCTCTCATGAATAAATAAATAAAATTTAAAAAAAAAAAAAATAAAGGTGATATAGTTGGTATGAAAAACTTCTGATATACAGAAACTATTCACAAGTCTGGGACGTTAAGGTTAAATTCTTGTATCATTCTTACTTAAAGAAAAGGCAAAACATTCTCCCTCTGGTCACAACACAATGTAATAACTTATCAATAATAATCATTTAACTTAATGTTTGATTTCTGCTTGGCACTTTGGTGCTAAACAATTTTTTGCTCATCCTACTCACATTATTAAGGCTGCTTAATACATTTATAATCCTTCGCTAAATGTTCACTATAATCCTGAACTAAAAGCTGCAGTGCAGATGAATACTGTCTTTGGCCCCCTGAAAAGTCAGTGTCTGCAAGGAGAGAAAATATATAAATACAACATCCTTAAATGGCACCACAAGGCAGTAGAGTGTGTATGATTAAGAGCTAACTATGTTGGAAGCAGTGTGTTCCAGTGCCAGCTTTGCCACTAACTAGATATGTGATCTTGTGCAGGGCCCTCCCTTTTCCCCACAGGGCTCCATTTCCTTATATTTAAAATAAGAGAGCTGAGCTATTATTTCAAAGGGCCTAGTTAGCTATGGAGCCATAAAAGAGAAAATATTTACTAACAGAGCCATGATAGGGAGGATGGAGAACCCTCAGGTTGTCTACCAATGGCTATTTTATTACCACCTGTCCCTGGTGTTTTATTTGTCTGGGATTAGCTGCATGTCCTAAATGGATCAATAGAATGGCTTTCATCTTGTCAACGTGAATAGTTTCTAGGTAATCTCAGGTTTAAGATCCCCAACCTCTAGTATGACCTTCACCATTAGAATTGGTTCAGGAGGCAGCCAGTCAGAACAAAGTGCAGGATTTCCGCTGGGAGTTCTTGGATGCAGATGTATTTCTTTGATTGGGTAGTGGGAAAGCCTGGAAAGGCCGTATTCATTCACAAGAGTTGAGTTGATACCAATGGAGAGTGTAACCAAGATGCTGATAGGAAAACAGAGCCAGAGATAGGATCAGTTCCTCTAGAGTCTCAAAGCAAAAATTCACATAGCTGCCCCTGGAAGGATAAGTATGATCTGAATAGGAAAACAAGAAGGAAATCTCTTAATATTGGGACAGATGGTAGGAATCTGGAGGGAATGTGTTGTACTTCAATGGTGGCACATTTCTTGGTTGAAGCAGAGTATATGTATTTATCCAATAGTAAACATCTACCTTATAATACTATTGATACTGTCCATGGTAGAGGTTGGCTGTGCAGGCAGGGGTTCAGGACAGAGGCATGGCATGACTCAGTTCTCAAAGAGCTTATAAGCAAGCAGAAGGACTAAAAGGTCAATAGAGGAGGGATGGACCCCTCACTCAGCTCCAGGCTCTGCCAAGGGCAAGAAGAGTTTAGAGAAGGGGATTGTCTTTTGAATTCTTGCCTGGGAGGAATTATGATCCACTTTGCATAGATGAGAAAACTCTAGTATGTAAGCAAAAGTATCACATACCAAGTTAGACAATCATTACTGATAAGTCATAAAAATATGTTTTGCCTTTCTTTTACACATTTCTTAAAGGATTGCCTAAGATCACAAAAGCAGCTAGCAGGTGATAGAGTTGACAATTGATCCCAGGTCTTTTGGGCTTCAACACCTTGGTCTAGGCTCTCACTTCTCAAAACGTGATCTGTGGACCAAGAACGCCAGCATCATGTATGAGCCAGGCTGGCTCTATGATTTATATGGCCCAACACAAAATAAAACTCTAGGTGCCTTGTTCAAAAGGAGGAAAAAAGGACCACTGAAGGTACCAAAAGAGGAAGCCTTTCCTTGTCTTCCACAGCCTCTCAACTAGCAATGTTTATATTTGCCATTTAATTTCACTCTAAGAAAAGAAATATTCAGACTTTAAAATACACAGATTTACCATTTATCTTTTTTTGAGGTTTTTATTTGTTTATTTGAGAGAGGAAACACTGAACAAAGCAACTCAATTATTCTTATTATTTTACTTCTTAGTAAGTACACATTCTATCAACAATCTCTGCCTTCTGCCCCCCTGATGAATAAGGACAAACTGAAAGGAAATGGAACTTCCCTTCTGTGGCATCACTTTGGGCATAAATGATTGGCTAAGATAAAGAAGTAACAGAAAGGATATGCTAGAGATTCTTAGTCCTTCATGATTCTTAGAACTACATTTCTTTCTTTCTGTATTCACAGCAAATTCTGGTTCTAAGGCTGCCGGCATCCTTAACGTTCCTAAGCCACAGACATAACATTACACTTTCTTTGAGATTTGCAAAATCCCCACTAGAATTCTGTACTAGTGAGCATCTCCATTATTCTACATACGCAAATAAGGCAGCAAGAGACAGGGATTATGCATATTCATATGCATATTCATCATGTACTGCAGTATCTCCTCCTTGCTCTTGCGGGCTATCTGCACCACCTGACCTGGCTTACAAAACACAAGTTCAAGTTTAAATTATTAAGAATTGGGCAGCCCGGGTGGCTCAGCGGTTTGGCGCCTGCCTTCGGCCCAGGGTGTGATCCTGGAAACCCAGGATTGAGTCCCACATTGGGTTCCCTGTGTGGAGCCTGCTTCTCCCTCTGCCTGTGTCTGCGCCTCTCTCTCTCTCTCTGTGTCTCTCTCATGAATAAATAAAGAAAATCCTTAAAAAAAATTATTAAGAATTTCAAGGGGGGCAGTTGGGTGGCTCAGTCTGTTAAGCATCCAACTCTTGGCTTCAGCTCAAATCATGATCTCAGGGTCATGGGATCGAGCCCTGAGTTGGGCTCTCAGCTCAGCACAGAGTCTGCTTGTGATTCTCTCTCCCTCCCTCTCTGCTTCTCCCCTCACTCACTCTCTCTTTCTCTCAAATAAATAAATTTGTAAAAAAAAAAAAAGAAGAAAAGAATTTCAAGGTCACAGTAGAGCATTCAATGTAGCTCAGAAGCTCTGCTACACTCTAGTTTACTCAAAATCTCCATCTACATAAGATCCCCAGGTGGTTTGCGGGCATATCAAAGTCTGAGAAGCTCTGGTATAGTCCAGACCACTAAAGGTTTGGTCTTCCTAGCTTGAGGCTGACTTTCCTCCCTGGCTGGCTTAAGTGAAAGTGTTTTCCGTGGTCTGGGTGGTCCTCACTCATCCCTTCTTCCCATCTATGTGCAGTTCCACCAGGATGTCAGCAACCCATGGCCTGCTGGCTTTTCTGAAAACCTATTTATGAGGTTTGCTGAAATTTCAAGTCTCATCTGCCTTCCATCCAAGGCCTTTGTATATACTCTAATCCTAAGGAAGAAACCACAAAAGCAGATGGTGGGGGCTGGGCCAGAGGCAAAGGCCCCCAAAAGATGAAAGTCTTGTTAATTTACACATCAACATATAAAGGAGATGGCCTTATTATTGCAAATTCAAAGGTGAGAGTCTTGTTTTCCTCCACCTTTGCTATTTAATTCCATTATTTCCTTGCTTTTGCTAGTTTTGAATTTGCCCAGAGTACAAATTCTCTACTTTGGTCTGAGAGTTTTCATGATCAAAAAATAGAGGGTTTTGATTTGTATTTCCCTGATGCCAAGTGATGTTGAACATTTTTTCATGTATCTGTTGGCCATGTGTAGGTCTTCTTTGGAGAAATGTCTGTTCATGTCTTCTGCCCATTTCTTCACCAAGTTATTTGTTTTTTGGGTGTTGAGTTTGATAAGTTCTTAATAGATTTTGGATACTAGCCCTTTATCTGACAAGACATTTGTCAATATCTTCTCCCATTCTGTAGATTGTCTTTTAGTTTTGTCAACTGTTTCCTTCCACAATGTGGTACCACCTCACACTGATCAGAATGGCTAAAATTAATAACTCGGGAAACAACAGATGTTGATGACAATGTGGAGAAAGGGGACCCCCTTACACTCTTGGTGGGAATGCCAACGGGTACAGACACTCTGGAAAACAGTATGAAGGTCCCTCAAAAAGTTAAAAATAGAGCTACCCTATGACCCAGCGATTGCGCTACTAGGTATTTACCCAAAGGATACACACAGCAACTCAAAGGGGCACATGCACCCCAATATTTATAGCACAATTATATAATAGCCAAACTATGGAAAGAGCCCAGATGTCCATTGACAGATAAATGGGTAAAGAAGATGTGGTATATAGTATATATATATATATATATATATATATATATATAGTTTCAGAGGTAGAAAAAAAACAGATGAACATGGGGAAGAGAAGGAAAAATAAGATGAAATCAGAGAGGGAAACAAACTATAAGACTTAATCACAGGAAACCAACTGAGCGTCGCTAGAGGAGAATAGATGGTGGCATGGATGATAGGCATTAAGGAGGGCACTTGATGTAACAGCACTCGGGGTTATATGCAACTAATGAATCACTGAACTCTACCTCTGAAATTAATAATACACTATATGTTAATTAATTGATTTTAAATTAAAAGCAAAAACAAAAAGTTAGAGGGGTACCTGGCTGGCTCAGCTGATAGAGCATGTGCCTCAATCTCAGGTGTGTGAGCTCAAGCCCCATGCTGGGCATGGATCCTACTTAAAAAAAAAAAAAAAAAAAGTTAGAAAAATAATTATAACCTCCCCTTACCCCAGAAAATATTTAAGAGGAGGAGAGAAAGCAGTGGAAAGTATAATTCTGACATTCTCTTTTACAGTTCCTAAGAATAATAATTTGAGAAAAAGAAATCAAGTCAGAATTAGGAAACTTCTTCTTTCACTTTCAACCTCAGAATAAAACAGAATTACTCCAGAGCTAACAGAATTGCCTGTCAGTTTGGGAGCAAAGCTTCAATGCACTGGTAGTTTGCAAGCCGATACAATATTTTTTTATACGACAGCAGCTCCCCTCCTCCTGTGTGGAGGAGCATTAAAAAAATGATAATAAATAAAAACAAGAAAATTAGAGAAAGGAAAAAGACAAAGAAGAGAGAGGGAAAAAAAAAAAAAAGAAAAAATTTTGAAAAGACACCTATTATTCCCTGGACTGGAATGGCTTCCTTCTTCTCCAAAGCTTCATGATTAAGCCCAATGGCCAAGTGTGTCAAGGCCAACTTGCTGCTTCTAATTTATCAGTACTGTTCTAACATTCAGACATCTCAAGTTTAAAGCCAAGCTTAGGGATGCCTGGGTGGCTCAGTGGTTGAGTGTGTGCCTTTGGCTCAGGGCGTGATCCCAGGTCCTGAGATTGAGTCCCACATCGGGCTCCACGTGGAGAGCCTGTTTCTCCCTCTGCCTGTCTCTGTAGCTCTCATGAATAAGTAAAATCTTTAAAAAAATAAAAATAAAAATAAAACCAAGCTTATATGCTCCCTGACCAGAACTGGAGATGGCATGCAGAAAGGCCTAGGTGGAGTAGGGAGTGAGGGAGCAGCACCGAGAGAGTAGGGGTGTGACTGGGACCCACAGAGAAAAGAAGGCAGGACTGGGACCCCCAGAGAGGGGTGACTGGGGCCTCCTAAAGGTCCCAGGCTTCTCAGCAGCTCCATTCCACAACAAAGAGACAGCTGAGTAGTTAGCTCTTTGCAGTTGAGTTTTTACCGCATAACTGGATGCTGTGAAGTATTTCCTTATAAACTGTTCTGCTAACACAATGACTGCATTCTCTTTGGATCACCGACTCAGGACATTCGGTAGCATGAGTGACAGGGACATTTTAAATTCATGGGAAATACAAAACCTCCTTTGTGGGCCTTGGTTTCAGCCGCTGCCTCAGGTAACAAGGGTTGAGCTAAGTCTCCCTCCTTTTCCCTTCCTTACCCATTGATTCCCTGGCCAAGGCGCTATCAAGTAGCCCGCTGACCCGTGGGCCAGGGCAGGGAGGAGGAGGTGAAAAGCAAGTAATCTGCCAGATGGAGGGGAGGGGGGTTCATCAGGAGACAGCTGCGTTTCCAAAGTTGGATCAAAATCAGGTTCGAGAAGTTAGGTCCTGCTTAAAAAGCTGCAGGCAGAGAGAGCTGAGTGGGCTGGGCCAGACTGGGATGTGGGGACCTCGCCCTCTCTCCTCTGTTTCTGCTTCTCTGGGGCCTGGAGCTGGAGGGCTCAGGCTGGAAAGTCCCCACCGCCTGCAATCAGAGGCTTCGCCATTGGTCAGATCTTGGTTCAAATCCTGTTTCTACCTTTCTCTGAAGCTCAGTAGCTTCATCTACAAAAAGCACTAGCCCCTCACTCGTGGGCTCTGGGGGAGGAATCAATGGGAAAATACAGGCAAAGAGCTCACGCCCAGGGCACGCAGAGCTTAGTAACCAGTAACAGTAATGGTAGTGGTAACTGTTGTTTTAAAGGGGAAGCCATTGGGGTGCCTGGGTGGCTCAATGGGTTAGGTGGCCGACTCCTGATTCTGGCTAAGTCCATGATCTCGGTGGTGGGATGGAGCCCCGTATTGGGTTCTGCACTCAGTGGGGAACCTGCATGGATTCTCTCTCTCTCCCTCTCCCTCCATTCTCCCCGCCCCCACTCCTGCTCTCTCTCTCTCTCTAAAATAAATCTTTAAAAAAATACAAATAAGGGGCACGTGGGTGGTTCAGGGGTTGGGTGTCTGACTTCAGCTCAGGGCATGATTCCAGGGTCCTGGGGTCAAGTCCCACAGGAGTCTGCTTCTCCCTCTGACTGTGTCTCTGCCTCTCTCTCTCCCTCACTTTCTCTCTCTCTCTCTCTCATGAATAAATAAATAAAATCTTTTAAAAAATTACAAATTTTAAAATAAAGGGTAAGCTATCGCCCAGAAGCCCAGCCTCACACATTTCCAAAGGACATAGTGAAAGGGTCACGAGTGAGGCCCTGAGTTAACTTTCTCCAAACCCCCGAGGTCTGGGGGGTAAGCCACAGCCCCAGGGTCACAAGTGGGCAGACCCACACCACTATCCTTCAGGAGGAACACCTTCTGTTCCTTCTTGCCTGGATTTCCCATCTCTCTCTCTTTTCCCATCTTCCCCAAAGACCCCATCAGCCCTATTCTTTCCTGACAGTAACTTGAGGAAAAGTCACCTCATGATGCTGACCCCCATCTGCCTCTTCAAGGCAGGAAGACGATGAAGCAGCTACCCTCCAAATCCCTTTGGAAGCCAACATATCAGAATGATCCATTCCTCTTCTTTCCCCCTGCTCCTTCATTTGCCCTTCAGGACTCAAACTCCTGTGACAAAGACGTATCTGGTCGAGCTTGAGTCACCTGGCACCAGGAGGCAGAGCAATGTGAAGGAAAGAATCCCCCAGGGATTTTGGTCTTTCCTAGGAGGAGAGCAGGACCTGGATTTTGACATTCCTGCCACGAGTGCCCAGTCTGTGGAAGAGGTTCCTTAAGAGAAATCAGAAGGGAAGAAGACACATTGGGATTTGGGTGGAAAAAAACAAAGGAACCACTACAGCCAATGTACAGACAAAATAAAATTGCTCATGTCTTCCCTCTTCATTCATACATTCCTTCATTATTCACATATTCACTCTTGACTGTCCAGACTACTGGAGAGACAAGAGTTACCTGCACCTGAGGATTTTTAGAAACTGTCATATTAAGTGTTTGACAAAATATTCTGTGGTAAGTTCAATAATGTTGGCTCCACTTAGGAAGCAGAGTGGATCTCAAGCACTAAATTGCATCTCTCCTCAAGGCCAACCAAGTCCTTGAGGGAATGGTCATCCAGGACCAAACCAGGCACCCTGGTTCAGAGGACCGCTGGGGTATGAGCCAGCCCTACAGATCTCAATCTGGGTAATTTTACCCCCCATCCCAGGGGTTTGCAAGGGGAAGGAGCACTGCTATTGGCATCCACTTGGTAGAGACCAGGATGCTGCCAAACATCTTACAATGCACAGCACAGCTCCCCACAACAAAAGAGTTCTCCTGCCCAAAATGTCAAGTAGCACAAGGATGAGAAACCATCGGTAGATAGCCAAGGAGTCTTTCAGCCCAATAATCCTGATGCCTTTTGCTGACTCAGAACTTTCTCTTCATAAGTGTTCACTATGGCCATCATACTCAACAAGTATTTATGGACCCGCATGTGTTAAACAACGCTGGCCCAAGAAAAAGTCAAAGTGGAGAAGAGGATCTAACATCTGTTGGGTCCTCCACCTGCTGGGAATAGTGTTAAGGTCTTTATATTTAGGATCTCCTCTGTGCCTTATCACTAGACTAGAGGTGGGAATTACTAATTCCATTTACATTCAAGGATAAATGAGGATTGACAAGGTTAACTAACCCTCACAGGAAGGTTACTAGAGCTAGGATTTGAGTTTAAGTCTGGGTGTCTCCCAAGACTGTGTTTCTTCCACCTCTATTCTGGAGTTGGTCCACTGCGGGCTATGGCCCTATTTTGCCCACCACCTGTTTTTGTAAGTTCAGCTTTATCCTAACAGCTGCCCCCATGTTTTGCTCTTTAATGGGAGAGAGGCCAACTGTGTTGTCCAGAAGTGGTTTTAAGGGTCACCTTGAAGACCTCTCTCAGCCACCTAAAATAGCTTGCTGCTTTGGCTTTGACATGGTTTTCTGGACCCTCCGTGTCTGTGTGATGATTTAGGGGTGCTATGAAGAGAGTTGCCAGCAGATCTTGTCCCTGTCACTCTGTGAGGTGCCTGATGTTCCCCTTAGATCCCTTCTTAGTGCTTTTTAGAAACTTTTCTTCTGTAACTAGTGTAAGATGTTATAAAACTTGGGAAGAATTCCACATCCGCCAGGATTAGAGCATCTGATCCACTGCCCCTCAGTGGAGGTTGGACCCAGACAGACCAAGTCTCAGGAGGAGGAAGGCCTGAAGCTCAGCTCCTTGGTGAGAGGCCCCGGGCTATTCTGGAGCTGCTGAGTGTTGGTGCAAAGAGTGGATATCAGTCTTCGTGGGCGGTTGGGGTGGAAAGGACACTTAAAGCACAAAAGGCACACTCTACCCTGTTACCAGGTAGCTGCCCTCTCTCCCCACTGTACCCAGTCCCACAGGCCCAGGTATTTTCCCTTTCAAAACAAACTGAGGCAGTGGTTGTTTTCATTCCCTCCACAGACCACTAGACGAGCAAGGGGAGGCCTCCAGCCTCCAAGGAAAAGCATGGTGGCCATCAGGGGTGTTCTCTCTTTAGGTGAAATCACCAGGGCATTTCAATGATCTCCTGGCTCCTGTAGATCCTTCTGTTACCTTTTGCACGATAAGCCAGACCCAGGCCCCCTCTAACCCCTTCCTGGACACGTTCCCCTTCCCTTCCACCGCAGCTGGCTCAAGGTGGCTCCAGTCTCCTGCATGCAGCCCCTCTCCGTGCTCTCTGCTGGGAAGGCCCTTCCTTCTGCTGCAGCCAGCCACCTCCCCCTCTGCACACACATTTCCTCTCGCTCCTCCCCCAGCCTGTTTGGTTTAGGGTCTTCCTGCTGTGCAGACTCTACCCCACTCGCTCCCTTGTACAACAGAGCATTTCCCCTCATATCTGACTTCTGCCTTAGACTGTGCCTCTGTGGACAGCAGGGACTGGATCTCCTCTCTGTATTTGGGCACCTGACTCTGTGAGCAGCACCTCCTGGGTGCTCAGAGAGCTCCAGGTGGGAACTCTGAGGCACACAGCCCGGTGTTTTAGCTTTCTGTTGAGACTAGCACAGACGTGCACACATCTTTTTGTGCAGTTAGTATGATTCTTATGGCACAGTAATGTTTCTATGAATGAGCAGGGTATTAACAATGAACCACAATATAGATTGCCATTGAAAAAAAACAACACATTTGTCTTGCTTTCTGAATTATTAGAGGATTCCCTCAGATGTCTGTTTGGTGCTTTGGGCTCCCTGCTCGTATTCATAGGTAGGCTCCAGAAAGTGCCGAGAACAAAGGCTTCCCTGCAGAGAGAGACACTGGGCTGTTTTCCTGAAGCACCCCTACTATCAAAATATGTCTTCTTTAGGTCCCCCTCCCAAAGCAGACCCAAATACGAGGAGCCTAGTTCAGGGTATTGATCCCACAGATGATCTCAAGAAAACCCAGAATGGAGGTAGAGAAGTGAGGCAGGAAGGAAGGAAGCCAGTTTGGGGCAGGGCTGGGGGGCGGCAGGAAGCAGCCAAAGTTCAGTGTCGCAGGGAGCCTGAGTCTGCTGCGTAGGTCATGCAGTCAGCGATGTCTCCCCAGTGGAAGAGCAAGAGCAAGGGGTTGGCCAACTGAGAGGCACATCCTACCCCAAGAAAGTTGCAGGAGTTTTCAGGAACCTGTTGGCAGGTGTAGAAGTGCAATATTGTGGGGTTAGGGGCAGGGGTGCAGGGTCTGCTTTAGGATCTTAGGTCTTCCATGCTGATCAGCTTCTCCTGAGGGGCATGTGTGTCCCCCCCCCCCCACCACCTGCTGGTTGGGAGACCAGCTGTCAGCATTCTAGGATCTGAGTGGGAGAACCTGGTTTCCCACTACAATGCACTCGCTTATGCTCCTCAGCAGCCCCTTTTTCAGTACGGAAGAAGCTCCTCAGCTGTGCCTTGCCCCAGGTCACCCTCTCTAGAGCATCACTAACAGAAATAGCATGAGAGTCCTTGCAGTAATTTTAAATGTTCTTTCTGTCTTATTAAAAAAAAAAAGAGAAATGAATTTTAATCATATGTTTTATTTAACCCAATAGATCAAAAGCATTATTGTTTTAACGTATCATTAATATTAAGAAAATATACCGAGAGGCATCTTATGTTGTTTTGTACTGTGCTCTGTCATCAAATCTACTGTGTTTCACATTCACAGCACATCTCAATTTATAAGAACCACATTTTGAGTGCTCAGAAACCTCACCTGCTCAGTGGCTACCCTGCTGGGCAGTGCTGCTTGGAACTAACCTCCCAGTCATGTGCAAAGGTGGGGGAAGGACAGGACAGGTCTGCTAACAGGCTTTGAGAAGAAAGATGGGCCTAACTGCTTCATAAAAGACTTCCGACCTATGTTTCCAATCACTCCCATTTTGGGGATATCTGGTGTCACTCATTGCTGAGCATTTCTGGGAGCACGTGGCACAAACCAAATGGCTGACTCTCTTCCTAACCACTACCAGCTTAGGGTTGAGCTTCTTTGAGCTGGTTAGTTCATTCTGACTCATCCACTGGCTTTCCACCTTCCCTTTTATGGTTCTTTCCTCTGCTCTCTTAGTCTTTGTGGGTTTGTGCTTTAAAATAATTCATTCATGGCCATTTTTGTGGGGGTCTTTAGAGAGAATCAAGATATCAAGACATAGATGTGGGAACCACCATCTCTAATAATCAGTAAGTTTTCTATATCACTGAAATATGAGATTATTTTTTTATTTGGCCTACAATTTTTATTAGGTGTGTCTGGTACTTTGGTTTCAAACATCTGCAACCCTATATGTGCAATAATTGTTTCCTGAAGGAATGAATGGGTGAATGAAGAGATACATGAGGGTAAATTCATCTTCAAAAGTGCCCAATCTGGCTGAAATCAATGCCCTCCCCACCGCCCCCACACAGCTCTGGTTCACCCTGTGGGGAGCCTGTTCTTTGTCCCATTCATTGGCCCAGCTCCATTACCTGCATAACATCTCCCAGGTACCACCCGCTAAGAAACCCCTTGCAGTGATGATGGGCAGGTGGAAGTGACTAGAACTTTTCAACAGCGCTCAGCAGAGACCCGAATGGAAGAGGGGCCTTGAGCCAGTTTCCACCTCTTCTCAACCTCATTGCCCCACTGTTTGCTAGCACTGACCACTTCCTTGCAATATTCGTGCTGCTTTTTGCTTTTTCTAGTGTGGGTATTTCTTAATTCTGCCTTCCTCAGCCTTTGACCTCATTTCTTCTTTTGAAAGGTATTGAATTTCTTTCTGTGGTTTTTCTGGAATCCTTTAAAAATGAATCTAAGTCCCTCTATCATAGAGCAACATTAGAATCTCGTCTTTATATGTAATCCATATAGGGCTGGTGGCCTCAGGGTCCTTCTTTATTTGGTGGTACTTTTTATTTCATTACTGTGGCATCCAAGAATAAGTGAAAGGCAATTTCAATATGCATTAGACTCTATCAAAAATGCCAAAAAGGGATTTCATTCATAAGATACGAGAAAACTTAAATTCATTGCTTTCACATAAGCAGAAGCCTGGAGAATCAAGGAATTTTCAAATTCTAAGATCTCATTAGTTGGCTTCTTTTGTTGAAATAGGAGATAGTTTGGGCAGCCCAGGTGGCTCAGCGGTTTAGCGTCGCCTTCAGCCCAGGGCCTGATCCTGGAGACCTGGGATCGAGTCCTGCATTGGGCTCCCCACATGGAACCTGCTTCTCCCTCTGCCTGTGTCTCTGCCTCTCTCTCTCTGCGTCTCTCATGAATAAATAAATAAAAATCTTTAAAAAAGAAATAGTTTAATTAGTTACTACATATATCTAGACAGTAAACAGTTATGAAAAAGGAAGTTCTAGAAGCAGCTACAATGGTGTAAATACACAAAGGAAATTTCCACAGAGGAGGTAAATAAAGAGAAGTAAATTTGGGGATGGGGTATCACAGGAGGAAGAATCCTGCTCTTAAAATTTATAATAAAACTGGAGTGCCTGCCTGGCTCAGTCAGAACACTCTTGATCTCAGGGTCATGAGCTCGAGCCCCACATTTGATGTAGAGATTACTTAGACAAAAGAATAGTTGTATTTTTAAATTTATAGTTACCTGGTCAATAAAGATGCAAATTGAATTAAGTTGGAAATTCCTCAAAGCTCATCCCATAAGCTGACAGAGTTCTGGTTGCAGCAAGGTCCAATGTGTGCTGCCCCCACTCCCACAGGGACACCCCACCTTTTATCTCCTCAGCACCCATTTCCAACTCTGTGTACTGCGACATACTTTAGTCAATCAATTTTGTAAGCCATTAAGAAAATAGAATTGCCCTACCAAAAATATGCATTTCATTAATATTTCTTGACAAATATTTTTCTTAAAAAATATCATAGTTGCCTAGATTTTTATAGTTTTCAAAAACATTTCAGAATGCCTTATTTCACTTTATCTTCACAACAATTATTACTATGTTTGCGGGGGAAGGGATTCTTATCAGACATTTTATTTATTGACCATTCTATTTATTTATCACTCCTTTTCCTTCTCTCTCTTTTTTTTTTAAGATTTTATTATTCATGAGAGACACACAGAGAGAGGAAGAGACCTAGGCAGAGGGAGAAGCAGGCAGGGAACCCAATGTGAGACTTGATCCCGGGATCCTGACTTGAGCCAAAGAGAGATGCTCAACTACTGAGCCACCCAGGTGTCCCTATCACCCCCTTTCTATGAAAGACTATGGGTGGTACAGGCTTCCCACCACTGGCAAAGTGCAGGACCAGAACTAGATGCCAGTCTCCTCAACTTCTAGTCTAGCATCCTATCCACTGAAGCATTTGGTCACTCCGACCTCAACTCCATGCCTACTGATGGTGTCCAAAATAAACTTCATCAGGGGAACCTTGTGTGGCTCAGCAGTTTAGTGCCTGCCTTTGGTCCGGGGCCTGATCCTGGAGCCCCAGAATCGAGTCCCACTTCGGGCTCCCTGCAGGGGCCTGCTTCTCCTTCCGCCTGTGTCTCTGCCTCTCTCTATGTCTATCATGAATAAATAAATAAATAAAATCTTTAAAAAAAAAACAAAAACAAAATAAACTTCATCAGAAGCAGAGAACCTTCAGAGAGGACTCAGGGTCTGTCATGGTGATGATTTAGGGCTGTCAGGGTCCTGCACTCAATTCTAATGTGTGGAGAGGCAGCAAACAAAGGTAAGGTCATTGTGTGGACTTAAGTACTTTCTCCACTGATGAGTTTCCAGAGATTTAGTTACTCTCCTCTTCCTGGTACAGGAAGAAATGGAGATTTCCCTTATAAACATAAATGTCTCTTACAAGAGGTCGGTCACTTCTACTGGGTTTCCAGAGTTTCTCCTGTGCTTTTTCTTAACAATAACCAGCCTAAAATAATCCGAATGCCAAAAAGGCATATTTTAGGGTGGCAAATGCTGTTCCCCTCTGGGGAGTCAGGCTGAGTAGGCTAAGGGGGGTACCTTGCAGCTGCCATGGGGATTCAGGGACCCAGCTGGGTGAGGATGGCATTGCCACAGCAGGGGGTCTTGTGTGAGGAGTCACAACCTAGGGGGCATAGACGTGGGTCAATCCATACTCCAGTGGGATACATATGGGTCCAATCCATATTCCAATGGATCCGATCCATGGGTCTGATCCATAGTCCCGTGGGATGAGGAAGGTGCCCATCCAGGAACTGGAAGCAGAGTCTAAGAGGGGGTGAGAATGGCTTCCACAGGGTGGTGTTGACAAGTCAGGGCAATGGCAGAGTGAGTAGGGCATACTCAGAGGTATAGGGCAGTGGCTATGACCAGATACTGAGGGGCAGAGCAAATGAGATTTAAGGATATTGGGAGCCAAATTTCTTACTGTTGAAGTCAGGAGTTAGAAATGTGGAAAAAGAAGAAACTAGAACACTGTCGTGTTGGGTGAGAACTGGATTTAGTGGGGTAGGCTTAGGGTTTTCAACATATATAGATAGACATAAAACTAAGTATAGATGAAAATATGTATGTGTGTACATATATGTATATATATGCATATACCTATATAATTTTGTCTGTAGCTGTATAACATACAAATGTATATTTACATATATCCCACAATTTTGCCTGCTAAGATAAGAGGACTTCTAATAGCAATCAACGCAGCCTATATTTCATATACTCGATACTATTCTCCACTTTGGGGGAAATGGCCGATTGTAGGGCTAAGGCAGGAAACTTACAGGATGGACTCTGTGCCAGTAGACAAGGAAATGACAGGGACACATCTAAAGGACACGGAAGCCAGCTTGATTATCAGAATAAATGGTCATTATGATGGATTATAACTTCTTGAATAAAATAGAAAATCATGAGCCCTTAGCAATGTCAATATATGGATAAATTGCAAGTGTAAGGAGAAGGGGATATTTACAGAGACCCCTGCCCCACAAAATATGCATTAATTGAAGTAGGGACAAGAGTAAGTTCTTATTGGAAAAGGTGACAGATATCACCATCAAGTGATCAAAGTGAATGTTGTCAATAACTAGGAAAACTGAAGTCGTGTGCTCCTGATAGGATGCCTGCAAATAAAGTGTCACTTGAGAAATTCCTGCTAAAGATGTGTAAGCTCAATCTTATATCAGATAAGACCCAAGTTGGGCAATGCCTGTAAAGTAAGAGGCCTATATTTTCAAAGGCATCAAAATCAGAAAAGTTAGAGAAAGACTGGGGGGCTAATTGTTGCTGGTTGGGGGGACATAAGTGGTTGACAACGAAGTACAACCAGGGATTCTGGTGGACCCTTTACTGTAATGGACTCACCGGACAATTGGTAAAACCCGAATGGGGTTCGGGGAGTAGATGGTTGTAACGTAAAAAATGCTAACCTGAAGATCTCAGTGAGTGCATTGTGCTTTTGTAAAAGGATGTCCTTGTTTTGAAAATATTCTTGGTCATAGGTAGGGCGGGGATAGTGTACCATGCAGTCAACTTACTATCAAATGGTTCAAGGGGAAAATAATTCTTTGTACCTGGACACCTGGGTCGCTCAGTGGTTGAGCATCTGCCTTCAGCTCAGGGTGTGATCCCGGAGTCTTAGGAATCCAGTCCTGCATTGGGCTCCCCTAGGGGGCCTGCTTCTCCCTCTGCCTGTGTCTCTGCCTCCCTCTCTGTGTGTCTCATGAATAAATAAATAAAATATTTTTAAAAATTCCTTGTACCATTCTTGCAGTTTCTGTAACTTTGAGAAGGTTCAAGAGAAAATTTGATTTAGACAATAATAGTTGTCTAAGAAGAACAACAGCCACAGAAAAGAAAGGAAAAAATATTCCATCACATTAAGAGATGCAGTGTGGTGGTTGTGGGAAAACATTAAGTGGTAGGATTCCCACGTGGATCCCTTTCTGAGCAAATAAAATGCTCTTTGCAATAAGTTACTCAGGTGGAGAACAAAGTAAAGCCACACCCGTTTCAAAGAAAACGACTAAAGGTTTTCTTATTCCATAACCACAGACAAGTCCCAGAGAGGTTATCCAAAAGCAAATTCCAGGAAAAGGAAAGGGTGTTGTTCTCATTATTATTGAGAGTGGTTTTTTTTCTTATTTGTTGTTATACTTACTACTTTGTAATTGGTAAGAATTAGTCTCCTTTCATCTGAAGAAAAATGTCATCTTGGTCAAAGGGTTTGAACTAGGATAAAGCTTCTTTAAGCACAGTTTTGGAAAATAAAAATTGCAGCACCCAAACACAATGTCCATTATGCACTTTGTGTGCTCCTTTGAGTCTTTTTATGTTCCTCCTTTTTAAGTGGCTGTGATCTAGCGTGCGAGGTTTTTTGAGCATAGCAAAGAGGTCTTGCACAGGCTTTTGAAGTTGACTGACCAAGTTCTACATCCGGCTTTTGACGCTCTGTAACTTTGAGTTTCTTCATGTACCAAAGAGAATCAATATACTCCCCTGTCTTGGGGTTTAGGAGAGCATTAAACGAGATCCTGGGTATAAAGCACTTAGCAGGGTACATTGAACATTTTATGTATTCAGTAAATATCTGCTATTGATTGAAAGCACATCCCCATGGTTTTTTTGGGGGGGGGTTGGGTTTTTTTTTTTGTTTTTTTTTTTTTTAGAGTTTAGTTGTTTGTTTATTTGAGGGGGGCAGAGAGAGCAAGCAGAAAAAGAAGCAGAGGGAGGGGGGCAAGCAGACTCCCTGCTAAGCGTGGAACCCGACCTGAGCTGATCTCACCAACCTGAGATCATGACCTGAGCCAAAATCAAGAGTCTACAGCTTAACCAACAGAACCACCCAGGCACTCCAGCCCTTTCCCATGTTTTTAAATCATCGTCATAATCACAATTATTATAAGTAGCTCCTAAAAAGATGCTCAAGGAAAGCTTTGGTGTGTGTCTCTTTCAGTGGTTGCTGTGACAGTCTGCTAGCTGTTCAACAAAATTCATTTCCTTTTCTCCTGAGCACACAGCTGGAGGACATTTCCCAAACACCTTTGCAGTGAGATGTGCCGTATATAGCTGAGTTCTATACGGCACAGGAGAGAAGGAGAAGGAATGTGGGCCACTTCCCACACACAGTCCTCCATGTTCTTTCCCTTTCAGGCTCTCTGAAGTGACAGTGCCCCATGTCACCAGTGTGGCTGTGGAAGTAATATTTTGAAAATATTATTTTGAAATTTTGAAAATGAAATTGAAATTTTGAAAAATTTTCTGCCATTTTGAAAATGGCAGAGGGGATCCCTGGGTGGCTCAGTGGTTTGGCGCCTGCCTTCGGCCCAGGGTGTGATCCTGGAGACCGAGGATCGAGTCCCATGTCAGGCTCCCTGCATGGAGCCTGCTTCTCCCTCTGCCTGTGTCTCTGCCTCTCTCTCTGTCTCTTGTGAATAAATAAATAAAATCTTAAAAAAAAAAAAAAAAAAAAGAAAGGAAAATGGCAGAGCTAGCATGTGTTAGGTCCTACAAGTCTGTATAGAGCAAAAACTTGCCCTGACACCCAGAAACTGCATTGTAGACTGTTGATGAAGGAGAAATGAACTTTTATTGCATTTGAATTTGTATTTATCCATTTTTGTTTATCTTTGTTAAAGCAGCTAGCATTACTTGGATGCATTTTATTTAGGCTTGGTTCTAAAAGAAGACAATAACTCCAACGCTTTGGGGTTTGTTGTTATTGTTGTTGCTTAATTTTTTAAAGATCGTATTTATTTATTAGAGAAAGAGAGCATGAGTTGGGGGGAGAGGCAGAAAATACTGAGACCACTCCGAAAAGTGGCATCCTGGGGCAGTGTTCCCATGAGCATCGCAAATTGTATGAGAAGTCCCACACTTTGTTTTTTTTCTTTTTTGAACCAACAAAGGCAGCTTTTCCAGTACATACCCGTAATATACTGCACAGCTCATGTTCTGCAGGACATACTTTGAGAAACTGGCACAGTGTTTGGTACAAGGTAAATAATCAACAAATGTCTACCAGATGTATAAAGTAAGGAGACCACCAAAGCACCTCTCAAAAGGAATAAAGGAGCTCCTGTTTGCATTCCTGGGTAAAATGGCTGCTGGAGGCTATAGGATATTGGGTGCAAGCAAGGCCCTGGCAACATATAGGAGTTGGTTGGGAGAAGGAATATACAGACATGCATGTTCTTTACCCCCATCGGTTGGAGAACTTCTAGGCCACAATGCCCGAACACCATGTAAGGATCAGAGAAGAAACGACCCTGACAAGAGCCTGCCCAGGTGTTTAAACTTGACCACATGATTGTGCCAGTTATTCCTGAGACAGAAGATGTAAAGTCATGCAGTGGGTGGGCTGGGTGATCCCTGTTGTCAAGTCTGAGCAAATTTAAGAAGATGAAAGAGAGAGAATAGGTCTGGCACCTGCCTGCCTTTATACAACAATAGAGGTAAGCTTTCTGCATGTGCTGCCAGGTCGAGTACCAAATCTGCTAGGTCTCATCCCCACGAGCCAATAAAGAAAAATACAAGTCATCCAAAGGGGACGAAGACTCCGAGAAAGGAACATGAACATGAACAAACAGAACATCTATCAGAGAGACAGCACTGCTGTAGGGAAAGACAGTATCTTGGATATGGAAACAGTAAGAGCACTTATATTCAAGTCTAGGTAAGATACAGAGCACTCTCTAGGGTGAAATAATGTGATTTTTGAACAAAAAAAAAAATTCAGTAAATGAACTAAGGGTCACTGTTGAGCCCAAAGACTCCAACCCTGACATGCACAATCTACTTCTCTCTCCCCACACACATATTTTCTTTCTTCTGTTGACTCTGAAACATCAATTCCTATCTGAGGTCAATGCTGCCATTTGTGATTAGATACTTTTTAATCTACACAAAGGCATTGCTCCAGCCACTGTCCCCATCTTGCTACTGTAGCATCAGTTTTTGTCTGTCTACTGCATGGGTTTTAAAATTCTCCATCTGTAAAAGAAAGATTCTTCATTCACTTCCTTCTATCCCAGCCTCATTTCTCAGCTGTCCTTTATAGAACTGCTCATTTTTCCATACAAATATTCAGAAAGAAATTCTAGGGAACCATAGGATGTCTTGTGCTTAGTTCTGTACAGTGTGTTTGTGGTGTCCTCAAATAGCCGATTTATGTAAGTATTTTTTAATAATCTGTGTTAATTTAAATTAGCCGAGGTTGCCTACCAGAGTATAACTAGATTTTGATACTAAGAAACATACCTCAACATTTTTGTTTGAAGCTCCACCAGTGACTTCCCCATCGTCAAAACCAAAGGTCCATTCTCCAATTCAACTTACTCCATCTCTGGTGGCCTTTGACCCAACTGATCATCCCCTCCTTCCTGAGGCATCATTTTCTCTGACATTAGGTCACTCACTTTCAGCTCCCTCCCTGTCTCATGGGTGTCTTCTCAGCCTCCTTTGTTTTTTGACTCTCATTCTCTAATCTCAGAGCTCTTTCTTTCTGTACAACACTAATTCCTTAGATGTTCTCATACAAGATCAAGACCTTCCCCCCCACCAGTTTTATTGAGGTATAATTGACAAAAAGAATTGTAAAATGTAAGATTTTTAAAAATGATTTTATTTACTCATTCATGAGAGAGGCAGAGACATAGGCAAAGGGAGAGGGATGGAGGGAGCCTGATGCAGGCTCGATCCCAGGACCCCAGGATTGCATTGTGACTTGAGCCAAAGGCAGATGCTCAACCACTGAGCCCATAAAATGTAAGATATTTAAGGTGTACATCACGGTGATTTGATTGCTATAAGTATACATCATGAAAGGGTTTCTCCCCATAGAGTTTACTAACGTATCTGTCATCCATGTTTCCTTTTTTTTTAATGAGAATTTTTTTAAACTTACTCTCTTAGCAAATTTCAGATTTCAAGGATATAAGACAGTGTTATCAACTATAGTCACCAATGTCTACACATTAGATTCTTAGACCACATTCATTTTATCACTGGAAATTTCTATCCTTTTACCAACCTCTTCCTATTTCCCCCTAATGCCTGGCAACTACTTTTCTACTTTTTATGGGTTTGATTTTTTTTCTTTTCTTTCTTCCTTGCCTCCTTCCTCCTTGCTTTCTTCCACATCTAAGTAATACCTTGTCTTTCTATTGGTCTTTCTCTGTCTGCCTTATTTCACTTAGCATAATGCCCTCTAGATTCATCTATCTTGTCTCAAATGACAGGATATCCTTTTTAAGGCTTGATAATATTCCATTGTATGTATATATGACATTTTTTTGGAGGATCATGATTTTAAATGCCATCTATCTGATGATGAGTCCCTTATTTTTCTCTCCAGGCAATATTTTCCCTCTGAATTCCAGTAAGGAGATCCAACTTCTTACTTAGATATCCCCATTGGTATATCTAATAGAAATTTCATATATGACATGTAAACAAAAAAACTCTTAATATTCATCCTCAAACTACTTCTCCTGCAGTCATCTTAAACTCAGTAACTCCATTCTTCTAGTTTCTAAGGACAAAAACTGTAAAGTTTTCCCTGACTCCTCTTTTTCTCTCCTTACTGCTTTCAATCAAGTGGCAAATTCTTTTCATTTTACTTAATCACTTACAATCCTATTCTCCATTATACCATCGTCCCAATACCTTTACTTACTACCTCCATTATTTTTTTAAAGATTTTTTATTTATTTTATTATTTTTTAAGATTTTGTTTATTTACTCATAGAGACGCAGGCAGAGACACAGGCAGAGGGAGAAGCAGGCAGAGGGAGAAGCAGGCTCCATGCAGGGAGCCCTACGTGGGACTAGATCCCTGGTCTCCAGGATCACACCCCGGGCTGCAGGCGGCGCTAAACCGCTGCGCCACCGGGGCTGCCCTACTGCCTCCATTATTATAACAGATCCTAAACTAGACTACTCACTTCTACCCTGACTTCCTTACAGTAAATACTATAAACACCTTCTAGAGTGAACCCTTTAAAGTGTAATTTAAACCTCTGAGGATTAATTTCTTACTCTCATTCAGCCCTCAATATCTGATTGTCATTCTACATTAATGTCACAAAGTACTTTTTCCAACTCCTGATGAAACATAAAGAATATATTCCTTTGATAATCATCATTACCCAGAAAATGTTGGGAAGCCATAGATTCAATCAAGCAACAAAAAACACAACTAACAATCAATAGCTACAATAAAAAGGCAAATAGCACAGCTAGAAAGTGAACATATCAGTCGAATAAACTCCAAAGAGAGATAAGTGACCAATGCACACATGGAGAGATAGATGGTCAACATCATGTGTCATTAGGGAAACGTGGTCCTGTGAGAAAAGACACACATTTAACCTTTCCCAATGAAAAGTCTTGAATTCTGAAGATAAGGAGAAGATCTTATAAGCTTCCAGAAAGAATGAACAAGTTACCTACAATAGGGAAAAAAATCTAACAGGCATCATATCAGACCACAACCCTGGAAGCCAGAAAACAGTGAAATATCATTACCTAGCACTGAGAGGAATTCCATGCCCAGACATTATTTCATTAATCAGTGAGAGAAAAAGAAAAATATGAGGGAGGAGTTGCAAGATTTCAGAGTATATCAGTACATTTGCAATGTACTCCATTTGAGGAAACTGTCCCAGGGAAAGACTAATCGAACATCAAATAAAATCAGAATGTAAATGTCAGTCTGGGGAAAAATGAAAAAGAAGACTGGTAAGCAGTGAATCTTTATACATGTCTATATATTGCATAGATAGGAAGATTCTGACTAGAGATAGGTAAGCTAAGTCTAACTGCAGGCTCTTGAAAATGGAAGATTTACATTATAAGAATAACAAAAATCCCAATCTAGAATTAAGATGCCAAATGATAAAATTGAGGCATTGAGGGTGCCTGGATGGTTCAGTCAATTAAGCATCTGCCTTAGGCTCAGGTCATGATCTCCGGGTCCTGAGATTGAGCCCTTTGTCAGTTCCCTGCTTAGTGGGGAGTCTGCTTCTCCCTCTCTCTGCCCTTCCACCCCCCACTCATGCGCGCGTGTGCTCTTCTCTCTCTCTCTCTCTCTCTCTCTCTCGCTCTCTCTCTCTGAAATAAATAAATAAAACCTTTAAAAAAAAAAAAAGAAAGAAAGAAAAATGGAGGCATTGAAAGTTCAGTGGGAAAGAGGAGAAAAATACAAATGTCTGAAAACTCACCAGGCATAAATTTCTAGCTGAATTTCATCTAACCTTTAAAGGATTGACAATACTTTTATTTAAATTGCTCTAAGCCATAGAAAAGGATGAAAAGCCCCCAATTCATTTTATAAGATCAAAATAAACTGAATCAAAGCCAATAAAAGGTAAGCCAAAATTGAAAATTACAGGCTAGTTCATGAATATAGATTCAAGAAACCTAAATAAAATATTAACAAATAGAACAGTCATGTATTAAAAAGAAAAAGAAAAAAAAAAAAGCAGACCATGACTCTTTCCACAAAGTCAAGGGTGTTCCCATACCAGGAAGTCTAGCAACATAATCTATTACAGCAGTCCTTTGAGGAGGAAAACCAGATGATCATATCTTTAGGTGCTTAAAATATATTTAGTAAAGTGGCAGCCATTCCTACTGAATAAAATAAGATTTATAGAAATTATTTAATAATAAGGCTATTTACCAGACTGATGGCAGATAGGATCCTAAAGTGCAAAATTAAACAAACTACACACCAGAATGTTCACCATCATCATTATGACTAAACACTGACTTGGAAGAAATCCCAAACTCATTAACACAACAAAATTAAATAACTACCCTAACATTTGAGAATAAGAATAAAATTCTTTGGTTTTGCTAATGATATAATTATATGCCTAAAAAATAAATAAATAAATACATAAAGTAAAAATGTGAATAAGAAAAGACACAGAACAATAAGAACAACAAAACCCATACCACAAGTATGGGTAATTAGAGAATTTGGTAATTAGTTAGACAATCCCTATTTTACAAAATGAATGGACTTTTCCATGTCCTACTGTTAATTACAAAGAAATAGAAACAGAGGGGTACCTGGGACACTCAGTTGGTTAAGTGTCTGCCTTTGGCTCAGGACATAATCCTGGGGTCCTGGGTTCAAGCCCCACATCGGGCTCTCTGCTCAACAGGGAGCCTGCTTTTTGCTTTCCCTCTACCTCTCCCCCTGCTCCTTCTGTCTCTCACTCTCTCTCTCTTTCAAATAAATAATTAAAATCTTAAAAAATAAATAGAAACAGAAAACTGTTTTGTTGTGCCCAAGATTAGGTATCCGAGAAACCACCAAGGAGCTGACATCGATGCAAACACACGAAGGTTTATTTGCAAGCTCGAGCTTGGGTCCAAGTGTACCCGACACAGCGGCGCGGGGACTTGGACCCTGACCTGGGTTTCAGCTTAGTTTTAAGGGCTGGTCTAGGAGACCTCCAGAAGGGGGGGAGCAATTCCTCAAGTTCTGTTTACATTCTGATATGGGGCTTTCAAGGGCATTGAGCTCAGTTCTTATTCTAATAGGAGCTTCCTGCCACTGGCTTGGGCTCTGTTTTTATTCTAATATGGGGCTTTCTAGGACGTTAAGCTGTAAACTGTTTTCTTCCTGTAACTGAAGTAAGGTAAAATTCAGTTCTTATTCACAGGGGCCTGGGATGGCTGTACTTGTGCTAACTCTGAACTGAAAGTGGAATGGCCTTAATTTTCTCGGCCTCCACAGTTTCACTAACAACAGTGGCAAAATATGAAATATTTCAGAATAGATTTAGTAAGAAACAAATCCCGTATGGGAATATGCTTTTTATTTTTAATATTTTAAATTTTTATATGACATATACTTTTTTAAAAAAAGATTTTATTTATTCATGACAGACACAGAGAGAGAGAGAAAGAGAGAGAGGCAGAGACACAGGCAGGGAGAGAAGCAGGCTCCATGCAGGGAGCCTGCCGTGGGACTCGATTCCAGGTCCCCAGGATCACACCCTGGGCTAGAAGGTGGCGCTAAACCACTGGGCCACCGGGGCTGCCCGACATATAATTTTATTGAAGAAAATAAAACAGTTCTGAACAAATGAAAAGACAAACTATGTTCTTCAGTAAAGAAATTAATATTATAGAAATATAGTATTAAGGGATCCCTGGGTGGCTCAGCGGTTTAGGGCCTGCCTTTGGCCCAGGGCATGATCCTTGTCGCCTCTCCTCCAGCTGCAGAGCAGTCCACTCCAATCTCTGTCAACTCCTTGCCTTCTCTTCCAACTCTGACTGCTCCCATATCTCTCTTACAAGGATTGTTGTGATGACATTAGACCCACGGGATAATTCAGGATCATCTTCTAAACTCAAAATCATTAACCTAACCACATCTGCAGAATCCCTTTTGTAAAATAAAGTAACATTTTCTGGTTTCAGGGATTAGGTAGTGGACCTCTTGGGTGCAGGGAGGGTACACACTATTTGGTCTACCACAAACACTAATATGATTCTTTTGTTTTAAATATCTTATTCATTCATGAGAGACAGAGACATAGGCAGGAGAAGCAGGTTCCATGCAGGGAGCCTGATGTGGGACTTAATCCCTAGACACTAGAATCATGACATTAGCTAAAGGCAGACACTCAACTACTGAGCCACCCAGGCATCCCACAATAGTATGACTCTTAAAATTGTTATGGAAGAATAAATGCCCAAGAAGAGCCAAGAATGTATGAAAAAAAAAAAAAGTGGGGAGGGGACACACTAAGGACATTACAATAAAATCAGTATAATATGGCAGAGAAATAAATAGATTGGTGAAACAGAATAGAGAATTCAGAACGATATCAGTATATATTCCATACATGTGTGTATAAATGTGTGTATAACACAAAAGTGCTCTTTCGACTCAAGGAGATAAGAATGGGTTATTTAATAAACAATATTAGCACAACTATCAAGTCATAAAAAGGAAAATAAAAGTAGACTTGCATCTCACAAAATACAAAATGGTATAAATTATCTAAAGAATAAAGTTTCAGGGGCAGCCCGGGTGGCTCAGCGGTTTAGCGCCGCCTTCAGCCTGGGGTGTGATCCTGGAGACCTGGGATCGAGTTCCGTGTTGGGCTCCCTGCGTGGAGCCTGCTTCTCTGCCTGTGTCTGTGCCTTTCTCTCTCTCTCTCTCTCTCTCTCTCTCTGTTTCTCATGAATAAACAAATAAAATCTTAAAAAAAAAAAAGTTTCAAATGCAAACCAAAACAACATCCAAGGCATGCTCAGTGTAAAGATAAGGACTTCCTTCTTAACCCAGACTGGAGTCCCAAAAGCTATGCTTAAAAAGATAGCAAATTTGAACATAAATAGGTGAAAAACCATATTTGAAAAATGTGCCAGGTAAAAATCAACTGACAAAAAAATAAACAGAATTCAAAAAAATGTGTAATGCCAGAGCCAAATGTCCATGCTTCCACCATACAAAGAGCTCTCACAAATGGACGGGAATGAAACCAACAACCCATTAAAACCAGCAAGCTCACCTGGCCATTGGATGCTCCCTTTCCCCATTTTCTATCTCTAAAGGAGGCTGGCTCATCTTGAGACCATTTTCCGAGCTCTAAAATGCTATTATCTTTATAATCCTGTAGCTGTCTCAACCAAATGGATGATGCCTTTGCCGGTGACTAATAGAATTATGGTTACCTATTCCTGCCCGTAAGGGAATCCGATGTTTTTCACTTCTCTCTCCTGCAATTTAAACTCAAAGAAGAATATCCTTATTTATTTGGTGTCTTCCCTTCTTTTTCTCTTCTAGAGATCCTTAAAAGTTTTCACAGTGAGCTAAGTTTGGATTTGTGTGTGTGTGTGCATGTATGTGTTTAATGGACCCAATGTTATTTTGCTTTCAGAGTCACTCTCGCGTCTGGATTTCAGATTTTAAGGTGGAGTATTTTGTTTGTTGTGGTCTGTCAACCTTCCCTCGTCTTTTATTCAGCAAGCTTATGCTACATTTGAAAAGAAAAAAAAGAACGACCCAGAGTTGGCAACACAGGAGGAAAATCCAACCTCATCTTGTGCCTAAGACTGTACGCTCACTTGTTACACCCATAAAATAGGACTTTCTATTTTAATTCAAATTCTTTCTCTCTCTTCTAAAACATAAGTCCAGACTGAAGATAATGTGTGGGTGTTACAGACACATCTTCATTGAAATCCAAATCTAGAATCTACAGAAATTCTAGCTGACATTACGATGATAAGCATCAAAGACAGAAGTTCTCTTCAGGGACACGGTAGGGTGCGGGTGAGGATACCAGCCCTAAAACTATACAGGCCTCAGTTTGACTTTCTTACGAGATTTTTTTTAATTCCCCCTAAGCCTCCATTGCCCCAACTTTAAAAAGAGAAGGAAAATAGTATCTGCTTCACAAGCTTCTTTTGGAGATTAAATCAGATGGTGCACATAATTTAGCCCAGAGCTTGGCATATAGTAAGATCTCCAATGTTCATTGTTATTATTTTGCTCCTATGTGGAGCCAGGAGCACTAAAGTAGGGGGTGGCGATACTTCTACCTCTCTTCTGGGACCTCCTGTAAATGAGGGGGAGGCTAAGTAGAGAGATTTCCAAACTCAGAGTCCTCAGAGCCCTGGGATCCCACAGAGGGGCATCAGCATGAGGCAGTGGGGTGAGAAGCTTTGTGACTTTCTGTTTTACATAAAAGGAACCTGCCTAAGATTTCACTTCAAAAATCACTGATCCTTATAATCTGCAAGGCTATTACAATTCTATTATTCAGTAGGCATTCCTCCTTTTTAAAATGACTTTCCCCAACTTTTTAGTAATCTCCTGTCATTATCCATCCTTAGCCACCTGATCCCTCTTGAGAGAAGGAAAGCATTTGAGAAGCCCCCGTGTGTTTTAGTGTGGATTACTTTGATGTATTATGCCTTCTAGGAGGTGCTTGCATTTTTAAAAGAGTCCAAACAAGAATAGAACAAATAAAGATTGCTTTTCTGTTAACAGAAACCCAGGCACTACTGATCTGGGGAGCCCAGGGTTGGGAGTGGGGGTGGTTGGCAGTATCTTTTGTAGAACTGCTAAAATGGCAACCCCAAACCACTGCTTTCAGGAAAGAATGACTGGCATTTGTGAAGAGATTCTGAGCCTATACGACAATTTCATCTCCATTTTCTAAGCTGATTAACACAAACTGCCTGGAGGTGGGATCCTACTTTTTTTCCCATTTGCATTTCCAAAATGAGGACAGGGAGGCCCTGGGTGGCTCAGTGGCTTGCTTCAGTTGGCAGAGTTAGGCCCTGACTGGAGTGTTGGGCTCTCTCCCCAGGCCTGCAGGGTCGCCTCCACCCATTCGGGAAGCCAGGCCTGCCGTTTCCCTACAAGGCACAGACTTTTGAGCATTGCATCTGCAGAAATGGCACAAGCAGGGTGGCTGGTTTTTCTGACGCGTCCTCTCTGAGAATAAAGGAATGGCTGTAGCAGAACTGTGGGCTCTCAATGAGTTCTTTGTGCGAATAAATTCCAGAGTTTTTATGGACGATGATGGCATTAAGGGCTGCTTTTCCCCCCAGTAGTCAGAAAGTTGATGTTTCAGCCGTGCCTGGCTTTCCTCCAGAAAACTCTTGGCCATATGCACTGCTAGTTGCAGACTCCTGGATCAGCAAACTTTAGAGACTGGAGGAGAGATACCTAAAGCTTAGGGCAATCCAAGAAGTCCTCATTTTTAACGAGTATATTTTTCTTTCCCTGTTAAAATCCCTGGTGACATAATTTTTTAAGGTGCAAAAAGGCAAACGTGAAAGTCATTAATCACTTGGGGAAAGATTGCCTTTTCCTATTGTATTCACATAGAACAAAGAACAAAGCTACCTGATTTGTACTTGCACACTCCTATTAAGACTGGCTAGTATAAGGGCAGATGTGTAATAAGATCCCGATACATATTTGTTGAATGAGTGAATGGATGAATATTTCCTTTAATTTTTAGGACCCAGAAATCATGATAGCACAACTAACAGAAACAACATGGTAACCTCGTCTGGGATTGTCCTTCATTACATGGGACTCCTTGGAAACACCAGCAAATAGCTCTGAGGTTATGGCTCAGCATTCTCACAGAGACCATCACCTTGATAGTCTTAGCAGCATCTCTGACAGGGAAGAGAGCCACGCTGAGGTATCCATGAGGCTTTTGAAGTCTGGTGGGAGGCAGGTCTTCCAATGCAGGATTGTGATATAACAGTTTAGGATAGGTAGACATAGCCAGGTGAGGGTTTTACAGTAAGTTTTCAGGACTATCGCAGAGAAAATTGTCATATGATGCTATTCAATGAAAGATTGGTCAGCCTGATGTTTGCTCAATTGGGTTTTTCCAAAGTTATTTGCAACTTTTATTATCTTGAGCAAGAATTTCCTGGATTAGGAAGGCCTGATGATGAAGACAGTGGAATAGCTAGGTCATGTAAATGAAGATAGCAGAATAGTACAGTCATATTCATCTAGACCAAAGTCTGTAGGCTGCAGCCCAAAGAGCAAAGCTGGCCTGTGGCCTGTTTTCATGAGTAAAGCTTTATTGGAACACGGCCATGTTCATTTCTTAAAGTATTGTCTGTGACTGCTTGCGTATTACAAATGCGGAGTTAAGTAATTGTGATATAGATTCTATGGCCACCAAGTCTAAAATAGTTATTATTGGGCTTTTTACAGAAGTTTGCAACCCCTGATATATAGACAGTACGCTGTGTGAGAGCACATGGTTCCATTTCTTGTAATATTTATTCATTAAGTACTTATTAAGTGTCTCCAATGTGCAAGGTACCTTTATAGGTTCTGGGAACAGAGCGCTTAACAAAAACAAAATATGTGCCTTCATGGAAACAAATCAATAAATAATATAAATTAGATAGAGATAAGCACTCTTAAGAAAAATTAAGCATGGTGGGGCACCTGGTTGGCTCAGTTGGTAAAGCATGCAACTCTTGATCTCAGGGTCATGAGTTTGAGCCCCAGGTTAGGAATAGAGATTTAAGAAAAAAAAAAAATTAACCATTAAGCATGGGAAGAAGATAGATGTGTAGGTTAGTGAGAGGGGTGGAGGGGTCTCTTTGGGGTATGATAATCAAGGAATACTTCCCTTAAGAGGTAGCCTTTGAGTAGAAACCTGGATGAAGTGAATGAATTGTGTGAAGATATGGATAGGGCTCTCAGGAGAGATATCTATGCAGAGGGAACAGAAATGTGAATATCCAGGGCTGGAAAAAACTGGTGTGTTGATAATAGCAAGCAGGCCAGTGCATCTGGAGCAGGTTAAGCAGATGGTAGAGTGGAGAGAGTTGTAAGTGGAGAGGTAGCAAGGGCCAGGTGAAGTAGGAGAGCCTCACCAGAGGTGGCAAGGTTTGAATTTTATTCTGAATATGATGGAAAGTTCAGGGGGGTGGAGGGAGTTGTAAGCAAGGGAGTGATGGGATCTGACTTCTGTTTTAAAGACTCAGCCTGGGGCTCGGGGTGGCTCAGTGGGTTAAGTGTCTGACTCTTTTTTTTTTTTAGATTTTATTTATTGATTCATGAATCACACAAAGCGAGAGGCAGAGACACAGGCAGAGGGAGAAGCAGGTTCCATGCAGGGAGCCCGATGTGGGACTCAATCCTACGACCCCAGGATCACACCCTGGGCTAAAGGCGCTACTAAACCACTGAGCCACCCGGGCTGCCCAGTGTCTGACTCTTGATGTTGGCTCAGATCATGATCTCACGGTCATGAGACTGAGCCCCGTGACAAGTTCCCTGCTGGGCATGGGCTTGCTTAAGATTCTCTCTCCTTCTGCCCTTCCCCTAACTCCCACTTGCACTCTCTCGCTCTCTCTCTCTCTCTCAAAACAATTTTTTAAATTAAAAATAAAATAAATAGATACTCAGTCTGGTTGCCAGGTAGACTATTGCCTGTCAAGGGACAGGGTTGCTACCACAGGAGAGAAATGAGGCCTAGATTACTCAACAGGGACCAGAGGTGATGTATACACATCAGTGTAATTTGGGACAATTTCTTTCTTCTTTTCTTCTTTCTTCCTTCCTTCCTTCCTTCCTTTTTTCTTTCTTTCTTTCTTTCTTCTTTCTTTCTTTCTTTCTTTCTTTCTTTCTTTCTTTTTCTTTCTTTCTTTTTCTTTCTTTCTTTTTCTTTCTTTCTTTTTTTTCTTTCTTTCTTTCTTTCTTTCTTTCTTTCCTTTTTTTTTAAGATTTTATTTATTTATTTGAGAGAGAGAGAGAGAGAGCATGGGCACAAGCAAGGGGCAGGGCAGAGGGAGAAGCAGACTTCCCACTAAGCAGGGAGCCCTAAGGTGGGACTCAATCCCAGCACCCTGGAATCATGACCTGAGCTAAAGGCAGATGCTTAACAGCTTGAACCACCCAGGCACCCCGATTTGGGACAAAACTTAAAGACATAGTTAATAAGATCTAAGAAAGAGTTGAGTGTGTGGTATGACAGAGAGAGTCAAGGACTATTCTAAGGATTTAGAATTGAGTGACAAGGTGGATGATGATGCTGTCTGCTGATGCAGTGGAAGACTTGGAAGCAAGTTCTGGTGAAATCAGGAGTTCTGTTTTGTTCTTGTTAAATTTCACATGCGTTAGATATCCAAATGTGGCTGTCATGTTGACAGTTGGGTAGGAATATGTGCAATTTGGAGAGATTGGGCATCATATCTAATTTGGGACCCATCAGCATATGGAAGGTATTTAAAGGCATGGAATTTGGTGAGATCACGTAGGAAATAACTACAAATAAAGAAAAGGGCCTGATTACTAGCCATAGGGCCAGTGAGCTGGAAATACCCCTAGGTTTCTAGTGAGAATTGGTGGGGCACATCTCTTCCCACCCCCCACCCCCAATCAGTAATAGTATGCTAAGAGCTAGAAATCAGCCATAGTGGAAATATTTGCATCTTGAAGATTGGTGAATGCCACACTCCAGGGTTTTTTTTTGTTCCCCATGGAGCCAATGCTAAACATTAGGCAGCACACTACTGCCTGGGACCCTCACATGTCGAGGTCATGAAAAGCAGGAAGAAACTATAAGAGATTGAGAAAGACTAGAATGTGAATGAGATAGGAGGAATAGCAAAGCACTGTGGCATTCTTGTTCAAGGTTATTATGGTTTTTCATGTCAAGAGATTTCTCTATGATCTTTCTCTGCTCTCCTTGCCCAAAGGCTTCAGCCCTTGGATAGAACATAACAGACACACAACATAAATATATTTGTTTACCTCTCCAATCTATCCTTCACGCCTAAAGACTTCAACTCATCCTATGAACCCTCACACTCTGAGAAGTCATTAGGTGAAAAAAGATTTCCATGAATTTTAATAGAAAAAAATTACGATATGGTCTATCTCAATCCAAGCAAGATATCCAAGTGATTTCTGCAAATAGAAAAATATAACCTTGATAGCAAGTCTAAAGAACTAATAGAGGATAAATTGAAAGTAAATAAGTAGATACTATAAATGTAATTTAAATTAGTAAAAATTTATTTTAGTCACTGAGTGAGGAAGAAAAGCCTTCAGAGTAGGTGGTAGAAGAGGTAAGTGGGGGTGGGGGTCATAGTCTGGGATGTGTACACTTTTTAAAAAAATACTTTCACATTTTTTCAACCTTTGTGTTTTGTGGTTATCTTACACTCAACATGCACTTAAAAATAAAATCATAGCACTGAAAAACACAGGTAGAACTAAAGAAAGACTAAACTCAAGATTGCCTTGAAACATTTGGCAATACTCTACATGAGCAAGGGGACTAGAGGATGCTGTCCCCTCACCCTTCCTGCCTGGCTCACTCACAGGAAGCAAAATGTCAGGGTTGCATGTGAATAAGGTAGACAAAGATGTTAACTGACCAGAAACCATTGTGTCAAGTGAATTGGTGAGTGTGTCCTTGCCTGAAACCATAATGTCAAAAGAGCAGTTCTTAGAGAGTGTATAGTTATTGTGTTGTTTTAGGTGCAAACTTGTGACACACACAAAAAAAGAGTGGGGGGAGATGTGCAAAAGGTGCTGAAACTTTTCAGCTCCATGTGCTAAAAAGTTATTCACAGGACAGTGGTTACAGAAGGCAAGTCTGTTTTTGATTCTGCTGTCTAAGAAGAAAGCTCTCTGGGAGCACCCTGAGTGGCTCAGTCAGTTAAGCACCTGAATCTTGGTTTCAGCTCAGGTCATGATCACAGGGTCCTGGGATTGAGCCCCAGCATGGGCTCCTTGCTTAGCGGGGAGTCTGCTGGGGATTCTCCACTCTCCCTTTGCCCAATTACCTGCTCACATTCTCTCTTTCTCTAAATAAAATCTTAAAAAGAAGGAGAAGGAGAAGAAGAGAAAGGAGGAGAAGGAGAAGAAGAAAGCTCTCTCTGCTGTATGGCCAGCAGCAGCACCTGAACATTCCAGAAGAACGCTAGTATGTTCTGCTTTTGAAAGACTTCAGCCTCACAGAACCCCTGTGATCCTCACCAGTATTATTACAGCTACTGTTTATTTAGAATCTAATACTTATGAAGCGAAGTAAAGAGTGTTTATCCTCCAATATGCAGAGCAAGAAACTGAGTATCAGGAAAGGAAGTCATACAAGAAGAGTGGCTATAGGCATCATCGTCTGAGCAACCAGAATTAGAAGATGAAATCTTTAAATAATGGTCTCTTCAATTGTGTGACTAAAATACTTGTCCTTATGCTTCTTGACATTACACACACTGCTTCAGCAGCAGGAAAACAACAGAACAGAACAGAACATATATTTAGTAAGAATAACTGAAATAGAAAGCTACCATGAAGGTGCATTGTTAGTAAAATCCACCTGTCAGCCAGATGTGAATGACAATGGCAGTTAGCACATTTTATACTGTTTTTTCTGGACCAAATTGGCAGTTAGGGATTTTGCTCACCGATTCTGGGAGATTCACTCTAAAACACAAAACCAGAGGCACCTGGCTGGCTCAGTCAGAAGACCATGTGACTCTTGATCTCAGGGTGGTGAGTTCAAGCCCCAAGCTGGGTGTAGAGATTACTAAAAAAAAAAAAAAAAAAAAAAAAAAGAATTTCAAATAACAACAACTAGAAGAATACAAAACCAGTATTTGATAGGATAGAAATTCAAACACAGCTCTCTTCCGCACTAAATGGCATTCCATTGCAATAGGCAGCCTCTTGCCTCCTCCACACAACCCCCACCCAGAGCCCCATTTCTCCCTTTGTAGTGGTGCTGGGGCTCTAGCACCTTTTCCTTCTCTGCCACATTTTTTCTTCCACTTCATCTTCATGTTTTGCTCCAGAGAGAAAGCTCAGCCACTTCCCAGATCGCTCCACACTCTGCTCCATGGAATTCTAAAGAGAAGATTGTAAAATTACCTCTTTGAGTACCAAAGTCTTGGACGGGAACTAGACATCATGATCCTTTCCCTTCCCCCAGGCCTATCATCGACGACACAAATTGTACTGTCTCTTTCAATCACAAAGATTACTGATATTACTGTTATTACTGATATTACCTCCGACTACCTCATCTGGATGTGAATTTGCACTGTGTGATTTCCCTTCTCCTCCCACCCTCTAATTCTCAGCAGGTTGAAAGGCTTGCTGACCACCTGCATGTGTACCACCAGAAAGAGGAAATCCCCACGTTCACTCTATTCAAAAGTTTGTGACATCTCCTGGAGGAAACTCTAGGCTTGAGCCTGGGTTTCTCTATCCTTCTATTGACTCCCACCAACTTGTCTCCCTGGGATGCCACATTTATCATTTCCCTGGAAAAGAAGACTCAGTTTGCAAAATATAAGACTTTCTAGGAGGAAATACCTGGAAGTAGCCCCAGACAAAAGTCAAAAGCCAGAGTCGACAGATGTCGGTCGGCTGCTGTGCATGGGCCTCTGCAGCCTCACCTACAGCAAGAGGAGCCAACACAAGCCTCGAGAAGCTAACATGCTAGAAAGACAGCCATTCCTCCCCTGTGAGGATGCTATGGGACATGGTGGGAAGAGAGTAAGAGAATAGACTCACATTTTAATCCTGGCTCTTTTACTTTGACTAATATATTTTTTCATCTATTCATTCATTCAGTAAACGTTTATCGAGGACTTACTACATCTCAAGCCTGGTTCTGAATTCTGAAGATATAATGAGGAACAACAAAACATCTTCATCCTCAAGAAGGCTAACATGAAGAGTATATTAGATGTGTATTGTCGGTCAATTTATTTAAGCTCTAATATATTCTTTTTTTTTTTTTTTTTATGATAGTCACAGAGAGAGAGAGAGAGAGGCAGAGACACAGGCAGAAGGAGAAGCAGGCTCCATGCACCGGGAACCCGATGTGGGATTCGATCCCGGGTCTCCAGGATCGCGCCCTGGGCCAAAGGCAGGCGCTAAACCGCTGCGCCACCCAGGGATCCCTAAGCTCTAATATATTTAAAGGAAAAATAGTACCAGACTGACACGGAAAGTTTAAATTAAATAACGTAAAATGCTTTTTGGCGGGGGTGCCTGGGTGGTGCAGTCAGTTGAGTAACTGACTCTTGGTTTCAGCTCAGGTTGTGATCTCAGGGCCATGGGATTGAGCCCTGTGTCTGGCCCTGTGCTCAATGCACAGTCTGCTTGAGATTTTTTCTCCCTCTCCCTCTGCCCCTCCCCCAATGCTCATTCTTTCACTTTCTCTCTCTCTCTCTCTTAAAATAAATACATCAATCTTTAATAAATAAATAAAATGTTGTTTGGTGCCTAGGACATGGTAAGCAGGGAATAAATTGTAGCCATTATTACTATGTATCATCCCTCCCCCATCTCCCTAGTTCCCTAATTCTCCTTCAGTTAAGCCAAAAACCCCTAAAAATGTCATTAGCTATGACAAGCAGTGGTATTCCAGACTTGGTGTTTGTGATCCTGTGATTTTAAAGGCATGGATGGGCACTTACTGGACCTCGGGTGGAAGAAGTCTCTAATGCCAGAGCTCAAGGTACACCAAGGCCATACTTGACACCTCCAACCAGTGTAGAAAAGCAACATTGAAGAGGAGGAGGTTTTTTAAATTGGACAGAAAACACTGCAAAATCTAACCAGGAAAATGCAGAGTTGTTTGGAAGTCACAAGCATGTGGGATGAATCTAGAAGAGAGACATTATACACTTCTGTCGTATTCTCATGCTGCATTTTATGACATTTGTCTTTTCAAGGCAAATTTTTTAGATTTATCATAAAATCCAGCAAATGCTTGGCTAACAGCTGTGTCCATCAAAGATGGAATTTCCCAGTTTCTACTAAGTTGCGGCATGACCTTAAGTTTAAGTAAATGTTTATGTGTAAGTTTCCAAGAGTTTGCTGGCATAGAGATTAATCTGGAAGGAGAAAAAGGGGATTTTTATTCTAGGCTATAAAATGGATCCTGGAGTGGGTTGTTTTGTTTTGGGTTTCCATACCTGCCCCCTCTCTACTTTAAACATTCTTTGGTACAGATGTGAAACAAACATGTCTTTATATCTGCCAATTGAGTAATCTGATCTTCAGCCAAAAATATAACTGGCTCCTAATAACCAGGTATGATGCAAAGAATGTACCTCAAAGGTTATTCTACATGTATTCAAGTAAATGGGGTAGTTGTGCGAGTCCCACGAATTTTCCAGTAAAGAAAACAACCAAAGCAAAAAAAGAAGCTTTTGTTGTTGAAACCTCTGACCAAACTAGAAACAGACCAATTTGATATTGTGTTTATCTGGGGAACTGCTAGTCTAATTCAGTCTCTTCCTGTCCTGTGAGGAGCTGTGAACACTCAGGACATCCTTGTACTAAAAGGAACATGGGGCAGATATGTATGACTCTCTCCATGTGTCAGAGGATCACACAACCTCACAGGTTTTGATTTAAGAAATCTGACTCTTTGATTTAAGAAATTTGACCTCCAAGTTTAGTTGTAAACTTGCTTAAATGCAAATTCTAAGGCTTGTGAAACGTCTTCATTTCCTGACATTTAGAAATGATCCCCATACCAAAATTAGGAATTGTAAGTTGACTGAAATTAAGTCTGTTCATTGCTATGGAGGCTTAAGATATTGATTTAACAAAGCAAGTACCCAGAAACAGTATTTAGCAACAAAATTCCTTCCTTATCTTGAAAGGTTTTGATTCTGAGAATCTACATAACTACTTTCATAGACCTTTGGCTGACAGCTCACACAACCATTAGCTGGGACCTCATAGAATACGTTTACAGTTTGAAGTAACGTCACTGTGGTGATATTGCATGGATGGGTACAAACATTCTATTTTGTCAGGTTACTTACCTGTTGATGTCTATCCGAAATATAAAAGTAATTTCTTTTTTTTCTAAGTCTGGCAGTTATTTTCAGGGATTACTGTTGCTGTTCTTGCTGCCTATCTCCAAAAGAGAGCCAATAATTTTTCTCTTGTATTTTAGTTCTGCTAATTGACAGATTAGAACATAAATAGAAGATTTATGTTTGTATGAATATTTGTGATCCTTTGACTTGGGCAAAATGGCATGTTTTCATCAACTGGAGTCTGAAAATAGGGAAATACAGAGAATTCACCATGAAAGAAAAAATATATATCAAGAGATGTAACAATTTTTTCTGCGTAGGTATTCAATATCTACTCATCTCTTCTTCCTAACAGACCTATACTCTGCTCTGGCCCCTAGCCATCAGAGGGTAGCTCTATCCCCAGCTCAGAATGAAAGCTGAGACTACAAACTTTCTCTCCTGTAACTCAGAGAAAGGAATGGATTCCACATGGCAACTTAGTACACACACGTGCATACTATATACTTTTTATAGAAAACTGAAAAGATGCTTTAAAAAACAATATCCACCTTTATGATCTGCATTATACTTTGATATGTTTCTTCTATTCTATTTCTTTTTTTTAATGATGATCCTGACCACCAAATTTGATTTCCCAACCCACTAGTAGGTCATGAGGCAAGTTTTAAAAACTATGTCCACCCTACTCCTCTTGGCAATGGCCTGCTTCCAGTTTAGTGACTCATTCAAGTTCAGGAGACATGAGAGAAGTCTGCCAGATATTTTTCTTGAAAAATTTCTTCGCTTTTAGATTTAAAAAGGTGCATTATACTGAGTTTATGGATTGGAAGAAATTTTGGAACCAAAGAGAAAATTTATTTCAAAATATTTCTCTGACATATACTTAATGTCAGACTCTATGAGATATAGTAACAAATCAGGACTGTCCTTGTTGAGCTCACAGCCAGTTAAGCTGGATAAACATTGAACAGGTGTTTCCAAATGTGACTGTGTTAGAAACAAGAGGAAAGACATATCATAACAGAGCTTCTTTACTGTAACCCTGTTGTTCTCATTTGGGGGGGGGGGCAGTTTTGCTCCTCAGGGGACAGTTAGTAAAGTCTGGAAACATTTTTTGTTGTCACAACTGGAGGGGGTTCCTACTGGCATCTAGAGTATGGAAGCCAGGGAAGCTGCTAAAGCATCCTACAATGCTCCTCATGGAGTCCCCCACAGGGCCTTTCACAACAAAGGATTGTCCAACACCAAATGCCCTCAATGTGAAGACTGAGAAATGTGCCTGGTTTGTGTAATTTTCTACCTAGAAATTCAAATTATTGAAGATTTTCATTTTCAATTGTTTATATTCCGTGTTGTTCAAATTATTTATGAATGAATATAGAGTACTTAGAACAGTTAGACAGTTTTTTTAACATTAGAACTAATTTAGCTTCTTAAAAGTATGTTACTTGTCCCTCAGAAAAATCTATTATGAAAGTTTATAAACAATCTTAGTGTAATCACTACTCAGTTAAAAGAAAATCACTAGAAATATAACTGGTAATTCTTAGCTGAATAAGGAATTCTTTTTAGCCAAAATTTCTTTCTCTTCTTTTTACCCCTGTAATGTTCCCCTGCAGTACTGAGTGTATATCTATTACACATCAAAATAAGGATGGCTGCAATAAGAAGTATATATTTTTAAGATTTACTGATGGAAAATGAATTGCCATTATCAAGAACAGAAATATAGTTGTTTGATTCATATGCAGTCCATGAACCTGAAGGGCTGGGTGTGGCAGGTGTTGCAGGGCAAGTATGGTGGTCTTACTCTCGTCTCTTTGTGATCTCTTTGTTAGTGTCTGATACCTACTCATCCTTCACCCCAGTCCAGATGGCCACCTCATGTGAGACCTACAGAATGAGGTCAGTGATGGAGAAAGTCTCAGTGAGAAAGACCATCTGTCTCACCTACTATATGACTATTGATAGTTGTTTTAGTTATTTATTAGGCTGCAAATAGTGACCCCAAATCACTGCAGCCACATCAATATCATGTTGGACCACAGAGAGTAAGTAAGTGGTTAAAATGAGACAATAGAAGGGGTGCCTAGGTGGCTCATCAGTTAAGAATCTGACTTGATTTCAGCTCAGGTCATGATCTCAGATTTGGGCTCCAGACTGAGCGTGGAGCCTGCTTAATATTCTTTCTCTCACCCTCTGCCCCCCACCTCCCATGCACGTGCACTATACCTCTCTTAAAAAAAATGAGACAACAGGAGCCAGCTCAAAGGGGTTATCACTGGCCAAATGTGGGATGACTTGAGCATAAAAATCCCATGAGTTCATAATGATATATTATTTTAAAACATGAGTGGTAGAGGGCAAGGAGAAAGCTCTTCTGTGCAGAAAAATGTAAATGAATAGATACAAATGATACTACTGAATTAGAAAATAACCATTTTGGTGGCACATATGTGGCTCAGTCAGTTAAGCATCTGCCTTTGGCTTAGGTCATGATCTCAGGGTCCTGGGATTGAGCCCTGCATCAGGATCCCCACTCAGCAAGGAGTCTGCTTCTCCCTCTCCCTCTGCCCCTCTCCCCCAACCCCTAGCCAACTCCCTGCTTGTACTTTCTGCTCTGTCTCGTGAATAAATAAGTAAAGTCTTTTTAAAAATCCATTTTGCAATATCTGATTCAGGCAATAATTATCAATAAATATTAAAACTTTTGAGTTTCTTCTTTGGAGAAATTGGATATTTAGAATATCACACATAAAATTACTTGTTAATTACAAAGGCTAAAATATCTTTACAAAGAGGAAATATGGCAAGCATTACCAAATTGGATATTAGAAATCTGACAGTTCAAATTGACACTATGGGCTTCATGACATAAGAAACTGAGATGGACACAAAATAACCTAGGTGGATGTTGCAGAATAAAGGATTTGTCTGGTCTTTGTCCCTGGTTGCTGGCATAGAGCTCCTGAAACCTTTGACCTTTCCTGAGTGATAGAAGTGTCTTTGATCTTCAAGAACCCCTTGGGTAGTACCTGAGTTTACCCTAACAACGTGACTCATGATGGGCTCCTGTATAGCTTCAGGATGGGAGGCTGATTACCAGAATGACCAACCACATGATGTAGAGGGTCAAGACCTTGAGCCAGCCCATTTTCTGGGGCAGGCAAGAGGGCTGGAGACTGAGTTCAATTATGTGACCAACAACTCAACCAAGCATGTCTACGTAATGAAACTCCAATCAAAAATCTTGACACTGAAACTCAGTGACCTTTCCTGGTTACTGGAAATCACTGTTGAATATCAACACATTGATATTCTAGGGCAGGGCACAGAAGCCCTGCATTCAAGATCAGAACCTCACCCTATATGTTTCCTCATTTACCTGTTTCCACGTTGTATCCTCTATAATAACAAGTATAGTGAAGGGGAGCAGAATTTGCCATCCCAAACTATGCCCCTTTGGCATAAGGATTACATTGAGCTGGTTACTTTCTTAAAAACACAGACTTAGGAGAATCTCTGAAAACAAGTAGCAGTTACCATTTTGTAAGAGACACTTACATGTATAAGTGAAATCTCTGTTTGTAAGGGCAGCTCTCTCTTTCTGTACCAGAAGGGAAGGATGACTAAATCTCTAGAAACTCTTATCAATGGAGAAAGCAAACACTTAGCTTTTCATAACAACCTTACCCTTGTTTACTGTGCTTTGCTTATCAAAGGTTATTACCTTTGATAACTGGTCCCCCCACCTCCTACAGTTTCTTTTGTTCTTAACTGGAGATAATATTTAAGATGTGGCTTGGGTCATTTGGGGGAATCACTTAGTTCTGGGTCTCTCTTATGTATACAGGAGGTACACATGTGTTATTAAACTTCTGTAATTTTTCTTCCTGTTAACCTTTTATTATGTGTGTGTGGGAGGAGGGGAGGGTCTTGGCCAAGAATCTAGAAAGGTAGAAGGAAAATTATTTTTTCCTCCCTACAATAGCACTTTTTCTGAGTTCTGTGATTCATTCCAGTGAATTATTGAACTTAAGGGGGTCTTACGAATCCTTGAATTTGCAGCTAATTGGGCAAAGTGTGGGTGGCCTGAGGACCCCCTGAATTTACAGCTGACATTTGAAGTGAAGGCAGTTTTGTTGGGGAGCATACCCTCTACTTGTGGGGTCTGCACTAACTCCTGGTGGTTAGTATCTGCAACTTAAGCTCAAATGCTTCAGCAAAACCAGAGTGGTCTATAGAGTGGGAGAGAGTGAGAAATGGAAGGAAATGTGAACAAGCAGAGAAACTAGGTGAATGGCTGTTCAGTGCCCTGTTCTTTTGGAATTTTTTTTTTTTTAGATTTTATTTATTTACTCAGAGAGAGAGAGAGAGAGAGAGAGAGGCAGAAACACAGGCAGAGGGAGAAGCAGGCTCCATACAGGGAACCTGACGTGGGACTTGATTCCAGGACTCCAGGATCATGCCCTGGGCTGAAGGCAGGCACTAAACCGCTGAGCCACCCAGGGATCCCATGGAATTTTTTTTTTTTAAGATTTTATTTATTCATGAGACACAGGCAGAGGGAAAAGCAGGCTCCCTGCAGGGAGCCCAATGTGGGACTCCATCCCAGGACCATCCTCAGCTGAAGGTAGATGCTCAACCACTGAGCCACTCAGGTGTCCCTCTTTTGGAATTTCTAAAAAAAGAAAAAAAAAGTTGGGGGAAAATGAGGGCATCAAGTAGAATACCTCAAAATGTCTCCTGTGCCAAAAGGTTATGTCAAGCATTATACTGTGGATGTACTTCATGCCGCTGAAGCATACACTTAAAATTGGTTAAAACGGTCAATTCTATGCCTGGTGTATTTGACCATGATGAAAAGAAAAACACTTTGTCACGATATCTGCCTCAGATTTTGTCCCTTCCATGCAGCAGGGCCAGCGAGGGTGCAGACCATCCGGTGCAAAAGTCCTGTCTGACTGACACAGCAGGACCAGGAAATGCAGCAGCAGGCGGGGCAGGCAGGGCCTCCTCAACATCATGCCATTGAATAAGGCAGCTGACCAGTGGGGTGGGAGCTCTGCTTGGTAGATGATTCCAGCGGTGCAGGCCACGTCAGGCCCAGCGTCTGTCTCCTCAATGGCCTAGTGTGCGGACACCCACCCCTTCTTCCTTCTTCTGTCCCTACTCCGCAGGCACCTGGCGGGGGGGGGGGGGGGGGGGGGGGGGGGGGGGGGGGGGGGGGTAATGGGTAGTTTGCTGGTGAGGCTTCTAACGCCTCAGGGAGCCCAGGTCTGGGATGTTTTCATTTTGTCCTAATGGGAAATAAACATATAACATATGTGGGACATAAAAATGTGGGCACAGCTCCAGATGTAGCCTGCTGCTGGCTGGGCAGCCCCTGGGGCAGCCTGCCAGGTTCAAATGCAGAGATGCTTTTTTTGCAAAGGTTAGGCTCAGCAGGCTGGGTCGGGGCTTCTGTTCGCCAACCTGCAGAACCAACGAGGAAGTAGGAATGGGGCAAAAAAAAAAAAAAATAAATAAATAAAAGATTGTCACCAAAGATTGCTCTGTCTTTCCTTCCTTGCTTAGAGCTCTTTAGTTGTCCAGGTGGCATGTTTTTTTCTTTCTAGCGCATGTCACATCGACAATTGGACAATTTCAGGAAAAGTAGCACAGTTTTTACACATTTGTTTTTACTCCTACATTTATCAATCTAAGATATCCTTCCTCCCCTTTCTTTCTCTTCCTCTCTCTCTTTCTTTCTTGTTAAAATGTGTATAACGTGTTTTAAAGTGTTTTTAAACCACTTCTAAGCATATGATTCAGTGACATTGAGTATCCTTTCCCTTTTAATTTAAACTACATTTTAGAATTATCATTACAAAAAGTAATTCACGCAATTGATAAAGAAATAAGGCAAACACTATGGAAGGGCAGGAAATAAAAAAAAGAAAGCTTCTTACCTTACCCTCCCACAAAATGCTATTAACATTTTTTTGGTGAACCTGCCCAAAACATGTTAATGGACCATCAGTTTTTAGTTTTAAAGATTTTATTTATTTATTCATTAGACACACAGAGAGAAAGGCAGAGACACAGGCAGAGCGAGAGGCAGGCTCCCTGCAGGAAGCCCCATGTGGGACTCGATCCCAGGACTGGGTCACGATCTGAGCCAAAGGCAGATGCTCAAACACTGAGCCATCCAGGTGCCCCTGGACCATCAGCTTTTAGCAATATAAACATATTCTCTTGTTCCTCATGGGTAAGAAGGCTCAGGCCTTGGAAGCATAATGGTTGCTTTTCCTTCCTGGAGACACGGGTGAGTTTTCCTTACTTACCTGCAAACAGGTATGCCCACAAGCAGACACACACACACACACACACACACACACACACAAACACGTACGTGCATTCATTTTCATAACTGACCATGTATATACATTTTATATTTAAAAAATAAAAGAATAATATTCATATTGCTCCATACCTTGATTTTTTTTTTCACTTAATAATGTCTGCCTCACAATCACCCAAACTCACAGGTACATTTTGCTTATTCTCTCCTTTACACTTTGGTTAAATACTCTTCTTTTTTTTTTTTTTTAAGATTTTATTTATTTATTTATTAGAGAGAGATTGAGAGAGAGAGAGAGAGAGAGAATGACTAGGGAGCAGGGTAGAGGGATGAGAATCTGAAGCAGGCTCCAGACCAAGCCCAATGTAGGGCTTGATCTCATAACCCTGAGATCATGACCTGAGCTGAAACCAAGAGTCAGATGCTTAACTAAATAAGTCACCCAGGCGCCTTGGTGAAATACTTTTCACTGTCTACAAATGTCTCACCATTTCTTTCCTCTTATGTTCTGTATTCACCAAACATTTACCATTTCTGCCTCAGAATTTAGTACCTAATTATAGAGGAACAATGAGAGCTCAGGGGAAGAGAGGGCAAGCTCCTTAGTCAGCCATTCATAGGTTTTGGTCTCAGCTCCACCACTAACTAGCTGTATGCAGGTTCCAGGGAAGTCCCATTGGACATTTTCCTCAATTTTTCTGGACCTCTTCTCTCATATGAAAGTTTGAACTTTTTAGTAAAAAGAATAATGATATTACTTTATTGAAATTATGCATGTGTGTGAGATGCTTGTATTGGTCAAGATTCTCCAGAGAACAGATTAATAGGATATATACATGGGAAAGAGACAGAGAGAGAGAGAGAGATTTTAAGGAATTGGCTCGGACACCTGAGGAGTCTGGGAAGTCTAAACTTTACAGGGTAGGCCAGCAGGCTGGAGATCCCGGAAAGAGTTGTAATTTAAACCCAAAGACAGTCTGCTGACAGAATTCTCTCTTTTTCTGGAGAGATCAGCCTTTTTATTGTAAGGCCTTCAACTGATTGGATAAGGCCCACCCACATTGCGGAAGGTAATATGCTTCACTCGAAGTCTATTGATTTAAATTTAATCTCATTAAAAAATACTTTCACAGAAACATCTAGAATAATGTTTGACCAAGTATCTGGGTGCCGTGGCCTCATCAAGTTGACCTATAAAATTAAGCATCATGGGAGTTTTTTAATTTAAATATTCTGAAAAGCCACAAGGAAGAATTTTTATCCTCTTCCATCCCAAATCTGAACAGCTAAGGACAAGAAATCTCAATATTTAGTAACCACTATCCTCAAAACTTCTATAGGCTAGCTCAGTGAATATATAGAGAGAAACATAGCTAGAATATGAAAAGCAAATACTACAAATGTTATTTTTCAGAGGAAGTTTATAATTTAATATTTCTTTAAAAGGGAAAAAAAGGAACCAAAGTGCAACTTCAAATAAACATATCTTGGGTGTCTGCCTTCGGCTCAAGGCGTGATTCCGGGATGCCTGGATCAAGTCCCACATCGGGCTCCTGCATGGAGCTTGCTTCTCCCTCTGCCTGTGTCTCTGCCTCTTCACTGTGTCTGTCATGAGTAAATGAATAAAATATTAAAAAAAAAAAAAAAACTACTTTAAAAGAAAAAACAAAAAAACGTATCTTTACAGTAAAGTGTGCTTGTTTCCAGAAGATCCTTCCGAGGATCAGTAAAAATATGATGTAGAGCCATTAAGAAGTGGGAGTCAGCATGTTTTTTTTTTCTTTTCTTGTTTCAATTTTATTTATTTATGTTAAAGATTTTAGTTTTAAGTAATCTCTACACCCAACATGGGGCTCAAGCCCACAACCCTCAGATCAAGAGTCTTGTGCTTCACTGATGGAGCTAGTCAGGTGCCCCCTTGTTTCAATTTTAGACAGAACCAACTTCCTAGTATAAAAGATAAATCAGCACAGTACGTGACCTCCTTTCTCCCTCCTCCCCTCTTCACTGTCCTCTATTTGTTATTTGCATTATTATGAGTTTTACATCATTAAGGCTTATAAAACTTACAGGTGCTGGGCAACCCTGGTGGCTCAGGGGTTTAGTGCCGCCTTCAGCAGAGGGCATGATTCTGGAGACCCAGCATCGAGTCACATCGGGCTCCCTGCATGGAGCCTGCTTCCCCCTCTGCCTGTGTCTTTGACTCTCTCTCTCTCTGTCTCTCATGAATAAATAAATAAAATCTTAAAAAAAAAAACTTACAGGTGCTGAATTATAACTTCAATAAATGTTTCATTTTAATTTTATGCATAAATCTATCCGATGCCTCTTTCCATTTCTTGTACGAAGTCTTCTATATTTCTGACCTCTTAATTTTGATTCTTTTCTTGGTTGGCTAGATGTCATCAACAAGCCTTTTTTCCTCCCCAAATCATTTTGGTTTCCTTTTTATGAAAGGTTCATGAGTGTTGAATACACAGTGACTGGCTACCTTCGTTTATGTGTTGGACTTTAGCCCTGAAAGTCCTGTGTCCCAGGTAACCCCTCAGTCCCAGGTAAACAGAGACAGTAGGTCACTGTAGACTAGCCCTTAAGTTCTTGTTGGACACATAGAGCAGCTTGACTTCATAGTTCCCTGACAACACTGTAAAATGCTGTGATGCTGATTTTTGGTGCTGAGTGGTGCTGGGCAGAAGTATGTGGCAGGTGTTGTATCCTCTGTAGACTTGCTTTTGCTGCTTTGAAGCATATCAGATTCTTTCTTTAGTCTTGACATTCGGTAACTTTTCTTCTCTCTGTTTTTTTTTTTTTTTTTCCTCTGTTTTTTTCCTGAAGACAGGACATGCTTTCTCATTATGGAGGCCAACCCCTTCATTATTCTGAGCAAGCATTCATTCTTATTCTACATCAAATATTTTTTTCTGTTCTGCTTCATTCTCTTCTCATCTCCAGGAACTCCAGCTATGTGTGTGTGTTCTCTCTTTATCTCTTTATGCTTCGTTCTGAATGAATTCCTGAGTGCTGCTGTGCTTTCTCAGTTCTGTCCCGTGCAGAATTGAGCATCATGATCACGAGCCTCAGGAGAGCCACGATGTTGGGAACCATGGCCCCCTTCTTCTCCATCATCCCCACTGTGAACACCTGCTGAGCACACTGCTCTTCTGGGTGCTATGCCATCACAATTGCTTTGTGCTTCTTGAAGGGGTACAACATATAAAATAGGCAATTCTAGTCGGGTTGGGTGGGAAGAAAAGACAGACTTATAAACAGATAAATGGCAATCTTTCTTGGTAAGTGCCGTAATAGAAGAATGAACCCATTCCCATGGGAGCGTAGCAGCTGTGTCTGGAAGGATAAGGAGGGGGTGCTCAGAAGAAGGAATAGGTATCAGGGGGAGGGCACATCCCAGGCAGAGGTAGTGATGTATATACTGCTGTGTTGGAAAAATATATTCTTATGCTTAAGGAATAATGAAAAATTCGAGGTGGTTGGAGCAAAAGTATAGGAAACAACAGATAAGGTGTGCAACTGAACAGGCAAGTATGAGCCAAATGATTGTCACTCTATCCTTCATTAACTCTTTCACCCTCGGAAAAAGGGCATTGATGAGTGCAAATGTTCTTGGGAGGCTCCTATTCACTTAGATCCACTTTCTACATAGCACCCTGTGTCTTAGGTCAGTGGTTGGTTTCCTTCTGACTCCTATTTGATATTTCTAGGTGATCATAAGAATGTTCCTTTATGTTGTTTTCTTCATTCAGCCGGGAGCGGATTGATGTTCCCCTCTCCTAAGGAAGTCAGCCCTATCCACTAACCTTTTCCTGGTATAATGTGAGTAACATGAAGTGAGCAGAGGACAAATACAGAAATCTAAGGGATACTTTCTTTCCTGAAAACATAGCGGGTTTTTATTTTGCTTTGTTTTTAACCTGAAAGCCAACATTCCAGCAGCACCTCCCCATCAAGAAAGGACTAGTCACTCCAGGGTGAGCTGGCAGGAAGTTGGGTTGACTTGATTGATTGCAGTGTTTTCTGAATATTACAGCCCACAGAAATGATCTCCCTGGTGCTGGAACCCACACAAACAACCTGGGTTTGGGATTTAGGAAACAAAATTAGAAGTTCTTGGGGTTGGGGCACAGGTACTTATAGAAAACCATCACTTCCTGCTTTTAAGAAAACTTGTTTTGAGTGTATAATTGGTATATTCATTTCAAAGTAGCAAATCCATTTTAGAAAACAACAATTTGATAATTTAATGACTGAGTTTTTTTAATTGAAATACCTGGCAAATGATTAAACACAGTCAACTTATAGGCAATGTTCCAGTCTTAGTGAAAAGGCTGATTTGGATAGAAACCAATGTAGTCAGGAGGGGCTGTAAGTGAGGGAAAAAGAGAAAAGCTGCTGGAAAAAACCAGAGGACAACGCGTCCATTAGTCACGGTAGGCAAAGTGCCTAGGACCCACAATGCTTTTAGAAACCCACAAAAATTATTTAATTTTTATTTATTTCAAAATCAGAAGAAAAAATGAATATACTATAATGACTGCAGCCTAGGTTATATTCACCTTTTTACTAATAGAGTTGTAAAATGTAATTTTTAATTTTTTTTTTTTTTTTTTTATGGAGGAAGGAGCCCATGGAAACAAAAGTTCTAAGGGCCGGTGAAAGTCCTAAAGGAGCCCTGGCAGTTAACTAAATATGTTGGCTCAAAAGCTTAAGAAAACATAACACTAATGTCCTCAGTTACATTAATATCGATAATATTCACTGACTCAGTTGTTGGGTGGGCCCCATCCACAGGGCTGTGGTTATCTCAGCACACATCTCGAAGTTTCCCTAGCTATTTCTGGAGCCCCTTTCCACTTGCCAGGTAACCAGGCTGGATTTGTTTGTGTCACCCCTTTATTAATAACTTCCAGTGCCAAGAAGCCATGTCAGGAGATGCCACACCAGTGTTACAGCGCTGAGCTGGCACCTACCTCAGCTTTTCTGTCCAGGTCTGTTCCCTAAATCTTCACCCCTTGAGGCCCCCAAACAGAATAGCACTGAAGTGCCTTCCATCCCAATCTAGGGTGAAAGCTGTGCTTTGGACACCCCAGAATGGGGAGATGCCTCAGCCCTCGAATCTGGAGGACAGGAACTCATTGAAGTCCTGAGACAGTGCTGCTCAAATCTGGAGCCACCCCCAGACCCTCCTGTAAACTAGCAACTCTAGTTAGTTACTGGTCTCCGTGCCTATGCTAGGAAATAGCTGCAGCTGTTAGTCCCTTCTCCCTTTGTTCGTGTCTCTTGTCACAGGCATCTAGAGACATTTTCCCCAAAGGTTTCATCCTTTGACAAAAATATACATATAACCAGATGTTAACCATATGGGAATTAAAAATAATTTAAAAATTTTAATTAAAAAAAAGAATCTACACATACCACTTTAGTGCTAACCCTACAACACTGATATTTGGTTTTTAATTTTATATGTCTGTGTATAAATATATGTATATTATGTATATAAAATTATATATATTGTATACATTGTACAATACAATTATATATGTATGTAATTATATATTATATATGCATATGACATGTATATATATATAATTAAAGCCAAATATTTCAAAAATAAATATCAACTTTCAAGTATCTCAAAAACAAACATACACACACATAGGAAACAAACCTTTATCAACATTATTAATACAGTATATGATTTTTCTAACATGTCCTCTTTTAGCCACTTATTCTAAGTTCTGGCAAACAATTTTGACCCATGATCTCTAATGAAAGATGTACAATTGATGGTTCTAGGCCCATGGCAAAGAAATAGAGGGAGAATATCATGCTGGATTGTTGAAGCTCAAGTGATAGACAGCTTCAGACATCTTCAAAGAAATGGCCCAAGAAATCAGGGCAAAGATGAACCAATAGTCCAAGATTGCTGGAAATGCTTTTACTTATCACACATACTCTAGATGTCACTGTCCTGTACCCTGGGAAAACTGGCTATGCTGGGGGCACCTTCTTTTTTTTTTTTTTTTTTTTTTTTTAAGATTTTATTTATTTATTCATGAGAGACACAGAGAGAGACAGAGAGAGAAACAAAGACACAGGCAGAGGGAGAAGCGGGCTCCATGCAGGGAGCCCGATATGGGACTCAATCCTGGGTCTCCAGGATCATGCCCTGGGCCAAGGGCAGCGCTAAACTACAGAGCCACCTGGGCTGCCTTGGGGGTACCGTCTTAAGCAACTGATGGGACTCTGTCCCCTTGACCACTTGCCTCCTTCCCCAGCCATCAAAACATTGTGCATTCTTCCGGGAGACATTTAAACAGCTTGAAGACATGAATGCAGCCCTTCTCAACCAGGCCAGTACTTTCCCTTTAGAGGCACTTAGAAAGGCTGGATATTTGCTTGTTTGTTTGTTTGTTTGCTTGTTTGTTTGTTTGTTTCAACCATTGGCTTTTAGTGCACAGGGCAAGGAATGCTGAATGTCTTGCAAAACAGAGAGTTGAGCAAAAGAAAGATTTTTTGTAACCCCAAAATATCCATAACACCACAGAAATAGATTTACTTTAACTACTGGGGAATTTATTGAGGGAACTTCTTGCCTTGCTATTGTAAGTGTTCAACGCCTGTATAGATGTTAAAGGTACCAGGGATGAGGGGTGCCTGGGTGGCTCAGTGGACTGAGCTTCAGACTCTTGATTTCGGCTCAGGTCATGATCTCAGGGTTGTAAGATGGAGTCCCGCATCAGGCTCTGGGCTCAGATGGAACCCCCTGTTTACCTGCGCATGCTCTCTAAATAAACAAACAAACAAAATCTTAAAAAAAAAAAAAAAGGTATCAGGGATGACATGTGATATTAGGTGATACGGTTTCCCACATTCACTTTTTGTCCCACAGAAGGTTCAGGAAGCTCCCTTCCTGGCAGGTTCCAAGGTTCAGGCGTGGCATGGGGGAGGTTATAGTGGTGTTTGAGTTATGCATGAAAGAGTCAGGAGACCTCACCAGAGATCCTAGACCAAGATGAAAGATCCATTGGAAGAGTGAAGAGTGCCCTGTCCTTATTGGGAATCGGGGAAGGACAGTCTCGTTGTGAACCCACTTATACCAATTTGGTCATATCCAACTTTTGGGCTGTTTTAGCTGAAAAATATTAGCCACAAAAGAAGTTTGAGAAAATGAGATTTAACTACACCCTTATCATCTGTCAGGTTACAAAAGCAATCACAGGCCAACTGCCACCCAGAAAGAGGTTTATTAGACACATGTTCGTTGGTGGTCATGAAAGAGTTGACACTATCCTGTGAGCCCGATGAGATTCTAGCTCTGTACCCTTTAGGGGATTCAATTACACACTGCAGGAAATGTTCACAAGCAGCAGACTCTTCAGAGTCTATGGCTTCTAGTTACTATCCCTCAGAAATCCTGCTATGCCCATAGCTAAGCAGGCATTGAGGGATCAAGAGAAATTTTAGGTTTTCTCAAATTCTTAACCCTTGTACGGATAAGAAGGGTCTCTTGAAGGTATTTTGAGTCAGTCCGCATACTTCCAATCCTTTTAATATCCCCAATGAGACCTCATTTCTAAGAATGGTTATGCTGAATTACTATTTTCTCCAATAAAGTCCCTTCTGACACCCCCTATGCTAATTAGCAAAATGCTGTTTTGATGAAGGCACCTCTGGACTGTAATTGTTCTGATTTAATCCTAGCTGATCACACCTTGAGTATGCCTTCTGGATTACCTCCTAGGTTTTGTTTTTTGTATTTTTTGTATTTTTTAAAAGATTATATTTATTTATTCATGAGAGACACAGAAAGAGAGGGAGAGGCAGACATAGGCAGAGGGAGGAGCAGGCTCCATGCAGGCAGCCTGATGTGAGACTCGATCCTGGGACTCCAGGACCATGTCCTGGGCTGAAGGTAGGCGCTAAACCACTGAGACACCCAGGGACCCCCAACCTCCTAGGTTTTGGCTTAATCTGAGAAATGGATACAAAATATCACAATGCATATCTTAAAACAAATTATAGCCACTGTAAGGTGGTGCTACCTCCGTGAGTCCCAATACCATGATCTGCACCTACATATCTGTCACCCCTTGGAACATCTTGAGGATCACAGGCAAAATGCCAAGGAAACTTCTGGAGCTGAAGGCTAGCAGAGGACTCAGAGAGAAAAACCCAGAACAAGGTGATTTCTTCCTCATTCCCAATTATTGGAAGTGGAATAAGAATCCAGGAATTTAGAACCAGTTGAGAGGGAGGAGATTAGGAAGAAAAACTCTAGAAAAAGGCATATCCTTAATGAGATAGCTGTTTAATTCTGAGGAATCCAAAAAAAAAAAAAAAAAAAAAAAAACAATAGGTTGGGCTATTCATGGAATTCAAACATTTATTAACAAAATTAAATGTTTCTTTCAAATGGAAATGGGAGCCATGATTTTCTGCATAAAGCTGATTTATTTCAAATTAAAGCTTTATTTTTGCACCCCTGAATTTTGTGGACTCGTGGCTGTGAAGTTATACCTGTTACAGAATAATCACATGTTTTGGCATAGAGTCTACAGTCTCAACTCCGTAAAAGTCAGAGTCATGCATGAGAAGTCATGCATCTATTTTGTTTGGGACAACTCCCAAGTTTGGGAACATCTATTTTGTTTGGGAACCTCCTCCCAAGGGATGTGAGGCTAGCACTGTAGCCTCAGAAGAAATCTGGAGGAGAAGGTGTTTATGGAATGATCCAGTCCCAATAGCCATGATATAGAGATATCTCATGCCAAACATGAAATGGGAAAAGGAGTGAATAGCTGTGCTAGGCTCTGAAACCATCTTCTGAAATTTTAATTTCTATTTTCTGGCCAATTAATCTTCAGTTATCTCTTAGTAACTGTCTCTTGGCAAGGTGTTTTTCAAAATTCCAGCTGTACTAAGGGAGATCAGGAAAGGCAATTTTGTTTCTGTCTGCTTGAGAGATTTAGAAGGGAACTGGTGCTCTTGGGGTACCTGCTTGTTGGTGGCAACGGTAATAAATAAATAAAATCTTTAAAATATATATATATATGATATATATTTTAAATCTTTATAAATATGTATATATTTTTAAAGATTTTATTTATTTATTCATGGGAGGCACAAAGAGAGAGAGAGAAGCAGGCTCCATGCAAGGAGCCCGATGTGGGATTCGATTTCCGGGACACAAGGATCACACCCTGGGCCAAAGACAGGCGCTAAACCGCTGAGCCACCCAGGGACCTAAAATATATATTTAAGTGAAATCCTTCAGAATGTCCCCACCCAGTGATAACCACTGTCAACATTTTAATGTACATCTTTACAGATCTGTTTTCACATATTTGTATATATGTGTGAATATTTCAAAACTGAAATTATACTGTTCTTTTGTAATCTGCTTTTATTTGACATATTGTGGACCTCTTTTCACATTAATAAATGTTTGTCTACTCCAGTGGTTCTCAAATGTAAGCATGATCAGAATCACTAGAAGAGCTGGATATACACAGGCTGTTGGTCTCCGCCAACCCGCCCACTCTCAACTTCAGCAGGGGTGGGAATCTGGAGGCTGAGGGGCTAGGGGTGCAGGAACTTGTATTTCCAATGAGCTGATGCTGATGCTATTGGTCTGGGCAGCACTGAAAGCTGTGGCCTACAGCATCACATTAGTGATTGTTGAATATTTAATTGTGTGGATGGATCAATATGTTTAGCTGTGGATACTGAGATTACTTCAAACACCAACAATGCTGGGATAAGCATCCTTAGAGCTAAACCTGTACTTTGTTTTTATGAATGTTCTGCTTCCGTATATCGAGATCCAAGTAGTTAAAACACTGGAATGAATTCTCCCTACCAGAAAGTGACAGAGGAATAAGTGATTAAAAGCATCCTGGTGTAGGATAAAATAGAGCCCACTGTGAAAAGCCAGATTGACTAGGTTGCAAGGTTAATAGAATTGCAAATGGACAGAGAAATTTGTCCAAAGAACTCTTCAGCTAATTTAATTTCATTTCTGACAGCCCTGCCACAAGGTAAATATCTCTCCATGAGAGGAAATTCTTTATTTCCTACTTAATGTTAGATGCCATCTCAATGAGTTGATGAATAAAACTTTTAAACGCTAAAAAAGAAAAAGATGAAAAGTGGTTTTGTCAGTGATTACAGAGGAATGAGTGTACATCTAAACAAGTGTAGGTAACCTTCATGTGACCAATATTTATATTACATACAATTAAAAACAAGAAAATAAGGAAAAGTAACCCAAAGGGTGGGATATTAAGACTTTTCAAATTTTGGGGGTGCCTGCATAGCTTAGTCGGTTAAGTGCCTTCAGCTCAGATCATGATCCGGGGGTCCTGGTATCGGCCCTGCATTGGGCTCCCTGCTCAGCGGGGAGTCTGCTTCTCCTTCTCCTGGAGCTCCTCTCCCCTCCACTCCTGCTCTCTCGCTCTCCCTCCTCTGAAACAAATAAATAAAATCTTAAAAAAAAAAAAAAAAAAAAAGAAACCTTTGGATTTTGGACAACTTTCAAGCTCTATAATGAACTTAATGAATAGGAATTTAAGGATGTCTCAAAGCTAGATTTCATAAATTGAAAACTAGGTATAGAGCAAATCAAATTAAAAAAGTTAAAAGTTCTAACAGGAAAGTTTACAGAAGTAATATAAAGGAAACCTAAGTCTCACTCATAATGAAATGCAAATCAAGTCATCATTGTTTTTCCACCTAGCAGATTAGCACATATTTATTTTTTAGTTTCTTTTTAAAAATTGTGTTTATTTATTTGATAGAGAGAGCACAAGCAAAGGGAACAGCAGGCAGAGGAGGAGGAAGAAGCAGGCTCCCTGCTGAGTGGGGAGCCTGATGTGGGGCTCCATAAGAGGACCATGGGACCACGACTTCAGCTGAAGGCAGACAACTAACTGAGCCACCTAGGTGCCTCTGTTTTTTGGTTTATTTATTTATTTTTAGTAATCTCTGTGGCCCAATGTCGAGCTCGATTTCATGATACTGAGATCAAGAGTCACATGCTCTTCCAACTGAGCCAGCCAGGCACCCCAGATTAACATGTATTCTAAAGCTTGATACTCAGGGTATAGAAGAAATAGAAGCTCTCATATACCTTTGTTAAGAGGTTGAAATACTACAACTTTTTGGAGGATGATTTGGCAATATCTAACAACATACAAAAAAGTACATATTATTGGGTCACCTGGGTGGCTCAGTCAGTTAAGTGGTTAAGCTTCCAACTCTTGGTTTCAGCTCAGGTCGTGATCTCAGGGTCATGAGATCAAGCCCTGAACTCAACTGGGAGTCTGCTTGAGATTCTCTCCCTCCTCCTCTGCCCCTCCCCCTACTATGCACTCTCTCTGCTTCTCTCTCATGCTCTCTCCCTCATAAATTAATTAACTAATTAAATAAAATCTTTTATCAAAACATATACAAGTTTATCAATAAGTAAAAAGAACAAGGTGCAGGGTACTTTGTAGAGAATTCTTTTTATATAAACAAATATGAGCATATAAGTGTGTACACAGAAGTATATACAATAAAATTTTCTTGAAATTGTCCATCGTCATTATCTTTTTCAGGTGACGAGGTAGAAGAATAACAAATATGGATGTGGGAGTGCAGAGGTCAAAATAATTGACACTCACTGGGATGGGGATGACTTCTGGTTCAGGGGGGCATATTTGATCCACATCTTAATGGATGAGCCAAATTTCGAAGTCTGTGAGATTTCAAATGTTGAAGTGCCTGAGAATTTGGTTTCTTTTTTTCACTATCTATTAAAATCTTTTTCTGATGTTCAGAAATACAGTCGTAGCAGATTTATTCCTAATAGTTCCAATTTAGAAACAAACCCAATATCCATCAACAATAGATTGGAAAAATGGTTAAGGTATTCATACAGTGGAATTTTACACAGTAATTAAAAAAAGAAGAAGAAGCTACAAGCTACTGTTACCTGCAACAATATGGATAGATCTCACAGACCTGATATTGAGCAAAAGAAGCTAAAGGTAAAAGAGCTCAGGGCACCTGGGTAGCTCAGTGGTTGAGAGTCTGCCTTTGGCTCAGGTCATAATCCCAGGGTCCTGGGATTAAGCCCTACATTGGGGTCGCTGCTCATTGGGAAGCTTGCTTCTCCCTTTCCCTTGTGTGTTCTCTCTCTCTCAAATAAGTAAATAAAAATCTTTTTTTTTTTTTTTCCTCTGTCTTGTTCTGGGTATGGTTTCTGGGTATAGGAAAATATATACAAAAACAAAATCCAGCTGTTTTAAGAGTATACATACTTTATTACATGTACATCATACCTCAAAAAAACTTTTAAGACTTTCTAGTGTATTTTTCAGGCAACAAAATTTTAGGGGAAAAATTTTAGAGCTAAACAAGGACTGCTTGATGAGTGATAGGTTTTCAGTCATTTTTTTTACTAATCTAAAGCAAACATCTTGATTTATAATTTCTCTCTTGATTTATATTGTTAATTTAGTAAAAGGGAGTGGTAGCATGGATTATGAACAATGACCCCCAGAGATGCCTGCATCTAAACCCCAGAACCTATAGCTATGTAAAAGAGACTTTGCAGGTATGATTAAATTAAGGGCCTTGAGGTAAGGAGATTATCTCAGGTTATCCCGAGTAGGCTCAATGTACTCACAGGGTCCTAGTAGAAGGGACACAGAAGTCAGTCAGAGAGACGGTCATGTGATGACAGAAGAAAAGATTTGAAGAAGCTCCTCCCTGGCTTCAGGGAAGGGGAGGAGGGAAGCCCTGAGCCCAGGAATGCAAGGAATCCAGCCAAGGCAGAAAAGGAAGAGATTTTGCCCTAGAGAGGGAGAAGAAACAGTCCTGCAGGCACCTTGACTTCAGTTCAGTGAACCTGTTTGCAGACTACCAGCTTCCAGAACCATAAAGGAATATGTTTGTGTTGGCATTGAATTTGTGATGATTTGTTATGATACCGAAGCCTGGGCTGCTCGGTATTGATAATATTAACATGTGCAAGCTGGTATGTGGAATTATTTGTGAGGGGGTGGGGGAAAGGTCCATGTTATCTGGCAATCACCAAGACTGGGCATGTGAGCAGAAGGGTTGAGAAGTAAAGGTTCCCAGCTCTAAAATATTGGTGCTGGGGGTGCCTGGGTGGTTTAGTCAGTTAAGCCTCTGACTCTTGGGTTTTGGTTCAGGTCATGATCTCAGGGTGGTGGGATTGAGCCCCGAATGAAGCTCCATGCTCAACGAGGAGTCTACTTAAGATTCTCTCTCCCTCTGCCCCTCCTCCTGCTTGCCCTCTCTCTCTCTTTCTCTCTCAAAATAAATAAAATTGATAAAAGTAAAATAAAATATTGGTGCAGGAGCACTTCTCATGGTGTCTGCATGGAGTTCTAAAATTGGGAAAGAGCATGGTGTGTGCATACCACACCATGTGTGCTCATTTGCGACCAGTGACAGATGAATTTATAGCTATTTGTAGGATCACTGTTTGCCCGCAACTCAGCTCACAGCCGGAGAAGACATCCTCAAGAGGATAGTATGGCCCTTCTCCTTTATGAGTTCTCTCCTGTAACATATCCATCCCTCTAAACACAGAAGCGGACATACAGCCCTGGGTGTACCAGTCATGGTGGCCTGGCCATGGTGATTGGCTCAGGGATGGGCATAGGACCCAAGCCCAACCAATCAGGAACATTCTCCAAGATGTTTCTGTAAAAGCTAAAGAAGAGCCTGTTTTCTCACTTGTCAGGAACCATGTAACTGTCGACTTGGAAGTGGCCAACAGTCATAGTCTCAGCCAAGTAGGGAAACCTGAAGGTATAACATTCCAGAGAAAGCCTTGCTAAGGGCAGCCTGGGTGGCTCAGCAGTTTAGCGCTGCCTTCAGCCCAGGGCATGATCCTGAAGACTCAGGATCGAGTCCCAGGTCGGGCTCCCTGCATGGAGCCTGCTTCTCCCTCTGCCTGTGTCTCTGCCTCTCTCCCTCTGTTCTGTGTCTGTCATGAATAAATAAAATCTTAAAAAAAAAAAAAAAAAGCCTTGTGAAGTGCAGAGGCCTAAGTATGTATGTATGTATGAGTCACTGGTCTATTCATGCGTGAGGCCCATTCCACTCCACTCTTGTGGTTTGGTTCCAGGAGCCAGAACATCACTTCTCACTGTTCAAGTTCATTTACTTGTGATTCTATCACTTGGAACTTACAGGAAACTAACAAGTATGGATTTATGGAAAAACAAGACGAGTACTGCCCTCAGAGAACTTATGATTCATAAGGGAAGATAGAGACAATCATAGAAGAAAATACAAATTTAAATATATTTAAGCATTATGTTGTACTTCTGTGTATATACCTGTGCAGTGGATTGAATCTGTTGTCAAATCTACGAGGAATGTGCTACAGTGGACAGTTGAATGGTTTAGAATAATCACCATTGTTTAGTTCCCCACAGGACTCAGAAATTTCCAGGCCTTTTTTTTTTTTTTTTTTTTTTTTGAAGAATTTCACCTTCCAAAAGATGGTGCAGTAGAGTGGAAAGGACACATACTTCAGAGCCAGATGTGGGATGAAATCTGGGTTTGCCATTTTTTAGCTACCTGGTGATGTCAGTTTGCAGGGCCTCATCTGGACATACCACCCTCATTCAGAATGCCTAAAGCAATAAAGAAGCTCATTTTCCAACCTAAGTTCAGAGGTCACATAACTAGTTAATTCAGTGTCTCAGTAATGTCATTAGGGACCCTCTGGCTTTTTGATTTCTCCATGTTGACCTTTCAGGTCACAAAATGACGGCATCACATTCGGGAAATATCAAGTCTAGAGAATCTTTCTTTTCCAATATCCCCTTAGGAGTTTCAAACCTTTTTCAGAACATCCAATCCTCAGCAGACCAGTCCCCACATCTCGTTAGCCAGACTGAGTCATATGTCAACCCCTAGACTAGTCACTGACAAAGGAAACAACTCTACCCTGATGTTGAAAATTAATTAGGACTTAAACTTGGAATGTGGGGCAGGCATGGCCTTTCTCTGAAGTGTGTGAGAGGGGGGTAGGGAGTGTGTTCGATACTTAACACAACTGAGGCGCTACCAGCAAGAAAAAAGGAGAGAGGAAAGGTAGGTAGACTAATAACGTCTAATGAGGTGTATGGATTAGTTATAAAGCCTCTCCAAGTCTCAGTTTTCTGATCTGTAAAGTGGAGTCAAAAACATCTACCATATAGGCTTGTGAGAAGGAAATGGTATATCAACTTGCTTAGCATATAGTAAGTGCTCGACAAATGTTTGTTCATTTTCCTCTTTTCTTTCTTATTTAAAAACATTTTTGGAACACCTGGTATTCCCCAGTCCCTGCATCAAGTGTTAGGGATACAGTGGTGAATAGGACAAACACAATCCCTGATGCTGCCATTTTCAGGATAGACAAATTATGCACAAAAAGACACCAAGAGTAATTGCAATTACAGAAATCCTGAAAATAAGTAGAGGAAGATGTCCTATTCAAGGAATCTTTTGATTATTTCTTTTCAATTTAAAGAGAAACAAAAACCCCACCATAGTATTTCAGTTCTATTCAGTATCAAATATAGACAGAAATATTCATTATACAGTGGTCTCTGTCCCGTTAGATTTAGTTGCCTTTTTCCAAGAGAGAAAGAGTTATCCGAACTATCTTTCCTATCTCAATCCTGCAGCAGTAACCTAATTTTTGTGGACTCCCATCACATAGAATATTTTTTATTCTTTTTTTTTTTTCCTTTTTAAGTAGGCTCCAGGCCCAGTGTGGAACCCAATGTGGGGCTTAATCTCAGAACCCTGAGATCAAGACCTGAGCTGAGATCAAGAATCAGACTTTTGACTGACTAAGCCACCCAGGCTCCCCTAGAAGAATATTTTTTAAAATCCCTCCACTTATCTGTGGTTGAAAGAATAAAAATGATTTCTCCAATAAAATGTCAACAGCCACAGGTGCAGCATAAAGCACTGGCATAGATTAAAAAAAAACGTTTTTAGTTTGAGTAAACAATAAACCTGAATGTCACAGGGTGGGGTCACTTCAGAAAATTTTATCATATCAAATACCAAATAGAAGCAATACTTCACATACAGCAGGTAAGAAATTCTGAGTTTCCTCAACTAGGCCGTATACCACAGTACCTTAGGGAGCTTGATAAAAATACAGATATCATTGATCCTCCTTATTCATGAATTCTATATCTGCAAATCTGCATACTCACTAAATTTATTTGTAATTCCAAAATGATTCCTTGTGGCACTTTTGTGATCACTCACCTTCATGGACAGAGAGGCAAAAAATGTGAATTACTCAATGCACACATTCCCAGCTGAGGTGGAGCGAGGTGATGCTCTGTCTTCCATTTCAGCTCTCATACTGTAAACAAGTGTCCTTTACACAGCCTATTTAGTGCTCCCATTTCCCCCTGCATTTTTGCACTTTGGGGGGTATTTTTGTGCTTTTTCTTGGTGATTTCATCATTTAAAGTTGCCCCCAGCACAGTGAGGAAGTACTGTCTACTGCTTCTAAGATAAGAAAGTGAGATGAACCTTACGGAGAAAATATATGTATTAGAGAAGCTTCCATTGGGCATGAATTTCAGTGCTGTTGGCTGTGAGCTCAGTGTTAATGAATCAACATCATACATCCAGGAAAGAGAGCGAATTGGCCAATCTGTGTGAGGCTGCTCCAGAAAGTGCTGAAGGACCACCTGCTATGCATGACGAAGCTATGGAAAAGAGGGAAAGGCGGCTAACAAATTAAGAAAAGAAAAAAAAAAGCACATAGTGGGTAGCATTATTGTGAGGCTGAAAGCCAAAGAGACTTGTAGGCTTGCGTGTTATCTGGAGTCAAGAAATGCCAAGCCTTTCTGGGAGAGCACTGCCTGCCTCACACGTTTCATAAGACCACAAGGCCCAAACATGTCCAGCTTGCAGGGAGGCTGGTTCTGCAGATGAGGAGGCTTCGAAAGAATTTATAAATATCTGCTCAGTATTTTACAGGAAAAGGGGTGTGTGGGGGAGCAGGTTTTTTTTTTTTTTTTTTTTAAGATTTTATTTATTCATGAGAGACACACAGAAAGAAGCAGAGACACAGGCAGAGGGAGAAGCAGGTTCCTTGTGGGGAACCCGACGCGGGACTTGATCCCAGGATCCCAGGGTCACACCCTGAGCCAAAGGCAGATGCTCAACCACTGAACCACCCAAGTGTCCCTGGGGGAGCAGATTTCAATGCCGATGAGATTGGCTTGTTTTACAAGAAGTTGGCAGACAAAAACCTGTGAGATACAAATGGCCAGTTGAGAAAAATGTTGTGACCAGAGGTTCTCAAGAACCTAAGCCTGTATTTCTCATTGCAGCAGTATTTGCTAATTCAGTGTTTGCAGTGACTTAAGCACTAAGAAAAACAAGAATCCACTGTACCTGGTTTACCTTCATGGATTTTGAAACATAAGGTGTGGCCTAGACACCTGTTTTTTTTTTTTTAAGATTTTATTTATTTATTCATGAGAGACACAGAGAGAGAGGCAGAGACATAAACAGAAGGATAAACAGGCTCCTCTCTGGGAGTCCAATGCAGGACTCAATCCCAGGATCCTGAGCCAAAGGCAGACCACTGAGCCACAGAGGCAACCCCCGCCGCCTTTTTTTAAGGAACTTCATTTGCTTCTGAAGCAGTTCTAGTATTTAAGGGTCATTGATATAACTAGTTTCTATATACTTCCAGGACCCCATCATACTTTTGATAGGTATCATTTTGTTTTTTCTTGGTTATTAGGATCTAATGTGGACTACTTGGTCTGCCCTCACACAAGGATTCTTTTACTTTCTATGATTGCCTAGAAAGGAAGTAGTTTTGGATGACATACACTTCTAAATACTGGCAGATTCCTAAGAGAAGTAACATCTACCTACTGAGACATCCAACATCCATCCATTTATTTTCGAACCCATCAGATTTAAGTTGCATACTGGCAGCAACCATGAGTTTTTGGTTCACCAGGGTAAATCTAATACCTACTCAGTGAATTTTCATATAGTAGACACTCTGCCCAGGCACTGTGATGGAAATTGAATTCTTCCTATAAATCGGTGCCTCTCAAGCAGAGATGATTTTGTTCCCCAGAGGACATTGGCAATATCTAGAAGTATCCTTGTTTGTCACAACTGGAGAGGAAGGGGGGTGCTATTGGCATGTAGTACTTAGAGACCAGTGATACTGCTAAAATCTTAAAATACACAGGACAGTCTCCACCCCTGAAACAAAGAATCATCTGGTGCAAAATGTTAATAGTGCCCAGGTTGGGGAAAGCCCATTTGAACAAAAGTCACACTCTTGCCAGAGTCTGCTATTAAAACAATGTAGCAGTAGGGGTGCCTGGTGGGTCAATTGGTTAAGCATCTGCCTTCAGCTCAGGTCATTATCTCTGGGTCCTGGGATGGAGCCCTGAGGTGGTGGGCTCCCCGTTCAGCGGGGCGTCTGCTTGTCCTGCTCCCTCTGCTCCTCCCCTTGCTCATGTTCTTTCTCTTAAACAAATAAATAAAATCTTCAAAAATTAATTAATTAATTTAAAAAATGACACAGCACTGCTGAATCAAGTCATTCCCCCACAACCCCCTATCATGCGATAGTAATGTGGAAAGATTCTAGGGAAAGCTTTCCTCTCTCCTATCCCACTGGTTTGTTGTTACTAGTCCTAAGCCAAGAATGAGTGTATTTTTTTCCCCTGAGTTTTTTTTTTTTAAGTAATCTCTACACCCAATGGGGGGCTCAAACTCACAACCCTAAGGTCAAGAGTTCAAGAGTTCATGGTTTATCAACTGAGCCAGCCAAGTTCCCCTTTCCCCTGAGTTTTTGCACACCTACATCTTCCCTATTTTTATTCCCCATCCCTGCTTCCTTGCTTGCACCTCATACAAAATGCAGTCAAGCTTCATAGGAAACAGGTGTACCCTGACCTCCTTTGTGGAGTTTCTATAAATGGCTTGGGAAAAAATGCACCCAGGGACCCAGGAGCATACACTGCCTACTCTTCCTCCTCCCACAAGCCCTCTCCTAGTGAACAAAAGGAACATCCTCCCTCCACCTGCCAGAGACTCAAACTTTTTGACCACACAAGCTGGATTGGTTTTACTCTCCAGTTACCTCAGTCACATGCTTAGGCAGTGAGGAAAGAACATCAGATTCCAAAAGATCAAATTTCCTGAAGAGACATATTGGGGGGGGGGGGGGGGGGAGGACAGAATGCTTTAATTCAGGTACAGCATTTCCTTTTCAGCAAAGGTTTTTGTTTTGTTTTGTTTTTCTACAGTGAGAATGAAAACAAGCCGAATTTAACCAAATGTTAGATGTTTGTGAGTAAATTTATATTTTTTCCCTTCTGTTGTTACAATTTCTGTCAATTTGAGAGGAAAAAATATATCTAAGAGGAGGGTTTTTTCCTTAAGGAGGTTAATCAGGATTAAGCAAATTAACTGCTTTTATTCATGTACCACGTATTTAACAAGCATTTATTGTACATCATGCTCTGTGCCAGCCCTACAAATACAAAAATGAAGTACAGTCCCTCTTCCCAAGGAGCAATATCAGCTACTAATTTAACATTTTAATATGTATTTTTTTGTTAAAAAGTTTAGAGTTATAGAGAGAAGATATTTGCCTAAGATGTATCTGATAAAGAATTGTTACCCAAAATAAACAAATAACTCTTTTTTTAAAGATTTATTTATTTATTTATGAGAGAGAGAGAGAGAGAGAGGCAGAGACACAGGCAGAGGGAGAAGCAGGATCCATGCCGGGAGCCCTAAGTGGGACTCGATCCCGGGACTCCAGGATCGCGCCCTGGGCCAAAGGCAGGTGCTAAACGGCTGAGCCACCCAGGGATCCCACAAAGAACTCTTAAAAGCCAATTACAAACACTATATACAACCTAATTCTAAAAATGGGCAAGAGACTTGAACTGATAAAGGAAGAGAGACAGATGTCAAATCAGCGTATGAAAAGATGCTCCATGGAAAAAAGAAAAAAAAATGGAATAAAGGAGAATGGAAAAAAGAAAAAAAATGGAATAAAGAAAAGATGCTCCACCTCACTGTAATTAGGGAATTACAAATTAAAACAACGATATGCCACTACAGACTTACAAGAATGGCCAAAATCTGGAACACTGACAACACCCAATGCTGGTTGAAGATTGGAGCAACAGGAACTCTCGTTCGTTGCTGGTGGGAATGTGAAATGGTATAGCCACTGCTGACCACAATTTGGGGGCTTCGTACATAACTAGACACAAGTCTTACCAACACAACCCAGCAATTGTGTTCTTTGGTATTTACAAAAAAAGAGTCGAAAACTTATGCCCACGTGAATACCTGAACACAGATGTTTATAGCTGCTTTCTTCAGCATCTCCAAAACTTAGAAGCACCCAAGATGTCCTTCAGTGGGCAAATGAATAAATAACACCCATGGTATACTCAGAAAATGGAATATTATTCAACACTAAAAAGGTTGAGTTGCTTCATTCCTGCATTTGTACAATATGGATGGCTGTGCTTGTGCCCATCAGACTGTGGGTGAAGGATTGAATGGGCAAATATCTCTAAAATGTTGGCACAGGATGACAGTTAAGTAAGTAAGTATTTACTGCTACTATTATTGTTACTGTTATTTTTGTTGTTCTTGCTGTTATTGGTTTGGAAGAGTGAAAGATAAGGTAAGGAGGAGAGAGGCAAAACCATCTACACCCACACAGATTACTATGTCTTCTGATCCTAGACTATTTTGTTACTATCATTAGCCAAGATCTCACATTGTCAGACCCAACTTAACCAGATTAAAAACTCCTAAAGAAAAAAGAAAAAAAAAAAAAAAACTCCTAAAGAGCCCCCACTTAGTTCTCTTCCCTCTGAGATGCTACCAGTAACCTGGAGATGGAAGCTCTCCATTACTGTAGGGAGCAATCAACTCTGTTCTGTCTTGCAACCAGATTGTGTTGGTGACATTTTCTGGAAGCCAACATTTAAGAACAGGCAGCGTGGAAAGGGACAATGCTCCAGGTGAGAGATGGAAAGGAACTGAGCTGGGCTTGAGGACAAGAGGAGAGAACTTGAAAAGGCACTGTTGGAAGAGAGATCTTAGTGTCTGGCTGGAGGAAAGTTGGAAACTCAGGGATGCCTCTTGGGTTGGTAACCTCAGTAACTGGATATATCATAGAAGGGTTTTCCAAAGTAGAACCTGCAGTGTAATTCACTGCCTGCACTGATATGCATGCCATCATTGGAGCCAGCTGGGTTGTCCTGATTTCTCCCCATCCACCAACTCTGCCCACAAAGACCCCCTCAGAGGTGGGAGTTTGAGTTGGGCTTCTCAGTTTGCATGAGAAGATGTCATCCCCCTGCCATGCTCCTGCTCCCTTATCATTCTCTCTTACTCGAGCCACCCCTCACTGCTCTTCTTTCTCTGTGCCTACTCCAGGCCAATTTCTAGTGCCAATACCCAGAAAATATAAATTCCACTCTCAAAGCACTGATGTAGATTTTCCTGAAGATTTGGAGGGTAAGACAAAGGTTCCATGACCAGCTCATCCTGGTTTTAGCATTTGAGGTCCTGGCTCTGGGCGCCTCCTCAGTCCTAGGCAAAAACCCAGATGGCTGGTCACCTGAGATCAAGAGGGGTAAGACTCCCTTTATAGCCTCCCCTTGCTTTCTCCACAGACTGTCGGCCTACCCACCACCCTGCCCCCAACAATGCTCTGTGGTCTTTGAAGCTTGTACCTCCTCCTCTCAGATTCTTCAGCAAAACCCAGCTGTGTACAGAATTCCCTCAGCAACACCAAAGCCAGCCCTATAGGCCTACCAGGCTCACCAAACAAGCTTCTGGTTCCTCACAGTCCTGAGACTACCCTTTCTGGTGTGTTTGGGTGGGTGTATTAGCTACATCAGCTAGAGAAGCAACACTTGCCTACTTAGATGGACTCCATCTCTGGAAATTAGAGTTTGATGCCTACCATATATTTTATACCCAAACCTTTCCCTCTCAAACTTCCTAAGCTTTAGAGTATTAAGACTGACCACACCTATTGAAGCTATTCCCTTTTGTGGCTTCCAGATTCTTTTCTCTGGCTTTTACCTTTAGGACTATTGTGACTCAGGGTTTCTCACCCGCCTCTCCTCCTTGGCGTGGCTCTCACTGGAGTGATGTTCACCACACTGTCCACTTCTGCTCTTTCTCTTCCTCACTCCACGTGCTCGTGGGGGTGATTCAGCCAAGGCTCAAGAATTAATTCTTCTTGCTTCCACCTTTTATTCCTCAATGTGTTCATGTGTTTAAAGATCAAAGAAGCACTACACTCAAAGTAGGGCAAGGTCTGGGGAAGGAGATAGAATGAATCTTCAGATGGAAAAACAGATCAGATAAAAACTTTTTGCTTTAAAAAAAAAAAAAACTTTTTGCTTTATCAGATGCCATTTACTACAGGTTCATATACTTCTTTGGCTCCTTTGAAAACAGGTCAAGACTAGCATGTGCTCTCAAAGTGGCTGTGAAGTGAAAGATGGTGCTAGGTGCCTGGAATGTGTAGTAAGGAAATGCTGGATGAAGGTTAGCTGTTATCATTAGCTAAGGGACATATTTGAAGGAGCATGTTTCTTTGGGTGGGGAAGTACAGAAAGCTTCCCCAAAAGAAAATATTTCTCCTTTTAAGAAAGTTAAATGAGGGATCCCTGGGTGGCGCAGCGGTTTGGCGCCTGCCTTTGGCCCTGGGCGCGATCCTGGAGACCTGGGATCGAATCCCACATCAGGCTCCCGGTGCATGGAGCCTGCTTCTCCCTCTGCCTGTGTCTCTGCCTCTCTTTCTCTCTCTCTCTCTGTGACTATCATAAATAAATAAATAAAATTAAAAAAAAATTAGATTCATGTTTAAAAAAAAAAAAAAAAAAAGAAAGTTAAATGAAAAAATTCTGACTGGGCCAAAAAAGTCTACTAATAAGTCTGAGGACAAAGAGAGTAAGTTCTATATACCCAATATACCCAGTTAGTGTTTAGGCTAGTGATTAGTTTTGCAGAAATAAATCTTTAAAAATATCCCAAAACACAGAACACATTTTTTTTTTTTTAAGAAAAAAATTGGTTTCTGTGTCTTAGCTGATCTTGAAGGTAATTGAGCCTTTCCATGAAATGTACCAAATTCTTGGGTTAAATAGGCTCCTCCTTCTGCACTGGTACTCTGCATCCAAGTTCCTCCCACGATTGATCAGATGTGCAGCTGGATGACACCAGAGTCTATTTTCAAGTTGCATTGGTATGCAGCTAAAGAATTAGACCAATTAAATGATCATTTATCTGGCATCAGATAACGAAATTCCGTACATACCTTCAAAGGCATTGTAGGCAAAACTGGTGCCAATCTAGATGTCCTGGGATCTTGAAGCCAGGCTGACAGTGCCCTTATAGGATCAGTTAAGTTAATCTTCTGGTTAGTGCTGCGTAAGGGTTTTCTCCAATCAGGATATACAGGTAAAGTGTCTTACAGGGCTTCCCGGAGGACAGGGCTTTGGGACACATTGTTGAGCACCGAAGCTTAAAGCCAAAAACATTTCTGGGTTAAAGAGAAATGGGGAGAAAAGAGGGCTCCTCCCTCCCTCCAATAAATGCTGGGGGTGAGGATCCTTAATAAGATTCCGTGAGGCAAACTGTACATGGAAAATGCTCCAAATAACTTTTTGGCAGGCAACAATTTTATACACCTGGAAGGAATTGCTCTCAAAATATAAAGATGTGATATTTCAGGGAAATTCTGAATGCTCCTTTGTGTTCAATATCATTTTTTTTTCATAATTGAGATCATATATATAGCCTCCAGTTTACTTCCCTTAACCTATAGTAATTTGCCATGGCACTAGGTATACTATAATTATATTCCACAATACCCCATCATATGAATATAAAAAAAATGCACATTTATTTCTCTATCATTGGAGATTTGTGTAATTTTACATTTCATCATAAATAAGGATATGGACTAACACTGCATTTAAATGTAGATCCTGATCACTAATAATTATGAAGGTGAATATTAAAACCCCCTTAAAAAAAACCCTGCTAATTTGGTATGTATAAAAGTTAAATTGTTTTAATTTGGATTATTTGTATTGAATATATATATATATATTTTTTTAAGATCTTATTTATTTATTCACGAGAGACACAGAGAGAGAGGCAGAGAGAGAAGCAGGCTCCACGCAGGAAGCCCAATGCGGGACTCCATCCCAGAATTCCAGGATCACGCCCTGAGCCAAAGGCTCAACCACTGAGCCACCCAGGTGTCCGGAATATCAGTATTTCATAATCACCATTTATACTTCATCTTCTATGGGTTATAACACCCTTTGTTAATTTTACTCTTGGCATTTTAGTGCTTCTAAAAGATTTATTAATTTATTAGGGGTAATGAGGAGAGACCACCCTGCTCAGAGGAGCCTGATGTGGAACTTGATTCCAGGACCCCAGGATCACCTAAGCCAAAGGCAGATGCTCAACCACTGAGGATGTCCCTCTGGCTATTCTTTTTTTTTTTTTCTTGGTGATAAAAATATTCTAAAGCTAATTTCTATTAAAAACCATTAAACTGTACATTTTAAATAGGTGAATCGCATAATATATGATTTCTATCTTACTAAGCCTTTTTAAAAAATATTAGAATAAAATATTTCCATATTAAAGTATTCAGCCTCCCTCTTTCTAGCAAGTTTTCCAATTTTGATTGCCTTTTGCTTTCTCATATTCAGAAGATACATACTTTTAGTTAAATCTATAATCTGTTTTTTAAAGAATCTGGAAAATTCCATCACATGCAGATCATCACTGGTATGTTCATCTAGTTTATTTCATTTTTAATCAATCTGGATTTTGGTGGTTATGAGGCTTTAATCAGTGTTCTCCAATATGGGCTTGTTGAATAAAATAAATTTGCCTTTCCCTTCCTGTATTCTGAAGGTTCTGTTGTCGAAAACCTACCCCCATGCTTCAGAACCCAAATTTAACCTAAAGACAGAATTTGGGATTAAGAGGAAGATAGTTTTATTGCTTTGCCAGGCAAAGAAGACTGCAGCGGCCTATGGCCTTCAAAAATTGCAAGCCTACCCAGAGGAAAGAGCTGAAATCAAGAGTTGGACACTTAACTGACTATGCCACCCAGGCACCCCTCCTAGCTATCCTTGCACATTTTTTCTCTCAGATGAAATTTAGAACAATTTTACTAACCTTTGAGAATATGTTTAGACTTCCATTTAGCAGATGGACTGCTTTGGGAAAGGTCATGTTTGAAATATTTGTCTTTGAGTGCAATGTAGTTTTCCACTATACAAGTCTATTTGTCTTACACACATCTTATGTTCAAACATTTTACTGAGCTTGTTGCCATGATGAATAGTAACATAATCCATTTATATTTTAAAACCATTATTTTTAAAATTTTTTAAAATTTTTTATTTATTTATGATAGTCACACACAGAGAGAGAGAGAGAGAGAGAGAGAGGCAGAGACACAGGCAGAGGGAGAAGCAGGCTCCATGCACCAGGAGCCCGACGTGGGATTTGATCCCGGGTCTCCAGGATTGCGCCCTGGGCCAAAGGCAGGCGCTAAACCGCTGCGCCACCCAGGGATCCCTAAAACCATTATTTTTTGCTCGAATATGGGAAACCTATTAATCTTTGAATATCTGGTTATATTGGTTAATTTTATAAAAATCCTAATATATTTTGGGCTTTCTATTTGGACAAAAATATAATCTGCAGTAATGAAGTTTTTTCTTCCCCAATAGCTCTAAGTCATTTCTAGTTTCAATCTTATTGCATCAAAAATATTAAATCAATATTCTGATGATAAGCCCTGAAAACTTTAAGAAAGCACATATTAAAAATTAAATCTGCTGAGTGAAGTAAGTCAATCAGAGAAGGACAAACATTGTATGTTCTCATTCATTTGGGGAATATAAATAATAGTGAAAGGGAATATAAGGGAAGGGAGAAGAAATGTGTGGGAAATATCAGAAAGGGAGACAGAACGTAAAGACTGCTAACTCTGGGAAACAAACTAGGGGTGGTAGAAGGGGAGGAGGGCGGGGAGTGGGAGTGAATGGGTGACGGGCACTGGGGGTTATTCTGTATGTTAGTAAATTGAACACCAATAAAAAATAAATTAAAAAAAATTAAATCTTTGGCAAGCAAGCTTATAAAGGATATATATTAAAATTTTCAAGTTATTAGAGCAAGATCTAAGGTTAATCAATATTGTCACTCTCTAGAGTGTGTTTCATCTAAATTGAGGCCAAAGAGCACCAGAAGGCTTTAACAGATCAATTGGGAGGACATTTGAGTGGGCACTTGATATTTTTTTTTTGAGGGGGCTCCTTTCCCTCAGTTGCATCCCCCCACACACAAACCACAGCAAATAGCAGATCTTTAGTATTTGTGGTCATTGATATGGAACTGACTGGAAAACTGCCCTCCCTCACCCCTCCCATCAACAGACACTGCATTCTTCTAAAGGCCCCCGTCTGAATATTTTGCATCATCTGTGTTAAATTTTTTACCACTGTCACACCCTCTTCCTCTCAGACATTTCTGCCTGGAGAATTGATGTTTTTAATCAATACTCATATACAACACTGCTTGATTACAAAATATCACATCAACTACTAAATCTGAGTGCTGGTAGCTAAGGAAAAAGAATAATTTGTGAGACAAGGCATTGATTTCTAAATGGTTGATTTTAATAGTGATATGACTAGTTACAAATGCATTCAGTCATGCCCACAATCAAAAGAGTAAAACCTATGGTAGCCCCACTTGCCATGAAACAGTGTTTCATTTGTTTTGTATTTAACGTAATGAGAATTAACTTATTTTCTAAGCAAACTACAACAATCCAGTTTAATGGACCCTACAGTTTTAATAAATTAAAACATGGTTTCCTCTTCCCCTAAATAACTACAAAAGAACATCTACTTACATTAGAGTGAACTGTATTTGACGAATGATACAAATCCAAGTTTGGAGACAATAATGCTTCTGTAGGGGAAGCAGATTTTGCTGCCCCAAAGTTTGCCTCTTTGGCATATTCGATTTTTAAGTTGGTTATTTTTTTTCATAAATATTTATTTACTTGAGAGAGAGAGAGAGGGATGGAGCTCACATGAACAGTGGGGAGAGGGAGAAAATCTCAAGGAGAGTACAGAGCCTGATGTGGGGCTTGATCTCACAACTCTTGAGACCATGTGACCTGAGCTGAAATCAAGAGTCAAAGTTTACCTTACTGAGCCACCCAAGTACCCCTATGCTGATATTTTTTTTTTAAAGAAACTACAGACACAGAAAACTCTGAAAACTGAGAAGTTACCCTTTTAGGAGACATTTATATATACAAGAGAAATCTCCCTTTAAAGGTGTCTCCTTCGATACCAAGAAGAGGAGGACTCTAAATCTCTAGAAACTTATCAATCGAAAAGGCATGGATTTAAATCTGCATAATAACCTTACCTTGGTTTATTGTTTTGGTAACCTCCCATAATGCCCTCTCTACCCCCAAAACCTTTTGTCTTTAACTAGAGCTGATGTTTAAGGCAATGGCATCAGTCAGGAACTTACTGTTTACTTGGGTCTCTGCCATGTACACAGAAGGTACACGTTATTTATTAAACTTAGTTTGATTTTTTTCTTTTTTTTTTTAAGTAGGCTCCATGCCCAATGTGGGACTCAAACTCATGACCCCAAGATCAAGAGTTACAGGCTCTACTGAGCCAGCCAGGCACCCCTCTTTGACTTTCTCTTGTTAATTTCTCCTTACTTGGTCTCATGTCAGTTTGATTCTCAGGCCAGCTAGGACCTTACTGGGTAGACTAAAATTTTTCCCTCCCCAACAATTCACATTTGCAAAGCTTAACAGTCTTTTTTACTATGGTGTGGAAGAGCCTAGGTTAATTGCCTATAGAACTGTTTTTGTTAACTCTTGCTCTTTGTAAGTAATATGTTAATCTGATGCAGTATGTCATTAACTAGAATAAAACTTCCATCTCAAAATTGCAGTTTGTTTTGTGAATGAATCCTAATAATTTCCTACATAAGACCCTAAGTGACAGTAAAAGCAGTGTTTAATAACTGACATATAGGAAACAATTTAAATAATTTCTATATCTTTCTCAAAGAACTTGCATTTTTGCTTCCTTTTGAAACCATCTTTTTGGTTCTTCAAATTGCTTGTCCCAATAGTATGAATTTTATTTTATTTTTAAAGATTTTATTATTAAGTAATCTCTATACCCTGAGATCAAGATTCGCATGCGCTACTGACTGAGGCAGCCCATCACCCCACGTCCCGGCAGTATGAATTTTATTTGCTTTAAGTTATGCTAAAATGTACAAAAGGAAGTCACAATAAACAAATTCTATATAATCCCTGTAATAGACATTAGCAATAGAGTAATGTTCAGACATGTCCCACCAAGTGCCATTTAGAATACTGAAGTACCACTGCTATATAGAAGACAGTAGGTCCAGAGTTTTAGTGGGGTACTTCGGAAGTGAGACTCTAAAGTCTTATTTTTATATCTTTGGTGGAGAAAAATCTCTCAAAACCGCTCAATTTTAAATGCAAGTCAGATGCAGTCACACTATAATAAGAGTGTTGAAATAAATAACCTTGGATATTAATAAATCAAAGATAGACTTAATCTTCAATTTTGTTAAATTCCAAAATCCATATAATTTAAAGTAAATAGGGCACAATGTTAACAACCAGAGATTCCAGGTGAGGGTTATATGGTGTTCACTGTACTATTATTTTTAACTTTTTTGTAAATTTGCAAATTTTCAAAATAAATGAAAATGTGCATAAAACCAGACACCATGAATTAAGTAAAAATATAAGACATAGACACAAAGTATTTGTCAACGAATACCACTAATTTCAGAGAAAAAAAGGACTCATCTATAGATAAAATCTCCTGCTAAGAGAGCATGGGAGAAACATTTGACATGCATTAAAAGAGCAAACCGATTTAGAAGGCAAAAGAGAAGGCATTATCATCTTATGCCCTCATGGACATTATCTTTGAGTTTTCAGAGTATGTTTTTCTTGGCCCAACAATGTCTGTCCTAATCATGCAAAGCACAGCAATCTACTGACTTGCATGTTTACACACGATGATAAAGATTTTAAAAATGTGAAAATTTCATTCAGGAGGGTCAGCACAACAAAGCTCTCTCCGTAAAATGAAAATGCTCTCTAACTTTAAGGAATAAAATCATTTTCTCAGTTGAGTGTCTGAAAACTGATAAAGCATCACATTTCCTGTTAGATCTCTGGCTGAATAGCATCAGCTTAGCAAAAGAGCACGTTTTCTTTTTTTTCTTTCTAATCTTCATTTACTTTGAGATAGGAGACAGCACAATGGCAACTTCAAATCATTTGTCTTTTGGTGGAAAAGTAGAGCAGAAGCCATAGGCTGTGAATATCAACACTGAAACAATCTGCCCCAAACCTGATGTTCCTCACGATTATCAGGCCTTCAAGTATGTATGTGGCACAGGGTTTGGGTCCCTCCTCATGGGTTCTGAGGAAGAAGGAAACTTACAATCCAAGGGCTAAACAACAACCAAGGGGCAGGTACCACGAAGAAGCAAGGATAACAGAAGCCAGCCAGTCCTTTGAAATAGAGGCACAGGTGACATTAAGTTGTCCCTGGGAAGCTGGGCATAAGTGGATCCAAAGAGCAATAGCCTTACTATCTGGAAATAGTACTGACTGCTAGAACATTCATCTAAGATCTCAGAAATTGCCCAAATAGGCTGCCTCTCCTCCAACTCCTCATGCCTACCTCCTCCTTTCTGTCTTAGATCTCCACTGCCCATACATACAACACTCTTTCTGTCTTGGGTCACATAAGAGAACTGAGGCAGTATTCTGGGGAATTATGGAAACAAGTTTTTATACATCTTGATAGCAGGGTCTGAGGAGATGAGGGTGGGGGTGAGTAGAGACAAATACTTGGAAAAATGGAATTTCTCTGAGTTTCTCTGTAATTTATAATAATAAAGATATCTCAACTTTTTAAATAACTTAAGATATCTTTTCTAATAAGATGATTCATAGAATCAACTAAGCTAGACAGTGCTACTTTTTTGTTTTTGAAAACATATATACATTGTTAGAAGCGAAAATCAGAAATATTCACATTCAATCAAGCTCATTTTTTCAAGTTCCCTGAGACAATGCATACTGATATGCTACACAGCACAATGTTACAGCAGAAAGTAAATTATTTACAAGGACCATTTAAAGTCAAATTTCTATTTCACCAAATAAAACCTGCAAGATAAATTACACCCTTACAATTGGTTGTTGCTGCAAATTTATTCAAACTAAGAAAATTGTCATCATTAAAGCTCTCAAAGTAATTTTGGTACAGATGAAATCTTAGTCATTTTGTTAAGTCCCTGAGTTCTTTGAACAGGCTGGTTTTTGCATTCAGCCTCTTCCCCAGCCACCTGAGCCAGCGCCCCCTCCCCGCCCCCCAGCCCAGTGCCTCCCAACCTGTCACGGCCCCTGCTAACTCTAGGTCAACATTTGATGCTATAACCTTTCTAACCCACTGTGCTCCGCAGAAACCACAGTTTCGAGGACATTTCTAATTGGAGTCCCCAACCCAAAGAGCGCCCCTTATAGTTTCTCTGATGTTTGTTTATTACTGGGCAGAAGAATCAGGTGGGGTGTATCCCATGCACGTGTCTTCTTATTTCTAACGTTGCCCAAAATGAACAGTCAGTGTTTTAATGTCTCCAGGGCTTTATGCCTCAGATGCTCATCTAAACACTGGATGGCAAAGAGGTCAATGTCTGTGTCAAACTTGTTGGCAAACAAGTGGTGCTTGCGTAGCATCCAGTTCAAGTCACCTGCTCCGAAAACACACACAGAACGCACATGGACCCCACTGCACGGTGGGTAGGGGGCACCCTTAGAGACATCACCTTCAAAGTACTGCCATTTGACAAACCTTGCGATTGCATGCATGTCAGACATGTCATACTTCTGGCTTAAGGACAGCGAGCCTGGGACTTCAGGGATCCTCTGAATAGTGGCCCAGAGGTACTCATCAGGGCTGTATGTGTCTTTTGCCCACTCCATAAACTTTTGGATTTTTTCATTCTTTAGCACATATTCTACATACTTCCTACTGACCACAAAATAAGCACTGCCTGAAAATAGAGGTGTTTCAAGAGGTGGATGCATTTTGTCAGTCCCTGTGTTGGTCAGCTTTCCATTAACAACTGTAAAATGCTTTTTCCACCTTTCTTTTTTGTTGGATGGCATTCTCTCAGTTTCTAGGTTGTTTTCACCCATTAGCGATTTGAGCTTCCGGACAATTTCCAAGTTGGTTTTGATAGGAAAATCCATGCCACAAAGATTTATCAAGTACTTCCAGTCTGCACTCATCCTATGGAGGTCCTGCATGCAGTTGAGGTCAGCCTGAACTCGACTCCATGAGGCATATACCACACTCTCTAGCTGACTGGCCACGAAGATGTTACTGAAGCAGGACGCAATGCCAAGCACGGCAGCCAAGAAGGAATCCTCGGATTTTTTGTCCACGTGAATGCAGTAGAAATTCTGAGGCATGTAGATGGCCCTCAGGAGCCTGTCAAGCATCTCAATTTTGTGATGAACTACTATAGAATATGCTATGGGAAATTCTGCTTCTTCTTTACTAAGGGGTTCCATGATGTATTTGCGCCTCTTGATGAACGAATTACAATCTCTGGTCATGTTTATATAGTCACTGGTTGTCCACCGAGGGCGCTGCCTAAACTTCACTGTTAGAATTTCAAGCTGTACCTTTTGGATTTCATCTACATCACCCTGTAAAACTTTGGTACAATTAATATTACTGCTAGGATTCTCTCCAACCAGCTCCAAATGTCCAACACTTACAAATTCGGGCTTCTGATGAATTCGCAAAACAGAGAAGGTGACTACGGAAAAAACAAGAAGCAGGCAGTAGTATTTCGTGGGATAAGAGAAAAGTCTCCTCCGCAGCAATGTTCTCAGCATTTCAAACAATTGGGGATTACTCTATTAAGGGCAGTCTTCTAGGCTTTAAGCAGTCATGATTTCTCTTCTGTCGTGGCCTTGAGAGTTGTTAGTTTGCATTTAGCAAAACTGCAAAGGCATCCTGAAACAGAGAACAGAAATAAAACAAAACAAAACAAAAAACAGAAAGAATGTATATAAATACAATTTTTTACAACATCTTCTCAGGTTTAAAAACTATTCTCTTTGCTATGAGGTCAGATGTTCAAAACAGAACCAAATTGGTCAACAAGAGAGTAGTGTTCTAGGAAACCCACAGTCTGTAATATTAATACCATATTATTAAGAAAGAATACAAGGGGGGCAGACTGGCCTTGCTCAGTCAATGAAGCATGCAATTCTTGATCTTAGGGTTATGAGTTCGAATCCTATATTGAGTATGGAAGTTGCTTAAAAATAAGTTCTAAAAAAAAATAAAAAAACAAAAAAAAAAGGATGTGCTGAAATATCCTACATCTTATCTCTCAGGAATATTAAGGTACAAAATCACAGTTGAAGACCTAGGCTACAATTATTTAACTCTCCACAGTTGCTGAGGTGAGTTTTTGCTCCTGTGCTGGTTCTAATTAGCAGCCTTTGCCTTGAAATCTTTACCAATCTGGATTCATCTGGACACATCCATTATTATCCATAAGTTGGCATCAGCAGCCCTACATATTGGAAGAGATCAGCTCCATTCTGCTCTTCACCAATTTGGGACTGGAGGTGCTCTAAAGGAGAAGTTCAAAAATAGCTGTGACTTCTAAGAATCTCAGAAGAAAAAGCAAGTAAAATGATTTTTCAAATTAAACTACGAAGGACTGGCTGAAACCAAGCTGGATTTGAGTCTGTTTCGTATCTTAGTTTAATTCCATACCAGGCACCGCAGGAAGAGAAGACATACACAATCAAAAATAGAGACATAGCCTTGTATTTCCTGAATTGTTTTTTAACAGGTTATGATAATTAATGCTTGTGAGAAATAACAGTTGTATACAAATTATAAGGTATGACAGACCAGTTGTCTATATTCAAATGAGGAACCCAACTCATTTTTACTATGTTTATAAATATTACAAAATAGATTATTTTCAAAAATCAATTTTATAACTTGGAAATTGGTACTATAACTAATAAATGCTACTTTTCTCTTTTAAGATTTTATTTTTAAGTAATCTCTACACCCAATTGAGGCTCAAACTTACAACCCCAAGATCAAGAGTCCTATGCTCCACCGACTGATTCAGCCAGGCACTCCCAAGTGTTACTGTTCTAACAAGAAAGTCAAATACCATTGATTATCTCCATACCAGATATACAGGGATTTGAAAATAATTTTTTATTTTTTTATTTTTTTAATTTTTTTAAGGATTTATTGATTTATTTATGATAGACATAGAGAGAGAGAGAGAGAGAAGCAGAGACACAGGAGGAGGGAGAAGCAGGCTCCATGCTGGGAGCCCGACGTGGGACCTGATCCCGGGACTCTAGGATCGCACCCTGGGCTAAAGGCAGGCACTAAACCGCAGAGCCACCTAGGGATCCCCCTGAAAATAATTTTTTAATACGAGGATTAACACTAGAACTTTTAAATATTTAGTTAGGAAATAAATTGTGAATATTAATAATACAAATAAAATAATTGGCCATTATTGGTATAGAATAATGTCATGAAAAGTGCTTATTTTTTTTTTTTTTACCATTTAGAATTAAAGTCTGGCTCATTTAGTTCTCAGATTTCAGGTAACATACTGTGTTTGTAGAGTGCCTCCCATGCAGGCAGGTTTCTTATATGTACCAGGCATTCAGCAATGGTGCTATGTCCCATGAGGCTTTTTAAAAAATCTGTGAAATGAAAAGGGAAATGTGTGAAGGGATGTAATGCTCATTAAGTATACACACACTCAGAAAGCATGCTGGTGAGCTAATCCTATGTATTTACTTTTTTTTTTCTCAAAATTATGGCTGGTTCATTTCTCACTTTCAAAATTTCCTTCTCTCCAGTCTTACTTGTTTTTCTAATACTGGTTGTGTATTGCTAAATGTTTGAAAATATTTGCAATTTGGGTCAAACTTTTCCAAAGAAAACTCTAGCAGCATGTCCCAAAGTGGGTGCCAAGGAACAGTTTAATGGTTCAATACTATTGGAAAATCCAATATATTCTATCCCCACTGTGAAGATTCCCAGTGTTTATTGGCCCATGAAAGCCAATCTTGTAATTGAGTTAGCTGCTTATCTTGTCTTCTTCCAACTATCTTTTCCACCACCCAACTCCAAACCTGTATTAGCAAGAAACATGGGGAGATTCTGAAAAAATACTTAAGCATAACAGCCATTAAAACATCAGATCATAAAATGATGCCACTAAGTAGTACCCACTCCTTATTGGTTCAGACATTCAAAGAAATCTCTATCCAATCATTAGGTGATCCAGTATCCAAGCTAACTGAACAGAGACTTAAGTAGCCTCACACTACAAAGAAAGTAAACTTTTGAAAACTAACCTAGCAAAGTCACGAAGCAAACACAGCATCAACAACAAACCACTATAGGATTTGCCTTTTTGGACAGGGCCGGGGCAGAAGTCCGACTTCCAGAGTTGACACATTAGAAAATGTCCTTTTTCTTTCTTTCTTTTTTTTAGAGAGTACATGGTGGTGGTGGTGGTGGGGGGGGGTTGCAGTGGGAGGGGCAAGGAGAGAGAGAATCTCAAGCAGGCTCCAAACTGGGCACAGAGTCTAATGCAGGGCTGGATCTCATGGCCTTGAGTTGAAATCAAGAGCTGACGCCTAACTGACTAAGCCACCCAGGCATCTCTAAAATGTCCCTCCATAGGGGGACACTCAGGGGTTGAGCGTCTGCCTTCAGCTCAGATTTATTAATACCAGGATTAACACTAGAAATATTTAGTGTTAAGACTTTTAAATATTTAGTTAGGAAATAAATTGTGAATATTAATAATACAAATAAAATAATTGGCCATTATTGGTATTCTGGGGTCCTGGGATCAAGATCTGCATCAGGCTCCATGCCAGGAGCCTGCTTCTCCCTCTGCCTGTGTCTCTGCCTCTCCCGAAAAAATAAATAAAATCTTTAAAAAATAAATAAATAATAAAATGTCCCTTTAACAATAAAAAAATACAGGGCATGTCAAGAAACATGAAAGTCTGGCCCATATACAGGAAAAAAAGCACAGTAAGTAAAAACTGTCCCTAAGGAAGCCCAGGCATTGGACTTAACAAAGACTTTCAGCTATTATAAATATTTTCAAGGAACTAAAGAACTGAAAGTAATGAGAATGATATTTAACCAAATTGAGAATCTCAATAAAGAGATAGAAAATTATAAAGAAAAAAACCCCAACAGAAATCTGGAACCAAAAGTGCAATAAACTGAACTGAAAGTTGTCTAGAGGGGTTCAACAGAAGATTTAAACTGACAGAAGAATCAGTGGAATTGAGGACAGGTCAAGTGAGAATATCTAGTTGTGGGACAAAAAGTAAAGAACATTAAGAAAAATGAACAGAGCCTCGGAGAGGTATGAGATATTAAGCATTATCAACAGATGCATCATATAAGATTTCCTGAAGGAAAGCTGAGGGGGACAGGAAAGGGGGGGGAGAGAGGGCTGGATACGTACCATGAGAGGTAGAAAAAAAAATCTGAATAATGCTGAAAACTTCCCCAAATTTGATTTAAAAAAATTAACCTGCACACCCAGAAGGCACAATGAACACCAACTATGCAAAATGGTACAATCACTTTGGCAGTTTCTAAACAGAGGCTAATCTCTCAACATGGTGATCACATTCCTAGGTTTGTTTGATGGTCTAAGATACGGCTTATCCTGGAGAAAGTTCTATGTGTTCTTGAGAAGAACGTGTATTTGATGTGGGTGGAGTGTTCTACAAATGTCCATTAGTTGTTGGTTTATCGTGGAGTTCAAGTCTTCCGATTCCTTGTTGCCCTTCTTGATTACAAAATGTCTTTGTCTCTAATAGTTTTTACCCTAAAGTCTATTTTGTCAGCTCTTAGTATAGTTACTCTAGCTCACCTCGGGTATTTGTTTACATGGCACATCTATTTGCATTATTTTACTGCAACCTAATTGTGTCTCTAAATCTGAACCATATCTCTTGTAGATATCCTATCACTGGGTCACTTTTTAAAAATCGATTTTGCCAATCTCTGCCTTGTGATTGGAGGTCTTAGTCCATTTACATGTAATCTGCTATTCTGCTATGTGACCCAAACACACTGCCAAGCCTTCCTCGCCCAAAATCTACCGGACTTGGCAACTGTCTTAGCAATTATCTAGACAAAGTCCCTCTCTTGAACATTGATGCCTTTCTTGAAAGAACAGACTTCCTTGTGGATCCCACAATGAATATTTTTAAGTAGGAAAACACAACTTGAGACGAAATGGGAGAAAATAATTCTACCATGTGAAGAAACGAAAGTTAGTACTTAAGGCAATAGTTCTTCATAGGTGTTTTTTTTTAAATCAAAACCAAGAACCACAAGAATACTAAATTCTATCAATACTGAAAGTCAACTCTGATCTGTTCTGATGCTGGTACTAAGGAGAGCTGGTCAATGAAGAGAATCGAAAAAAAAGCATCAAACACACCCGAGGTAACAGTAACAGTCTCTAGAAGCGTTCCAACATAAAATGAGCAGTTCTATCTGGTCAGGACTAGGGTGCAGCTCACTGGAGTGGGAGGACAGACAAAATGTTCTCAGGCACAGTGAGAGAGGAGACAGCAAGTAAAATCCGAAAAGCAGAGAGATGAAAGGTAACTGATTAAGCAGACCCAACAATCCCAGACTGCCAGCAAGGAAAGAAAGAACTGGCTCTATTTACGCTATAAGATCTTCAGAAGAGTCAAGGAAATGGTGGCACAGATTTCGGAGGGTGAGGGGTGAGAGTGGCTGAAAACAAAATAAAACAAAACAAAACAGTAGTGGCTGGCAGTTATTTGTAAGCAGTTGTATCTCTACCCTGAAACCTGGCCAAGACCCAAGATTTAGTCTCTGTATGTTGGGGCACACCAGGCACAATTGAAAACAAGGTTTCCAACCAAGAAACAGCAGAACTGAGTGAACCCAAGGACAATAGGTATTGAGATCTCCTTCCCTATTTCCAGCTATCAGCTCCCAGAATTTCGCCAGCCACCCCAATGCAGGAGTTCATTCATTGGGGAATCCAACCAAGCCAAGACCTAAATATATTGCTTAAACTGGAAATTTCCCTAAACGTTCAAAGAAACACATTGTGTACGGGGAGAAGAAAATTAATAAGAAAAACATTGCATTCAATCAATAAGATTATATGGCCTGAAAATGGGCAAAACAACACTCCTGTCCCATATGCTCTTTTGCAATGTGACCTTAACATTCTCCAATCAAGACAGAGTCAAAATTTCTTTCCCCTTAGATTTGGACAACCTTGTGGCTACAATGACCAGGAGAGTTTGGCAGAAGTGACACTATTTGGGTGCCAAGTCTGGGTCATGTAAAACTATGTATGCAGCTTCCAACTGGTTGTTTTAGAAAATTTGCTCTCCAGGCGTTTCCTTTTGGAACCAGCTTCCATGTTGTAACAAGCCAGAGAGTCCAAGGTACCCAAGTCAACAGTCCCAGGTGAACCCAGCCTTCATTCATCCTAGTCCAGCTGCCAGACATATAAGTGAGGAAGCTACCAGATGACTCCAGCCCATGGTCACTCAGGTCTTCTCTGAATTCCTGACCCAAAAATGTGTGAGCAAAAAATAAAATGGAAATGTTCATGTTACTACATTTGGGGAGGTCTGCCTCATAGCAGTGACTCCAACAAATCAGAAACCACAAAAACAGAACACTTAGCAAATAAAAAAAGGGTCTTAAAACGTAACGACATGATAGGAAAAACTGTAAAGCTCAATGGCAGTGTTGGAAAATAAAGCTGAGGAAAACTCTTAAGGAGTTAAGCAAATAGGCAAACCAACTGATGAGGAAATTAGAGAAAAAAAAAAAATAGTGATTTCGAGAAGCAGACCAGGAGATCCACTATCTGGAAGAATAACAAGACCTCCAGAAAGAGAAAACAAAAAAAGACGGAAGGAAGAAATCAATTAAACGGCTAAAGATTCTTTCTCACAAAGAAGGAATGGTTTCCAGATTGAAACTCCTTGGAAAACCGATACAATGGGTTAAAAAAAAAAAAAAAACAGATCCACACCAAGATACACTCATGAATCATGAAATACTGAAAAAAAAAAAAAAAAAAAGAATATGACATGGGTCTCCAGAGGGGGAAAAATAAGCCCCATAGACAGGATTCAACAGCACAGTGTTTTCACATTTCATAGAAACCATCCACAAAAGACAGATAGGATAATGAGAACAGCATCAACATGCTGAAGGAAACTGAATGGGAGATGAGAATTCTTTGAACCTGATGAATTACTAAGTCAAGTAAGGGTCAAATAAAAAACATTTTACATCTTAAGACAGGTAAGGTCTCAAAATATCTACCTTTATGCACTTTATCTCAGGAAGCTACTAGAGGATCAACTCCATTAAAACTAAAGTACGGGGGTGCCTGGCTGGTTCAGTCGGTAGAGCATGTGGCTCTGAATCTGGGGGTTGTGAGTTTGAGCACACTCTGGGGGTAGAATTCACTTAAAAAAAAACTAACCTTAAGTATAAACTAAGAAAAGGGAAAACATAAGAATCAGAAAAGGTATATCCCAGGATGAGAGTAAAGGACTAGACTACAGCAAGGCTAACAGACAGGGGTAGCAGGCTGGGGCAGATGAGAAGGCTTCAGGGTGCCTGGGTGGCTATGTCAGGTCAGTTGGTTTAGCGACCGACTCTTGATTTCAGTTCAGGTCATGATCTCAGGGTCACGAGATCAAGCCCCGAGTCAGGTCGCGTGCTCAGTAAGGAGTCTGCAGGAGATTCTGGCCCTCCCCCATCTTGCACACACACTCTCCCTCTCTCTAAAATAAAATAGAAAATAGAAAAAAATAAAAATAAAAAGACCCCAGGAGAGATGTCTTCAAGATGAAACTGATAGAATAAATGATGAGAATAAGCATATTGAAAACTAACTTAAACAACTGGCAGAGTTTGGGTGGTGAATTCATAACTACACTGAAAACAAAGCATGTGAGAGAGGGTTCGGGTGATAATTATTGCCTCCAAAGCAATCAGACATGCAATGATGAAAAAAGCCATCTGGGTGCTCTGTGGCTTAGCTCTGAGGAGCAGCAGTCTTCATAATGTAAACATGATTTTCCCAATCGAGATTCACTGAAACCTTATTAGGAGGACAGAGCAATGGGAAAGATGGTTGTTGAAAGAAATGGGTTGTGTGCTTCGCCCAGCGTCACATAACTGCCCATGGGAGAGGCTCTAAATTCCGTGGCTGTTCCAAGCAAGAGGCCTCTGCCTAAGTGAACCCACCGCTTCAACAGCTCACAATGGTAAGGAGGGGACTTGCTACCATAACTACCAGAAGAATTAAGGTAGGGGACTGTTTCACCACGATAAGTACATGAGGAGATACATGTAAGGCAAGCCTAAAACCCAGTGATTATCAAATCTAGATTTCGGTTTGGAACATGTTAGGAAACTTAAGAAAATCTTATAATGGGGAGCCAGGGTGGCTCAGTGGTTGAGCCTCTGCCCTAGGCTCAGAGCGTGATCCCCGGGTCCTGGGATTGAGTCCTGCATTGGGCTCCTTGCAGGGAGTTCTTCCTCTGCCTGTGTCTCTGCCTTTCTGTGTGTCTCTCATGAATAAATAAATAAAATCTTAAAAAAAAAAAAAATCTTACAATGTAAAAACTAAGCACATGTCTCAGTTTTTTAAATAAACCGAATCCAAAAGGTGACATTCATCCCACATACTTGTTAGTTTCAGTGACTTTAGAGAAGTCTCACTACATACAGAAGAAAATTTAAAAAAATAAAATAAAATAAAGAAACGCGCTGCCTATGGCTCAGGCTATATTTTCCTAAATTCCTTTTTTAATAATAATAATAATAATTTTTTCAAAAGGCAAAGCAAGAAGAGGGAGGGAGAGAAAAATACATGTTTTATTAAAAACTAATAGGGCATAACATATTTAGACCTCAAAGTAGGATTTAACACATTCAGTCAATATGCATATCCATAGGCACACACCCCTAAGAACAATCAGGATTTTCCTGCTCAGCCTCTAATTATTCTCAAGCCTCTCGGATAAGGGGTAAGATAAAAAGGGCCCTGCACTGCTTAGCTTTGTTAGCCTTGGTGAAGGTTACAGCGGACAGGTGAGTCAACTGTAAAAAAAAAGAAAAGAAAGGGTGGATTTCAAAAAGGTAAACTCTTTTCTTCTCAACAATTCCCACCACAGTCATTCTGGTTTAAGTCCAAACAAAACTATTATACATAAGAATAATTCTCTCTGCCTATTGCCTATTGTTTCAGTTTTTTAATAGTGGAAATACCTTTTTCCTTAAAAAAAAAATGTGTGTGCACAGGTGCCCACACACCTAGGCAAGTATGTGCACATGCGTGTGTGCTCGCACAGGTGCGCATGAACACACAGCCAAGTGGGTCTGGGACCCCTTGTCCTTCTGCAGCAGGAAGCGCTAGCCTCTGGTCCCATGGATGCTCCTCCGGGACTCAATTTCACAGACTCCCAAGGACTATTATTCTGCACCCCAGAGACTGCTGTGACAGGAGCAAAATAGCCACTACTGTGATGGATGCTAAAGCTGTCCAAGATCTCAGAGGACCGTGACTCAAACCCCACCCTGAAGCAGCCTGGAGAAGCAAGAGGATGTGGATGAGATCTCAAGGCTACTTCCTGCCATTCGGGGTAGAGTCCTTTCTGTCACCTGGAGCTCCACGGCCTCACCTCACCTGGGGGAGTCTGGTCGCTCTGTCGCCTGGCTGCTGTCCATGACTCACGGCAGCACAGTACCCAGATTTTCTGAGGCGTCACATTAACGGCAGCTCCTGGACCCCCAGAGGTATCTGCTCCTGCAGACTGGCCAGGGAAAGCTCCTGGGATCTTGATTAAGAACATCGAGCTTGGGGCACCTGGGTGGCTCAGCGGGTTTAGCGCCTGCCTTGCCTTCAGCCCAGGGCGTGATCCTGGAGTCCCAGGATCGGGTCCCACATCGGGCTCCCTGCATGGAGCCTGCTTCTCCCTCTGCCTGTGTCTCTGCCTCTCACTCCGTGTCTCTCATGAATAAATAAATAAAATCTTTTAAAAACAAAACAAAACGAAAAACACCGGGCTCCACAGTTTAGGTCACTGTCTCCCAGAGCTCATTCCAGTTTTTGTGAGCTTCAACCACAGAAACATAGTCAACAGGGAAAACCTTCTCGGACAGACACTGGACCCTCTTTTTTTTTTTTTTTAATTTTTATTTATTTATGATAGTCACAGAGAGAGAGAGAGAGAGGCAGAGACATAGACAGAGGGAGAAGCAGGCTCCATGCACCGGGAGCCCGACGTGGGATTCGATCCCGGGTCTCCAGGATCGTGCCCTGGGCCAAAGGCAGGCACCAAACCGCTGCGCCACCCAGGGTTCCCGACACTGGACCCTCTTTGGAAAGGGGGCTTCCATATGAAATAAGATATTACAACTAAAGTCAGACGGTGTGACTGAAGGAGGTGAGGGCTGAAAGCACGGCTCTCTTCTCCAGAACCTGTATCTTCCAGGGCCAGGCACAGAATGTGCCACAGAGAATCACTCAGTTATGTTTGTTGAATGAAAATACAAGTTTCTTTCAAGGGGACCCCATGTTCCTCTGCTAAAAAACGTAATGAGCATCTCTCCTCTCTCCCTTCCAAAGCGTTGTTCCAAGTTCTCTGGACACGGGCTCAGGGAACCTGCATGAAAAATGCCAAACTTGCTAGCTCTCACGTAGGGGCAGATCTTAGACACTTCCTACATCTTGGCACTCTTGGGGAAATACGTGCTTTTCAAAACAATGTGCACTTATAACTCTGACTAAAACCAAGGCTACCATTTTTCTAGAATCTTTAAGGTAGTGATAAAATTAAGAGCTATAAAGGCAGCTGATCGGTTCTTAAACACAATGAATAAAAATCAGCATTTTAAAGCTCAGTAAGCGGAATGGTTATTGGAATTTCTTTTCTTCTGCTTCTACTTCTTTTTACAATCCCATGAGCTGTTTAATCCCGTACTTAAGCATATTCATGTATAAATTCAAAATATGTGGTATATAATTCATGAAAGTTTCTCAATGACCTGCTCCTAATTTTAAATTAGATGTAATTAACTAAAACCAGGTTTCATCTATGTGGTCACCTATAAAAGAGAAAAAAGGAAGGAAGAAAAGGAGGTAGGGAAAAAGGGACAGAGGGAAGAAGGAAGGAAGGGAAAGAAAAAAGGAAGATAAGAAAGAAGAAAGAAAGAAAAGAAGAGAGTTCTCTATGCCTGAATTAATGGCATGAAAAATTCTATAGACTTTTTTTTTTTTTTTCATTTATTCACTATATGACCCTGGGACAAAACTAACTCAGGCATTTCATTCACTATTGGAAATAGCACTATTGTCTGTCTCCTTTGCTTCCTCCCCTGGAACTACCACCAGGGACCTAAGTAGCTGAGGCCATTCCTGCCTCCAGGCTTGGCAGGCAAGATGCATTACACACCAGTTTCTCTGCCGCAGAACTGAAAGCTCGAAGTCCACCAAGAGGAAAAGAAAGGATCCAAAGCTTCCTCGATTACAGCTAACCTGAATCTTAAAAGATGAGTAGGATTTAGATAGTAGGTAATAGGAGAGAAAGGAGGCTGTAGAAAAGCTCTGTCCAGGGTGGCTCAGTCGGTTAAGTGTCTGCCTCCGGCTCAGGTCATGATCTTGGGGTTCTGGGATCCAGCCTCAGGTGAGGCTTCCCGCTGAGCCAGGAGTTGGTTTCTCCCTCTCCCTTTGCCCCTCCCTCCAGCTCATGTTCTCTCTCTCGGTCTCAAATAAATAACATCTTTAAAAAAAAAAAAAAAACAAAAGCTTTGTCCAGAAGCAGCAGCAGTGGGCCAGCTCTGTCCTGCCCACGACGGCCCCTCATCCATCAAGTGATCTTTGCTCAGTAATAATGAAAGTATGTGCATACGTGTGTGTGCTCACACAGGTGCACAGAAAGGCAGTAAATCTGGAAGAGTCAAATAGAGAAAAGTGCTCTGGAAATTTCCTTTGTAAATCTAAGGTAAACAGTAAGACCACAGAGACTAGACTTGATCTGTGGTTTGTTCTCTGAATGCTTGTCTTTTCCTTGTCCTCCACCTACACACACATGCACACATTCTGAATGTCTGAGACTAAAGACCAGTGCCCTTCATCTGGTTCTCTCTAGAATACCTAATGATAGCTCATAAGGGTGAAAGACCCAATAACTGGCTGGGCTTAGTCCTTTTCTCAAGAAGCTACATACATTTGTTAATGCAGTCAAAAAAGAGGTGCAGTGAGACACCTAGGTGGCTCACCGGGTCCTGGGATCAAGTCCTGCATTGGGCTCCCAGAGGGCAGCCTGCTTCTCCCTCTCCCTCTGCCTATGTCTCTGCCTCTCTTTCCATGTCTCTCATGAATAAATAAATAAATAAAATCTTTGAAAAAAGAAAGGAAAGGAAAGGAAAGGAAAGGAAAGGAAAGGAAAGGAAAGGAAAGGAAAGGAAAGGAAAGGAAAGGAAAGGAAAGGAAAGGAAAGGATGAGCGGGATGCAATGAGGGCACCAGCTGGGCCAGACACAATGCCATAAAGCATTCCAATGGACTTGCTCAGGGTCACTTCTCTTCCTCGTCAAGATATCTGGGTCCTTTAGCCATTGGAGTGGGTCCTGTGACTGAAGAAGCAGAGCTTGAAGACTCTGCCTTCAGCTCAGTATGAAAGCAAACATGGAAATGAGGAAATGTGGGAATATAGCTGGTGAATTCAAACAGGATCCTAGAATTATGTGCCCTTCAGACTTACAGTTGGGTTTTCCACAGCAGAAAAAATGTCCCACTAATCTCACCACTGTTAGTAGCCATGCTTTCTTGATATCCTGAAATCTCTTCAAATTTATAATTCAGGGGATCCCTGGGTGGCTCAGTGGTTTAGCGCCTGCCTTTGGCCCAGGGTGTGATCCTGGAGTCCTGGGATCATGTCCCACGTCAGGTCCCTGCATGGAGCCTGCTTCTCCTCTGCGTGTGTCTCTGCCTCTCTCTTTCTCTGTGTCTCTCATGAATGAATAAATAAAATCTTTTTAAAAAATTTATAATTTGGTGCCAGAAATATATATATGGGGGTGCCTGGGTGGCTCAGTTGGTTGAGCGGCTGACTCTTGGTTTCAGCTCAGGTCATGATCTCAGGGTCCTGAGATCAAGCCCCAAGTTGGGCTCTATGCTCAGTGAGGAGACTGCCGGATATTATCTCCTTCTTGCTCTCCCTCCTTCTGCTTGTGCTCTCTCTATATATATAATAATAAAATCTTTTAAAAAAATGCATATGAATTTAAAAGTTTCATACACTCCCTTGAAAGCCAAAAGAATGCCCATAATTGCACAAAAGTATCAGAAATAAGGCATTATACTAGTAATCAGGAAAAGCAAATGATAAACTGACCATGGGGTATACATACAGAGGACTACTACTCAGCCTTGAGAAGGAATGCCATTCTACCACATGTGACAACACAGAGGAACCTTAAAGATGTGCTAAGTGAAATAGGCCAGTCACAAAAACACAAATACTGCATGATTCCACTGATATGTGGTACATAGTCATCAAATTCATAAGAAATGGGAAGTGTACCAGAGGTTATTAGGGGCTGGGAGCAGTATGTGTGCAGAGGGAGAAGTTACAGTTTGTTGGCACAGAGTTTGTTTGAAATGATGATGAAAAGTTCTGGAAATGGACAGCAGAGGTGGATGTATATAATGTTACTGAATTTTCCCTGACATAGTTGTAACCTCCAGGGGTTTTTTTTTAAAACCTCTTTATTATGATTTTTAAAAAGATGCAGCTGGCTTATAACTAGACTAGACCTTTGGAGTAGGTGAGTACCAGTAGAAAATGTCACTTACAAAAGGCTTTATAAATTAAGAAAAGATAGACGTTAAAGGACATAGGTTACAAGAGCATTAGGAGGAGTGAACCAGGTTGTCTGAACACACAAAAAGGGGTCTTTTTGAGTTTAGTGTCATGAAAATGTGGGCATAAAGGACAAAGACCATCTGTCTGTCTCCATCTCAAAGACAGACTAGTGTGTCTTACTGCCTATGCGGCTTTAGTGTTATCCCAGTTTTCTTAATGCACCAGCAATGGCTAAACTAACTTTGAAATAGGAAAAGCTTGTCCTCTGAGGCAACAGAGTTCATGAGTAGAAGCGGGCCTTGATAGACTTAATGAAATATATCTACTTCTGCACGCATATGCGTGTACACACAGTTGTTTGGTGTTTTTTTTGTTGTTGTTGTTTTTAAAGAAATTTCAACCTCATTACCACTGCAGGACAAAATTGAGTACAAAAGATCTTATTGTTCACTTCAAAATTCCAGACTGAAGAGTAATAAACTTTTTCCTTTCATTTTTTAAAAAATCTAATACTAAGTAGTTTAGAATACTAAATAAAGCACCACAGTTTTATGGAAACAAACTTTTAGATTTGAACAGTATTTTCAAGTTTCTTTGGTCTATTAATTTTTAAGATGAGAATACTGGGGCACAGAGCTCACACGGTTAGTTAACCCACATGTCCAGAACAAATTATTTTTTTTAAGGTTTTATTTATTTATTCATGAGAGACACAGAGACAGAAGCAGACTCCTGCAGGGAGCCCCAGGCAGAAATCAATCCCAAGACCCCAGGATCATGACCTGAGCCAAAGGCAGATGCTCAACTACTGAGCTATCCAGGTGCCCCAGAACAATTCTTCAGTAGAAATAGCTTAACAATGGCCCTGGTTTCCACCACACCTGCTTGCTATGTAGCCCATAGGTCCTCCATTTTCTGAACAATCTCAATTTTAAATATTCTAGGTTTTGCTTCCTATGGGGACAGCTGGGTGGCTCAGTTGGTTAAACGTCTGCCTTCAACTTGGGTGGTGATCCCAGGATCCTGCTCAGCAGGAAACTGCTTCTTCTCCCTCTGCCATTCCCCCTGCTTGCTGTCTGTCTGTCTCTCTCTGTCAAAATAAATAAATACAAATCTTAAAAAAAGATAGAATAAAATAAAAAAATAAATGCTTCCTATGTCCCAGAAACCCTAATCCAAAAAACTAGATTCCTTTTTGTTTTTAAAGGAAATCCTAAAATTCCAGGTCATACCATGTTTCTGGATTTTTGGCTGGCTAATCATAATTGTCAGAGTGGATATTCCCTTTTATTTTACAAAAAATTATAAAGCTAAGCATTACCAAGAATGAGAAGTGCTCTATCATATTAAAATCCAGCACAACCTCTTGCTTATAGTCCCTTTCCTGAACCATCCTCCATGAAATCAAACCTCACTGGCTAGTGGAAGCCTCAGAGCAAAACAGCAGTGTGAAGTCAAACAGATGAGGCTATAAATCCTAACTATGTCATGTTCTAACGTATGATTTCAGCAAGTTACCTCATCTCTCCGAGGTTTGATTTCCTTGTCTGAAAAGTGGAGCTCATTGGGTTGGTGGTGATTCAAAAACCTATAAAAACCTATAAAGCAGAGACTATGGTATGCAGCTGCTGCTAGATCAACAGAACAGGTGTCATCACCATAACCTCCCATTTCAGCACTGAATTCCACATAATGCTGTCTCTGAACTGTTCCATGCATGTCCTCAGTGAGCTCCTGGTAATCTGACCTGGTTTCAGGCTCTTTGCCCACCCCTTCTACTCACATTGCTTCCTGGGCCTAGCACGGCTTATCAATTCGAAAAATGAAAGAAAGAAATGAAGAGTCGATGAGTCGTTCAAAATCCCTTCCTTCCCTCAAAGAAAGGCACAGCAGTAACTTGGATGTGCCTTCAAGCTCCAAGGGAACTGGAGTACAGTATTTAAATGCTCTCAATTATAGTGTGTTGGCAAGCATATCATGAATTCAAAGCCCCCTGTGTCAGGTGGGACAGAATGAGTGTCTGTCAAGAAACCCCAAACAACTGGCCTTGTACTGGGAGGTGCTCATCCTGTGTGCTGGACTGACCTTACCTTTCTGCACTTGGGGCTGTTCATCTGTGTACAAGGGCAGTTGGGTTCGGTCGGGGGTCCCCAACTCCTGAGTGATGCAGCACTCTGCTGCTCCTCAGCAGGTGGACTATGGACAGGGACAAGGGAAGCTGAGCCCCGGCCAGGTTAAGTGTCAGGTGTGGAGATAACAGGGTTGACCCTGACAAGACAGGTGCAGTACTAATAGGCTGCACTTGCTCAAGTGCGAGGACTTTCTTCCTTACGTTAACAGCTTTTGAAATTGAGAGGCACTTAATGCGGTATATGTTCACTACTATGGTGATCTTTTTTTTTTTTAATTTCCCTAAAATATTAAAAAAATATTAAAATTGATGGCGCTTTCACAATGGAAGTTATTGTGGGATTAAGGAGATTGCTTACATGAACACCTAGCAAGAACTTCATGCCAAGCATTTAAATACATTGTCCCAATTCCCGCAACCCTGTAAGTAGCTACTTTTTCCCTCTCACTTCACAGTCAAGGAAACTGAGGCTTTAGTTTGCTTTGAATACAACCATTTGCTCCAGTATACTAGCAGGGAAGAGGTGAGATGGAGTTCAGCCCAGGGCTGACTCCCCAGAGGGGAGAGAGAACAGAGAAGTCTCACTTTCTGGCCCAAAACAACACTGGATCCAGTTATTAAGAGCTTCGGATCATACCTTGCCCTACCTCCTAACCTTCCAAATGTTCCTGCAGGTGTCAATATGACAAACTCTCCTCCTGAAGGCTTTAGCCCTAAGATATAGGGACCCATGTGTGATCTGAGACCTAACCACTCCCTTGAAGCAGATGCATAAACTTGAGTGACAAACTTGATCTAATGTTTTCATTGTACCTAGATTACACTTAGATATATTTATTGAATTTGAAAATATTACCAAAGCTGGGACACCTGGGTGGCTCAGCGGTTTAGCGCCTACCTTTGGCCCAGGGCATGATCCTGGAGTCCTGGGTTCAAGTCCCACATCGGGCTCCCTTCATGGAGCCTGCTTCTCCCTCTGCCTGTGTCTCTGCCTCTCTCTCTCTCTCATGAATAAATAAATAAAATCTTAAAAAAAAAAAAAAAGAAAATATTGCCAAAGCCAAGAATGAATTCTCTATGTAATGACACAACAAAAAGTTTTGTTCTTTGTTTTTTTAAAGATTCCATTTATTCATTCACAATAGACATACAGAGAGAGAGGCAGAGACACAGGCAGAGGGAGAAGCAGGCTCCATGCCAGGAGCCCGACATGGGACTCGATCCCGGGACTCCAGGATCGCACCCTGGGCCAAAGGCAGGCACCAAACCGCTGAGCCACCCAGGGATCCCAACAAAAAGATTTTTGAGATGAGACAGTATCCAGAGAGGAGCTGCACTCCAGTATGTATAGAATAAACCCATTAAAAACAAACAAACAAACAAGGTTCCAAATATACTATCTGTATGCACTGGAAAAATCTGAGAAGCATACAGAACCAAAACTATTCAGTGATCATCTTTTTGTTTGAGGGCAGGGTATTTACTCTAGCAATTTTGAAATGTTTAAGTTTTTAATTTCACTTCAGGAAATTCTTTTAAAATTGCCAGGTGAGATAAAACGGCCTCAATCTTCCAACATTAGCTCCAGGGAAGTATGCTTACAAAATATTATAGTGAAGATATTTTTGAAACAAATAGCCACTCAGAGTTCCAATTTAGTTACACTTCATTTTCAAGTTCCCTTCTGATGCCTGTCCAGGAACACTACTGACTTACATGTGTAGATGTAATAGCAGCTAGGATTCAATTTTCTCTTAATGGACATCCAAGAGTCTTTATTGTTTTTGCCACAGTTAGTATGTGTCTCATGGTTGGATATTAAGGGCCTTTCCAAATTATATTGTTATAAACATGAACTATGAACTCTTTTGAAATACACACAATTTGTTTTCTCTTGGTTTTATAAAAGATTTCCAGGAGTAGGATTCTTGGACCAAAACTTACACATTTCTATGACTCCTGATTGCCTTCCAAATGGACTACACTCACATTGCCACTAGTAGTATCTGAGCACCATTTTCTCTACACTTACTGTATAATTATCTTAATTATGTGCCACATATTCATCCACTATATAATTATTTTTGTAATTATCGCATCTGGATGATGGTACATCACTGAGGTTTCATTTTGTATTTCTTTGATTACCACTGGCTCATTATTTTCTCTTGAGTATATTTATATGCTAGAAGGAGAGTTTGGTAGCAATGATTTCAGCTTTGGAACCAGACTGCTCAGCTCAAAAACTGGGTATCATCACCCACCAACTCAGACTTCCATAAGCACTTCAAGCTTTGGCTGCTTTGGGGGGTAAAAATAATAATAAATAACAACAACAATAATACTAAGTAATTTGATTGGCTTAGGGTCACGTGCACTTTAGAGTTTTTATAAAGAATAAGTGAGCCAATCTGTCATGCACTTACACTGCATTTAACACATGCGCCCTTCATAAATGTTAGCAATTTGTTCATTATTATTATTTATATTTTCTCTTGTCTGGACATTGTTCAGATATTTAGTTCATGCCGAGAGGTTAACTTTTTTCAGACCTCCACAATCAGAAACTCTATTTCAAGTTTACTAACAAATACTCGAATGCACTCAATTTAATTCCACACCTAGCAGCTATTATACAAAACAGAACGGTATTATACTTTGGGGTGGGGGTGGGGTGGGGGGGCAGGGGGGAGTACAATCATAAATAATGTATCTTCCTGATTTCAAGGAATCCACACAATGCTTATTTGCTGAGCCTTTCCTGAGAAATTATAGGTGTGGTCAATATAGATAAAAACTCTTTTCTGAACAATGCAACCATTGTAGTGCTGCAAGGAACAGGAGAGAGCGTCTAGCCTGACTGTCCAGAAACAACAGCTCTGATGGCCCCCTGGGAGTGGGGATGGTTAACGGGGACTCATTCCTGGGATGGCCATGCTCCATTTGCAGCTACTACATCTGCTTCAGGAATTCTCCTGGTGAGCCAGGTGTTCTATTAATTAGCAGCAGTGTTAGAAATGAATCTTCCTGAGTGAATCGAATGACTTCGATTAACATAACATGGGGAAACAGTAAACAAAGATTAGATCTGAGTATTCCACCTAAGTGGATGGAATAGGGGCATCTCTCTAAAGGACAAACAGGCCTAGCAAGTCAAACAGCCTAGGATGGTGCCTTAGGCATTCCTGGGTCCAGCCTCTGATCCCAGAAAATTTGTGATTCCTTGATTCCAACCCATGATGGGCTGAATCATGCTGCTACCCCCAAGTGAACCTTCTGTGGGAGATGGAGCCAGAGCCCCTCGACAGGGCAGAGGTGACTCAAGACTTGCTTTTTAACCCTCACCATCCCCTGCAAAGGGGAATGTAGCCCTCACCAATCTGCTTCCCCAAAAGACCCAACATGGCATAGAGGTAGATCTCTATCAACAGCATGGAGGTGGCTAGGGAACAAAAGAATGAAAACAAGGCCTATGTTGAAATGACTTAAAGCATGTACCTGTCCTGGAGCAGAGCACTAGCCACAACCCCTGGAAGTTTCTTTTTTCTTTCTTTTTTTTTTAAGCATTTGAAGTGGATTATATAAAGGAAGTATAACGCACACATCTCAAGAGAAATATGACCCGCATACATTCTGTATTCATTACTTTCTAGAATATAAGCTCTAGTAACAATTTTATTTTCCATGAATGAATTATAGGATCACATCATGGGGATGAGGTAGTTTTAAAGTTTACAAGGAAATCTAGTTCTCAAATTGCCATAGGGGGAGGGCAACAATTTGACTCCGTTTTTAGCAATAGGCTTTTCAATTTTTTAGTACAAACGCCAAGAGTAAAAGCTTTGGGTAAGTCCTATTAGTATATGTATATTTCTTTAAAAATTATATGTACTTGGGGAGATGGTTAGGGGACCGGGTAACTGGGTGATGGACGTTCAGGAGGGCACGTGATATAATGAGCACTAGGTGTTACATAAGACTGATGAGGGACACGTGGGTGGCACAGTGGTTGAGCATTTGCCTTTGGCTCTGGTCGTGATCCTGGGATCAAGTCCCACATCAGGCTCCCCGCAGGAAGTCTATTTCTCCCTCTGCCTCTCTCTGTGTGTCTCTCATGAATAAATAAATAAAATCTTAAAAAAAAATAAGACTGATGAATCACTGAACTCTACCTCTGAAACTAATAATACATTATACGTTAATTAATTAATTGAATTTAAATAAATTTAAAAATTATATGTACTACTGTACTAATAAATTATGTACATTATAAAACAAAAAGATGGGAGAAAAAAGGAAATAAAGCCTATTAGTTTAATTACTTATGGTGCAAATACAAAAGTTATTAATATTTGTAATGAAAGCACTAGATTAAATATGCTTTATTATTTTTTTTGAAGATTTTACTTATTTGAGAGAGAACCCAAGCAGGGGGGAAGGGCAGAGGGAGAGGGAGAAGCAAACTCAATACCAGGACCCTGAGATCATGACCTGAGCCAAAGGCAGACCCTAACCCATTGAGCCACGCAGGCACCTTTTATTTTTTGAAAACTCCTGGTTAGGGACAGCTGGGTGGCTCAGCGGTTGAGCACCTGCCTTCGGCCCAGGGCATGATCCAGGGCATGATCCTGAGGTCCCCGGGATCCAGTCCCACATCGGGCTCCCTGCAGGAAGCCTGCTTTTCCCTCTGCCTGTGTCTCTGCCTCTCTGTGACTCTCATGAATAAATAAATAAAATCTTAAAAAAAAAAAAGAAAAAAGAAAAAAACCTAGTTAATTATCCTGTTCTAGAGCACTGTGAAGGGCAGCTTCCAAGTTTCCTGTATCCTAACATCTTGTTTTAATGGCTGTCTGGGGTGACAAGGATACACTGAGAAAACAGTACAACACTGGGCTCTGCTATCTAAATTGATACTTAGTTTTCGATCTGTCCACCACTTACACAAAGGTTTTTTGGGTGAAATTCAGCTGGTAGTTCTCAATCAATTTTCCATGCACACTAGGCAGTAAGGTGCCACATTTTCATAAATCCAACAAATGGATTCAAAACCCATTGATACTCTTCACTTAAAAGATTTTGTCCGACAATCTTGTTCTAAGTTCTTAAAGGTTTCCGGTTTTTTAAGAGTTTTGATCAGTCACAGATCTATCATATTTCTTGGCAACATGATTACAGCGAAAACATTTCCAAACAGCTGTTTCCAAAATGCGTCTCTGTAGCATAAATTCTTCTGAAAAGCAGTCACATCCCCCCCAACCACCACCACCATGAAAATGTCACAGTTACCTTGGATTGGATTGTCCCTTGGTGTACTCCTTTACTCCAGCATCTTGCTGGGATCATCAACCTGGAAGCTTTCCAAATAGTGTTGATCAAGAGTTTCTATAACCCAATCTCTAGGCATGCCCCTCCCAGCTTCCCAGAGGATAGCAGATGGGGCTGAAAGCTCCAGCCTTCTAATTACTGGTTCTTTCCGGTGACTACCCCATCCTGAGGCTACCTAGGGCCCCCCTACACACACAAACCTCAGCCACCTCATTAGCATAAAAAGGTGGGGAAAAGAGCTCCTTACAGGAATAACAGAAGACATTCCTATCATCCCAATCCCTCAGGAAATTCCCAGGGCTTCAGAACTCTGGGTCAGGAACCAGGGACACAGACCAAACACATTTCTTACTCTACCAGGCCTGAGCATAATGGTAACCGACAGCAATCATAATCCTTTCCAAGGAACCTACCAGTGTTTGGCACTAGAAAATGCTTCATAAGTATTGGTGGATGGAAGTAGCTAACTTCACTTACCCACCAAACTCAGCAGATGGTTCTGCCAACTTTGAGGCACCTCACCCATCCTCTCCCCCCACCCTTTCCATCCAAGCCCAATCTCCCCACCTGTGTAACGGAATCCAGCCTCTTTTGCCTCCTCTGAAACCAGGCTCAGTCACGTATTTCTCACTTCCCCCTGTTTTCGCTTCTCCTTCTTTACCAGAAACTCGCCAGCACCATCAGACTTTGCTCAAGGTTCTCCAATCTCAAATGGAAAAGGAAAGAAGGAGAAAAAGACAGAAAGGAAGAAAAGGAAACCAGAGATCCCACATTTCCTTCCTGTCTTGCATGTCTATTTGGTCTCTCGGTAGCCGTTACCAGCTGCTTCTCCTCTTCCACACACAGTGGTCTCTGGGCCAACCTCCTTCTCTTCTCACCCACCCCCACTCCTCCTCAGATGATCTTTTGTGTAGGCCTTGATTATTTACATGTGACCGCTCCCAACATGTACTTCTTCCACCCAATTTCTTTCAAGAGTTCCAGATGCCATTCCTTGTCTCTACTTGGACGTCTCACCAGCAAAACCTATCCAAGTGGCTCACCTTCCCTCCTCCATCTCAAGCCTACCCCCTGCTCCTCCAGGGTTCTCTAACACCATAAATGGTTTCACCACTCCACCCACTCAGTTATTTATGCCAGAAACTTTCAAAACATCCTTGATATCTCCCTGTCCATCAACCACATCCCAATAATCACCACTTTCAGACTGACTTCAGCTGCAAATTCAATCTTCCTCTCTCTCTCTCTCTCTCCCTCCTCCACTCAACCCCTCTGTCTTTGGCTTCTATTCAGCATCACTGCACCATCCGTAGGTGATAGCAAATACCTTTGTACTCTGCCCCCATACCCCATCTTGCCCCTGTCCAGGGTATGTGTGCAAAGCAGCAGGCTTCAGGGCCTGAGCCCTTTGGCATGGCCTAGCTAGGACAAAGTAGTGCATCTTTTCTAACTGGTGCACTCAGAAGGGGAGTCCTTTTCCAGTCTGCATGAAGGTATTCTTAGATACCAGCATGGCCTAACCCTGCAAACCAGTCTCCACACAACAGTAATGATGACCTTTTCAAAAACCCAAACTTAGTCAATCATCTCATCTCCCATTTAACATCCTTCAAAAGGTTCCCATTACCTTTCCATTAAAGCCCAAAGTCCTGAAAATGACCTGAGAGGCCTCCCCCTAAAACTACATTCCTACCTTTGTCTCAACCCTTTCAACATAGAACTCATGTTGGAATTCACCTGATTATTTCCTATTCATTTTTCAGGCCTTATTTTAAATATCACTTCCTGGGGACACCTACCCTGAGTAATCCCCTCCCCTAGTCGAGGTCCTCAGGTTAAATGCTCTCTGGACATCTTGTACTCTTCTTTTTTTTTTTTTTTTTTTTCATCTTGTACTCTTCTGGAGTACCACTTATGACTGGGACAGCCTTTGGGACTATGTGCTTGTCCATCTCCACCCCCTCCTCTAGCCACTAGGCTGAAGGCTCAAAAAGGCAGGGACTCTCCATCCTTCATAGCTGTAGCGCCAGGGCTGACAATGACTGTCATCCATCTACAGATGCTCAGTAAGTAGTCGTTCAATGAATGCCTGAAAACAGGTTGCTCAGGTACCCAGGCCCCTCATACACAATCTGGCTAACTCTTTAGCATAAGAAAAATTATTTATGGGAGAATTTCTTTTTTATTCATGGGAATAAATTTATTTTTATTTTTATTATATTTTAAAGTTTCTTTAAATTTTTTTTTTTTTTTTTTTTTTTTTTAGTTTTCTCCTGATGTGGGACTCAATCCCAGAACCCTGGAATCACGACGTGAGCCAAAGGCAGGTGCTCAACTGCTGAGCCACCCAGGCATCCCTATTTTCTTCTTCTGCTATGAATTATATTGTGTATTACATAGAGCTCTCTTACATAAAATTAGAATTTCTCATACAACGGAAAGATAAGGTTGTCTTAGTCACTGCTGTTAGCTAAAAGCTTTTTATGTTTCTTAAAACTAAATTCTCCTCTGAACATGATCTACAATGAGTCTCATTGTTAAAATTTTTGCTTAGAATTTTTGCTTGGAGTTCTAGTAGAGATTTCTGTGCCAATTTCTCCAAATCAGTAAGCATGGTTCATTGATATTTCATCACCTTAAAAAAATTAAAGACATCAAGTAAATTAAAAGGTAAAAAATGGGGGTGCCTGGGTGGCACAGTAGGTTAAGCATCTGACTCTTGATTTCAGCTCAGGTCATGATCTCAGGGTCTGGGAATCAGCCCTGCATTGGGCTCGCTGCTCAGTGGGATTTCTTTGGAGATTCCCTTTTCCTCTACCCCTCTCCCAGTGTGTACTCTCTCTCTTAAATAAAAATAAATCAATCTTTTAAAAAAATGAAATAAAAGGAGGAGAAATAAAAACCACCATGGAATTCCTTTTTAGCTTACGCTAGTTTAAACTTCAGAAATTTAACAATCACGTCAAATGCTTGAAATTTCCTTGGAGATAAATCCTGGCAAGACACATGTGGCTGTTCATGACGAACACTGGTTTAGTCACCTTTATTATAAAAATATTTTAAAATGTAGATGTTTCTGTAAACATTACAAATGACTTCTAGACATTAAAAGTTTAAAAGCTAATTGTATATACAGTTTTAGTTCATAAACTTCCAGAGCATTTTCTTTTCTTTTTTTTTTTTTTTTTTCCAGAGCATTTTCAATGTTGGCTCATTCTCCTCAACCAGGTGACTTTATCCTCCAGAGAACATGTGGCAACATCTGGAGACCTCTGGGTTGTTGTAACTGTAGGGAGTACACTACTGGCATCCACCACACTGCTACACAACCCACAACACACAGGACAATTTTCACAATAAAAGCTTAACTGGTCAAAAATGTCAAATTTGAGAAATGCTGGCTTAAACATACATAGCATTTTGCCACAGATGGGCGACAAAGAAACAGGACAACCCTCTCCCATGCACTGGCGTGAAAGTCAATGTGGTTAAGAACACAGGCCCCATGAGAAACACATGTGATTTATATGAACAGTCATTTGGGAACTCCTCTTTTAAGTTAGGAAGTTGGGCTTTTGACATCCTGAACCAGAACCATGAATAAATTTTCACTTGAAGGATCACTAGCAACAGTGACACAATTCCTCCGTTGGCCCATAAGACACGGCTTTGCTTTGCTCTGTGCAGTCGAAGTACTCCGTATGTGACAGAGAACAGGAATTGAGAATCAGAAGAAATACCTTCAAACAGCCTTAATCTCGGTTTCCCACCACCACATTTCATGACAAATGCACAATATCTACATCTTGGTCAGAATTTTTCATTCCCCCCGGAGAATGCAATCACCAGGTATAGCAGATCTGAAAATGAATGATGCATGAACCAAATTGGACAGACTCTTGTGTTTTAAAAAAGAAAAAAAGAAAGAGTCAATATTTAAATCAGATTTTACTTTAAAAAAAAAAGAAGAAGATTTTTTTCAGCTATTTAAGGGAGGGGAGAAGGATCTAGCCACACTGAGCCAGAATCCCTGCATGGGTGTGATCTAGCCACACTGTGCCAGAATCCCTGCATGGGTGTGAGGAGGGGATGGCCGATACCCACACAGATTGTTTCAGCAGGTCTTCTGTAGGTAACCTGTGCCAGACCAAGACCCCGTTAGGTCCCCCATCCATTACCTATTCAGTCCCTGTAACAGCTGATTTTATAATTCTCAGGGGCAACATTTTTCTCAGTGTTAAGCAACTAAGTTACAAATGGAAAGAAACAACCCGTGCCTGGAAGTTGTCTTATAATCAGTCAGGGACAAATTATAATGAATGAAGGATGAAATCCATTAGAAATTTGAGGCCTAGGCTAAGGAGGTCCTTCCCAGAGCCAGTGAAGGAGAGACAGAGGAGCTAGCAGCAACCGCCAAATCCTTACCACGAAATAGAAAAGATACCAACTTCTTCCATCTACCAATAAAACTTTGTAAATTTACAGTATGTTACGTTGTTTTTAAAAATTGAGGAGTTAGCCATTTCTAAGAACTCAAATTTCCCAAAACTACCATCTTGAAGGGCTGCAAAGAAATCCATGAAGCACTAGCAGATAGCCACAGAGCTCAGTGTTTTTCTTTCTTGCCAGAAGTGAAATCTGTTACCATATCCTCTGGCAGGGGAGCCTGTCTGGAACTGCCTGGGCTCCTAGCAGGTAATTTACACTGATCTTTAAAAACCATTCACCCCTCCTCCTCTCCTCTATAAAACAAATCTGCCTTTCAGAACAGCTCTGAAAGGGGGACCGAATGCCCAGAGCAGGGGACAAATCCCTGACCGGGTGCCTTCACCTACCACTCACCAAATTCAGGCCACAGAAACCTGTAGCCTGTTCTCAACTCAAGGAACCGATGCTTTCCGAGAACCTCGTGTATCCCTCCCGCTTGGCCTCTCTCTTCCTTCTGGAAAGAAATCAAGCAAAGGATGCAACAGTCGCCAGGTCGCTACAAAACTTACCTACACCTGGGCAGCCCATAAGGCCCAGCCCGGGTCTGCAGGCGACCTCATCCACCGTGAGAAAGCAGTGCGTGGCCCGCGAGGGTGCCTGGCAACTCGCTCTGCATCGGCAGAAAGCGCTGCAAGAAAAAGAGCTGTGAGCCAGGGCTGCTTCCACTTCAAAACGCTAATAAGCAAAAATTGTTCGAATTTGAGGCAGAAGGTCGGTGCTGACAAAAAACAAAACAAGGAACCTAGAAAGGGGGCAGAGTGTGTTTCAGAATCACCTGTTTCCTAACAGACCCAGCCGCGCGAGCTTCCTACCCCGCGGGGAAAGGACAGAGAGGGCGCGGGAGAGGGGCAAGCGGGGGCTTCCGTGTCCCTTTCCAGTGGCCTGCCCCAGGGCGAGTCCGTTCTCATCCCGGCGTGTCCGCTTCTTCATCAGTACAGTGGGGTTCATCATGCCCCTGCGCAGGCTACGGGCAGGATTAAATGAAGTTCCAGGGGCTGGCGCCCCAGGGACGGCGGCGAGTGACTAAGTGCCCGCTCTTCAGCCGATCCACGCCCGCAGCCAGCTCCTCCGGGGTCTCCGCTCCGACTCGCCCCCCGGCCCCGGCGGAAAGAAGCCAGAAAAAAGTGGCTTCCAGGTGACACAGGGCACCGGAGTCCTGGCTTCGGGCTCCACGGGTCGCACGAGTCGCAAGGCCCAGGGAAGGGTCCGAGAGCGCACACGCGCGCCGCGCTCCCTCCGGCCCCGGCTCCGCTTCCTCGGCTCCCGCGGAGCCCAGTCCGCGCGGGGCAGCGGGACCTTGGCTGAGATCCGGCCCCCTCCCTCGCATCCTTCCCACCCCTCCGGCCGCCACCGGGCGCCCTAGCCGGCGGTCCTGGCTGCCGGGACCGGGAGGGCTGGACGCGTCGGTTACCTGCAGCAAGCCTCCGGCCGCCCGGGGCGCAGGAAAGTGCGCGAGCGCGCCGCCCGGCAAAGCACAGCGCACTCGCCCGGCGCCGCGCTCCCTGCGCTGGCGGACCGCGCCTCGGGGCTCCCGGCCGCCCGCCCGGCCTGGCCCCGCCCCCGGCCCCGCCCCCAGCATCCCGCCCGGCCCCGCCCCGCCCCCAGCATCCCGCCCGGCCTGGCCCCGCCCCCAGCACCCCGCCCGGCCCCGCCCGGTCCCGCCCCCAGCACCCCGCCCGGCCTGGCCCCGCCCCCAGGATCCCGCCCGGCCTGGCCCCGCCCCCAGGATCCCGCCCGGCCTGGCCCCGCCCCCAGCACCCCGCCCGGCCCCGCCCGGTCCCGCCCCCAGCATCCCGCCCGGCCTGGCCCCGCCCCCAGCATCCCGCCCGGCCTGGCCCCGCCCCCAGGATCCCGCCCGGCCTGGCCCCGCCCCCAGCACCCCGCCCGGCCCCGCCCGGTCCCGCCCCCAGCATCCCGCCCGGCCTGGCCCCGCCCCCAGGATCCCGCCCGGCCTGGCCCCGCCCCCAGCATCCCGCCCGGCCCCGCCCCGCCCCCAGCATCCCGCCCGGCCTGGCCCCGCCCCTGGCCCCGCCCCGCCCGGCCTGGCCCCGCCCCCAGCATCCCGCCCGGCCCGGCCCCGCCCCCAGCATCCCGCCCCCGGCCCCGCCCCGCCTGGCCCCGCCCCCAGCATCCCGCCCGGCCCCGCCCCCAGCATCCCCGCTCGCCCCCCTCCGCGGGAGGCGAGCCCTGGGGTGGGCGGGGAGCGGGCGTCCCCGCGCTTCCTCTGTGCGCTTCCTCAGGTTCGCCCTGGGCTTTAGTTCCCCAAATTGCACAAGGGCTGGGGGAGGGAGTAGGGTCTTCTTCATGATTCTTTGCCCTTTGCTGCGGAGGCGGGAAACGCGACAAGCGCAGCCTTTTTCTGATTTTAAAAATGTTTAGTAAGAAAAGAAAAATGCAAATGCCGAGGTTCTTTATATGATGACAAGTGTAGAGATGACCATGCAGTTTTATGTCCTCCTGATGAGGCTTTTTGTTAAATGTAGTATTTAAAAACTCACTGCATTCGTGTGGGTTTTCACATAAAAACTAAGGCCAGCGATTGTGAAACAATCCGCAGTGCCCCGCAAAGTCGAAAACACCTCTTTCCCTACCTTGTAGCGCGTCGTGCGGTGTCACTTATAAAAGCTGACATGGTGTCCTTGGTAGCCAGAGGAATCGCGGGTGTTCTTCCCTCGGACTTCTACCTCCTGGAGAGAAGAACAGGTTCTTACTCGTCTTCACAGCATGTACCCATTGAAGTCACGAAGGATGGAAGTGCATACACACTTCCCCACCCACAGGTCTTGCTGAAGCCGTAGGGCCAATCTAAGACCCTCTGAGTAGGTAGGTTTCCCTGCATCCCGAGGCTTGCCTGGTGACCTTCATCCTTAGGAAAGGTCACTACTCAGGGGAGAAGCTTCCACGCGGCGAGCAGGGTCAGGTTGGCCTAGAGTCAACCAGTCTCCAAGGTTCATCCTCTAGGGCTTTGGACCTGATCAGGTTAGATACTCCTGGGGGCCCGGCGGGGCTGGAGGGGAGAGGGGGAGCGGGGTGGGAGGGTGCACGCACAGCAGTACCTTATAAGTGGAACATAAATTACCGTATTGGTTTCATGTCAACCCACCTCTTTTGTGAAGACCCCAGCTTTCTCTTCAAGGCTTTGAAATATTTTGGGAGGATTGCTCTGGACTCTTCAGTCTCCTCCCACCCCACCTTGGGCCAGAGTGTTACTAGGTGAAGCAGTCCCATGTAGGCCAGCTGTAGTGATGGTGGCAGAGGAGCTAATGAAACATTCCCCTGTGGAAGGTAAATCTTGTCTCTTCCCCCAAGGAGATCCCTCCTCCATGGAGTGACAATCTTGAAAAATATTGCTTTAATTTTATTTTAAAAAGTAATTTTCTGGGGCACCTGGCTGGCTCAGTCAGTAGCACATGTAACTTAACTCTTGATCTCTGATCATGAGTCTGAGCCCCAGGTTGAGGGTTGAGTTTAAATAATAATAATGATGATGATGATGATGATAATTTTTTGAAAGTAATTTTTTTATAATACATTCTATGCAAGACTGAGGACAACAGAACCACATGAGTTCCTTTTAAACTGTGGTTTATATTTTTATCGTGGAAACAAACGTAAGAACCCAAAATATCTTGTACAAAATTTGCATTTTGGCCAGAATTAGAAAAAAAAGTGATTGCCATTTGTTTTCTCCATCTATTGCTAACCCACATGACCTTCTTTACTAAAGGACATACGTAAAAGCACTGAAAAGGCAAATATGCTCTGAAAACCCTCATAATGAATTATGAAATTCATACATTTTATTAATTCAATGTTTGAAGCTAAACCTATGACTTCCTTCCACTGGACTAACCATGTTTCCTTCATCCCTACTCGATTGGTTTTATTTTTTTGGGGGGGGGGGCTTGCATCAAGGATATTTTAAGGTTTTTTTTGTTTGTTTGTTTTTAAGATTTTATTGTTAAGTAATCTCTACACCCAATGTGGAGCTCAAACTCACAGCCCAGGGATCAAGAGCCTCCTGCTCTACCAACTGAGTCAGCCAGGCACCCCTGAAGTTGGTCAAATGGGTCAGCTAATCATTTATGAGACACAAAGGGAATGTGGGTGGTCTGTGTCTGACCTTGATAGGTAAACAAGGGAGTTCTCTGTGAGTCTCACCTAAGTCATTTGAGGAAGAGTGGTGGTTCTTTGCAGAAAGCTGTTTCCCAGAACATAAACTGGGCGTGGGTGTGGGAGTTTCTTTAACCATCAATCTGTCTTCAATATATATATATATCATAATAAAACTGTGGTTAAAAGTACAACTTAAATAAAGATCAATGTTGAACTTGACCCAAATCCTGTGTCCCTAGAAGACCCATTTGTCCCCACTGACCAATCAGCAAAAAGTGCCTGCTCCCTTTACTTGATGAAATTTTATTCAAGCTTCTCTCCTTCCCCACACCTTCCAGCTTTCATCCACCCTCAGCCTAAGCCGGCACTGGGATGCAGAAGAAACCCCTAATGGCACCTGCCAAGAAGCCCCTTCCTAACTGATTTCAAAAATACCTTTTTTGACCAATTGCCTGATGCTGCCACCTGCTCATCCCTCTCCTGGAGACCTGTTTTTTTCTAGCCTTGTTGGCTCCTCCTTATAAAAGAAAAACCTTTTACTACCTGACCTTTCAGAAGCTTGCAGATCTTACAATCAAAGCAGTCTCCCTATTACAACTCCTCTTCCGCTAGTGCAATAAGCTCTTTCCGCTAATTGCAGTAATTGTTTGAAGTCTCTGCCTTCCTTCAGTTCAGGTTTATTTTTTATTTAATAGTTTTCTGGTGCTACGCCTTGGCTCAAGAGCCAAACTCACCTAGGGATCTCCACCATCTCCACATAGGTAATGATATACCCTGTTCTGCAATTTGAGGATCCTTGAGTTCACATCTCAACTTAATGCTCTGGATGTCCTGTCTATTGAAGCACAGTAGAGTTACTCTCATGCTTCATAACAAAAAGAGAATCTTTTCCAGGACAGCTATTTTCTTTGGCCTTCTCACGAAGCCTCTTTTGTTCCTTAACCTAGGAACTTGGGAGAGCATGAATCAAGTGAGACTCTTTCTCACCTTTTTTACAGTTTTTTTCTCTGGGTTAACTGTTACTCCTCCCACAGATAACTCTTATTCTCTCAGGCATCTTCTCTATCTTTCTCCCATTGACTACATGTCATCATGGCACTAATTCAGTTTAAAGAATTGGCAAAATTTTCTAAAGGCAATTCAGAATTTCAAAGACTTCTTTGGGAAACTTGAAATCTCCCCAAACTGCATCATCTGAGACTTCTCTCTTCCCAGCATCTCCTCTTCTTCCTTTTTATCACCTTAACCTTCTCTTCAGCTGCCTTAAATCCTTTGATCTGTCCACCTTCAACACATCTGGTTCCTCCACCCCCTATCCACCATTGTCAGACCCTTCCGTACCCACTCCAGCCCTTCCAGGCTTTGGCTGGAACCCAGGCTTTGGCTAGAAGTATTGGCAAATACTTCGCAATTTACCAGACACTTAATAGGAAGCTAAAGTTGGCTTTATTATGGAGCCGATGCTTAAACTCTCTTGAGGAAACTGGCCTGGTACTTGGCTTACAGGTTTCTAGCCTTACAGATGAGTAAGGAAGGTCACTTACTAGCAGACCTAGGAATCTTAGAATGATTTGGGAATATTGAGAAAGAGAAGGATTTGCCCAAATCTATAGATACTGCAGGTGATATATGTTGGCAAGCTCATGGTTTGGCTTCCTAGCCTTAACAAGTTTGTACAAGTGTTGCCAACCCATGATTCCATGATTCCTTATGAAAAATTCCAGAGAAGACTTTCAAAGGTCTATATGCTAAATTAGCATTCTTGCTGTACCTGTGTAAATAATCAGGTCAATCCTAAAGAGTCCAGCCTTGTTTTATGATCAAGAATAATTTTTTAAGGTTACCTTTGATAAAAAAGGATATGAATATACAGAGAAAATTTGTGTTTCAGTAGAAAACTATAGCACATCGTTTTGGGTGATCAGATTCCAGTTCTATTCATTAAGCCATTTTGCACATCTCATAAATTGCAAGTTCATTGATGGTTTACAAACTCTCTCGTCAGGTAGAGATTTAATTGGCTTCTTCATCACTATGGAAAAACCAGTTCCCTTGCCTATATATTAATTGGACTAGATCCTGTCACCTTGCACAAATCAGCAACCCTTACAGATTTTCATCTCCCTCTGTCTTGACCATGAACTGAAACCTGACTGCCCAGGTGTTTATCAGGACTCTAGGTTACCTTGTAGTTGGCTTTTTCCTCTAGGATCTGAAGAAGCACTAGGAATGGAAGTCCAACAACAACTTGACTGCATGCATGTGTTGGATTCTTCCTCATATAAGCCACTGCCTGGGTCATGAGGAAGTCTGGTAGAATGTTCAGGTCATACCTACCCTTATATGAGGGAGAACCAAGCTTGTAGATAACACCACAAAGCCCACCGTCGTCTCAGCTTTCAGACACTCAACAAGCCGTGCTTGTCTAGTAAGGTTTTCCCCTAAGAGATTAGTAGGGGAAACATTAACATTAATACTTCTTTTCTTCCCCCATTGTAAGCATCCCTCTTTTAGAAGCCTTATCTTTGTAACTACCTCTCAACAGATGGTTCAACTGATTTTGCAGGAATAATACCAACAAGAGTCCTCGAGAAATTATTTCTTAGTCCTTGCCTTGCTCTGCTCGGAAGCTTATGATTGCCTGTGAATTGTTCAGTGATGAATAATATTCATTCATCTTGAACCAAAGGGGAGAATAACAATGCTAAACTTTATCAAAGCTCGTGCTCTAGAGAAACAGCAATGATTAAAGAAAGCTCCCCACATTTTCAAAACAGTCCCCCTCTCCTTGCAATAATCCTTTTGAATAAAGTCTCTCCTTACCGAAATCTGGATTGTTTATTTCTACAAAAGCTGCAAAAATAGTTTTGAATTATTAAAAAAAGTCAACAGAATTACCTTGACTGGAACAGGAAAAAGATGTAAAAGAGTACAGTGCCACACTCAAAACGTGAAGATGGAGAAAGCAAATTCAATAATAAATGTACTGTTTAGGAAAAAAAGGTTGAGCCTCATGCATACAAATTCCACATTGAATTAAAATTGAAATTTGTTTTTAAAGCCCATGAAATCTATCTTAAAACTTAAAGGAAGAAGAAGAAGAGGGAGAGGAAGAAGGAGAGGAAGAAAGAAAAGAAATGGTTGAGGAACAGGCAATCTTTCTCAAAATGGTGACAAAACTAAAAATGACAGAAAAAGCTTGATGGACTTCATATATTAAAAATGTTAAATGTCTAAAAAAATAAAAAATAAAAAAATAAAAATGTTAAATGTGTGCCTAACAAAGGATATAAAAAGCCAAAAACAAACAAGAAAATATATGCAATGGTACACAACAAAAGTCGATTTTCTTAATGAAGACTTTTTTTTTTTTTTTAAGATTTTATTTATTCATGAGAGACACAAAGAGAAAGGCAGAGACACAGGCAGAGGGAGAAGCAGGCTCCCTGTGGGGAGTCCAATGTGGGACTTGATCCCAGAACCCCGCGACCACGGCCTGAGCCAAAGGCAGAAGCTGAACCACTGAGCTACCCAGGTGCTCCTTAATGAAGACTTCCTCACAAATAAATTATTAACATAAATATCAACATGCCCCAGGGGAAAGATGGGCAAAGGACATGATTGGAGAATTCACAGAAGAGGAAACCCATATGAAAACAGATGCTCAACTTCAATGAAAGTCTAAACAATGCAAATTAAAACAATAAATCATTTTTCACCTATCAGGTCGACAAAGTTGAAAAAAGACTAATGAGCCTAATATTGATGAGGGCATAGGGATACAGGCTTCTATAACTGCCATTGGAAGGAAGACTTGTCCTCCACTATCCAAGTTTCCTTCGAATGATTGAGGGGTCCTCAAATTAAGTGACAATAACTAGATTAATGGGAGACCGGACAAGGTTCATTCCTAAGAGCCTATGAGAGTTGTAATGAGTAACTGTGAGAGAGACAGGTTTATATGTGACCTATAGAAGGGGCCACATAGGGCAGTGGGAAGGTGTGGAAAGTTCAGTTGAGCTTCTGGATGCTAATGGCAGCTGAATTTGCACTTCCACATGCTAAGGGTCATTCTTTCCTAATCAGGAAACTCTGAGGGTACCTTATGGCAGATTGTTTTCCAGAGGCTCTGTTTAAGTTTAGTTAATATTTTCTTCTGCAGTTAATGGTTGTTCAGAGAAGTTCAGTGTAAGGTAATTTTCATACCATTTTAAAGGCTGTTACCAATCACTGCTCTCAGTGGTACAAATTCCTTCACGTTGTCTGGAGGGCTATTGGACAGTGTGACATATATAACAATCACTGGTCTAGGAATTTACTCTCTATAAGGAATTTCACAAGTGCACAAAGATTTTTTTAATAAGGATGTTCACTGATTATATTATAAACATTGGAAAAATTAAGGTTAAAAGATAATTTTCAGGGGCACCTGGATGGCTCAGTGGTTGAGTGTCTGCCTTTGGCTCAGGTCATGGTCCTGGGATCCTGGGATCAAGTCCCACATCATGCTCCCCGTGCAGAGCCTGTATCTCTCTTTGCCTATGTCTCTGCCTCTCTCTGTGTGTTTTTCATGAATAAATAAATATCTTTTTAAAAAAGATAATTTTCAGAAAAATTTACCTCAGAAAAACGGTAAAATCATGACTTACACAGACATAAAAATGAGGATACAGATATAAAAACGAGGAGGTGTTGAAGAATTCATTTTATATATATGATGTGAGGGTATCAGGCAAATGTTATAACCAAGTTCAAAGGAAGAGTCAAAACATGTAAGTTAATTTAGAGTAAAGGAATTCTGAGATGAATTACAAATGGAGACAAAAGTGGTTTTTCCACAGGAGTGGGGGTAGGGAAGTCAATTAAGTCACTACCATACAGGACAGAATTTATATATCCATCAATCAGTTACCTATAACTTACAAAGAGCAGCAAGCAGCTCAAAAATTATAAATAAATAGGGCTAGAATTTATAACCCCAAATGATACGCTATAGACAATGCATAGTGCTTCATAGAAACATTATTTTTAAGTAGGCACCATGCCCAGCATGGAGCCCAATGAGGGTTTTGAACTCATGACTCTGAGATCAAGACCTGAGCCGAAATCAAGAGTCCGCTGCCTAACTGAGCCACCCAGGTTCCCCGAAGCACTATTTCATTGTAAAACAAGTTTTATTATAGAAAATGTTTGTTGGGTAGCATTGATATCGTGCGGCTATTAAAAAAATGGTAGGGATATCATGCTGTATATGTTGTCATAGAAAGTAAAGTTACTACACCATTAGATTGAAAAAAGTTAGAACAATCACTTTGTGTATAATTATTTCTCATGATCAAAGACACGGATAAATAATACATAAGCAGTCATTTCCAGGAATTTTTACTGTCTACTTCTTAATGTTTGGGTAAAAGAATAAAAATAAAAAAATATATATATATACTCTTCTTACAACTATCACAGTTTAAAAAAAACTATCATAGCTTTAAAAAGATATTTGCATTTTGAAAAATAATATAAACACATGATTAAACAAACTAGTCAGCAGTACATTTAACATTTACATAAAAAAAGAAAAAAGATTACGGTGAGCAGATGCCTATGAGGATGTTTATCAGAAGAAAACAGCTTGAAAGAAGTACTAATCTAAATGGATAAACAAAGTGTGGCACATCCATGCAATGGAACACTGCTCTGAAAATTAATGAAAGGAATCCTCATTTCAAATGAAGCTTGGGGGGCCAGTAGGGGACACTCTCACAGTCTACCACTGGTGGTCAGTTGGAAACCCAAATCCAGGCCTTGCACTGGTGTATCTTTTACTATCCAGATAGGAGGAAAAAAGGCTTTCCTCCTCCCTTAGTTGATGAGAGATTCAACTAATGAAAAGCCTCTATACTTCCAGCCCCCCTTTACTCCAATGGTCATTTTGTTTATAACAGACTCCTCAGCTTCCCCGCCTCCATAAAAGACCAGTCCTCTCCTTTGTTCTGTGCATCTGTCTGTTGTTTTGCTGTAGTTGGCTTGTTCCAGATTGCAATTCTTGCCAAATTCTGAATAAAGCCATTTTTTGCTGGTAAAAAAAAAAAAATTTAATGGTTTAACACTGCTTAGTTTGGAGGGTGGAATGGATTCACACAACAATATAGGTGAATCTCACCGACCTTATATTGTGATGAAGACACCAAACACAAAAGAGTACATACTGTTTGATTCCTATTTATATATTTGAAATTCTGAACAGGGAAATCTATAGTGACAGAAAAAGAAGTAGTCGTTGCCTGGGGCTGAGGGAGGTGGAATTACTTTTAGAGATAATTGAAATGTTCTTTATTTTGATCATCATGATTACATGAGTAGACACATTTCTCAAAACCCTGACCTAACAGTGGTTGAACGTCTACCCTTGGCTCAGGTTAGGATTCCAGGGTTCTGGAAATGTGTTTCACATCAGGCTCTCTGCAGGGAGCCTGCTTCTCCCTCTGCCTATGTCTCTGCCTCTCTCTGTATGTGTCTAATGAAAAAATTAATAAAATCTTTTTAAAAAGTACACTTAAAATGGATATATTTTATTGGATACGTAGGGGAGGACTCTACCCTTCTAGATTCTTGGCTGAGACACCACTGTACTAAAAGATAGATTAATAGGGGAAAAATAAACACATTTAATAACATATATACCTCCTACAAATATGAGAGTGTAGGAGCCACATAGCAGATTACCCCAAGACAGACCATTTTGGCATGCAGATTATGCTGAGCTGAAAACAAAGCACAAGAGACTCAGAAAGAAACTTTGACCTCCCTCCACACTGCCTAAAAGGATTTAGAGGACCTGTTTCAGGAAGAGAACTATCATCACAAGTAACTATATGAAATATGAACCAGATATGGTAGACAGGGAGGAACCTAGTAGGACTTGTTTGGTCAAATTTCTCTCTAAGTCCCATGGTTTCTGAGAGACCCAGCAAGCATTTGTTTACCAAACATTTACTCATTTTCATTTTCCTGTGAATTCCATTCCCTCCTTGAAGCCCCAGATTCCTTTCCCTCTTCTCCTCTGTTCAGGGTGACATATATACCTCATTTTGCCTGTGTGTCTATGTAGATTCCTCATACATACAAAATTAAGTTTGATTTTCTCTGATCTGTCACGTGTCAGTTTAATCTTTGTCCAGTTAGAGGAGCCTTGAAGGGCAGAGAGAATTTTTTTCCTCCCTGACAGGAGGTACCCAGGAGAATAAGGTAACTCTCTGAAATGTCCCAAGCCACCACCTTAAATGCCATCACTAGCAAAAGATAAAAGATGCTGCAGGGCAGGGTGGTGGTGGTGGTGGTAGGGGAATGGAGGGGGGGATGCAGTTATGGGAGGTTTCAGATAAAGCCCAGTAAATGAGGTAAGGTTGTTAAGCACATTTAAGTTGCTATCATCTCTATCAGTAAGTTTCTAGAGTTTTAGTCATTTTTTTCTCTTCCTGGTACAGAGAAGGAGAGACCCATACAGATGGAGATTTCTCTTATAAATGTAAATATTCTTCTACAAAAGATAGTTTTTTCAGGGTTTTTAGCTTTTTAGAGCTTCTCCTATATCTGCTGTTTCTCAAAAATGACCAGATCAAGATCATCTTTATGCCCAAGAAGCATATGCTGGGGTGACAAATTCTGCTCTCCTGCATATATAAACTATACCTCAGTAAAATTGATATTTTAAAAAATACCTGCTTAAGAAAACTAGAAGGGGTGGGGTATCTGGATGGCTCAGTCAGTTAAGTGTCTGCCTTTGGCTCAGGTCATGATCTTGGGATCCTGGGATTGGCCCATGTTGGGCTCCCTGCTCAGCAGAGAGCCTGCTTCTCCCTCTCTCTCTCTGCAGCTCCCCCTGCTTGTGTTCTTTTGTATCCTTTCTCTGTCTCTCAAATAAATAAATAAAATTTCAAAAAAAGATAAAGAAAAGAAAACTAGAAGGGAAAGCAAAGGGGAGAGCATATGTTGGGGAGAATCTGAACACACTGAATTTGCAATGATGATCAATTCCCCAGGAGCAGAGTGGTTCTAGGCTTCTGGAAATATGCCTGGACTCCAGCGAAACCCAGAAGCCACCTGCAAAAGGGTGGCTGACACTAAATGTACTTTTTGGGGGGTGAGAGGGCTTAGGAGAAGTTATGGGGAATTTTTACAATTATGAAGGCCTGGCACAGCACAGGAAGGGGAAAGGTTTGGAGACGGTGGAGGAGAAACAAATGATACAGCAATCATATCAGGGATATCAGGGAATGGGCTGCTACATTAAAGGACACGAAAGACTCAGGAAGACTCATAGCATGTCTCAAGCCGAGCACTATAATTCTCAGGCTAAATGAACAAAAATGTCCCAGATGAAAAATTGTTTAAATACTGACTTGCGAGTAGATGTTGAAATGTGACAGAAGTGCCCTCTGGTGGTAGAATCCAAAACCAAATGCATAAACACCAGAGTAGTTGAGAAATCAGATGAAAATCACTTCTAGTTTTTATGTATATTCGATGTGCGAAGCAAATATAGTCGTTTTTACCACAAGAAAAATCTACTACTTAGCTAGTATTAGCTATAAAGACCTTGGGAGAATTCCATTTCCAGTCGGGGGGAAGTAACAGGGATCAGATTTACCTTCTGTTAAAAACAACAGGGCCTGAATAGTCACTTATGCTAAGCTCCATGTCACCAAACTAGGATTTAATTACAGTTTTGGCTCTTTCAGAAATGAAATCTTAAACCAGTCAATCAGGAATCGCCTGATCAGCCCAGGTAGGTAAGGTGTCTGACGGGCCCTTGGCTTCCCTTAAAGGAAAATAGTCTTGCAATAACCAATCTGCTTTTTAATTTTTTTTCTTTTTTGCCTAGTATAACTTCCTTTTCCTGCTCCTTTTGGCCTCTAAAAGGTTTTCATTTTGTACAGGTCCTCAGAGATCCTTTCTATCTACTAGACTGGATGCTGTCCCTTTTATAAGCCATTGAATGAAAACAGTATAAGATCTTTATGGTTTCCTCTGTTGAATTTTGTTTTAACACTTTCCCACTTGAAAAAAGAAATCATGCAAAGTATGTTAAAGTTATTTCTGAGATAATTATTTCAGGCACTGGACATCAAGCAGCATAGGATAGTGATCCCGGAAAATGGGAAACAAAGGTGAGGTGAGCCCTATGACTGCCCTGAAAATGTTTCCAGGCCACCACTCAAGGAAGGGTAACTCAGACAGAGCTCAGCAGGTCTCCTGAAATATAGAAATGGAGCAAGGAGGCCAGAGAGGCCAGGGTAGCTAGACTCCACAGGGCAGATTACTAGGAAAGGGATAACAATGTAGGGAGAGAACGCCAAAGATCTGTAGAGGGTCTTCTTCAAGTCTTCAGCTGAGAATGCATGTTTATAGGAAACTATCTGAGGCCAGGAAAGAACCATCTGGGGCAGCAGAAGGAGCAATCTCTAGAGCTCACAAAGAGCTGAGAATAGTGTCTGCTTCCACCACCAGAGTGGAAATTTTTATAATTCAAGGGACATTAGATAAAGCACATGGTAATGGGGTAAAACTATCCTTAGAATAACAGTCGTTCTGGTCCTGAATAGCAACACTTAAAAGCAAACTTCAAAAGGATCAAACTATTTCCAAGTAACTGACCTGTCTCCCAGAAAAAGGCCAAGAAAAAAAGAAATATATATGTATATATATATATATATATATATATATATATATATATATATACTCTGCATTCAATGTGGGGCTTGAACTGAAACCCCAATATCAAGAGTCATATGCTCGATGGACTGAGCCAGCTAGACCAAGAACATTTGTAGGACTCAAAATATAACTAGCACCCAACAAAGCAAAATTTACAATGTTTGGCATTCAATCAAAATTTATTAGGCATGCAAAGGCCAGAAAATATGACCCATAATAAGAAGGGGAAAAATCAATTTATAGAAAGAGATCAACCTATATCACTATAGGAGGATATTAAAACAGTTATTATAACTATATCCCATCAGTTTAAGAAGGTAGAAGAAAGATTGAGCATGTTAAGCAGCAATATGGGTCATCTGAAATTGGACTTCTAGAGATCAAAAATATATCTGAGATGAAAAAATACACTAGCTGTAATTTACAGAAGATTAGAGAGGAAAGAAGAAAAGATTAGTGTACTTGAAGAAAAGAAACGAAATTTTAATAAGAATAGAAAATTAAGCACAGAGAAAAAAGACTGAAAAAATGAACAAAGTATCTGTTGGCTGTGGGACCACTTAGTGGCATAGGGTATGTGTAATTGGAGCCTTTGCTATCCTTTCTATTAACCACTGTTTCCAAACTCTTTTTTTCTACTGTGTTGATTTTAACCATTAAAACAACAAAAAAATCTCATTCCTCAAACTTCCACCTACAAAACCACTACCAAAACCACTCTTAAATAGCTCTGCAATAACTGAACACAGTGGAGTCTTCATACAACTCCATCATTCTGTGAAATCCAATGGCTCTCCAACCTCTAGGCAACAAATGACACTGTTTGCTAACTAATGCCTGAACCCTGATCCTTGTTTACCACCCTCATTCTTTGAAGTTGATAAGTTTCTTGCCTTCCCCAAAACTTTGTTGTCACTCATCTGATTCCTTCTCTCCTCTACCCCTGAATTTTGGGTATCCCTACACCTTTGCCATAAAGTCACGAAATTTCAGGGTGGGGCAGAGATCTTAGGCACTATCTAGTCTGGCCCATTCATTGTTGAACACTTGATTTATTCTTACAATATTTTTATCATATAGTTGTCTATCTTTTGTGTAAACACCATGTGATGGGTACTCTATTCCACCATTAGTAGCTCTAATCTTTAGAACCTTCTTTCTCATATTAAGCTGAAACAGGTCTCTTTATAACCTCCGCCAAAGGATCTGGTCCCAGGCTCTTATCTTCTCTTCATTTCTGCTCTAGTCTAGACCCATTAGCACCTCAGGCATGGAATACTTCAATAACTTGACGGTCTCCATTGTAATTCTTTCAGTTCACTCAGTGCATAACAATTCCCTCCTGACTAATCTCTGAAACAGTTTTGATCCTGTTATGTCTCTCTCCTAGTTAAGAACTTATAAGGACTCCCTTCATTTGTTTTCCTATCAAAACATGTATTTTTTCAACATGCTCTGTTTTGAATGCCGTTCATGCACAGATACAGAATCCAAAAATATACCAACAGGTATAGCCTCTACCCTTCCACTTTCCCTACAGAGGCAATCACTGTTGAATGTTTGGGGGAGTCGGGTGTTTTTTTTTCCTCTGATATCTTTCCAGAGATGTTCCGGACATTTTGTCAAATGTGTATCTTTTTGCCTTACTCTGATGATACCTTTTACCAATTACCTTCACCCTTGAACCACGCAAGAGTGCAATTTAGCAATACCTGTCTAACATATCTGTTCTTTACCTATCTTTTTTCACTTAACATTTTGGAAATCATTCTATCTCAGTTTACGTAAAGCCTCTCTGTTTTTTTCAATGTTTGCACAGTGGAGGGGATGTTATCATGATTTTTAAATAAATCTCCAGTGGGTATTTAGGTTGTTTCTAGTTTCCTGCTATTACAAACAATGCTGCTATGAAGAACTTCATACATGTGTGAAATACATGTGTAGAATAAATTGCCAGAAGTGGTACTGCTTGCTCAAAATGTAGGTACAGGGGCTCCTGGGTGGCTCAGTCAGTTAGGCATCTACCTTCGGTTAAGGTCATGATCCTGGGGTCCTGGGATTGAGCCTCATGTCAGGTTCCCTGCTCAATAGGGAGCCTACTTCTCCCTTTCCCTCTGGTCTCCCCTGCATGTGCTTGCATGCTCTCTCTCTCTCTCTGTCAAATAAATAAAGTCTTTTAGAAAATGTATGTGCATTTAAAAAGTTGATAGATATTACCCTCTGAGTGGTTACCTTCAAGGGTGAAGGTGATTAGCAAAAGATACCATCAGACACAGCAGAGGAAACAAGTTCCTTATGCCTAGGCAAAAGATATAAGAGATTCCCACCTTTCTATCATACTTGAGAACACCCCCCAGCAATTCTCTCTGCTGCAACATCAATTTTTATTCTTTCCATTGAATCCTTGTTATTTCTATCTTCTTTAAAACCTTCTTTAAGCTTTAAGAAGACCACAGGGAGCTGGAGATTCAGCAGCCATCTCTACCAGAAGGATAAATTGCCCTGGACACTGTTGCTGGGGTGAGGATCCTATTGGGTCTTTGAAAATTTTCCTTGCTGAACTCACAGGGGGGTTCATGCCTCCCAGTTGCATGCCCAGCCAGTGAAGAGAACGGTTCATAATCCCAGCTCATTCCTGAACAATCACTGCAAAGCTGAGTGCAAGGTCAGTTTCACATGGAGATTTCCCAGATGGAACAATCCCGTTAGGAGGCCCCCGCCTTAGGCTTCGTGATGATACACCTCCCATACAGAACTCCCATATTTACACTCTCATCAACAACACACAATTGCCTATTCCCTCCCCCCGCCCCCCACATTTTCCAACACAGCCAAGTGTCACAGTTTTTTGCCTTGGTCCATAGTGATAGGTAAAAACTGAAGTATGTGGTTTCAATTTTACATTTCTCTCATGTGTGTGGTTGCACATCTTTTCATAGAATAATAAGAAAAAACATATGTCTCTATGCCTAGCCAGGCAACTCTACTGGGGTGCTTGATCCCCCACCCTTCTTCATACCTGAAAAAAATCCCCGAAGGATCTCTCTGCTGCAACTCCTGTCTTTTTTTTTTTTTTTTTTTTTTTTAAGATTTTAAAAATTTATTTGACAGAGAGAGAGAGTGAGCATAAGCAGGGGAAGTAGGCAGAGGATAAGGGAGAAGCAGGCTCTCTCCACTGAGTGGGGAGCCCAACTCGGGGCTTGATCCAAGCACCCTAAGATCATGACCTGAGCTGAAGGCAGATGCCTAACTGCCTGAGCCGCCCAGGCACCCCTGCAACTCCCTCCTTTACCACCTTTTCAAGAGCTCCTTCTTTCTTTAGCCTTCCCTCATTTCTTCACTCTCTCTCTCTTTCTCTTTTAAAGCAAAACTGGGCAAGCTTGTCCTGGAAAGGCCAGGTAGTAAACATCTTCAGCACCATGGGCTAGATGGTCTCTGTCGCGACTCCTTGGCTGCACCTGGAGCTGAGTGCAGTCACAGACCACACAGAAGCAAATGGGCCGGGCTGCCCTTCATCCGAGTTCACTGACCTCGCTTTACAGAACACTGCCTTCAGTCCCCCTCGCTCGCTCGCAGCCATCAGCAGGAAGCAGCCACAGCTGTTCGTTCCTTGCATTCTGCAGGCTTCGGGCTGGGATCTCCAGAACCCGAGCAGAGGGCCCCAGGGGACACAAACCACCCTGGGAGTATGGCAAAGGGAGTTTCTGGAGGAACCAGGCTGTGTCTGCTGCCTCAGAACTCTGCGAACCCCTCCCTGACCCAGTGATTCCTCCGATGCCCCTAGGGAGCACCATCCTTGCCCAAGGCAGGTCCACGTCATTCCTAAATCGTGTAGGCATTTATCCAGCTCATCCGACGAGTCATCTCAGCAGCATTTCAGACAAACAATCACTTTGTTCTTGAAACCCCTCCTTGGACCAGGCACTGAGTCCTCCCAGTTTCTCACCTGTCACTCCTCCCACGTCTGCTGGTTCCTCCCTGTGTCCCAGGGAGGAGACACTGCCACTCCTCCAGACTCAGGCCTCTGGTCTCTTCCTTCTCTCCGAGGCCCATCCCTGTGAGCTCACCCAGCCTCAGGCCGGTCCATATTCCTGTATTTAACGTGACCATGTTGCAAATTTTCATCTCCAGTCTGGATCTCGCCTCTGAACTCCAGATGTGTATTTCCAGCTACTTAGTTGACACCTGCACTTGGACGTGAGATCAGCATCTCAAATATGCCCAACGCGCAGCCCCAGCCCGCTTCTCTGCCGGGCGCTGCCTCTGCGGCCCACGGCCCTGCCCGTGCAGGCGCTCAGGCCACATGCTCGGGCCCTCGGCCTCGCACAGCGCACACCCCCTTCATCGCCAAGTGCTCTAAGCTCTGTCCTCAAACTATGTCCTGGTTAGGATCCTTCTGCCCAGCTCCGCTGTCCCTCCCTCCCCCCTTCCTCACTACATGTGCCCCAGCTTCCCCTCATGGCCCTAGCAGCCTGCTAGGTACCAGCCACAAGAGCCATCCTTCTCAGGTGAAGATGAGGGCTCCCAGACTCAGGGTAAATGCCAGAGGTTTCCGGTGGCCTCTCTAAAGCCAGCTCCACAGACTCTCTGATTTTATCGTCCTTGTCCTCACGCCCTCAGCTCCAGGCACACGGGCTTCCTTGCTCCTGCTGGACCACCCTGGCACACCCTCATCTCTGGGCTTTGTACCTGCTGCCACTCCGCCTGGAAGGTTCCTCCCCCACGTAGCCAACTGGGCTCAAACATAACTTGGCGGTGTTACCTTCATGGCAACCCCCTCCCCACTTCTCCCTGCTCTCCTTCACTTTTTTATTCTTCCACAATAGCACTTCTGGCCTCTAAACTACATAATACCAGTAGGTTTCACTTAATTAAAACAAACACACAAACAAACCGCTTCTCCTCTAATAAATAGAAAGCTTTTGTGAGAGTAGAGGTGATGTTTGTTTTGTTTTGCTTTGTTCTTAAGATTTTAGGGGTGCCTGGGTGGCTCAGTCGGGTAAGCGTCTGCCTTTGGCTCAGATCATGATCCTGGGGTCCTGGGATGGAGCCCCACATTGGAGGCTCCCTGCTCTGTGGGGAGTCTGCTTCTCCCTCTCTCTCTCCTTCTGCCTGCCATTCCCCCTGCTTGCACTCTCTATTAGTCAAATAAATAAATAAAATATTTTTTTAAAAAGTTATTTATTTATTTGAAATAGAGCAAAAGAGAGCAAGCACAAGCTGGGGGAGTGGGCAGAGGGGGAGGGAGAAGCAGACTCCCTGCTGAGCGGAGAGCCTGATGCCAGGCTTGGGCTTGATCCCAGGACCCAGGGATCATGACTTGAGCCAAAGGCAGACGCTTAACCAACCGAGCCATCCAGGCACTCCATAGAGGTTACTTTAAATCTGTTTTATTCTTACTATATCCCCAACATCTATAAAAGTGCTCAACTCAAAGTAGAAGCTCAGTAATATTTGCTGAATGAATAAGGGAATCAATTAATGAATAAATATTTTTACCACAAACAAAATGACTTAAAACAACACAAATTTATTAGCCTCCAGTTCTCCAGGACAGAAGTCTGACATGGGTCTCACTGGCCTGAAAACAAGCTGTGGGTCAGGCTGCATTCCCGTCTGGAGGGGAGAATCCATTTCCTTGCCTTTTCCAGCTTTGGAGGTCATGCACATTCCTTAACTGTGAGCCGTTCTTCCACCTTCAAACTAGCAATGGTCTTGAGCCTTAGATCATTTCTACCTGGTACTGTCTTCCCATCTCCTTCCAATTCTCTATCTCCTTCTTTTGCCTTCATTTTTTTCTTTGAAGGATCCTGTGATGTCATTGGGGTCATCCAGATAATTCAGGATAATCTCCCTATCATCAAGCTAGCTAATTAGCTACCTTAATTCCTCTGCTACCTTAATTCCCCTTGGCCATGTAATGTGATATATTAACAGGTCCAGGGATTAGAACATGGGTATGGACATTATCCTGCCTCCCACTCCCGCCCAGGCAGGAATCTATGAGAATTCTTCAGGAGTCACAGCTCATTCCAAATCAACCCAGAGCCCTGTGGATCAGTGCCACTAAGAGGTAGTAGCTCTGGATCTCTTCTACTGCTTTCTCTGGGCAGACGATGGTTCCTCTCAGTGATTGCTCAATGAAAACTGCCTCTCAGCAAGCCAGTCATCAATGCCGATAAATGACAAGGTATGCATAAAAGGTTTCCTCTCCTTGGGCATCTGCATTCTTTAAGAGGGTTTTTCCACCTGTAAGTTATAGGAAACACATGTGATTTATAGAATTAAGTGCTTGTCTTTCTTACAAGCAAGGCCTCTGGAAGTAGCAGTCACTGACCGGACACGGAGGACTTAATGTCACCGGCACCAGTGTCTCTACAGTTGTCTTTGCTTGCCCTTATCATCAGGACGGTGCTGCTGCTGCTGCCAAGCATCAGATCCATGTTCTGAGCAGAAGGGAAGGACAGAACAAAGATGGCACCACTAGTCATGTCTCCTGCCAGAAAAAAAAAATTTCTTTAAATTGCACCCCACACCTACTCAGACTTTCCTTAATGTCTTGGAGGCCAGAACTGATCACATAGACACTCCCAGCTGCAAGAGGCCTGGGAAAGTGAGGGACTGTATAATCACGATTGATTTAGACCAATCATGATCTAATGTCTGCAGATGTTCATATTGCTGCCGCAGACAGAATTTCCATTTGGTCAGCATGGGGCTGCCAGGCTTAGTAAATAAATACCGGAGATGCCTAATTAAATTTGATTTTCTCACAATGAACACTTTGTTTTTTAGTAGAGTATGTAATATGTGGGACATAGTTATAATAAAAATTATTTGCTATTTATTTGAAATTCAAATTTAACTGGGCCTTCTGTGCTTTATCTGACAACCTAAGGCTAGCAAGAAGGAAGAGTGGATGGTGAGTGGGGAACTCACAAGATCTGCCACGAGGGAGATGGCATTTTATCCTAAAAGTTGAATTGCTGGTGGAAGAATTTCAGAACTCGGGCATCCCTGGGTAGCTCAACAGTTTAGCACCTGCCTTCGGCCCAGGGCATGATCCTGAAGTCCCCGGATCGAGTCCCACATCGGGCTCCCTGCAGAGAGCCTGCTTCTCACTCTGCCTATGTCTTTGCCTCTCTCTCTCTCTGTGTGTCTCTCATGAATAAATAAATAAAATCTTAAAAAAAAAAAAGAATTTCAGGATTCAATTGCAAGCTGGTGGGGGAACTCTTCTGTAACAAAGTCCAGGGGCTTCCATTTTGACCTTCCATTCATATAGGATATCCTCTGCAATGTCCAGATAAAACTGTTCTTCGGTGGGGTTGACAGGTTTCACTCTAATAATCCCAAATCGAATGGCTTTCTCCTCTCCAGCAAGTGTCTTCCATCCTGTCTATACCAGTGCAGAAATGGTTTGACTATGGAAAGCAAAAGAGGAAAGTAACAGAAACAACCAAAATATAGGTCTGCTCAAATTAATCTATGGTCCTGTTTTCACTGGTCCAACTATGGTAATGATGAAGCTAGTAATTTACAAATTTAGTACCTGATCAGAAAAAAAGGTTAACTAAATATGAAATTGGGATGCCTGGGTGGCTCCATAATGGGAGCATGTGATTCTTGATCTCAGGGTTGTGAGTTTGAGCCCGAGGCTGAATGCAGAGATTACTTAAAAATAAAACCTTTAGGGCAGCCCCGGTGGCTCAGTGGTTTAGTGCCTGCCTTCAGCCCAGGGCGTGATCCTGGAGACCCAGGATCGAGTCCCACATCGGACTCCCTGCATGGAGCCTGCTTCTCCCTCTGCCTGTGTCTCTGCTTCTCTCTCTCTGTGTGTCTCTTATGAATAAATAAAATTTAAAAAAATAAAAATAAAACCTTAAAGAAATGTATGAAATTATATTTGAAACATTAATTTTTAGAATAAAAACTCTGTCCCTATCACCTCATTTCCTCTCACATCATCCCCACCAGAATTTAAATATTCTATAACCACCAAGAAATAGGTTCTGTGGCTCAACAGTGACTTTGGTCTGAATTTTATGACATTTATTTGAAGCCAGAGCTGGTAAACAGAAGTCTCTCTGGAATCACATTGCTATAGAATAAGGTTAAACTATTTTGACATCGATTCTGACCATATGTAAACATTTTGCCTAGCTCTTTGTCAGATTTTACTAATGAAACCAAAACCATATCATCAATTAAAAAAAAAAAACATACGATTACTTTATCTCCCCATGCTTTACATTTCTCGGGTATAAGACCTTAATTCAGAAATTAACACATGATGATTCCATTCAAATTGCCTGCATTGCCATTAAAATTCTACAAAATCTTTTGGTCCCAGGAAATGTCAAAGAATAATAACAGCATTTACCACATCTTATGCCTTACTGGGAACAGTGACTGGTAGAAGGCCACACCTTCTATACCCCTTTCAACGGTTAACCTGCAGCCTTCCTTATATGAGTCATATGTTTTGCATGTGTCTCAAATTTCCCATCTGTGAAACAGAGCGTGAGGCAGATAGAACTCTCAGTTATTTGAAGTACTCTGAACAAAATAGTTATAATGTTTTAGGGTAGGGTGTGATTTTGTTAGTGTTTGTCCAGGGATTCCCAAACTTGCTGTACAATGCAATTCCTTCGAGAGGTAAAAAAAATTCAGGGGCCCGGAGTCTGTACCAAGGATTCTGATTTAAGTGTGGCCTGAGTATCACCATTTTTAAAAGCGTCCCAGATGGTTCTAGTGTGCAACCAAGTCTGCCCATACAGGTAGGCCACACCTCTGGCCTTTATTCTCCCTGCATCCAATAACCAGCAGGAGGGCAGCTGAACAGCAAAGCCTAGGACCCGAACTACACTAAGAGGGGGCACAGTCAAGGGTGATAACAAAGGGACCCTGGTGGGACGCCTGGGTGGCTCAGTGGTTGAGCATCTGCTTTTGGTTCAGGGTGGGATCCCGGGGTCCTGGGATGGAGTCCCATATCCGGCTCCCCACAGGGAGCCTGCCTCTCCCTCTCCCTATGTCTCTGTCTCTCTCTGTGTCTCCCATGAATAAATAAATTTAAAAATTTTTAAAAATAAAAAATAAAAGGGACCCTGGAATCTGACTCACATTGGAAACACTATACCATTGTAACTCAGATTTCCTCCTCACCAAGGCGGGGGAAATGTAAAAATTGATATTACCCTCACGTAGCACAGCTTTGGTAAAGCCCAGGAACTGGAGAAGCTGTTGTTCACAAAGCAAACAATGTCTCCAGCTTCAATACAATTCTTTCAATTTCCTTCAAGTAGGTATTAACTTGTAGGTGCCATAAATACTTAAAAAACTTTTGTGGGGATTTACCGAACTACTCTTGGAAGCCAAGGTCAGAGAGAAGATGTGGAATCAGGAGCAGGAAGAGAAAGGCCATTAAAGAGTTGCACACCCATAAGAGAAATTTGGGAGAAGAGACACTTTGGGGTGAGGGTGGGAGGATTTACTACACTAAAAACAAACTCTGGGGGCATCTGGGTGGCTGTTGGTTAAGCGTCTGACTCTTGATTTCAGCTCAGGCCATGATCTCAGGGTCATGGGATCAAGCCCGGTTGGGTGTGGAGATTACTTAAAAATAAAATCTTAAAAAAAATTACACACAAAGAAAGTAAAAATAATCCATAATTCCACTCCCCAAATTGAGCTATTCCAATATATATTCCTCCAGTCTTTTTTCTGTGTGTATGTATGTTATTTTAAAACATGAGTGCTGTCAGCAGTGGAGACCTCTTTAAGGCAAGATGGAGCCAAAAGGGACACTCGGGTATATTCCACCTGCAGAAAGGGATGGCTTCTCCTGTCCTCAGTCCCTTGACAGATGCCATGCTGCACCCCTCCCCCAGATCCTTGGTTATCTGAGAAGCCTTTTGGAATTAGCTGAGTTTACAGCAATGGCAGTTGGAAGACTACACAGATGGCACGAACCATCATATGTAACAGAGCTTAGTGGAATAACCACTTAAAACTAAGACATTCCTAATAAAAGATGGGATCTAAGAAACGAGACACTTGGCCGAACTTCAGGTAATCATCTTGGCACTGGATGCCATGGCAAACGAATGATCCCATCTTCACATTTATTATAAACTATTGAACTATTTCCTAAAAATATTCCCCTTCAAGGTAAAAAAAAAAAGAAAAAGAAAGAAAGAAAGAAAGAAAGAAAGAAAGAAAGAAAGAAAGAAAGAAAGAAAGAAAGAAAGAAAGAAAGAAAGAAAGAAAGAAAGAAAGAAAGAAAGAAAACAAAAGAAAAAAAACCTCTGGAAATCTCTTGCCTCAGAAATATCCATGATATAAATCAGAAGTACATATCTCTACATATCCTGAGGCTGTAATATAAGGTTTTGCCAGAATACTCCTTACTTCCTTCAGAGTTAAGATATTTCTAATTGTAACCAAGAAATGCGCTTCACTACTTGGCATATACAATGTGGAGTTCATGGAAAAGGAATGTAATAAAACTAATATTTTTAATGTCTTTTATAGGTCCCAAGTAGCTGGTTTAACTGAGAGACATAACGGTGGCCTCAAACAACTCCTTTTCAAATTCCAGTGTAGCAAATAAGCCTCCCCAGGTCTCTATTTGGCACCAAGCCTTAGCCTACCTTGATAGATTTTTTTATCTTGCTCCCATCCCACAAAGGCTGGGGGCTGGATCAAGGTTCAGACTCTCCTGGGACCCCTTAACCATAGACTATCCTACAGGCGAGGAAACTGTTCCCCTGATATGGGACCTACTTGAGTCAAGACTTCCACAAATGCAAAGACCTGTCAAGTGCAGCTGCACACCATTCTGGTGACTGTTGCTAATATTACTATAGATTGTCCCCAACTTACAATGCTTGACGTGATTTTTCAACTTTACAGTGGTGCATTCAGTAGAAACTGTACTTTGAATTTTGAATCTTTTTTAGGTTTTATTTATTCATTTGAGAGAGAGAGAGAGAGAGCACTAGTGGGGGGGGGTAGGCAGAGGGAGAAGTAAACTCTTGGCTGAGCAGGGAGGCAGACTTGGGGTTTAATCCCAGGACCCTGGGATCATGACCTGAGCTGAAGGCAGATGCTTAACCAACTGAGTTACCCAGATGAGCCTTGAATTTCAAATTTGGTCTTTTCCCAGGCTAGTGATATGTGGTACAATGCTCTCCCATGAGCCACAGCTTGCAATCAGCCACACAATCATGAGGGCAAACCACTAATACACTTACCACCATTCTGTTTTTCACATTTAGTACAGTATTCAATAAATTACACAACATATCCCCAATTTTTTTTGTGTGAAACAAACTTTGTGTTAAGTGATTTTACCCAACTATAGGCTAATGTAAGTGCTTGAAGCATATTAAAGTTAGGCCAGGCTAGGCTATGGTAGGTGTATTAAATGCATTTTTAACCTACAGTATTTTCAATTTACAATGGGTTTATCAGGTTATAACTCCATCACAAATTGAGGAAGATCTATATTGCTCTGGTTGCTTTCATTGGTTTATAATCCAGAGGCCCAAACCCTGCAAGGAAGTCATTGTTTCAATCAAGCATGGCAAATGGTGAGGCTTGCATCAACTCAAGTGGGTTTTCAAAAGGAAAGGACACCTGAGTCCCATGTCACAGAGGACATCACCCTAGCCCAGAAGCTCACTAGAGATGATATCACCCTAGCCTAAGACATCATCATTGAAGATGACTTTGCTCCCTATTCCAAAGACAATTTCACCCTGGACACCAAGATGTTCACCCAAACAATGCCTCCTGTAAGGCACAATTGAATACAGGACATTTTTTACTTTTCTTCTTTTGATATTAAGGATTCTATTACATTTCTGAGCTCACTGTCTACTTAGCCCATGACTCTGATACATTCCTTGCTCCCTGCTAAAATGTATAGTCCTACACAGGTGCCTGGGTGGCTCAGTCGGTTAAGGGACCAACTCTTGATTCCAGCTCAGGTCATGATCTCAGAGGCATGAAATCGAGCCCCACATTGGGTTACATGCTCAGTGTGGAGCTGGCTTGAGATTCTCTCCCTCTGTCCCTCATTCTGCTCATGTGTGCGTGCACAGACACACACACACACTCTAAATAAATAAGTAAATAAATAAATAAATAAATAAAATCTTTTAAAAATAAATAAATAAAATGTATACCCCTATACTCCTATGCCTAAAGGGAAATCTGGTAAAGGTTACTACTATGTGTGCCATTCTAAAAATTAATGGAGATTATTACTTTACTTGGAGTCTGCCTCATAACAACCCTTTCACTCTTGGCAAGAGGATCACTCACTCCCCAGGGCCTTCTTCTACTACTCTCCTCCAGCTTTTCACCACAACTTCTTGCCCTATGTCTCTGACCATAACCATCAAAACCACTCCTTCCCTTTAGTTACAAACAATAGTACCCGTCTTTATAGGTATTTGACTAACATCATTTCACACCCTCCCAAAACATACCTGCTGGGCCTGCCACCATGACCTGAGCATATTTCTAACATACTTTACAGCTCCACCAAGATATTTTTTTGGCTGTTATATACATGGGAAACTTAATCATAGGCCAGCCTGCAGACTCCTTATATCTCTACTTGTATTCCTCTGTTCTACTCCCATAATAAAATGTTTTCTATGCTTGGGGCCAAAAAATAAACAAATAAAACATGAATGCTATGCCAATAATTATATGAAGAGATGTATAACTCTACTAATAATCAAATAAATGCAAATTAAAATGGAAATAATAATGAGGTGCTGCTTTCTCTTTCTCAGACTGGCAAAAATTTAAAAAGTCATGTCACACCAAGTGCTGCCAAGAATGTAGGGAATAGGACCTTTCATCCACCACTAGTGTATAATACATTAAAAAAAAAAAAACTACCATATAGTTCTTCCATTGCTATGTGCATGACATTTTGTAATATAAGTTTTCCACTCCTTCCATAAAATGGTGGGGCATGTTTCTCCACTCCTTGAAGCTCACCTGGCCACGTGACTTGCTTTGGCCAGTGGCACATTCACAAACATGATAAAAGTAGAGGACTGAAAAGTTTCTGTTCGTTAGGACTTGATCTTTCTTATTCCCAGAAGTCTATCTGCCTTCATGTGAACAAGCTAGAGCTAGCCTTCTGAATGATGAGACGCCATATGGAGAGTGGCTTAAGCTTTTCTAGCTGCTCAGCCATCACAGATGAGAACCTGGATGTACAAGTAAGGCCATTCTACAAAATCCAGCCCCAGCCAGACTTACCGGACCAGAAGACCTGGATGCCCAAAGAATTGTGAGAAATAACAAATATTCATTTTTTAAGCCACTCAGTTAAACAATGGTTTATTATACAGCAAAAACTAACTGATACACAATGGGAGTGTGACTTTAGTACCACCACCACTTTGGAAAGCATTGAGGCAATATATAGTGAAGTTAAGGGGGCATCTATTTAGGGTCTCATAATTCAGATCTTAAATATGTATTTTGGAGAAAATGTCACAAATGTGCCCATAGAGATATGTACAAGAATGTTCACTGCAGCCTGGCACATGTCATAGGGAAAAAATTGGAAAAACCCAAGAGATTCATCAAAAGAAGACAAATTTGTATTTGCCATTATAGCGTATTCATATAATGGCACACTATGTCACAATTGGAAGAAATAAGCTAGAGCTCTAGGAGACAAAATGAATGGATCTTGAAAATAAAATGTTGAGTGAAATTAATTTTTAAGAAAAGTTACCTTTTAGGATATGAGAATGGTAGTAGAAGAAAAATACTATTGAAGCAAGGAGCACAAAGATCATTCTGTTGGATCTGTAATGTGTTATTTCTTTATAATAATCAAAGCAAGTATGTCAAAATATTACATTTTCAGAATATTATTCTGTTTATTTGTTATATATTTGAAATAGCTCTCAAAACAAACTAATAACTTTTTAGGGTTTTTTTTGTTTTATTTATTTATTTATTTATTTATTTATTTTTACTTTTTATGTTTCTAATTCATCCACAAAAATAACATTTTAATGACTGCTTAGTATTCTAGCTTCAGGAGCTAACATTTCTTAAGCTAATCCTTTAGTTTTTGTTATCTAGGAGATTTATAATTTTTCACATGCTTAAAGTAGGCTGTAATGAACATCTCTGTGTAACACTGATTATTTCCATGACTTATTCTCAGAATAAGTGGGTGGATCAAAATGTTTTCGATTTTTAAAATCTCTAGGACTTGTTTTTAAATTGTCCTTCAGAAAGGAATACCAATTTATACTACTGCTAGCAGTGTATGACTATTTTATCAACACTAATATAGTTGTTTAATTTCTCTTTGCTAGTCTGATAGTTATAACTGCTGTTTAAATTTGTGTTCTTTTGATTATGGTGGTGGTGTATCAGTTTGCTAGGACAACCACAACAAAGAACCACAAACTAGGTGGCTGAAACAACAAAAGTTTATTTTCTCATAATTATGAAGGCCGAAATTCTGACACTAAGGTGTCAGCAGAGCTGGTTTCTTCAAAGGCTTCTCTCCTTGTCTTGCGGATGGCTGTATTCTGCCTCTCTTCGTATAGTTTTTCCCTCTGTGTGTGTCTTTTCATGTTTTGTCATAATAACAGCAGTCTTCATTGGATTAGGGCTTACTTTAATGACCTCATTTTAACTTAATTACCTCTTAAAGACCAAATCTCCAAATAGTCGTATTTGGAGATATTGAGGATTAGGAGTTCAACATATGAATTTGGAGATGACTCAATTCAGCCCATAACAGTGAATATTTTTTCATAAATTTAGTATCCAATTGAATTTTTCTCTTGGAAAATTTCATCTTTATGTCCTCCTTTCCTTTTTCTTTCCTTTCTCTCTCCTTTTTCCTTTCTCTCTTCTTTCTTTCTTTCTTTCTTTCTTTCTTTCTTTCTTTCTTCCTTTTTGTTTTTGCTATTTTGTTTTATTTTATTTTATTTTTTTAATTTTTATTTATTTATGATAGTCACAGAGAGAGAGAGAGAGGCAGAGACATAGGCAGAGGGAGAAGCAGGCTCCATGCATCGGGAGCCTGATGTGGGATTCGATCCCGGGTCTCCAGGATCGCGCCCTGGGCCAAAGGCAGGCGCCAAACCGCTGCGCCACCCAGGGATCCCTATTTTGTTTTAAAGTAAGCTCTACCCCCAAATGTGGGGCTTGAATCATGATCCTGAGATCAAGAGTCACATACTCTACTGACTGAGCCAGCCAGGCACTCCCTTTGCCTTTTTAATTGTATCATCTCATTGAGACTTTTGCTTATTGCTTTACAAGAATTTATTATATGTTAGACTACTTGTCATAAACTTTGCATATTATTAAAGAGGACCATTTAGGTGACACAAACAAACTTTATTTAGCACTTCATAAACTAGAGCCTTCTTTTAGAGAACTGCAGAATGAAGCAGAAGGCAGGAAGTGTTTATGGGATAAAGAATAAAGAGCAAGGAGAGAGAAAAAAAAATCTAATTGGCTAGGGCCATATAGTCAACCTTGTTTAGAGTGAGAAGGAACAAAATGTAAATAAAGAGGACAAAGTTGGCTTGGCATTCGGGAATTGGCTGCCTGGATGTACTGTTTCTGGTTCACCCAAGCATTTATAGGCAACTGAAAGGTTTTTACTTTTCGTTTGCTGACAAGGTATTCTTGGCAGGGGCCACTTCCTCTATCTTGGGCCAAGAAAGTTACTTCCATAATGTATTTTTCCCAGTTTATCAGTGGTTATTTAATTTAGAGGTGATAAGGGATTTTGTTCCATTCAGAAGTTTTATGTAGTCAAATGAAATAATGTTTTCCTTTATAGTTTTCTACACGAGGGTCTCAAAAAGTTTTATGAATATCTAAATAACTAATATACACTAAGAAATTTTGCTTATAATTTATAGATAAATTTTACCTATAATTTACATTACTTTTGTGGTATGTTTTTTACATGTAAACACTTACCTTTTTTTTTACATTTAAATATTTAATCCATATAGAATTCATTTAGGGTATGTTATGAAGTATGGAGCTAACATTATTTTTCCTAAATATTTAACCAGTTACCTAAATTCTGGTTGCCCATATTTTGGGTAAATATTAAGTATTTCAAAAATAAAATAGAAGTAAAATTACTGTCCCTTATGAGCCTTTGGTAATGTTTTTCGTGTGAACTTCTGTGGTGGTTCAATGAACATTTTTTACTGAAAATTCTTGAAAAGTACATTTGATTATTGATTTGTCAAAATTTGTCAACTTGTAGGTTGATTTCACCCTTAGGGTAAATGAATCATGTTTGCTTTAACACCCATATGTAATTTTTGGGCTTTGCTCTTCGAATAGGGAAAAGAAAAAGATTTAGCTACCTATCACCAAGTTCTATATTACTCAGAGCACTCTGTAGCCTACAAATATTTTATTTTACAGATTCTCTTTAGCTTTTTAGAAAAGAAAGGACATTTTAAGTATCAAAGTACTGGATACGTTTTGTAACATTCAACAAGATAGTAAAAGCTGACTTTTGTCTGTCAGTGAGGATGTATATACATTTCACAAGATGGGAAAGCAGCTTATTCTGTTCCTTCCCTCACCCCTGGTGACTCCTTAGAAACCATCACAATCCAGAAAACGTTTCCGTAGTCAACTGCTATTACCTTTGATTCAAAGGTAAATCATGCTTTGGAATCTGTACCACCTTGTGCCCAGTGCAAGGTAGGAAGGAAAATGTGAAAATATAGTTCTAATCAGGTAAATGTCGCTGTACACTGACTTGGCCAGGTTTGAGCAAAAACAAGCCTTTGATCAATTGTTTCAGAAACAAAAATATCCTATCTCAATAAACTCCTTGCCATTCCACATGGGAGAGTTTAGCCATAGTATCTCACTGACTCATTTCTATGGATTTCGTGCAACTCTGTTAGAGCTAATGCTATTCTTTTTTTTTTTTTTTTTATTTGAGAGAGAGAGCGTGTGTGCATGAGCATGAGCAGGGGAGGGGCAGAGAGAGAAGCAGGGAGTCAGGTGTGGGACTCCAGGATGATGGCCTGAGCCAAAGGCAAATGCTTAACTGACTAAGCCACCCAGCTGCCCTGAGTTTTACGATTCTTTTTTTTTTTTTTTTTTTTTAATTCATGAGAGACACAGAGAGAGAGAGAGGCAGAGAAAGAAGCAGGCTCCAAGTAGAGACCCCAACGTGGGACTCGATCCAGGGCCTCCAGGATCGTGCCCTGGGCCAAAGGCAGGCGCTAAACTGCTGCGCCACCCAGGGATCCCAAGTTTTACAATTCTTGGAAGAGTTGTGAATACCCATCTCATGGAGACATGAAAAAAAATCAGTAGCATTATTCGTTCCTTTCTTGTTGCAAATGTGCAAGGAATACCCTATTTTGCAGAGACAAATCTAATGATTCTTTTATTCATTAAGTTCTTTTGGGGGGCACCTAGCTGGCTGAGTCGATAGAGCATGTGATTATTGATCTCAGGGTTGTGAGTTCAAGCCCCATGTTTGGTATGGAGCCTACTTGAGAGAGAGAGAGAGAGACAGAAACAGAAACAGAGACAGAGAGATGTTCTTGAAACTGGTAATTGTGACTTGGAAAGAGGAAAATTTGGTAGCTAGAGGCCAGAGGGCGGTGGTGATGGTGGAAACTTATTTTTCACTTTATATAATTTGTACACTTCCAATTTTTAACCATATGTATGTATCACATATTCAAGGGAATTTGTTCTTTTTTTAAGATTTTATTTATTTATCCATGAGAGACACAGAGACAGAGGCAGAGACACAGGCAGAGGGAGAAGCAGGATCCCTACAGGGAGCTTGATGTGGGACTCGATCCCAGGACCCTGGGATCACGACCTGAGCCAAAGGCAGACACTCAACCACTGAGCCACTCAGGTGCTCCTTGAGTTTGTTCTTTTAAGCATTATTTCTAAACAGTAATTTTTGTCTTAGGACTCAATTACATTTGGAATAAATGCAGGTGAGAACATCTGGACCACTGCTCCAGAGAAAAACAAATGATTTACATTTTAAACAATTTATTTTTTGTTTCATTCATTCATTCATTCATTCATTCATTCATTCATTCAAATATTTAAGTAACAACTCTATGCCAGGCATCAGCCAATAATTCTGGTAAGTAAGATGGTGGAGATCATGACAGACTAGAAGGGATTATGCACAAAGAATGTAAAGAGATTGCTGGAGTTAGGCAGATTCAGAAGGAATCCACAAAACAGTCACACATGTTTGAGTAACATGAGATTTCTCATAATCTTGCTGGGTTGCAATAAGTTGCTGGGAAAATACACTGCGAAGAAAGCTAAGGTGCATGAAAAAGGGTGAGGATGCATTTTGTTGAACATCTATACCACTTTGACTTTGACCACTGCAGATACAGCCTTGTCCATCCACATGCTACTTTTGCTGTCTCTATAAATGATAACCTCTGCCTTAGAGTTTGAGGAGGGAGCCGAGGGAGGGTTCCTTTTATTTTACTTATAGTTCCTAAGGCAAAGAATTTTATAAACATCATAGTGGTAGAAGATAAACAGAGGCATAATAAACATTTTCAGGATTTACTTGAGCAAAAATCAATTCGAATCAGGCAGCATCCAATCTTGCAGATGGAGAGCTCTGAGGAGCAGTATGAAATGGGAGACTTTTATAGGCAGAAGGGAGAAGGAACAAGAAGTTACACTGGACAAAAAAGCAGGTTGGTTATAGAAAGGGCACTTTCCTTTGGGGGATGGCAGGGGTCTATCAGGCAGATGACCTGACCAGTGCTGATCAGGTGCTTCCTAATTGACTGGTTTAAGATCCCAGTTCTTCGAGAGCCAGAATTATAATTAAATGAAGTCTTGGGGGCAGCCCGGGTGGCTCAGCGGTTTAGTGCTGCTTTCAGCCCAGGGCCTAATATCCTGGAGACCTGGGATCGAGTCCCATGTTGGGCTCCCTGCATGGAGCCTGCTTCTCCCTCAGCCTATGTCTTTCTCTCTGTGTGTGTGTGTGTGTGTGTGTGCCTCATGAATAAATAAATCTTTAATAATATATATATTAAAAAAATGAAGTTTTTTTTGTTTTGTGACTTGGGTTTAGCGTAATGACTTCATTTGGGGCCAGTTGGCTTGCTGTTTAACAATAGATAACTGAAAATGATTCCAAAATAATTTCTTACTCCATTGTTTAGATTTAAGGCATGTTAAAGGACAAATTCATGACCACATGTGGTTCCTACCTTCTTGATTGCTAAGTATCACAAAAGGGGCGTTCTCATTCTCCTCAAAACTAAAAAGTCTTAATAATGTCTACATTACAATGTAAACAAACAGAAAGGAAGCCGTGCAAGGACTCTTTCAGTTAAATATGAGGTTGGCTGAGATGGCTCTAATCCCCTTATTGCCAGGATGCAGGAGAGCAAATTTGGGAATGGAACTCAAAACATTGAATAACAATAATTTGAGGGCAGAGACTAGGAAATCATAATGAAAAGACAGGAAATCCAAAGGGTTTCTGTTTTGTTTTGCTTATTTTGAGGAAGGTGGAGAGAAATATTTTAACACAATATTAAATCACTCTTGGTATCTATTCACTTTACTCATTAACTATTGAGTTTATCTTCTACTATGTGTTTTCAAAACCAAGACACATTTCCATTTCATTAAAAAATGCTCAATCTGTGGGTGCCTGGACAGCTCAGTCGGTTGAGCGTCTGCCTTCGGCTCAGGTCATGATCCCGGGGTCCTAGGATGGAGTTCCACATTGGGCTCCCTGCTCAGCGGGGAGCCTACTTCTCCCTCTGTCTCTCCCCTCTGCTTGTGCTCTCTCTCTTAAATAAATTAAAAAAAAATCTTTGGGAAAAAGAATGCTCAATCTTCTAAGCAAAGCCCAAAGGTTATGAATGAAATTTGACCACTTCTTTTTCACATTTTTAATAAAACTTCTTGAGAAATTTAGAGTGATTAAGTAAACTTTTTAGAATACAAATTTTACTTCAAGAGTTTTTGATATTATGATACAGCTTATTTTTAAGATAACAGAATTAATATAAATTTCTTATTTATCCCACTTATGAAAGGAAGCAAATTTAATTTCCCTATATAAGTTTACATTTTGGTACTGATGAATTATATTATGTATATTGCTAGAGGAATCAGAACAGTCTGGTGTATATGGAAACCAAATGAGATTTAAAAAAAGACCAAGTTCTTAACTAAGCAATTAATATTAATGTTGTATTAATTGTATATTTCAAGTCAGAGCTTTCCTAACTATAAAGGAAAGCATTAAAATTGGCATACTGATTTATAAGACAGATTTGTTACAATAGTTAGTATCCAATTTCCTTCAGAAAGAAATCTAACTTTCTTCACTGTTTCGTCATGTTAAAGGCAAGATAATAGGCTCAAAATGGAGTCACTTCACCATGTCACCGAACCAAGACTTAATTTATTTATGGTTTTGGTTCTCCCAGAAATGGTACCTTAAACCAGCTAATCAGGAATTGCCTTAGTCAGCACTAATTAGATCATCTGTGTAATAGATACCAGCCATCCCTGAAAGGAAAATAACCTTGTAGTAACCAACTTGCTTTTTTTGCCCAGTGTAACTTCTTTGTTCTTGCTCTATTGTGCCTATAAAATTCCTTGTGTTTTGTACAGCTCCTCAGAGCTCTTTTCTGTCTACTAGATTGGATGCTGCCTGATTCATGAATTATTGAATAAAGCCAATAAGACCTCTAAAAGTTACTGTGCTGAATTTTTTTTTAAATGCCTGATGACAACTTACCTTGTGACATTATCTGGCAACATACAGAGCAAATAATTTTGAGGACTCACACAGAACTCCACAGCAATGCAAAAAAATCTCATAGAATGTTTACTTTCATTTAGTACATGTTTAAATATATTCTTCATTCAGCATATTTTTAGGACTATAGTTATGAAAAACATCAAAGTTTTAAGAATTGACTTTGATAGGAAACACATGCAGAGTGAAACATTTATTTGTAACCTCATTTTACTCCCTCTTCCCCCCACCTCCAACCATCAACACAACCCGTTTCTTGTGTACAAAGTTGTGCAGCACATATATAAGCATTGTGTATATATCAGAAACCTTGGGTACACAGGATTCTGGGGGTGTGCTTAAACTTTATATTTGCCTCCTCTTGCCCATTTAAAATTTACTGGACAGAGTTCACTTTCCCGTTCTAGGATGAACACTCAGCAGGTGCATGAGGCTCAGCCACATGCCTCTAACTGGGGCATGTTCTCAATTCAGTGATTTGGTTGTTCAGCCACATGCATGACCCAAACTACAAAATTAGTTTAAGGCTTCTTACTGCCATACCTCTTCCCTTTGGAAGCAGTGGTTTCTGAGAGCCAGAATAGCCCTCTTCATAAATAAAAAATAAACCTCTTCATAAATCCTCACTCTTCTCCATATCCTACTATTAAACATGATTTGGATAAGGGATCCAAGTTTTGCATAATTATTTGTTAGCAATTTCAGAATACACTACCCCAGGGGCCTGGGTAAGTACGGTTGATTGGGCAGCTGACTCTTGGTTTCTGCTTGGGTCATGATCTCGGGGTTTTGGGAATGGAGCCCCACATCTGACTCCACACTTAGTGCGGAGTCTGCTTCAGGATTCTCTCTCTCCCTCTGCCCCTCCCCCAGCTTGCACTCTCTCTCTGTCTCTGTCTCTCTCTCTCTCTCTCTCATAAATGGAGAGATCTGAAAAAAAGAATATGCCACCCCAAAAGTATGCGTCTTTGGCACATACATTATTTTGAACTAAAGGTCATTGAAAGCCAGCAGATACAGGAAAAGCTTAAAAACAGGACACAGGTTTCCTTTTGTAAGGGAAATTTATATTTATAAAAAAATTTCCATTTGTAAAAATGTGTCTCTCTTCTCTGTTAGGAAGAGGAGGAATCTTAACAACTCTTATTAATAGGAAATCATCTATATAAAAAACCTTACTAAACAACATTAGTTTAGGCTCACTAAAAAAACCAGAGACCTAATCATAGGACCATAGAATGCTTCCCCTCTCTCCACACCTTACCACCACATTACTAAAGGTCCATTTACAGCAGTTTCTTTTAGTCTTCTTTTAGCGTATCATGTCTGACTTTCAACAAAAAATTACAAGGTATACCAAAGGGCAAAAAACACAGTTTGAAGAGACAGAGCAGGTATTAAAAACAGACCCAGATATGGCAGGGATGTTGGAACTATCAGAAAGTGAATTTCAAACAACTAAGATCAATCTATAAGGACTCTAATGGAAAAAGAGACAGCATGCAAGAAAAGGTGTGCAATATAATTAGAGAGATGAGACTTCTAAGAAAGAATTAAGCAGAAATGCTGGCGCTAAAAAAATACATATTTAAAATAAAAAATATATAAATATATGTATTTATACTTATATAGTTTATATATAAATATATGTATTTATATGTGGCAGAAATGAATGCCTTTCATGGGCTGAGGAAAAACTCTCTGAGCTTGAGAATATGTCTATACAAATCACCAGGGCTAAAAAGCAAAAAGAAAAGAGGATGGAAAAAATAAGAACATAATATCCAGTAATAACGGGGCAACCACAAAAGATGTAACATATGCATCATGGGATTACCAGAGGAGAAGAAAGAGAGGAATAGAAGAAATATTTGAAGCAGTAATGATTGGGAAGTTCCCCAAATTAATGTCAGACACCAAACCACAGGAAGCTCAGAGAACACTAGGCAAGATATATGTCAAGAGAACTATGCCTAAGCATATCATATTCAAACTGGAAAAAATCAAAGACGAAAAAAAAATTAAAAGAAGCCAGAGATAAAAACATCTTACCTCTAGAGAAGCAAAGGTAAGACCTACATCCAACTTCTCTTCAGAAACCACACAAGCTAGAAGAGAGTAGAGTGAAGTATTTAAAGTGTCAAAAGGAAAAAAAAAACCACCAACCAGAATTCTGTATCCTGTGAATTATCCTTCAAAGGTGTAGGAGAAAAAAAAAAAAGATTCTCAGACAAATAAATATTGAAGAGATTTGTTGTCACTAGCTAGATCTGTCTTGAAAGAAATATTACAAGAAGTTCTTTAAAGAGAAGGGAAATAATAAGGCCAGAAACTTGGATATACATTAAAAAAGAAAAAGCATTAGAAGAAAAATAAATAAAGGTAAGTAAAGACTTTAATTTTTCTTATTCTTTTTAGTTTTCTAAGATTTTATTTTTAAGTAATCTCTACACCCAATGTGGGGCTCTAATTCATGACCCTGAGATCAAGAGATGCATGCTGAGCCAGCCAGGTGCCCCTTATTTTTCTTATTCTTAATTGATCAAATGAATAATTGTTTCAAAATATAATAGCAACAATGTATTTGATTATACATATATACATATATGTGAAATTATTGTCAAAAACCAACCTCCTATATTTTGTCTAGAAGAACCCTACTTTATTTTTTTATTTTTAATTAAAAAAAATTTTTTTAATCAGAGTTCAGTTTGCCAACATATAGCATAACACCCAGTGCTCATCCCACCAAGTGCCCCCTCAGTGCCCATCACCCAGTCACCCCAACCCCCCACCCACCTCCCTTTCCACTACCCCTTGTTCGTTTCCCAGAGTTAGGTGTCTCTCATAAGAACCCCACTTTAAATATAAAGACACATATCAGGGGGCACCTGGGTGGCTCAGTAGGTTAAGCATCTGCCTTTGGCTTGGGTCACAATCCTGGAGTCCCATGTCAGGCCCCCTGTTTGGTGAGGAGTCTTCTCCTTCTGCCTCTCCTTCACTCATGCTCTCTCTCTCTCTCTCTCTCTCAAATGAATAAATAGATAAAATCTTATTAAAAATAAATATAAAGAAGCATATCAATTAATAGTAAAAGAATATAGAAAAAATACCATGCTAATACTAAGCAAATGAGAGCAGGAATAGCTATATTAATTTCAGACAAAGCAGACTCTAGAGCAAGGAAAATTATCAGGAGGAAAGACAAGTATTACATAATGATAAAGGGGTCATTTATCCAAGAGGATATAACAATCCTTAATGCATAGTACCTCACAAAAAAGCATCAAAATACGCAAGGCAAAAACTGATAAAACTTTAAGGAGATATGAATGGATCTACTATGCTTGGAGACTTCAACAGTCATCTATCAGAGATGGCTCCAGCAGGCAGAAAATCAGTAAGGACATCATAGCTGGACTCAACAGCACCATCAATCAACCGGATTTAACTGGCATCTACTTCAGCCAACAAAAACAGAATGCACATTCCTCTCAAACTCACATGGAGTGGTATTCTGGTCAAAAAACACACCTTCGCAAATTTAGAAGAAAAGGCTCCTTGCTGTATGATTCCAACTACACGACATCTGGAAATGGCAACACCATGGAAATAGTAAGATGATCAGAGGTCACTGGGGGTCAGAGGAAGGGAGGGATGAATAGCAGAGCAGAGGGGACTTTTGGGTCAGTGAAAGTATCCTGTATGATACTACAGTGATGCAAATATATCATTTTACACTTGTCAAACATGCACAGAATGTACAACATCCAGAATGAACCCTCATGTAAACTATGAACTTTGTGCAAAAATGACGTTGATGTAGGTTCGTCGATTGTAACAGATGTGCCATTCCGGTGAGGGATGTTGATAGCGGAGGAAGCTGTGTGTGGGTACTCTCTGTACTTTCTGCTTATTTTTGCTGTGAACCTAATACTGCTCTAAAAAGAAAGTCTATTGAAAAGCAAAAACAATATTGGCAAGACAGAGCTCACTGGCTTAACTCCTAGGCCGTATTCCAGGAGAACAAAACACCCCAATTTAAGAACTTAAAACAAATTCATTATTGCTCATGATTCTGTGGGTCGGCTGGGGCTCAGTGTGGCATTTCTTCTTCCGGGAGCTCATTTTGGGGGGATTGTCCAAGACACTTCAGGCCTCTCTCCATCTGGCTCTGTGTCCGGCAGGGTAGCTGGACTCCTTGCTCAATGCCAGGCTTCCAGGAGAGTACTGACAGCAGATGAAGTTCTCTGAGGTTCCACAGTGTCGCTTTTGCCTGATTCTATTAGGCAAAATCATAGGTCCAGGTCTCCAGGAGGAGAAATGAGTTCCATCTTTCAAGAGAAGGCGTGGCAATGGATTTGTGGGCATTTTAAACCTGCCACACTAAATTTTATTCAACTGGTGACAACTTGTCAATCTAAACCATTCTCCGTTTACTTCCCCCCCTTCAAAACATAGCTATAGTCCATACCGAAAACAACTCAGCAGATTAGAAAACTTTTTTGTACAGCTGTGTTATTTTGTATATTGGGCAGAATAAAATGGAAGAGCCTGAAAATGTATGTCTCAATTGTGAAAAAGGAAAAAGGAAACATCAGTAATTGCAGAGATAAACCGAAACGATTAAGTATGTAATTCCTTTCGGTCATACCAGGACTTTTGCCATGGTTGTCATGTGGCAGGGGTCTCATAAGGATGAGAAAACACAGGATAGGAGGTCTCGTGGCAGCTGAAGAATGGCTAATTTTATGGACAAGAACATCCTGCCTTACAAGGAAAAGTTTTCAGAGAAGAAGTGGAAATTGATCTCCAGAATCTGAAACATACTTACTAATTATTGGCAAAATATTCCAGGGCCCTAGGAAGTGTTTCTTATCCTCTTCTCAGAAATTTTTGACATATTTGTTCTATACCATCATTGTACCAAATATGTAATCTTAAATATTTTGTCGATGGGAAAGAAGTCTGAATTCTTTCACTGTATAATCCTGGCTTCTCTTCTCCACCTTATACTTCTTAATGAAACATATATTTAGAGGAAGCTTCAAAAATTAGAGCTTCTCAAATTAAAATGATGTTATCCAATACTTCTATGACTGAGGAGCCATTGCAATGGTCTTGCAGGAAGACCTCAAGGAACCAAGACTAAGTGCATGAAGCAGTGTGTAAGCCAAACTCTTCTACTGAGTATAGAATTTTCCAGTGCATAGTGCAGTTCTTTAATTTTTTTTGTTTGCATTTTTTAAAAAAGATTTATCTATTTGTGAGGGACATAGAGAGAGAGGTAGAGACATCAGCAGAAGGAGAGACAGGCTCCCTTCGAGAAGCCAGATGCAGGACTTGCCAGGATCATGACCTGAGACAAAGGCAGGCACTTAACCCTTGAGTCCCCAGGTGCCCCTTTTGTTTGCATTTCTAATGGCAAACATTAGCAGTGTAGAAAACCACAGTGGTAACATGCCACCTTGCGGAAGCATGAGGAATGGAACTATTGCCGTGGCCTTAATTCAAGCCTGTTTTCACTCTAATTTTTGGTTTTTTATTTTTTTTCCTCACAGGAAGGATTTAATGCCATATTTTTGTTTTTCCCAATTGCAGAAGGAATACTTACTCACTGAGAAAAATACAGGAAAAGTATAAAGAATAGTGGATACTCAGATGATAGCGGATTGTATGAAAAGCATCAGTAAGCATCCCAATCTTGATTTGGAGTATACCCTCTTGAAGCAGCATAGTTGAGTGAAGGAGTATATTTTTTTAAATCTTATATTTCAGGTCAGCTGTTCACTTCTAGGCCTGGCCTGCCATTAGGGTCTAACTTTTAGAAATATTATTCATGTCCCATTTGGCTAGATGATAAAATTATGTTTATGTTCCAAAGAGGTATAAAAATTATTTGTTAGTACTATTGATAACTGTCCATTTCCACCTGAGGGGTGTATTTTATTTTATTATATTATTTTATTTTGGAGAGAGAAGGGCAGAGGGAGAGGGAGAGAAAGAGTCTTGAGCAGACTCCCTGATGAGCATGGAGCCTGTAAAAAGCGGGGTTGGGGGGTGGGGAGGGTGGGCTTAAGTTCATGGCCCTGAGATCATGACCTGAGCCAAAACCAAGAGTCTGATGCTCAGCCGACTGCGCCACCCAGGCACCTGGACAGGTGTATTTATTAATCAAGTAAATAAACATTTCATTATGGATTATTTATGGAATAGATGGGCCTAGAAGACCAGGAGATGAGTTAACTCTCCCAGAAAGGGTGAGCTTAGATCCCCCATTGAAGACTGAATTCTGGACTGGCTGGCTCTCTGGTATTTCATAGATTTTTCACATTTTTTCTTAGTTTACCAAGTCCCAGCTCAGGTCTCAGTTTCCCTTTTTGCAAGATGATAGACCAGATTGGTAATTTGCAAACAGTGCGCTTCAAGAGGTTTCAAAGTGTTTGATCCAAATTTCATTATAAGTATATATTTTATCAATTTCATTTCCACAATATTATTGTAAAAAAATTCTGAATTGATTATGTTACAAAAGCATATACAGGGATATGACCCAAAGTTAGAACGTGTTTGAAGCTGTCAGCATGTTAATGTGCCCTCATTGAGAGACCATACAAAGGACGAATTTTTCCAAATTCGAACTACACAATACATTGGAGGCAATCGCTTTTGTTTCTTTTTCATATAGGGATTCCGTGTAAGATTTTATATGTGTATTTTCAAAGGTGGATTCTGAAGGGTGGAAGTCTCTCATATTCATGAGAGACACGGAGAGAGAGGCAGAGGGAGAAGCAGGCTCCCTGCGGGGAGCCCGATGCAGGACTCGATCCCGGGACCCGGGATCACGCCCTGAGCCAAAGGCAGATGCTCAACCACTGAGCCACCCCAGTGCCCCTGGGGTTCCCCTTTTACCTATAACTGAGCTGTGCCACCTCACATAGAATCTTCCTGCTCTGGTGTGCACACTGCAGATTCCTGCCTCAGGAATGAGACTAATGGAGCCTGCCCCAGCTCGACACCGTTCCTCCCTCTGCCCTGTTTAGCCAATTCACACCCAGACAGAGGGTCCAGCTCAAGCCTTACCTCTGGAAAGTACCACCCAGTTTGCCTGATTCGTGGGGCTCCCCCACCTCGCCAGTCCACTGTAGCACTGGTCATACTAGGAAGCCTGTTGGTGCAAAGACCCAGAAGTGTGCTAGAGGAAATGCAAACGTTCAGGAGAGCTCCTGGATAGGGTAGGGAGGCAGAAGCAGGGGAGCGGTGTAGGGCGGAATAATGGTTTTGTTTAGACTTACCCTAGGGTACTAAGAAGCATGGAAGGGCCCCGGGTATGGCTTGATCAGATTGGCATTTGAGAAAGGTCACTGCGCTTCAAATAGCTGACTGGGGCCGACTGGGTCAAATCTAAGGCTTGGGAGAGCAGAAAAGAGGCTGCTTCTAGAGGGCAGGTGAGAGGTGGTGACCTGGGGTCACCTGGTGCAAGGGAGAAATATGAGTCGGGAGACACTCGGCGACCGCTTAGATATTGTGGCTGTGAACTTGGATGTCAGACTTAAAAGTCAGCAATTTTTAGATGCATTTTGAAAAAAGAGACTTTATTTTTAGAGCAGCTTGAGGTTTACAAAAAATTGAATGGAAAGTACAGAGTTCCCATATAATGGCCCTCTCTCCACCCTCTCCCCGTCCCCCAGTTTCTCCTATTATTAATGTCTTGCATTAGCGTGGGGTCTTTTTTTTTTATTATGGATAAGCCAATATCAAGAAGTCATTATTAACAAAAGTTCATAATTTACCTTAGGGCTCACTCTTTGTGCTGCACTGTCTTCTGCATTCTGACACATACGTCATGTCACGTATCCATCATTACAGAATTAGAAGAGTTTCCCTGCCCTAAAAATCCTCTGGGCTCCACTTATTCTTCACTCCCTTCCTCCTAACCCTTGGCAACCACTGGTCTTTTTACTGTCTCTAGAGTTTAGCCCCCACCAAAATGACATATAATTGGAATCAGGTCATATGTAGCCTTTTCACGTTGGCTTCTTTCACTTAGTATATAATCATTTAAAGGTCCTCCACGTCTTTTCATGGCTTGATCCTTTCTTTTTATTGCTGAATAACATCACCTTACAAGGATGGATCACAAGTTATTTATGTACTTACCTACTGAAGGACATCTTAGTTGCTTCCAAGTTTTGGCAAGCCGGGTGCAGGTTTTTGTGTGAACATAAGTTTCTAATTCCTTAGGGTAAGTACCAAGGAGTGTGACTCTGGATCATATGGTAGTTTTGTAAGAAACTGCCATGCTGTCTTCCAAAATGACTGTATCATCTAATATCCCCCCGCGCATGCGTGAGAACTCCTGTTGCTCTCCGTCCTCCCCAGCATTTGGCATTGTCAGTGTTCTGGATTGGTGCCATTATTACAACTATGTAGTGGTATCTTATTGTTTTTGTTTTTTAAGTGTTATTCATTTAAGTAATCTCTACACCCAACATGGGGCTCAAACTCACAACCCTGAGATCAAAAGTCACATGCTCCATGGCCTGAGCTAGCCAGGCACCCTAGTATCTTGTTGTTTTAATTTGTAATTTGCTGATGACACATGATGTGGAACATCTTTCCTACCCTTATTAGTCATCTTGATATCTTCTTTGGTGGGGTGTCTGTTCATATCTTTTGGCCACAATTTAACTGGGTTGTTTTCTTATTGTCAAATTTTAAGAGTTCTTTAGATTCTTTTTTATTGTTTACTTAGGGTGGGCCTGCTCTCTCCCCATGATATCTCCTTAATTCTAAATCTCACTTGTGATCTTTCTTCCTGCAGAGAAACAACTCAACATCAGAGAAGCAGGCTCTTTGCCCGGCAGTGAAGAAAGGATGTTGTTAGAGCAGACAGGGAAATACAAAACATATTCTGAATACTTGAATACTTGGTTAAAGGCACCAAGTTTGATAAAGACACACACACATGCACACCACACTCTTTCAACTGCAGATTTACACAGACAGTGGGAAATGTGAATGCTGGGTAGTGTATTTTTGTAGTCAAATGGGAAAAGCAATGTATTCTTCAGGCTATAGAAGAATCACCTGAGTTGTTGCAAGCATATTCTTCTGCCATTGAAGTGGAGTGTAGGTGTGGTGTCTAAAGATGATGTTTCTCCTGATTGGATGGGGGCCCTAAATGTGGCCATGATCCACCGGGTGGAAGCCAGTGGTACAGGAAGTGAAAAGATTCACCTGAGGCAGAATAAAGGAAATAGAAGTTTACTGAATATGCTACAAGGGAGCAATGAGCAGGACAGTACAGGAGAGGCTGTTTGCAAGGAGGTGGTAAGTGGGGGCTGACTTAAAGGGTGAAGGTGAGGGGGTATGGTGACGTATGGAATATTCCTTTTTTTGATAACTGTGCCTGGCTGTAAGAAAGTAGTCCACTGGACAGTGAGGGCTTATGGATATTTTGAGGTGGTCAACCTGAGGGGCCAGTCTGTATTCCGTCAGGTGGTCCCTGCGGGTCCTTTCTGCGTTCCATTGCTCAAGCCTGTTAGTCTGAAAGCAGCCTTTACACAGAGATCTGATTGAACTAGTACAGTACTTGAGGGATAAAACCCAGAATGGTAGATTGAATGGAACCCTTTAAAGGCTATTTTATTTTAACGGGATGTAGGAGCCATTGAGGGTTATTGAGCAGGAGTGGAAAAGGATCAGGCTTCTGGCTTCCATAGCCTAAGCTGATGACACAGTAATTATGCAGTTCCTGAAACGTCAACAGGGTTAAAGAACAAATTGGAGCCTAAATGCTCCATCTTAGGAATTCTTCAAATTGCTCCCCTTACTCTCTTTATAAATTGGGGTTCTTTCCCCCAAAAGTTGATGTGAGGATGATATGAGATAGTATGTAAAGTACCTAGCATTATTTCATTTAATTTTTAAAACCACCCTTCCTCATTTATGACTCCTTTGATTACTTTGTTTCATTTAATTCCCATACCTCCTTGGAACTCTGGGGTGTGAAGGACTAGCACCCGGGGCTGCTTTATCAGGCTCTCACCTCCAGGCTTTTCTGATTTGGTGTATCACTGATGACAATCATGATGGTAAAAACTTCTGTGACAGGACAGGCAACTCGTTAAGTGTTGCACATGCATCATCTCACTTGAATCCCATGAAATTATTAATATTCCCATTTAGTTGATACGAACATTGAGATTCAGTGTACTTTGCCCAAGGTCACGCAGCAATTAAAAGAGGCAAGGCCTGCATTCAAACCCTGACTTATCTAGTGCTAGCGCCTGTTCTTAACCATTAACTATACATGGGCCTTTTATGTGAGATCTGCTCCCTGGGCAGCTTTCCGAGCGCTTTGTCAGGACTTGTATTGGAGTACTGACAGCATAGCACTGGAATCAGGCTTACCAGTCTGTCTCTCCCACTAGACTGAGTCTCTGAGGGCCAAGAAATTGTGTGTCACCTTTGTTGCCCCAGCTCCTTGCACTGCGCTTGGCACACACTGGGCTCTTCATTCGTTCTTTCCACAAACACTTATGGAGTGTTTGCTATGAACCATGTGCCACACTATCGTTAGGGAAATGTGACTGTCTTGCCAACGAAGACCCCTTTGGTACCAATACAGAGAGAATATAATTTTTTAAAAGATTTTATTTCTGTACTTAAGAGACGCACATGAGAGAGAGGCAGAGACATAGGCAGAGGGAGAAGCAGGCTCCCTGTGGGAAGCTGGATGCGGGACTCCATCCCAGGACCCCGGGATCACCCCCTGGGCCCAAGGCAGGTGCTCAACCCCTGAGCCACCCAGGCTACCCGAGAGAATATAATTTTAACATTGGGTAACCATTATCATAGTTACGAACAACTGCCAAACACGGACAGGGTTTCACACAGATTCACAGAGAGAAGAAAACAACAATTAAAACTTCTTTCTCAAGAGTAAGACTAGAGGGGGAGGCCCGGGTGGCTCAGCGGTTGGGCTTGGGATCCAGGATCGAGTCCCACGTCGTGCTCCCTGCGTGGAGCCTGCTTCTCCCTCTGCCCGTGTCTCTGCCTCTCTCTCTCAGTCTGTGTCTCTCATGAATAAATATTCTTAAAAAAAAACAAGACCAGAGGATGCACCTGTGACCTACCCGTATATTTCTGGTGAGCAACAAATTTCCCCTGAGCTACTTCCCGAGGTCATGTTTACAGCTCCACGGGTCAGCAGACCCACCAATGGGCAGCGCAGTAGAGAGCCCTTCTGTCGGGCTCATTGCACTGTCCAGGTGACCCCTGTCCAGGTGACGGGCTAGGCAGGCAGCCGCATCCCTCCGTACCCTCCGTACCCTCCGTAGGGAGGACTGCGTTGCTGCCAACTGGCGCCCGTGACCGGGGCTGCGGCTCCCTCGGCGCTTACACGGATTCAACTTCAGGCCACGGGCAGTTGGTTACACCCTCCACGGAGCGGCGATCTCGAGCTGGAATTCTGCGACTTAAAGGGATGTTTAAAGAACGAATGGATGACGGATGACCAGCGAGCTGGCGGTTACCAGGAAGCTAAAGAACGTCGCTGGCGTCAGGATCGCAATGAACAGGAGGAAGGGGAAAGCGGCGCTGAGGGCGGCCCGGGACGGTGCTTTCGCAGCCCCGAGGACGAGAGCGGAGCACCCCGACCCGCTTCCGCCGCTCGCCGCAGCCGAAGTGCAGGCAGGGCGGGCCGGCGGCTCCGGGGCCGGGGGCGGGGCCTCGCGGGGCGGGGGCGGGGCCTCGCGGGACCGGGGGCGGGGCCTCGCGGGGCGGGGCTACGGAGGCCGAGCCGGCTCCGAGGCGCGGCGTCCGGCCGAGGAAGTGTGCGCAGGCCTGCGGCGCTGGGCGGGCCCGGGCCCTCCCACGCTGACCCCGCGGTGCTCCCCACCCGCGCCCGCCCTCACAGCCGCCCCTCGCCGCCCTTCCCGCCGCGGAGACGCGGGCTTCTGGTCGCTGGCGGCTTCTGCGGGTCGGCGGCGTGAGGGACTCCCTGCGGCGTGTCGTCCGCGCCGCCGGCCCCTTGCGCGCCCGCGCTCCCTGCCGGCTGTCGTGGGGGGTCCGCGCCCCGGCCGAGCTCCCGCTCGCGTTGCCCCGCCGGCCGGGGAGCCCGGCACCGCTTCGACGGCGGCTTCGCCGGACCCGCGGACCGGGTCGCAGCCCGCGCCGCAAGCGCACGGCGTCATGAGGCACCTGCCGTACTTCTGCCGCGGCCAGGTGGTGCGGGGCTTCGGCCGCGGCTCCAAGCAGCTGGGCATCCCCACAGGTGAGCGCGGGAGGTCGCGGGGCCCCCCTCCCCGCCCTGGCACCCCCCACTCCCCGGGAACCCCCTCCGCCCCGGGCACCCCCCCCACTTCCCGGGCACCCCTCGCCCCCGGGCACCCCTCTCCCCGGGCACCCCCCCTCCCCCGGCACCCCCCTCCCCCGGCACCCCCCCTCGCCGGGCACCCCTCCCCTCCCTGGGCACTCCCCCTCGCCGGGCACCCCTCCCCTCCCTGGGCACCCCCCCTCGCCGGGCACCCCTCCCCTCCCTGGGCACCCCTCCCCTCCCTGGGCACCCCCCCTCGCCGGGCACCCCTCCCCTCCCTGGGCACCCCCCCTCGCCGGGCACCCCTCCCCTCCCTGGGCACCCCTCCCCTCCCTGGGCACCCCCCCTCGCCGGGCACCCCTCCCCTCCCTGGGCACCCCCCCTCGCCGGGCACCCCTCCCCTCCCTGGGCACCCCCCCTCCTCGAGCACCCCCCCTTGCCGGGCACCCCCCCACTCCCCGGGCACCCCCCGCCCGCCCCGGCTTCCGGGGTTGGGTCAGGTGAGAGCGGGGACGTCAGCCCGGGGACCTGGGGCCGCGGGCAGAGGTGACCCCTCCCTTCCGCTGGCTTCCTGCTCGGACGAGGCGGAGGACCTTTGGTCGGATGGAGGAAGCTCGTCCTTAGCCGCGGCTCGGTGCTCGGCGGGGACCGGGCTCGAGGGGTGGTGAGGACGGAAAGCCGAGCCGAGTTTGGGGGTCCCCCTCTCCCGCCTCCCTCTGCAGCGCAGCTAGAGCTGCCAGGCGTGGCACGGGTCATCCCCATCAGAAAACGTAATGTGAACCAGATTGGTTAAAATTTCCAAGCCAACTGTAAGGGTTTTTTGTTCTCTTTAAATGTCTTGTTAGCAATTGGCTGAGAATCGGGTATCCTTTTTGTTCCATCTACTTTCGTTTCGGTGGTCAGGACCTGACTGTATAATTCATCCTTAAAAGTACACACCAGGGTTGCCCCTGGTCTTTGAGCCACATCTACTTTGAAAATAAGAATCAAGAGATTCTGAATCTCCTTAAGAAAGACCAGGTCTAAAACATCCTCAGCTGTTCACGCACCTGTTTTCATCTACCTCAAGAGTGTGTTTACGTGTTTTTTTTTTTTTTTTTTTTTTGGAGGGCTTTGTAAACTTAATTGTTCTTAAGCTATCTGCATGAAGAGGGGGGAAAATATCCAAGCCAGACTATATAGAGTGGTGGGATTGATAGGCAGGCAGGGTTCCAGGAAACTTGTGTATATAATGATTTACACTGGCCTTGCATGCGATTTTTATAAATATTTGCTATGAAACTGTTAACACTCAGAATATTTATTTCTGTTGTTTAGCTAATTTTCCAGAACAAGTAGTTGATAATCTTCCAGCTGATGTATCCACTGGCATTTATTATGGTTGGGCCAGTGTTGGAAGTGGAGATGTTCATAAGATGGTGGTGAGCATAGGATGGAACCCATACTACAAGAATACAAAAAAGTCTATGGTAAGAATTCTGTTAAGCTCAGTCACTGCAAATGGGGTTAATAACTTAAGGTAATATTCAGTATTAGATGCATGTAGAATTCATCAGTGGTGGCTCAAAACATAGTCCAGATCACTAGAATTTTTGGCGGTTTTCTTGAAGGCTTTTTCAAGTGAAGTGTTGAGTTAACTGTTTGGCTGGATTAACTTTTCATCCTTTCACTTTCATTCTATTTGTGTCTTTGGATCTAAAGTGAATTTTACAAAGTAAGGTGAGTCTCTTGTAAAAGAGGTAGTATAATGGGATTGTGTTTGTTGATCATTCTGTTAATCTCTGCCTTTTCATTGGAGAATTCAGTCTATTTACATTTAAGCTAATGACTGACAAGGAGGGACTTCTGCCATTTTGCTGTTTTCTATGTGCCTCACAGCTTTTTTTGTCTGTTATTTCTTCCATCATTGCCTTTTTAATTTTTTAAAAAGATTTTATTTATTTATTCATGAGAGACAGAGAGAGAGAGAGAGAGAGGCAGAGACACAGGCAGAGAGAGAAGCAGGCTCCATGCAGGGAGCCTGACATGGGACTCGATCCTGGGACTCCAGGATCACGCCCTGGGCCAAAGGCAGTGCTAAACCCCTGAGCCATCCGGGCTGCTCGCCTTTTTAATTTTTTTTTTTTTTTTTTTTTGTAGTGACCTATTTTGATTCTCTTATTTCCTTTTGTGTACTTTCTATAGATTTGTGTGTGTGTGTGGTTACTGTGAGGAGTGTGTTTAACATCCTACAGTTATAAAATCAAATATGATTTTTGACAATTTTAATAGTACATAAAAACTCACAAACTACATCTTTATACATTGTGTGCCCAATAACATAACAGTAATGATTTTTATGTTTTGCTTTTAAATCATGTAGAAAATAAATAAAAAGTGGAGTTTTAAGCCAAAATTGGAATATTTTTATAGCTGTCCATGTGTTATATCTCTACTGGGAGATAAAAGTGAATTACTTGGGGTGCCTGAGTGGCTTAGTCAGTTAACCATCCCGACTTAATTTTGGCTCAGGGTGTGATCGAGCCCCTTAGTCAGCTCTGCTGGACACGGAGCCTACTTGATTCTCTCCCTCTCACTCTCCCTCTGTGCCTCCCTTAAAGTGAGTTACTTAACAGCATGTTTGATAAAATTGAGCTTGCTCCAGTTAATATAAAACATTCACCCTTTAATTACTTGTGTACCCTGCTAAGATAGAACTCCTTACTACACAGATGGTGCTTTCTGATAAAATTGTGAAGTGTGAAGTGCTGTTGTTTTTTTTTTTTTAACCCCCAAACTACTTTGAGGGTGTACCCTTCTGCTTGTTTCACAGTACCACTTTAGAGCCTAATCTGCTAGATGGAGCTGGATCTTGGTCAGGCCAAGTGTGACAAAAACAGAGTCGATCTAAATTTTGTCGTCTTTGAGGAATTATAGAAGTGTGTCACAGTTGGAAGACCATAGAGCTGAGTGCTGGTACAACACTAGAAATGGCCAAGAATTGCTTAACACTGCTCAGTATTTCTTATGTTTGAGTATTAAGGATGTACGATTATTTGGAGTAGACAAGGAAAAGAACTAATGAAAGAACACAAAATAGTTTTCTGTAGATGGGGAGGAAGGAATTGAAGAGGAGGGAAGGCCATTCCATGACAAATTTCAGATAACAGGACTGTTACTGTTGTAAACCAGTGAAGGAATGCCTTGGAAGTCCTTCCAGAGCTAGAGGAATCTCAATTTTTCATTGGTAGGAGGTTCATACTTTTCAGGTTTTCTTTCTCCTTTTCTTGCCAATACCATTCATCTATGATGTGCCTGGTTGCCTGGTTAGGTGTTTTCCCCCCTTTAAAAAAACATTGGATTGGGTGTCTTAATTAACTTAAAAGAAGTTCTTAATATGTTCTAGATCCCATTCTTCTGTTGGAATATGTATTGCACAAGTATCGTCACCTGCTGTGTTGTCCTTTTTTTTTTTTTCTTTTGTAAGATTTTATTTATTTCTTCATGAGAGACACAGAGAGAGAGGGGCAGAGGGAGAAGCAGGTTCCCTGTGGGGAGCCTGATGTGGGTGGGACTCGATCCCAGGACCCTGGGATCACGACTTGAGCCAAAGGCAGACGTCCAATCACTGAGCCACCCAGGTGCCCCGGTTTTGTTTTGTTTTTTTATTTTATTTTATTTTATTTTTTATTTTTTATTTTTTTTCTTTTTGTTTTTTATTTTAAATGGAAATTTTATTTGTGTCTTTCGAAGAACAGAAGTTCGTAATGCCAATATATCCAATCCATCATTTCTCTTTTATGGTTAGTGCCTTTTATAACCTATTTAAGAAATCTTTGTCTACTCATAAAGATACTCATCTTTGTTTTCTCCTAAAAACTTAACTGTCAATAAACTTTCCTCATCAAATTGATTTTTGAGTATGGTGCAAGGTGTAAAGGTCAAAATTAATTTTTTCCCACATGGTTATGGGCTTAGCCCATTTATTGAAATATTATTCTTTCATGACAGCACTGTATTGTCATCTTGGTCATAAATCCTGTGACTTTCTAAGTGTGAGAGTCCAAAATGTGCTCATACAGATTTGGTCTCCTAGTCTGTCTTTGGGCCATTGTCTTTATTTTCATAGCTTTTATAGTAGATCTTGGTATCTGTGTAAGTGCTCTACTTTTATTTTCAAGATTTTGAGGGGATAATTTCAACCTTCCACATTATGAATTTTAGAATCACTTGACAGTTCCATTGTTTAAAAAAAAAGGTAGGATTTTGACAAGGGTGGCTTGGAATATATAGATCAATTTAGGGAGAGTAGACCTCTTTACCATTTTTCTCGGTAATGTTTTATAATGATCAGTTTTAAATATCACTTCATCTTAGATTTTCTTAAATCATCCACAAAATATGCCTCTCTAAGTTTCATGTTTCTGGATTGTTCAAACTTGTTAATCTCCAGTGCCACCATCCTGGTCCAGTCTCAACCATCTTCCGTCTTTGTTCTCTTAATTGGCTTTCCTGTTTGTGGACTTAGGTTTCTGTATGAGAATCTACTAATATTCTGATTGCAGAACATCTTCTACCTCCTCCACCAATTTGCTTCAACATGTCCTGTACTCATTTGTCAGCCTTGTTCCTTGGTCAGGATCCTACGTTGGCTCTTCTGCCCCCATTCAGTCTTCAGCTCTGCCTGACTCTCAGAGGTTTCTATAATGTGGTGTGTGTCAGAGACATATGGATCCTGGTTAACCTTAGAAATGGTTCTTTCAGGGATCCCTGGGTAGCCCAGCGGTTTAGCGCCTGCCTTTGGTCCAGGGCGTGATCCTGGAGTCCCGGGATCGAGTCCCACGTCGGGCTCCCTGCATGGAGCCTGCTTCTCCCTCTGCCTGTGTCTCTGCCTCTCTCTCTCTCTCTCTCTCTCTCTCTCTGTGTCTCTCATGAATAAATAAATAAAATCTTTAAAAAAAAAAAAAGAAAAAGAAATGGCTCTTTCAATAGGAACGTCTCTTAATGTTTTATTCCTTACTTGGTGGTGTCTTGACTCAGGTGTTTTTTGGTTTGTTTTTGTTTTGTTTTGTTTTTTCTTTTGCCTTGATGAGACTTATTCTGCATGTTCGTTTAAGTATTTTATCTTTAAGTAATCTCTGCACCCAGTTGAAAGAACACAAAATAGTTTCTGTAGATGGGGAGGAACTCACACTGTGAGTTCAGTGTGGTCCTTGAACTCACAACCCTGAGATTAAGATTCATGCTCCACTGACTGAGCCAGCCAGGTGCCCCTGCATGCTAGTTTTTTTGTTTTTGCTTTTAATAAATGGCAAATCATACCAGATTTGTGGCGTAACATCTGCTTTACTCAGTTAAATGTTTACATGTAAGATCGGGCAGGAGCAGGACTGATGAAAGAATTAAGGAAAAACTGTACTTAGATTTTCACCGGTCTTTTAAATTTAGTAAGGGTTGATTGTTTTATTTAAATTAGCCCTGCCATAAATATGGAGATATATTTCAAATTTCAGGTATTTTGTAATCTGATGGAAATCTTTTTTTAACATTTCTTAATTCTAGGAAACCCATATCATACATACGTTCAAAGAAGACTTTTATGGGGAAATCCTCAATGTAGCCATTGTTGGCTACCTCAGACCAGAAAAGAACTTTGATTCTTTAGGTAAGTTCTGTTTAGGTCTTCCTTGAGTATTACTTCAGCTACTTCTGCTGCTTCTCCTAGTAACAACATGGCAGGAGAGAGAATAGTTGAGCATTTACTATGTGCCAGGCACTGTTTTAGGTGCCTTACGTGCATGAAGTCCTTTCACCCCCACCGAAACGTATGAGGAATTATTCTATATCACAGATGAGGAAATTGGCAGAGAGGGGTTAAGTAATTTGCCCAGCATCATATCAGTTTGTGATGGAGCCTAGGTTCAAACCCAGCAGATTGGCTGCTTCTCTCCCTCCCAACAGTGTGAAGTTAGTGAAATTTCTATTTCCTTTTTATATGTTAAGGAATAAGCGAGAATGAATGCCCAGATGAATAATGGATGCTTTGCAATGCTTGAAGTGTAAGAAACTAAATCAATACTTGAAACTAATGGTATCAAGTATGTTAGTATAGTGTGGTGGTTTTAATTCTACTGTAGGGTTTACTTGATAAATGTGAGTACCAAAGAGGCTTGATCGTGAGTATTTCTTCATTTGTTGTTTGTGATGTACCTTTGTGCTAATGTCTTTCTCTAAGAAATTGCGAGATTTCTTAGGGACATCTTAAGTGTACCATTGACTTTTACTACAGTCTGGAAGAAGAGATGGAACAGATTTTATTGGGGATCTGCCCTGTGCTAGAGATGTTGCCAGCCATTGGGTTTTTAGGAGAGTCCGAACAAAGGAATAGTAAGTGTATATAGCAGTGGCTTTTCATCATGTACCTGCTCTGTTCTCTCTGCAGAGTCCCTTATTTCAGCAATTCAAGGTGATATTGAGGAAGCTAAGAAACGACTAGATTTGCCAGAACATTTGAAATTCAAAGAAGACAATTTCTTCCAGGTTCCCAAAAACAAAATATTGAACGGCCACTGATAAAGACAGATCATTCTTATTTATTCATTCACTGTTTTCTAGTATTTTACTGCTCATAACTCCTCAGTTGTTAAATTTTGAAAATCAAACATTTTCCTACAGCTGCGAATTAGTTTAAACAGTATAATGTCTATCACATTATGTTTCAACCATTCAAATTAAACTCATCATGCTATATAGTACTAAGTGATTCATTTTAAAAATCAAGATTCTTTTTTATGTAATATGTTGATTAGGATGTACCACTAGAAAGGTCTTAAGTGTCTTATAATGGAAATGAAATGTATATAAGTATGGGTAAAAAGGTAGTTCACTAGATTTGAGATGAGAACTAATAATTCTCATGGTACATCGTAGCATGTATGTACTTGTATAGTGTGTCATGCTGAATGGAGGAGGCATATAAAAGTAAATATATTCAACGAAGGTTTGAGAGTTGATTATAAACCTAAGGGGAAAAAATCTAGACTTTATATTTTTGATATTTTGTGCATTAATATATTATCACAAAAGTAGATGTGTGAAGTTTTTCGTATGAAATTTCATAGTAGTTTGTCGTTTTCTTTGAAGTCAAATCATTGCACTGTGTTTTTTCTTTTCTTTCTTTTTTTACAGGTGTCTCAGTTCTAATTGGTCTAGATTCCTTCTCTTTGTCATTTTTTTGTTTACCTCCTGAAGTAGTGAAATGAGTGTTTTTCTAATTTCTAGGTCTCATTTTTGTGTTGGATAACACTTCTCCTTTTTAAGAGTAGATGTTCAACATTACTCTTGACTTTGGTTCTTTTTTCCTTGAAACCATTGTCCATGTCAGCTTTTTTTCTTTCTCATTTACAATTGTTCACTTAGACAAAAGATTGCATCTATATCTATCATTCCATCCCTTCACTGTATAAAGTGATTAAGTGCATATCCATATTGCATTTTAGGAAAAATATCACCAAAACTTCATCTTTAGGTTTCCTCAAGTTGAACACACAGCAGTTCATTTGTATATACCAGCTTCTTAACATGAAACATTTGTTTTCCCCCTAAGGAACCCATTTAAGAGCCAATTAAATTATGAAAGTTATTTATTTTTAATGTAATTATATATTCCTGAGCAAGTGTAAACTGTTGTAGCTGTGTACGCACAATGTAATTTAATGCTAAACAGTGCTTATAGCTTGGGGGAAAGGCATAAGTAATAAAGTTTTAGTTAAATAATCCTCATACTATGCATTTTTTTTTTCTCCTAAGAAGTAATTCTTGGCTACTTGAGACTCTTATTTATATTGGTGGAAAGTTGAAATCTTTAGATATTTAAGAAATTAAGATTACAGATTGTTTGGGCCCCCTGAAAGAATATATTGCATTATTGTTCACTTAAGCACCAGATTTGGTGTGGGGGAAAAGGAGCAGAAGTATAGAGAAGGTAATTTTAAAGGTAACTTATTATAAATCATTTTCCCAAATCTGCATATATAAAGGATTTTAACAAAAATACAAAGTATTTAGAAAAACACCTAAAACATCTGGAGAAAGGGGAAGCATGGATAAATTTAGTTGGATTGTGTTTTACTTTTTGGTATATGAATTTATGGCAAACAATGTATGTGTCTTTCTTTTATAAAAATACTTAGAAATGTAATTTAATGTTAGAGATCCTATACTTGAAAGAAGCCTCAATTATTAGTGGCTTTATAAAGCAAAGATAAAAACAGTCAAGGAAAGTGTAAAAACAGATTTGTATTTGTTTGCATAGCCTGCTGCTAATTATGTCCTCATTAAGTGTGTGAAGTCTTTGATATTGTCACCTTACAATTTGAAAATTGTATATTGTGAGGTTTAAGAGTTGGTTAATAGTGTCTACACTTCCCAAAGTTTTATATTAAGTATGTAATATAAGAAATTATAGTAGTACAATTTTTGATTAACCTGATTTCAGGCCTTGAAATAAATCTTATGTAAGTGATGTTTCTTTCCCTGTGTCAGTTTGAATCCTTTGCCTTGTCTGTATATAGGTTCCTCATTTGTTGGCTGTCACTTGACGATGACAAGTGGCTTGAATGGTGAGTTGCAGGTGGCAGCTGGAGGGAGAACCTGACATGCAGTGGTAGTTCTACAGCCAAGGGCCTTGCTTTGACAAGTCCCTGTTTATGCCTGCAGCACAAGTTTATTTGGAGAGCATTGTTTTTGTTTTTTTAATATTTTATTTATTTATTTACTTATTTAGAGAGCACAGGCTGGGGGAGGGGCAAAAAGAGAAAATCTCAGGCCGACTCCCACACTGATCCTGGACTTGATCCAGGGCTTGATCCCACGACCTTGATCATGACCTGAGCTGAAATCAAGAGTCAGATGCTTAACCAGCTGAGCCACCCAGGGCTCCTAGAAAGCATTCTTTTCATGGAGTGTCAATTCTCAAAAGCCTACTTTCTGGAGGTGAGGGTCCCCATTATATTTTAGTCGTAAGAGCCAGAGCAGTATGAGTAGTCTGAGTTCTCTTCCCTAACTCCTTTTTCAAAACAGGGTTCTTCAGTCTTCATGACTAGCAGTCACTTGGAACTCCTGCTTGTGTCTCATGTTTGCAGGGACATACGGGTGTGCTTTCAACACTCCAGCACTCTCAACAAGGGGGGTTTACACGTTTGCAGCTGAGGCTGCTCTTCTAACAGTTGTGATGCAATCAGGGAGACGTAAGCCGGGAGCTTCCTTGGAATTTACCAGCACAGTTTTGCCTTCCTGGTAAAAGTGCCAGCCTTTTCTGCCCACACCCCCCACCCTGACTTGGGAAGTGGATGTGAGGCTGACCAAGGAGATCCAACCGGACCTTCAGAGACTGAGCTGGGAAGTAAATGTGCCCTGTAGAGAGATGCCATCAGAAGTGAGAGGAGAAACAAATTCTAGAACAAACTGCAAAGATGACACACCGGGATTATCAGAATTTGAAATGACTTTAATATGTGTAAGAAGTGAGTGTTAAAAACAGTAAAATAAGAGTCTATAAAAATTGGGCAGAGGTGTGGTAGGTGGGGGATGGGAGAAACATAAAGAGGACTAAAGTACAAACTTTTAAGTTGTAAAATAAATCATAGATGAAAAGTAGAGCACAAGGAGTGTAAATGTATGCTGACAGATGGTGACTACATTTGTTGTGAGCACTAGTAACTTGCAAAATTGTTGAATCGATATGTTGCACACCTGAAATGAATATAATCCTGTATATTAATTATATTTAAATTTAAAAAATATTATAGCTTTATTAGGGTATAATTGATATAATAAACTGCACTTATTTAAATTGTGCAACTTGACAAGTTGATACATGGATACATGCCTATAAAATCAAGGTCGGGATAATATCACACACACACACACACACACCCCAACTGGGGAGGGTAAGCATGAATTTAAAGTGGTACTGGTATCTTCAAATCTGGAATGTCCGGTGAATTTAAATGTTTACTGTTTTAGTTGGAGGTGTAGATAATGACACGATGGCCGACACTGGATGGGATGTTAATTTTTTTCTGCGCCCCCCCCCCCAACTCCTTGATTTCATATGTTGGAAGTCTTAACACCCAAGTATTAGCAGATGGGACCTCCGGTGGGGGGTGGAGCTGTCATGATTCAGGTTGCCCTTATAAAAGGTGACCCCAGAGAACTTGGGTTCTTCTACCCCGTGAGGATACAAGAAGTCAGCAGTCTGCAACCCAGGAAGCATCTCACCAGAACTTGATGTGCTGGCTTGGCCTTTCAGCTTCCAGAACTGTGAGGAGTAAGCTGCTGTCCTCTATAAGTCACCCATTAGGTAGTTTTTTGTTATAACAGCCTGAACAGAGGAACCTTGATGGAAGCTTAACATCGATGGCCTTCTCTTTCTCTGCTCTCCTCTGCTTTCTTCCCTGTCTTCCTCCCCTCCCCTCCTTTATCTCCCCCTCCATTTTCTCTAATGGAAACAGGTGTGAGCCACTAGGTTGAGAGTGAAGAAGGTACGAAGGCATCATCTATAAAATATTTGTATTTTTTTGCTTTGGAACTAGATTTGAGATGGCAAATTGCCTTCCTCCAGGAGGCAAGTCTTAATCGAGTGTGTTACAATCAATGCTCTAAACCAGTACTAGCTAGTTTCCTGGGTTACCCAGGACAGGGGGGAGCAGAGCTGCTGAAGGGTGTGGGAAAGAGGTGGGTGCCAGTTCTTGCGCAGGGTCTCCAGTGCTCACTCCTACTGTCTGTAGTAGAGCCTCCTCTTTGGAAGCACTTAGGTGGTGGGCAAGCGTGGCCAAAAGGCAGATAGAAAAGGCAAAAGTACCCATAAATTGCCCAAGTCTGGATTTTTTGAAACTCAAACCTGAAAGTTTAATTTTTTTATGTTTCTTTGCATTTCGGCCAGGGCCTCCTGGGACAGTAGAAGCCTGGGTTGCATTTGAACAGGCAAGGATAATGAAATGAATAAAAGAATCTTCCTATTCTTTCTCATGCTCTTGTCCAGTGAGTCTGTCATAGAGTTGAATTCTCCTAAGTGAAATCCAAATGTAACTGCATTGTATGATCCTCCGTATTTCCCACAGCAGACCTAAGCCTCCTATGTTACCGCTTAGGGATCTAACTCCGAACCAGGGCCAAAACACACAGGTGGTTTATGGAGGACAGTGCCACTGCTGCTGAGCAAGTATGCCCCAACTTCTCACCAAGCCCCCGCAGAGACACATTTTCAGCATAGCTGGCCCTGTTGTCCCAAAACTAATCTTTGGATGATTTTTTTTTTTTGACAAAATTTTTTAAAGTTTAATCTCTATACATGGGGTGCCTGGGTGGCTCAGCCAAGTAAACTCTACACCCAGTAAAGTGGTCCCAACACCCTGAGATGGAGTTGCGCGCTCTTCCTACAGCCAGCCCGGCCCCCAGGTTTTCTATGATTAACATCTGATTGGCCGAGCTTCGGTCATGTGCCTATGTGTTAGCAGCAAGGGGTGGGCTGGGAAACCGAGTACCCATTTCAGCTTCTGTAGAGAGAGAGAGAGACTCTCATCCACCAAGACTTATGCAGTAGGAAATAAACTTAACAAGGTGATCTAATACTGGACTCTAAGAAAAAATAAGTCTTCACTTGAATTATGTAACTCTGAAGGAGATGATTTGAGTACCTGCTGTCCATCTGCTCTTGCATCCATTCCCAAAGCATTCCTTACATTAAGTTGGCATGTTCCAGAGAGACTCATAAGACCTTTTCCTTTTTTTTTTTTAAGATTTTATTTATATAGAAAGAGACCAGGGGGAGGGGCAGAGGGAGAGAGAGAGACTGAGCACGAGGCCCAATGGGGGGGGGGGGGGGCTTGATTCCATGACCCTGAGATCATGATTTGAGCTGAAATCAGAGTTGGATACCTAACTGCGCCACCCAGGTGCCACTAGAACCTTTTGTTTTATCTAAAGAAAAAATATATATATACTCCATAGTGTTTCCCTTTTTATTTTGATTTGCAGGGAGCACAGGGCCACTGTTCAATCTCAGTAGCAATAATCATACAGAGCTCTGATTTTCAAAGTATGGGTGGAAGAGCCCTAGAGCTTCCTGGAGGGCACCACAGGCTGGGCAAACCAGAGGGTCTCCGCCCTGCGCCAAGCTGCTTTAGGGTAGTACTCTAACCTTTACATCTGTGGTTTCTACTGAAGACTACATTTGATTAAAGGCTTCCGTTGCTAAGAGATACTTAAACTTCTACTCGGATGGATCCACCCACATCCCTCCTCCTCCCTCAAGGCTCATTCCATGTCAACAATTTCATTTTGTACACATACTAGATGACACTGGTAAGCACTCCTCTGGAAGCAGGTGGATATAAGTCCCTGGTGTGGCTGCTGCTTGGGTTTCTGTAAACAAATACCTGCTGCTAACTGAATCACTCCTGGGACGTCCAAGTTCATCTCAGGGTCCCTTCAGGCTTCTGAGAATTCAAAACATTTTCTCCGGCTGCCCAGAGCCTTGTTTTGCTTGCAGATTTGCTGGAATTTCAAGCTTATTAAAGGCCCCCTAACCAGTAGGAAATTTCTGTCAAATGGAGTTTTTTGTTTTGTTTTCAAATCTCCCTCAAACCCGACAAAACCTAATACTAATCATCTGAGATTTCCACCATATTTCAAAACGAGAACTTTCCCCGGCCCGTAGCCTGACAAATTGGACCCATTCTCTACTGTTTCTCATTGAATTCGTTTGAGTACTTCTTTCGATGTTTTAGAAGATGGAAGCAAGTGTTATCTTGGATTCCCTGCTCTTTATGAAAGTTTCTTCATTCCTTCTTATAGTCTTGCAAAAGAATGGATAATATGAAATATCTGTTACTGCCATGTTCACTACACTATGGATATCATGGTTTTTGTAAGAGTTTCAAATGTGAAACATAAGTAGGTGCACAGTGAACATTTAAAAGAACAGGTCCCCATGTTTCACCATAGAGTCAAGATGTGAGTGGCTCAGTTCCATCTACTGACCAGAAGTAAACTTTAGCTGTTGTAGCAACAGGAGCTCCAAAGTGCTTTTCCTTATATGACTCCATGGCTCTTCATGATAAATCTGGGCTGTCTGGCTAGAGATTATTGTCACCCCACTTCAGATGAAGAAATGGAAAGATAAACTCAGTCCAAATCAAACTGTAGGAAGAAAGTTTCAGACACGTGAATGTTGAAGCCCAACCTATTTCAAGAGGGAAACAGTTTTCGCCGACTGAGTCTTAGTTGCCTGGCCCTACAGGAGTTGTGTACAGGGGACCCTGGGAGCTGGGAATGATCTCCGGGTCCACTGGCTCAATGGTGTTGGCACAAAATGGCAGCCTACTCTTTGCTTAGCCCTTGATTCTGCAGGTGAAATTGCTTCAGGCACAGGATAGAGTTAGCAAAGCTGAGATCAGACTTTTAGTTGAGACAGCAAAAAGGCAGAAAATTCATAAACACTTAAGCATTAGTCAAATTGATGCATTGTGGACAGGAGCACGGTCTCAGTCTGGAAGAATAGGGATGTGCCAAGGATCCAGGTCATAGACCACACTGGGAGAGTCCGCTAATGTCAGGGGAGAGTACCCAGACTTCGGCCCTCAGTCCCTCTGGCAAATTCCTTGGGCTTCCTGTTGCTATTTCATTGACATCCATCTTTCGTTCCCCATAGAATTCCATCGTACATAGACACCCCAGCCAGCTCATGTTCCCTCATAAACCCCAACTCTGATTCTTCCAGATTCTAAGCCTTGGCTCAATCTCTTTCCATTTTCTCCACTTACCTGTAGCCCACCCATCTGTGAGAGCATGTGACTATGGAACTTTTCTTTATACTTTTGGCCATCAAGAGTAAAATCTTTAATAGGTGATGCTAACTCTATTTTTCAATTCTAGGTCCTAGAAAATCCAGGTCATGCTGAGAGAATGCAAGAAACCCGTTCTGTCCATCACCGTCTTGCCTTTAGAAGAGTGGAGTTAGGAAGGGAAAGAAAGCTCTTTTGGAAATGATATCAGTAGCTCTGTTTGTACCCCTTTCAGTTAGCAGAGAACTTGTGTTTCCTAGGTTGGGAGGTAGGATACAAAGATGGTATGAGGATCTGTGGCTAGATTGGCTGTTGACAACAGAGCAGAGAGAGGACATGGTGCTTGTACTCTCAAAAAAAGGGGTGAGGAAAGAAAGCAAAGGTGCTTGCTTCTCAGGGACCAGATGTACGGATATGGCTGGAGCCAAATCTGCGAGGAACTCCACCTAAGATGGCAATCTGGAGCAGTGCAGTGATCCAGAAGATGGGCAGAGGAGGATTTCCAGAAGCCCAGCGTCTGAGGGACCTCAAGAGAGCTTTGGGTACACACAGACATTGCAATTAGATTGCTCCTAAGGGAATCCTCCAAACACATGGGCTTAACACCAACCAGGGCTTAGAGCCGGGCTCTTACATGATACTGGTTTGTTTTGTTTTTAATCTATCATATATCTATCCCAGGTGTTTGTTTGTTTGTTTGTTTGTTTGTTTATTTTAAAGCATGCATTGTTAGGGGCACCTGTGTGGCTCAGTGGTTGAGCGTCTGCCTTTGGCTCAGGTCATGATCCTGGGATCCTGGGATCGAGTCCCTCACTGGGCTCCCCACAGGGAGCCTGTTTCTCCCTCTGCCTATGTGTTTCTGCCCCTCTCTCCGTGTCTCTCGTGAATAAATAAAATCTTTAAAAAAAATAAAAGTATGCATTGTGAAATCAAATGTGGATTTTGGTCAGCTTAAAAAATTAGAATGTGATGAAAAAACATAATTTGGATAAGTATTCTTTCCCCAAACTTTTGCTTTAGTTTTATAAAGAGGCGTTGGTCTAAATTTTATATTGTGGGTTGCAGTCAAAAGAAAAGAAATTGGCATTCCCTATTTTAATTTGCCCTCCTTGTGTTTGGTTCTGGAGGAATCAGGTAGCTACCATCTGGGAAATGAAAAAGAAGCTGTCTCAGTTTCAATGCAAGGAGGCATGTTATTTGTATTTATTTTTCTTTTTTTTTTTTTAGGTTTTATTTATTATCTGAGAGAGAGAGAGAGAGAGAGAGAGAGAGAGAGAAGGGGGGAGGGAGAGAATCCCAAGCCAACTCCAAGCCTGACATGGGGCTCGGATCTCACGACCCTGAGATCATGACCTGAGTCATGACCTGAGTTGGACACTTAACCGACTGAGCCACCCTGGAGCCCTCAGGTGAGTTATTTTACCTCCCTTAGTGTCTTATCTGTGAAACAAGGGAAACAACAAGGCCTCCCCCCTAGGGTTGTTATGATGATTACAAGGATCAAAGGAGCTGAACGATGCAAAGCGCTTCTGATAGTACCTGAGACGGTGCTGGTTACCGGTGTAAGGTGGTCCTTCTCCCCCTCCCCTGCCCCCCAAAGATAACACTGCAGGACACAGCAAACTCCTCCCTAGATTCCATGCAGAGAGTCTAGTTTGGGTCAGTGGTGGATAATGATTTCTGCGAGCAGACAGGCATTCCACAAATATTTACAGAGCCACTACTGTGTGCTAGCACTCTGCTTGGTGCTAGCGTTGACGGCTGTGACTCCGAGGAACACACAGGCAGGCTCCCAGGAGAGGTTCAGCTTATTCAGCTTTACCATCATCACCTCCATGTGGTTGCAGGTATATTTTAGGACTCTGGGTGACTTGAGTGCGTTTCTGGGGAAGGAATCACAGAATCTCCTTGCTTCACCCAGATGCAGTAAATAAAGGAGCATCGTGTCCCTTCAGTTTTTCCAGTACCTTCCAGCTGTGGAAGAAAAAAGGACCACAGGAAGCTTTTCAGCAGATGCCAAAGGTCTCCAAAAGCCAGCATTTCAGGAAAGATGAATTTGCTCTTGTATACATCCTCTAGTGTTTATTTCACAGTGTTTACTGAAAAAAGTTTTTGGGAAAGGAGTGAGAGAGGAAACAGATGGTGCCAAACGTCAGAGGAGAATCACGGATTTCTCTACTCTTTGCTGGCTCAGAGCAGCTGAGAAGCCAGCAGGAAAGCACGAGTGGGGGATGTGGTGTGGTCCTCGCCCTCCCTCCTGGCATTGTGATCCTCAGCTATGTAAACAGGGCTATGATGTCACAACCCAACCAGAGGGAGGTCAGGGAGGTCAGGGCGTGGTGAGTGTGGCCAGCCCTTCCTTCCACACCCTCCTGTCCTTTAGAAGGTGACAGAGACTTCTTAGCAGCTTGCGTAGGGAATTAACAAATTGACGGGGTGGGGGCTCGTTTCTGGTTTAGCTTTTAGCCCAGAGTGAGTGGGAACCAGGAGGGGGTCGGGGAAGCTGAGTTGGGACCAGGTGGGACCAGCTAAAGCCCTCCCTGCCCATTGCCGCGCCTAGGGGAAGCCCCATGTCATCATGTGTCCCGTGTACCTTTTCCAAAAGGGCCAAGAGCCACCTCTAGAAACAGCCACAGGAGAAGTTTGCACCTCAGTTGTGCAGTTTGCAAGTTACAGTACAGGAGGCCACATGCATTACCCCAGATGACATGGCCAGTGTCACACGGGCCAAGATGGGAATGCAGATACCCAGAGTGACCGGCAGCTCTCTTTCATGAAGCTTTTCTTGGCTCTCTTCAGTGGGTTTGCCTTGAAGCTCCACGGTTTGTGGATCTTAAAGAGCTCTTCTTCCCTTTCTTTCAACCCTACCACCCTTGTATCTGAATTCTTTGACCTACTAGGAGTGGAGGTAGATGCAGTAACATGCATTTTTGCAAGCCTTGCATCAACCTCAATATATTGAAATTCTCCTCGGCTTCAAAGGTGAGTCACCTGGGCGATTGCCCAGGGCTGGCGGCTTAGAAGGACAAGGGCCCCAGGCTTAGATTCGGTGCTCTGCTGCTCACTATTTTGAAATCCTTAATTTGTACATTTACAGATTATGTAGCTGCCCAGTTTTCTGAGAAACCACCTCCAGATGGTTGGCCTGACTGTATAGTTTGATAATGTCCCAGTTTCCACAGGATAAGTGACAACACAGGTGAACAGAGAAATGATCGCCTTGGTGTAGCACCTTACAGCTTAGAACAGACTTTCACACACATTAGCTCCATTTGTGCTCACGAGAAAATGTAAGGTGACAAGCCTACTTAAGGCCACCAGAGATCCACCTACAGGGGATGGAGCTGATCCAACAGGCAAAGAGCAAACAAGCTCTTGAAAAGCGAAAATCAACAAACAGGAAGGAGAAATTATCCAGATGTTATACAGCTGTGCTGCAAAGGGAAGTCACAGAGGCAGTGAAGGACTCAGCACAGAGTTGGGCCAAAGGGATCACAGGGAATAAAAATTCCAATCCCAGGCTGAGAGAGGGAAAGTCAGTGTACTTGGAGCATCCGAGGAGTAGCAGCCACAAAGACCCCTCATAGGATGTGCATCACAGAGTCCAGCTGAACACTCCTTTGTCCAGGATTCTTTGCCCGGCCACTTGTTGATTAGCAATTTGGTTTGCTTTCTGTGTTCCTTTGCTGGAGGAACACATCAATACTGAAAACAGTCCTCAAGCCCCTTACCCCCCCTTAGAAGCTTGCCACCCCAAGACCTGCAGTCTGGAACCCAAGCTAAATACAAGTTGACCTTGGGCAGCCTGGGAGTTGGGCGCCCATTTCCCACACCATCAAAAATCCACCCATGTCTTTTGACTCCCCCAAAACTTGACTGCTAATGGCCTATTGTGGACTGGAAGCCTTGCTGATGACATCGACAGTCGATCAACACCTGGTTTGTATGTTATGTGTGATATACTTGTAATACTGCTGTATTAAAGTGAGCTGTGGAAAGGAAGATGTCATTAAGAAGATCATGAGGAAGGGACGCCTGGGTGGCTCAGCAGGTGAGCATCTGCCTTCAGCTCAGGTCATGATCCCAAGGTCCTGGGATTGAGTCCCACATCAGGCTCCAGGCTCAGGGGAAGTCTGCTTCTCCCTCTGCCTATGTCTCTGTCTCTCTGTCTCTGTGTCTCTCATGAATAAATAAATAAAATATTAAAAAAAAGATCACGAGGAAGAGGAAACAGATTCGCAGTACTGTTGTGTACTTAGTGAAAACATCCACAGGCAGGTGGACCCATGCCTTTGGAACCCGTGTTGTTCAGGGGTCAGCTGCGCCACCTGTGGACCGTCTTAGGGCACCCAAACTGTGGGGTTTTGCTGCAACCGGTCCACCTGGTTGTCTGACTTGATGATCTGCCGCTGTTGCCTGTCCTGTTGGTAGAGCTCCAGTTGCAGCCTGACGTCTGAGGTCCATGGCTCCTCGCTGCCAGGCATCAGCTGGCTGTGTTCAGTGGGGACCGAGATGTCCTCAAGGCTGTCCTTCCACTCACAGCCATTTGGAGGCCAAAGAGACAAAGGAGAGGATGCTTTCATGGGTTCTCAGCTCCACTGTCCAGACAGGCCTACTTTCCTGACTCTTCTCAGACGGCTTTCGAATCCTATAGCCTAAAGGTTTTTCTACATGGATTCATAGTCAAGGTGACCTAGAAATAGCTTGACTGCTGTTCTTCCTGGTCCATGTTCTCAGCACACTCGGAAGATTCCCTGTGGCTTCGTAGGCAAACTCTAATGTGAGTTTTTCATGACTTGGGGAGGAAAGAGGGGTGTGTACTGTAGAAGCGTGGATTCTCTTGGATGGTCGAGGTATACATAGGATTTGTATGAGGAAGCTATTCTGGGGCACCTGGCTGGCTCGGTTGGGAGAGCACTCGACTCTTGATCTCGGGGTCATGAGTTCGAGCCCCATGTTGGGTGTGAAGATTACCCAAAACAATGAGAACAAAACACTGTTCTGCTGGGAGCAGAGCCGAGGTTGCTTTTTAGAATGAGAAGGTGTGGAGAGATGGACACATTTTATTAGAGGTCAAACATTTGGCCAACATGTTTATTGACTGTGTGGCCCTTTAGCCAAAACTTTTATCACTTCAGTGAGGAATGGGTTGATTTCCTCCTGGCTTTGAAACAAAGCACTGATTTCTGAAAGAATAAGTCTCCTGTTTCCCTATCTGCTGAGAAATCAAGTAAGAAAATCCGGTTAATGACATGCTTATATAAAGCCACTCACCCAACGTATCTGCTTTGCAGGAGAAGGCAAAAGGGGCTCAGGGGGTGTGTATTTGCTTCCAGATTAAGTGTGTAGGGAAGATTAAGTCTACTTTTCTCTCCCTCATGTGATCTTGCCTCACAAATCCTTTCAAGATACAGGCTCATGGGAGGGAGACTATTAAAGAAGCTTTCACTGCTACTAAAATGAGATGAGAGGGAGCGGCGGGACGTTAGCAGTTATAGGACCCCTTCTGTATACCAGGCGCATTGCATACGTTAATGTCATTCATTCCTCCTGGCAACCTTGCAGGGTCTGGAGTTCAAGTTTTCCACACAAAGTGAGGAATCAGAGAACTTCAGTAACTTGCTCAAGATTCCACATGAGAAAGGGTCAGAGCTGGAATTCTATTCCAGGAATCTTTAATTCTCAAACTCATGGTATTTCTGTGATGCCAAATCATCTTTATAAAACTGAATACAGAAGTGGTGAGTCTAGTTGGGGCATCACCCACCAAGATTTTTTAAAAAGGGGGTCTTCATTCTTAGGAATAGTTTCTGAATGGATAGCATGAGATTATTATTATTATTAAGAGAAACTGCAGTGAGGGCACATCATGGAGCTGCCCCTGAGCCAAAGTCTTTGGAAAATTGTGCAACTTTCCCACTTAGGCTCGCTGGTTCCCTGAGAAACAAGAACACGAGGGGAAATGATGCAAAGAGAAAGTGGAGTCCACCACATACAGTGTCTGCTTGCCAGGTCTGCCTCTGCAATAACCTCCCCAGGTTTGCAGAGGATGCAGGATGACTGATAGTCTTTATCACATGTAGCTGAAATAGATCTGTGGGTTCAAGTTCATGTGAGAAGTGTTTATGGTTTTATTTTTTATTACGTAATCTTGACACCCAACATGGGGTTCAAACTCACCACCCAGAGATCAAGAGTCGAATGCTCTGTCGACTGGGCCAGCTAGGTGCCCAAGGTGTGCTTGTCCGTTTACAGAGGCCAGGAAAGTTGAGATAGAGGCTTAGTGCTCACTCTTACTGAGGTTGGCAGACACTTTTATTCTCCCACTTGTATTATTGGGAGAATAAATGTCTTTTCCCTCTACAAAAGCATGTAGAGGTATCAATTTGCTTTTTCTCACAGCCTCTATGTTCTAATGGTTTTATTGTCCCTGCCCCCCGAATTATTGCATTGCTTGCATTGCCCCTCATCTTGGGTTATTTGTATACACATTTGTTTTTTCACTTTAATATTAAACTATTTGGGGGGGGCAGATAATGTTGTTTATTTGTTTTCTACAGTTCAGCCTACATAATCCACATAAGGTTTTTAATTTTAGAAATACACTTGAAATGGTAGTCTATTTAAACTTTTATATCTTGCTTATTATTACCTGTAACTATTGTAGCATATTTTGTATAGTCTTTATAAACTTACTTTTAGAGTGTAAATTACTTCAAAGTTGCTTTAAATTATAAGAAAAGTGAAACTTTTTTTTTGTAAATGGAGTTGGTACTCCAGAGTGGCTTCTAGGAACTAAAAGTGATCCCTGGTCAACAGCCAGAAAAGTAGTGCGGCCCTCCATCCTAGAGCTCCCAGAAACTGAATTCTGCTGGCCACCTGAATACCTTGCAAAATGGTTTTTCTCCAAAGCCTCCAGGTAAGAGGCTTGCATCTTGATTTTGCCCTTGTGAGACTCTAAGCTGAGAACTCAGTCAAGCCTACCTGCATTTCTGGGTTATAAAACTGTGAAATAATAAATGCATATTACTTGAAGTTGCTATATATGTAGTAGTTTCTTATACAGTAATACAAATGAATACATTGGCTTACTCTCTGCCAAGTAATACACAAGACAGTCCACGTCACTACAGGTAGCATTGGAACAGAACTCCAGAATCGTGTGCTGTAATTAAAAGTCCTTGCTAGGGATGTCCGAGTGGCTCATCTCTGAGTGTCCGCCTTTGGCTCAGGGCGTGATCCTGGGCTTCTTGCAGGTAGCCTGCTTCTCCCTCTACTTGTGTCTCTGCCTCTCTCTCTGTGTCTCTCATTAATAAAAAAATCTTTAAAAGAAAAAAAAAAGTCTTTGCTAAAACATTATTATTCGTTAAATTTGTTTTACTTTGATTGCTGGTGGAAACGAGCAAACAAGTAATTATTTTGTAAAAAAGACAGGAATTTCTGGATAAGAGATTTGATAAGACAGAACTCACAGATGGAAAGATTCTATCTAAAAAACGTGGTGTGTTGAAGCTGGCTCGTCCTGGCCGCTGAAAGCCAGTTGTTAATTGTTCAGGAATCTTCTGAGTCAGTTGTCAGACATGGCAATTATTAAAAATTCAGTTATAAAACTTTCAATTGAAGAGGTTATATTAGAAACATAGGTAACAAATACCCCAAACTCATCACTTCTTAATCATTTTACATTTTACTATTAGTTATGCTCCTGAGGCTATTTTTGTTTCTAAGGCGTCTGTATGGCAGAAATACTGTAAGGGTTTGCTGCTTCACATTTCTTCCAGGCTCTACATCAAGTGACATCATGTTCGAACCTTGAAATTGGCCACAATGGGTGTATTTACACCATGGAAACTGGCAAATGCCTTTTCTGAACCAATGAGATACCATGAAAGTTGTTCTTGAGACTTGCATCGGGGTAAGGTGGGGACTTTTTCCTATGGTAGGTGGACCCAAGAGAATGCAAAGTTTGTCACATTGAGCGGAGGCCCCCTTTCTCACTGGAAAGGGGGCCTCCACAGCAAGAGACAGGGAGGAGCAATGGAGGTCGACCAGAACCCGAGGATGGTTTGAGCTCCATTCCAGCAGTACTCGATCCCACACTAGGCTTCTTGATTAAATGAGCCAACAAATTCCTTTTGTATTGAAACCTGTTTGGGTTGACCTTTCTGTAATTTTTAACTAAAAGCAGCCTCAAGGATACAGCAGAATTTATGTCTGGTGCAGAATCCCACTCCTGGCCAGGGAAGAGGCTTCCCTGATAACGGTGTCATAGAGGGCTGGTAATTCTCCTGGCTTCCATCTTGTTCTGCTCTTGCATTATCATTCTCTTCTTTACAGACACACATTTGCTCCATGGAATGGTTTAATTAGCCTTCTATCAGTTCCCTTTGGCAGCTGGGGTTAGCTCTTATCAATGAACACTTTTGTTAGAGTGAGGGACATTCTTATCAGGTTTATCTAACAGCTCCACTGCTCTACTTTCCTCTTCCTTGATAATGGAAAACTTTATTTATTTTTATTTATTTTATTTTTCGACAATGGAAAACTTTAATTATGGATGGCAAAGTCCCAGAAGATGAGTCATGATTTTTCTAAACACAGCAGGGTAATCAATCTCATTACTCTTTATCAGATATTTGCTTTCAAGCCTTCTTTACAGCTAAGGTTGGCCACAGGACCTAGTTTTGGTGTATACTCTGAGCTCACGAGGCACCTATATGCAATTGTTTTTATACCTATAATCACTCAACAGATATTTGCCTTTATACCAACAGATATTTGCTTTTGTACCATTAGATCTGTAAGTCACTAAGGAAATAGAAGTAAACAAAACAGACGTCCTCCCTCTTATCTTTCTTCTTCATCTGTATAACTTTTTGTTGGTGTTTTTTTTTTTTTTTTTTTTTTTGCCTATGTTGAGAACAATGCAAGGTAGACATAGGTAGCTTTATTTATTTATTTATTTATTATTTTTTTTATTTTTTTATTTTTTTAAAATTTTTATTTATTTATGATAGTCACAGAGAGAGAGAGAGAGAGGCAGAGACACAGGCAGAGGGAGAAGCAGGCTCCATGCACCAGGAGCCTAATGTGGGATTCGATCCCGGGTCTCCAGGATCACGCCCTGAGCCAAAGGCAGGCGCCAAACCGCTGCGCCACCCAGGGATCCCATATTTATTTATTTATTTATTTATTTATTTATTTATTTATTTATTTTTATTTATTTATGATAGTCACAGAGAGAGAGAGAGAGAGAGAGAGAGAGAGGCAGAGACATAGGCAGAGGGAGAAGCAGGCTCCATGCACCGGGAGCCCGATGTGGGATTCAATCCTGGGTCTCCAGGATCGCGCCCTGGGCCAAAGGCAGGCGCTAAACCGCTGTGCCACCCAAGGATCCCCATAGGTAGCTTTAAATGTGAAACCCCAAATACATCCTTAAATTTTGGCCTCATTTATTCGTTATCAGATGTTGTTGATATGTGGTGATCAGTTAGATTCAAAGTCTGTGCCAGGCAGGCATTAACAGAATTCTTGTTTCTCTTTGAAACACAATCTATTTATTTCATTTTAGTGAAAATGCAGAATACTGTTTATTTTAATTGATGGCATCTAAGCTTGGGTAGGACACTGCAGTTTCTTTTTTCATGAACTCTGGAGCAGACCTCCTTAACTCAGAACAGATCTTGAAATGTCTATTTCAGTGTCAAATTTATGCAATAAGGACTTAAGTCTTTATCTTGAGTTTTAATGTGTTAACTTATATATAGTTAATGTCTACAATTACCTAAAAGAATTTGTTTCGTCCTTGACCCTCAGGCAAGATGATGCCCTTGAACTGCAGGATCTCATTCATGCTTCACTGGCATCACTCTTGGTGATTCATTGTTCCTATAAATTCTATTCATTTGGAGTTAAAACTAACCTCCAAATGGAAGAGATACAAGGATTACTGACAGAGGCTAGGTTCATTCTTCAGTTAGAAGAAAAAACAGGGACTTGAAAGTCCTAGATTCAAATCCCAGTTGGACCACTTGCAAACATTCTGACACCACCTTGGTTATCCATTTGTAAGAGAATCATATTACTGCTCCATAGCACGTGTGTTGTAAAGATTAAATAAGATCATATGAAAAAAGTGCCTATGACTATGTCTGACACATAGAAGGCATCAAAAATGGTATTGTTATGATTTATTTTTTTCTCCCAAACTAGATCAGAAGCTCCTTAGGACCCAAGATCTGGTTGGTTCCACTTGCTGGTGTTTCCTAGGATCTAGAACGATGTCTGGCACATAGTCAATTCTTAATACATACTTGGTAAACTAATATTATCACTACTCCCATCATGAAATTCAGATCAACTACTTATTAACTTCAGTGAGTGTTTTGAGGACTATCTTCCACATCCTCTTTTTCAAATTAAGCCAAAGAACGAATCTCCCCCATGAAAGCACCCACCCCCTAAGGCTTGAATTTGCAGTTGTCTTGTACTTCTCCTGCTTAACTGACACCACCTCTCCTCCTCCTTCCCACTTAACTCTGCACTCAGGACCATTATCATTGTCTAGTTGTTTCATATATGTGAACCCTGGCTTCTTATAATTCAATTCCCCCAAGAATTCTTGATTTCTCACCAAATTCTGGGCATTGTGCCAGGTTCTGGAAAGAGAATAGTTGGCACCCTAGGGAATCAAGTAGCTACCCCTCTTTTAGTAGATACAGATATATAATTAAATAGTTACATCACAATGTGATGTGAGAAACTGTATGCACAGAGCATATAGATAGCAGAGAGGTGAGAAAGTGATTGATCTTCAAGGTGGTCAAAGGAGACCTCCCAGGAGAAGTTAGAGGAAGGAAAAATGATTTTAAAGGATGGTCGGGAAGTTTCCAACTGGTCAATGTGAGGGAAGAATATTCCAAGGAGAATGAACAATGTGTGCCCAAGGATGGGAAATAACAAGATGTTGTCTTGGATAGCTTAGAAGCAATTCAGGACACATGGGGAATCTGGAAAATAAGGAGAGGTGGGAACTGGTGGGTAATAGAAGCAGTGGCTCTGTCTTGCAATATTTGAATGTCAAAGTCAGCATGGATGGTGGGGAGCCCTGAATGCAATGGGCTGGTGGACCAAAGATCTGGTGGATCTTTGATAGAGGGATAGAGGGTAAATTGGAAGAAATAAAAAGACTGAAGTTCAGCAAAATTCAGGAGGAAGCAGGAAAGGTCCAGATGAGAGAGACTGTGGACCTAACTGAGTCAGTGATGGTGGGGTTGACAGATTGGACCGATTTTTAGGAAGAAGCTTCATAACTGCTATGACTAGCTTTAGTCATTGAAAATAGAAAGACAAAAAGAAGAAAAACAGTGCTCTTAACAAACAGCATTGTAGTGTGTACCTTAGTTGGTAAAGGATACTACCAAGCACACAATGTGCTCTGAAATAAGCTGTTAATAAGCCAGTCCCCATTCCATTATCTGGTCTTGATTTAATTTTGTTTCCAATTTTAAAATTGCTTTATATGAACTGGAACCTTCCAAGCCCTTGCTCAGCCTCTTGGTGCATTTCCAGTCTATAAGATCCTCTTAATATTTCCAAATTATTTGCAAACAGAAAACCAAAAAGTGACTTTGTTTTCCAACCGCGTATTTATCTCTTTAGACAGTTGTTCACATAGTATGCAAAAGAAGTCTGAAGATAACGTGGCATGATCAAGAACAAAGAAGGAAAGATGTCAGACAGTACCAACACACAATACTAGCCTTTTTACCAGGCTCACATAAGGTAACAACACAATTTTTCTTTGTATTCATGGTTATCTCAACCTCATTTAATCTTTACCTGAGTTTCATAAACACAGATTTTTTTTTTCCCTTGGGAAACAATTTCCAGGCTGCACAAAGAAATGGTCCAACTCAGTCTATCAGGGATTTAGAATTAATCAGGGAAGAAGAACAACACAGAACAAAATTGAACAAAATTACTCTTTTGCATAGACTATAAATCTGTAATTTTACAGCAAAGGATAAGAAAGGCTTCCATTGATACGATGGCTATCTTACACCTATTTTTAACTTCTAAGGATTGAAAAGAGAACTATTAGAACTTCAGATAGATTTTGAAGAGATGATTTTAAATGATCAAAAATGCTGGAAGTATATCATATGTGTATAAAAACACATGGACTCTTGAGAATGTATATATATATATTTTAAGATGAGGTCGGCAGATATTCATTTATATATTTTTTAAGACGAGGTCGGCAGGCTACGTCTGTTAGCCAGTCTGGCCCATTACCTGTTTTTGGACTCCCCTAAGCTAAGAATGGTTTTACATTTTTAAGTGCTGGAAGACAAAAAAATATCAAAAGAACAACAATATTTCATGATATGTGAAAATTACCTTAAATCCAAATTTCAGTGCCCCTAAATAAGTTTAATTGGAACACAGCCCATTATTTGTTCTGGATTGGCTGCCTTTGTGCCACATGGCGGAGTTGATGGTTGTGCAAAGCCTAAAGTATTTACTATCTGGCCCTTTCGAGAGAAAAGTTTGCCAACCTTTGTTTTAAGAGAATTCCCCTAAAGAAACACTGAGGCCTCAGTACATGGAAGGCTTCTTCACAGAGATTTTCTGCATCAGTGATACGTTATATTAAAAGAAAAGGAGAATGCATGAATTTAGTAAGGGTAAAATTGTTGCTATATCATGAAATAAGATAATATACACTCTTTTACTACATTTAGGTTGCTTCTTATTTTATGCCAGTATAGTATAGCTACTAAGACTATGCACTTCAGGGTCATTCTTTTTCCTTGAATCTTGATTAGCTTTCTGTGACCTCGGGCTATTTACTTACTCTCTCAAAAGTCTTAGGTTTCCTATAAAAACAGGATAGTAATGGTGCTAAACTCATGCAGTCATGGTATTAAGTGGGGTGATTTTCATCTTAAAGGAATTATGTAGCTCGATATCTATTACATAGGAGGTGTGTGACAAATTTTTTAATGAGCAGCATTGTCATCTGAAAATGTCATTTTTCGTGATCCCTTCACAGGACTGCCTGTAACTTCTGCTTGGATAAGAAAATCTGCAAAATCCTGAGTATATAATTTCACACAATGGCCCAGTGCACAAATCCAAGCATGTACTTGACAGGAGAGTGGACCAAGGAGAGCCTAGAATGTCTAGAAATGGATCAGAGTGGTAGAGAGTGCTGGAAGGCCAGTGGGCGGCTGGATTAGGCTCATAAGCAGGACGTTGGGATTTCCCACGTTAGAGAATCCGTTCCAACTTTTTCTATAAGGATCCTCTTAATATTAACAAGTTGTTTGCACGTCTCTCAGGGAGCTCTCAGTCTGTGACAGGCTGTCGAAAGCTTTTTGATTTGGTAGCTAAAAACTTTTTTTTTCGGAGTGGATGTAGTTCTCGTCATTTTATCCCATTTTATGTTGGGTTAACACTACCATTTTTCTTTTATTACTTAATGTCTTAGCTGGTGTTTCCGACCACAAAAATCATGAGAGTGTAATGCTGCAATTCTTGGGAATGTAATGATTCCTGTCCTACTGGCTTGCTGCTCCCTTGTCCTGCCTGAGCTTGCTCTGCCCTAGGACAGTGACTGTGGATTCCTACAGAGGAGCCAGAGCCCAGGGAGCACATAGTTCCTTGGCTCTGATGCTGGCTCCCTTTTCGTGCCTCATCTCCAAGTAGGTTGTGAACACCCTTAGCGCAGGTAGTGTCTTCTGCTCCCCAGGGACAGTCTGGAGGCCAGTGATAAAGGGCATGAGGAGGAAAACCTTTAGCTGGTCCTAACAGAACTGACCTTTGCCTAAAGATAGCTAATGGGGGAGAAAAATCTCCTGAGACAAACAACTCTTTTGTCTCCCTATCCCCCCAGAAAATCATTTATAGAAATATCAGAATCCCAGAAAGCAGAAAATATCTCTGCAACATAGCTGAGAAACAGAATCCCTAATAGGTCCACTTTTTTTTTTTTTAATCTCATGAAATGTACAAATCTCACTTTTTTTTACTTTCTGTAATTTTGATTTATTATTCTGAGAAAAATCCCTCTGAATTTTATCCTTGTTTCTCAGTTATGGTTGGTTGAGTTTAGCCACTCCAAAGAAGAACTAATTATTTCAGCTTTCTTCCATACTCTAGCTGGACTTGTGGTTAAGGGGACCAATACAAACACCCACACGTCAGCCTGTTGTGTGGTGATAAAACCCCCAAACTGTAACACCCGCATACATGCCTGTGAGTGGAACGGGGCAGAGTTGGGGGGGGTGGCCTCTTGCCTACTGGTAGGAGTAACTCTCATCATCGTATTCCAGCTCATCCTCCTCATCATCATCCAGCAGCCCATACTTAAATTTCCGGTAAACAGTGCCATCTTGGCCCATGTAGACGATGTCATCATCATCATCTTCATCATAGTCCCTGTCCCTGTACTCAATCACCTGATCCTCTTCAAAGCTGGTGCTTTGATGATGACTGCTCTTATAGGACACATATGACTTATTAGGGTCAGCCAGCTTCTCATAGCCGGGCTTTGCCACGGGCTCACCTCGGCCCCGGGATTTCTTCCAGACAATCACAGCTGCCCCGAGCAGAAGCACCAGCATAACGGAGGATGTGATCAACAGGGCAGTCTTGGTATGCTCACCGGCAGGCCCTATTTCACTTGACTGAAGGATACACTCCTCTGTTGGAAGAAGGGCAGAGAGGGGAAGGGTGGAGGAGAAGAAATGGAATGAGGAAAATTAATTTCTGAGGTAAAAAGCTTTGCTTTCTCTTTGAAAACCAAAATGGTAGAATCACTGTCTCTGATTTTCCTAGAGTGCACACCATGCTACAGAATTGCATTGTGTACCCCCCTGAGAGTCCCAGTTGGCATCTGGTGATACCAACAAACCCTTCTAGGATGAAGGTCAGTTTGAGAAATAGAGTCCCCTCATCCTCATACCTTGTGAGTCAGTCACCAAGTCTCCAATCTGACCAATCGATTTTTCTATTTCCCTCTTAAGAAAAATATTCCATCTGGGCTCGTGCTTCAGTTACTGCTAAATGCTGTTTTTTGTTTCAACTCCTACTTTCTCTAAGACTGATCCCTCTCCCCAGGTATCTTCAACCTGGTCCGATATTTAAGGGCAGAGAAGATTATTTATAAAACCATTGACTTTTTTTTTTTTTTTAAGTAGCCTCTATGCCTAATGTAGAGCCCAAAATCATGATCCCAAGATCACGAGTCACTTGCTCTGCTGACTGAGCCAGCCAGGTGTCCCCAAACCATTGACTCTTGAAGCTGTGTGGGGCCTTAGAAATTACTTAGGTCAGAATTCCAGAGAAGATGGTGGTGTAGGGGGATCCTAGGCTCACCTCAACACATCTAGATAATACCCACATCAATGTAAATAACCCAGGAAATGACCCAAAGACTAGCAGAACAGACTTCACAGCTGAATGTAGAGAAAAGGCAAATCAACTGGAGAATAAGGTTGATTGATTGATTTTTAATTAGGCTCCACACACCCAGTGTGGAGGGCTCAACACAGAGCCTTGAACTCATGACCCTAAGATTAAGACTTGAGCTGAGATCAAGAGTCTGATGCCCAGCCAACTGAGCCACCCTGGAACCCCCAAAGATTTGTTTTAAATATCAAGTTGTGTTACTCGGGCAAATTGGTAGCACTCAATGAAACAATTAAAAAAAAAAGAAATTAATTACGTCAATCTGTTTCTTGACAGTTGAGGAAACTGAGGCCCACAGAGAGGAAGTGACTTGTCACTTGGTAGAGGCAAAAACTTGTTTGTGAAGCAATCAGAATTTGAACCCAGGAATCCAAATTGCATGCTATAGACTGGAAACATTTGGGCAAACATTCTGACAACTGTGTTTTTGGTGTCATGGCATTCTGTAGCTCTAATCTGACAGGAAGAGAGTCAGTTTCTTTAAATTCTAACTACCAAGTTTAATAATAGGGGACTCTTCTATCATAATTCAGATTTCTGAAGTTGAGAGCTCTGCCCCTTGTTGTTCATTCACTGGTCTCTGTTTCAATGCCTTGATCAAGAACATGGAGTAACCAAAACTCACAGAATGAAGGACCAAACAACAAGTTCAGTGATGAGCTCATTTTTCTTACTTTTCACTCATTTATTCAGGTGGTATGATTTGGGTAAGTTACCCACTTCTTTTCCCCTCTTCTTTAACTCACCAGAGGCGAGAATAAAAGAGTATGAGAGCACCAGGGAAAAAACTAGCAGGCTCTGTTGGATGTACAAGTTAAAATACAGGGTAAGTTTTCCGTAAGTGGTTTCTAAACGACCTGGGTCTGCCCCCAGGATTCTTTTATGAAAATCTAGGTATGTTATATATACTAGCTTAATGGATGTAATTCTGCTGCCAATTATTTTAGGGGCAATTATTTTTGCTAATTACATACTGGCCAATTGGATCTGATTCATCACCACTGTGTATTTCCCACTCTTTTTGCTGGTGATAAAAAAGTTGCCTATTTTATCCCAACTTTCATTCTCATGGGATTTTTGCCCATCAAGCAGAATTTCCTCTTCTAAAATAATAGCACTATCATAATTGTTTTTGTCATTAGCAATACCAGCACAGAGTTTTTCTCTGGAGGAAATACTAAAGCGCCCGAGGGATGGATAAGCAATCTGTGTGCAGTACTTGGAGATAAATACTGCCTAGGGCAGGAGAATCAATAAAATATGTTTCAAGATTGTTTCAATTACTAAGGCACCATATGCAATCATGTCCTACTCTTCTCCAGGCTTAGGTCTGCAGAGTTAGGGTCAGACTCTGTGATCTGGTTTCTTTGAAGGAGCAGAGTGTGTCTCAGTAAAAAAAATGGGCAGATAATCAAGAGTATTTAGACTTGTGCAGAGTTGCCCCAGGTGGATCTCCAAGTGTTGCAGAAGGCCCAGGAAAGCTGAGTAAATAGTTCTTAGTTGGAACGTTTCTGAAGAAACTCTGCACCCAATGTGCACACACTTCTGGTTTCATTTAAAGCCATTGATGTAATGAGGGTTATTATTCTTAGCTGACATAGTGTGGATATCAGGCAATCATACCCTGAAGGTGGATATGTATGAGGGGCTGGGGAAACCAGCTGTTTGTAGGGGTAGAAAAGCTAAAAGAAGGAAATAATCAGTTTTTGGAAATATAATCTTTAGAATTTAATATAAAAGGCCACTAAAAATTAAAAATGACTAGTACCAGCTATGGGTCTGAGATTTACTTCACTTATGGACAGGCTCACATTAATATGATGTCTCTTTGTCAGGCCATGATACATCTGAACCCCAGAGAAATGATCTGCTTTTGGACTGGAGAATATATTTTAAGAAAAAAAAAATATAAATAAAAAATATATTAATCATATATATCTCTTAAAATATATAATATATATGTATAATCTATCTATAAGTATAGATAATATATATCTATAAACATATATATATATATATATATATATATATCTTAAAAATATACATATATACTTTTAAGAGGGAATCACCCCATTTGGGATCTTTCTGAGTTTGTGGCCTATGAAGACCAAGTACCCATATGCATATGGATGGAGTTGGAGGTAGGAGACAGCTGGGGGCCTGGGAATTGGTAAAAGGGGTTTTGTTTCTTTCTAGCTTTGACGAAAGTTCATTTTAAAAATACCTTAAGTCTCTAAGAGGAGCCTTAGATTTTGGCTAACTTCCATAGAATGAGTCTACAGAAGAATCAAGGTAATATTGGTATCAGCTTTTTTGATAATTCTTTTCCTTTATTTCCCCAGGAGGGAAGGATAAAAAGAAGAAAGTGAATTTATAAAGATGAGATTCTGGGGGCACTTGGGTGGCTCAGTTGGTTAAGTGTCCAACTCTTGGTTTCAGCTGAGGTCATGATCTCAGGGTTGTGAGATGGAGCCCTGAGTCCAGCTCCACGCTCAGTGGGGAATCTGCTTGAGATTCTCCTTCTCCCTCTGCCCCTCCCCCTGCTTGCTCACTTGCCCTCTCTCTCTCTCTCTCTCTCTAAAATAAATAAATAAAATCTTTAATTAAAAAAATGAGATTCTAGATGAACTTGAGTTCTTATTTTAGAGGTAGCACAGCAGTGGAAAGAATGCAGGCTTTGTAGTCCAAAGGGCCTATATTCTAATTCCAGATGAGCCCTTAACATTGCAATGGACTGGAGTATGTTAATCAAACCCTTAGAGCCTTGGTCTCCTCATCTGAAAAACGGTATTAATAATATCTACTTACAGGGGCACCTGGCTGGCTCAGCAGGTAGAGCATGTGATTAGAGACCATTTTAAAAAAATCTACTTGGGACACCTGTGTTGCTTAGTTGGTTAAGCTGTTGACTCTTGATTTCAGTTCGGGTCGTGATCTCTGGGTCCTGGGATCAAGCCTTGAGTTGGGTTCCAGGCTCAGTGGGGAGTCTGCTTGAAGATTCTCTCCCTCTCTCTCTGGCCTTCCTCCCTGCTTGTGCTCCCACACACTCTTTCTCAAATAAATACATTTAAAAAAATTAAAAATAAAAAAAATTGCTTAGATGAATTGATGGACAGAAAACTCTAGGTACAGTAAACACATTGCAGGCACTCCATAAAAAGGTAGCTCTATTTATTCTCCAGAGCTTTCCATCCTCCTCTCCCCTCTGCTCTCATCCCCTTACAGAAGAGAGGCCCTTCCTCTGCAGCCTGCTCTTCAACTCCCCTCACCTGTGGTGTCCCGGCAGTCACAGCACTCCTGGGTGTGGGAGGGATCAGAGACATTACAGCATTGTAGGCAACGGCCATCATCCATTAGCAGCAGCAGGCTGGCGGGGCACACGGTGCAGTTTTTGGTTCCAGGTCCCTTGCATTCCACGCAGCTTTCGTGGCATTTTTCACAGGTAAAATTGTCCCCCTGTTAAGAACAATCAGGAGATTCTTTTTGAGTGTGGATCAATTAACAAGGCACTGGAGTTCCCTGGTGCGAGTTCCATCTTGGCCCCATGAGGGAGGGAGAGAGGCATGTGGGGGATAGTAGAAAGAGAGCTTGTTCTGGGTCCATTTTAACTGTTGAGAATGAAAGACAGACCCAACTGTTCTCACTTGAAGGAAACCGTTGATGGCTCTTTCCATCTGAGATCCACTGGTAACAAGAGTGGGAGAACAGGCTTCTAGAATAGCTTAAGTTACAAACTGACAGCTCATGTGCTGTATCTGGTCAAGAACAAGTTTTGTCTGGCTCATACTAAATTGACCTTCACAGTTTAAAAAACTTTTGATTCATTGCCTACATTTCAAAATTAGAGTATTTCACTTGTAAATCAGTTCCTAGTTTCTCTTTAAAAATTACACTGTCAACACTGTCATCACTCCCACATGGCAGCATCACAGACAGCTGAACCGCAGTGGCCCTCTTTTTGTGCTCTCCTGGTTGATTGAGTCCTCAGCACTAGCTCTGATGTCACCAACATAGATGACACTCAAATTCGACTTTTTTTTTTTTTTTTTTCAAATTCGACTTTTTATCAAGCCTGTGCTGGGATTTTTCTTTGACCCGACACCCTTCACTCATGTACGTTAAGCTGATTTGCCTCTGTGGTTATTAGATTCTTATGGCCCTGCCTCATTATAATATTTGTGACTGTTCATCTGAAACAGTGAAATCTCAGTGACAATAGTTGAGAGAGAAGGAGAAAGTGGCTTCCTATCTGACAAATTGCTCCTTCGGTGGTGCTAAAAATGTAGATAAGGGAAGATATCTTCCTATTTTACTTCTGTGCTTTGGAAGGATGGTATGGTAGAAAAGGAAGGAATGGAAATTGCCTTTGTTGAGCACTTTGGCATATTTCGGGTGCTGATAAAGTGCTTTCTCAGCTGTAATTATTTTACCAAATCCTGGATTAGCCACCAGGCCCCCTGGTTTCAATCCCAGCTTTGTTACTTACTACTCATGTGATCTTTAGCAATTATTTAATCTTTCTGATCCTCAGTTTCTCCAAAGTGTAAGGATTTAATGAGAGCTCCTAATGTGAATATGTTGGATCATGTTAATTTCACCATGGCGAGATTTACTTAATTTCTAAAGTTTGGAAACACAAGAAGTTAGTGAACTCAGAATATCCATGGTTTCTAGGCAAGGAAATGAAACAATATCTCTCTTAGTACACCATGCAGGGGGGCAGGAAATGAAAGACCAACAGCAGTTGTGTAGTTCTGACATTATTCAGGCATTTCAGGTCAGACAGCAGAGGGGTAGGAGAGAAGATATTTCTTCTTTCTTCTTCTTCTTCTTCTTCTTCTTCTTCTTCTTCTTCTTCTTCAATTTATTTATTTGAAAGAGAGAGAAAGCAAGAGAGAGAGAGAGAGAGAGAGAGCAAGCTTGAGTGGGGGGAGGGCAAAGGAAGAGAGAGAGAGAATCTCAAGCAAACTCCATGCTGAGCACAGAGCCTGACATGGGCTCAATCCCAAGACCCTGAGATCATAATCTGAGCAGAAATGAAGAGTTGGATGCTTAACCCACTGAGCCCCCAGGCACTCCAAAACTTCTTAATTCTGATGTGGTGTTCCTAACAGGACTTCTAAGGTCATGAGCAATGAATGTAAAGGTAAATCTGAGGTCCTTTTTATCTAATTTCTCCATTATTTATCTCAGGTCATCTCACTTCCTTTGACTGAAATTGAGGCCACTGGTGGGTAGCACAATTATTCCATGATGCAGAGGTAGAAGATTATAAAACTAGAGCAAGTGTAGGAATTTTAGGACTTTTTGACTTTGCCCAGAATGACAGGCCAAAACTAGCTCCCATGCCTCTGCAGAAGTAGAGGAAGGCACACCATGTCCAGCTTTCTGTACCTTTCCCACTCTGTATTCCCCCACCAGACAGTCTGAGGCACAGATTCCTCCCATTAGGTGGTAACTCCACACGCAGGATAAGCAATTCCATGCTCCTTTTCCTGAAAGAAAGAAAGAAAGAAAAAGATTCTAAATTATGAGGGCTGACCTTAGATTTCAACCTCTGTCTTGGGTTCAAAACTCTTAGGAGCAAGGACTATGTCAAGAAAATTGAAGTAGAAGGATGAATTGATTGAGGAGATGGGGGAGGGGGAAGTCTCCAGGACACCGAGTGAAGACCTAGAAATTATCCAATTAGTCAATCAATGTAAACTCCCATTTGGAAATTGAGTGTTTGGAAGGAATAGATCTTTTATGACAGCAAAAAGAAAGATTTTCAGAAAATGAGAAATCATGTGGAAAGCTTATAAAACTTTTGTCATTCTGCTTATTGTTTTACTAATATAGAGGAAGAGAATGATACCAGATGATTTGGAGGGTCCCAATACTCATTCGGTGAGAAAATCATGGTTAGGCAGTCTCTAACTAAGAAATACCAGACTTAAAAAAAAAAAAAAAAAAAAAAGGAAATACCAGACTTAGAATTTAAAATGCCAGGGCTAAGAATATTTAGCAGATCAGTTTGTCCAGTTGTTCTTAATTTGGGGAGGGTGGTGGTTGTGGTGACAGATTCCTTTGAAATTCTCTTGAAAGCTAGAAACTTTCTTTTCAAAAATTGGAATGCTATTATTTATTTATTTATTTATTTATTTATTTATTTATTTAGAGGTAGAGAGGTGGGGAGGGGCAAAGGGAGAGGGAGAGAAAGAACCTCAAGCAGGATCCACGCCCAGTGTGGAGCCCCACACAGTGCTCGAACTCACAACCCTAAGACCACCTGAGCTGAAATCAAGAATCAGATGCTTACCTGACTGAGCCACTCAGGTTCCCCTATTATTTTTTTTAAATAAATGAAAAATAAGGCCCAGATATGTCAAGTTATCCATTTAAGGTTACATAGGTAATGGTCAAGAATCAAATTCAGATTTGTTGACCCACAGTCCAATGCTCTTTCAATCATACTATCTGCCTTAACATCTTATGACCCATTATATAGAGGAGGTCTGAATCTACAGGCTCTGTGTTTGTGGTGCTAATATCCTACTCCTAATTGAGAGACCACAAGAATGATTGACCCAAGCATTACCTTTTGCCCAGATATTAAGGGATAACTTCTAGAAAGGGTTTTGAGACAGGAGACCTGAATTCTCAACCATTCCATTAGGAAGGTCCTGGTGTTTTTGCTGAGAATTTCAAAATGAGCAGGGAGATAGACGGGGGGCATGGAGTGTGTCTGGTATTGTGAGTTGGAACTTGATATAGGTTTTCCCATCAGAAGAATATCGCACAGAGTTGTTAGTTGCATTTGAAGTAGATCCAGGAATCTTGACCTTCACAATCACTATGGAGTTAAATCAACTTTTCATGTCTAATCTCTGAGCTCAATCATTTATGATGTTTCTATGGAAGAAAAATTCTGAGCTCTGAACAACAGTTTAGAGAATAAACCTTTATTATCCAATTGCTTTTTAGATTGGGAGCTGCTTGTAGTGATACAAATTTTATAATAAAGCCATTTTATTATTTTTAAGTTTTAAATCAAAGTGTAGTTGACATACAATATTATATTAGTCTCAGCTATACAACAGTGATTCAACAATTATGTACATTACGAAGTGCCCACCATGCTAAGTATTGTTACCATCTGTCACCACACAAATAATATACAATAATATTACAATATTATTGACTATATTCCCCATGTTGTACTTTCCATCTCTGTGACCTACTTATTTTATAACTGGAAGTTTATACCTCCTAATGCACTTCACTATTGTACTCCTCCTCCCACCCCGCTGCCCTCTGGCAACCACCTGTTTGTTCTCTGTAATTATGTATACTTATTTGTTCATTTATCTTTTTTTTTTTTTTTTTAGATTCCACATAAAGTGAAATCATGGGATATTGGTCTTTCCCTGTCTGACTTATTTCACTTAACATAGTACCCTCTAGGTCCATCCATGTTGTTGTGAATGACAAGATTTCATTCCTTTTTACGGTTAAGTAACATTCCATTGTATAAATATACCACATCTTCTTTAGCCATTCATCTATTGATGGACACTTGGGTTGCTTCCATAATTTGGCTATTGTAGAATGCTGCTGTAAACTTAAAATGCATATATCTTTTTACATTAGTGTGTGCATTTTCTTCAGATAAATACCCAGAAGTGAAAATAATGCATCCTTTGGTATTTCAATTTTTTATTTTTTGGCAAATCTCCATACTGTTTTCCATAGTAGAACATGAAACATTCCTACTAATCGTGTACAAGGGCTCCCCTTTCTCTACATCCTCACCAATACCTGACATTACTTAGCCTCTTTGGTACTAGTCATTCTGACCAGTCTAAGGTAGATTTCTCATTGTGGCTTTGATTTGCATTTTCTTGATGAGTAATAACGTTGAATATCTTTTCATGTGACTACAGGCCATCTGTATGTCTTCTTCAGAAAAATATGTATTCCAGATCTCTGACCATTTTGCTATCAGATTATCTTTTTGTTAAGTTGTATGAGTTCTTTATATATTTTGGATGTTAACCCCTTATCAGATATATCATTTGCAAGTATCTTCTTCCATTCAGTAGGTTGTCCTTTTGTTTTGTTGATCGTTTCCTTTGCTGTGCAAAAGCTTTTTAGTTTGATGTAGTTCCAATTATTTATTTTTTTTGCTTTTGTTCCCCTTCCCTGAGAAGACAGATCCAGAAAAATACTGCTAATAAATGTTGCTGATAAATATTGTGATGTTCAAGAGTTTCCTCTGTGTTTTCTTTTAGGAGTTTTATGGTTTCAGATCTTACCTTTAAGCCTGTAAGCCATTTCGAGTTATTTTTGTGTAGAGTGTAAGAAAGTAGTCCAGTTTCACTCTTTGGCACGTGTCTGTCCAGTTTTTCCCAACCCATTTGTCGAAGACACTCTCTCTTCCCCACTGAATATTCTTGCCTCCTTTGTTACAGATTAACTATGTAAGCATCAGTTTATTTCGAGGTTCCATTAATCTATGTGTCTATTATTGTGCCAGTACCATACCATTTTGATTATTATAGATGTATAGTATAGTTTGAAATCCGAGAAAATCATTCTATTTTTATCTTACCTCTAGCTTCATAGAGAAATTCTTACATGTTCTAGAACATATTGTGGTTTTTGATAAAAGAATCAATCTTCCCCTCCTTCTTTCTTCCTTCTTTCCTTTTCCTAACCTACATTCTTCTGAAATATAGCTTAGGTGTCTTATTTCAATTTTTTTAAATACAAAAGATTTTTTTTTTTTAATGAAGAAAAATACAGAGTAGAAAAAAATCAGAAAAAAGTAGTAAAAAGATTAGGTCACAGTATTTGTGTCTTAAGATTGCTTCTATTTTACAGAAGACCAGCAGCAATTCATAGAAGCTTATATCCTGAGTGATCCCCAAAGGCCCTACATGTCACCAGTTACATGTCCTATATTGACTTATTGCAAAATCTGTAGAGGGTACAGATCCTTTTGCTAAAGGCAGTTTGTTAATTTTCAGAATGTTTTCTATTCCAAGTTTAACAACCTATGTTTATCATTGCTTCTAAGGATCTGCAAGAACTGTGCGACCTAAAAAGATTGTTTTGAAATTTCCTCAGAATTGAGAATTCAACTATTAGTTTTTCCTGGAACTAACCCCTGCGGGATGAGTTCAGCGCTGCAGAACAACCCCTGGGGACATCCATGGTGTCATCCACACAGGAAGAGGAAGCTGGAAAGACATAGGAGGTTTTGGCTACCAGCTTTGATTTTTATTTCAAACAGTTTTGTGAGGAGGATAAATAAAAAGTTAAATGTGTAAAGGTAAGGAATGAGCTAATTATGGAGGAACCAACTGCATACAAAGGTAATATTTGGCTTTATCCCCACCCTGACCTGTTCAGTGCTTTGACATATTTATTATTTTTTTTTCTTAAAAGATTTTATTTATTTATTCATGAGAGACAGAGAAAGAGAGAGAGAGGCAGAGACACAGGCAGAGAGAGAAGCAGGCTCCATGCAGGGAGCCCGACGTGGGACTTGATCCTGGGTCTCCAGGATCACACCCTGGGCTGCAGGCAGCGCTAAACCACTGAGCCACCAGGGCTGCCCTATTATTATTATTATTATTATTATTATTATTATTATTATTATTACCATTGGACAGTCAAATGTGAATGAAATAAATCTAGTTGGTAAATTGCTTATTTAGCTTGCTAAATTTTCTCCTGGAAATTTTGTGCATCCTCATTTCTTAATATGACAGCTAATGTTTTAGCTTTCTTTTTCTCTTTTTAGCACTGAATAGTATTTCATTGTCTGCATTTGTTGATGAGCTTCTGGGACTGAGAATCCTCAGAATTCCCTTAATCCACCAAGGAAATCTCAAACCTACTTAAAGAAATTTATAGTTTTTCAAACTGTGCTGACAAGATCACTAATAATTTCTATAATCCCTGCAAAAAAAAAAATCTTATAAAGCTAGTGTTCTGTTTTGACCGGCTGAGGTTGAGACACTAATTTACCTAATGATGGTTGCCTGGTCTTAATTAAAAACTCAAGGGCTCCAGCCCACTGCACTGCCCTAGGGCATTGGGATTAGGGTTGTCAGATTTAGCACATCAAAGCAGAGTGTTTTATCTGGCAATCCTAGTTAGAATAAAGGCCCCACACGTCTAGTAATGATGATATAAAAAAAAAAAATCTAATGGAAAGCCAATACCGTATTTACTATGATATGGCCAGTGATAATGCCAACTTTCCACCACCCTCTTACCCCACGCCCACTCCAACCCCCCATTCAATGTATTCTCTCATTTATCTTATTCTGGTTAGAAATTTTGAGCAGCAACAATAGGTGCCCCTGGAATAAAAAGAAGACAACACAAATGAATGGTTACTTAATGCAAGATTTTTCAGAAGGCCCTTTTTCAAAGATTGGAGTCAACTGCAGATAGGGGAGGGTGGGAGCCACTGTATGGCAGAGTTTTTGTGGACTTGTCTCAAGGACTGCCTGTAAGTGGTATGGGGGGCGGCGCCCATGAGCAGATTTGAAGTGGGGCTCTTGAGATTCCAACTGTGCTCCACGCTCCAATCTGGGCTGCCCTGCTCTGGTCAGTTTACACAATAGCATTCAGCTTAAGGTTTCACCTGAAGAAGAAGGACCACTGCTAAAATGCCATCTGAAACCATTACTCTAAATTACACATGTGCTGTCCAGTGTAGGAGCCACCAGCCACGTGTGGCTACTGAGCCTTGGAAATGTGGCTAGTACAGCTTGAGTTGTGCTGTACATGTAAAATAAACATCGGATTTCAAAGATTTTGTATAAAAAAAACTCTCAGCTTTGGGACGCCCGGTGGCTCAGTGGTTGAGTGTCTGCCTTTGGCTCAGGGTGTGATCCCGGCTCCTCGGTCCAGGGATTGAGTCCCACATCGGGCTCCCCTTGAAGCGCCTGCTTCTCCCTCTGCCTATGTCTCTGCCTCTCTCTGCATCTCTCATGAATAAATAAATAAAATCTTTAAAAAAATTCTTAGTTTTTAGGTTGATTACAGGTTCAAATGATTATTTTGTGGATATATTGCCTAAATACATATATTATAAAATTTATTTTACTTATTTTTGTTCTTTAAAATGTGACCACTGGAAAAGATTTAAATGTGTGTATGGTTTGTATTATGTTTTAGTTGGATGGTGCTGGTACACCATGTTGGGAGTTACTCAGAAGAAATTCTAGGGCTGGTATGAATAGTGTATGACCACTCCCAGGCTAGTTTACATTGTCCACTAGTCTGAGCATTTTGCAGCTAAGAATAATATAATGTTTATGTCACTGATAGTCTTCTAAAATAATAAAAAAATATTGAGGACTCTCTCCAGCTTTTTTTCCTTCTTGGTATTTAGACTTATTTTTTTTTGTTATGGTTATAACCAGCCGAGGAAAGTGGGGAGGTGGGTCGTGACACTGACTCCATGGTTCAGAGAAACGCACAGGTGGCAGCCCCAAGCAGGAACAGGTGGTTCTGGAGCTAAATATCAAGACCAAGACCAACCACGCCTTGCGGGCAGGTGTCCTGGCTCAGCCCAGCAGCCCTGCAAGGAACCCCATGGACTCAGGTTCCTCTGAGCAGCAGCTCCTACTCTTCCAGCATCACTTCCTCTTGTAGCTTTTTCTGCTCTTCTGCTTGTAACTTCTTGGGCTTTTTCTGATTCGGAAAGAATTCACGGCCCCTCTGCTTCTGTTCCTTCTTGGGAAGCTCCTCCTCTCTTTTTCTTTCTCTCTCCAATTCTTCCTGTTTTTTTCTTTTCCTTGGCTCTGTTCTCTGCTCCTCCTCTTGGTGCTTTTATCTTCTTGGCTGTTCCAGCTCCTGAAGCCTCTCAAGCTGTTATTTCCTCAGTGAGGCATCACTCAGGTGTCTGGAGTCAGAGAAACTTTTTTTTTTTTTTTTTTAAGATTTTATGTATTTATTTGAGATAGAGAACATGAGCAGGAGGGGAGGAAGGCAGAAGGAGAGGGAGAAACAGACTCTCCACGGAGCAGGGAGCCCAAAGGGGCTCAATCCCAGCACCCTACCTGAGCTGAAGGCAGACACTTAACTGGCTGAGCCACCCAGGTGCCCAGAATCAAGAGAAACCTTATGTAGTGGCAGTGGCCTGGCACTCCTTGCCTTTCTACACGACCTTCGGTGGCACAGGGCACTCAGGGCTTGGATGAAGCCCATGTATGTACTTGCAGTATGCAACCTTGGCTTGGAAGTTCAAGTGTTCCCGAAATTGGAGGTGTGGAAGTTCTGGCCTGTCGTCTCCTCCCATTGGGGATCCAGCATGGGGATGTCCATGTTCCATATTTCCCCTGACTTATCAAGCACTTTGACCATGACCAACTTGCTGAGCTGACTCCTCAGGGCAAATAATTTGCAGGGCAGCCCCCTCCAAGTGACAGATGCCTGGCCTCTCTCTGGGTAGCATTTCATCCTCATCCTTTGTGTCATGGAAGAAAGAGTTCTCTGGCATGTGAGGAAATTGATTTTGAACTTGGCGGCATGCACCTTGACTTGGAGGAAGTCACTAAGCTTAATGACCTTGCCATGGAGGCAGGCCAGGAAAGAGGTGACCAGATTCTTGTCTACCTTGCCTTCCGAGTGGATGAAGTCCATGGTGCTCATAGAAATCTGCAGGGTGGAGACCTAGTGATCGTGCACCATGGTCGTAAGTCTTTTCAGCACTTCCTTGGCTGCTTCAGCTGTGGAGGGCCATGTTGATGGTCACCTTCATGATGGGCCTGAGACAGAGGCTGACAGAAGACAGAACGCCACCATCCTAGATGTGTCTTGGACTGTGGTAGCTGCTGTCTTAGCCCAGCCGGAGCTCCCCACTCGGCACCACCACTGTTTCCTGAAGGTGTCCTTGGCGCCACTGGCTGCCACCACTGCCTACCCCTATGTCTGTGCTAAGTGCTAGAGACACAAAGGTAAGTGAGACATATTAATTTGTGCCTTTGAGGACCTCAGTTTAGACACACAGAGAGAGATAAAGAATAAATAACATAAAATATGCCCTCTGGACTCCAGAGACCTGACTGCCTTGTTCACAGCTGAATCATTGTCTGGGCCATACTGTAAAGTAAAGATTTGTTGAATACATAAGTAGATTAATGAATGCAGAGTACTAAAGGAACACAGAACAGAGGGATTAAGGAAGGTTTTGTAGAGGAAATGCTGACTAATGGATTAGAAAGAGGTAGCCAGGCAAATCAGGCTGGAGAAAGTATTCAGGAAGGAGAAAGGGCAAGGTTTGCTCAAATTTGCAGTAACTGATTATACCTGGTTATAGAAGGTGGTGGAGGAAGTGGTGAGGAGTGAGGTGAGTCCTAGATGAAGAACCTCATATGCAGAGTTACTAAGATTCTATCCAAAAATCAATGGAGAGTCACTTTTTTTTTTTTAAAGTTTTATCATTTATTTGAGAAAGAGAATTTAAACAAGCATGGGGGAGGAGCAGAGGGAGAGATAAGCAGACTCTGTACTGAGTGTGGAGCTTGATGTTGGGCTTAATCTTGGGACCCTGAGATCAGATCCTGAGCCAAAACCAAGAGTTGGATGCTTAACCAACTGAGCCACTTAGGGCCCATTGGAAAGTCATTTTTAAGCAGAGAAATATTATTATGTTTTTTTGTCACATAGAAGGATCAATCTGAGAACATAATGGAGGACTAGTTGGTTATAGAATGGCTAATACTGGAAGCAAGAAGACCAACTAGAGATTGGTGAATAACTCAAGTAAGGGGAGATATGAGTTTGAAATAAGGCAGTGATACTACAAAGTAAAGAGAGGGACTGCCAGTTGCATTGCTGATGGCATCTGCACTGTTGTCAGTATCCCCTTCAGGAATGCTGAGATGTCCTGTTTCTGGACTGCGTTCCAGGGAGGGAGGCAGGGGTAGTGTTAACCAAAAAACTGCTAGACTGACAGGAGTAAGGGTAAAGGGGGAGAGAGAGAGAGAGAGAGATGAAATTTCTCATTCAAAAGGAACGTAAGGCCAAAAATCCAAAGTATATGGAAAAAATGAACATTAAGATGACAAACACAATCAACAATTAGAACATGAATTTACTTTAAAAAATACCAATTTTATAGAGAATTAAAAAAATATTTCTATTTATTTAAGAGAGAGCAGAATGCACGCAAGAGAGAGCACAAGCAGGGGTGAGGGGCAGAGGGAGAAGGACAAGCAGACTCCCCACTGAGCAGTCTCAACCCCAGGGCCCTGGGATCATGCCCTGAGCAGAAGGCAGATGCTTAACTGACTGAGCCACCAGGTATCCCTCAATTTTATAGAGAAATTTGACAAAGTTTTAAAAATCAGTATGTTGAAGGTATTCAAAGAATAAATGAAGTCATGATATCTATAAAGAAATGATAAATAAGGAAACACAAATGGGAAGATGTGAAACAAAAAGATATGGATATAAAAAGAAATAATTTAAAAGTAAATCACTTAAATAAAACTAAAATGATAGATGGGCTGAACTTTAAACACAGAGAACAAACTGGAGAAATGGAATAAAGCACTGAAGAATTAACCTAGTATAAACTATAGAGAGTGAAAGAAATAAAAACAAAACAGCATGTAGGAGACCTAGAGATCAGGAAAGTCTGAGTAATGTTAAATAAGGAATTCCAGCAAAGGAGAATAGAGGAAAGTGTGGAAAAGCAACATTTGGAGATCTAATAACTGAAAAATTTCCAATCTGAAAAAAAGACTTTGGGATTTGTTTATCTCGGGTTCATTCATTCATTCATTCATTCAGCAAACACTTAATGAGCACTTACTATGTAAGTGTTGGAGAGCAGGTCCATTGACAGAAAGAGTGACTATCAGAGGAAGCCCAGATTGTGTTTACTCTGGGACATGTTGATTGAAGAGTTCTCTGGGACAGAAAAGTAGGTATCAGGAAAGTAAGAATGGAGCTCAGGAGAGCTGGAGACAGACATCTCAAGCAGTTGTTGAAATGAGAAAAATAAAACTCCCTAGACAGATTCCAAGTTCAACAAGTAGAGGAGGGCAGAGCAGGTGGGAAACACGTCTTGGGGGAGATGAAGCCTGCGGATGGGAGGGTCTGAAGAGAGTAGTATAGCGCAGGGCAGCCCAGGGTGGGGGGCAGATGCAGAAGATGAGCCCGACAGAGGATGCTGCTGATGCTGGGGGCGACTGGCTGGATTGGCAAGCCAGAGGAAGCTCTACAGGTGATGAAAAAAGACGGACCAAGCGCGAAGGAATCCTATTTTTCCATTCATATATGTAAAATGACAGATACGCCCTCACCTTCGCATTTGTCGCAGGTTGGGTGGCATCTCTCACACGTCTTGGTTTTTTGCTCCGCGTAGTAATGCTCTGGGCAGGTGGGGTGACACTCTCCCTCGGAGCGGAGCAGAAAGAAAAATGTATCGCAGGACAGGCAGTCGGCGGGCCCCGGGCCCTGGCATGCCTTGCAGCTCTTGCTGCACCTCTCGCACCGTCCAGTGGAGATTTCTGCGTAGTACCTGAAACCAAGGGGGGAAGCAAAGAATGAATCCGGGGCTTTGCTCTTAAGTTGGGTGTGGTGGGAGAAGGCAAGATCGCGGAGGAGTAGGGTCCCCGGGTCACCTGGCCCCACCAACTTCCCTAGATAACTTTCAAGTCATCCTGAAAACCTACGACTTCGGCCTGAGATTTAAAGAGAGAACAGCTGGAACGCTACAGAGAGAAGAGTTCGCGCTTCTATCAAGGTAGGAAGGTGGAAAAAATAAAAGAAATTAAAAAGACTCCAGTGGGGGAGGGGCGGGCTAAGGGGGGCGGCGAGAGCCCCCAGGACAGGAAAGTCCAGGCCAGGAGAAGCAGGAACTTTAACAATCTTCCCGGATGGAAAGGCGCTGCAGGGAACTTGGGCAGGATCCCAGGAGGGGCAGTGGAGCCCCCAGGTTCCCGGGGTCACTAACAGAGGAGGGGCGCCTGGGGGACAGCGCACCGCACCACGCAGACCGAGCTCCCTAAAGGGCTGCAGCGCCCGGCGGGGCCCCGGGAGTAGCACAGGCGGCGGCTCCACAGAGGGGGCTGCACGGCCCCGGGAGCGCGATTCCAGCGGCGCAGGCCGGGGAGCCCAGGGCACCGGGGACACAGCCCAGGATCTGGCGCTCCCCCCGGGACAGGCAGAGGCGGGGAGGGCACAGGACAGCGAGGACCTCCTGCCACCTCCAGGCGGCCCCGAGCTGTGCAGGTCAGCGCCCCGCCCCGGAGTGTCCAGGCCCCTGCGGACTGGGGGCTGCGGGAGTTCCTGCGGGAGCTGACTCCAGGGCTGGGGAGCTGCCGCTGCCACTGTGCTTGTTCCTCCTGGTGTCACCCTGTGCCTGGGAGGGGCGGGGCCGCCAGGGAGCAGGGGCCTCACAGGATAAACAGCTCCCACTGAGCCCTGCACCTGGCAGGGGGTGGGGCAGCTCCCCCAGGTGCACACACCTGAGAATCAGCACAGCCGGCCCCTCCCCCGAAGACCAGCTGGAAGGACAGGGGAAGAGCAAGTTCTTGGCTGAGCAGCGCTAGAAAGCTCCAGGGAAAGTCGAGGGATTTACAGTATATAGAACCAGAGGATACCCCTCCTTATTTTTTGTTTTTATTTGTTTTTTATTTTTCTTTTTTCTCTTTTTTTTCCTTCCTTTTTCCAGTACAACTTGTTTTTAGCCACTCTGCACTGAGCAAAATGACTAGAAAGAGAACTCACCACTCAAGAAAGAATCAGAAACCGTACTGTCTCCCACAGAGTTACAGAATTTGAATTAAAGTTCGATGTCAGAAAGCCAATTCAGAAGCACAGTTATAAAGCTACTGGTGGCTCTGGTAAAAAGCATAAAGGATTCAAGAGACTTCATGACTGGAGAATTTAGATCTAATCAGGCCAAAATTAAAAATCAATTAAATGGGGGATCCCTGGGTGGCTCAGCAGTTTAGCACCTGCCTTTGGCCCAGGGTGTGATCCTGGAGTCCCGGGATCAAGTCCCATGTCGGGCTTCCGGCATGGAGCCTGCTTCTCCCTCCTCCTGTGTCTCTGCCTCTCTCTCTCTCTATGTCTATCATAAATAAATAAATCTTAAAAAAAAAATCAATTAAATGAGATGCAATCCAAACTGGAGGTCCTAACGATAAGGGTTAATGAGGTGGAAGAGTGAGTGACATAGAAGACAAGTTGATGGCAAGGAAGGAAGCTGAGGAAAAAAGAGAAAAATAATTAAAAGATTATGAGGAAAGGTTAAGGGAAATAAATGACAGCCTCAGAAGGAAAAATCTACATTTAATTGGGGTTTCAGAGGGCGCCAAAGGGGACAGAGGACCAGAAAGTGTATTTGAACAAATCATAGCTGAGAACTTCCCTAACTTGGGGAGGGAAACAGATTCAGATCCAGAAGATAGAGAGGTTTCCCCCCCTAAAATCAAGAAAAACCATTCAACACCTTGACATCTAATAGTGAAATTTGCAAATTCCAAAGATAAAGAGAAAATCCTTCAAGCATCAAGAGACAAGAGATCCCTAATTTATATGGGGAGAAATATTAGATTAACAGCAGACCTCTCTACAGAGACCTGGCAGGCCAGAAAGGGCTGGCAGGATATATTCAAGGTCCTAAATGAGAAGAACATGCAGCCAAGAATACTTCATCCAGCAAGGCTCTCATTCAGAATAGAAGGAGAGATAAAGAGCCTCCAAGATAAGCAGAAACTGAAAGAATATGTGACCATCAAACCAGCTCTGCAAGAAATATTAAGGGGAACTCTGTAAAAGAAAGAGGATGCCCAAAGAAATAACCCACAAAAACAGGGACTGAATAGGTATTATGATGACACTAAATTCATATCTTTCAATAGTAACTCTGAACATGAATGGGCTTAATGATCCCATCAAAAGGCGCAGAGTTTCAGACGGGATAAAAAAGCAAGACCCGTCTATTTGCTGTCTATAAGAGACTCATTTTAGACCTAAGGACAACTACAGCCCGAAAATAAAAGGTTGGAGAACCATTTACCATTCAAATGGTCCTCAAAAGAAAGCAGGGGTAGCAATCCTCATATCAGATAAATTGAAGTTTACCCAAAAGACTGTAGTAAGAGATGAAGAGGGACACTATATCATACTTAAAGGATCTATCCAACAAGAGGACCTAACAATCAAGAATATTTATGTCCCCAATGTGGGAGCTGCCAAGTATATCAATCAATTAATAACCAAAGTTAAGACATATTTCAATAATAATACACTTATACTGGGAGACTTTAACACGACACTTTCTACAAATGACAGATATCCTAAGCACAACATCTCCAAAGAAACAAGAGCTTTAAACCAGATGGATTTCACAGATATTTACAGAACTTTACATCCAAACACAACTGAATACACATTCTCCTCAAGTGCACATTGAACTTTCTCCAGAATAGACCACATACTGGGTCACAAATCAGGTCTTAACCCATACCAAAAGATTGGGATTGTCCCCTGCATATTTTCAGATCATAATGCTTTGAAACTAGAACTCAATCACAAGAAGAAATTTGGAAGAAATTCAAACACGTGGACAGCCCCGATGGCCCAGTGGTTTGGTGCCACCTTTGGCCCGGGATATGATCTTGGAGACCCGGGATCGGGTCCCACATCAGGCTCACTGCACGGAGCCTGCTTCTCCCTTTGCCTGTGTCTCTGCCTCTCTCTCTCTCTCTCTCTCTCTCTTTCTCTCTCTCTCATGAATAAAATAATAATAAAAAAAACACGTGGAGGTTAAAGACCATCCTGCTAAAAGATGAAAGGGTCAACCAGGAAATTAGAGAAGAATTAAAAAGATTCATGGAAACTAATGAGAATGAAGATACAACTGTTCAAAATCTTGGGGATACAGCAAAAGCAGTCCTGAGAAGGAAATACATCACAATACAAGCATCCCTCAAAAAACTGGAAAAACCTCAAATACACAAGTTAACCTTGCACCTAAAGGAACTGGAGAAAGAACAGCAAATAAAACCTACACCCAACAGAAGAAGAGAGTTAATAAAGATTTGAGCAGAACTCAATGAAATAGAGAACAGAAGAACTGTAGAACAGATCAACAAAACCAGGAGTTGGTTCTTTGAAAGAATAATAAGATAGATAAACCATTAGCCAGCCTCATTAAAAACAAAAGAGAAAAGATCTAATTATTAAAATCACGAATGAAAGAGGAGAGATCACAACCAATACCAAGGAAATACAAACGATTTTAAAAACATATTATGAGCCGTTTATTATACGCCAATAAATTAGGCAATCTAGAAGAAATGGACGCATTTCTGGAAAACTACAAATTACCAAAACTGGAACAGGAAGAAATAGAAAACCTGAAAAGGCCAATAGCCAGGGATGAAATTGAAGCAGTCATCAAAAACCTCCAAAGACACAAAAGTCCAGGGCCAGATGGCTTCCCAGGGGAATTCTATCAAATGTTTAAAGAAGAAACAATACCTATTCTACTAAAGCTGTTCCAAAAGATAGAAAGAGACAGAACACTTCCAAACTCGTTTTATGAGGCCAGCATCACCTTGATTCCAAAACCAAAGACCCTACCAAAAAGGAGAATTATAGACCAATATCCCTGATGAACACAGATGCAAAAATTCTCAACAAGGATCCAACAGTACATTAAGAGGATTATTCACCATGACCAAGTGGGATTTATCCCTGCGATGCAAGGCTGGTTCAACATGTGTAAAGCAATCAGTGTGATAGAGCATATCAACAAGAGAAAACACAAGAACCATATGATCCTCTCAGTAGGTACAGAGAAAACATTTGACAAAATACAGCATCCATTCCTGATCAAAACTCTTCAGAGAGTTTTATAGAGAAACTCTATAGAGAGAACATTCCTCAGCATCTTAAAAGCCATCTACAAAAAGCCCATGGCAAATATCATTCTCAATGGGGAAACACTGGGAGCCTTTCCCCTAAGATCAGGAACATGACAGGGATGTCCACTCTCACCATTGCTATTCAACATAGTACTAGAAGTCCTGGCCTCAGCAATCAGGCAACAAAAAGAAATAAAAGGCATTCAAATTGGCAAAGAAGAAGTCAAACTCTCCCTCTTTGTAGATGACATGATACTGTACATAGAAAACCCAAAGACTCCACCCCAAGATTGCTAGAACTCATACAGCAATTCGGCAGTGTGGCAGGATACAAAATCAATGCCCAGAAGTCAGTGGCATTTCTATACACTCACAATGAGACTGAAGAAAGAGAAATTAAGGAGTCCATCCCATTTACAATTGCACCCAAAAGCAGAAGATACCTAGGAATAAACCTAACCAAAGAGGTAAAGGATCTATACTCTAAAAACTACACAACACTTCTGAAAGAAATTGAGGAAGACACAAAGAGATGGAAAAATATTCCATGCTCATGGATTGGAAGAATTAATATTGTGAAAATGTCAATGCTACCCAGGGCAATTTACACTTTTAATGCAATCCCTATCAAAATACCATGGACTTTCTTCAGAGAGTTGGAACAAATAATCTTAAGATTTGTGTGGAATCAGAAAAGACCCCGAATAGCCAGGGGAATTTTAAAAAAGAAAACCATAGCTGGGGGCATCACAATGCCAGATTTCAGGTTGTTTTACAAAGCTGTGGTCATCAAGACAGTGTGGTACTGGCACAAAAACAGACACATAGATCAATGGAACAGAATAGAGAACCCAGAAGTGGACCCTCAACTTTATGGTCAACTAATATTCGATAAAGGAGGAAAGACTATCCATTGGAAGAAAGACAGTCTCTTCAATAAATGGTGCTGGGAAAATTGGACATCCACATGCAGAAGAATGAAACTAGACCACTCTCTTGCACCAGACACAAAGATAAACTCAAAATGGATGAAAGATCTAAATGTGAGACAAGATTCCATCAAAATCCTAGAGGAGAACACAGGCAACACCCTTTTTGAACTCGGCCACAGTAACTTCTTGCAAGATACATCCACGAAGGCAAAAGAAACAAAAGCAAAAATGAACTATTGGGACTTCATCAAGATAAGAAGCTTTTGCACAGCAAAGGATACAGTCAACAAAACTAAAAGACAACCTACAGAATGGGAGAAGATATTTGCAAATGACATATCAGATAAAGGGCTAGTATCCAAGATCTAGAAATAACTTATTAAACTCAACAGCAAAGAAACAAACAATCCAATCATGAAATGGGCAAAAGACATGAACAGAAATTTCACCAAAGAAGACCTAGACATGGCCAACAAGCACATGAGAAAATGCTCTGCATCACTTGCCATCAGGGAAATACAAATCAAAACCACAATGAGATACCACCTCACCCCAGTGAGAATGGGGAAAATTAACAAGACAGAAAACAACAAATGTTGGAGAGGATGTGGAGAAAGGGGAACCCTCTTGCACTTTTGGTGGGAATGTGAACTGGTGCAGCCACTCTGGAAAACTGTGTGGAGGTTCCTCAAAGAGTTAAATATAGATCTGCCCTAGGACCCAGCAATTGCACTGCTGGGGATTTACCCCAAAGATACAGATGCAGTGAAATGGCAGGACACCTGCACCCCGATGTTTCTAGCAGCAATATCCACAATAGCCAAACTGTGGAAGGAGCCTCGGTGTCCATCGAAAGATGAATGGATAAGGAAGCTGTGGTCTATGTATACAATGGAATATTACTCAGCCATTAGAAATGACAAATACCCACCATTTGCCTCAACGTGGATGGAACTGGAGGGTATTATGCTGAGTGAAGTAAGTCAATTGGACAAACATTATATGGTCTCATTCATTTGGGGAATATAAAAAATAGTGAAAGGTATTAAAGGGGAAGGGAGAGAAAATGAGTGGGAAATATCAGTGAGGGTGATGGAACATGAGAGACTCCTATCTCTGGGAAATGAACAAGAGGTAGTGGAAGGGGAGGTGGGCGGGGGGTGGGGGTGACTGGGTGACAGGCACTGAGGGGGGCACTTGACGGGATGAGCACTGGGTGTTATGCTATATATTGGCAAGTAGAACTCCAATAAAAGAATAAAAAAAAAGTTGGGTGTGGTGGAAAAATCATGGTTAGTGGGACAGTGTTTGTTCCCAAGTGGGGTGACTTAAGACTCTCCTCATAAAATTGACTCAGTAGATCCATTCCCATAGGCACACCTCATTTTATTACGCTGTGCTTCATTGCGCTTCGCAAATATCATGCTTTTTACAAACCAAAGGTATGTGGCAACCCTGCACAGAGCAAGTCTATCGGTGCTGTTTTTCCGATAGCATCTGCTCACTTCACGTCCTTTTTCACATTTTGGTAATTCTCAATAGTTCAAATTTTTCATTATTGTTACACTTTTTTTTTTAAATTTTTATTTATTTATGATAGTCACACACACACAGAGAGAGAGAGGCAGAGACACAGGCAGAGGGAGAAGCAGGCTCCATGCACCGGGAGCCTGATGTGGGATTCGATCCCGGGTCTCCAGGATCGCGCCCTGGGCCAAAGGCAGGCGCTAAACCGCTGCGCCACCCAGGGATCCCTGTTACACTTTTTATGGGGATCTGTGATCAGGGATTACTGAAAGCTCTGATGACGGTTAGCATTTTTTAGCAATCAAGTATTTTTAAAGTCAGGTATGGATCTCACTCTTCTAGGCTTAATGCTACTGCATACTTAATGGACTACAGTGTGGTGTAAGCCTAACTTTTATATATATACACTAGGAAACCTGAAACTTCCCTTGACTTGCTCTGTTGCGGTATTTGCTTTATTGCAGTGGTCTGGAAGTGAACCACAGTATCTCCAGGGTTTGCCTGTAATGATACTAATAAATATAATGACTCTCAGTTTTCTTATCTTTTTTCTTTTTTAAAAAATTATTTATTTATTCATGAGAGACAGAGAGAGGGAGAGAGAGGCAGAGACACAGGCAGAGGGAGAAGCAGGCTCCATGCAGGGAGCCCGATGTGGGACTCGATCCCGGGGCCCCAGGATCACACCCCGGGCGAAAGACGGCGCTAAACCTCTGAGCCACCCAGGCTGCCCTCAGTTTTCTTATCTTCAAATTGGGCACTACAATCCCACCCCTTCTATTTGTATTAAATTATGTAAGGACACAAAAGGACTTATCATATGTAGCGGAGCCACAATAATTATTCCCTACTTTTGCCTTCTCTATACCCATATGCTTCTCCACTGGAAAATTCAAGTTTCAAGTGTTATTGAATGGGATCAGGGTATGGGAGCTGTTTCTAGTGCCTCTGAGTGATTCTTCTAGTTTCTCAGTTTTAAAAAACCTCTATTGTGAAATAAGAGGTGACATGAGTGATGCTAGTGTTTACGTAATAATAGATGTAACCTCTGAAAAAAATTTTGGAGGCTAGAGAGAACCATAATCACTGTTCATCAACTTTTTACTACATAACTGACCATGCACTGGGGAATTCATAAACATCAATTCACCTTAATGAACCTAAATTGAGACACTAGAGCATGGAAGTCGGGAGCTTGCCTTTTGGAACAAACTGCATGGAGTCAAAGCCAAGCAATTCCACTTATGAGCTGTGCGACCCCGAGCAAGTCACACAACGTCCCTGTGCCTCAAGTCTGTAATATGAGGCTAATGTTAGTAGGTAAAATTAAGTAAGTTATTATTGAGAAAATTGTTAGAACAGTGCCGGGTTCATTATAAGTAGCACATATTAGTGATAATTATGAATCATATGATTAAATCTAAAAGCAAACCCAATCCCTATTTTACAAAGGAGGCTCAGAGAATTTAGACGGTTGGCTTAATGTCAAGCTTGTGAAGCAGGCTACTGTGATTTGAGCATATCTGTTACATACCTGCTATAACAAAGCAGGGCAAAGTAAGTAAAAAAAAATTTCCAGTAAGATAGAAGAGAGAAAAGAAATCATTGGCAAAGATGAGCTTCTATGGGTCATCTGATCCTTCTTGGCATCTCTGGACACTGGCACACTTAAACTATCCTAGAAACTGGAAGGTTTGCCCTTGGCTTCTCTGATGTGAAACTATTTGCTACATTAGTTTCCTTAGAATTTATTTCATTTCTTCTAATTCGTTGGAAACTAAAACCCAGGCTAGGTAGTGCTGAGCCTGCCTCTACCTAGCCACCTGTCACTGACCTGAGCGAGGCTCTTGTACCTCAGTGGCCTGGCTTGTGGCAAATCAGGCCTTGCTTTACCTTCTGCAGTGAGGTGAGAAGCAATTATTGCCCAATCAGTAAAAGACAGGGTGATGAAGGGAGGACAAAGAAAACATCAATCACGAACTGAAGAGCTGATAAAGACCACAGAACAGAAGGTCCGAAAGAGAGCCACCGGAAAAGGTAGAAACCCACATTTTCCCACACAGAGAATACATGGGCTTGAAGTCAGAAGATCTGATTTCCCATCGTGGCCCTACTATGTATTAGTGGCCTTGTGACTTTGGGCAAGTCACTTAAGTTCCTTGAGCCTCAAGTTTCTCATCTGTAAAATGGGGAGAATAAATCAATCTCTGAGGATTGTTGGAGAACCAAATCATAGTTTAAAAATATATTCTGAAAAAAATATATATTCTGAGTAGAAATTCTTTGTAAACTCCAAAGCAGCGTACATGTTCTTTACTAAAGTTACTAATGTGATGAGTTGTTTTTAAGATGAAAAGCATTAGTAGGGACTGTGAGGAAGAGAGCTTATTAATACACCATTTTACTTTTTTAATACACCATAGGTCTTAAAAATTATCAGAGGACAAGACAGTGGAGGGTGGACTAGACATGATTAAAAGAGTACAACACCGCTTCTTCCTTCGATGACTTGTGTGATGTGGCAATGCAATCTCCAGAACCTCAATACCTTGAATCAGATTTTGCGCACAAGCACAAACATTAATTGGAGGCTTCCAAAACTTGCTCTGAGGTAAAAGATAATTATGTGTGTGAGTAAAGGTTCAGAGGATCATATACCTGCCTTTTCAAGGCAAAGAGATTTACCATACGAAGTTGATGCGGTGCAAGAGGAACATTGATTTTATAAGAGGAACCATTTCTATTAAATATTTCCACTAATACCTCATTAATATCCCATTTGTTCCCCATTAAAGAGATTTATGGCAACCTGTACCTCTCTTCTCAGTGGGTAATTTCACACACTTCACAACGGAACAATTGTCTTCTTAATTCCGTGGTCCACAGTCTATTTAGATCACAGGATTACACCCTTTTGTGTAAAGAGTATTTAATGACTTGATTTGAGGGAGATGGAGATTACTTTTATTGGATCCAGATCTTTTCAGGCATTTTCTGGAATGAAGATAAAAGCTAAGCCAGGTGGCCCCATCTCCCTCCCTTGTTGGGTAGGGCCCTTTCTTCATGGATCAATTTGGCTGCTGTTTTTGAGGGGTGAGGTGTGTGACTTTGTGCTGTGTGTTGCAGTAATATGTATGAAAAATAAGAGGTTTTTTTTTCAGGTGCTTTTAACTTTCTTGGTAAGAAATCTATGGGAAGAATCCATTCCTTTTTGTATTTTAAGATTTGTTTTGTTTTTAAGATCTGTTATTTATTTGAGAGAGAGTGAGAGAGAACATGAATGGGGGTGGGCAGAGGGAGAGGGAAAAGTAGACTGTTGAGCAGAGAGCTGGATCCCAGGGGTATAAGTGGGAATATTTAACTGAAATTTTTCCCTTTGTAAAATCAGTGCCCACATACATTACTTAGACTTCACCTATTAAATCTGATCGGAACAAATCCTAATGCAGAAGAGAAAGAAACTACATGTATAGTCTTAGACTTCTCTAAGGGAAGAGTGCTTTGCCTCTGTCTTGTGATCTCCTGTACCTTCAAATTAGTAGTGAAGTTTGACACGTGATTCTGACTTGATAATCGACCCTTAATGTTATCTCACTGGGTCACTCTGCCTCTCTTCTGTCCTCATCCATTATATGAACTAGCTGAAATCCTTTTTTTTTTTTTTTTTTAAAGATATTTATTTAAGAATCTCTACATCCAACGTGAGGCTCAAACTCATGACCCCAAAATCAAGGGTTGCGTGCTCTACCGACTGAGCCAGCCGGTCAGTAGAGCTGATATCCTTTAGGGACCATTAGACCTCAGTTGGACTCTCCTCTTCATTTCTTAGTAGCACCGAGACTTCAGTCTGGTGTCGTAGAATTTAGCTTCCTCGTCTGCCAAATGAGTTTGCCAAGAGTGCTGTCTAGAGTGGTTTTGGGAAACGAGTGTGGAGCACCTTACCCTTCCCTGCAGTAGAGGAGGCACTCCTTTTCCAGTTGGAATAAACCTGGTTGGCAGGAGAGGCACTGTGTGCTGCGTCTCCCTTCACATGTCCTACAGGAGTTGTGGCAGGGGACACACTGGTGGCTGTCCTCATCAGCGTAGTAGCCCTCGGGGCAGTCCTGCACGCAGATCGTGTCTGCCAAGGAAGGAAAAGAGTCTGCCTTGATATCAGGTATGACATGTGTCTCCCAAACCTCCTCTCTGTGCTCCCCTCTGTGAACCATGGTGGGAGTGGTGGATGCAGGAGGAAGGAGACGATGTCCCTCTGAGTATCTTGCTTCTCAGGTCTCCTGGGTTGGGGAGATAGATGCTAACACTTTCCAGATCTTGGGCATATTTCTCTCCCCGCTCCCCGCTCCTCATGCTCCTCCACTGCTCCTTCTTCTGGCTGAGTGAATTTTGCTTCATTTTCTTTCTCACATGCCTGTGTGAAGCCTAATCATGCTATCCCTGGAAACCTGAGGGCATTGCTTCACATCAGAGATAACCTGCAAATATGATCTGCTGGAGGTGGCCAGCCTCAGACCATGCCAGACTTCAGAAGATTTATTAATCACTGGTTGCAAAAGCCGGGGGAAATTCTGATGAGGGGCTGAGTACCCGCATGTTTGTAAAGTGTCTCTCCACCAACTGCTTATTAATCCAAGGGAACATAGTAACTAAGCAATGGAGACATTGGACAGCACTCTGAACAGATGACCACAGCTAGCATCCCTGTTGAAGTATTCTGGCTGAGAATGCATCATCTCCATGCAGCCGTGGGCAGCCTCACACAGGCTCCAATGGACGGACAGGGACCATATTCTTCTAAAATGTTGATACGATGTAGAAAAACTGTCTGTGGAAATGTTTCAGATTAAGGGGGGCTTCAGAGAGCAATACCTGGTTGGAAACTGGCTCCTGTTCCAAGGGGGAATTGCCACACTTATAAAACAGATGATATAGTAAAGTAGTGATGTTAAATTCACTTGCATCGACAACTGTACCATGGCTATGTAAAAAAGCATCCCTATTTTTAGGAAATACAGACCAAAGTATTAAAGCTAAAGGAGCCACAATGTGTAGGTCACATCCTCAGATGATCCGGAAAATATTTATTGGAGATTGAGAGAGAGCAAGAGTAAGCTAGTGATTGAGTAAATGGGGTACAAGATTAGGGGTGGGCAGAGTGGGTGAAGGGTACATGTGTGATGTTCTTTGTACTTTTGTTTTTTCTGTAGGTTTGAAAATTTTCCAAATATAAAGTGAAAAATTAGAAAGATACCAAATACCTCCTGGGCACCAGTTTTGCAGCTGGAGGGAAAGAAAGAGCCAGCCCTCAGCCGAGGAAAGGTAACTCACTGAGAAGAAGTCTGTCCCTTGGGCAGGAGTGACACTGTTCCTCTGTGGGCCCAGTGCAGCGGAAGCACTTAGCATGGCAGGGCTTGCATTTCAGAGCCTGCACATCCCAGTACTCAGAGTGGGTGCATTCCTCGTGAGGCATGCAGGTTCCGTGGCTGTTGACCTGCAGGCCTTCCTTACAGGTGGTGCACCTCCCAGATGACAAGCAGGTCTGGCAGGACTTGTGGCAATCTGTTGGCACAGTGAGAGCAGAAGAGCTAGTGAGAGAGGGCTGGGGTCCCCGCTGGAAGGTGTGTTTCCATTCCTTCCTCCTCTGTTTCAGAGATTTCTAGGGTTCCAGGTCAAGGACATGGGGCCACCAGTTGGGTAGAGCTCTGGGGCTCTGGGTAGAGCATTCTAGTCAAATGAGAAGGAAGATGGCCATTGCACATTCTCTATACTATCTAGGGAGCCTCTTCTTGCACCATCCAGAAATACTGGACTCAGTGTAGTTACCCAAACTGCAACAAAATAATAAGCAATTCTGTAGAGTACAGAATTGTCATACGCTGGTTTGTGGCCTGCTCACCCCGTAACTCTTATGCTATGGTCTTCCACTGACCTCTCAGAACCCCTGGAGCTTAATACTAACATAACAATTGTTGGGGTGTATTATAATTATCTGTTGATCAAAAAAAAAAAAGCCTCTTTTGTATTCATTGATGAGCGCACAGTCCCCTGTGAGGGGGCCTGGCATGTAGCAGGTGCTCAGTAAATTTTTGTTAGGCAAATAAAAACAAAACCATTCATTTATCCCTGGAATTTTAGTAATTGCTGTTCCCTCTGCCTAGAATAAAGGTGCAGTTTGTTTCCTTCTGTTTTTCTTTTTTATCCTTTTCTTTTAAAAGGATTTTATTTATTCATTCATGACAGACACACACATCTTCTGCCCAGGTTCTAGTCCATGCTCTTTCAGCTGGAACATGGACACTAGAGTGCCATACGTAAAACACGCCAGATCATCAGGCTAGAGCAGAAAGCTGTCAGGAGTCGGCTACATCTTCATGTCCCGTGATATGAAAAACATTTTCCTGGGACACCTAGGTGGCTCAGTGGTTGAGTGTCTGCCTTCGGCTCAGGTCATGATCCCGGGGTCCTGGAATCGAGTCCTGCATCAGGCTCCCTGCAGGGATCCTGCTTCTCCCTCTGCCTGTGTCTCTGCCTCTCTCTCTGTGTCTCTCATGAATACATAAACAAAAAGTCTTAAAAAAAGAAAGAAAAGAAAAAATAATTTCTCTGAGTTTGTCCTGGGACATGGGGGGCCTGGGGTCTCTCTTGCTACGTGGGTGCACCCTCAAGCTCCTGCTGCTGTTGGGACCACCTGTGCACATCTAAGCAGTGCTTGCTGGATGGCAACATGGGGCCAGGTTACTACTGGCTGCCTAGCTGGAGTGAAACTCCAGGAAACGCCAGTTTTCAGGAAACTCTGGAGAAGTTCACCCAGGATGATTCATTTGTTTTGCGAATTCTGACAATAGACCACTTATTGTATTTTTCCTGTTCTGAGGCAAACAGTTGATACCTAGGCAAAACATCAGGAGGCATAAACAAGAGCAGATCCCTGCTTGAGCAGGGAGGGGTTGACCTGCTGGGGGTTAGGGGGGCGTACGGGTCCCCAGGGTCCTCAGGGCAGGAGCTGCCGAAGCACATAAGGAGCCACAGAGTGGGAGCAGATCCATGAGTGACTCAAGACACACCAAGAAAATCCTCTGTGGCACAGCTCGCCTCATACTGCTGTAAAGTGGCTTCAAGTTTTAAGAAAAAAAAAATCTTCCATTTTGGGTGACTTGTGAAGGCTCATCTCTGCTGTGAAACTTCACATGAGAATTCTTTTTGATCAGTAGTTCAGAGCTGAACTTTTATTTTTTTATTTTTTTTTATTTTTGTTTTTGTTTTTCAGAGCCCCTTTTGTGAGGAGGGTCAGTCTGATGTGTTATTAAGAAAAGTTATGTGGTCAAAGCTTATGAATGATTCATGTTAAAAGTAAATAATAAATTAGGGCAGATTCAAAGTCTGCTTTCTTGAGCAGGAGGGAAATGGATGGGATGACAGCTTTGGGGCTGGAACCCTGCAAACCCCAGCACCTGCTTCATCTCAGCAGAAACCCACAGTTGTGTCAGGCTCCCTGGGATGCTTGGCCATGCCCCCGCGAGTCTTTACCTCTGCAATCCTTAGTCTCTTTTTCATAGTAAGTTCCCACTGGGCACTCGTCCAAACACTGTCCATCATAGAAAACCAAGGAGGGCTCGGCACAGAGGTCACAGTCATCGGCTGAGGGGCCACTACACTCCAGACAGTCTTCGTGGCAGGGGATACACTGGCCTAAGTCTGCATAGAAGCTTTGGGGACAGGATTGATGACACATATCCTTGTACAGGAACGACTGAGGCATACATTCTAGGGGAAAGAGGATGCAGCAAGTTACCCCCAGGACACAGGAGAAAGGAATTCATTCCTTTTGTAGTGCGCTGGCCTGTCCGGACCACACCGGCTCCTTTGTTCTGAGTGTTTCATGTACGTGCCCCATGACATCTCTAAGCTTTGGGAGAGAAGACCACATAGGGTGGCCTGTTGATGTGGCTCTGGGTTTACAGCCTGAAATGATCTGCCCTTTGGAGGTGTAAAAAAAAAAAAAAAATGCAGTGCTGTGGCAGACCAGCTATGGCTGAGGTGCTGGAGGTATTGTTGACGACCCAGAAAACTTGCTCTATTCAATCCAAAAGTGGTTTAAAAATCCTTGCATTAATTAAATTTTCATTCAATGATAGGGTAGGTCAGTGACATAGACATGGTTGCTCAGTGTGAGGAATGCATTGTGGGTTTCTTTCATTTGTATTCATTGGGAGGGAAACCAAGAAAACATAGTCACACCAAGAAAATCTTTTCGATAGAACAGCACCAGTTAAATGAATCTTGCTCTGGAAAGGAAATTAGCCCTTCATTGGAGATAATAGCAGAAAAAAAAATTCCTAGCCAGAGTGCTATTCTGTCACCTGAACTTTTCTTTCGTATCTTTTGTGACAGTGGCAATTCTCTAGCTACCTCTGTGTTCCATTAATATCAGCCTCTTCTATAAGATTTTGGGCTCAAAGAGGCAGGAACTTTGGGTTCTTATTTTTATCTCTAGCAGCTGGGATGGTGAGTGGCACACTCCTAAGTGCTCAGTACACCTGTGCGGAAGAAATCATGCAGCAAAGGGGTTTGCATTTGTCTTGGCTTGAAGAATCTATAATGGGAAGGCATTAAACTCATCTTTGATTTCCTCAGTGATGTGCACAGAGGTGGTTATATTTCAGTAAAGGTAGGGAGACTGGTTCTCTCCATTCTGCATGGGCACCCTCCCCACCCAGCTCAGATCATCGGTCCCCAGGGAGGGTGGTTTGTGAGAGCCACACTCTCCCCTGGGATGCTCCCAGGTACCTTTGCATGTTTTCTCATGGATGCAGTCCTGACACATCTCAGGGCAATGCTTGCACACCCCCTCCATGGCCACGTGCCTCTCAGGGCAGGCTTCCCAGCATGCTCCCTGGTGCAGGATGAGGCTTCCTTGGCAAGAGTGGCAGTTGGTGGCATTTCCTTCACATGTTCTGCAAGGAGAGCTACAGGGCATACACGTACTGTCTTCTGCGTAGAAGCCCCTGTGTGGAGGACAGAGCACACCTGGAGAAGCTTTCCAACTAGGGAAATGAGTCACGCTTGGTGGCACAGGATTTGGGACTTGAAGAAAAAACTAGAGGGACTATTGCTATTGTGGGACCGAATGAGGCCATCAGACTTCCCAAGAAAGAGCAGTTAGAAATCAAATCTGGGAGGAGAAAAAGGAAAGGTACAGGCATTAATTATCCTTGTGAATTTGGTTTGTTTAAAGACAATTTGTGTTAATTTGTGTAGAGTTTGGCTATCTTCCGGGTCCCCATTTTATCTCCTAATTTCTTTTCTTTTTTAATTAGAGCCTTATGTTAGAGTAGAAGATGCTTTTAATGCATTTTTAATGAGAAATTTTAATTTAATAAATTACTGAATTTAGTACTTAATATAAAATGATCATTCATAATTAGGTTAAGAAGTTGTTTTTAAAAAGCTCCAAAGGTTTAATGCCCTATAAAATTAGAACTGCTTTTGCTTTCCGATGCTCTCAGCCAACCTCTGGTGGCTTCTTTTAAACACACACACACAACATTAGCACAAAACATCAAATTTATTTACAGTAGCTGTCAGTGGAGTATATATTTATGTGACTGACTTTCTTCAAGGTGGATTCTGATGTCTGTATGTATATTATACCTCTGAATGATTACATTATCATGCCATAGACATCTCTCACTGATTGGTGAACACAGTACATATGAAAGCCTCAACCTTTTCAAATATATCTGGAAGATGAAGGAAATATAAACAATTTCTTTGAAGAAGAAAGCTGAAGGAAAAGCTAGAGCTTGCAAAACAGGAAAATCATAAACCAGTATGGACTTCTGATGTTCTAGGTATCTGTTCCAATTGTTTCCTATAATTTTCAACCTGTTTGTCAGCTATTGCTATAATAGTGCTGTGTGACAAAACACCCCAAAACTCATCGCCCGTGCATCTGTGGGAAGGCAGATCTAGGCTCAACGAGGCATATGTCATTGTACAGGGAGAGCTCAGGCATGTACTCCAGGGGAAGGAGGCTTCGCCCCGAGATACACAATGGACCCAGGTCTTCTTCATGTCCCTTTATCTTCGCTAGCATAGGGACCTACTGGAGCACATTCTTCTCTTAGCCAGGACAGAGCACAAGAAGGCAAGTTCATCCAGGCAAACAGGTTTTAAGCCTCTGCTTCCCTTCTGCTAACATCCTGTTGGCTAGAGCAAATCAACCCGGCCCAAAGTCAAGTGTCAGAGAAATCCATTCTGTGTCTTGCTGCAAAGTGACAAGCAGAGGGCACGGGGACGTGGAGGGGTGAAGAATTGTAGCCAATAACTCAGCCTACTAGAGTCCTTTTTGAATCCATGCCAATAAAGAATCCTATATGACGTCTTGATGTTTTAATGAACTCATTCACATCTGTTCAATCATTCTTTTAGCCATTCTTCTATTTATTCAGTAAACAAAAATAAACTGAATGTATCAGGAAGATATAGGACAGGGGTGAATAAGTGTTACATACCTAATGTAGTTTTAAGAAAGAAAAATTGGAGATGAAGCAGTTTAGGAGAAGAGGGGGAACCAAATAGTATCCAGATGAAAGCTACAAGCAGGCTCCCCTATCCAGTAGTATCTTAGCTTTTTTTGAACCATGATGGAGAACAAAGACACCACTGCTGTGTCCAATCAAGTGAATCTGTTAAAAATGAATTTGGCGAGACAGTGGATAGAAATACTTTACACACCCAATAAAAGTTTGATTAAATTTGAGAAATTTGAAGGTAAGTAGATTTAGTGCATTCTCAAAGCTATCATGTCTTCTACCTGAATGAGAATTTGGAGGATTCATTGTTTCCTGTGTGTGTGGAGGGATTTGACTCCACCCAAAGAAAGGTCTGGCTTTCCTCCCTAGCGAACCTCTGAATTTGTAGAATTTCCCAAGTGGTAGGAATGTCCTTGTTATTCATCATTGGCCCCTCTGACCACACCTCATACTTTCTGGAAAGGAAGGGCTCAGGGTGGGACTGGCCACCCCCTGTCGTTTTAGAAGGGGGCACTGACCCCCCTGAAGGCCGAGAGATTGGAGGCTTTGGGCCACGTGATGTTACTTGACCTCTGGGGAATTTTCAGCACTACGCCTAGTCAAGGTCTCTGCAGATTTGTTTCTGGATACCAAACACGAACAGTTTGAGTAAGAATTTGTAAAGATGTAGCGCTAAGAAACCTTTTCCAGATTCTTCTCCTAGGAGAGTCTGTGCATGTCCTATAGTATGCTCAAATAAAAGGAATGGATTCAGGCAAAAAAGAGAAAAAAAAATATGAAGTGCATGAGATCAAGTTTGCTAATCTGTTGATTTAAATAGAAAATTTATCCTGGCTAATCAGGGTGAGTCAGGATATTCACAAGGGTCTAAAACATGGAAGAATGACGAGAAATAGAAAAATGTCCACGTGATTTGATATGAAAAAGACTCAAATGGATATTATTTTTTTCAATGGTTTGTTTGGTGATTCTTTCCCTACTAGCGTAACATTTTATCCACCTCTTTTTTTTTTTATCCACTTCTAATGTTAAAGCACAATAAAACAATATTGAAGACTATTGCTAACTAAAAAATATGTCAATCCCAGAAACGTGTCAGGAGGCAGCCATAAGGTTCTTCACTTTCTGAAAGCAGCCTTCTCTACACATGATATGGAGAACAAAGGTAAAAGAAATATAGGGGAAATAATTAAATTTCCTGATAACTTACAGCCCATTGACAAGTACTTGGACAGGCAGAATGAATTTTCTCCAGGACCTCAGCTGCCTCAATGTCAATACTTTGCTGGAGGTCCAAGGCAACCTTAGCTAGACATTAGCTCAGGCTGCAGGCTTCTGTAAAATTCCTTTGGAAATTTCCTTTCTCCCCACACTCCACCCTCCTCTTCAAGATACACGTTAGCAATCATCCCCCAAACATATGGCCCACTGATCTACATCTGAAGGGCTTCCAGGACTAAGGTTTTACTAGACAGGAGTAAGTGAGTTTTCCCCAACAACAGCTAGCCCCTCAAGGTCCTTGAAACCTTGCTTCTGAATCCTTAGAGACTTATACTGTCCCTAACCCCCTTCCAACTTGAAAATATATGAGTATCCATTCCTTACGACTCCAGTATGGCTCTTTCTGCCCACAGGTCTTGTCCCTGTGCTTTAATCAAACCACCCTTTTTTTGCACCGAAGATGTCTCAAGAATTCTTTCTTGACCATTTGCTCCGGTACCCCAACATCTCACATCACACAGATCTTCCCAGTGATCTGCTCTCCTGTCTTCTCCCTGCATTTACAAAACTTTTTTTGTTAATATTTTATTTCATTGTTTAGTTAAGAAGAAAAATAATATTTCTTTTGAGAAGAAATGGCCACTTGCCTTAAATTGTTAATTTCAAAGTACTCTAGATTGAAGTTTTTCAGCCCAGACAAACATATATAACAAAAGCTGAATAGTTCTGGAGCTTCACCTCCAGACACTTTTATAGACACCTAAGACAGTGACTGCCAGCACTTAAAGTAAGACTGTATTTTTCTTCTATCAGAGCTTCATATCTTTCACATTTGGTGAATTTGAGCACACTTTTTTGTTACCTTTTAAACAATCACTATAATGATGTATGTTACTACTTAAACTTTTCTTTTTTATGAACATATACCATATTTGAAAAAGTGGTGGTCACTAATGCTGACATGGTAAATTTTTTTTTTATTTTATTTACTCAAGTAATCTCTACATCCCACATGGGGCTCTAACTCATGACCTGGGGATCAAGAGTCACATACTCTTCTGACTGAGCCCACCAGGCACCCTGACTTAGAAGTAATTCTGAACATTTGGGTACCATTTCATTGCAGGTTATGTTCCTGTTATAAATCTTACTGCTGGTTTACGGGGGATCACACCCAAAAGGATGATTTTTCAGAAATAGCAATGAAGCTATGAAGCCAAACTGGATATTATATGTTTCTCAGACTTTGTCTTCCCTGTTTTTTCTGTAAACACAAATGTAGGGGACCTACAGTGACAAAGCTACCCAAAGCAGGGGAACACTTGCTCATGACTCTGTAGTCTGCAGGATTTTCAGACCTGTTAGTAGCTTCCCTACTGCTCAGAAAATACAACAATTTTTGGTTACTGTGTATCTGCGTACTCTCCTATAGCTTCAGAAGAGTGGCTTGATCCAGATTTGGAGAAGTGTTGAATAATCAACTCATTGGAGGAAGGCAAAATGTTGCTCTTCCTTCTTCACTTTACTGCATTGTCAATTCCTATAACATTCAAAGAATCCAAGATAGAGTTGGTGAAGGGTGGTTATGATTAAATTGTCACCATGGCAAAGGTAAACGAAGAGGCAGTGATTGACTTTGGGACATAGATTTTTGACCTTCACCTTTGTTTTACTATCATGTCTTGCTAACTTTGCTGCAGCTAGAATGTGGTTGCTGGAGCAGCCGGGCTGGGAGTTCCCTGACTCTGTCTTACAGCATCCTTCCTCATCTCCCTGGGTTCTCTTACTCTAAACTTTTCCTTCCATTGCCCTACACTCTGCCTGAGAAAATCCTTCAAGAGCTATTCACCAGGGGTGCCTGGGTGGCTCAGGTGGTTAAACATCTAACTCTTGGTTTCAGATCAGATCATGATCATAGGGTCATGGGGTTGACCCCTCTGCTCAGCTTGGAGTGTATTTGAGATTCTTCCTTTCTGTCTACCTCTCCCTCTCCCCCCTTGCATGCACATGCATGCTCTCTCTCTCACTCTCTCTCTCTCAAATGCATAAATAAAAATCTTAAAAAGAAAAGAGCTATTCACCAGTATTGGTATCTGAAAAGCCAGATACCCAGGTAGGGAGGTACCGAGGAAATATGCTATGTAAAAGAAAGCAGCCTCAAAGATCCCCTTTTGTAGGATTCTATTTGTATGAAATGTCAAGGAATAAGCAAATCTATATAGAGAAAAGTAAATTAGTGGTTGCTTAGGGATGGGGGAAATTGGGAGTTTCTTTTTGGGGTGATGAAAATATTTTAAAATTAATTATGTTGATGCTGCACAATTCTGTGAATATACCAAAAACCATTGAATTATACACTTTGTATGAGTGAATTCCATGGTATGTAAATTGTATTTCAAAAAAGCTATTCTTAAGAAAAAGAAACCCCAGTTAGATGAGAAGTTGGCATTGTATAATGACTAAGCACATGGGCTTGAGTGCTAGGGAGATTTGGGTTAAAATCCTAACCAAACCACATATTCGTTGTGTGATGCTGGCATGCTACCTCTTCCCTCAAACGGCAGAAAACAGTAGTATCTGGATAAGAGGATTCTTGTGAGATTAATGGTCTCGTACATTTGGAGCCCTTAGCACTGTGCCTGGACAGCACAAGCACTCAGTAAGTACCTGGTTTTAAGTGGCTTCCTTTCTCTTGGAAGTTCTTAGCCCTTTGTGTTATCTAGGCCCTAAGAAGTATGACATTGATTGATGTAAGTCTCCCCTACTGGACTCTAAGCCTTTTGCAGGCTCTGACTTCTTTCAGTTAACTTAACTTAGCTTCTAGTATCTATTCTTGTACTTAGTAGGTGCTAAATATTTATCTGCAGAATTGAACTGAATATGCTTGGCTTCTACACTAGATTGGAAGCTTCTTGAGTACCCTGACTTATGTTTGTACCCTACAGATCTATATAAGCAGAAGCAGATACAGATACTGCTGATCTATCTCTAGCCACTACTGAGATAGATCTTGTAGATTGGTCTAACATCAAACTCTTTTCATTGGTGAGCAAATGAAATTTCGAATTCCTTAAGACAGATTCTGTTGATCACCGCCCCGCCCCCCCAAACTCCTTTCTTGCCTCCCTCTTTCCAGTCTTCCTGGCTGTCAGTGTTCTGATATTATTTGAGTGTTTAAGAGTGAATCTTGTGTAGCCTAAACTGATCCTTCTATTTCCATCCTTCTTGCCAGATGTAAGTGATGCATTCTGGCTAATGAGATGTGAAGGGAAGTCAGAGGAAGCTTTCCTTCCTTTTAAAAAGAGATAGAGGAGGAGTCTCTGGTTGTTGCAGAGTAGGGCGGTGAGGTTTGGAGACGGGGCAGACAGGGTGGCTCAGGGGAGGACAAGCTAAGAAAGATACAAGACCAAAATGGAAAGACTGTGGGTGTTTAATGAAGTGTCGGCCACTGATGTAACCAATGCTGGATTTTAAACTTTTGTTATATGGGATAATAAACCCCACATTGTCTCAGTCTTCCTACTTAGAATTTCTGCTGCTTGTCACTGAAAAGTTTCGTGACACACTTTTCCATTTGCTGTTCCCACTTCCTTTTTTTTTAAACCCTGGAGGTGGAACCATTCAGGGGAAGAGAAAAGGCATTACAAACCAGAGGACTGAGGAAACCACGAGGAATCAATAAATAATTAACCAGGTATTATTCTATATTTATTATTCATACCTCACACCTCACCTACTGTAACCATTTAAAGAGAGATTCATGTGTTCACAGCCTCAAAGACAACTCTTTGATCATAAACACCAGGTGGAAAAAGAGCATATTTTCACAAAAGTAAAAAACACGTACATATAAGAGCCACCAGGGAGAAGCGTGCATCTGGCCTTATGTACGTTTTGGCTGCTGTGGCGCATGGTGATGTCAGAGGCACGAGGGGACACTTCCAGAGGCTCTGTAACCAGGGAGGGGAGGAGGTCTTTGGTGCCAGAAGGAATCGCTGTAAAAGTACCGTAGGAGGAGGACCCCGAGTGGGACGTGGAAGGAAGAGGGAAACTTACTCAGGGCACGTGGTGTAGCACCTGCCTTCGTGGAGGAAGACGGGGAAGTCTGGCCGAGTCTGGCACTTGCTGCAAAGATTGGCTCCGGAGCAGGATGCGCAGTCCTCGGTACAGTTCTCACAGCTGCCGTTCCTCGCCGAGGGCCAGGTGCCTTCGGGACAGGAGGAGACACAGGCCTGGGCCAGCAGATAGGTGCCTAGAAACCCAGGGAAGGAGGCAGAGCAGACGGTCATCGTGTGCCTGGTCCAACGGCGCACACGACCATGCAGGGAACGGATGCTCACAACTGCTGTTTTATTTTTTTTATTTTTATTTTTATTTTTTATTTTTTATTTTTTTTACAACTGCTGTTTTAAACCTCTCCAAAGGCCTACATATGTGGAACACTTAATTCCAGCAAACCAAAGTATTTATTAGTGATGCTCAGTCTTCCACATTGAGTTAAATCTCCAGAAAAGAAATAGACAGTGGGAGGCTTTTGCCTTGTTTCTTTTACTTTCCTACTGGTATTGGTGTAGGTCCCTCTGGGGCCTCCCTTTGCCCCTTTGGGTTATTCACACCATCGCCCGTCTTCCTGTAAGGCAGTTACCCCTGTGCGGCTCGAGGGTGTCTATTCTGCTTCCCCAAAGCCTCTCCCGCTCGACACTAACATAGAAGCAACTCTTCCATCCAACGCCACCTGGAGTGGGCAGTCCATCTTTTTATCTTTTTATTTTTATTACTTATTTATTTAAATTCAATTAGCCAACATATAGCATATCATTAGTTTCAGATGCTGTGTTCAGTAATTCATCAATTGCCCATCACACCCAGTGCTCATCACATCATGCGCCCCTGCTTATGCCCATCTGGCTCTTCATTTTTAATTGGAAAAAAAATGGGGTAACATCATTATTGAGGAAAATGATTTTAAAATCACCCTCGACTCCAAAATCCCAAGAAGATTCCTTCAATTTCTGTTTGTAAACTTTCATATTTCATACTTTTAAACGGTTTTGCCTCCCATCCCACTATGAACATTGCACATTCCCACACAATGAGCATTTTAATGGTCACTTTTAATTCTTAAATTCTCAATAGTGACGTTAATAAAATACCTCCTGAATTCAGGGAAGTTGTTTCTGATGTTTTGTTATTATAGAGGATGAAGCAGTTCATCTGTCAAGCTGTTAGGTTGTACTTGAGATTTATTTTTCCTCCTCTAAATTCAGAAATGAAGAAGGGAAGTACCCTCCCCTGGAGTCTCTACCCTAAGTTCTCTTGTTTTGGCTAATGTGCTTTAAAGAGTAGTGGAACCCCTAGAAATGTCAGGTACCCAGAGACCCTAACAAAATCTGTGGCCAAATCAACAGATAAGTTCATCACACCTTTGGATAAGAACATTAACATTTTTCTTTTCTTTTCTTCTTTTTTTCTTTTTCTTTTGAAAGCCAGTTGCTTTTAGTTTTTTTTTTTAATATTTTATTTTTAAGTAATCTCTACACCCAACATGGGGCTTGAACTTACAAGCCCAAGATCAAGAGTTGCATGCTCCACCAACTGAAAGGTGCCCCTGAAAATCAGTTTTTATTAGAGGTCACTCTTTGGGTCCCTGCATTTTTCCAGGGTATCTAGTGTGACAGGAACAGTGAGGAGACTCGATCAAATCCTGCAAACCTTTTACATAATGATGCTGATGTACATGAGAGACAGTGAATTGGCTTGGCCACTGCCACCTCTTGGCATATTCCACACTGACCTTTTGGACATGAAGTGCACTGGGTTGCAGATTCACCACAGGTTTTACAAGAAGGATGACATGGCTGGTGTCCTCTCAAAATGTCTGTGTAGGGACAGAAACCAGAAGTCAGTGTCCTTTGAACAGGTTCATACATTGTATTAACATGTTGGAAAGGATCTCATGTGTAATCTTCCTTCCTGCCCTGAATAGAACCTCTTCAATTTTGCATTGGTTAAACACTGGTACCCGCTCATTACCTGCACGGTAGACTTTATTCATTTATTTTTTTCTCTTTCTTCCAATGGATTATCAAGACATTGTTTGCAAACGTCCAGTGACAGGATAGCCTTAAATACAAGGAGGCTGTTTGAACTAACCGGTGTTCCTTCTTTCATATATTAGAAATCTGTAGAAGTGTGTGCTGTGTGTATGCATGCATGAAAGAATTTTCTAGTTAAAGGTCATCACTTCTCTCCTCAAGATTCTTAGGTGACCATTTCTCTTCACTCCAAGATGATAACAGAATTCATTGTGTCTTTTGTAGAGTAACTTTTTCTTTCCTTCCTCTCTGCACTCCCCCCCCCCACCCCTTTTTTCTTGTTCTTTGGAACCAGGTTTCATAATCGGTCGATGTTTGGGTTTCTGTGTTCTTCAGAGTAGCCACTGTGGAATGCAAACTTAAATTTATCTCCTCCTAAATCTTCATTAAACATTCACATAATGGAGCCACCTGTGAGCTTTCTGGTCGATCAGGTGATCTGTAGGCCATCCCAGGTCAAGGCACCATTAACCTGGGAAACACTAGAGGTGTTCTTTTCTGCCTTTCCCCCCCAACTTGAGAGCATTAGGTGGCCAGGCTTTTCCAGAGAATCAGCAAGTCCACAGGACAATGTCAAAGAGCTACAGACTAGCCTTAGTGGCATCACTCAGTGAGTACATGAGATCTTGACTGAATCTCTGGAGCTGCTTGGGAATCAGCATGAGTCTCACAGGAGAAAATTTGAAAAAGAAGTTCTAGCTCAGGATGTGTGATATGAATGACCCTGACCCTCAGTCAATTGTTCTTGTTGGCATCTCCCCATCCCTCTCCCTTCCTTCCCTCCCTCTCTCGCTTCCCACTCCTTCCTGCTTCTCCTGAGAGTCAGTCTGACACAGTTGGTTCTGTAGTCACACCTGCCTTCAGAGCCCAGCTGTGCCGCTTACAGGAGGGTAACCATGGATACGGTAATTAAACTCAGAGAGTCCTATTTTCCATGCCTCTAGAATGAGAGCAAATGGTGGTTCCCTTACAGAACTGTCGTGGGAACTGAATGAAACAGTGTGTGTAACACGCACACATAGCGGCACAGTGAATGCTAGACCTTCTGCTTCCTTCCTGCCAGTTTCCTCTGAGGTTACCCTACCTCCCCATTTCCCAGCCTTGGACCTGAGTTCTCTTTTCCCTCCATTCAATATGGAGTGACACCAGGGGGCATTGCTTGGTTTCTCTGAAGGCTTGGTTAATTAGCTGCAGAGATTTGCCACAGAGAAAACTAGATCCAGGGGTAGGTAGGTAGACTGACAGATTGGTGTGGGTGTAGATACAGACAGATAAACATCAATGACCATCCTGCCGTGCTAAGTGTCCGTTCTCTTCCTAGTCTGGAGAAAGAAATATACCCTGGTTTTCCAGAAGACTGACTCACTGGTGAACGGTCCCTTGTGGGAGCTGGGAAGAGTTCAATTAGCCTTGTGCACAGCAGTACCAGGCATAGGAACCTCACAAGAGACAGCGGGAATCTCCACAGGACCTAGTGTCTCCCCGAAGGCCTTTTAAACCAGCAATTCCACTTTTGTGTAAATAATTGAAGGAAATGAAATCACAGTCCTCAAGAGGTACCTGTACTCCCATGTTCACTGCAATAGTCAAGACATGGAAACCACCTAAGTGTCCATCGGTGGATGAATGCATAAGGAAGATGCGGTGTATGTATACAAAGAAACACTATTTAGCCATAAAAAAGGAGATTTTGCCATTTGCAACAAATGGATAAATCTTGAGCATTAAGCTAAATGAAACACGTCAGAGCAAGAAAGACAAATACTCTATGATTTCGCTTCTGTGTGGAACCTAAAAAGAACCCAAACTCCTAGAGTAGATTGGTGGTGGCCCCGGGTAGGGTAGGGGTAGGGGTAGGGGTCAGAGGAATGGATGAAAGGACACCAAAAGGTACAGACTTCCAGCTATAAGATGAAAAAGTGCTGGGGCTGTAACGTCCAGCATGATGTCTATAGCTAATACTCTTGTATATGTGAAAGTTGCTGAGAGAGTAGCTCTTAAAAGTTCTCACCACGCACACACAAACACACACACACGCACACGCACACACACAAGGTAATGTTAACACTACGGTGGTAATCATTTTACCGTATATACATACATCAAATCATCACATCATACATGTTAAGCCCGCCCAATGTTACATGTCAATTATATTTCAATGGAATGAAAAGCAAGATACTTCATGTCTGAGAGGAGTTCTTAAAAAAATAATAGCAAAATAATACTTATCAGACACCTTGAAAATCTTTAGTATTGTATATTGAGGCCAATGGCCAAATTTTTCCCCCTCCAGGTATTGAATTTATCATTTTTATACTAAACTTTTTTATTTACAAAGATATGAGATTTTAATGAACTTTCTCAGTTTTTATTAAATATAATGTATATATCTACATATATGCATGTGTTTATAATTACATACGTCTCACATTCTGGCAATTTGGTATTTTACTGTGAAACACTGGCTATAGGGATCCCTGGGTGGTGCAGTGGTTTGGTGCCTGCCTTTGGCCCAGGGCGCGATCCTGGAGACCGGGGATCGAATCCCACGTCGGGCTCCCGGTGCATGGAGCCTGCTTCTCCCTCTGCCTATGTCTCTGCCTCTCTTTCTCTCTCTCTCTCTCTGTGACTATCATAAATAAATAAAAATTTAAAAAAAAATTAAAAAAAAAAAAAAGAAACGCTGGTTATAAAATTCTGTAATGCCAGCATGCTACCACTAGAGGGAGATCTGTACACACAGTTAACAGCAATTACGTGCGGCAATGGATTGTCCCTGCCAGACAGGGACTTTTTTCATAAAAGATTAGTGATTTAATCACAACAAGTAAAATTTGACCTTGAGCATAGTTTTTCTTTTCTTTTCATTTTTTTTTTCTTTTTCCACTCCAGAAATTCTGCACTGGACAAGACCTCAAAGAAAAAAAAATTACCCTGACCAGGAAAATGTAGTGTCTCTTCTTCAGAAACGACTATAGCTAAACCATGTAAAACAGAAGTTTTATTTTTAAAAACTTTGTTTTAAATAAGCAATACTAACACAGTTTTAAAAAAAAAACAACAAAACCGAATAAAGGGAATATATCGTGAAGTATCTCTCCGTCTTTTTCATATAAACTATATCTATTCACACTGTTTATCACATTGCTTTTTTTTTTTTTTTTTTTTTTTATGTATTTTTGGGCCCATTCTCTATGGCTATATAAAGAACCCCCTCATTCTTCTTTATGACTCCATATTGTTCCATTGCATGGATGTATCATAGTTCATTTTTCTAACTGAGAACTCTTGGTGACCACTTAGTGTTTATTTATTTTTTCCAATCTCAGCTCTTCCAAATAACACTACAGTGACAGGGAAGGCAAAAAGCGCTCTTCCAGCCTATTCTTATAGATCTGCAGGACCAGAGCCTTCTCTTTCTCTTGATAGCCTCTCCCAGAGATAACCACTCAGCACATCAGGAATGCTCTTAAATACTCCAGAAAGCTCCATTGCTGTATTTCCTCCCAGTCTTTGGCCTTTGAGTGCCTACGTTGTGGTCACCACCTCTTTCTGTTTTCCTTTTAGGAATTCTGAACCCCATTTCCTCCTGGTAGCCCAGCTTCTTGGGTTAGTTTCTATATCACAAAGGTTTTTGATTCAGTGCGATTGTCTTCTCCCTACTTCCCTGTTACCTCTTTTGATTTGAAACTTCCGCCGTGGCTTCTGTGGCAGGCTCTTCACCAAAGATGGACTTGCAGTGGGCACAGGCTCTTTTTTTATTAAAAAAAAAAAAACAAAAAAAACAAAATAAAGTGTTTTATTTTTTTAATGCAAGAAAGATAAAGGTCAGTTTCGCCTCTCACCTTACCACTCAGAAATGCCAGAGATGTGTTCTTCAGCCCGTAGGTTTCCCATCTTCATATTGAATGTGAGTATATAATTACACACGCATGTGTGCATGTAATCATCTACGTCTTCTGCATATACCATATTGACCATTTTGCATTTGATATTATTTTATAGGCATTTTTGCTATTAAAATTCTTCATACACTGTATTTTTAATTGTTTATGTATTTGCATGAACCGTAATTCACTTAATTTTTTTCTTTTGTTACATTTTTAGATTGCTCCATCCACCTCTTTGTTTTGGTTATTATAAATAACTCTGTTATTGACATCTTTATACACATTATTAAGTCAGGACTCTGCTTGGCTCTTAGGCATCCCAGCTGACCATTATTTGCTGCCTTCTTTCTGGAACTATTTTTTCCCTGACCTAGGCTCCCCAAATTACTTGCTTTCTCATGACAGGGAAGATTGTTTTAAAAGGGAACTTGTGTTTCCTGTGTGAAGACAGGGTCAGGTTAAAGGGTTGGGGAGTAGTATAACTTTTATTGTGTCTTATTCTGTCCTGGGAGCTTTCTGTGTGTTCTCTCATTTAATTCTCAGATGACCTTGGCTGAAATAGTTCCATGTTCCTATTTTATGGGTGAGGGATTCGGACAAGATGAGTAACTTGTTCAAAGTCACACAGTTAGTAAAGAAGAGAGCCAGGATTTGAATTCTGGTACGCTGAACTCTAAAGCCTACATGCACTAGAGAGACTTTTTAGTGATTTAACTGGGATTTTAAAATAGTTCGGAAAGAGGTCAAAGCAGTGGTGTAATATGACTTTTTGGAAAATAAAACAAAAAACTTGATTTGTAGTGTTTGCCAATTTCTGTGGTGTAAATACTCTCACCATAATGGATGTCAATCCTGCCAGTGGTTTAGTGATCCCCCAGTGAAATTCCTGGATATTTAACAATCAGTGCAAGTGGAGACAGGTGGTTCCTTCCTGGATCCAGTGGGCCACAGGTAATTATTTACTCATCCAGGGTCATGGGTTTTCTTCACTGAGTTCTGGTTTGTTAATTAAGTAAAAATAATGTTCTTATTTCTAAGTGAGGCAACCAGACAGATAGATAGATATAGATATAGATATAGATATAGATATAGATATAGAGAGATATACAAAGTCCTTCTAAAAATCAGATTTTTGTGGCATTCTTAAAGTTCTCTAAGATTCAGTTGCTCACAGGCAACATATCTCCCCACCATTGAGATTTATTTTTTACATATGGCTCTCAGTGTTGTGACTGATTCTGGAATTCTAGGCTTCCTCCGGGCATAGGAATTAAGATCAAAAGACAGTCTAGTGAGAAATTGTTAGGATGTGGTCAAAGATAAAAAGTTAATTCCCCTATGTCTGTACTTTGTAGATTAAACTATCATCATAATATGTAATTGGAGCCTGTGACAAACAAGGTTTTAATCGATGATGGAAATAGGTGGGTAGAGGAAATGTGCAGGAATTATTCCTGGGACTTCCCGGCACTACCAGGGGGAAACCACTTAAGAAAATCCACATGATTTAACAGTAATAGGGTAAACTGTTTCCATTCCCAACAATGGTTTCAGGAAAGCAGCCGAATCTGGGGTGTGCCACACCCGAACGTTTTCACCAATGGTTGCTCTGTGATGCCTGAGTCACTGCTAAAGCCTTTAGCAGCCTATTTAATGTTGGTTCTGCTGTCCTGCAGGGACAGTGGGCTGAGTAATCTTCACAGTAGATTGTGACTAAGACAGGGGATCCAGTAGGCATCTATGCTTTCATGCAAGGGATTCTTTGCTGGCAGGAAGAACAGAGTTGGGCGGCCATCTTTGGAGATTCCTTTGTCTTGGCTGGAGGATTTACCAGGCATGGCCAACATGTGGGGAAAGCTCCATCCTTGGGCTGGGATGGGAGGTATTCCCACAGCGTGTGTAATTACAAAGAATGATGGTCCTCTCATTGTAAGTAGCCACCTCACTGAGAGAGGGGTTCAGTGAAATCTAGTTGGATTTTTATTTCAAGGCTATTTCCCCAACACATGCTGGCACAGATGATGGGGGCGGTTGCAGTCTCTGGATGCAAACAAGATCTTATTGTTTCCACTGGGAAGCCATGTGGGTGGAGGAATGGACTGAAGTTTGTCCCATTTCACCTTTTCTACATGGATCTGCAACTGTGTTGAAAACCACAATACCTTGCTGAGAGCACATAGGCAGCTATATTCTTTTATAACTGTTCTATACATTGTTGGAGCTCCCTCTGAGTTGACCCATGATGACTGCAACCTGCTTAGCATCATTTTAAAGGTGTGGCTAATTAGTGCCTGTTTTCTGGAACCTTCTGCCCTCCTATTACACCCTCAACTTTATTTTGTTTTGTTTTGTTTTGTTTTGTTTTAAGAGAAGTCAGGAGTAAGATGTAGGCATTGGCTCAAATACGCCCAGGGCTTGAAGTAGTGCATTTCCACTTAGTGGTGTCTAAATTCTGCTGGGGTATCTGAGCTACCTCCTTACCTTGCTCAGTGAGGAAACAGTTTTTCCTCACTGTTAATAGTCTGCATGTCTGATTTCCTAGATCATAGAAAAGTACAGCCATGTCATTGACTTTATTGCTTTTGTCCAGCCATGAGAAACATTCTCATCTGCTTCCCAAATCCCTTATTAGTGCTGGATCCCCAAATGGACTAACTCCTTCCTTTCTTCAAAAACACTATATTTTGACAGTAGAAAATGCAGAGGGGTGGGTGTGGTGCTCTGACAAAGGGGAACAATCAAGGCTTGATTTCTGCTTGCAAAGTGCGTAGTCCAGTTGAAAGGGACGTGTAATCATTTGGGGAATCAAATCTGCTCTGACTCTTGGCTCCCTGGACCTTTTCATCATCTGGATGCCAGATAAAATACAGATGTTCTGAGCTAGAAACACAGCACCAGACTATTTTCCTCTTGGCTTGCACTGCCTCTTAAATGCCTGAATGCCAGACAAACTCGTTTTCAGCATTTGGGTCCAGCTATAATTCACAGAAGATATCCCAATCTGGATTGAATGATTGTCTTCCCAGCTATGTCTCTGAAACTGGCCCATGTTCTCCGTGGCCCTTGGCTGCTGGGTTTGTGATGGTCTCTGAGCTGCTTTTCCTTTAAGTCACACATGGTGACACTGTCGTGGTGGATAGTCGCCATGGATGTCCCTCCTCTGAAATCCAGCAAGAGCCTTTCTCCTGCCTGGGATCTATCTGTCTCCCCAGCCCATTGAAGACTCATCCTGGGCAGACCTCCTCTGCTGCTGCACTGAAATGACCTTTTTTTTAAAAAAACAAATCCTTGCCTTGAAATCAAACGGGAGAGCATCCCTTGTTTTCATGAGCATCTCTGCATAGAATGTGAGTCAGATTTTTCCAGCAGGAAGAGGGTTTTGTTTTTTAACCACCAGAGACACAGAGAGGTAATTGGAGTTTGTAACTACCTTGCAGAGAGGTCATTGGAGTTTGTAGCTTCTTTGCAAGGAAGCCTGTGACTGAGGCTCCTGTGTGAGGAGGTCAGTATTGAAGATGCAGGTAGGAATGAACATGCACAAGCCTTTACTATTATATTGCAAGCTTCCACACCTTTCCTCCTGCCCCCATCAAAAATCCCCACTTTCTTTATCTGCAACTGGAGGAAGACTTTTATTTTATTTGAAAGACAGGGGAGGGGCAGAGGGAAGAGGAAGGGAGAGAGAGACACTCAAGCAGACTCCCCACTGAACGTAGAGCCGGATTCGAGGATCAATTTCATGACCTGGAGATCATGACCTGAGCCAAAATCAAGAATTACATGCTTAATCAACTGAGCCACCCAGGCACGCTTGGAGGGGAGCTTTTAAAAGGCAACCTTGAATGATGCTAAGTTCTAATCAGCCAGCCAGATTAGCTGCCTCAGCTTAAGATCTAGTACTTTAGAGTGATTCTTCCTTGCCCAGCTGAAAAAGCCCACCCTTGCCAGTCGTTTTCCTTTCCCTTGGATCAAAGCTACTCTGAAATCTTTGAGACAATGGTCATAGGGCCATTCCCCTACAGTTCTCTCCTTACCTGCTCCGAGGTCTCCTCCACCGGATAGGCACTCCCTGGCCATACCAACCAAAAGGTGTGCTTGGGTTTCCCACCAGGTCAGATGCCAACCAACCACAGCCTCCTACCCAATCCTGCCCAAACTGGATTCCCACTCTGAGCTTTGGTTCACTGCCCTGCCTTTGTCTCTGGGATATCCCAAAAGCAAGTGTTAAGGTTGGGGGAGGCAGGCAGAGAAGGTAGCCAGACACCTGCTCACACTCTACCTCTCTCTTTCTTGGGAGGCACATACCATTCCAGAATTTGCCTTCCACGTGGGGCTGGGCAGGACCCACACACGTCCCATGCTGCAGCTGCAGTCCTTCCTGACAGCTGCTGCACTGGTGGGGGCCGAGGCCAATGCAGCTCTTGCAGGCCGGGTGGCAGGGCTCACATTCTCCCACTTCTGGGTTGCCGTAGAAGCCAGGGCCACATCTCCTCACACAAGTGCCACCTGCATGAGAACAGAGAGGGGGCATGAGGGTGAGTCCCTGCCGGCTTGGCTTGGTGCTCCATGCAAGGCTGAGGGGAATCTCAGGACCAACTTTTTGTTTGAGTTTGTTTTTATAGAAACCAAAATGACATAAGCCTATTTCAACCAAGAAACGTGTCCTAAATCCAATATTTCAGTCCTCTTTCAACCAAACATTTAAGTTTGCTCAAGGGGCTAAGGGGTTAAGAGCATGGAGTAAAGAGCTTTAAATTCTTAGGGCCTTGGAAGAGAACAAATAAAATGAATCTCTGTGCAGAACTGCTGGGGATCAATGTGGGCTGTCCGCCGCACCATCTCTCCTGCAAACATTCGAGAGCACTGGACTGTTAGTCCCTTGACTGGAAGACTCATAGTGTGTTTCTTTCCTAACCATCTGGGATTGCCCAAAACCGAAGACAAAGGATCCTGTTTAACTTTTACAGTGCTTAGGAATGTATAGCGTGGATTGAGTCTCAAGACAAGAGTCATGGTTCTGAATATTCCAGGTGATTCGTTCCAAGGCATTTATCTTCAATGTTCCCACCACCCACCCCCTCCTTCACTCTTGTTTCCATCAGCTTGGAGATGTTTGAAATTAATTAGTGAACTAGGAACTCTGCTTCAGTAATAAAAGCAGAAGGAAGTAGTCCTGGCTAATGTTTATTTTCAAACCAAATTAAAATCCATCCTTGGACAAGATGCATAGGAAAAGTCTGAAACCAATCAAGCAAGTGCTCTTATTTCTGGATGGGACTTGGGAGCCTTGTTCTTCCTTTGTGCTATGCCATTCTCGGGCTTACCCAGGAGAAAGAAGCCCTCTTCACACCAGTAGCACTCATGCTGGTCACAGTTGCTACAGTTGGTATCACACGCTTTACATTCAAATTCTTCACTGTAGGTCTTCTCAGGACAGGTTTTATAACAGTGGTGGTCAAACCTAGGGAGGAAGAGATGGAGTTTCTTCCATGAGCTATGTTGATATATTTCTCTCAACCACCCCAATTTAATTTAATTTAATCCTTAACATTTGTCTACACATCATTTTTAACAGGTATAGATATTTGGGTTTCAAAGGCAAAAACTTTGTCTTGGTCTATGTATGGTCACTAAGCAAGTCATGAACCACCTTCCTCTGGACCCTGAGGACCCTTCACCCATCAGCTGTGAAGAGGCTGGGGAGAAGGAAAGGGTACTAATATTCATTTATGGAGCGTGGATTTTGCATTAAGGCCTCATTTCAACTTCCATGCAATTCCCATATGGTGGCTATTACTCGTCTTGAATTTCTGGTTAAGGGAATTGAGTCTCAAGGTTAAGTACTCAAAGACCCATAGGGAGTTAAAGCCTTACCTGGGATTTGAATAGCTTGTGTGCTTTTGTCACATGGCAATAGGAAGGGGAGGTGATATTGAGACCTACCATCTTTGACTTGTAGAATTGAATTCAGGGGATGATTCAGAGCTCATAAAGTACCTGCCTTCATCCTGGATTTTCTGACTCCTGATAGGGACAAGGTCTCCATGCAAACACTAGGAAACAGCTCAGTGTTGAGTTCAAGTAACTTACCAAAATGTCTACAACTAGATTATTTATTATTATGATTTTTTACAGCTAGATTATTAATATTAAGAAGGAAGTGTCTTAGCTTGTACGTATTTATATTTATATTAATATATGCATATTATCCCTTCTTATTCTACATTCTAAGTGTTGTATTTCAGACTCGGTTGAATTACTGGCTCATGTGAAGGGGGAGTGGAATCAAGCTGACCTTTGCCCTTTGATGAATTTCAGAGCAACGACAAGGTATCTGAGGAAAGTTTTTATTTCTTCACTAACAACTTCTATTATATAGTGTTTTATTCGCTATCTTCAGAGTTACTAAACCTTCTAAAGGGTTGTTATAAATGCATGTTTCTTGAAACAAGTATCTCATGTTTTACTCTCAGTGATACTGGGCACGTTCTTTCAGTGTGTTCGTCTCTCAAGGGGTTTTCTGGAACCTGCTCATTAGTAGCCAGCAGCACGTAGGAGCAGGGCTGGCTCCAAGGTTGAATGGGATGCTCCCAGGTGACAGGGGAAGTGGATGCATGTTCGAGGGGTGTGCCCTCATGTCAACATGAGGAAGTGTGCAGTTAGGCTGGAGGGATGCAGTGAAGAGGAACCGGGATGGAGGAACTCCTCACCCACTTTTTTCTTTCTGTCATCCACTTCTGTGTGGTCACTATTTGAGTCTAAATTCTCCTTTCTTCATTCTTCGAGGAATATTCTGTGCCCCCAACTGTGTGACCTCACCAAAGAATGTTTGCATTTCTGCTGTTGGTCTCTGCCCCAGGTGGTCTGTGGCGGGCTGTGTGCTGGGTAAAGGCCAACTATGAACATGCTGACAGATTGCTTTCTGCTCATTTACTTTCATCTGTACTACCTTATAATAATTAAGTTTGGGGGCCTCTTCTCCATTCTTCCTCCCCTGTTTAAATGGAGCAGTAAATTAAATCAGTAGGTCAAGAATGTGGAGATGTAGACCTAGTTAATGTAGAAGGGAACAGGCTACTCTACAAGAGTTGAATGACAACTATACACTTAGGTAATGATAAGGCTAACTGATTCTTTTTGAATCTTGAGCCCCTCGAATGTGATAGAGGTGAAAGGCAGTGTGGTGACAGGAGGACCCAGCCCACTAAAGTTGAGGCGACCTAAACCTGGACCCCCCCACTGGCTTGTGGTACAATATGAGGAAACCCACAGGCTCTCTGACCTTCAGTTTCTTCCTCTGGAAAGTAACATCAATCCCATGTCCCTAGCAACATTTGTGGAAAGGTGAAGAGAATAACTGGTGGATGAGTTTACCATAAAACTCCCCCGTTCCTAGCATGACAGGGAGGAATTGTGCAGCTTATGCATTATTTAGGCCTTCCTTTTCTTCTCCTCTGCCTTCTTATCTTTTCTCCCAAGATAGGCACCAGTGTGCCCTAGGAGGTAAACTAAGATAGGAAGGGGAGGTGATGTTGAGACCTACCATCTTTTACTTGTAGCGTTGAATTGGAGAACTCTGGGAATGATTATTATCTGTGTTTCCTTTAACCTAGTGGTCCATGTCTCTCATTACCCAGAAGATGATTCAGAGCTCATAAAGTACCTGCTTTCATCCTGGACTTTCTGACTCCTGTTAAGGACAAGATCTCCATGCAAACATTTGGAAATAGCTTGCGTGGGGTTGGGTATATTGTTAAAGTTTGTTCATGAATAGCAAGGTCTGAATCCTGGTAACCCATGGCAGGATTCCTAGACACCAGTGTCAGGTTGGGTGACTTCCAGGACCAAGAAAAAGAGGGCCTCCTTTTGAGGCAAGAAAACAGCTGGGCTCTTATTGCTAAATCCAAGAATTGTTCATTAATAGCCTGACAGGGCAGAGTCGCTTCAGGCTGCACGGCCTCTTTGCTTTAATCACTGGATTTAGGATTAAGTCAGTAATGCTTAAACTGCAGAAAAGTTAGTGCCATGAAAAAAAATGCCAGACTTACATGTAATACCCCGTAGTGCATGATGTACACGTTCCTGGATCATCTAGAAGAAAATTATAATAATGAAACATAATAATTACCGAGTCCATCATTTGGAAAAATGGGCTTTGGAGAAGTCGTGGCTTGAGACAAACAATCTTATGGGATGTTTCATAAAAGGCACTGTCCAGAAATGATATTTGCACAGATTATACCATTTTTAATTAGTAACAAGATGTATGCTATGACTTAGCTTTATCAAAGCTAGTCAAATAAGAGTTCTCGTGAAGAGTTGGCCCTGATTTTCAAGAAGTATAGTCTTAAGCTCCTAGGTCTTCAAATTGCAGAGTAGGAACCATCCTCATGAAGCGTCTCCTGGCTTCTACTGAGGGAAAGGCATCAAACATCCACACGTGTATTTGGAAGGGGCTATGGGCTCCCTACTCTGAATGGTAGGTTTTCCATGAGCTACCCCAAATGCCTGGCAATGTGAGGGATTGTGATCTGGGAGGCTCCTTTGAAACCTGGACAATTATTTTTTTCCAATACAGTATCTACTTTGTGTTGGGTACTTCACAAACCTCTTGAAGAGTTTTACATTACTGTCCTGTTCTCATTAAGTACAATGATTCAATGTGTCCCTTTTGGGTCAGAGAAGGGACTCTTTCCTACAGCTTTCGGGGACTTAATGAGAGAGAAAGGGCTTTGAGAATCACTAATTCAGTCTATTTCCCTTCGTTGTAACCCTCCCTGAAAGATGCCAATTCCCAGATCCAATTATTAAGGGAATTCTATAATTTCCGTTGGCTGGCCCTGCAAATCCTGTGACTCACAGAGCTACCTCCAGTTAAGTTTCTGTGATATTCCAGTTCTGCGCTTTTCATTCCAATAGGAGATGGAAAAAATAATTACTCCTCTTTAGAATGTGAAGATTGTATGCGACCTTTAACTTTACTTAAACCAAACAAAATTATGTCCTGTGAACTTTGTGCACTGCTTTCCTTTCTAATCTACTGTAGACTCTATTTTGGTTTTCACAAAGTCTGTCCCTCACTCGAATCTTTAGCCAAATGTCCATCTCGGGTTCTCCTAGGGATGTTGCAAGGCAATACTATTGCATATGACACATCATATGGCTAATGTATTACACCAAAAGTTATTGTGAAAAAATTTCTATGAGAGGCTCTGCCACTTATCCAGGGATTGATGGTACATTCTAGAAATAGCCTTGTGATGATGCAGTGGAGAGGGTACTGGCCTGGGAATTGGGTTATCTGTTTCTAGTTTGAAGTTTTACCCCTGGTTTAACTGCCTCGTGAACTTGCATAAATGCTGCTCTGCTTTGTGGGCTCTGATTTCTGCAGGTACAAAATGATCTGGTTGGAGAAGATGGTTGCTAAGACTCTTATAAAGTTAAAAATTCTGAAATTGAGTCTAGCGGGGTTTGGCAATGTATGATCCACACTGGGGCCAGATCCAGCCATGCCCCTTATATAGGAAGGATTGAACAAGAGTCAAGACAGCCAAGGACATAGCCAGACCATGTTATGCAGGAGGCCATGATATGCTTACTGTAGGGAAATGGTTTTTGTGTCTGTTAGATGGTGACATGGTTTGTTATAGGGCGACCAGAGCTGGACAGAGAAATGAACCATAAAGCAGGCTAATTAAGTGATATAAGGAATCTCACGCTAGAGGTACCATGAAAAAGAAAAGCACACCGGAATTCTTAGAATTCCTGAGAGTGTGTAGAGGGGGCTTTATGCATCTATAATCCATTGTTTGGGGATCTGAATCCATTTTAAGGTGGGGCACAAATGCCCCAGAGAACACAGGTGGTTCCACTGGGTAAGTTTATTTCCTGCTACAAGTCTATGCTTGCATCTGTATTCTTTTCAGTTCTATTCCTAAATAAGCTGCTACTACTCAGCTCACAGTTGGGCAGCTTACTTTTCCCTGCCTGTCCCCGATGAACATATTTGACTCTGACAGTTTTGCTAATTTGGCAAGGGCTGGGGAAATTCTAATCCTGTTCTCTAATGTTCTGGCCATCCCTCCCATCTAGGAATTTAATGAGTTTGCTCTCTGCTCCTTTAAGCAGGTCACTGATGAAAATGTTAAACAGAACCAAGCCTCAGAAATGTGCATACCAATGTAATCTTGAGTCCAGGGACCTTTCCAGCCCAGATGCACAGTGAATTTGGTACCTTCACAATAGTTTGCATAAATGAATAATGCATAGTACAGGAAGTATGTCTTATAACAGCTTATGAATGCCCATTAGTCTTTCTCATTATTACTGGCTATTCTGAAGAATAAGAATTATTTAAAAAAATTTTCCACCCCAGAAGATCCACAAGTCAGACATAAGCTAAATGGATTTAGCTTGACCACTGAGAAGCAGCTGTTATGGGATTAAGGAAAGGTAACAGTCCCAAACCTAGAAGTTGACTCTAAGTCAAATTGGCATTTGGATGGTAAGGAGGGTTGGCTTAAGGAGAAAGATGAATTTTCCTGGCTTGTAGTGGTGTGCGTGTTTGTGTGTGTGTGTGTGTGTGTGTGTTTGGGAGCTGGGGGTGGAAGAGTCTAAACAAGCTAGAATCGTGGACTGTCTTGGTGGTGGTATCCAAAGTTTAAATGTTTAAATAGCTCTGGTTACTTGGTGCTGTCAAACTTTTGAGCTGAGAGAACACAGTTTGAAGGGACATGGGGCAAGTTCAGTCAGAATTTGCAGAGAACCTCACACATTTGGGGAAAAAAAGCCTTCAGAAACAGTTACTGGCTTCCAGCTGCTCACATCCCCACTAAGGAGAATGTATGAGCAGATGCCTTGTCATGATGGAGATACAGCCTACTTTATTGAGAGAACTCTTTCTATTGTAGAAAGAGTTTCTATGGGGTGGGGTGGGCAGGACTACGATGTCCCCTCTCTTTGGAGAGGTCTTTGTGATCCTTTGTGTCACTTTTCCATAGTTTCCTTAGCTTTGTCAGTGCTGGGGCTCGTGGAAAAGTCATCCTTCTCATGGAGATGTTGACTGCTGCTGTCACCTTCACCCTGTGGTCAACTTACACCCTCTGCCATTTTGTTCTCAGTAATACCTATAGACTTCATCATTGCATATGGATGGATCAGGGCTACATTAGGAGTTATATACATCAGGGACGCCTGGGCGGCTCAGCGGTTTAGCACCTGCCTTTTGGCCCAGGGTGTGATCCGGGAGTCCTAGGATCGAGTCCCACTTCGGGCTCCCTGCATGGACCCTGCTTCTCCCTTTGCTTCTCTCTCTGTGTGTGTGTCTCATGAATAAATAAATAAAATCTTTTTTAAAAAAGGAATTACGTACATCTAACTCACAAAATGCATTGGAAAAGTGGTATTTTAAACTTGAAATGGAGCCAAATTGTCAAAATGTCCAGAGAAGAAGAATGTGTTGCTTATGGTTTACATAAACTTGGAGTCACATAATTAAAGATACACAGAAGCTAAAATTATTCTAATTTGGTTTTCTAAATTATTGTATATTCATTTTTCACTTGAAGGAGACAAAGGAGACATTCTTTTTTTCTAATTTAAAGAATAGCCCCTTATCATTATAATATCTAGATATGCCAGAATTAGCCATGGATCAGGTATATTGGCTGAGTGGAATTGCCTCTGCAAAACTGTGGGGAAAAGTTAAGGTCAGCATAGTTTGTCTTTCAAGATTTATTTTCAGGCTTCTGAATTTCCATCCAGACCCCATGGTAGCCAGGCCTCCTTACCACTGCCCGTTGAAACCGGTCAGTTCTGTAGTCCTTTACTGCACAGATCGACTATTACTGCCCAGGATGATAGACTATGGACACGTTAAATTTATGCTCTTGAGAGGCTTCCAGGTTCTTCCCTACTTCAGTCCTTCCTCAGGTGTCCTAGACTCATTAGGCTCCTTTGGCTTTGACCTCTTAGGCCACATCTGTAAGCGTTCCATAAAGCAGCACCTGCTTTATTGTAATTCATCATCCCTAGATGCTTGCTTTTCCCACATGACTTCAACCTTTTGGCTTAGTTACCTTCCCAGTTCCAACTGCCTGTATTCCAGACTCGACCATACTTGGGCCTATGTTTGCCTTCCGAGTGTTTCTCACACTAAAGCAAAGTAGTGGGCCAAAACTGATGCTTCGCCCATTCTTCATAGGTTTCTAGCCCCACAATACTCTATAAGTTCCCTAATTACAGAATCTAAAGTAATAATGTCCATACTGTTTTGACTGATCACCTCATTAGTTTAAAAATTTAGCATATGCCTGCAATGTACATATGTGTGTGTATGAATTATTTATGTGTGCTAGTACATGAATGTTTTACATTTTAAAAAATATATAGTAGAAGAATAAAATAGAAAATGTAATAACAAAATGATTGTAAATACAAGTCCTGTCTTTTTCTGCAGGTCAGTGGGCTGTCTTGCATATTTCTATTCAGAGACGAGTGACTTAGGCCATACCTAACAGAATGCCACACCTAAGGTCATAAATTCATATACTAATTTTCCAAAAATATGTTTTACACTTGATTCTTTAAAGTAGCAACCAGAAGGAATGGTTCTCTGATGGGTTACACATCTCATGTGTATAAGGACTTCCTCCACTTGACTTTCAGCCCTTCCATATTTATAGACAGACTCTATGATTCTAATTAACTTGTTCACCTAGCATTTTGGGGTTGGGAAATAAGTTGAAAAGATAGATGTAAATGAGCATATTTGAATGATCTGACTAGATTCCACTTTTCTCACCCTCCCATTGCCCTCCACAGCTTTTGTACGTAAATGTGTTCTCCAGAGAAAACCTTCTAGATTTAAATAACCAGTGATTATGTCCTATGAAAGACAACATGAAAATTCATCTGATGAGAATACAATAGAAAAGTATGATACACTTATACATTAAAATTTTGTTTCTCGAGGATATTTAATGACATGGCAACATTTTCATGGTAGGCTATGTGAATAGGGATGATAATCCACATCTAGATATGTATATAATATGTATGCATATCTATCTGCATGTACAGATATGACTATCAAAAATCATAAGAAAAAGCTAGTGTTAATAGTAATTATTTCTGATTTTATGTGTGTGTGTGTGTATATATCTACATACATGTTTCTATATTTTCCTCATAAATGTGTGCTATGGAATTAGTTAGAAAAAGAAATATATTAAGGAAAGAAAGTGCATGCTCAGGTTATGAGTTCCAAGAATCATTTATGCCACATGTTTGGAAACAGTCTTCTCCAAAGACCTCTCTCCCCAGAGAACTGGTCTTTTGGTCACAGTCTTCATTTTCTGTCCCTTTTTGGCACACTTCTACTTTTTCATATTTCCATTTTGTTTCTCAGCAATTCCTAAGTCTGTTTCGCCAGGACAAGACAGACCTTCCATGGGGTTTGGTTAAAACCATGGCAGATGTTTATATAGACTTCTTTTTAAAAATTCACTTTTAATTTGAAATGTGTTTCTGATAGGATTCTGTAAAGGAGACAGAGCACCAGGAAGTGGGGTTATTCTTGGCTCTGCCTCAAGACTGGATAAGACACTGTTACTTGGGCCAAGCATTCTTAAACAGTTCTCTTTATGAGCACCTGCGGCCTTGTTGGCGCATCAGCAGAGTGTCCATCCCCTACTGAGATGTACTACTGTTCCCTTTGAGGGAAGAGATGGTATTACAAGCAGCCAATACTTAAATTGTTTTGGAAGTTAATTAAGCATGTTGTCAATAACGCATATTCTCCCCGAGTAAATGTGTACTTAGTTATTGGATGGTGCTATACAAATCTGTAGGAGAGGCACTGGCGTTCTTCATTCCACTCAAAAATAATGACTGGGTAAGAGATTTATATGCCCATAGAGTGCAACTAATTATAAGCCCCAAATAGCTCTAAAAAGTATGTAATTTGGATAGGCCTTGTACTCAGAATTGCTTCAGATTGCTTCAAAAACACTCACGTACAAAATGGACCCTTGACCAGCTTTGCCAAAACAAGATTTTTCTGGAAGGTTCAGTGGTGCTGGGATACAAAGTACTTAGTTAGGGGGACTGTTGATGATTTTCAATCATTTTGTCCTCACCGGTGTCCAAAGACAATGAGTAAATATTTGAATTGGCAATAATGTAAATAGTACAGCTGACAATGGGGTACAACCCCCTGGAGGGACACAGTAGTAGAGAGACCAGAATAAATAATCTAAATCATTGTCTACAAATGTTTGCTAAAAGAGGGCTCAGTTCTCTATCGGACTCTAGTCTTTACCATGTCCTCTGGTTCCAACAGTGGACTATCATAATAGGCAAACTGTTTCTAGATTTCCAATCCTCTCTCAACCAACTAACCAACAGGTGGAAGTGATGGATTAATAATATACACAGCTGAGTGCCTATGAGGATCGTTCACTACAGCTGTTTGTTCATTCACTTATTCCATCATTCTGAAGCTTACATTTTAGAGGGAAAACAGACAATAAAAGGAAAATTAGATAATTATTATAATGTAAACTAAATGTAAGTCTTCAATAAATGCACAAAACAGCCAATAAAATGCAGGCTTCATGAGGACAGGTGGTTTTGCTTTGTTTTCTTGTACCTCGGTGCCATGAGTGTTGCCTGGCACGTAGCAGAAGCTCCAAAAATATGCATTGAATGAAGAAGAAAAACAAGTAAATAAGTACATAAATTTGGATAAAAGGTTAGAGAGTGATGAGATTAGAATGGAGATAAGAGGTCTTAATTTGGATAGGCTTGCTGGGAGAGAGCCTTTCAGGAATTGCATTTGAGTGGAGATCAGAATGGGAACAAGGAGATAGCCATGTGGGTTCTAAGGGTAGTGTTTCAAATAGAGGCTAAGAAAGCTTCATCTGTTCAAGGGACATTGAGAAGGCCATTGGGGCTACAGTGGATAAAGAGAAAGAGAGAGAGTCAGGAGATGAGGCCAAGGTCATAGGCAGGATCAGATCAAATATCATCTTCTAGGCCAGGCTTAAGAGGTTTGCATTCAATCTAAAAGTAAAGAGGAACCATGAGAAAATTTATAAAAAATATCTGATGTGATCTGATTTTCTTAAAATGATCATTGTGCATGCTGCATGGAAAATGACTTCTTTAACTGTGCAAATGGTTATATCCATTAAATCTCATAAAACTAGGATTCTATGTAACACATTTGAGAAACACTCTTAAGGAAAATACTGTAGGAGAAATGGTTAGGCATAAACTCAGACTACAGCTGCAGTAATTAAAATAAAGCAGATTTGAGAGAAACTAAAAAGATACAAATTGAGGAGATCAGGTCATATGATGTGGGAGGTGAGGAAGTAGGATGGCCCCTTGGCTCTGGCTTGAGTGGAAAGGAGGAACGTTCAACAAGGGATGGATGTAGGAGCAATAAACAAATACTTAACAGATCCTGTATGAGAGTTCATACACTGCTTTGGTGATTATAAGGAGTATATACTGACAAGAAATGCAATCCCTATCCTTAAGGAGTTTGATGAGGAGATGGTAATTAGTAAAGCTAATTAGAGAAGAAACCACAATGTGGCAAAATATAGAATAGATAAATCTCTAATCTAGTATACCACAGAAATATTTGCTTAGGGCCTGAAAGAAACCACATCATGATTCTCTTTCTCTCTTACCACTTAATTAAGCTTTATCTCTCTTTTTTTAATAGAAAAATTTAGAGCATTTTTGTGATAGTTATTCTTGCCAGGTAAAATACAAGACTGAAATGGGAACCAAAGGATTACAGTTTCAGTGTAAGGATGAATGAAAAATAAAATTGTCAGAAGAAGGGGACAGCAAAAAACATCATCCCAGTCTTAGCACTGGCATTGGATAGATGAAAAAGCAACAACAAAACCTCCTCTGAGAATGTCTAACTATAAGCTGGATCTCACATATCTGAATTCGTGTTATCTATGTGTTCAGGAACATCTCAAAACTAAAATTCAATTTAAAGTAGTCCTAAGTAGATAGTATCCTAAGGCAATTAGTAGAAGCAAATGCAAATCCTCTCTAGAGAAATATAATCTTAACTCAGATCGCAAAGTATTCTTGCAGGTAAATTTTCAAGGAAATTGGTCACATTTTAAAAACAAGGAAATCAGCCACTCTGAGAGACATGTGTCAGAAATAACAGACATCACAATCAGACCCACAGAGACCACTAATCTTGAAATGATATGACACAGAATATAAAAATAGCAATTGTTTAATTTTTTAAAAAAGATTTTTTAAAATTTGTTTGAGATAGTGAAAGAGAGAGCACGAGCCATGGGAAGGGGCAGTGGAAGAGGGAGAAGCAGGCTCCCCATTAACAGGGAACCCAACATGGGGCTCAATCCCAGGACCCTGGGATCATGACCTGAGCTGAAGGCAGACACTTAACAGACTGAGCCACCCAGGTGTCACCAAATGTTTAATATTTTTATTTATTTTTAAAAAAGATTTTATTTATTTATTCATGAGAGAGAGAGGCAGAGACACAGGCAGAGGAAGAAGCAGGCTCCATGCAGGGTGCCTGATGTGGGACTCGATCCCAGGTCTCCAGGATCAAGCCCTAGGCTGAAGGTGGCACTAAACCGCTGAGCCACCCGGGCTGCCCTGTTTAATATTTTTAAAGAAAAAAATAACATCTTGAAAATAGAAAAGTAGTCAGTTTGGAAAAGAAGCAAATATAATCTTTATAAGTGGAAGACATAAAAATTCAAAATTAAAACTCGGTGGACATATCAAACTATAGATTAGGCATAGCAGAAGGAGAATGAATGATCTCAAAGATAGATAGAAAAGAGAAAATTCAGAAGGACAAAAAGGTAGAAAACAGGAAAGAGCAGTAAGATACAAGGAGGTTAGGATGAGAAGCTTTAATATATGTCGAAGTTTCAAAAAGAAAGAGTGGTGAAGAGGCAGTATTCAAACAAAAGGAAAAATAAGAATGCCTGAGAGTTTTCCAGAATTGTTAAAAGATACCAACCATTAGTCCCCAAAACTATCCATATGTATATATTAAACACGTATTAATAAGGCAGGTGCTTAACCAACTGAGTTAAGTTGCCCCTATTTGTTTCTTTTGAGTTCTGTAGTTCTTCTGAGAGAATGAGTGTTTTGTTTTGTTTGAACTTCCAATAAACTTAGTACTGCTGCTATAGCTATGATCAGGTTGGGGTGTGGTGAATGGTGAATGGTCTGCATTGTCAGTAAATATATCTTACTCATCTCAGCAGCCCTAGTGCTGTGTGTTATGTCCTCATGTTATGGTTTCTTTCTCAAGTATATTTTCAGTCCTACTATTCACTAGGGCTGAGATAATGACTAATTCCTAGTATATAGGGAGCTCAGGGTGTAGGGGGGAATGCAGCAAGGAGAAAGATATTGCCATGAATGCTTTGTAGTGTTACTAATGGGATTGTGAACAATTGACTAAGAAGAAAATAGGGTGATACCTAAAGCAGGGTGTGTGTTTTGGGGGAGGGGAGTACGGTTATGAAATGGTTCCTGAAGGAAGTGAAGGCTTCGTGAGTTTGAAAAATGAATTTGAAGGACAGAGGGCAAAATTCTTGCCATGTAGAAATACCTGAAGGCAGAGAGCGCTAAATGTATGGAGATGATTCCTCTAGTAAAATGGCTCATGAGACTCCCATTGAAGAAACTACAGAGGGAGGGGCAAGATATTACCAGAATACAGCCTGGTTGCCCTCTCCTTAAAAACACACAGGATTTTAAATAAAAGAATAGAAGAAGTACAAAATAAATTGCCAAGAGTTTAGGGTAGCTAGAGTAATGAGAAAGCAAGAAGAAACAGGGAAAAGAAGACAGAAGAGATAGGAAGCTGGGTCATGAAGAAGCTCCTACGTCATGCTTGGGAGAACAGACTTTGTTCAAAGCCATGGGAAATCATTTTAGATTTGTAGGTCATTGTAACGATCAGGTTTCAATTTTAGAAAGAACATGGTTATTGTGGCATAGAGAATGGATTTCAAGAGTGAAAGAAAAGAAGAACAGAGATCAGTGAGAAGATGATGATTGCATTATCCAGGTAGGATATGTGGGTAGCCTAAAATGAAGTAGTGGAGACGGATCAAAGTGGAGAAAATGAAATATACATGGGAAGTGGAAATGACTTGGTGACTGCTGTGGATTGAGTTACGTCCTCCAAAACAGTAGGTTCAAGTCCCAAACTCTGGTAGCCATGAATATGACCTTATTTGGAAATAGGGTCTTTGTAGGTACAAAGACATTAAGATCAAGTCACACTGGATTGGGGTGAGGGGGTGCTAATTCCAATGATTGCTGTCCATAGAGGAAGGTCAGGTGAAGACAGATGGATAGACACAGAAGGAAGACAGTAATGAGACCATCAAGGCAGAGATTGGAGTGTTGCAGCTGTAAGCCAAGGAATGCCAGGGATTGTTGGCAACCACCAGAAGCTAGAGAGAGGTGAGGAAGGATCCTCCCTTAGAGCCTCCAGAAGCACTCAATCCTTCTGACTCCTTGATTTTGGACTTCTGACCTCTAGAATACTGAGAATGAGGTATCTGTTTATTGTTTTAAGCCACTTTGTTTGAGGTACTTTGTTACAGCACCTTGGGAAATTAATACGGCGATACAATTAGAATTTACAAACAGCATCTTCCCCCATGTTTCTGCTTTGATCCTTGCATATTGGGAAGATAGCTTCTAGTCCTTTCTAATTCACCTACTTCTTTTTAATGGAAAGAGGAATGCTTTATTCTCTATGCTTAGTAAATTTGAAAGAATTTTGTGTGTCTGGCAAGTTTGATGCAGGGCAGGGAGGGTTAGGAAGCTTACTGTTCACAGATCTAATTCACCATGTTAGCTTCAGAAGTACTCAAATTGATACTTTGGTCTTTTTCTATATATGCCACCTCAGCCCCTTCTTCCCCAGTCTTTGCGTTCTCTTGGGTCTCAATCTTGGAAAGAGTTCCTTTTAACAAAGCTCAGAGAATGAGAGAGAGAGAGAGAGGGAGAAATGGAGTATCCTACAATTTTGGCTCAAGCAGCTGAGTGGTTCTGTATTCTGAGCCATATCACTCAGGAGTAGGGGCTTTTGGGGACACAGGTGGGAGATGATGACATGTAGCATATGCTCGCTGAATTGATGGTGGTCCAACTTCCTCATTTTAAGGATGAGTAAGCTGAGCCCCAAGGGACCTCAGTCCCTTGTCCACTATCCTACAGAACAAACACAGATTTGGAAACTTCCATTCCTATGAACTCCAAATGATTTCCCTAACTCCTCCACACTGATTACATATCCTTGCTCAAAAATATTTAATCACCCACTCTAAAAGACCATATTATGCAGCCTTACCATCCTACTCAAGATCATTGACCCCTCCTCTGATTAGCAAAAGCCCACATCGCAACATTGGCTAAAGACTGGCCAGACCATGGGCCTTGGGACACTTAGCTGGGCTTCGTACCAACCATTTACCCAAATCATTCAATTAAGAGCCTTCCACCACCTACAGAAGGGGTCCCCAGGATATTTTATCATTACAGTTTTCATTTCGAGACCTTGCTTGGAATCTCCAATCTATTTAGGATATTCTGCCAAAGTTGAACAGCCTGGAGCAAAACAGAACAATCCTTTTGGATACTGAAATAAGCGTCCGGGGCAGCAGGAGCCAAGCTGGAGAAGGCTAAGGGACTGGGTGTGCAGTCCCACCGAGGTCATATTTTTTATTACTTGTCCATTTAGACAACAAGAGAAGGCTACAGAAAGCCTAACCTTTCATTTCCTGACTCTGCTTAGGTGCATTTCACATTCTCAGCATCCAAGGAAACTCCAACAAAATATATTGTTAGGAAAAAGAAAACCAAGACAACATACATTTGTCTCCCTTGCTGCCTAAACAGAAACAAAACTGCTGAAAAACAATTTATTCTCCAACAGACATATTTTCTGGTCATTACTTTTTGCCCAAATTGCTGGTTTGTGTAAGCAAACTAAGGCTTGTGTAAACAAGTCCGGTTATCTGGGGAAGCAAACAAACAGCCATCTTCTGTGATGTGCTCTTACGAGGGGAGGGGGGGAGAAGGAGCCTCTTACATTTTAAAAAAGATATTTTTAAAGACTCTACCTATTCATCATCAGGAATATTTTAAAGAAGTGATATTTTTTGTGTATCTTCAAGTTGCTATAGCAACTGGATCACTTTTTACTCATTAATCAGGAGGCTCCAACCAGAGAATCTATCCTTCCCCCTAGATTTGGAGCCTTTGCCTATTATCCTACCTCTTTAAAACTTCACAGATTTTGAAAATGGTTGTCTTCAAAAATGTTTCCCTTGATCTGAGAGTTTTGCTGTGTTTGGTGCTTTCTTCACTGCTACACGCTTTCTCTTCTGGGTTATTTGATGGCTTCTCTGGATTCCTAGGTGTGTTTCAATTGTTCCTTTCTCTGTACTTCTGTGCTTTTATTTCTAACAGCTGTGGGAGCTTTTGCTGAGTCTCCGGAGTCAGGTTGGTAGATTGTACAGAACCCTTCTGCTTCCTCTTCCTTACACAGGCCATCGGCCAGAAGAGCTCTTTACAGCTAAAAATTGAGTTTTGTGTCCTTTAATTGTTCTTTCTAAACAACTTCTCCTTCTCAAAAGTCAGTAGTCCCATCTGGATTTTCATTAGTAACTCTTGGACCTGCTGAAACAGTGATGAGTGATGAGCAAAATTTGTAATCATTTTGATGGCCTGAGGGACTCAGTGACCCCCTTTCCCAGGTCCATACGCTCTTCTGAATACTTGGTTTGCATGCCAATTGTTGGGTGACTCCAGACAGCATATAAAATAAGAAAGAAGGACCTGAGCGTGTCTGTAGGCCAGAAGCTGCTAACTAATATGTTTTGTTGGCGAGCACAATGTTGACCCGTACTCTGTTCAAAGAAGTCAAAAGATTTCTCAAGAAAGTTTGGATACTTGAAGTTCTGCCTGTAGCACTTGACTGGCTGAGCTGCAGACAGCTCCTAAGTGGGTATTCCCCAGTGGGTCTGAGTCCCCAGCTGGCCACCTGATCCTGCTACCTGCTTAGTACCACTAGGTATTTGAATTTCAGACCCTTGATTTTGTTCAATTTCTACCTCCTTACCTCCCCTCTTTTTAAAATAGATTTTGAGATCTAGAGTTTTCAGGACTTGACCAAAACCAAAGGAACATTGGTGGTAACTTGAATACTAAATCTAAGTCACTGACCACTAGCCTGGTGTGTTAAGTTCGTGGAAGCTCAAAACCCTGTGTTATAGTTTCTTTTTCTCCTACAGAGTGGAGTACACACTAAGTACTCAGGAAATACGTTTTCAGCTATGACCAAGAGCTGTATAGATCTCCGCAGGTAAATGTCACACCAACTCTTGTCACTCTGAGCATTTTGAAAGATGCTCAGTGTGTTATTTGCAGTAAGAAGGGCACTATTTTTCAGGTACAGAGAAACACATCGCCAGGTGCAGAGTGTGCATACGTGCATATGCATGAGATAGGATGGGCAAGAAGAAAGGAGAGAAACCCTCCGAGCACATTCTCCAAAAAGTGGCAGCTTTTCAAATGCTTTGAATGCAGCAGATTGATCTGAGGGCTAAAAATTAAGAAAAGGATAAAATAATGTTGGAAGCAGTACTATAAGCACAACACTGATCTATCTAGAAGGTAGTGAGACATTAGAAACATTTTTATGTTCTTTGCTCACCAATTAATAAATGGCACATGTCCTGGTCTCCAGCACAAAGGGAGTCTATACACCTACCAACCCTGTGTTAGCACAATGCTATGCCTATGGTGTAAGTGTGTGTGTGTGTGTGTGTGTGTGTGTGTGTGTCTGTGTGTCTGTGTCTGTGTGTGTGTATATACCTACAAGCATGTATGTAGGTTTTGTGAGGGTGGGCAATAAATTACTGAACAAAAAGGTAATACTCTTCAAATTTTGGAGAGCCCCTTCTCCTGGTAGCCATTTGTGAAGAGAACAAAAGTTAATAAACAAATCCTGGTTGTTTGGATGCTGCAGGAACTAAAATGAAAAGTTGGCCATAAAAGAACTCAGGCTGTGGTAATACTTAATCTAAACGATTCATGGGGAAATGAAGCCATTATCATAATAAAAATAAAAGCTTAGCACCTGCCAATGAGACAGGCGACCACTGAGACATTATATCTTGGGGGTGGGGGGTGGGATTGCAGGGCTGGAAACACTGCTCTACGGTAGCGCCTACAATGGCCTTCACACAGGAGCTTTGTGATGACAAAGAAAAGATTCCATGGAAGAGCCGAACACCCAATCCCTGCAAAGCCAAGCTCCTCTTTCTAATGAACCTCATGTGACCACTCGAACAGCATTCCAGGGGCACTTAGGTCTGAAAACAAGGGAGATTTCACAGTATGATTAAGTCTACACAATAACACAAAGTAAAAAGCAAGTTGATGATTATCTGCCAAATTTGGGGAGTGCTCTGTCCCACCATGATATAACTGAGATCGGCTGGGTATCTAGTCTGGTTCTTTGGATAATTGCTGGCTACGTCTTCCCTTCATTTCACATTTTATGGGCCTGATTGTTCCGCGAAACTCTTCTATTTTTCTTCTCCATGGCATAGGAACACCCGAGGACTGCTTTGCAGGGTCCACTTAGAATAAGAGCTCCATTTCGTTCGGCTGACCATTCTGCAGTCAGCTGAGATTCCTCTCTCTGACACTCCAGAGATTCTGTCTCTAGGGCCATTGTTCTTCCTGTCATTTCGCAGCCCTGCGGGGGCCTCCATTCATATTGGCAGGTGATAAGCTATTTTCAAGGCATGGGTAATCATCGTAATTCAGCGTTTTTCCTTATTAGCTCCACTGAATGCAGAAAGTGCACGGAAGCTGCTCATCTGTGCTATTTCTTTTCTCTAGGTTTAGAGCTTTTATGCTCCAGATGGGCTATGTTGTTAGTCCAAAGGGATTCAATGAAAGAGAGTCTCCCAATTTTTCTAATGGTCACAAATTACATGGATGAGAATGCTGTGTTTCTTCACTGTGAGTGAAGCCACCAGCCTTGCAGGAGAGCCACTGTCATTTTCATTCCTGGCTCTTGAGACACTATTGAATGAGACATTATCAAATGCTAGATGCACACATGGGTGCCTAAGTGTGGGAGTGTTCGTTGTTGGCGATGAGGCAATTTTCCCAAGCACCGATACATTTTGGGAATCTCTAGCATTTTCTAAAAATTTTGGCCCTGATGGTAGGGGGACCAGCTTGACCACAGAAAGCTCAAATGCTCGCATACTTCAGTTACATGAACAGAAGGGAACAGGATTCGGTTTCTACAAAAATGTTGCCACAGACATGAGTGTGCTTTACCAACACTATAAAAGGTGGAAGGACTTATTTGTAATAAGAATTAAATAGGCACACATTTAGGAACATTCTGACATACCTGTGATTTACGTAAGCCCCCACGATCCCTTCCCTGGGCCCCTTGTTGTCAATTATGTCTACGTGTGAGTACGTGCAATTACTTTTTACAATGAACCATTTACTTCATCTAACACTTCTGCTGACAGCCTTGCCACCTATTCGGGGAAATATGCTTATTTTGCCTATGACATGAATATTTCTCTGCACTATGCTAGCGGCCCAGTGTCTTGGAACTATCACATCTAAAAGTAGTGGATTATTTGAAAATTGTACTTTCGTTGACCAGGACTTACATTTAATATGCCTACAGGGAAGCTTGAGAACATTTTCTGTCTTAGGCTAATTTTGGAAGCTATGCATTTGAAAACACAGGTGGTCATAATAAGATAGGTTCAGATGGAATGACTAATTAGAAGAAAACATGTAGCTTGAATGGGCATTATGTGTTGACGGTTCCTTCTCTTTACTGGACAGCAAACTCGACTGGTTTCTCTTTTATCACTTTATTTGATGATAACTTCAAACTTACAGAAAAGCTGGAAGAATGAAACAATTTACCCTTTACTCGCATTCACCAATTAACTTTTCATCCCATTTGCTGTATCATTTGCACACTTGCTCTCACTCTGCATTTGTTTTTATTTTTTTATTTTTATTTTTATGAGTCATTCAAAGTCAGATGCATCCATTGTAGCTCTTTACCCCTAAATATTTTAGTGCCTATTTCCTAAGAATAAGAACTTTCTCTTGTGTAATCACAGTGCAGCCATCAACTTCCAGAAATTTAATGTTAATATATACATTTATATAATCTGATGTCTATATTCCATATTTTTTTCAATTGGCCCAATTCTAGGATCACATATTGCATTTAGTCCCCTGGTCTGTTTGATCTTCTCTAATCTGGAACAACTCCTTGGCTCGTCTTTGTCTTTTGCAACACTGACATTTTAAAAAGGCAACATGTCCTTTTTTATAGTATGTTTCTCCTTTGGCATTTGCTTGGTATTTCCCCTTGTTTACATTCAGGTTAAGTGTTCCCAGCCAAACTGCTCATAGGTCACGTGGTGTCCTTTTCAGGTGTCCTATCCCGAAGTATTCCCTAGCTAGCTATTGCTCACTAGTGAGTCTCATTGGCACCATTGGTTTTATCTTTCAGGAAATTTCCTCTCATTTCATTACAGCATAACACTCAGTCCATGAAGCTGGTGACAGATTCCCCAAGACAGTTAAAAGGGAGCTATTCCAGGAGAGACAGGACAAAGAGTTTCAGAATTCAGAGCTCAACGTCAAGGCAGAAAGAGATTTTTTGAGATGGTAAACAATATTAATAATTATGCCATTAATAATGTTTATAAAAGGGGAACCTGGTTGGCTCAATGGTTGAGCATCTGCCTTTGGCTCAGGTCGTGGTCCCAGGGTCTTGGGACTGAGTCTTTCATCAGGATCCCCGTAGGGAGCCTGCTTCTCTCTCTTCCTGTGTCTCTGCCTCTCTCTGTGTCTCTCATGAATAAATAAATAAGATCTTAAAAAAATAATAATGTTCCTAAGAAATATTGGTGTTTGTTGAATCCTTACCATGTGCTATTCACTTTGTTATGTATTTTAAATAGTGTAACAGTTTTCTATTGCTGTTATAACAAATTACCACACCATGAACAGCTTAAAACATTACAGATGTCCTGTGCTACAGTTCTGTGGGTCAGAAGTCCACTGCAGGACTCAGTGGGCTAAAATCAGAGCCGTCACAGGCTGGGTTCCTTTCTGGGGGCTCTAGCAAAAGGATGGTTTCTTCAGTCATTCGAGTTGTTGGCAGAATTCATTTCCTTGTGGTTGTAGGACTGAGAACCATGTCGTGGTTGGCTGTCCACAGAGGGTCATATCTGGCTTTTTGATGCCCCTGCATTCAGCTTAGGGGAGGGAGCCTAAAACTAGAAGTGATGGATTTCTGCTCTCTCATCTCTCTCTCTCTGACTGCCACTGGAAAGCTTCTCTATTTTCAAGGACTCATATGCTTAGCTCTGGCCCATCTCAATAACCCAGGATAATATAGCCCTCTTAAGATATTTAGCCTTAATCACATCTTTGAATTCCTTTTGCTGTTAAGGGAACATATTCATAGGTTCTGGGGTTTATTTAACTTGAGCATTTAAAATGTTATTTAAGATGACAGCCAAGTCTCTTTGGCTAAATTCAGATATAGTAGATGATAGGGGAGAGAGGGCTTCAGAGAATGGAGGCACCAGACCACCAATCCCATCCCATCTCTCTGCTTCCAGACTAGTATGTGAGGTCCAGAGACAAGTTGGAATGATTTGCCTGAAGTGAGTCTGAGACTGGAGACTGGCTCTTCCACCCTCTCCAAGGGCTCTTTCAAACTGTGCACCACAGTGGACCTGGTAGGAGTCTGTTTCTTTATTCATTCAAAAATCATGTATTGAGCATCTAATTTGGGGTAGACAGGATTATAGGTACTGTTATACAAAGGAAACAAAGTTTCTGCCTGCCCAGGAGTTATATTTTAGTGAAGGAAGAATTATAGTAAGTTTTAAAAGTAAATAAAACAATTAAAATATCAGATCATTAAAAATAATAATAATAAAATAAAAATAAAAAATAAAATGTCAGATCATTGTATATGATCTGCCTGAATTAAAATAAGGTGAATGATGTGTATATGTGTATGTGGGGGCTGGGAGGTCAGGGGAGGAGGAGAGAAGGAGGGAGAGAGAATGAGATGCTGCTTCCTTTGGATTGGGTGCTGAGGGGATGGAAGCCTCTTACAGCTGATATTTGAACTGAGATGTAACGATGGGAAAGGACCAGCCCCATTAATTTAATGTCTCGAGAAGAGATTTTAGGTCAAGGAGCAACAACAACTAGTGCAGGGTCTGGGAGCAAGAATAGGCTAGAAGCAATCCAGATCAGGGCCCTCCTGTGTGTCTGGAGAGTGAGGGGGAGAGGTCAGTGATGAGGTCAGGGATGTGGAAGAGATTACATTTGTAAGGCTCTTTTGATTAAAGCACACATCTGTCGGTTGTCAAGCAATATGTACCAGTTCTAGCTTGAGCCATGGAATTCCCAAGTAAAGGATCACTGGCTCCTTGGCAATGCAAAAGCATAATGCCCCATCAGATTTTGTATTTGTTCATTGGACAGGGTTCTGAAGCTTTTTCCCAGTGAGTTGCTAGATTCCCAAGTGACCCATCCCATTGATCCAGATTTGGGCACATAAGAGGACAGTTGGACAATGGCTTTGGGCAACTGTCATTAGCCACACATACCATGGTAAAGTTATGCTGTCACTGACTTCATGGTTCTGATTTGCATTTTAACATTCAAGGGGGGTAAATACCATCCTTAGTCCCAAGGAATAATTGACAGATTTTATGTTTGAAATCTCAGTAGGTCAAACTTCCCATTTGTAAAACTTCTCAGTTGCTCCTTTGCTGAGCACATAAAATGAATTTACTTCTGAACCGAGACCTTGTATGCCAAAATTTTACAGCCTTAAATATAGTATTTTATCACTACTATAAATGGTTCTTGATTCACCTCCCACAGACCCATCAGTGTTAAAGGCAAGAGGCCTTCCTAATTCACTTGTTTCAATTCATGGAAGATTTCTAAGTAGAAGCCAGGTCATGTGGATAATATTTCAAATGTACAGGCTGCATTCTGCTAAACATAATAAATCTGCAATTTTACAATTGGCTTGGACAGCTAGCACGATTGTACTGGGCTTTCCAATAAGCATCTCTTCGAAACAACCTCCTTTTTCTTGTAGGTCTCACCTTCAGACCTCACCCAAAGGCTCAATGTCATCACTGAAATGTTGGGGACATGGTAATAAGGTGACCACAATTTAGGTTGATTTATTTTTCTAGTGGAACATCCGGGTTTCTAGCAATTATTTTAGGGCATAAAGTTCTATCATGATGATAAATCAAGCTGTCAGCTCGTTCTGGTCCAAATTAGAAGTTGGAGAGACTGAGAAACTTTTCTACTCTAATATTCCACCCTTTGCATCCCCAAATTATACATGTTACCCCTCTGGAGGCAATGCTATTCTTGGATTTGCTTGTGCTGGTGATCTGTTTGAATGCAGGGTGGGGTGGGGTGGGGTGGGGGTGCTTCTCAGTCAGAAATTCTGCTCTCCAAGTACCCTAATGGGCATCCCAATCCCTGATGGCCCTGGTGAGATATCTCTGCATTGCCTGCCTGGTTCACACAAAACATTACTCACATGTCTCACCTAGTGGTGGATACTTTATGGATAGTTGGAGCATAGTTTTTATGGAAAAGATTTAGAAAAAAAAAGTTGGCTGCTACAGATGGCCATGGGCACAGCTGGGAGGATAAAAAGCTTGATTGACCCAGTAACATCACCAGTGGGAACATGACTAGTATTTGGAGATGTCAGCCTGGATACCCCCTGCCTTCCAATACTTTGACTCTGGATACTTAGCCAAGGGCTGGTAAATGAGACATTGCCCTGCCCAGACCCTTTCCCTGATCCCTCTGCCTCCTCCAGCATGCTGTGCTGTTTGGTCCCCATTCTGCTGCTCACACCCTGGATTGGCCCATGGTGCTGGAAGCCGTGCTGAAGGCTGTCGGTAGGGCTGCAGCCAAGGTTTGTCTGGTGGGAGTTGCAGGGAGACTTCATGGAAAGGATGAGTCTGGACTCATACCAAATTACACTCCCGTTGACTTTTGGAAGGCTGGAATTTCAGACTCTAGAGGTGCAGAGGCAATTTACTGACATTCACTGTTGGCCTAACTCTTAGTTGGAGACTTGCCTTTTGAGCAGCTGGGTATCAATATGCAGATGCTCCTCACCCACACTCAGCTTCTCTCTATTCTGGTGTCTGCTCTGTGGCTTACATCAATTTTTTTTTTTCTCTTCAACCAGTGGAGCTTGAAGCTCTTCCTACCATCTGGTAAAGGATTTGAAGTGGCTATGTGGCAGTGGCATAGGGGGATGGGACATTGGGTGAAATGAAGCCCCCTAACAACAGGCTCAGACGCTACATGTTTGCTGGATGCCTACCCAGCGTTAAGCGCTATACTAAGTGCTTATGATACAGTGGCACACAAGTTAGATGAGTGGCCTCAGATATACCAACAGGCCTCTTGATAATGGCAGATATGATAGGAAAGAAAATGGGTGGAAATGGAGAGAGAGAGCAAATAAAATTTTATTTTGGTAATAACAGAGCCTCTTGGTTTCTGTCTTTTAAAGAACTTGAATTATGAGTCTCTTTTAGTTTTCATTATAATCTCTAGAGCCATATTAGAAGGTAGAAGGAAAGCAACTTACAGATGGTTTCTTTCATAAAACAGAATGGAATTAAGAAACCAAAGAGTATACGACTTGCCCAAAGATTTTCACTGTGGTAGGGGAAGGATGGAGGTAAATAGACACTAAGATTTCAGACTCCATTTTTTACAATTCCACAAAATCAAGTTGGACCTAATCTTCCAAAGTTCTAGTCATTATTGTTGGTCTCACTTTTACTTTTGTTTTGAACTTGATAGACACAGGCTGAGATCTTGGTTGCTGAGGGATTTTAGAAAAATAAAAAAATATTTAACCAAAAGAAAGTAATTTGACAACGTTTTTCCAACTTTTTGCTCTTAAGCATGTGAAAGAGATGCTCTCATTGGTTTCTAGATACTTCTGTAAAGGTGAAGTCCATTCCATCAGCCCAACTGCCCCTGCCCCCAGTCACTGGAAGTTTAATGTGCACAAACCCCACATTGCTCTCAGGAATGGCAGACGGTCTTCTGAACCCCTCTGCCCTATATATTGTGCTCGGCCACACTCTATGCTTTTGTTTCACTAGGTTTGTTTTGGAAGTACTTGGCTCAGTTCTCTTTGTACAAGCATACGTGATCCAGACAGCCTTGGCTTGCAGCTCAACTTTGCAGGTCAGTTACACAACAAGTAGGAGGAATTTTGATTATACCCGGCTCTGGGGGAAAACAATGTAATAACACCAGGAGCCAAGATGGTGAGCTCATTGCTCTAGAATTGAACTCAGAATACCTCGCCACTATTTTCTTCTCCCCTGTAGCCATAAGAATGTGAACTTGAACATAGGACAGGGAGCAAAGGGAAACTTCACAGGGCGCAGCTATAGAGCATAGGAGAGTAACAAAGAATGAAACAAATATGGCAGGTTGACCTTTCCATGACTGTCGTTTATATTCTTTAGAAAAATGGTGTATAAGTACAGTCTACTCTGGAAAAAAAGAGCAAATATTTGGATGTTCTGTGGGTTTCGAGCCATACAGTCCTAGGTTTGAATTTGGCTCTAAACCTGGCTAGCTCTGTGACCTTGGGCAAATTACAAAAACTCCCTGGGTCTTGGTGCTCTCATCTATAAAATGGAGGTAAGGATTTCGAACAGAGAGGATCATATGGAGGATTAAATAAATATCATGCTTGCAAAGTGCCTACGTAGCTGAGCACCTAACATGAAGTTGACAATAAGTTATAATTATTATAATAAATCTACCTCTGCTTCAGCTTCCATTCTCAACAAAGCATTCTAAACATGTTGAAATTATGTGTTTCTATGCCCATCTTAATCAGCGGTTTGTGTATACCCATCTTAATCAACTCTGATTGCATATTAGAATCACTTGGGGAGTTTTCAAAAAACACTGATGCCTGAGACTTACCCCAGACCGATGTAATCAGAAACATTGGGAGTGGGTTCCAGCATTGCATTTTACCTCTCCCTCAGGGAATTTGAATGTGCATCTAGGGCTGAGAACCACTGGCCTTCTCCATTTACATGTGAGCCCTTTGAGAGTAGAGAACATGCTTTACTCTCTTTCATATCCCCATCTTAGCCTGATGTAGATGCTTAGCAAATATTTCTTGAACCAAAATTTTAAAAATGAAAGAAAGTTGTCCAAATTCCCAAGACTGGGCTCATATGGACACATTCCTTGGGCAGGAGATAAAGGCAAGGGTACTAGCATATTGTTATTCTCACAACAGGGATTTGAAAGAGTGGGGTAAAGAAAGGTCAAGGTTCTTTCAGCTGACAGTTCACCACCCACTGACCACATGTCATTTATCACTGGTCCTTTTTTTTTTATTCTTCAGTCGCCAAGGGATCAGAGAAGTGAGAGCAGAATACTTTGGGAGACTCCATCAGTTAAAAAAGAAATAGCAACTTCTTCAGAAGAATTCCTCTGATAGAAGGAAAAAGTGAGACACTGACAAGGGAGGATAATAGGCAAGGTCAGAGGGGCATAAGACAGCAATCAGTAAAACACAGCGGGCACATGTTTGAGACAATTTCACGCACAAACATATGACGTGAGACCTCGGCATACACCAGTAACAGTCCCAGTCATCACCATGGTGAGAATGGCATAAGACATTCGTGGTATTAGTTCCTCTCTTTTACAGGCATGTAGGAAGATTGCATTTCCCCATCCTGTGAGCTCAGTCATGGCCACATGACTCACTTTGGCCAAAATAAATGTGAGCAGTTGTTACAAGTGTCACATCTTGGGGAAAGCTTTAAGAGCCAATGTACTTTCCTTTGCCATGACAAGGTAATAAGTACTCCATCAACTTGAGCACTGGGTCGAGGACCATGAAGAGCAGAGCTCCTAACTGACCCACAATGGGGACATAGCACAAGTGAACAAACACCTCTGTTGTTTTCAGGATCCTGAGATTTGAGGGTCATCTGGTATCAGGGCACAACCCTGCCGATCCTAGTGTGTACATGTGACAAAGAGCTTCTAAGTCAACACAGTAAACAAAGTTATGCACAAGTTGCTTAGGGCTGACCATCTAATCATTCTGTTACTACCTACACTCATAAAATGGATCGAGTTTCAACACTTCCCTAATCCTCAGTTTCTCCATCTGAAAACATCATTAGATTGCAGATGTGAAGACATATCATCTAACATTAAGTGTTTAGCAGTGTGCTGGTGAATGATGATGCTTGATAAATACTAGGTTATTCGGTCCTATTATTTGTGGAATAAACTGAACAAGTGATGGGATGGCAGAAAGCACAAAAGCATGTAATAAATATTTGCTAAGTCAATTTATGAAGAAAGCCAGGATGAGTAAGTGACCATGACACTGCAGAATTTCTACAAATTCTTCCAACTTTTGGTCCCCCCTTTTTAAGTTTTTCTTTTTTAATATTTTATTTATTCATTTGAGAGAGAGTGGGGTAGAGCAGAGGGGATGCTGGTGAGGCATGCAGATTCCCTCTGAGCTAGGAGACTGATAGGGGGCTCAATCTCATGATCCTTAGATCATGACCTGGCTCAAAACCAAGAGTTGAGCGCTCAACTGAGTGAGCCACACAGGTGCCCCTAAGGTTTTCTTTTTTCAAAACCCTCATCTTTGAAATGAGCTTTCATTTAGAAAATGAAGGGGGAGGGAGGCTCTAATGAAAAAGACAAGCAGTTTATGTTGTTTTAAGAAATCACTCTCTGGAATCCCTGGGTGGCTCAGCGGTTTAGTGCCTGCCTTTGGCCTGGGGCGCGATCCTGGAGACTCAGGATCGAATCCCACATCGGGCTCCCGGTGCGTGGAACCTGCTTCTTCCTGTGCCTGTGTCTCTGCCTCTCTCTCTCTCTCTCTCTATTTATTTATTTATTTTATTTAAAATTTATTTATTTATTTATTTATTTATTTATTTAAAATTTATTTATTTATTTTAAAGATTTTATTTATTTATTCATGAGAGACAGAGAGAGAGAGAGAGAGAGAGGCAGAGACACAGGCAGAGGGAGAAGCAGGCTCCATGCAGGGATCCTGATGTGGGACTTGATCCTGGGACTCCAGGATCATGCCCTGGGCTGAAGGCAGGCACTAAACTGCTGAGCCACCCAGGGATCCCCACATTTGGCCATTTGAAGAAGAGAGATCCTGAACTGTCCATGTAGTTCATGTATAACCACCCAGGTCACACACTAAGGTTGCCTGGCTAGAGAGTGATGCCTTTGGTTTGGAAGGTACCCAAACTGTTTGATACTGGTTCCCCCTCCCCAAAAGTTTTTGGAAAAGTTCCAGTGGAAGATCTGCGTAGTGAAATAAATAGAGATCTGTGATCACGATATCTGATTTGAAAAACTCTGTATGTTTGCCCCACTGGACAACTAAAATGTGAACTTGTCTCAGATGTTCATTTCTTCTATGAACGAGGTCTCACTCCTTCATACAACGATAGAGTAGCAAGCATCAATGAGATTGGTTCTCTAATTCCTGGACCTGAAACTTGAATTTAATATGATACAGAGCGGGGAGAGTTCACCTCATATTCATGTGGAGGAGAGAGGGTTATTTCCTGCCAATCATACCCCTATAAGGGCAGTGGGGGAATCCAGAGCTAATTGAGAGCATGTCTGCCTACTTTCTGTTATGGATTCCCCTGTCTGCTCTGCCTAGTGTCAGAACATTCCAGATGTATGTCCTTAAGGCTGACAGCTTCAGGTGAACCATGACCCCAAATCAATTTGCATGGCTATTATCAACAGTTTCACTGTTTGCCTGGTAAATTCAGTCATGTCATTGGATATAAAGCTGTAGCCCAATGAAGTACAATGGTTATTGTGTGTAGACCTGAGGAAGGGGGCAGGAAGTAAAATTTTCTTTTATCTTTTTATGATTCTATAAAGCATAATGCTCTTTTCTCTAGAATTAGAAGGGAAGAACATTCAGTGGTATAATAGAGTAGTTGTCAAACACATAGGTTTTGGTCTTGGGCTTTGCAGAATCAATTCCTGCTTTTAGTAGTTAGCAGCCCCGTGACTTTATGCAAGTTGCTTGACTGTTCTAAGCTTAATTTCTTCATCTGCAAGATGTGAACAACAATGACATATACTCCTTAGAGTTAAATGAGGTAATATACTTAAGGAACTCAGTATAGCACCTGGAACATTAGTAGAGTGTGCAGTAAGTGCTAAAACAATTAGGTTATTATTACGTTAAGCCATGTAGGGACAAGAAAGAGGAGGATTAATAGTTTACTGTAACATTATACTTTTTAAGTCAGATTTCTTGAAATATTTTCGCAGTGTAATATTTGTCCTTTTTAGGTGTATAGCTCTATGAATTTTGACAAATGTATAGCCATATAATCACTCCTAGCAGTCAAGATAGAGGACACTTCCAAAACCCCAAATAATTCTCATGCCCTTTATTATGATGACATAATTATTATTAACTGAAGTCCATAATGTACTCAGATTTCCTTAGCTTTTAGCTCGTGTCTTTTTCTATCCCAGGATCCTCTCCAGGATACCACATTGCATTTAATTGTCATATCTCTGTAGGCTTTGCTTGTCTGTGACAGTTTCTCAGACCTGATCTGTTTGATGATCTTGACAGATTTGAGGAGTGCTAATCAGGTATTTGACAAAGTATTCTCTATTGTGATTTGTCATGTTTTTCTCCTGATCAGACTGGGGTTATGGGTTTTGGGGTAGAAGACCACAGGAGTGAAGTGCCATTCTCATGACATCATATCATCATATCAAGGGTATGTGTTATTTTTTTAAAAAAGATTTTATCTATCTATTTGAGAAAGAAAGAGAGATATTGAGAGAGAGAAAAAGAGAGAGCACATGAGCAGGGGGAAGAGCAAAGGGAGAGGGACAAGCAGACTCCATACTGAGCATGGAGCCTGATGCAGGTCTTGAGTCCATAACCCTGAGATCATGACCTGAGCCGAAATCAAGAGTCAGATGCTCAACTGACTGAACCACCCAGATACCCTGGGTATGTGCTATTAGAATAACACTCTTGGTGTTGACCTGATCACCTGGTTGAGGTAGTGCTTGTCAGATATTTCCTATAAAGTTCTTTCCTCCCTCCCTTTCAAAGTGTGCTCTTGGAGGTCACTACGTGAAATCTACACTTAAGGGGTGAGGGTTATGCCCCACTTCCTGGAGGGAGGAGTGCTAAATAAGTTACTTGGAATTCTTCCGCACTGAAGATTTGTCTCTCTTCTCCATTTACTATTTATTCAACCATTGACTTATTTATATAAATATAAACTTAAGAAATTTTATTTTATTGTTGGGTTATAAGCTAATACTATTTTATTTATATTATTGCTCAAATTGTTCCTGCCTTGGCTATTGGGAACACTTCTAGTTCTTTTCCATGTCCCTTTGATATACCCTCTGCACCGTGGTGTTTTTCTTTCTTGGAGCATTTCCTTACTTTCTGTCACTCCAAGATGCTGTAGGCTCATCTGTATTTCCTGCCCAGTCCCAGAATCATCAGTTCTCCATGAGCCTTGGTGTCTTTTTTGGAGAATGGGGTTAGGAAATCAAGATCTGGACCTGTGGTATACTTATTGCTATTTGGATGTCTTTGCCTCTGTATCCTCTCAGCTGAGAGCATGAAGTACTTTTATTCCTCCAGCTTAAAACAATTTTTAAGCTACAGAATGGCTGAAATAGAGCAATGAACAACTTTGTATGCTTCAGCTAGATCTTTTTTTCCCCTGAACCCTATTTGAAAATAAGTTGTAGGCATCATGACATTTCATCCCTAAATACCTTTTCATCCATCTCCTAAACAAAGGAACAGCTGCTATTTAATACAACACAATTGCCACAGCTGCAGAAATATTAATTCAATATTATTCATTTATATTCAAATATTCTTAATTGTCCCCCAAATATTTTTTAAAACTTAAAAATCTCCAACAAATATTTACACTTGTTTTTAGTTGTTTTAGCTCTTTATTCTCTTGATTGACTCCCTTTTTTGTTTTTGTTTTGTTTTGTTTTAGGAGTGTGGGTCAGTTGTCTTATAGATATCTCACATTCTGGATTTATCTTGTAGTGCTCCTCAGGCTAAATACGAGTTTCTCAACCTCAGCATTGACATTTTAGACCAGATGATTTTTTGTTGTTGAGGCCATCCTGTGTATTATAGAATGTTTAAAAGCATCCTTGACCTTTGCGCACTAGATGCAAGTAACAACGCCCTAGGCGTGACAACCAAAAATGTCTCAAAACACTGACAAATGTCCCTGGGGTCATAGTCATCTCTAGTTGGGAATCCTTGGTTTAGACAAGGATAATAGGATACTAGATAATGTTGTGTAATGTTGTCAAGGATACTAGGTAATTTTGTGTACTTGTTAATGTATCACATCAGGAAACACATGGTATCAAGTTGGATGGAATTTATGATATGAAGTGTAATAAGTTAGTAACCAGCAAATCCCCCCCCCCCCATTGTCATTAACTGAAGTACTCTGAGGCTCCACGATTATTCTGTTCCCAGTTTTTCACCCACTGATGACTTTCTTTTGAGTCAATACACTAGGGGATATAAAATGATAATCTACTTCTTTCTTTGCATACATGCCAGCTAACACTGTTGTAAAATGCCGTCCCCTTTATTTTCCCTCCTTTTTCCTTTCTCTCGTCTTTAAACATCATTATTGATGCATGGATTATTGTTATTAATTGAATTGTGATTCTTTATCATCCATATGTTTTGACAATCAAATTATCCCAAAGTGGCCAGTGGGAACCATTCACACTAATTAGTATGTCATTTCCTATGAATATAGAAACCCTTACAATGATTCCAATGAAAACTCTGTACAAAGATATATCTAGAGTAGCTTTCTTCCCGTCTCCTTCACCTCTTTGTGTACAGGTAACCATTTTCATTAGTTTTCTGGTTTATTAAAAAATAAACAAAAAATGTATATAAGCTCACAAGTATATCCAAAAGGTAGTATACTGTGTATGGTGGTTTTTTTTTTTTTTCCTCCTTGCCTTCTACATAGCAGTACTTTGTGAAATCACTAACAATTCGTATAGATCTTTTTTCTTTTCATGGCCACACAGTACTCCTCAGTGTATGTGTACCTTATTTTATTCAACCAGTCTTCCATGAGTGAGCACTTAGCATGTTTCCAGTGATTAACTACCACAGATAATGCTACAAAGAGTAATACTGTGAATGTGCGGATGTGTATCTTCAGGGTAAATTCCTAGAAGAGATGCCATAGGGTAAGGATAAATGCATATGTAATTGTGTTATATACTGCCAAAATCTCCTTCAACAGTAGTTGTAAGATTCTATCTTTCTTCCAGTAATAAATAAGAGTGTTTGTTTCCCTACAGCATTGCCTATGCCGTGCATTGTAAGCTTATAAATTTTTGCCAACCTGACAGGTGAGAAATGGTATGTCATGGTGGTTTTAATTTGCATTACCCACAAAATGAACAAGGTTAAGCATTTTTTCTTATGCTCAAGAGCCATTTGTTGCATCTAGCTCTTAAAACCTAGCTCTTTCTTCATAATTTCCTGGCTGTTACCTTAGATCAGGCTCCTGTTACTTCATACCCAGATTTCTGATAATTGGCTGATTTCTCTGCCTACTGCCATTCTTCCTTTCAATTATCCTGGCTGTAGTTAACACAGTTGCTAAGTTAATCTTCTTAAAACACATCTTCAAAACATTCTCTGTCTTTTAAAAGAACTTTTAATTATTCCCTTTTAGCCACAGTATACTTTAAAACTTACTCAACCAGAATTCAAGATACGGTTTTCCACCTGTTCTCTAAACTTCTTTGTTTTTTCTCTTATATTTACTTCATAGTACTTCCCTCTTATCTGTAGGGTATATGTTCCAAGACTCCTATGGCTGCCTGAAACCATGGATAAAACCAAGCACTATATATATATACTATGTTCTTTCCTATATGTGCATAACTGTGATAAAGTTTAATTTATAAATTAGGCACAGGAAGAGATTAACAACACTAATAATAAAATAGAATAACTATAATAACATATACATATAACATATAATAAGTTATGTGAGTGTGGTTTTCCTCTCTCAAAAATGTTTATTATACTGTACTCACCCTTCTTGTGATGATAAAATACCACGTGATGAGATGAAGTGAGGTGAATGACAAAGGCATTGTGACATGGTCTTAGACTACTACTGACCTCTGACAATACATCAAAAGGTGGATCCCCTGCTATTGGACCTCAGTTGACTGTGAAAAACTGAAACCACAGAAAGTGAATCTGTGGATAGGGCGGTGGTGGGAGGAGGGATATACTGTATTTCTTCTGCAAAACAGGTACACTGAGTGTCCTACAATCCATGGGAAAAATTCTTCCTTCTGGACCTTTTTTCCCTCTGTTTTCTGATTTGAAAGCCACTCCGTAACGTAGCTCTGCCTTCTTATCTGTTTAAAGTCCATGCAAATTCCAACTCCCATCCTCTTGGAAACTTTCATTGACCATTTCAGTGCCCAGAGGTTCCCTCCTTTTCTAAATTCTATTGTTACAGATGTTGGTCTCCTTATTTAGCACTTAATTTATTTGAGCTTTATCTTGTAAAAAATGTTTATTATTAAGTACAGTTGATATACAATATTCAGGAGCACGACACAGTGATTTTAAAATCTATACATTACATGATGCTCACAATGACATAAGGGTAGTCACCATCTGTCACTATACAATGTTATTACAATATTATTAGCTGTATTCCCTAGCTGTACTTTCTATCTCTGTGATTATTTATTGTATAACTGGAAGTTTTTACCTCTTAATCCCCTTTACCTGTTTTGCTCACTCCCTACCCTCCTTCTCTCTTCCAACCACTGATCTGTTCCCTGTATTTATGAATCTGTTTTTATTTGTTTGTTTTGTTTTTTAGATTCCACATGTAAGTAAAATCATTATGATATTTGTCTGTCTCAGACTTTTTTCACTTAGCATGATATCCTGTAGGTCCATGTATAGGTCCTATAGGTCCATGATGACAAATGGCAAGAGCTCATGTTTTTTTATGGCTGAATAATATCCCATCGTGCATGTGAGCACGTGAGCATGTTTGTATACACCACACCTTCTTTATCTATTTATCTACTGATGGACATGGGTTGCTTCCATATTTTGGCTATAGCAAGTAATGCTGCAATAAACATATGGGTGCATATGTCTTTATAAATCAGTGTTCTCATCTTCTTTGCATAAATAATAATGAAATTACTGGATCATATGGTAGTTCTATTTTTAATTTTTTGAGGAAATTCCATACTGTTTTCTACCATGGCCATAATAATTTACACTCTTACAAAAGTGCCCAAGGGTTCCTTTTTCTCCACATCCTCACCAACATTTGTTAATTCTTGTCTTTTTGATTATAGCCATTCTGACAGGCATAGGTAATATCTCATTAATTTTAATTTGCTTATCTTTAGTAATTAGTCATGTCGAGCTTATTTTCATGCGTCTGTTTGCCATCTATATGTCTTCTTTAGAAAAATATCTATTCATGTGCACTGCTCATTTTCTAACCAGATTGTTTTGGGATTTTTTTGGTGTTGAGTTGTATAAGTCCTTTATATATTTTGGATTTTAACACTTTATTGGATGTGTGTGATTTGCAAATATCTTCTCCCATTCAGCAGGTTGCCTTTTCATTTTATTGATGGTTTCCTTTGCTGTGCAAAATCTTTTCATTTTGGTGTACTGCCAATAATTTATTTTTGCTTTTGTTCCCCTTGTCTCAGGAGGTATATCCATAAATATTTTGCTAAGACTAGTGTCAAAGAGACTACTGCCTATACTTTCTTTTAGGAGTTTTGTGGATTCGGGTCTTTAACCGATTTTGAGGGTTTTTTTTAAGATTTTATTTATTTATTCATGAGAGACACAGAGAGAGGTAGAGACACAGGCAGAGGGAGAAGCAGGCTCCCTCCCTCCCTGATGTGGGACTGGATCCTGGGACTCTGGGATCAGATTTTGAGCTGAAGGTAGATGCTCCACTACTGGTGTCCTGAGTTTACTTTTATGTATGGTGTTAAGAAAGTGGTCTACTTTCATTCTGTTGCATGTAGATGTCCAGTTTTTCCTACCACCATTTGTTGAAGAGACCTCCCCATTGTGTATTTTTGCCTCCTTTGTCATAGATTAATTGTCCATATAGGTGTCAATTTATTTCTGGGCTCTCTATTCTGTTCTGTTAATCTCTGTGTCTGTTTTTATGCCAGTACCATACTGTTTTGACTATCATAGCTTTGTGGCATATCTTGAAATCAGGGAGCATGATACCTCTAGCTTTCTTTTTTTTTTTTTCATGATTACTTTGGCTATTTGTGTTCTTTGTGGTTCCATACAAACTTTAAGATTACTTGTTTTAGTTTTGTTAAAAATACTATTTGGTATTTTGATAGGGATTGCACTGAATCTATAGATTATTTTACATAGTATGGATATTTTAACAGTGTTAACTTTTCCAGTTCATGAGCATGGAATATCTTCCATTTACTTATGTCCTCTTCACTTTCTTTCATCACTGTCTTATAGTTTTCAGAGTATAGGTCTTTCACCTATTTGGTTAAATTTATTCCTAGGTATTTTATCTTTTGATGCAGTTATAAATTGGATTGTTTTCTTAATTTATCTATCTGGCTACTTTGTTATTAGTGTATAAAAATACAACAGATTTCTGTATATTGATTTTATATATCCTGCAACTTACACTGCATTCATTTATTCTCTCAGGTTTTATTTGGTGGAGTCTTTAGAGTTTTGTATATATAGTGTTATGTTATCTGCAAAAAGTGACAGTTCTACTTCTTCATGATTTGGATACGTTCTATTTCTTTTTCTTGTCTTATCATTGAGGCTAGGATTTCTAGTAGTAGAGATGGTTTCCAATGTGTTGATGCTCACTGTTTCATTCCCAGTGCCCTGAATCTATAGATTAGGAATGGACATTCTTGTCTTGTTCCTTATCTTAGAGGAAAAGTTTTCAGTTTTCACCATTGAGTATGATATTAACTGCAGGTTTTTCATATATAACCTTTATTATGTTGGGATATGTTCCCTCTTAACCTATCCTGTTGAGAGTTTTTATCACGAATGGATATTGAATTTTGTCTCATGATTTTTCTGCATCTATTGAGATGATCATGTTTTTCAATCTTTCACTTTGTTAATGTTACTATCACGTTCATTGATTTATGAATATTGAGCTATTCTTGCAACCTCAGAATAAATCCTACTTGATCCTTTGAAAATATTATTGAGTTCAGTTTGCTACAACTTTGTTGAGGATTTTTGTAGCTATACTCATCAAGGAGAATGGGCTTTAGTTTTCTTTTTTTGTTTTTCTGTAGTATCTTGTCTGATTTGGGTATCAGGGTAATACTTATCTCATAGAGTGAATTTGGGAGATTTCCTTCCTCTTCTATTTTTGGTCCAGTTTGATCCTTATGGCCTTTTTTCTTTTATTGTAAGTACTTAAAGTTTTTCAATTTGTGTATATTTTCTCCCAAGAGTAGGGACTTAAGCCATTTAAATGAGCAAAAATTAATGGAATTTTATCACCTACTTTTAAGCAAGATAAAGGCACATTGACATTTATTTTATTGACAAGGTAAGGAAGTAAGCACATCTTAGTAATTTGATTAAAATCAATTATTAAGTCAGTGGAGTTGTAAGTATAGGCCCTAAGTCTTTGGCTATAATCAGGTGTCATACCTATTATTACACTCCCTAAATTAAAACCAAAAAGGACACCTCAACACATTAAGTAAAAGTGAGTCCATTTACTTATTCTCTCAATTAATGAAGAGAGATAATTTCAAAAACTTTGATTTATCTTAGTTAAAATTTCCATTCAAGATACTAGCTAGAATGAAAAAGAATGTTGCATCCAATCATCTTGGAACAAGATGGCAATATATAAAATGCTATCTGTTTGTTTTCAGCCTAATAAAGAAAAGAAATCCAAGGGAGAACAAATTGGTGGTCGCCAGAGGCAGAGGGTGAAGGATGTCAAAAGATACAAACTTCTACTTATAAAAGAAATAAATCCTGAGGATATAATGTGCAGCGTGATGACTATAGTTAATAATACTGCACTGTATATTTGAAGTTGCTAAGACAGTTGATTGTAAAAGTTCTCATCACAAGAAAAAAATCTGTAACTCTAAGGTGACAGCTATTAACTAGACTTCTTGTGGTGATCACTCTACAATGTATATAAACTTTGAATCATTATTTGTACACCTGAAACTAATTTTCTATGTCAATTATCTCTCAATAAAAAAGAGAAATATAACCCCATAATAATAAAAACATCTTTATTTTATCCTAGAATAGCAAATTCAATATTTTCCTCAAAATACAACAGCCACTTTTTAATTTTGTTTCCTTTTATCTCCTCTTTCTGGTAAAGTTTTCCTTGGAATAATAAATAACCCCACCGAGGACCTAGACAAGATCAATCTGGAATTTGAGTTCTTTTTTATTGGGTGTAAAAAATCTTAATCTATAGTTGCACTAAATATCTAGAAAGCAATAAAAAACCTCAGAAAAAATGTCACTATTTCCAACAACTAATCATTACATGGTGTAGAAAAAAATGTGTCAAAGCAACTGATTTCACTTTTCTGTAACTCTTCTAGAGGTTATCTAGCTCAGGTTTAAAGATGAATCTACATTATTAAAATGGAAGAAAATGGATCTCTTTCTTTCTAAAGGATGATGTCCCTTCTCATAAGAAGAACCTTAGGAAAATCTATGGTAAATTATTTATATCTTTTAACATCTATGTTTGTATCTTATTAAAAATATGAAATCCAATAAACCGTGTCCCTTTCAAATCTCCCTTCTAGTTCTAATATTTTATGAATAATTATTTATTTCTGCATCACATGATTTATTTACTCTTCTTGGCCCATAAAAGTTTGAATAGAGAAAACATCATATCTAGATCCCTGGGTATCTTGAGCCGTGCATCTCCATTTTAAGTTTCAGCAACTCTCAAATTCAATTCAATGAACATTATACATCATACATCTATTGTACATTTATTATATCTTAGGCCTGCTGCTAGTTCTTTTGACAGCACAGTGCATAAGTCATAGAGTTTATTCTAAGTAGTTTAGTGTCCAGGCAGAACGATAGGTATGCACCAAATATTACACAGATCAGCTGTAAAAAGTTTTATCATTGGCCTACAAACAAGGGGAAGCAAGAAAAGAGACTTAACTCAATTGCAAATATCAACAAAGACTCCAAAGATAAGGTGATAATTGAATTCAGCCACGGCAATATAAAAATACACAAGGTCCAACATATAGAGACTTTATAAATTAAAATAAAATTTCTAATTTAAAAGGAGAAACTGGCAACATTTAGAATATTCCAGTCCTTTTCCTGTGATCTCACTGAACATTGTACCTCTCTCCATTCTGGCAAGTTGCCTTGTAAAAGATTTAGTTCCAGATGTGTCACTTGTTAACAGCCAGAGAGGCGCTGATAGTAGGATCACAACCACATCAACTTTATATTCCCAGTGTCCCAGTGAGCATCAACACACTGTAAACCATTTAAATTTCTTCAAAGAGTGAGTGAACTAAATATTTCAATAGCTCTTTGCAGAGTGAATCAAACTTTCTAGTTTACCTCTTTTTATAGGTTGATTCTTTGGGATTTTGAGTCCCCAGATGGCCTATATCTGATATGGATTTTATTTTCCAGTGGCTACACTTGGTCTCATCTGTAGCCAGATCAGCTAAGGGAAGGGTGGGCACAATGTAGATCCCTAGTGATCATGCTTGTCACTGTTTGCAAGTTTTATGATTTTACAGACAGGCAGGTGTACACACACACATACACAGACATAATCACACCCTTCTCTGTGATACACAAAGGTGCTAGCATGGTCACATAACATATAATAAGAGCCAAGGTGCAAAAGGAGACCACAAAAACAGCTGGAATATGAAATCTGATGGGCAAATATAGTTTGAAATAGGCAAAATGTGAAATCAAGATAGTCAAGACATTTATCCTTGCTCCATGAAAGAAATACCACCTCCTATAACTTTACAAAATACATTAGAATTTGCTTATCTTTCTAATTTTAGTACTTTTATTGCTTATGTTTTGGTCTATTTTTGCTTCCCAGAAAATTCACATTTTACCCTTAAATCACTTACTCTAAATGTTAACACTTAACTCTAAATGTCACACTTCTTGAGTGTGATTTCTTTATTATATTTTATTTTCCAGTAACATATGCCCCATTTCATAGTGGAAGATAATGGGAGAATGCTATTCAAGTTCCTAAAACCTCTGTTTTGTAGTTACAGATACTATAGAAAATATATTATTTCCAGGTAGGGCAGAGAGAACCCATTACAGCCATCAGATAAATTATAATTCATGTATAACATTTAAGAATTCAAGGAAATTCATTAGGTAAAGCCAATAAAAAGTCTACTTAATCCTGGCATAGCCTGACCTCTTGCAACCTCATGAGTGTTTGATGAAGCCTTGCCTTCACCAGGCAGCTTATTAGAAATGTAATTCTCAGGCCCTACCTAGATCTGTGAATTTGCATTTTGCAAATCTCCCATGGGATTTGTGTGCACATTAAAGTTTTAGAAGGAGGAGTTGACCAATAATAGAGAAACTCCATAAATAGAAATAACTCCATCAATCTTTAATTTACATTGGGTTTCCTTTCAAAGATCTACAGATCCAAATGCTAATTATTTTAAATATCTTGACTAAATTTGCATTAAGATACATTCTTGGAATCTGGTGGCCTCTCTATATTTCATTTTACATCCAATCCAGTGGTTCTGTATGATACAGACTGTCCCTTTCCTCCTATCCACAGAAAAGCAGGTATACATGGGGAGAAAGAGATCAGTGATTTGAATTAGAGAATTATGTGGAAGACTGACAAAGACAGTTTTTTTTTTTTTTTTTTTTTTATGGTGGGGATCTCAACTCACTGTCAGCACATTGCTTTCTTCTCAAGGGTTGTCTTAGGCTTCAACCAGTGGAGCCATTTCTGCAAAGGAAAACTCCCAAAGTTGGGGGTTTCTGAATCACATGCCAAATGAGTTAGATTAACTAGGAATTTCTTTGCCTTTGAGCTTCTTTCTTCTACCACTGTCTCCTACCATCATCTCCATATTTGTGATATTGAGAAGCCAAGGAGAGGCCACATCCTATGCAACTGGAAAGATGGTTGCTGAGGGTATCCCCTGCCAGATTGCCAACAACTGGAGGAAAAGATGCCTGTACTTTCCTAAACTTGGGTTTCATGAAGATAAGTGACCTCTCCTTTGTCTCAAAAGGGAGCATCTCTCACCACGACCCTGTTTGCATGGGAGTGAGCCTACTTAATGGGTATCAGTGGTGACACCAGTGATGACAAATTCCTGTTGAAAAAATTAAGTTGTGTGGGAGAAAAGAAAAAAAAAAAGGCTATTTAAATTCTTTAGGCAACAAAGAAAGGTGGCATACCCAAACTGCATCCCAGACATCCTTCTTCACAAGGCACACACTCTTCATAGTCTGGGTCTTGGATTTGACCTATACAAGAGGAATGAGAAACAATTCATTTTTGCTAAGTGGAGACACATTCATTGCTATGAAACTATATTGGTATGCAGCTTATTTTCTTCCCTTTCCCTTTTCTCAGAGACAACAAATTTTAATTATTTTAGCTGTTTCTTGTAGTTTTTACCCCTGAATCTCTAAATAACATGTTTATGATGCTACCTCTTGATTTTATTCTTATGCATTATCTGTAGTGGTCAAGATTAGCTTTGTTTCACCATAATCCCAACAAACACAGACATACTTTTCATCCTCCCAAATTATAAATTTTGCTAGATTAATATTCAGTATTTATGTTGTAATGATTATACTATTATTATTCATATTCTGATGACATTGGGGCTTTTATAGACTTTATTGTTTTCTCTTGCGCTACTATTTTCTGGCATCTTTGTTTTCTCAATATCTGTTCTTAATTCATCCTCAACTATATCACAAGTAGAAATCTTGCAGCTATTGCATTAGTATCTTATTTACTGTCATCCTGAGGATTCCTTTCATCCCTCTCCTCCTTTGGATGTCTCATTTTCTGGACTTTATGTTTGCTAATTTCTTGTTCTGATTTTTGGTGGAACATATCCTCTACAAGTAATTTTCCCAAGAAAGGATACATGGGAGTTAAAATTTTGGAAAGCTTACATGATTGAAAATATTTCTACCCTCACACATGACTCATGGCTTGACTGAATTTAGGATTAAAAAGAAAAATAATTTCTTTTCTCAAAAGTTTGAAGTTTTTATATTTTTATATTTTTATATTTTAGTTTCCAGTATTGTTGAGAAGTTCAATGTCACTCTGATAGCCAATCCCTCTTGTATAACCTGCTATTTCCTGCTACAGGAAGTAGGAGTTTCTAAGATTTTCCTTTTGCAGAAAAAAAATCTATTTTCCAAATTCTTACAGTGATATGTCTTGATGTGTGTCTTTTAAAAATCCATTATGCTGGCATGCAGAAGGCTTGTTCAATGTGGAAATTCATGCCTTTCAGTTCTGGGGAAATTTTCTGGATTATTTCTTTGTTAATGTTCTCTATTCTGCTTTTGCTGTTCACTCTTTGAAAAACCTACATCATTTGAATTCCTGGGCTGACTCTTAATTTTTTTCCCTCTTCTTCATTTTCTACTTTTTCTTTTGGTTCTACTATCTCAGTCATTTTTAAGTTTTTATCTTTCTACCCCTTCTTCATTTCCATTCTTCTGTAATTGTTTTTTTAATTTTTGAAAAATTTTAAAAAAAATTTTATGTATTTGGGAGAGAGAGAGAACAAGTAGGGGCTGAGGGGCAGGGGAGAGGGAAAGAGAAGAGAGAGAGAGAGAGAGAGAGAGAGAAGCACACTCCCTGCTGAGCAGAAAGCCCAATATGAGGCTTAATCCCTGGACCCAGGAATCATGACCTGAGCTGAAGGCAGATGCTTAACTAACTAAGCCACTCAGGTGGCCTCTATAATAGTTTTTACATATTTATTTATTTATTTATTTATTTGAGACAGCAAGAGAAAGAGAGAGAAAGAGAGAGAGAGAGAGAAGGAGAGAGAGCCAGAACGTGCACATGAGTTGGGGGAGGGCAGAAAGAGAGAATCCAGACTCCTAGCTGAGCACGGAACCTAACATGGGTTCAGTCTCATACCCATAAGATCTTGACCTGAGCCAAAACCAAGAGTCTGATGCTTAATTGACTGAGCCACCCAGGCGCCCCTGCTTTTCTTCTATATATATTTTTTAATGTTTTCAAGATCACATTTTTGTTTTCTAAATATTCTTTTTTAATGTATTTTAAATTATGTGTTTCAGGTATACATCATAATTTGATATCTGTATATGCTGCAAAGTAATCATTCTGAAAAATCCAGTTACCATCCATCACCCTATAATTGGCCCTCTTCAGCCCTTTCTCCCATCACCATGCCTCCTTCTCTCAACCACCAGTCTGTTCTCTGTACTATGAGTTTGTTTTGTTTCTTAGATTCTATGTGTGAGTGAAATCATAATGGTATTTGTCTTTCTCCTGACTTATTCCCCTAGCATAATGCTCTCCTAGTCCATTCATATTGTGAATGGCAACATTTTATTCTTTTTTTTTTTAAGATTTTACTTATTTATTCATGAGAGACACACAGAGAGAAAGAGAGAGGCAGAGACACAGGCTGAGGGAGAACAGGCTCCATGAAGGGAGCCCGACATGGGGCTCCATCCCGGGTCTCCAGGATCACAGCCTGGGCTGAAGGCGGTGCTAAAACACTGAGCCACGTGGGCTGCCCTTATTCTTTTTTTTCTTAAGGATCAACTTTATTCATTCACCTGTTGGTGAACATTTAGATTGTTTCAGTTTTTTGGCTTTTGTAAAAACTGGAGCGATGAACACAGGGATGCATATATGTTTTCAAATTAGTGTTACTCCTATTTTTCAGATAAAAACCCTGTAGTGGAGTAACTGGATCATATGATAGTTTTATTCTTAATTTTTTGAGGAATATCCCTATGTTTTCCATAGTGACTACATCAACTTACACTTCCACTAACAGTGTACGAGGTTTTCTTTTTTTCTGCATTCTCTCCAACACTTGTTATTTCTTGTCTTTTTGATAATAGCCATTCTAACAGTTATGAGGCGATATCTCATTGTGGTTTTGATTTATGTTTCTCTGAAAATTTAGTGACGCTGAACATCTTTTCATGTCCTCATTGGCCATCTGTCTGTTGTCTTTGGACAAGTATCTCCTCAGACTCTGCCCATTTTTAAATTGGTTTATTTGTTCTTTGTCTTGAGTTGTATTAGTTCCTTATATATTTTGAATATTAACCCTCTATTGGATGCATATGACTTGCAAATATCTTCTCCCATTCAGTAGATGGGCTTTTTGTTTTGATAATCATTTTCCTTTGCTGTGCAAAACCTTTTTAATTTGATGTAGTCCCATTTGCTTATTTTTGTTTCTTTTTCTCTTGCCTTTGGGGTGTGATTCGTAAAACCATTGTTAAGACTGATGTCAAAGAGCTTACTATTTACATCTTCCTCTAGGAATGCTATGGTTTCACGTCTTAAATTCAAGTCTTTAATCCATTTTGAGTTAAATTTTGTGTATAGTGTAATAAAGTGGTCCACATTCATTCTTTTGTTTGTAGCTCACAAGTTCTCTCAGCATCATCTATTAAAGCCTATCCTTTCTCCACTATGTTCTTGGCTCTTTTGTCATAAGTTAATTGTCCATATATGTGTGGGTTTATTTTGGGGCTCTCAATTCTGTTCTATAGATCTATATGTCGGTTTTTTGTGTGTGTCAGTACCATCTATTTTGATTACTATAGCTTTGTAATATAGTTCAAAAAAAAGGGTTATGATACTTCCAGTTTTTTTGTTCTTTCTTAAGATCACTCTGGCTATTCAGTATCTTTTGTGGTTCCATATAAGTTTTAAAATTATTTATTTAAGTTCTATGAAATCTGCCATTGAAATTTTGATAGGAATTATATTCAATCTATAGATTGCTTTGGGTAGTATGGACATTTTAATAGTATTAATTCTTCCAATTCATGAACACAGAATTTATGTCTTCGATTTATTTCATCACAGTCTTATAGTTTTCAGTGTACAGGTCTTTTCTCTTCTTGGTTGGATTTTTTTCCCTAGATATTTGATTCTGATTGATATAATTGTAACTGCACTTAAGTTTTCTTAATTTCTTTTTCTGATAGTTTGTTATTAATGTATAGAATGCCACAGATTTCTATGTATTGATTTTTTATCCTACAACTTGACTGAATTCATTTATTCTATCAGTTTCTTTTTATTGAATTTTTAGGGTTTTCTATATATAGTATCATGTAGTCTGCAAATAGTGACAGTTTTAGTTATTCATTTTTAATTTGAATGCCTTTTATTTTTTTTCCTTGCATAACTGGTTGGAAATTTTTTGCTTTTAGCAGTTGGAATATGTCACACCACTCCTTTCTAGCCTGCCTATAAAGTTTCTGCTGAAAAATTTGCTAATAGGCTTATGAGTTTTCCCTTGTATATTAAATAGTTTTTCTGTACCTGCATTTGAGATTCTCTTTTTAATTTTTACCATTTTAATTGTATATCTTGGTGTGGTTTTCTTTGGCTTCATCGTATTTGGAACTCTCTGGGATTCTGGGGCCTAAATGTCTGTTTCCTCCCCCAGATTAAAGACATTTTTAGCCACAATTTCTTTGTATATTTTTTCTGTGTCTTGATGTGTCTCTCTCTTTTAAAAAAAATATTTTACTTATTTTAGAGAGAAAGAGAGTGCATGTGAGTAGGTGGAGGAGCAGAGGGGGAGGGAGAGGGAATCTGAAGCAGAGTCCACACTTAGCATGGAGCCTGATGTAGGGCTTGATCTCATGACCATGAGACCATGACCTGAGCCAAAACCAAGTGTTGAGTGCTTAACCAATTGAGTCACCCAGGTGCCCCTTGATGTGTCTCTTTTATCTTTTGTTGTAGAGGTGTTGTTTATCTATTTTTCATGTCCTTTTTTGGGGAAAATTATTCTTCATGTAGCTATAAAATTGTTGTATCTGTAGGAGGAGATGAGGTCAAAGTCTTTTTACACCACCACCTTGAATTCTTCTTATATCTTTCCATTAATTTAATAGATTGGATCAGCTTGATTGGTACAAATAAAACAAGTTGGACTATATGCCATGCAACTAGTTTTGACATCAAACTGGTAGATTTTATTTATTAAGAAAATAAGTTCTAAAAAAAATAAATAAGTTCTGCTTCTGGGAATGTGGAATTGGGTATATAAATGAACAGATTCTGTCTTTAAATCTGCCTTCTGAAATTATTGTTTTAAATTTTAAATCCTATGCAACATTAGTAAACATAAAGTAGAAAAAGGAATGAGTCTCTTAATTATTCTAGAAACATCTTGTAACTCTTTTTAGCACCAGACCAGGCATAATTCTTATACAGATCAGAGAAAGTCTTACATGGAAAAGAACAAAAACTATAAGCTTTGTTTTTTTAATCTCCCTTTTTCCATGTAAGATAAGGAATTGGGCAATAGCAATAACACATATGATTTGCAACATTTAATATTTTCCAGTAGCTTTAGGTAGGCTTATTTCATTGACTTTTCACAGCAACCATCTTGGTGCAATGCTCACCCTTTCACACACGAAAAAAGGCATAGAGAAATTAGATTGATTTTGCATGGGTCTCATAACTAGTAACTGGAAAGGAGAAAATTGTTGGTCAGGACCTTCAGATTTTAATTTTATTTTCTCTCCACTATACCCTGCCCACAAACCCTTCATTCAATATTAATTCCTCTGTGATTAGCTGCATTCCTATGTCTCTTGAATGTGAAGAGACCCAGAGGATGATATGTGGAGGAAGAGAGAAGAAAAGCCATCACTGTCCCCACTGGACATACGGTCACATGAAGTCATCCCAGGTGCCAAAGTTAAAGCCAAGAGGTCAATTCAAATCTCCATCCAGGGGGCTAGCTCCTCATACTACCGCCTGGTATAAGACAATGGACCATAGCAGCCTTACCTTGTCCACACTGCAGCTTCTGGCAGGTATGGTTGGTGGGCACTACAAAGTAGCCACTCATGCATCGTATACAGATGTGTGCACTGTGGCAAAGCTCACAGTTGTCTGAGCAGGGTAGGCAGGTGTGCCCCTCGGCAGGGTAGTGGCCTGCTGGGCAGCTCTCCCAACATTCCCCCTGATATAAGAAGCGCTCCTGGCCCTGGTTGTCTGAACAGATAGAGAGGCAACAAAAACAAGTAAAATGTACAAAGTTAACTGTGAAGCTAATACAACCTAAGATATTTTATTAAAAAAAAAAAAGATGTAACAAAGTGTTTTGGCTGCTAGGGGATCAGGAATATAAGAATGCATTTAACAAAAAGTAGAATATATATATATATATATATATATGTAATATATATATATTATATATGTATATACGTACACACTTATGGTTGAAAAGTTTTCCTTGCAGGGAATAATTTTTGAATATTTTGTATCTGAGTGAGTAGAGACTACCATCTGGGATGTCACTGCAAAAGCAAAAACCACGCTCTGTGGATAAATATGAGTCAAAAAGTGTTTAGCTTTCCCAAGGGCTCCTTTAGGTATCTGTGGAAGCTCTCAGACTTGGGAGCTATAGAGACCCTATGAGAATAAACAAATGCTTACTAATAGAACCACTTTTGTAAGAGTGCAGTCTTTTAGATGATTTTGAATTCTGTTATCAAAATCACACGCTTGTATTAACTGTCCAAAAGTCTAAATTTTTGCATTGTTGCCAACTCCTACCATGACAGCATATCGAAGTGCTAGACCAAGCACACCTTTTTGACTCCTTAAATGGTTTTTTGAAGGTCCTGAGCTTCTGTCAGCATTGGAGACTACATGGAAATAATTAGCAATATGTTGAATATGAGACTATGGGAATTTGCTTTTGGAGGGAATAGAAAATTCTAACCAATTATAAACTCACAATTAATGAAAAAGGATTATAATCAGTTTATATGTACATAAAACAAGATTAACCAGATGTGTAACCCTCATCCTACTGCAGTTTTTGTTTGTGTTGAGTGTGTATCCATCTTCTCTGTATCAAGCCTCCCATACGCTCCTGCCTCTGCAGAATAGCTGACCTATGTTACCCAAAATAACTGGCACTAGTGTTCACTCGTGATATACCACATGAAGATCCAGAACCATTGACCTTCAAGGTGCAAGGCAGCTGCATCTGTGGATGAAGATATCACTAACCCCATGTTGCAAGTGTAGAATCTTAACATCAGTACAATAGATCGAACGACACAAAATCGCTGACAGTCAAGTATTTTTGTGTCCATAAACTTGGCACTCTCAAATTATCTAACTTGATATATGTCTGTAATTAAGCCCCTAGTTCAAATCCAATTTAAAATTTACACCCTTGGATTATGGGCTCTGAAGCTATCTCTTTCCTTTTTGTGATTTCAAACCAGAAAGTCTGCTGGTTTGTTCCCATGGGACAATGCAAGTAAAGAGGACTTCCAGAGGGTCGTGCAAAAGAGTGTCTGCCCTCTCCAAGTCTGAGCTGGAAAATCATTAACCTTTAAGGGAAAGAGAGGGTATGGGAGGATGTAATGCACATTTGGAGATTCTACAGCCACAGGTTGATATGCAGCACAAACCCCTGCTCTGGTGGAACATGGAATCTTGGCACCACACAAGGGTCAACCTTCCAAGCCGTGTTCTTCTCAGATGCTTTATGAAACCCTAGCAAACCCCATTTCCACCAAGACCCATTCAGAAAAGATCCTATTTATCAGGGGACCAAACTTCTCAGATATAGGCAGGAAGATTTGAGGAGAACAGTGAGAAGCTACTCCCTTTTCCATTCAGCAGCTGCTGTCCATTCTCTATACCCCCATATATCACCTCAGGATCCAGAGGCTTAGAACAGCCCAGCATATACTGAGTATATACTGAGTTTTAAATGCAGATTTGTTGCATGAATGCATGAGTGGCTAAGGGCATTAATACTTAGCAATATTCCTTTTTTTCTAACATATCCAACTGGATCACCAATATAAAAATTAACAGTGATAGGTTCAGATATCAGAGGAAGTATTCTCAAATCCCACTTGTATTGTTCAGACATGGCTTTATTATTTGAACCACTTTGGGTATTACAATTTGGGTTTAAAAAACAGTTATGGATGGTCTTGGTATTTAAGATACATGACCGTTTAAAGGAGTTAACTTAGATACCTTGATCATGAGCGGCTTTGAGCTAGAGAGATTCACATGCCCACAGGAGCAAGTAGATACAAACAATAACAGTGATAGTAGTAGCAGTAGTAAGGGTAGTAGTGAATATTTATTGATTACTTCTTATGTGCCCAGCCCTGTTTAAATGCTTTATTATTTTATCTCATTTACCCTCATTTCATTTTCATAATCTTAAAAGCAGAGAAAACAAAACAGGATAAAACAAAAACAAACAAACAAAAAAACAAACCACCAAGGTTTTTCTTTGTAGTTCTCCAATTTTTAAATTTGGCTCAAGCGGTAAAAACGTCAAATAAAATATGAATCTGACCCACATGAGCTCAAAGTGGGGGACATACATATGAGGGGAGGTTGGAAAGGGATTCAAGGGTCAAACTGCAGAGGACATTTGAGATCATGGAATATAATCCAATGACAGCAGAACCTTGAATTGTTAAAGCTGAGACAAAAAAGTAATATTTTTGTATTGAAACAATTCCTTTGTTCCTACAGGAGGGCTCTGACAACTTCTAAAAGGCATAGCTCAGGGCTGAGGAGACCTTGACACAGCTTCTATTTTGATATTTCTCTTAAAGACTGAATGTGTCTCCCTTAACATCCTCGCTTTTCACTTTCGCCTCAACAAATCTTAGCTTTACTGACAGTCACATGTCTGACATCATGTCTGAATGACCTTTCTTTCTCCTTCTCCATAAAGACATCTCTTAGCTTCTCTCTCAACTCCTTAGGGGCAGTGAGTCTGTGCCTGCAATAATGTGAATTCGTTTCCTGACAAGAAGCAGAAATTTCAAGGTTATACACACTCTCCAGTGAACAGCTGTCTGATATCAACTCCTTGTCCCCAGAGTTGAAGCTTCTGAGTCAAACCAGTGGGGGAACAGGTTTGAAGAAAGGAAGAAGAGAACAGCCAGACTTCCTCACCTACTCCACAGGAAGTGCAGTTGGAAGGCTCATTTCCTTGGCATTCTTGGCAGGTATAATGGCATAGATGGCATTGGTTCTGAAATTCAAATTTCCCGGAGGGACATTTGAAAACACAGCGGCCTTTGTCAAGAATCCTAGAGGAAGAGCAGATTTCAGAGTTTGTAAGGGTGACTTTCTGGAATGGCTGTAAGTATTAGAACATGTGGTGTTCATGTTTCACTGCACAGACTTGATTTCGTTGTTCCAGAAACCAGGAGGATGTCTGGGACTGATCATCTTAGAACATGTGGACTATTAGTCACGTACCCATCCTTGGCCCAAGGTTTGGACCCAACAGCAGGCGTGCCAGAAACTGGCTCAAGATGCAGTCTTGATTCTGATTCCAAATAAACTAACCAGTGCCTGCAGGGATTAAACCCATATTGTGGGCCCTAGCCAAACATAGTTCACAGTCAGATGGAGGTCTTTAAGCTTTCAAGACACTAAATAGGACTCTGAATCCAGAGGCCTTGGAGAAAATATTCTTCCTTTGGTTATCAGCAGGTGCACACTTTACAAGGGAAATGTCAACATCAAGGGCTCTCAAAAGGATAGAATGAAGCACTGTCCTGTAGCTCGCAGCCCTACTTATAAACTTGCCCTGTGCATATGGCGAGTAACCTGTATACTCTGATTTTGAGCATCATTTTTGCAAGTGCTTCCTGATGTATAAAGTACCAACTTATTTAATCTCTCTTGCAAACACCCACAAGGACACCCCAGATGAGTTAGTGTGTGGGCTTCTAAAACCTTTGATTTTATACACATAAAATACGTATCATAATGTTACTGTTAACATGTTCATAGTTTTGCTTCTTTTCATCCTTGCAAAGTAGTCCCAAGAACAAATGTGAGTAAGTAAATCATACCCAAGAACTTTGCTCAGAAAAATACAAAATGTTTACCAAGTCTAAAAGTCCGATAGGTAATGCAGATAGATGAAGTGAGCTGTGGATCTCCACCTCCAGAGTTTCTAATTCAGCAAGTCTTTGGGGGAGAGAGCTGAGAATTTGTATTTTTTAAGTTCCTGGGTGATGCTCATGCTGCTGGTCGAGGGAACACATTTTGAGAACTGCTGTTCTGCCTTCTGCTCACTGATTGTATGGATTACTGTGGAATTTGCTAAATGAATTCCAAGTTAACACAGGTGGTGCCAAATTGGGTCTGTTCGAGTTTCCCTACAGTAGTAGTGATCATATCAGTTGTGAGGCTAACTGACCATGTAGCATACATATGTCCCCAAGGACGTCTCTTAGTGTCCAGGCCTGAGAGAGCAGAGGGCCTGTCAGCAAAGGTAGGGCTCCTTTCTCTCTCTACCACTTCTCTCCACCCAACCTGGATATCCCATGGAAAGTCAGATGTAGGCCTGAGGTGCACTGGCATGTCTGAATCCCATTGTTCAGAGCCAGCCCTGAACTGGGGATGGGCCATTTCAGTCACAGGGTTGGAGGAAGTTGGAACGGGAGCAAGGCATCCTGAAGAGTATGCTGCTTGCTATCTTCCATCTTGTCTCCACACCCTGAAAGTCTGTGTCATTTGCATCTGTTGGAAACAACGGGATTAAAGCCAACAACATAAGACAGACAGCCATCTCATTCTTGCATTCTCTGCCCTTCAGGTTCTGGTCACCACATCAAGCACCACTGGAGTGAACAATCCTTTTGGCCCACTGCAGAGCGTGGAGTCCCAGCCCTAAGGAGACACGTATGCACATCTGGTTGTCCATGTCAAAACAGATCCCCTGTGCCATGGTGCATAATGAGAAGGCTGTGCTCCCAGCCCAGACTTTTAGTTGATGGCACTAATGCCTACTGGGAATATCCCAGCCCCACCCTGGCTCCGGTTTCTGAGCTAGGAGATTTTTCAAGGAATCATTTGGATGTGACTAGTTAAAAAAACAAAAATCGCCCTTTAAAAAAAAACTGCGTAAAAGCTTTCTGAAGTCTCTAAACAAGGAAGCTACTAGATGCTCTGCTGGAAGGAAGAATGGGAATGTTTATTGGTGAGGGCTCCTTTTTTTCCCTCTAAATTCAGTTGAAAAGGGAATGAAAAGTAAATCATCACTTTTGCCTTTTATAGGAAGAGATGAATTTGTTTAGGGGGGATATCATTTCTCTTGGGAGAGGTGATCTAATACTCTCACTGATGGGAACCATTTAGAAGCATCCACAAAGTGGGGGTGGCAGACTGGGGGGTGAAGCCGATGGTGTAATACTTTTGTGTTTATATATGGATGGGGCTGCCTTTCTTACTTGAGTGCTTGATTTTAAGAAAATATCAAGCACATAATTGTGCTTTAAACCACCTCCCTTCATATCTACCCTAAGGAAAGCATAGGTGAAGTACATTGTTTTTTGTAAGAATGTGATTCTTTCTAGAGCTCAAGAAAGAGAAGGAACACAGTCATGCTTTGGTAAAGGCACTGAATTACATCATCCCCTGCATGCTTATCCCCCTCTAGGAAAATTGCTAAGGAACTTGAGAAATTTCAAGTGACTTGATTTCCACTGACACTAACATATCTTCTCTAGTGGAAGAGGATAGATGCTTTGCTCTGGGCTCCATGGGGTTGAGGACAATTTCCTATAAAGCCAACTCCAGCCATCTCTAGGATTGCTAGTCATCCAGTTGGGACTTCTGAGAAATTGGAAAAGCTAATCTCTGCAGGGGAGGCATGTCTTCCCCCAAGTTATGCATGCTCTTTGCCTTTTCATAAGCAATGAACCATTCCAGTTCCAACAGGGCTTATGGAAAGGAAGAAGTCAGCAATATCAAGTGCTAAAGAGCTGGACAGAGGTAATGTTCTCAACATTGGCACTAAATTTTCTAGACATCCCAGTGTGTGTGTGTGTGTGTGTGTGTGTGATACAAACTGGAACAGAAGAGATGGCAAGTCAGGATTATTGGATCCTCTGCTGATTGTTGGTTTGGCCTAAATAAGCCATCACAAGGCACAAAATTTAATGGCTTAGTACTTTAATATTAAAACAGAATGAAATCTGGCAAAAAGTCTTTTTCTCTCCTGACTTCATTGAAATAGATCAAATAAAACATTTGAGGGTGGGTCAGAACAGAGGTAGCTTCTAATGCTTTTAATCTAATGCTTTTAGTCATAGAGTTCACTGACTCTATGACTCCTTCAGGACTGGGTTGGGAAACCAGCTTGGGCCAGGAAGACCATGAGGACCACGAGGACCATGAGGATCATGGCATTGCAGGGCTATGCATGTTAGATAGAAGTGCCAAAGGAACCTCTTGCTTCCTCCAAGTTTTTAATTGTCTCTAAGGAGCTAAACCCAAGGATTTATGGAAATGTAAAGAGAGAACTAGAATACAAAGAGAAAGCTTCCTAAAGTTTGATTTTCTGTAAAACAAGTTCAGGGTTACATTATTTTTTAAAAATCTTATTAAGGAAAAAATTAAATATACACAAAATAAACACATATACAAGATACAACAGTACCCTGTTCCCTGTACTCATCTTTCAGCTGCAACAATTTCAGTATGTGGCCAATCTTATTTATATCCCCACCAATTTACTTCCCTCCCATATTATTTTGAAGTAAACCTATAAGTTAAATATGAACACTCTTTTCCTAGATAAAAACTCTTTTAGAGATGATTTTTTTTCTTATAGGACTAGAGATATTCAGAAGCTTAAGACTCAGAAGAAACTCGGACAAACCAACTGACCCGGTTATTCTGTCTCCTTATCCTTGCTTCAGATCCATTTATTGTCACTCTCTGTCCTGCTGTGTCCTTGAAATGTGCCCACTAGAAAATGCCTCCCCATGCTTACTTCCCTCACTTGTAAGTGGTGTTTCCCATTGGCCTCGTTAGTTTGAGACAGGGAAAATGCCAGCAGATCTGAAGGAGAGACAGATTGGGGGTATTTATTCCTCCTGGAGCTGCAATTCTGCTTTCTTCTTCAATGGTTCTGGAGTGGATGTGTCCCCTACAACTCCAGTTTCTATCAGGCATCCCCTCTTCTGGGTTGCAGTTTTTGCTTCAGGCCTAGGGTATTAAAGCTGTCCCACCTTTGCTTGTCCCTTAGTGCTTCGCCATATCTTGACCTTGACTTCCTAAGCTACCTATAAAAATTCATGGACCTTGCACCTAACTCAGAGCCGGACCTAAAGCAGGTGCAAGACCATCTGATTCCACTCAAGGAAAAGGATCTGATTCCACTCAAGAAAATGCTTTGGAAAATACTTAAGAAAAATACGTTGCTGCCCTTTTAATAGGTCAACACCAGCATCTTTCAAAATAGTTTTAATTCCTCATCTTCTCAACCCTGTTTTAGGGGTTGAGGGGAAGATGCAGATTAAAAAGTCAGAGGGCACTGAGGGAGGCACTTGATGGGATGAGCACTGGGTGTTATGCTATATGTTGGCAAATTGAACTCCAATAAAATAAATAAATAAATAGAAATTTAAAAGTCAGGTAGTTGCCATGATATGATGCCCTTTCTTGGACATATTTGCAAGTAATTTTCATCAAGGAAGAGAGATTAGTGAAACAGAGCACTCAGAGAAATGAGAAGAAAATTCTTCTTAGGAAATAAGATTTCCTTAGGAGGACACATGAGTTCAAGATCCATGAACATGCTTTTCTTTCTTTAAAAGGTAAATCATTCAATAAAAAAATTAAAAAATAAATAAATAAATAAATAAATAAATAAAAAATAAAAGGTAAATCATGAGCTGCTTAAGCCAGTTATACTTCTCCAATGGCCCAGGAACTATATCTCTGGTCTTTGTGTACCAATGGGCTTCAGTTTTGTTAATGGCTGCTTATAGTAATAGAGGGTTTTTTTTCTCATTTTTGATGAGGCTGGGACAATCATGACTTCTGCAATATACACTGGATGATGGTAGCTGCCTTAGTAAACAAATGCTAATAAGTTCCCTTAGTTCAAAGATGTCCAAACATGCAGTAGAACTTTATTGTTGATATGGTGAGGAGTTAGGAGAAACAGGACTCATATTCAGAATGATGTTTGTAACTAAGAGTATGTTCTGAAGCTGCTTTGCAAATCCAATATTTAGAGGCATAGATATCTAAAAGAGACACTGGGAAAATGTTACCACAGCTGGCATGGCCAATTCTTAAGACTGTTCTTTGGTGTCCATCTCCCTTCCTCCCTCCATCTCTTCCTTTCTTCTTTCTCTTCCTGAGGGAGCTATTTGGAGAGCCAAGCCCATGATTTCAATTACACACTTTATCATTTCTTTTTTTTATTATTTTTATTTATTTATGATAGGCACACAGTGAGAGAGAGAGAGAGGCAGAGACACAGGCAGAGGGAGAAGCAGGCTCCATGCACCGGGAGCCCGACGTGGGATTCGATCCCGGATCTCCAGGATTGCACCCTGGGCCAAAGGCAGGTGCTAAACCACTGCACCACCCAGGGGATCCCTCATTTCTTGAATTATTACTATGCATTGATCACTGTGGGGTAATGGGAACAGGGAGACAAATACAACCACAGTTCCTGCTCAGGATATTAGAGTCCTGAGGAAGAATTAGATGAAAAGAATGTTGTACAAAGCAGAGGCAGTGTCCATCCTAGAGATTCACCTGCCACTGAAGCAGCCTCATCATACTGGTCTTGAGAGAGACTGCTTCCTATGTATCTAGCAGAGCAGTGATGGGGCTATTCATTCAAATATTCAGTCAGCCAGCAAATATTAAGTGCTCCAATCAGAGGAGTGTTGACTAAAAATGCAACAGGCCTCCAACTCTCTATGCTAGAAATTCCCAGTGTAAAAAAAAAAAAATAGAAATTCCCAGTGTATTAGCAAATTCTCATTACTTTCAGATACTTGTTATTTCCCCATTCGTTCAGCTACCATTTATTGGATACCTACTATTTTCCTTGTGCTGTGATAGGCAATGGAAATAAAAAGATGAGTATTTCAAGGGGCTTATAGTAATATAGCCCCTTTATAGCCATATAGAGATTTGTAAATTGATGTTTTAAAATGTCACAGGTGCTCTTATGGAAATTTATACAGAGCACAGAGGAACAAAGAGAAGGTTAATCCTGGGAAGAGGCCAAAATGTCCTCTTAGAACAGTTCACCCTTGAACTGACTCTAGAAATATGAGTAGATATTTGATAAGCAGATGGAGATGATGGGTGTGTGAGAGGGGATACAATTGCAGGCATCAAAGGTACCATTATTTTCATTGATGAGAAAGTCCCTCTTGTGTCCAGGAAACTGATTCTTGCAGAGGGTATAGGGCATCATGGGGAGAAGATGCTATAGAGGTGAGTGGTGGCTAGACCATGGTACGTTTTGGAGTTTGGTTCTTTTTCTCTGCAGGACCAAGGGGATGTCTTTAAGGTGGTGAACACCTCTGCTCTCCATACTGCCACCCATGAGTTCCCAACCACAGGAGATACTGAGAGGCCACTCACCTTGTGATGGGGCAGCTAGTGCAGTCTTCCTGAGTTGGCCCCCAGCACGTGGCACACGAGGCTTCACAGATCTGGCAGTGGCCATGCTCATCATTGTATTCTCCTAGGGAACAAAATCCAGTTGTTTACTTCATTTCTACATGGCAGTGCTGCTTGGGCTGTCAGTCTGAGAGCAGCCAGATCTCTCTGTGGCTGCCTGAAAGCAATGGAAATAACACAGCGAGGAGACCTTGAATGGCTTCAGTTGTTGGTCCTAAATCCTGACCTTCCAATAACAACTGCTCTTCTCCCAAGGGCCTTGGAAGTTGGATCCTCAAAAAGTTATGAGGCAATGACATAATTTTGGATCTAGTCAACATGTGTTACAGATTTTATAAGTAGAGAGAGGCCAAGGGGGGCTTTTTACGGGACCCCTTTACTGATCTCTTTCTGATTTTCCTGCTAAAGGTTGAGGGTTCTTGGACCTCAGAGACCCCAGTTATAGCCTTGGTTCAAGTCAAGCAACAAGCAGGACCCACCCACAATTCTGAGGGTATTGTTACTAGTTCAGAGGGGGTGTCTAAGCTTGACTAACATTTGACAGATGTGAGCTGCCTCTTGTCCTGAAAGAATAACTAAACTAACAGTGAAGAGATAGCCAGAGAATTCTTCATTTAATTGGAAGGTTTATCTTTCACAAGGAAAAACACATAGGAAGCCTTTCTACAGAAGCAAGTCCAGCCTCATGAGCTCCTTATGAACATTTAAGAAATTACTTTCATAGTAAAGATGGAAGAGACAGGCCAACCTTTTTGAAGGTGATAATCCAGTGATAAAAACCAATGATGGGTCTCTACTCATTGAATTCAATCCTCTACTCATACTACACATGTCCTCTCCTCCCATTGTCCTAAAGAAATCAACAAGTTTCATCAGTATGATCCAAAGGGCCACTCTGTATGGTTTAGAAACAGATCATGCTCAGAAAATATAGTTTCAGATTTCAGCAGAATCACCCCACCCCATGTAAGTATGCCTGAACATTACCAATCTGAGATCCAGCTAGAATATTGAGATAGTAGTTACTTACCCATGGTTTAACCAAGTCATCTTACTGAAACTCTAAGATTTGCTGCCTGATTTATTGCAGTTGTTTTGAAGCATGGAAACATAGACTTGATTGGTGAGAAATGGAGGGAAATCCACCCCTCTGCATTGTCCCATTGCTTTACTGAACTAGTGCAGTTGGGTGAGGTAAACCTTATATACATAAATCTTCCCCTTGCGCTAAACCACAAAAATGAAAATGAAGAGGTAGGAGTTTATCCTTACATACAGAAAAAGCCTTTGATGTAGCGTTATTCTATTAGTTTTGTTAACTAAAGGGGAAAGTACATATTCAGAGCAATGCAATTACCTAAGGGTGGCACACCCTGTGTATTCTAGACTCTGCTTTTCTTTGTCTTCCAAGTTGTTGCCAGGGAGTCTAATATATAACTTTTAGAATGGAACCATGGTTTTTAGCTTGGGAGCGACTCCCAGGAGCCTGAGGCCCAAAATTGTACCCAACAGAGGCAAAGAATGTAGATGAGTAAATTGCTCACTGCACAAGGTGACTGGCCCAATGATCAAGTAGAGGCAGAAATCCAGCCCAGGGTCACCTCACCAAGCCATGCACTCTGGTGTTGGCTGCCTCTGTTTCTGTAGGGGATGCCTTTTATTAATTCACATAAAGGAATTAGAATGGACTGGATGCATTCATGGTAATCAGAAAAAAAGCTTGGTTTCCAAGGCAGAAAAAGGCTAGAACTTCTCTCTAGTAGGAGTGGGAGATTTCAAGTTAACCCTGCCACTCAATATAGGCATCATATTTATGCGGTCTTTTATTTATTCAGGTTCCCCATTCTACTTCTTAATTATTGCCTTTGTTGTAATCTCTTCCATTTTTGTCACAGTGTGACCTTTGCCACAACCAACTGAGCAGTAATTTTCAGTCTGGACATTAACAAGATAAAGAGCAGAGGACCTCGAAAGACCTGGTAGGAAGAAGTAGATCTTGCCTACATTGCCAATGCTGATAATTTGTGTTTATGGAGTTGGATGATAGCTATATATCTTTCAAAAGGTGTGTGCTGGGATCCCTGGGTGGCGCAGCGGTTTGGCACCTGCCTTTGGCCCAGGGCGGATCCTGGAGACCCGGGATCGAATCCCACGTCGGGCTCCCGGTGCATGGAGCCTGCTTCTCCCTCTGCCTTTCTCTCTCTCTGTGTGATTATCATAAAAAATTAAAAAAATATTTAAAAAAAAAAAGGTGTGTGCTGAGCGGGACAGGACTGAAAGATGGTTACGCAGAAGCTTTGAACCCCAAAGAAAGTGTACTCTAGAGAAATGTAGGATCATAGATTCTTCATTCATTCATTCCATGGATATTTTTTGAACAGCAGTACACTAGGTACCAGGTGAAATTTAGAGATATACAAACTGAAAAGATCCTGCTCTTGAGTTCTCAAAGATTTTGGAGAATGATTTGTAAAGAAGGAATTCAAATACTAACCAGGAGGAGACTCTGACTTCCTTGAAGAGTCTAGATTAGAACAGAAAAGCAAGGGCATACACCCGACTCTCTGCTAGACCTAGAAGTAATGACTGTTACTTTGCCTTGGTGTGCATGCCAATAGGAACTGACACAGTGGTTTGGTTTTCCTAACTCCTGATATCCATCTACCTTAATCTCCATGGTGTCTTAGATCCCCTGTTAGGGTAGGATTTAAGCTAAATGCACCTTGCTCTGCTAAATCGAATGCTATTTAGATGGTCCTGAGAGTGATTCCATATCTATACCTGAATTGTCCTTTGTAATCACAGAGGATACATGGCTAGGTCAAGCAAGTGTTATTCAGATAGTACTGGGAACATTTTAGATTCTCTGTATCTTCTTTGCCTCCTCATTGGCTTCCATAAGCCAGTAGGTGGCACTGATACCTTGGCTTTGTACTTGATCTGTACTGGCCTCTAGGGGCACTCAGAAAGTACCACCTTAGATATAATCATCACCTGAAATAGCCCCATTTTTGAGATTTCAAATAACACCTCCAAAACACCCACTCTGACTTTAGCCCACCCTGTTGGATCACCCTTTCACTCATCAGTCCAGTTGCCTCTTGCATTTCTTACCGGGGCTAGGCCTAAACTTCCCAAAACTCAAGTTCTACTTATTCTTTTTCAGAAGGTGACTTCACTACCTAATTTGCTGATAAGGTACTGAGTTTCTCCAGCATTCTTTTTCTCAACGCCAAAATTTGTCTCTTTTCTGAGATTGTTCATTTGTCTCCTCTCTATGGAAGGTACATTGCTCCTGGTCATTGTTGGCTGTCCATTTAATGCTCTGGATATTTTTTCAGGATGGTTCTCTACCAGTCTCTTTGTCTTCAATCATTTCTTTACATCTCCCGTCATCCTCTGATCTACAAAAGTTCTCCCTAACCCAAGACCTTCCCAAGCACTTTTCTTCCCTGATAACCGACTCTGAAAACATGTTTTTCCCTCCTACCATTTGGACACAAAATGAAGAAAACCCTCATAACCTTGAGGCTGATGTAAGTGAGTCAGTGTAGGACAGCTAAGCTGTACACCTCTCTCAAGCCTGCATGCCTCTTAACTCTAGAGCAAGTCCTAGCTTTGGAACGGATGAAAATAGAGGGACCTGCCCCGATTTCCATAATTATGTAGATGTCCAATTAGTTACATAAACAAATGTCCCCAACCCCAGCCCATGCAGGCACAAGTTTTCCACTGCACATTTGAAACCAAAAAAAGGCAGATTCCAAGGATATAGTGAAGTTTTGTGTTGTTTTTTTTTTCCTGGTTCCTGGAGCAGCAAATTCTTGTCATCTGTCTTCATTGCACAATGAAACTAAATGTTTATGACAGGCGTGATATACAAAATTCTTGGAAAAAATCACTTTTAGCACAGACTTCAGGGGCCAATATTTTGTTCTCCACTTCATCCTACAAGCTCTTCCTTCTGGTGTCTTCATCTATTATTCAGCCCAAATTATCTTTCTACTGTGATCAAAAAAAATTCATTCCCCTTTTAGTTCCTTTCTCATCTCATCCTATAATAGTTCAAAGGACATGAAGGAAGTGGTGTCTCACGGAGAGAGGTGATGTCTCAAAAGCTGATGACATAGCTTAAAATTAGTACTTGTCAATTGAAAAATTTACCAGTAAGTGGCTTGCTGTGCTTGGTCTACCTCTTGTTAACATTACACAATGTGTTCATGTTTACAGATCTAAGTTATAAGTAAAGTCTATGAAATCACCCAGAATATGTAAACATTTATTATATCATCCACAGCTACCAAGTTTGATTGAGACTCACATAATAATTTTTTTAAAATTTATTTATGATAGTCACACACAGAGAGAGAGAGAGAGAGGCAGAGACATAGGCAGAGGGAGAAGCAGGCTCCATGTACCAGGAGCCTGACGTGGGATTCGATCCCGGGTCTCCAGGATCGCGCACTGGGCCAAAGGCAGGCGCTAAACCGCTGCGCCACCCATTTTTCCTGCAGAAATGCTATGCTTTCTTTTACACTTTGTAATATCCTTTATTGATTTGGGTAAATTTGTAGTAGCATTTAAGCAGATATGTATATTATACACACATATAGAGTCTAAATAAATTAATAAACAAATAAGCAGATAATGATGTGAGTGTGAAACAACTTTTTACCAAGGGCGATTAGTAAGAGAAGACGGAAAGAACATTTGATGGGAAATCAGTCATTTGTTTTAGACTGGTTATTTCAGTGAGCAACCTTGGGATACTGAATTATAAGTAGTCTTCTATATATGTGCTTTATCACTCAGATGCCAGGAGTCATAGAGTGTAACTTTCCTGAATGACTCTACAACCACAAGGGCTAATCAAGGAACACTGTTTCTTTGCGAGGATGCCAATACCTAGTTTCCAACTTAAGATACTGTTGCGTGAAAACAGTTGTCATGAAAAGAAATCCATACATTTATCACTTTTCACCAGCTATAATAAATACTCAGTAGCTTTCAAGTTATATACTAATGAAATAATTCAGTTTTTAAAGCCTTGTTGAGTGTGACATTTTATAGCAAGGCTCAAAATATGAGGCCATAGAGTGAGACCACAGCAGCTTTTACTTATAAGTCTACACAATTATTCTGCCTTCAAAAGGAAGGACATTCTGACACATGCTACAACCTGGATGAACCTTAAAAATGTTCTGCTAAGTGAAATAAACCAGTCACAAAAGAGCAAATGTTGTATGATTCCATTTATATAAAGTGCCTGGAGTAGTCAGATTCAGAGGGAAAGAAGGTAGAATGGAGGTTGTCAGGGACTAAGGGGAGGGGGGAAAATGGAATTGTTGTTAATGGGTATGTGGTTTCAGTTGGGGAAGATGGAAAAGTTCTGGAGACAGATGAATAATGGTGTTGGTTGTGTTACAAGGTGAATGTAATTAATGTCACAGAATTATACACTAATAATGGTTAAAATAATACATTTTATCTCATATACATCCTCCCCCCTCCCAATAAATGTAAACACTGAGTTTGTTCTGTACCAGGTCAATACCTAATCTTAACAAAAAAACTCAGGCTTGTCTGCCCTTTGGGGATGAGTCCAAAGAGCACCAACCATCTTGGGGAGCCAGTTTGTTGAGCTGAATCTTGGGAGACATCCTGTGATAATGGAGATCAATAGATAAATGGATAAAGCTCATGAAAATGGAGACATCTGGCTGACAGGACACTGCTGTTTCTTTAATTTGTTACTGTTGTTTGTTTTCCATTGAGGACTACAAATGCAGAATAAATATCAAGCAGCTAGAAGGAGAGATCTGGTGGTGTCTGGGGGTCACTGCTTTTCTATTTTGTCCTCTTAACAGGATTTTCCATCCCCTCCAAGCTTTTCTGATTGACAGGAGGTATACTTCCTTATCCCATTGCTTTTTTTTATTCTCAGGTGTTGGCATTCATCCGGGTGGTTTTGCAGATGCTCTGAAATGCTACTCTGGCACCGCCCATGGGTTGGCACCTCTGCAAAAAGGGTGGATTATAATTTGTGGCTCTAACACACTTGCAAATGTTTGGTTTCCTCCTGCCTGCATATTGTCCAAAGAGCAAGGAATTAAGAGTTGATCCTTTTTGTTTCCACCACTCTTTGGTCCCTGACCACAGTCAGGCTGCTTAAAAAAAAATGTATCCAAAGTGAAGTCTTGGCCAACACACCTGAACATAGTGGTGATGTAGCAATCACACAAGTTCTTATTCATTGACACCTAGTATATTACAAAGTGCTGTTCTATGTACTGTTTAATTCAGACAACAGCCCTTTTATAAATGAGAAACAGATGAAAATCAGAGAGATGAAAAATCTTGCATAAATTAATGCAACTAGGTGCAACTAGGTAAGTGCAGAGTTGGGCCAGGTATGTCTGAACCTGAGCCCATGCTCTTTCTGCAGTATTTCCTTGGTGTGGATTCATTTCCCTTTTGGGTGTTCCAAGTCGCTTTGCTATTTGTAAAAAGAAAGAACTTGAGCACAAGCCCCATCTAAACCATTTGGTGAGGTAAGGGAATCAAAAAGGAATTCACTGTGAAAAAAAAAAAAAAGGAATTCACTGTGAAAACAAATGAACTTAGAGCACGCATATTGCGCAAAGCAGATTTACTCAATGATTGAATATACCCTCCAAATTTATTTTCTCTGATAAAATGTCCACTATTTATTAAAAGGCAATTCCGTTTATCAGATTGAGATTTTACAAGCAGTTTGTTCTGTCCACTAGGTTAGAAGCTCCTAAGAGGAAACCCAAAATGGTTTTTTTGAGTGAATAAAATAATGAGCTGGGGCTCTGCACGGGGATTTTCTATACTACTTAACTGCTGTCCAAACACAAAATAAACTGACTCCTCAGAAATAGTTTATAACCAGACTTGTAGCAACTTCTCTCTGGTATTCCAATGTATATGAAAATCTAGTATGAATGGATTGGTTCCTATATATCTTTTCCTCAATTAAGAGAATTTTGCATTACCTCTATTTTTGTGAAAAGTCCTTCTAAGTCCTAGCTTAAGGTTGCCAAAATTAAAAAGACACTGAACTGTTGGTTGCAAAACCAGACACAATAGGGGACAAAAGACATGGGTGTGGTTATTAACGGCAATTAAACAAAGCTTATCATCCAATCTGTGGAGTCATGAATACTTTCCTATAAAAACAGTATGGTAGATGGAAATCCATTTGTTGCCCATCAGAGGCGTGTAAAATTGTCTTGCCATTATCTTTATTTAGTGTGCTGTCTTTGTTATTCCTGCAAGTGAACTTAGAATTTCTGTAGGTTCTCTAGTGCTCTCAATCCCCCTACTGCTCAGGTTTGATGCTATTCCCCCCAAAACTCCCACCATTTGTGGCTGATTTGGGACCACTTTCATGGGGGAAACTGTACAGCATCTGATTTATTCACAGTGAGGGGATTTGGGGGTTCAATACACAGGGACAGAAGTAGGTGACCATCTTTTGGAAAACGTCACTGATTACCAGAGGCAGGTCCCAATTGGGGTGAGATGTGAAACCCACTAACTGAGAATGTGAATGACTTGGAAGGACAGGCTGTGGGCAGAGCTCCTGTGTGCAGCCCAGTGAGCACCGTGCTATGGAGCCCGAAGGGCTGTCTCACATCCCTCTGGAAGCAATGAAGGATGGCAGTTGAAATTCTCAGAACCATTGAGCATTCCTGACACTCTTAAACTCAACAAGGGTCCTAGCATGCAGATCAGATCAGATAAAGCCCAAAGGCTTTCCTGAGGAGCTGAAACCATCAAAATGCTCCCTGGTGGTAGGAGTCCTGCAACACAGGCATAAGGATGAGACTTGTTATCATCCACTTTCATTTCTATGGTGAACCAAAAGAGCTTCCCTAACCTCTCCTTTATTACTTGCTCTTAAACCCTTCAAAGCGCTGCTGCTGTTCCCCACTCCCATCCCAGAGGAGGGAACATCCTCAAATTACCCTCCTTCTCTACTAGTTTAGCCACAGGCCTCTGGAAGTGCTGGCTTCATCTTTCTTCTCCCACACTCCCTTAGTCTTTCCTCAAGCCCAGCCTGCTGGTCTAAAACATTGCAGCCTAATCATTAATTAAGAGAAAAAAGAAGCTCCTGGAAAGAGAAGGAATTTGCATTCCAAGACTTAGGGCTTCGTGTGCGCTGTAGCTGGTAATTGACATTCAGTGTTTTATTGGGTCATCATTACTGCTGCCCGCTCACAGGCAGTGAATGGTGCCTTCTAAGGGATCCATTGGTTGGCCTAGTAACAGGTCTGAGTGGAGCACAGCCCCCAGGACACCTCAGCCCATTAGTGACTGGGTAAGCATTTGATTATTTAAGATGCTGTATGTTTTACTGGGAGTATCCAAATTGTGCTCTTTAAAAAGCCCAAGTGTGGACATAAAAAGAGGGAACCAAAGTTTTTGCTCCATTGGGTACCAGCATTGTAGGAAGCACTGGGTTGGAGAAATACATTTTTTGAGTCATTCCCACATTTTGGACTCATCCCCACCTGGGTTTGATTTGGGCTTCCTCTTCCAGCTGTCTGACATTAATCAAGTCACAGTTTTCCCTGACATTCTTCTTCTATTGTGGATTGTCTCTTATAGAATTTGGTAAGGATCAAATGAGAAAGTGGACCTAAGCACCTAGCACGGTGTATTTCAGAATATAGTGATGATTATCAATACTTTAGTGTGTTATCGCATTCCACCTCCAATAATAACATGCAGTAGGGTTGTCAGCCTCATTTGACCAAATAAGGAATTGAAATGTCAAAATGTTATCTCTTTGAAAGATGGTTCAAACCCTTGTCTGACTGGATCCCAAATTGTGCCTTACCTACCCACCTCCCCCCTCAAAAGAACTTGAAAACTGTATTGGGGCAGCCCTGGTGGCGCAGCGGTTTAGTGCTGCCTACAGTCCAGGGCGTGATCCTGGAGACCCTGGATCAAGTCCCACGTCAGGCTCTCTGCATGGAGCCTGCTTCTCCCTCTGCCTGTGTCTCTGCCTCTCTCTCTCTCTGCATCTCTATGAATAAATAAATAAAATCTTAAAAAAAAACTGTATTGGTTGCACATTGTGGAGCAATGGGGCAACCACAATTACTGACCCTGTGTATGGAGAACCACAACCTCTTAAAGCAACTCAGCTACAAGTTGCCACCCATGCAAGTTAATCTTGATAAGCAGCCCTTTGGAGACAGCCTGCCTGCGTCAGAGCAGAGTGTCAGCATTTCCAGTGCCCTGGAGCCACAACTGTGCTCTTTCCAGGCTGTTGAGGTACAACTTTGTCAGAAGTAGGTGGACTTCTGTGAGCTGGGCACAGAAGATGACTACTTCCAGGCGGAATTTCAGAGTCAGGTGCACAACGTGAGGTTCCTGGTCCTGTTGTGGAGCTGGTACCATGCTAGGACTGACTTCCTGCTTCTCCTTTAGGTGAAGTGCTCTGGATGGACTATGCTTCCTTACTTGCAGGGCTTTGGGACAAATCGCAATTTCCTTTCTGTCTCAGGGAGGGTGGAGCTCATAAACAGATGAAAATGAAAACGGGCAGCGTTGTTTGGTTGTGAGTGTGTGTGTTCTGTGTGTGGGGAGGAGGTGGGTGGAGGAACCGTGAGGAAAGGATGTCCCTAATCCCTAGTTGTCAGAGACAAAGAGTCTCAGGTGCTTCCTGCCTACCAACCTTCTTCTACCCAGTTTGCATTTTATTACAGCTTTAGATTCTGTGTCCAGCACATGGAATCCAGGACTGAAATCTCACTGGGCCCTGCCATAGACAGAATGCTCCCCTCCATGCCTAAAAGATTCCTCTCATTCCTCCTGTATGCTTAGATGACTATGAGTCATCCCTCTCCCCACCTGAGGGAGAAACGTGATACAGGTGAAGTGCATGTACCTGGCACCAGATGTCCTTGAGTTGAATCTTTAGGGCTGCCTTGTGCAAGTTGTAAAAAAGTTACAACTTTTTAAAAGTTGTAAAAGTTTATACCTTGCACAAGTAATATAACCTCAGTCAACTCATCTCTAAAATGGAAATAATCACAGTTGTGTCATAAAATTGTCGGAAGGGCTAAATACATTGATATGTGAAATGTACTTTGACAGACACCAGCACACAGTAAGTGCTCAGTAATAGTTAGCTGTTACTACTGTTACTATAGCTGTGGGCACAACCAGGTCCCTTAGATAAGCAGCACAAGAAAATGAAAAAACCTTTAGAGCCAACCAGCCTCAACTCACTTCTTACTGTATAGGTGGCTTTGAAAAATTTATTTAGCCTTTCTTCATCTGTATAAAGTTCAGTTGCCCCAAACTTTGTAGCTCCCTGTTTTTTACTTGCCTTAAGAGCAGGCAGTAGTGTCCTTTCTTCTACTGTGATTAGCTTAGAACTTACATGGTAGATACAAAAGTATCTAGAAAAGATTTCCTTCCTCTACCACTGTTCAGGGACCACTTAGAAGAATAGACTCCAATTTTATTAACCATTTTATTAACTTTTAACAACTCAACAGGTGTGGTCCTGTATGATCAGCATCAAAGTGCAGTCTGTTCTGTTCAGGGAAATGGCAACCCTCTGCCCTTTCACTTATCCACCGTAAATCCACAACTCTAGAACTATTAACTTGCTAAAAAACTGTAGGCACCCCAAACCAATATTTGACTGCAAAGGCAGGTCAGCTGTTCTTCTGTTGCCCAATATTATCCCTCTTGTTGCCTTTTGGGGACATTGCTTAGGAATAATTTAAAATTTCCTGTGACTTTAACTGGTCTTTAATCGGCTCTTAACACAGTGGTCAGGGATTGATTGTGAATTTTCTTTCTTTTTTTTTTTTTTTGATTGTGAATTAATTTGCATAACCTCAACATGAATCTAAGAGATATCCCTTAGGCATTATTAATATCACAAGAGGGTTTTGGCCCTGTCAGAACATTCCAGAATGATATGACTCAACGTGCCCTTGTCTTACCTTGTACCTTAATGCCTTGCTATCTCCTTTAGAAGTCCAACATGCATCCCTGTGCCCCAAATACATCTCAAGAGAGCCAGGGTCTGCAGTGAAATTACAGCCTGTGCATCCCTCTCTCGTATAGACCTGAGAACTTGCCCTCTCAACCTACTCAGAGAAGTCCTGCAGAGAATGGAGGAGGACATTGCAAAAACCCTTTGCATTCCGCCAGAAACCAACAGCTCTAGGAAGTCTACAGGAGCCTCGAGAACAATTCAGCTCCTCTGAGAGAAATGGCTGGAAGGCAGAGATCTAAGTACTTGAGGAGGTCAGTTTGAAGTCTTGCCCCTTTGGCCTAACCTCTACTCTCCTGCCAGGCCCACCGTGAGCAGATCCTTGGCATTTCCCCCAGGGACCGTAGCACCTTCCTGCGCTGGTTACCTTGCTGTCTAGGGGATGGGGACTCTTCAACATTTCTAGGGAACATGCAGTCAAGGCAAAAGTCTGGGCCCCATTTTAGTGTGTCCTAGGCCTTTAGAGCCCAGCCCTTGGCTCAGGTTCACAGCCGCCAGGCAACAAGGCGGGGTTCAATGTCCAGAGCTCAAAAAGCCTGAAACTCCCTGGCAACTGGGCTCCCAGATCCCTGCAGGCAGAACTGGTGAGTCAGGCTCTCCTCCTCTTCTCAAACTCCCTGCAGGGGCTGCCTGACCTGCTTTGACTCCTTTTTGCTTTCAAGGTTGCTCTTGATACTCATCTTAACCTGATTTTACTCAGTGTGATGTGCCTGGGGCCCCAAACCTTTCCCGGAGAGGGCTGATTCTTCTCTCCTGCTGTTCAGTTTGCCAGAATGGGCAGGGACTGGCTGCGGAAGAGCTGCCTGTGTGCTCTGGGAACTTGAATGGTCTTTTGCTTATGCAATCATTCAGTGTAATTAGATTGTAATTTTCTAAAGATGAATTTGTAAGGGGCCCATTTTCTATGGGATGAAAACAAAACAAGCACTACAGTAGCACAGATGATGGGCAGGTGCAGCTGCTAAAAGAAGAAGAGGCAGGAGGAAGAGCTCCTTGCAGTGTAGTGGGGGCATTAGAAGCCCAGGCCTTGAGTTAAAGATAGGGGAACCTTTTCAGGCAAAGCTAGGTGCTTTCTCAGTGCTTCCACATTTAATTCTCTAGCAGTTTATGGTGAGGAGGACTGTTGTCATTTTAAGGATGAGAAAAGGGAGGCCCAGAAAATTTGTCATTTGCTCAAGGTCATTGAATTAGTACTAATCAGAATAGCTAGTACTAGTGACACTCCTATGCTACAAATTGTCCTGAATGCTTTACACAGACGTACTCACTCCTTAAAATAATAATCCTATGGGGAGGAAGGGGGCATTGTGGACCACTGTGTGCCTCATTTTTCTATGAAAAAAAGTTGAGGCAATAAATTACTAAATGAAAAATTATGAGGGAGGGGCAAGATGGCGGAAGAGCAGGGTCCCCAAATCACCTGTCCCCACCAAATTACCTAGAAAACCTTCAAATTATCCTGAAAATCTACGAATTCGGCCTGAGAATTAAAGAGAGAACAGCTGGAACGCTACAGTGAGAAGAGTTCATGCTTCTATCAAGGTAGGAAGACAGGGAAAAAGAAATAAAGAAACAAAAGGCCTCCGAGGGGGAGGGGCCCCGCGAGGAGCCGGGCTGAGGCCGGGGCGAGTGTCCCCAGGACAGGAGAGCCCCGTCCCGGAGGAGCAGGAGCTGCACCGACCTTCCCGGGCGGAAAGGGGCTCGCGGGGAGGTGGAGCAGGACCCAGGAGGGCGGGGATGCCCTCGGGCTCCCTGGGACAGTAACAGACACCTGCGCCCCGGGAGAGTCCCCCGCACGGCGGGCCCGGAGCAGCTCGGAGGGGCTCGGGCGGCAGCTCCGCGGAGGGGGGAGGGGGCGGGAGCGCGAATCCACCATGGCGCAGGCTCCGGAGCACAGGGCGCCGGGACACAGCCCAGGATCCGGCCTCCCCCGGGGCAGGCAGAGGCCGGGAGGGCCCAGGACAGCAAGGACGCCCCGCCCCGAGCTGAGCAGATCAGCGGCCCCGCCCCGGAGCCTCCAGGCCCTGCAGAAGGAGAGCTCCGGAGTTCCTGCGGGGGCTGAATCCAGGTTTCCAGAGCTGCCCCGCCACTGGGGCTGTTGCTCCTGGGGCCTCACGGGGTAAACAACCCCCACTGAGCCCTGCACCAGGTGGGGGAAGAGCAGCTCCCCCAGGTGCTAACACCTGAAAATCAGCACAGCAGGCCCCTCCCCCAGAAGACCAGCTAGACGGACTGACAACTTCCAGGGGAAGCCAAGGGACTTAAAGTACACAGAATCAGAAGATACTCCCCCGTGGTTCTTTTTTTTGTTTTTTGTTGTTGTTTTGTTTTGCTTTTTGATTTGTTTCCTTCCCCCACCCTTTTTTTCCTTTCTTTCTTTTTACTTCTCTTTTTCTTCTTTTTTTTTTCTTTTCTTCTTCTTTTTTTCCTCTTTCTCTTTTCTTTCCTTCTTTCTCTCCTCTCTTTTTCTCCTTTTCCCAATACAACTTGCTGTTGGCCACTCTGCACTGAGCAAAATGACTAGAAGGAAAACCTCACCTCAAAAGAAAGAATCAGAAACAGTCGTCTCTCCCACAGAGTTACAAAATCTGGATTACAATTCAATGTCAGAAAGCCAATTCAGAAGCACTATTATACAGCTACTGGTGGCTCTAGAAAAAAGCATAAAGGACTCAAGAGACTTCATGACTGCAGAATTTAGAGCTAATCAGGCAGAAATTAAAAATCAGTTGAATGAGATGCAATCCAAACTAGAAGTCCTAACGACGGGGGTTAACGAGGTGGAAGAATGAGTGAGTGACATAGAAGACAAGTTGATGGCAAAGAGGGAAACTGAGGAAAAAAGAGACAAACAATGAAAAGACCATGAAGATAGATTAAGGGAAATAAACGACAGCCTGAGGAAGAAAAACCTACGTTTAATTGGTGTTCCCGAGGGCGCCGAAAGGGACAGAGGGCCAGAATACGTATTTGAACAAATTCTAGCTGAAAACTTTCCTAATCTGGGAAGGGAAACAGGCATTCAGATCCAGGAAATAGAGAGATCCCCCCCTAAAATCAATAAAAAACCGTTCAACACCTCGACATTTAATAGTGAAGCTTGCAAATTCCAAAGATAAAGAGAAGATCCTTAAAGCAGCAAGAGACAAGAAATCCCTGACTTTTATGGGGAGGCGTATTAGGGTAACAGCAGACCTCTCCACAGAGACCTGGCAGGCCAGAAAGGGCTGGCAGGATATATTCAGGGTCCTAAATGAGAAGAACATGCAACCAAGAATACTTTATCCAGCAAGGCTCTCATTCAAAATGGAAGGAGAGATAAAGAGCTTCCAAGACAGGCAGGAGCTGAAAGAATATGTGACCTCCAAACCAGCTCTGCAAGAAATTTTAAGGGGGACTCTTAAAATTCCCCTTTAAGAAGAAGGTCAGTGGAACAATCCACAAAAACAAGGACTGAATAGATATCATGATGACACTAAACTCATATCTCTCAATAGTAACTCTGAACGTGAACGGGCTTAATGACCCCATCAAAAGGCGCAGGGTTTCAGACTGGATAAAAAAGCAGGACCCATCTATTTGCTGTCTACAAGAGACTCATTTTAGACAGAAGGACACCTACAGCCTGAAAATAAGAGGTTGGAGAACCATTTACCATTCGAATGGCCCTCAAAAGAAAGCAGGGGTAGCCATCCTTATATCAGATAAACTAAAATTTACCCCGAAGACTGTAGTGAGAGATGAAGAGGGACACTATATCATACTTAAAGGATCTATCCAACAAGAGGACTTAACAATCCTCAATATATATGCCCCGAATGTGGGAGCTGCCAAATATATAAATCAATTATTAAGCAAAGTGAAGAAATACTTAGATAATAATACACTTGGTGACTTCAATCTAGCTCTTTTTATACTTGATAGGTCTTCTAAGCACAACATCTCCAAAGAAACGAGAGCTTTAAATGATACACTGGACCAGATGGATTTCACAGATATCTACAGAACTTTACATCCAAACTCCACTGAATACACATTCTTCTCAAGTGCACATGGAACTTTCTCCAGAATAGACCACATACTGGGTCACAAATCGGGTCTGAACTGATACCAAAAGATTGGGATCATTCCCCTGCATATTCTCAGACCATAATGCCTTGAAATTAGAACTAAATCACAACAAGAAGTTTGGAAGGACCTCAAACACGTGGAGGTTAAGGACCATCCTGCTAAAAGATGAAAGGGTCAACCAGGAAATTAAGGAAGAATTAAAAAGATTCATGGAAACTAATGAGAATGAAGATACAACCGTTCAAAATCTTTGGGATGCAGCAAAAGCAGTCCTAAGGGGGAAATACATCGCAATACAAGTATCCATTCAAAAACTGGAAAGAACTCAAATACAAAAGCTAACCTTACACATAAAGGAGCTAGAGAAAAAACAGCAAATAGATCCTACACCCAGGAGAAGAAGAGAGTTAATAAAGATTCAAGCAGAACTCAACAAAATCGAGACCAGAAGAACTGTGGAACAGATCAACAGAACCAGGAGTTGGTTCTTTGAAAGAATTAATAAGATAGATAAACCATTAGCCAGCCTTATTAAAAAGAAGGGAGAGAAGACTCAAATTAATAAAATCATGAATGAGAAAGGAGAGATCACTACCAACACCAAGGAAATACAAACGATTTTAAAAACATATTATGAACAGCTCTACGCCGATAAATTAGGCAATCTAGAAGAAATGGACGCATTCCTGGAAAGCCACAAACTACCAAAACTGGAACAGGAAGAAATAGAAAACCTGAACAGGCCAATAACCAGGGAGGAAATTGAAGCAGTCATCAAAAACCTCCCAAGACACAAGAGTCCAGGGCCAGATGGATTCCCAGGGGAATTCTATCAAACGTTTAAAGAAGAAACCATACCTATTCTCCTAAAGCTGTTTGGAAAGATAGAAAGAGATGGAGTACTTCCAAATTCGTTCTATGAGGCCAGCATCACCTTAATTCCAAAACCAGACAAAGACCCCACCAGAAAGGAGAATTACAGACCAATATCCTTGATGAACATGGATGCAAAAATTCTCAACAAGATACTGGCCAAGAGGATCCAACAGTACATTAAGAAAATTATTCACCATGACCAAGTAGGATTTATCCTTGGGACACAAGGCTGGTTCAACACCCGTAAAACAATCAATGTGATTCATCATATCAGCAAGAGAAAAACCAAGAACCATATGATCCTCTCATTAGATGCAGAGAAAGCATTTGACAAAATACAGCATCCATTTCTGATCAAAACTCTTCAGAGTGTAGGGATAGAGGGAACATTCCTCAACATCTTAAAAGTCATCTATGAAAAGCCCACAGCAAATATCATTCTCAATGGGGAAGCACTGGGAGCCTTTCCCCTAAGATCAGGAACAAGACAGGGATGTCCACTCTCACCACTGCTATTCAACTCAACATAGCATTGGAAGTCCTACCCTCAGCAATCAGACAACAAAAAGACATTAAAGGCATTCAGATTGGCAAAGAAGAAGTCAAACTCTCCCTCTTCGCCGATGACATGATACTCTACATAGAAAACCCAAAAGTCTCCACCCCAAGATTGCTAGAACTCATACAGCAATTCGGTAGCGTGGCAGGATACAAAATCAATGCCCAGAAATCAGTGGCATTTCTATACACTAACAATGAGACTGAAGAAAGAGAAATTAAGGAGTCAATCCCATTTACAATTGCACCCAAAAGCATAAGATACCTAGGAATAAACCTCACCAAAGAGGTAAAGGATCTATACCCTAAAAACTACACAACACTTCTGAAAGAAATTGAGGAAGACACAAAGAGATGGAAAAATATTCCATGCTCATGGATTGGCAGAATTAATATTGTGAAAATGTCAATGTTACCCAGGGCAATTTACACGTTTAATGCAATCCCTATCAAAATACCATGGACTTTCTTCAGAGAGTTAGAACAAATTATTTTAAGATTTGTGTGGAATCAGAAAAGACCCCGAATAGCCAGGGGAATTTTAAAAAAGAAAACCAGAGCTGGGGGCCTCACAATGCCAGATTTCAGGTTGTTTTACAAAGCTGTGGTCATCAAGACAGTGTGGTACTGACACAAAAACAGACACATAGATCAATGGAACAGAATAGAGAACCCAGAAGTGGACCCTCAACTTTATGGTCAACTAATATTCGATAAAGGAGGAAAGACTATCCATTGGAAGAAAGACAGTCTCTTCAATAAATGGTGCTGGGAAAATTGGACATCCACATGCAGAAGAATGAAACTAGACCACTCTCTTGCACCATACACAAAGATAAACTCAAAATGGATGAAAGATCTAAATGTGAGACAAGATTCCATCAAAATCCTAGAGAAGAACACAGGCAACACCCTTTTTGAACTCGGCCACAGTGACTTCTTGCAAGATACATCTACGAAGGCAAAAGAAACAAAAGCAAAAATGAACTATTAGGACTTCATCAAGATAAGAAGCTTTTGCACAGCAAAGGATACAGTCAACAAAACTAAAAGACAACCTACAGAATGGGAGAAGATATTTGCAAATGACATATCAGATAAAGGACTAGTTTCCAAGATCTATAAAGAACTTCTTAAACTCAACACCAAAGAAACAAACAATCCAATCATGAAATGGGCAAAAGACATGAAGAGAAATCTCACAGAGGAAGACATAGACATGGCCAACATGCACATGAGAAAATGCTCCGCATCACTTGCCATCAGGGAAATACAAATCAAAACCATAATGAGATACCACCTCACACCAGTGAGAATGGGGAAAATTAACAAGGCAGGAAACCACAAATGTTGGAGAGGATGCGGAGAAAAGGGAACCCTCTTACACTGTTGGTGGGAATGTGAACTGGTGCAGCCACTCTCGAAAACTGTGTGGAGGTTCCTCAAAGAGTTAAAAATAGACCTGCCCTACGACCCAGCAATTGCACTGTTGGGGATTTACCCCAAAGATACAGATGCAATGAAACGCAGGGACACCTGCATCCCGATGTTTATAGCAGCAATGGCCACAATAGCCAAACTGTGGAAGGAGCCTCGGTGTCCATCGAAAGATGAGTGGATAAAGAAGCTGTGGTTTATGTATACAATGGAATATCACTCAGCCATTAGAAACAACAAATACCCACCATTTGCTTCGATGTAGATGGAACTGGAGGGTATTATGCTGAGTGAAGTAAGTCAGTTGGAGAAGGACAAACATTATATGTTCTCATTCATGTGGGGAATATAAATAATAGTGAAAGGGAATATAAGGGAAGGGAGAAGAAATGTGTGGGAAATATCAGAAAGGGAGACAGAACGTAAAGACTGCTAACTCTGGGAGACGAACTAGGGGTGGTAGAAGGGGAGGAGGGCGGGGGGTGGGAGTGAATGGGTGACGGGTACTGGGGGTATTCTGTATGTTGGTAAATTGAACACCAATTAAAAAATAAATAAATGAAAGTTTATTCTGATGGCCGAGCTGGGACCTAAACTCATGAGGTAAGACTCTATTCCTCTAACCAGGAATTGCTGCAATCCTTTTCCCCAGAAAGTGGTGGTGATGGGGTTTGATTCCAAGTCTTTCTGATTTCAGGTGTTGTATGCACCTTCAGCATTGCTGGAAATCCAAATAATTGGTGGTATGTGTGTGTGTCTGAGTGAATATGAGGATAAGTTCAAAACATGCAGTCCTAGACCCCTCAATCATGCAATCCATAACTATTGCTTGCCTTCCACTTTTTGGAAGCTGTGTTAAAAGAGCTCAGCATGAGCCCTTCATGAGACAGAATCAGCTCACATAACCAGGAACATAAACTGATATAGAATCAAGTGCTTAAAATCTAATGGTTGCATGGAACAGCTGGTTCTGATTGCAGTCTTCCCAGAGGACAGGGCCATTTCTTGTTCATTTCGGGGTCCCCATGGCTTTGCTGCATGAGTAGAAAATTGTTCTTAGACTTGATTTGTGTTTTGGGGGGAGAAATTCATTAAAGTTTTTTTTTTTTTTTTTCATTAAAGTTTTTTGTACTGAAATGAAACTGACTTGGGTCTGAAGAAAATGGATGTGGTTAGGTGGTCAAGGGGAAAGTAGAAAATGTTTTAGGAGAGTAGAACAAAGGATTCGAGGCTGAAATAAGCATGATGTCTTGACCTAGGCAAATGATTGGATTGACAAGCAGAAACAGAGTTTGAGCAAATGAAAAATGAGTTTGGATAGAGGCTGTAGATAGATCATGGAACATCAGACAAGGATGTATCAAGTGGGTGTGGATGGCCAAAGGGAGCCATTGAAGGTTTTAGAAGAAAGTCAGTGATGGGAACGAATTTGGCAGATCACCCTGGTCAAGTCAAGCTGGATGAATTGGAAGGGACAGCTGGGAAGTCAGCTAGGAGATGGCCTCAGTAGGCCAAAGTGAGGGGATGGAGCTCCAGCGACCAACATTGTCAGGACAGGGTGGTTCCCACAAAACAGCCCCAGGATCTTGGGGGAGGGACAGGTTTTAGAGCTTGTCTGCTCTAGCTGCCTCCTTTTCTCCTCTCCCAGGGATCAGGCTTAATTGTCTCAATGACACTCTAGTCTAGTGACTGCTCAGTGTTTGTATAAAAATGGAGAGTCATGGAGAAATCACTATCCCTCCTTTCTGCTTTTGGAGAACTGTCTCAGAAAGGTCTTGGTATAAGGCCAAAATTGGCCTCCTAGGGAATTTTGTACAATGGTCATTTCAAAAGGAAGAAACAGCTGCTCTGAGTGAAAAGCATGATATGTATGGGAATAGTAAAACAAGTCAGAAACTGAGTCCAAGGCTCAGCTGGGCTGGCCTTGAGCAAGTCAGGTGAACTCTACGCGAGTTGTAACTTCTGTGACAATGAGGACAATACATGTCCTGCCTTATACTCTGGTCTATTTGGATGATCAGACAATATGCTTTGTGACGATGTTTTAGAAACTTCAAATGCCTCCTAAAGGAAAAGAACACATGACTTTTATGGGAACCGAGTACAGTTGAGTGCCAGAGAAAGCTGGATCCCAATTCCAGCTCTACTACTTCCCAGCACTGTGATTTGGGGCTCCTTCTCCAACCCTCACTTCCATAACCGCAAAATGGCATAAATATCATAAATACAGTCCTGCCTCAGGAAGTTGTGGCAACCAAAGGCGTCTGTAAGCACTCAGCACAGGCTGCGCCTGACCTATGACGATGACCTGTAACCTGATGGCTGTGTAGAGGAGATGAGTAGAAAAGGAGTCCGATCCATGGCTTGAGCTTGAGTGAGGAAAAAGATGATGGTGATATTGGTGGTCTGAAAAGGGGAGGGAAGCTGACTGATGATCTGGCAGATGTTTTGAATCTGCGGCTCCTGGCATAGCTCTTAGGTTTACACCCATGACACAGGCACTGTTTTGACAGTGGCCGTTCTTCAGGCCCGCTCTGTATTGGGCGGTCGTGCTCCCTTTCTGATGCCCAGTTGGTTAGGCTGCAACATAGCACAGGCGCTCACAGCCCATCCTGCCCAGAGCAGTGCCGTAAACAACAGGGTGCTCGCTGCACTGTCACTGGTTAGAGTGTCCTGTTGAGATGCCAAGATGGTGAAAGAAATGTCATCACCTATGTGTTCCTACCGAGGGACTGTCCTGTTCTTGGCCAGGATGCCTGTTTGGCAGAAAAGCCAAGCATTCGTAGACCCTTGGATGTAAAACCTATGCCGAAGGAAGGCACATTGTCACAAAGGGCTCTTATCACAGTGGTTTCAGCTGCCTGCTTTGCATTTTCATCACATTCTGAAAGCTGTTTCTTCACTAAGGAACCAAGTCTTAGGTAAAGGATGAACTGGTATCAGGGTTAAAGGTGTGTGCTGGTGCTTCCAGTTTCAGTGAGGAGTGACCTTTTACCAACCAGGCTAAGTGCCTAGTGAGGTAAGGGCTTGAGTTTGATAACTTTTTGTGTTCAGGAGAGCAAGCAAGCTTTGGAAAGTCCATCTTTCTAGAAAGTTTCTTCAATTGACCATCACACAAGCTGGTCTCCACCTAGGAGGCCCCCCTTCCCCAGATGAAGAAGCCAATCATAGCATTTAAACAACTTGCCCCAAATTGTACAACTTGTCTTACTCCTCCTTTCTATCCAACTATGCTGAGGGTGGGGGGAAAGCATCATTGTGGGGATATGTAAAGAGAAATAAAGGCAAAGCAATACTCAGAGACCATCGATAATGATGCTATCTCTAGGTTGGCAAAGGAACTTGTACTAGAAGGGTGGTGAAGTACCATTTAATGGACTCCTATGGTAAATGTCTAGTTCTTTATTCTGAAATTTCTTCTGCTTCCCTGTCTTCAAATATCTTCCACAAAGTGGATATTTGAAAATAGCTTTTCACAGTCCAGATCAGTCTCCTGAATTCAATAAGCCTGCATTCATGGCCCACCAGCCTCTATGCGTGAATACTTTGCAGGTACCTCCAACACCACATGCTCCACAAGCCGAAGCACCTTCCTTCAGTAATTGTACTCCTTCTATACTCCCCATCTCAGGGAGTGCTTCCAACCGTCTACTCAGGAGAGCCAGTGTAGAGAACTGATCCTCAGCTCCATTCTTCCCTACATCTAATCTCACGATTTCTGTCAACTCTATCATCTGAACGTCTGAGTTCTGTTGTCTCTTCCCTGTCTCCAGCACCACCCCTGAATTCTAGCAGTCTCTCCTATTTCTTTTTTTTTTTAAGATTTTTATTTATTCATGAGCGACAGAGAGAGAGAGACAGAGAGAGAGAAAGGCAGAGACACAGGCAGAGGGAGAAGCAGGCTCCATACAGGGAACCCGATGTGGGATTCGATCCTGGGACTCCAGGATCACGCTCTGGGCCAAACAAAGGCAGGCGCTCATCCACTGAGCCACCCAGGGATCCCAAGTCTCTCCTATTTCAAGTGGAGATTTATTTTCCATGTTGGTCTCCTGGACTCATTATCTGCTCTACCCATCCCATTCCCATTCTGTCCTCTCTATAACCAGGATGATTTTTCTCCAAGTCAAACTTTGTACTACACTTTGACCTAAGATCTTCCAGTCCTGCTCCCTCAGTACAAAATGAAGCTCCAAAGAATGACTAACAAGTGTCTTCAAATTTGGTGCATTGCTTCCATTTCTAGCCTATTCCCTGCTGTTCTGCTTGGTCTCACCAAAGCAGACCCTTTGGTGCCTGGCACACATCCTTTGGCTCTCCCATGTCGGTGTGCAGAAACCAGTTTCCAGGGGAGAGCATCTGCTTCTAAGAGAGTGAGACCTTCTTCAGTCCCTCAGAAGCCTGATGGATACACATGGAAGGCCAGAAGAAGTAGATTTCTGACTCCTAGAAGTTTTCTTCAGCCAGTGATGGGGATTTGGTGATTGAAGACCACAGCTCCCTTGCCCCTTCAGTGAGATAATGGAGGACTGTGTTCTTTTTTTTTTAATAAAGATTTATTAGAACAAGAGCAGGAGGAGCAGAGGCAGAGGGAGAGGGAAAGAGGATCTCAAGCAGATTCCGAGCTAAACATGGAGCCCGAACTGGGGCTTGATCCCACAACACTGAGTTCATGACTGAGCCAAAACCAAAAGTCAGGCACTTAACTGTGCCACTCAGGCGCCCTGAGACCTGTGTTTTATAACCTTTTCCTGAGATTCCTCTCAGAACTGGTTCTTATCACCTCCATGGTAGCTGGCTTGACAGTATAACTTTTACTGGCTGCCTTTTCTTTCTGATCTCACCTTCTCACTCTATGCCTGGCATCTTCTTTCATCTCCCAAATAAACCTTTGTACTTGCATCTTTGTCTGAAGTCTGGTTGGGGAGTGAGAGACAACTGAGATACCTGGCCAGGCTCTGGCATTCCCAAGGGATTTCCAGTTCTCCATGTGCATCCTGTACTTTCTCACTTAGAATATCCATTTGGTTTGTATCTACTCCCTTCTCTGTTCTCCCAGGAAACTACTTATCCTTTATAACTCAAAGCTGCCTCTGATATGAGCTTTCTCTGAATCTTTCATATCACACTATTATGCAGGAAAATTGATTTTTTTCTGTGCTTTGTACATATTTTTAATTCTACACATCAACTGGTATTTCTGCCCACATGTATCTCCTCCATGGACCTAGGTGTTCTTTGAGATCAGGAATAATTTCCCATGATCTGGACTCCTAGTTGCCATGTGAAGAAGTGATCAAAACATTTTGGTGAATTAATAGATGGACATGTTTGGAGTTAGGGATGCAAAAGAGTCACCAGGTAGCTGATATCTCCATGGAAATGTATTCATTAATGTTCAGTGTAATTATTTTTGGACGATTTATTTTAGCAAGAGTATGTGAGCAGGAGGAGGGGTGGAAGGAGAGGGAATCCCCAAGGAGACTCCCTGCCGAGTCCTGAGTCCAGTGTAGGGCCTGAATTCCAAGACCCTGAGACCTGAGCCAAAATCAAGAGTCAGTCACCCAACCCACTGAGCCACCCATTCAGCATGATGGTTGAACACCTACTACATACCAGGCACTATTCCAGCTATTTGAGATACAGTAGTGGGCAAAACACAGATCTCCTCTCTGGTGGAGCTTATATTACAGCACAGGAGAGAGTAAATGATAAATGGCTCACCATAAATGAGTACATGAGTTATATAGTTTGGGTAAAAGTTAATATGAACCGTGGGGGGTTGGGGCAGGAAAGAACAAGGAAATCAAAGTGCTGGCAAGGAGTGGCAATGGGAATGCAGGTTGTAAGTAGTAGAGTATAATAGAATCCAGAAACTATAACAGTAGAACCCCAGAAGAGAGTGTGTGATTAGGCTGGAGTCATTCTGAAAGTTAGTTGACAAGGTTAATTACCAACATGCAGTACAGTAATTTTGCTTCCAGTAGGATAGACGTTTGTGCTTCGGAGTACACAAGCCCTATTCTATCTAGGCTTGTAATATCCTTAGTTAAAAATGACTGCTTTCCTAGACATGTGCTCCCCAGGCAGATTGCCTGCTGTGAATCCAATTTTTAATGCAAAATGTCTTTCCAGCACAGAAGTACACTGCCAATTTATTAAAGTTTGTGGAGAGAATGATACCAATAGACAAAAGCATATTAGAGAAGGGTGCTGTGTTTTGGGAGATAAAGTGAAGGGGTGAAGCAGACCGGGGATTCTGCGTGTAGGAAAGCAGGCATTCTCCACTAAATTCACATCTCCCTTACCACCAGTCAGCAAAACCATTCAGGTTGAAAAAATATAGTACATGGGCAATCACAATGATTGTGCTGTACCTAATGTACTAATAACAGTGAATTTATCTTTTGAACTTTCTCAAAAAGAACCACAGAGTAGGGCGTTAAATGGGATCCAAGGGTATAAAAATAATTTTAGGAATTAATGGTTTAACTATGAGACTAACAGAGATTCTAGGGGAGATAATGGCTCACCATAATGAGAGACTCTAAAAATAAAATTCCAAAAATATAATCCACAACAGGTCTCAGTAAGGAAGAAAAGGCAAGAGGTACTTCAACCTGTACCATGTCACAGAGAACTCTGCCAAGTTTGGTATCTGTCAGGAGGCTGGAGCTTTCAGGCTTTCCTGCTAGGAGCCCCCATATCCACAGGAGATGGAATATCAAGGGGGCTGCCTAAAATTTTTAGGGGCTCCCTGAGCACAAAACAACATCCACATCCTTTACATGGTACAGTGGGCAATTCACAGTCAACCCTGGGCTCCATTGTTAGCTTATCTCTCTCACCCTCTGCTGCAGCTCCTTGCACCCAGGGCTCCAACAGGGAGAAACTCCTGGCACTTTCCAGATGTTCTAGGCTATTTTGCACCTTCCTGTCCCTTTCCAGTCTCTTCCCCTAGCTCTATCCTTTCACTCCTGCCTCCTATCCCAAGGACAGACTACCTACTCTGTGACATGCCTATAAGAACATTTCCTGGCCCTTCTTTTCAAAGAACATCAGGGCATTTTCTCTTTAGAATGTATGTCTTGATCACAGTATAAATCCCATACAGGTAGAGTTCCTCATTACATTATATTCCATGTGACTAACACAGTACCTGGCACATGGTAAGTGTTCTATAAAAGCTGAGTAGATGAATAGACTTAATGAATTAGTGTAACAAAAGAATAGCAGGAAGCATTTAACAATCCAATGTACATTTCTTTAGTAATTTAAAGTGTACCATATGGCAACTTCTCATGAAGGTATATTATTATTTCTATTTTTCTAATGAAAACTGGTGGCTCAGAGGATTACACAGTCTCTTAAGTGTGGTATGCTAAATAAGGGTTCCCAAAGATAGCCAATTCCTCATCTCTGGGACCTGTGAATGTTATATTATGTATAGTAGAAGGGAGTTTTTGCAGATGTGATTAAACTAAAGATTTTGAGGGGGGAGGTTACATTGGATTATCAAGGCAGACCCAAGTATCCTTGAAAGAGGTAGAGGGAGAATTTGCTACAGAAGAAAGCAATGTAGTGACCTCAGTAGAGAGTGCTCTATAGATGCTAATGTTGACTTTGAAGGTGAAGGGGTCACAAGCCAAGGAATGGAAGGCAAACAGCGCTAGACATTGAGAGCGAAGGAAATGTTCTCTCTTTTACTCTCTGGAGGGTGGTTCTACTGACACTCTGATTTCTATCCAGTGAGACCTGTTGCCTGCTTCTGACCTCCAGAACTGTAGGAGAATACATATGTGTTGTTTTTAAGTGTCCACGTTGTGGTCCTCTGTTACAGCAGCTATAGAGACTAATATATACCAAGATTCAAAATGTCAGGAATAGAAGATGTATCATCCTGACTTGGGAGCTCTGCTTTTACTAATTGTGTGGTTTTGGATGTGTCATTTAACTTCTCAGTCTCAGGGCAGAAAACCACATGGGATACTTCTTGCAGGAAAAGTATTGAACAATAGCTTTGTTACCTGTTTGTGACAGGGCCTGAGGAGCACCTGACGCTTACCTTAGTATGGCCCATGTAGGTAAGACACTCCTGGACATAGGTAGCTGGAAGCCGAATTCACTGTGCCCTGCCTACCACCCAAATGTTTCACAGCAGCCCTGCCAGGGAGAGCCACATGGAGCATCTGGAAGCCCTGGGAGAGTGGGGGCTGTGAATGGGACAGGGAAAGGGATTCTCTCTGTCTGTACTCACGTGTAGCACCTTGCATCCTCTTTTTGAATGCTTAGCAATGGTGTCATTATTACTTTCAGAGGAGGAAAATGAGGATTAGAGAAACTAAGGAATTTATCCAAGGTTATAAGGTAAGTGGCTGAGCTGGGATGAGAATCCACATTCCTCTAGTTTAATTGCTAAGTTTGCGCCTAACATCAGTGCTGTGGTTCTCTGAGTAGGACCAGCAGCATTAGCAAGACCTGAGAATTTATTAGAAAGGTAAATTCTCTGCTTTCATCTTGAACTTACTGAATAAGACATTCTGGGGTGGGGTCAGGGAGCAGGAATCTGCATTTGAACAACCTTTTTAGGTGATTGTGAGGCTTCTCAAGTTGGAAAAGCACTGTTCTATGCTGTTCTTCTTGGAGTCCTTTGGAAGGATGATGGCCATGTTGGCCCAGGCTCAGGCTGCTTGGTTTTCTGAGTTACTGCTTAGCATGAGCAGTAGCAAATGGCCAATGTACATGGTGCAAGGACATACCAGATCTGCCATCCTGAACAGTGGCTGTGACATAAGGCCTTTTGATGGAGGGCATCAGAGGGAGGAAGAGGAATCCAGCACAGAGTCAGAAATTCTGACTGTGTGGTTTATGAGTTTGGCCTGAAACACTTAGAAAGAGTCAAATAAACATCATCTCTCATCTACTTTAGAGTTGTCTGTTAGTTAGCCTGAGACAACAAAAGGGGACTGATATTGTTTCTGTTAACATCATAGCTACATTTTTAAAGCACCTGCCTGTAACTGGAATTGTTGGGGCTAGACAAGGTTCCTGTGTTCCTGGAGCTTATACACCAGAGAATGAACTTCAGTGATGAGGCCTAGAGAATACTGATCACAGAATGGGGCAGGGCCTGAGTTAGATTCTGGGTGAGGGTTTTAGGCCTCTGTGTTCTCCCAGACTCATGAAGGACTTAGTGACCTTGGGCATTCCTGGATGGTGTATTTATGAGGTTCTTTTCTGGCACAGATATCAGAGGTCACATCGCCCCAATCCATTCCTGGAAGGTCCTTCTGGTCTGTGAATGTTTGGCTACCTCCTCACACGGTCTAAGTGGGTCTCCATTCTCAATCATGGTGTTTTACTCCCACAGAGCTAGAGGGTAGAGGTGGCTGGCTGATTAAAAGCAAAGGGCAGCAAGGTCTAACCTAGTAGTGGGATAGTAGTAAACTGAGGTGTATATATTTTGTTGGGGGATAAAGAATCTCAAGATAAAATCTTTCTAGGAAGTAGCCCTAAAAAAATAGAAAGGAGAATGAAGAAAGACTGTGTTTTGCTTCGAGTTGTTCCTCTGTGCTCACTCAGCTGCTTCCAACATCATTCACAACGTCCAGGTAAAGGTTACATCTGCTCCACAGTTATCCAGCCAGCCACTGAGTTTTTGATCTTACATAATTTAGTCTTGTCTTCTGTATCACCAAACCAGAGTCAAACCCCACAGAAGCTCCATGGGCTTACTTACCCTGCCTTTACGTTGTGCCATAGTATTTTCATTCATTTAATTCATTTTTTCATTCATTCATAAACTAACAAAGGAGCAAATATTATGTGCCAGTAAGTACCAAGTATGAGGGTTACAGTGGGTGTGAAAAAGCAAATGTAGCTCCTGCCCTCATGGAGTTTACAGTTTGGGGTAGGAGATAGACATTTTTTTTTTTTTTTTTGAGAGAGAGTTTGTATGCAGGCACATGAGTTAGGGAGGGGCAGAGGAAGAGGGACAGGAAGAGAGAATCTCAAGCTGACTCCCTGCTGAGTGCAGATCCCAATGTGGGCCTAAGATCATGACCTGAGCTGAAATCAAGAGTTGGAGGCTTAACTCACTGAGCCGCCCAGATGCCCCAGGAGACAGACATTAATAATCACAGAATCAAATGCAAAACTGTGACTCTAGCAGTTTGATGGAGGAGCTAACTGGGCATGGAGGGTGGGAGTAGGGACAGAACCCCTGCAGAGATTGCACGTGAGAAGAGGGTTGGCAATGTGAAGGACAGAAAGGCCAGAGTGAACAGAGGGGAGACAGGGAAATAGGGAGAGGGAGTTGAGGAAGGGAATAGGAGGGAGAGGGGGAAGGAGGAGCAGGAGAAGGAGATGGGGAGAAGAGAAGAAATTGAGAATGGGGCTGTGCATGGGAGAACTTTCAGGATCTTACAGACCTTAAATGGTCCTGTATTTACCCAAAAAGAAACAGAGTTCAGCAGAAGAGTATTGTGATCCTATTTGCATTTTGAAAATACCACTTTGGCTGCTTTGGAAAGCCAGGGGCTAAAGAGAGTGCAGGAGAATTGTTTGCAGATTGCTTTAGGCAAGTTATGATAGCAGCTAACCTTGCGTGCTAATGGAGGGGTTGGAGGGAAAATCTATTCAAGAGTTAAATTTAACAGGATTTGGTGTTGGATGAGTTGCAGGACAAGAAGAAAGGATCAGGGATGAGTCCAGCTTGGGGCTTAGGCAATAATAATAACAGATATTGTGTCTAAAACACACAGGTACTCTTCTAAGTGCTTTAGTAATTTTAAGTCCATCCTCACAACATCCCTAGATGAGAGAGATTATTATTATCCCCATTCACAAATGAGGAATCAGAAGCACAGAGAGATTAAGTGTATTTCCTAAGATCACACAGCTAGTACCTGACAGAATTATGATTTGAATCCAGGGAGCCTCCCACCGGGGTCTGTGATTATAACTATCTTTTATGTTGTAAATATCTCTGGTATTGAACTATCTCTTGGGAAAAAAATGGATAGAGACTCCTTTAGATAGACATGGATGGAAACATACAGTAAATTATCCTAGGTTCAAGCTGGTCTCCACTCTTAACTGCCTTAAAGAACAGGGACAACAGTGGGAGATCTACTGGCCAGGAGGACTTGGAAGGCTGGGATGCAGAAAGAACAGGAACAGGGGCAGCTGCGCTGTTAGAGGAAGAAGGCTGGAATCAGAGCCAAAAGATGTGACCAATCATATGGCAGGAAGAGAGCAATTGACCACCCTAGTCCTCTGATTGCTGACCTTGAAGAGGGGGACAACCACACCGAATTTGCTAAGTAATGAACACAGAAGGTATAGTGCAATGCCTGACTGAAAGTAGGTGATCAGAAAATGGTAAATACTTTTTTTTAAAAAATTGAAGCATAGTTGACACACTACGTTGCATTAGTTGCAGGTGTACAGCATAGTGATTCCACAAATCTATAGGTTATGCTGTGCTCACCACAAGTGTAGCTCCCATCTGTCACCCTACAACACTATCACAGTATCATGACTCCCATTGATAAATCTGAGTATGCAATAGGGAAGCAGAGAAGGATAAGGCTCATAGTTGTCCATCTTTCAAAACTGTGGCTAATTACAGCTCTTATTTAAGAGAACAGGTATGGAAAATGGTCATAAGGACAGAGTGAATCCATCACAGTGAGTACAAATGGCACTAAGGCAGAGCTTACTGGTGAGCTGGCTATTTGTTTTTAGATTGAAGTGTAGTTGACATACAATATCATCTTAGTTTCAGGTGTAAAACATAGTGATTCAACATTTATATACATTACCAAGGGATCCCTACCATAAATCTAGTTACCATCTGTCACTGGGCAAAATTGTTACAATATTCTTGCTATATTCCCTATCCTGTGTACCTACATCCCTGTGACTATAACTATTTTATAACTATTTTGCACCTTTTAATCCCCTTCCCCTATTTTACCCATTCTCACCCCCCCTTTCCCTCTGGCAACCACCAGATTGTTTTCTATATTTGAGTCTGTTTGTTTTGTTTTGTTTTTTAATTTCATAAATAAGTGAAATCATACAGTATTTATTTTTCTCTTTTTTCACTTAGCATGATTTCCTCTATGTCCATCCCTGTTGTCTGAAATGGCAAGATTTCATTCTTTTTATGGCTGAGTAATATTCCCTTGTGTATTTATATTACATTTTCTTTATCCATTGATCCATCAATGGAAACTTACATTGGTTTCATATCTTGGCAATTTTAAATAATGCTGCAATAAACACAGAAATGCATACATCTTTGCAAGTTAGTGTTTTCCTCCTCTTCTTCAGGTAAAGACCCAGAAGTGAAATTGCTGGATCATCTGGTAGTTGTATTTTTAATTTTTTGAGGAACCTCCATACCATTTTCCACAATGACTGAACCATTTTGCACTCCCATCAGTGTTGCATGAGGCTTCTCTTTTATCCACATCTCACTAATACTTGTTATTGTCTTTTTGATAATAGCCATTCTGGCAGGTGTGAGGTTTATCTCATTATAGTTTCGATTTGCATATCCCTGATGATTAGTGGTGTTGAGCATGTTTTCATCTTGGCCATCTGTGGGTTCTTTTTTGGAGAAATGTTTATTCAGGTCCTCTGCCCGTTTTTAAATTGGATTTTTTGGGGGTTGACTATTGATTTGTATGGATTCTTAATATAGTTTTGATATTAACCCCTTATTGGTTAGATCATTTGCAAATATCTTCTCCCATTAAGCAGGTTGGGCTTTTGCTTTGTTTTGTTTTCTTGATGGTTTCCTTCACTGTGTAAAGGCTTTTTAGTTTGATGTACTTCCGTTTATTTATTTTTGCTTTTGTTGTTCTTGCGTGAGGAGACAGACACACAAAAAATATTGCTAAAACTGATGTTGAATTTACTGCCTATGTTTTCTTCCAGGGTTTTTATGGTTTCTGGTCTTATATTTAAGTGTTTAATCCATTTTTAATTTTTTTTGTATATAATATAAGAAAGTGTCCAGTTTTATTCTTTTTCATGTAGCTGTCCTGTTTTCCCAATACCATTTATTAAAGAGATTGTCTTTTCCTCATTGTATATTCTTGCCTCCTTTGTCATAGGTTAATTGACTGTATGAGGTGTGGATTTATTTCTGGACTTTCAATTCTATTCCATTGATTTGTGTGTCAGTTTGTGTGCCAATACTGGATCATTTTGAGTACTATGACTGTACAGTATAGTTTGAAATCAGGAAGTGTGATGCCTCCAACATTATTGTTCTTTCTCAAGATTGCGTTGCTCTCTTAAAGAGAGCATGGTCTTTCATGGTTCCATACAAATTTTAGGATTATTTGTTCTAGTTCTGTAAAAAATGCTATGAGTATTTTGTTAGGGATTGCTTTTAAGCCATAGATTGCTTTGTATAGTATGGTCATTTTAGCAGTATTCTTTCAATCCATGCACATGGTATATTTTTCCATTTATTTGTATCTTTCACTTTTTTAAACCAGTATTTCATAGTCTTCAGATTGCATGGCCTTTTACCTCCATAGTTAAACTTATTTTCACGTATTTTATTCTGTTTGATATGGGATTTTTAAATTTATTTTCATTCCAATTGGTCAACATATGCTGTAATATTAGATTCTGGTGTTCAGTACTTCCATACAACACTTGGTGCTCATCACAAGTGTACTCCTTAATACTGGGATTGTTTTCTTCATTTCTCCTGCTACTTTATTATTATTGTATAGAAATGTAACAAGCTTCTGAATATTAATTTCATATCCTGTAGCTTTAGTGGATTCATTAGTTCTAACAGTTTTTTGTTGGTGGAGTCTTTAGGGTCTCCTGTATATGGTATTATGTCATCTGCAAATAGTGACAGTTTTGCTACTTCTTTTCCAATTTAGATGCCTTTCATTTCTTGGCTGATTGCTGTGTCAAGGACTTCTAATACTATGTTGATTATAAGTGGTAAGAGTAAGCATTCTTGTCTTGTTTCTGATCTTAGAGGAAAAGCTTTTAGCTTCTCATTGTTGAGTATAATGTTAGCTGTGGGTTTATTAGATATTGCCTTTATTTTGTTGAGAAATTGTCCCTCTATATCCACATTATTTTTATTATGAACAGATGTTGAATTTTATCAATTGATTTTTCTGGATCTATTGAAATGATCACATGATTTTTATTATGTGATTTTTTTTTATTAATGTGGTGTGTCATATTGATTTTGTGGATATTGAGCCATCCTTGTATCCCTGGAACAAATCCTACTTGATCATGGTATATGATCCTTTTAATGTATTGTCGAATTCAGTTGTTAATATTTTGTTGAGAGATAGCTGGGTTATTTAAGCATCTATGGACAGGCTTTGTTATCTGATCAACTGCTGAAATCCAGTGTTGGGAGCCTACAAACAAATTGCCAATTTATATCTTCAGTGTAATAGCTCTGGTTATCAGGCTTACAGTCTGGGGATCAGAACACTCTAGCTGCTCATTAGTTACTTTTTTAAACTTAAAGTGCTACTAACTTGCCTCAGCTCTCCTAGTTAATGGCCAGCCAAAGACTGGTACTCAGCTGCTTAATTCTTGGATGTCCACTATTTAAGAATATGAAGTTTGCAGTAATGGCTTTGAGTAAATCAAGAGAAGGCTTCTCAAATTCAGGAAAGAAGTATCCATCTGTGACAGGGCTTCTTAAACTTTGATGTGCTCACAGATCAAAGTCTGTGGCATCTTGGTCTGGCATCTTGCAAAAGTGCATATTCTGACTGAGTAGATCTGGTGTAATTGTACTAGTTTTTTATAATAAAAATTTTTTGAATGTTTTGAGATTTAATTGACATATTAGTTTCAGGTATACAGCATAATGATTTAATATTTGTATATAGGGGATCTCTGGGTGGCCCAGCGATTTAGCACCTGCCTTCAGCCCAGGGCATAATCCTGGAGTCCTGGGATCGAATCCCACATCGGCCTCCCTGCACGGAGCTTGCTTCTCCCTCTGCCTGTGTCTCTGCTTCTCTCTCTCTCTTTCTCTCTCTCTGTGTCTCTCATGACTAAATAAATCTTTTAAAAAATAATAATATTTGTATATATTAACTCCTTATCACATATACAATTTGCAAATATTTTCTCTCATTAGTAGGTTGTTTTTCATTTTGTTGATGGTTTTCTTTGCTATGCAGAAGATTTTTAGTTTGATGTAGTTCCACTTATTTATCAATTGTTTCTGTTACCTTTACTTTTGGTGTTAGATTAAAAAAATCATTGCTCAGACCATTGACAAAGAGCTTACCAATTTTTCTTCTTGGAGTTTTATTGTTTCAGGTCTTACATTCATTAAAATCTTTAATCCATTTTGAGTTTTTTTTTTATGGTGTGAGATAGTGGTCCATTTTTATTATTTTGTAGTGACTATCTAGTTTTCCTAATATCATTTATTGAGGAGACTGTCCTTTCTCCATGGCATATTCTTTGGCCTCTTGTCAGCATATAATTGACCTTATAGGTGTGGGTTTATTTCTGGGTTCTTTCTTCTGTTCCATTGATCTATGTCTGCTTCTTATGGAAATGCAATACTGTTTTATTTACTATAGTTTTGTAATGTAGTTTGAAGTCTGGGAGCACGATGCCTCCAGCTGTGTTCTTTCTCAAGATTTCTTTGTCTATTTGGAGTCTTTTGTGTTTTCATATCAATTTTAGGATTGCTTGTTCTAGTTCTGTGAAAAGTGCCATTGGAATTTGATAGGGATTGCATTGAATCTTTACATTGCTTTGGGTAGTATGGTCATTTTAACAATATTCTTCCTATCTATGAGCACAGAATAGCTTTCCATATATTGGTGCCATCTTTAATTTCTTTCATCAATGTTTTATAGTTTTCAGTGTATAATTCTTGGTTGAATTCATTCCTACAGGTTTTATTCTTTTTGAGGCAGTTGTAAATGAGATTCATACCAGTAATAAACTGCCTTCATTACTGGTATAATAATGCAACATACTTTTGTGTATTGATTTTGTATATTGCAACTTTGCTGAATTTGGCTCTTAGTTCCAAAAGTTTTCGGAGTGGAGTCTTTAGGGTTTTCAATCCACGTTATTTGAAAATAGTGGCAGTTTTACTTATTCCTTTCCAATTGAATGCCTTTTATTTATTTTTCTTGCCTAATTGCTTTGGCTAGAATTTCTAATACCATGTTGGAAAAAGTGATGAGAGTGAGTATCCTGTCTTATTCTTGATTTTAGAGGAAAACGTTTTCAGCTTTGCGACGCTGCATATGATGTTAGCTGAGGGCTTGTTATATACGAACTTTATTATGTTGAGGTGCTCACAGATCATCTTGGCATCTTGCAAAAGTGCATATTCTGACTGAGTAGATCTGGTGTAATTGTACTAGTTTGTACTTCTACACTCACTTTGTAGAAAGTTTTTTTTAAGAATGCATGTTGAATTTTGTTGAATGCTTTTTATGCATACATTGAAGTGATATGGTTTTTTTATTCTTTGTTAATGTGGTGAATCACATGAATTGATTTGTAGATGTTAAGTCCTACTTGCATCCCTAAAATAAATCCTGCTTGATCATGGTGTATGGTCTTTTTAATGTTTTGTTGAATCAAGTTTGCTAATATTTTGTTGAGGATTCTTGCATCTGTGTCATCAGGGATATTATCCTGAAGTTTCTTTTCTGTGGATTTCTTATCTGATTTGTTATCAGGGTAATTCTGGTTTCATAAAATGAGTTTGCAAATATTCCCTCCTCTTCTACTTTTAGGAAGAGTTAGAGAAGAATTATTATTAAATCTTTAAACATTTGGTAGAATTAATCCTTGAAGCAGTCCTGGACATGTAGTTTTCTTTGTAGGGAGGCTTTTGATTACTGATTCAATCTCTTGCTAATAATTGGTCTGTTCAGATCTTCTGTTTCTTCATGATTCTTGGTAGGTTGTATGTTTCCAAGAATTTTTCCACAAATTGTAGTTTGTCCAATTTGGTGTATAATTGTTATAGTAATCTCTTATGAATTTATAAATGTTATATCCTCTTGTTGGATTGACTCTTTTATCATTATGTAATGGCCTTCATTGTCTCTTCTTACAATTTTTAAAAAATCTATTTTCTCTGATATAAACATAGCAATACCAGCTTTTTTATGGTTTTTGTTTGCATGAAATATCTTTTTTTTTCAAGGTTTTATTTATTTGAGAGACAGCATGAGCAGGGAGAGGGGTAGAGGAATACAGAAGCAGGGAGAAGCTCACTGAGAAGGAAGCCTGAAGTGGGGCTCGATCCCAGGACTCTGGGATCATGACTTGAACCAAAGGCAGACACTTAACCAACTGAGGTACCCAGGTGCCCCTGGAATATCTTTTTTCTATCACTTCACTTTCTGTATGTGTCCTTATATCTGAAGTGAATTTCTTGTAGGCAGCATATAGTTTGTCTTGTTTTCTTCTCCATTCAGTCATTCTCTGACTTTTGATTGGAGAAATTGGCCCATATATATTTGAAGTAATGGTTGATAGATGTATACATATTGCCATTTTGTTGTTATTTTCTGGCATTTCTGTAGTTCCATTCCTTTTCTTCCCTTGCTCTTTTCTTATATGATTTGATAATACTTTGTAGTAATATGCTTAGATTCCTTTCTATTTTTTGTGTATATATTATAGATTTTTGATTTGTGGTTTTCATGAAGTTTACCTATAACAGCTTATATTTATAACAATCTATTTAAAATTAATTGCAACTTAAGTTTAAACAAATCCTAAACTCTATGTTCTATCTCCCTCCTGCCCCCCATAGTTTGTTTTTGATGTCACAATTTATATCTTTTTATCTTGTAAAGATATCTTGTGTATCCCTTAATTATTTTTGTTATTTTTAGTCCTTTTGTCTTTTAACCTTCATCCTAGCTTTATAAGTGATCAATCCACCATCTTTATCTTGTCCTTTAATTGGGAACATATTTCTCTGTTTCTTCATTTCCTTGACTTTCTGCATTAGTTTCTCTGCACAAGATAAAAGAGTCACCTCTCCTCATCTTGAAGAAGTGGTCTTGTGTAGAAGATGAACCTTATCATTCAAGCCTGCCCTAGATCTTTATTTTTTCTCAAACCTTTGTTATTGTCCAAACAGCCTATTTTACTTTTAGTAAGTCTCAATAGTTGAAGGTGTGCCAAGAGCCATCAGTATCCCAAAGGGGAGAATCTCAGTCAGCACGTATTGATTGAAGTCCAGGCCCTCAGGCAGCAGCTTTTAAATTATGCAAATATATACAGTCCTTTGAGAATGCAAGCATAAGTTGCCACTGGCTATCAGAGCCACATGATCTAGCATGTCCCCTGGGCAGCAGTTGCAAAACTCAGGGCACCAGACAAGTATACAAGTTCTCTTCCAGGAGATAACAGCTACCTGGAGCAAGGTAGAGGGGGAGTACAAAAATGACATCGCTAGCCTCTGTCCCAGGAGTGCATCTAAGTAGGTCCCTAAATGTATGACAAATCAGAAGCCTGCCCCTCAGATTTCAGCTATGTAGATACACAAATATGTACTAGTTTTTAATTGCTGCTATGACAAGTTATGGTTTTGTTATGGCTTAACAAAGCACCCTTTTATGATCTCACAGTTCTGTAGGTCATAAGTCTGGGCACAATTGCTCAGCTGGTTCTCTGCTCTGGTTTTACAAGGTTGGAAACAAGGTGTCACAGGTTGCATTCTTTCTAGAGGCTCTGGGAATGTATCTGCTCCAAGTTCATTCATGGCAATGGCAGACTTCAGGTTTGAGGTCTCTGTTTCCTTGCCACTCATTGGATGGGAATTATTCTCAGTTTCTAGAGGTTGCATGTATTGTCTCATGACTCCCTTCTGGCATCTTCAAAGCCAGTGACTGTAGGTCACTGCCTTCTCACATCTTGAATCTAATTCTCTACTCTGCCTTCTTGGCTTCCTTTCACTCTGTCCCTCTGACTGACTTTACCTTGGGCCCACGTGGATAATTCAGGATAATGTGACTTTCTAGTAACCTTTAATTCCGTTTAAAAAAATTTTTTTTAAATTGGAGTTCAATTTTCCAACACATAGCATAACACCCAGTGCTCATGCCATCAAGTGCCCCCCTCAGTGCCTGTCACCCAGTCACCCCCACCCCCCGCCCACCTCCCTTTCCGCCACCCCCTGTTCGTTTCCCAGAGTTAGGAGTCTCTCATGTTCTGTCTCCCTCTCTGATATTTTCCACTCATTTTCTCTCCTTTCTCCTTTATTCCCTTTCACTATTTTTTATATTCCCCAAATGAATGAGACCATATAATGTTTGTCCTTCTCCAATTGACTTATTTCACTCAGCATAATACCCTCCAGTTCCATCCACGTCAAAGCAAATGGTGGGTATTAATTTCATTTGCAATGTATGTTCACAGCAGTGAATAGCACACAGATAGGAATCTTAGGGAGACACTTCAGAACTCTGCCACCGAACTAACCAACAACTCACAGCTGCTGTGGCTGCTACACACTTTCAGTGGCAAGGTCCTAAAGCATTAGCTTTACTGAGTGTGTGCCTAAGGTATTGCATGTGTTTTAGGGACAGCAACAGAATCTCCATCATATCTCCTGGGATTTCCCTTTTACATTGAATTAGAAGGGCTGGAATGGTTCACAGGGATGATGTTGAAGATGGGGAAACTGAAGTATAGACACAGAGTTACACTGAAGTTATTCAGAATCAATACTAGAACTTAGTTGTCTCAGTGTCTGAGCCAGAGCTATTTCTTCCCTGTCATTTTCTCTATTATTCTCCTATTTATTCACCCATTGGCTTATTCATCTATTGATCAAAGAGTTTTATTTTTTCTATCTATTTGTTTAATCATGAGAGACACAGAGAGAGACATAGGTAGAGGGAGAAGCAGGCTCCCTGCAGGGACCCTGATGCAGGACTCGATCCCAGGACCCCGGGATCCATGACCTGAGCCAAAGGCAGATGCTCAACCACTGACCCTCTCAGGTACCCCTGATCAAAGTTTTCAAACACTATGTGATAGACATTTTGCTGGCTTTATGAGCTATAAGACATTTACGGACTTTGCCCCCATGGAACAAAATTTGGTGAGAATTATATACATCCAACAAATATTCCTACAATTAAGTAGATATTCATAATTGATATGAAAGTAAAGTAGAGGCTTCTAAGAGAGCTTATAATAAGGAGATCTTCAGAAGGTGAAGAAGTGGCATTTTAAATTGAGGCCCAGATAGTAAATGTTAGCCAAGGATAGATGATTAGAAATGGGTTAGCATTAAAGTAGGGGAATGGCCTGTGGGAAAGTTATTTTTTTATTTTTTAGATTTTATTTATTTATTAATGAGAGACACACAGAGTGAGAGGTGGAGACACAGACAGAGGGAGAAGCAGGCTTCCTGCAAGAAGCCTGACGCAGGACTCAATCCCCAGGATCATAGCCTGAGCCAAAGGCAGATGCTCAATCACTGAGCCACCCAGATGCCTCTGTGGGAAAGTTTTAAGGCACAAAGCAGAATAAAAAAAAAAAAAAAACAGGGAAAGTCAGCATGGCAGGAAAATATGATGGGTTGGAGAGAATGGCATGAGATTATTTTAAAGAAGTGGGGCAGGTTTAGGTTGACTATAGCTATAGGAAGGTATTTCACTTTTATCCAATGTGGCATCAGAAGCCATGGGAGGGTTTTAAACAGTAGAGCCTAGTGTGAGCTTTGAAGTTTTAAAAAGAGTGCTCTGGCTGCTGTGTGGAATAGATTAGAAGAAGTGGAGTGTGGACACAAGGAGTGCATTAGATGAAGCTAGAGAAGAAGTTTTGCAGTTGTCCAGAGGAGAGGTAGCTTCACCCAGAAGTACCTTGATTAGGTTGGGGGCAGTAAAAGTGAAGGGCAGAAAATGAATCCAAAATGTATTTTTGGAAGTAGAGTTGTCTTGACTTGCTGATGGGACAGATGTGGGAGTTGGGAGGGATGGTCAAGATAACTCCTGGCCTCTGCCATGTTTGTGGCTCTTCTCATGACACAAGTCAGTTACAGATCATATTCTTATACACAACAAATGTTTACATTTTCTGAATCGTTTAGACTTTATTATAGTTATGATTCAGGTGTCAAGAAAATCTTGTATAATACCACCTGGAAGGAATATGTTTTACCAGATTTGTCAGAGGAATCTGTATTATGTGATGACTTCATCATTGTGATGTTTCACTGTCTTCCCCGTATCTCCATTCTATTTCTTTCTCATTTTTTCATTTAGGTCTAGAAAATGCAGATTATGGCTTTCCAGACAGAGAAAAATTAGCATGAAAGGAGGCATCACATCTTCATTTCTTAACAGCCACTGTCTCATATCCTTTAGGTCCATTCCAATTTCTTTTGCCCACATGGTCCATTGACTGAAATTAATTCTTGTGATAATATTGATATCTACCCCTAGCTTGGTCACACAATGTGTATGTGGCCATGTGTGTAGTCTTGGGTAGAATGATGCTCTATTCACAAGAGACGGCAGGGGCTCTGAACCAGACATCACCAATGGAAATATATAATCCTCATGAAAGCTCCATGGTCATAACCTGTAGGTAGTTTTGACAGATGTCTTCCTTGGCTCTTGTATTTTTCCTAGAGACTCTGATATTGGATTGTCCAGGTTTAAATTAATCTTGCATCTTCCATTTATCAATGAGGTGCCTTAGGCATTTACCTCATGTGCTTTCCCACTTGTAAAAAGAGGATAAAATCAGGCTATTGGTAGTAATTAGTGGGATAATGCATACCAAGGCATTCAGCACAGAACATAGCACGTAGGAAGTACTCCATATGTAGGAGTTACTGTTGTTATTTTCATTATTAGGGAAGAGAGGTGGTAGCACATCACTTTCTTTTCTTTTGCTCTCCTCTAGTAATGATAATTTAGAGGGCAACGTTTTTTTTTTTTTTATTTTTCCTTAGAAGGAAAAGAGGATTCTGAGAAGGCCCCTATTCCCAAGTATAGTCTTACAGACTATGCCAAATTTGTTGCTCTGGCCATGGACATCACAGTGAAAAGAAGCTACAGGCTGCCTCCTCTCATGTGAGCTATTTTGACAGCTGAGCTCTGCTTAGTACCCTGTCCTTCTATTTAGCTGGCTCAATGTAGTCAGTCCCTGGGAACTGAAGCAAACATGGTCTCCTTAGTATTTTGTCTAAATGAATGCTTTCCATATATGTTGGCAGGAGGCCATGGGTTGACTTGATGGGGTCCCTGAGTAAGTCATTTAGTCTCTCTGGAAAGAGGGTTGATGACTCTATCAAGGAGCTAGAAGGAGGGCAACAGCCCACCCACGGCTTTTGTAAGTTGACCTGTGATCTTTCTATCCCCTCCCTCCAGCTGCCTACCCTGCCCACTCATTGCCATCTCTGTCCACAGGCCCTATAATGGTTTATGTGCCCTTGAATCAGTTCTCTTTCTCAAGAATCCTTCAACATCCCCCCCTTCATTGACTTACAAATTCCTGATTATCTTTCAAGACTCAGGTCAAATGTCATTTCTCACTTAAGCCTTTTTATTCATTCATTCTGCAAACCTTTATCAAGCAAGTCCTGTGCTACACATACAAGCTACAGCTGTGAATAAAACAGACCAGGCCCCAGCTTTCACGGTGCTGGCGTTCTAGTGGAAGAGACTGACAGTAAACAAGTAAATGAACCATAGAATGTCATGTTGTGATAAGTGCTAGGAAAAGACTAGAAAAGGTGGGCAGGTGTGGGATGAGTGGTGGAGGGAGCTGCTTTCCAAGGGAGCTATTTTTGAACTAATAAGACCTTCAGAATGAGGAGAAACCAGCCATGTGAAGAGCAGGGGTCTTGATGCACAAACACGTTAGTTTTGTTTGAAGAACAAAAAGAAAGTTGTTATGACTGGAACATGATTAGCAAGGGGGAAGGGACACAAGAAGTGATGAGAAAGATCTTAGGTACAGAGTTCAGATTTGACCCTGAGTGAATAAGAAGAAAGGGGAGAGGTCCGATTTTTGTGTTGGTAATAGCGCTCTGCTATCCCTGTGACAGTGGGGCAGGACAGAAGAGGAGGCCTAGTTGGAGGCTCCTGCAGTAGTCCTAGATGGAGATGATGGTAGCTTAACCCAGAATTACAACTGTTGGGCCATTTAGAAATTTATTGTGGAGATTTGGTTAATGGGACTCTGCTAATGGATTGGATTTGGGGCAAAAAAAGAAGAGTTACTAGGATTTGGATTTAAGCAACTGGATGGCTGGGGTGTAATGCCATTCATGGGGTAGGAGATACTTGGAGATAATATTTATTATTATCAGAGGAGTCTGGAGTCTGTTTTGGACAGGTTAATTTTGAAATGCCTGTTAGCTATCTGAAGGGAAATGTCACATAGCTATTTGGAACTACAGGTAGAAATCTTGAGGGAAGAGTTCAGGAATATATTCCCCACTCCCAGTGTGAATAGTGAATTTCTGCCTCCTCTGCAGAGTTATATTAAGATCCCAACAGATCCTAGGTTCTCCTGCCTCTGTAGGTCCATCATGTCAAACATATTAAAATTAACCTTTATCCTACATTAAATTTAATTATAGGTGGTTCCTTAAGAGCTGAGTTGCAATCGACTAGTTTGACATGTTGCATTCTGTAGATATTAAAATATCATCTGATTTTGCACATTTCAGAGGTAACGATTTTTAATGAAGCACAGTATTTTTGGAAGCCTTTAGGAAGCTCCTAGTAAGGATATGGAAACTTTAGCACTTTTTTTTTTTAAAATTTTTATTTATTTTTGATAGTCACAGAGAGAGAGAGGCAGAGACATAGGCAGTGGGAGAAGCAGGCTCCATGCACCGGGAGCCCGATGTGGGATTTGATCCCGGGTCTCCAGGATCGCGCCCTGGGCCAAAGGCAGGCGCCAAACCGCTGCGCCACCCAGGGATCCCGAAACTTTAGCACTTAATTGGTAAAGTGAGCTTGCTCCTTCAGACTGCCCCACAATATTTTTATGCCCTTTGAAAGGCACTTAAATAGATTCATTTCACAATCCTGTGTTTTTGTGTCTGTGCCATCCCCCCATTAGACTATCAGCTTGTAGAGGACAAGAACCACCTCAGAGCTTCTAATATGATAGGGACTTACTATTTATGGAAGCAATTAAGTTGAGCTTAAAGAGAAAAAGCCAAGTCTAGGAGGGATCCAGTGTGTCTTCTACCTGCAATTGAGAAAGGGCTCTTAACCTTGCCTTGCGGCATGTGTCATATGGACTTGTTTTTTTCTCTGGCATTCTTCAGAAGGAGGCAGTGTTGTGCAGAAGATTGATGTTGAGGGCTCCAGTCCCAACCACACCCTTTACTAGCTGTAAATCTTGCAACAAGACGTTAATCTCTACAGGCCTTTGAGTTTCTGTGGGCCAAATTAAAGCCATTTTAGTAAAACTCTGTCAGTCTTAAAATATCATATTCTTAAAAAATGTATTCTTTCCTAAAATTAAAAAAAAATCATACATTTTAGGCCTGAGGAAATGTTTCTGGCAATTTCTCAAAGTAGGGATGCAAAAAATCCCTACTTTTGTTGCCTGATACCAGGCTTGGGAAAAGCAATTGCCCTTCCAAATTGCCTCCTGTCGAGAGGAGACCTTGCAAGAAGAGGCTTCAGTAATATGAAAAACCTCCTTCTAAGTCCTTTGAAGTTAGAGTGGAAAGGAACTGCTGGCATTCCCAGGTCCCAGGTCCCAGGCTGGCCCTCTGAGACTTTGTGATGCTGCATACCTGCATCCTTTTTGTCCAAGAATTGACTCTGGGCCAGATCTTCACCTCTCATGATGAAGAGGAGACATGATTATGTGCATTACAGCCCCACCTCTGGTGCCAAGTAGCTCCAATGAGCCACAGTGAAATTCAGTCCATCTTGGCTATGCCCCGATCCATTTGTCAATGGCTCCAAAGGATACTGCCGAGAACTTCAGATTTTATGGGTTTGCAACAAAAATAACATTTGGACAGGGCTGTCAACTAGAAGCAGGTTTACACTTTCTGCCATTGATACATACTGATTTGGGGTCCAGGGGCCAGCTTGGGCCAGGTGAGGTCAAGCTGTGGATGACCTTTGAGTTTCCTCTACCATTTTGTGTTAGAGGGTGGAAGGAGGGACCGTTGAGCTGGCTAGGCCATAGTTTAAAGTTGCCTCCAATTTTCTTCATATTTATCAAGCTGCTATCTGTTATTGCTCTTTGCATGAAGCTGAATGAGGATATGAAAGCAGTTAAGAATACCTGCCTACTTATATGTTAGCTGCCTGATATTTCCTTGCACTCAGTTGGCAGGTTCCTCAAAATGAAGAGTAGAGTGCTGAGTGGAAAACAGTGAGTCTGATAGAAGAGGTCAGCAGCAGGCAATAAGCCCCTTAACACTGGGGTGAAAAGTGAGGCAAGTCTGATCCATCCACAGATGGATGCTGGTGATTAGCAAGGTCTGCCACAGATGTGGGCACTGAGGTTGGGACTATTCATCTTTTGGAAAGCACAGAAATGTAGATCCTTCCTGACTAATCCATTCAACGTTGAATACTGTTCTTTGTAGCAGTTTGACAAAACCATTCAAACAATTGACTTGCTTCCCCGAACTCTCTTCTATAGCAAGTTTGCTGGTATAGTCTTCCTTCTCTTGTCCCACCTACTTAGTTAAGCCTCAGCCATAGCTCCAGGACCAATCCTAGTTCCTGAGATTTGCTAATGTTAATTGTCTTAGCGTTAAATTTTATTTCTATTGTTCTGTCTGGTTACTTAATCCCAATTTATTCCAAGCCCATCTGCCTCAGTTCTCTTGCTTATAAACAGAAGGTAATGTTAATTTGTAAACAGAGCATACCTCTACTTTAGAGTTTTTGTGAGAATTAAGAGAATTTTCATTAGTGTGCATATACTCTGTATTCGCACATTGTGCACGATGTACTAAGTGTTCAATAAAATCCGTTCCCCGCCCTGTCCCCCCATCCTCATAATGAGATTTCATGGCAGCAGAGGTTCTCTCTTGCATCATTTTGTATCCCTAGATCTTTAATCCTAGTTGAAGTTCAATTTGCTTTCACTGATTCTCATTTCTCTTCCTAAAAGGTAGGGCATTAGACCTTCAAAGCCAGTGCCTGCATCTCATTCAGGGTTCATGAGGATCTATAATCCATGGTGGTTCTTTGCTAACCTTACAGTCCCAACCTGTGGCATGTACTGGAGATTTAATTTAGACCAAGTTACCTTCTAGATATTCAGGGCTTCAGCCACTGTCAATTGTACACAAGACGTCAGCAAATTGAACAAAGTCTTTTCCCCTTTCAACGCTCCAATGCTCCCGACCTGCTCATGCACTGTCCTTTGGCCTCCACTCCTTCATACACCCTAGTGAGTGTGCAGTAGTCCATATCCCAGGGGATGTGTGTTGGGGGAAGCCCAGGGAAAAAAGCCCCGATGGCCCAGTCTCTGGGCCTGGCATCTGCATGATCTGCTAAACAGTGTGCCGAGCTTTTATAGATTTTTAAAATTCACTTGCTTTCTTAAATGGGATATAACATCCATTCAGGACCAAGTCTAACTTCTTCCTTTCTCATACTGATGTTACTTTGTCTCTCCTTTTCAACTTCTTCCTCTGCTCATCCTTTCCTTTCCAACTTTATTTAGATGCTCTGTCCATTTCCATCCTTTTCTTCATATCCAGCCTCTATGTGGAAACAGAAGTTTCTCCTTATCTCACCCTTTCAGAGATATTTACACATGGGTATGAACAGATCAGATAAACAGGAACTTAGGTTAATTTAATAGAAAAAATAAAATATGGAATAACATTGATTTTGGCCAGTATCAATTACAACCATTCTACTATATTTTACAAAAAAACAACTGAACATTTTACACATGTACAGTATTTTTCAGTAAAAGTGGATTTGGATTTAACAGTGGATCACTAATTAAAAATAAAAGGATAAAAGGAAACAGAAGATAGGACTTTTGTCTCTAGAAGGTTAGAGCATTTGTTAAGTCTCCAAACTTTGTACTATCCATTACATATATCTCATTATGAATATATATATTTATACATAATATATAACATTAACTTAAACTTTGAAAGCATTATGTTCTAGTTAATAATATTCTGTAGATAAACGAGGCAGTAACACACTAGTAGTTAAACCAGTATTTCCATGATGTGCGCCTGCATGGTTGGTGGGAAATGGAACACATATTGGTAGATCCCAATGAATTTGGCTGTCATATTAATGGTTATTTGTCTAAAAATACAGACATCATTTTAATATTTCCTATCACAGTAACTTCGTGCCTCAAATAGTATGGGCAGGTTTAGTAAAATGGATTCCTTTGCAGGCAAATCTGGTTTTGCCATCTGCTTGACCTTGCTTTAGACTTGCACTTACATTTGTCCGTTTAGAGATTGTGCCTTTAAATGTGAGACACTATCTGTCATAATCTGGATTAATTTACTTTCTTCAGGTAAGAAGGGCATGCAGTGTTAGGAAAACAAGTTGCTCAGTAAAATCAACTGATTTCCTAGTCACTTATAAATCATTATGTGACTCAGTATCACTATAATGCCATTAAGAAGATCATTAGACTATAATTATTCACCTTAGGTCAGACATTAACTTTGATGTCTAGGAATGAATATTTTCAAGGTAGGACTTTCACTAGCTTGTTGTTTGGATGGGGACCTTAGCATCCACTTCCCAGTTCCTTCCTCAAATAATCTATGTTGATATCATCCTTGTTCTTGGCTGTGAGGCTAGTGACATCTTGAAAGTGAGGCTCTCAAATCATAAAGCCTGCAAGATGGCTGACCACTCCAAAGCAAATGAGGTCACCAATGGGGCTCTGATATGAAAACTGAAGAAACTTTATATGAATCTATCCTCCCCTAAATAGAGAAACTCAGAATTGGTAAAAAGATCTATCAGGCATCATTTCTAACCACTGATCCAAAATAGTTTTTACATAATTCAGTCTGCTAGATTCCAGGATGTTTTTAAGAGCTGTAGAAAACCGGTGAGGATATTTCCAAGAAAACAGACGATCTCATTGACATCCAGTGGACAGATGTATCATAGCACGGTTATAGAGGGACAGAAGAATGGGAAATAACAAAACCAGGAGGGTACAATCATGCCACCCATGTTCAATTTCCAGTTTTATTTTCTTAAAATGACAAAATAAAACTTCTAATAAGCACCATTGAAAAACGTTGCTTGGCCAACTTGGGCACAAGCTTAAATATTAAATAATTCCATTTCTTAAAAAATACAGGACCTTTTAGAAGCTATTGACTCCAAGAAGAAATTTCCCGCATCATATCCAAAATGCTTCCCATCACAACAAATGGAATTTTTGATGGCCTTAAAAAAAAGTGCTATGGGGATAATGGCCATATAGCACCAGGAGATCGTGCAGGATCTACAAAGTGAACACTCTGGATTTCAGGGGAGCTGGATCAGTCCCAGTTATTTTGTGTAACTTTGTATTCTGTCCATCACCAATTTGACTATGCAGAGTGATCCCATTTGACCAGCTGTGTGTAAAATAACCCAATCTGCAAAGCCAAAGCCAGTAGCAGCAAGTCTATCTGATGAAACCAGTGGAGCAGACTTATCAAGTGAGTATAATGCCAAAACCAGCACATAATGCATGAAGTAAATTATGTGTGGAAAGGATCAATGTTCAACTGTGAAAAACTAAGACAAACAACCCTGAATACAACTCTGCGGGATGTTCTTAATGCCCTTAGGTCCACTTTTCTGCCATTTCCCCAACAGTGGACTCAAGCATGAAAAATGACAGATGCAAGAGCTTTCTCTTTGATTTTGATCTATGTCTGCTCTTGTGATGTTTTTGAAAGATATTTTTAGGCGTCTCAAAGGGGAAACAAGCAAGTAAATGCAAAGGGGAAAAAAATGGACCTTCAAAACCAGGGCAGGAAATCAAATCATTACTTTAACGTCAAATTTTGGCATCAAATGCTTTGGTCATACAATACTGTCTCTGTGGTTCTGGCTGTTTAGCACTAAACACCCAGTTATAAAAGGTAGGCTTGTTGTAGGTTTATTTTTTTTTCCATTTAAGTTCTGACAAAACAGTTCACCATCTCCCTGTACAAATTTGAGAGAGAGAGAAAAAGAGAGCAAAAAAGAGAGAGGTGGCTTGCTTTTTTTTTTTTTTTGCTTGTTTTTTTTCTTTTTAATAATAATATGGAGTAATCTATAAGTCTACAGGAACAAAGAAATCTAGGATGGCCGCTCAGCCTTGGAATGTACATGTTTTGCAGCAAAGTTGTTGAAGAACCTTCCGCTGGCACAGATTGTTCTTTTTCACTAGCATACAGAAGCCTCCTTCGGCCCAGGACTCTTCCGTTGCTTTTCCAGGAAGTCAGCAAGACAGAGGGGGAGTTGAGGACGAGAGCAGCATGATGTACACACGGAAGAAGGTTTTGATTGGCCAGAGAGGCAGATTGGGGGATTGGAAGAGATCATTGAGGAGCAGTCAACAAGGAGGAAATTTGGTCCACCCAAAGTGATTTCAGTCAACAGCATTGTTTTTCAAGGAGAGAGATTGCGGTCCAGTGGTAAATGTGATTGGTGTCCATTTATGAAAGGAAAAAAAGATTTGAAAAAAGAATAAATTAGAAATCAATAATAATATAAGCAAGGAACTTGTCTTCTCAGGATTACCTAGAGCAGAGAGTATACAGTCATTTATACTATATTTCATTGAGTCCAAGACACTGGATTTAAGATGCATCACTATTTTAAGTGGCATCAAGAAAAAACATGTTTCATGCTTCTTACTACATGGTGACACAATAGTCTCCTCAATTAGAATATTAACTTTGTGCTTATGGAAATATTAGTTAAGCATTAGTTATATAACAGGCTGTTTTGTTTCGGTAATTATACAGAAACTCTTCCTTTGAAGATTAAACAATTTTTTGAAGCTATTTTGAACTATAATTAAATTCAACACAAGAAGTAGTAACCATGTGGTTACTCAGTGGACTAGACAGCTCTGTGACTAAGTCACAGGCAATGACAGTATGTCATATCAAGCTCCTGGACAAGTGATTGTAAGCTGCCATAAATTATAAGATGCATCTGATTTCAGAGATGTTAAAATGTTAAAAAAAAGGTATGTCTTAGAATCATTGAAATATGACTCGTTGAAAGAGAATAAATTACAAACCCATAAATGTAATTGCTATGTGATCTGAAAAGCCTGGTGAGCCATAAGTGATCTCATTATTTAGCTGACCTAAAATGGACGCATTACAAATTATGGTTCTTCATTTTCTACTCTTGCCCACATTCCTGGACATTCCACTTCTACCAAAGTGCCATCTGGCATAACTCATCCCACATTTACCGTGGTTTAGAGAAATATCACAGTTAAAATATCACCAATGTGGCCATGCCTGGCATCAAGTGCTATGGGTGAAAATTTCAAGTGACTGTGGATCTTCTGAGTTTAGAAAAATACTCCTCTGTTTTGTTATTAATTTAAAAAGTCTGGTCAAATCCAGCTATTGGGGAACATATTTTTAAGTAAAAAGTGGTATTTCCATGGTCCCTGGAGGGCCATCACCCCAACCCTCTATGCCTGTGAGAACAGAGCCTGAGTGGGCCTGTGCCATCCCTGCTAGATCAACCCTACAGCCAAGAAACCATGAAAATGCAAAGTCAGCTATGATACTCTGTAGAAATGAGACCATAAATGATCTACATGAGCCATCGTGTGCCCAGTTCTTTCAGACATCTTTTTGAAATTTCGCATAGGAAGTTTTAGAATAACCATACAAGGTCAATAGGATTAGCCTACTCATTTTTACAGATGAAGGAAGTGAGGCCCAGAAAAGTTTATCACCTGCTTGAGACCTGGAGCCTAGGAATGAATGACCATATTCTGACTCCTGAATCCATATTCTCCCAGAGCACTGTTCTACCTCTTGTGAAATTTCCTCTTCTTCCCATTCAGAGGAAGACAAAGAATAAAACAAGGGAAGTGCCCTTGCCCAGGAAGACTGTTCCAAATGCAGACTTTATTATTCTCCTTTCATAACAATCCAAGGATATTTAAAAACAACAATGGTTTGAAATGATTTCTTTTTATGTTACTAAGGTACATGTCTGCATAACGTTCAGGCTCACATTTCAGGGACCCTTCTGTGTGAATTATACCAAGGGTCAAAGTTCATAAAATGTTAAAGTTGGAATAACTTAAATTCATTTATTTATAAATGGGGAAGCTGAGGGTAGAAAATTGAGAGAACTTGGATTTGCCAAGTTGTCAGGGGGAACGGAGTAAGCCAGAGATTCCCAAATCTGGATGCACATTAGAAACACTTCAGAAGCTTCTAAAAATATCCACACTTAGATAGCACCCCAAGACCAATTTACTATGAATCTTCAGGGAAGGTGTATGGTCCTGGCATTTTGGTTGAGAGCCACATGTGCAAAGAAAAGGTAAATGGATTAATGTTTAGAATTAAAGTCTTCAGTTCTACACTTAGGTCTATCATTAATTCCTTGCCTTTCAGGTTTAATGAAAGATTCAGGTACCATCTGAGTATAATTTACATATCAAAATTTTGAGTAATCCCAATAAAAGGAGTGGCAATAAACTGGCATCTTCACATGATAGAATATTATGCTGCAATTAAAAATGAAGGTTTTGGGGACTTTGTAGACAAGGATGCTTATGTCTAATGATGAGTACAAATAGCAGGATAGAAACCTCCATGTGCATGATGTCTAAAAAGCCTGGTCAATAGTACATATGGCAAAGGATGGGAAAGAAATACATGAAAAAACTAATTGGAAAAGATTGCATATTACATTCCAACTACATAGCGTTCTGGAAAAGGCAAATCTATGGAGACAGTAAAAAAAAAAATTAGGGGGCAGGGAGGGAGGAAAAGGTAGAGAGGATTTTTAGGGACATGAAAGTGTTCTGTATGGAACTACAATTAGGGATTCATACCCTTATACATTTGTCCAAATCCATAGAGTGTTCAACACCAAGAGTGAACGTTAATGTAAACCATGGACTTTGGGAGATAATGATGAGTCAGTGAAGGTTTACTGATTATAACAAATGTAACCACTTTGGTGTAGGAGGCTGAAAGTGGGAGAGGGTGAGGGTGTGTGTGTGTGTGTGTGTGTGTGTGTGTGTTTGTGCGTGCGCGCATGTGCTGCGGTGGTGGTGGGGCAGTCAGGGCATATATGGCATCTCTGTACTTTCTGCTTAATTTTGCTGTGAGCCTAAAGCTCTAAATCAAAAAAAAAAAACCCACATAACTACATAACTAGTGCCATCTTTGCCGGTGGAATGGTAGGTAATTTATTTCTCCTTTTAATTAAAAGAAATAAACCAAAACCCAAACCCACTGAGGATGTGAATTCAAGATGAATGAGCTCTAACAAGATACTGGGCATGTTCTATCTGACTCATGCTTGATAGTTTCTTTCAGTGGAAATATATTTGATCTTAACGTAAAAAGAGGACCCTTTGCTCAGAGGATCGAAATGAACAGTTTGTACTCACCGTCCTTGCAGATGGCTCCCATCTGACATGTCCCTAAGTCTAGGAGATACCCACTGAGGCAGCTCGTACAGTTCTTGAAGCCTGGACCATTGCATGTCAAACAGCTAGCATCACATCTACGGGAAAAGGTATAATTCATGCTTTCACACATTGTGTGCAAGAAAAGATGTTTGCTATCAACCTCTTAAGAATGCTTTAAACTTAATTTTCCCTTTGAAGATGACACAGAAACCTCTTCTTACCAAACTTGCTATGTTTGGCAACATTAAAGAAAATCCAGCAGGTAGACTGATTTTAAATGGGGGAACACAGTCCTTGAAACAGAAATATTACTTTCAAGGTTTTAAAGTGCTCCTGAGACAAAACCCCAAAAATATTCAAGGTAGGTTGGGTTAAAGCTGCAGGGCAGTATCCACAGGTAAAATGTGGAAACTTGCTTCCTCAGTAATAATTGTTTTGTATTATTTACGGAGGCGGTCAAATAAGGAACTTGGTGATCAAGTGCTAGGGCTGAGGGGGCTGATCCACTTACTTTTTGCAGGATTTGTATCCGTTCTCTGAAGAGTGGTCAAAGTAGTAGCTGAGACTACAGCTCTGCACGCATCTCCCATCCTCCATGAAGTAGCCTTCCGTGCAGTTAATACACCCATCAGCGCCTGGCCCTTAAATGCAAGACGAATGCCAAGAAACAGAAACAAAATCTCAGAAGAGCTTGCACAAGGTGCTGCTCCTTGTGTGGCTGGTGAAAATGTCATGTTAAGAGTCCCCATTTCCTATTAGTGCTTTTTTCTTACATTCTGGGGGAGGGGGGCTGCTCCCATTTTAAACTGGACCCATTTTCCAAAAACACTGTATCTCTTTGGCAAGTGGAGGAGACCTCACTGGGATGTTTAAGTGTCTCAACAAGGACCCAGTGCACATGACTGACTCTACGAGAATACGTGCATGGGTACTGGGGGAGAAAAGGATTTCTCCAGCATTTACTTTACAAGTATCTGGTGGGTTTGTATGAGCGATGGCTAAAAACAAAGCCACACAAGCCAAACCAGAGCCAAGGGAATGAACAACAGGGCTGGGGGACTAGGTACCAGCACAGGTGGCGCAGAAGCGGTGGCAGGGCTGACAGTCCTGGCCATTGAAGTACTGCCCATCCTCACAGGTGATGGAACACCGGGATCCCTGCAGGCTGAAGACACAGACACAGACACTGTGATCAAGGTGAAGAGGTAATGACTCCCCAGCTCTATATGCAACAAATACAGCTCCTCCCCGAGACCAGGGGCTTGGCAAAGCTTCAAAGCTGGGGAAATGGTCCCCTTCCCTTCTTTTTATCCTTCCTGATGCCTATAATGATGGCTGTGGTTTGTAGCATGTGCTGCAAGCCTTGTGGATGTTCTTCTTCATTGTCCGGCTGGCTGGCACATCCCTTCTTTGTTCCCCAACTTAACTACCTGGATGTTCTGAACAGTAATTTATTGACAAAACTCATTACCTAACATATACATCTGACAATGGTGTAATCCAGACCTACCATATAATAAATCTCAAAGTTGTTTTCTAATTATAGGAATACATGGTAAAAATGAATTACAACTGAATGAAGGGCACAGTGATCTCTGGCTAGCCTACACTCCCAGGAGTAGCTATTTTTGTTTTTATTTCTGGTCTTTGTTGTCCTACTGGCTGCCATCAAAACAACACAATTGTAATACATGTTGCCTCTATTTCCTGATTTCCTTTGAATTCCAGTGAAGAATTTAGTAAAATGACCCTATCTATACAGCTGAATCCCCAAACACTCCAACTCTTCTTAATTGTATTATTGTTCCCAGGTGTTCTCTATACCATATTTTCTCCATTTAGCACTCTTGGTATCTATTGTAGTTGCCAGGATGTTGAATGAGGAATGCGCATTTTTTCTCTCTTCTAATTTCTATCAATTGTGATAGCTTTCATAGTGTACAGATTGATTCTTGAAATTAAAAAAAACATAGAAATTATGACCTTTAATATACAAATATTGGTCACTGAATCAGTAGTGTGATTGGAACTATAGGTTAGCACTTGTAATTCTGTATCACCAGATAGAGGATTCTACAAGATGGGTATCTAAGCAACAGGGTCAAATGGTTTTTATTCTCTTAGACTCTTGGTATTGCTCCAATTCACATCTTATTTGAGTGTGCTTTGTATTTGGATCACACTAACTTGGAGAAGGAAAATTTATTTTTCCCTATTGGAAAGAAAATAAACAGGTAAATAAGGATCCCAAACAGGTTTGTTAACATTTTAACCTACTTCCATCCAATTTGATGTGTATGTATCTTTTCTTTGTTCTTAGCCACTACTAAAAAACTTTCAGGTCTCTTGAGGCCAAAATGATCGACCCTCAAAGCCTGCAAGGAAAAGACAGGCAATCTCAAAGAGATGGAGGGCAGCATAACTCAAAGTGTACTCCATTCACAGATCTTACTGGCCAGGGACAGATAGATGTCACTTAAAAAGCCAATAAAAGAAAATCCCTTTCTGTAGAATTGGAAAAAAGGACATTGCATTAAATGGATCCTTTCGTGGGAGGAAATTGGACCACCTAAAAAACTTCTCAAAGTTTTTTTTTTTTTTTTTTAAAGCTTCCCAGTTTTCCTAATAAAGGACATTCCTTCTGAGGTTGGAATGTATTCAGCATGAGACAGGCTGTGCTGTGCGAGGAAGGAATGGACGTAAGTGGGTCGTGCAACAGAGCAGGCACCGTGTACACTCTGAATCCTGCCTCTGCTTCCAAAACACAATGGTGGAGTGGCTAACCGGCCTGATAGGGTGGACACCTGGGTTCTTTCTGTGATAAATTGGCTAGGTCAGAACTGTGCTGTCCCACATACTTGAGCCCCAATGACCCCCGAGCACTTCAAATGTGGTTAGTGTGGTGCAAGAATGGAATTTTAAACTTTATTTAGTTTTAATTAATTTCAGTCTAAATCTTACAAATTGGCCCTTGGCTCAATGACTGGCCAAATTCTGAGTAAGTCTGGAACATCCTGGCTACGTAAAATCTACTTTGACTAAACTTTGTAAAGATCTAAATAGAAATCAAGTATTTCTTATCAAACACTACTGTTCCAAGTTGAGATGTGCCATGCACTTTAGAGGTAAAATGCATACCAGATTTCGAAGACTTGGTATGACAACAAAAAAGAATGTAAAATATCTTGCTAGGTCTTTTATATTGATTACATGTTGAAATGATAATATTTTGAATATATTTGGTTAATATTTTAAAAAATTTCACCCTATCTTTTACTTCTTTTAATGTGGCTACTGCCATATTTAAAATGAACATATTCTCGTATTTCTATTGGGAGTGCTGGTTAACTTACTCAGTAAAATGTTCCCTAAGAAATACAGTTGAATTGGCTCTTGAACAACATGTGTTTGAACTGCACGAGCCCATTTATAAGTGGATTATTTTCGATAAAGTACGGTGCTCTAAATATATTTTCCTTATAATTTTCCCAATATTTTCTCTTCTCTAGGCTTACTTTATTGTAAGAATATAGTATATAATATACTAACACAAAATATGTGTTAGTTGACTGTTATTTGTAAGACTTTTGGTCAAAAGTAGTAATTGGTAGTTATATAGTTAAGAGTAACTTAAGGAATTAAAAGTAATCCGTGATTTTCAACTGTAGGAGGATGGGGTCTCTAACCCCTGAGTTGTGCAAGGGTATAACCATATAGAAAATAATCATAAATCATCTTTTATTTCTCATGGGCCAGTTATGTGTCTGATCCCATAGCTGATTAGTAGAAAACAGTTTGAGCCCCTATCTTGTCTCCCTTCTTTTTATTAAAAAAATCAATCTGCTCCTCCAAAAAGAAGACTGATATTAAGATTGAAAATCTTAAGATGAAAGGTGCTAAGCAAATTAATACTGAATGCACTTATGAAAAAACCCACAAGACAATCTAAATGAAAATGATATCCTGAGATATATATTTTTAAGATTTTACTTATTTGAAAGAGAGAGAGAAGAGTATGCACAAGTGGAGGGAGGGGCAGAGAGAGAAGTAGAAGCAGACTCCCCACTAAGCAAGGAGCCTGAACCAGGGCTTGATTCCAGGACCCTGAGATCCTGACCTGAGCTGAAGGCAGAAGCTCAACCAACTGAGCCAACCAGTGGCCCTGATGTTCTGATTTTTTTTTTTAAGATTTTATTTATTCATTCATGAGAGATAGAGAGAGGCAGAGACATAGGCAGAGGGAGAAGCAGACTCCCTGCTGGGAGCCCAATGGGAGACTCACCTAGGACCCCAAGATCAAGACTCGGCCACAGGCAGTCAACCATTGAGCCACCCAGGTGCCCTCCGATGTTCTGGTATTAATTAATATGAAGAATCACCTGCCTGGAGCCTGCCCAGTTCACCTCTCCAATCAAAGGTGGAAACAGAGACATTCTCAAGACTTAAAAAGATTGAGTGCAGCAGATTTCCGGCTCTCTGTAAATTCAGAGCCCAACTCCTTGCCCAACAGAGGATGGTCTGACTTTCTCTGTGGATATCAAGAGGCTACCTAGTTCATTTGAGCCGTGTTGTTCTCCTGCAGAATCTGTCAGCTATCTGGCTTCAGTAATGAGCAAGTCATCCAGTCAAGAAAAACATCTCCAGGTGTTAAATCTATGTGCATACCACAGCATAATGGAACCAAGCCTGAGGTACTTAAGATAAGAGAATGATTGGCTATATGGAGAGAAATAATAAAGATAAGGGAAGAGTTTCCGACCATCAAAGGAATGAATCAGGAGGATTAAATATAATTCATTGGTATTACCCAAACAGTAATCCTTGACAGGGGCACTGCCGGTCATAAAGCACTAAGAAAGCCTCTCAAATAGCCATTTTTATTTTCTTGTATCTGATCCATCTTTTCTGAAGGAAATTTTATTTGGTTTATAAACCTCTCTTAGCCAAGATGGCATCCAATTTCTCACATATAATGGTAAAGATAATGCAAATAGCAATCAAATGTTGGAATGGGAGTCAAACCAAGGTGATGGTAAGAGGATAATTCATTTACATATTTTATTTACATTGAGAAGCTCCCTGGGCTGTAGGACTTGACAAGATCCTTCACTCTCTTACCTTAACCCATCCCTACATTCTGTACAGTTGTGGAATTCAGTACACGTCTTGCAGTTTTCACTGCATTTCCGGCAAAGATTTTTCTCTGTTAAAAACAAAAAACAAAATGCATACACAAAAAAGTAACAAGGTTATAAATCAGTTGGTCAGTTGAATTCCATAAAAGGAGGCGGAGACATTCTAATGTTTGCTAACATACACGATGGTATACATACCTGGCCTTGAGCAGAATGTTTTGGGAACAGCTCCCACATTGAACATTGGCTATCACTTCTCAGCAAAGCAAACAGAGTTAGGAACTGCAGCACTGGGAAATGTGGGAAATGCCTGACATCTCTACCATTTTGCAGATGAGGGAACTCGTCTTTAATTCTTTGTTGAATGGTTGATTGACCTTTCTCCCCCTTCTTCTTTTGCTTTGTCCCAAGCAGAATTTCCTAACTCCCAACACTGAGAATCACACTAACAAATAAGCTGGGGCAAGACTACTATGTGAGGGTTGAGAAGCAGTGTGGAGGCTGTGGAATGGAAAGGAAGGCTTTCCCCGGGGCCCCCATACTCACAGCTTGTAGGACCACTCTGACGAACTAGACCAGAAAAGGGAATCTACATTTAAGACTGCAGGTTAAGGGCTGACCATTTATTTCTTGCATTGTCAAGAATAGTGTCATGTACTTTATAGTGGCTGTGCCATTGATATGTTATTAATTATAGTTCAGATATATCTGTATTCTGGAGAATAGAAATATACTGGATTAAAACAAATACCTCTGAATATGGCTCTCTCATTTAATACCAAAGACTGATCCCCATTGGGGAAAACAGGGCAAATGCATACCTATTCTATAATGAAAAATATTGACTTGTTACATCACTGAGACCAAATTCTTCTGGATACTCGATACCTTCTCTGAGATGCAAATGGATTATAACCACATATGTGTTAGGTTTGAATGAAGCTTTGTTCATAAGTTTCTTTCTCTCCATCTACTCTTTAAATGTTGGTGTTCTTCAACATTCCACAGAGAAACACTGCTATAATGGATTCCTGCAAGGAATCCTAAAGGATTCCTGTAAGGACCTCCTGGGGGTGCACCTCCTTTCTAGATTCTGAGCACCCCCACCAAGAAATATGAAGTTCTTTATAATCTTATGATAGCCTTCACATGGTCTTCCCTTCACTATGCCATTGAGACTTCTGGACATGGCTTAGGATCTGAGGTCAGAGGACCTAGTTTTGAATTCTGCTTTTAGCATCTCTAGGGGGCAAGTTCAGAGTCTGTTCTCCCACTTATTGAATAAATATTACAATGATGCCAAGTTCTCTCAGCTTGTCTTCAGGGGTTAATGAAATTACTCAAGGGAACTATATGAACTTGAAAGCACTGTAAATGTGTTGGCAGTAATTATTACTAGTCACTACGTTTTATGTCAACAGACTCATTTTAGGAGGAAAATATAACAAAAGTCAGTCACACACAAGGAGAGAGAGAGGCAGAGACTACTATCAGCAAAGCCATTGGTTGAACACCCTTCCTTCACTACCTACCTCCCAGGCTCTGGGGTAACAAATAATTCTATTATCTCGACCCTTTTATACACCATCTCGAAACAAATTCCTTTTCTAAGATTCAGCCTTCTTGATAGAATTTTGAATTTTTTTTCAAGAAATACTGCTTATTTCTGGGGATCCCTCAGGCTCCCCTCCCCACTCTTATCTTTCCTTTCTCTATCAGGTTGTAGTTTAGTGTTCCAAATCTGGGGGAAAAAGAAACTACAAGAAAATCCTACCCGTGGTTCTACAGGGTAAGCTGAGAGACTTCGACTGCCTTGGGAAGAAATGCCTGCCTTTGGGTCAAGGGACTTTGATTTCTTAAGAAGCAACAGTATACACTTCAAAATTCTTGCCTGATTTCTTAAAAACAACTCTTGTTCATTGGAGCTTGGGTTTCTTCTTTCTTAGGTTGTGCCGAAACAGGAAGCATCAGTGTCCTCACTATGACGGTGTGATATTTACTAAGACAAATTATGAGAATTCAGAAATAAAATGGCCCTACTAGAGCTCTTACAGGAATGAGTACCCAAGGATTACATAATTCTCCAAGGAATGTACCTTTGTCTGTTTCCTAATGATGACTGATTAGGACCCAACTCCCTGAAGTGACATGTTAATTTATAGATTTTTGTTTGGTAACATTGCAAATGATGTCTGCATGGATACTGCCCCCCTCCCCAAGCTCTATTTGTATTGCCAGGTAGGAAATTATTCATTTTTAAAATTATTTTAAGATTTGATTTGTGTGGAATCAGAAAAGACCCCGAATAGCCAGGGGAATATTAAAAAAGAAAACCAGAGCTGGGGGCATCACAATGCTAGATTTCAGGTTGTACTACAAAGCTGTGGTCACCAAGACAGTGTGGTACTGGCACAAAAACAGACACATAGATCAATGGAACAGAATAGAGAATCCAGAAGTGGACCCTCAACTTTATGGTCAACTAATATTCGAAAAAGGAGGAAAGACTATCCACTGGAAAAAAGTCTCTTCATTTTTTAATTGAAGTACAATTAACCTACAATGTTGTATTAGTTGCCAATGTAGAATATATAGATTTGATGATTCTATATATTACTCAGTGTTCACCACGGTAAGTGTAAGCCACATCTGTTACCACACAATGCTATTACAATATTATTGACCATTTTCCCGAGCTGTGCTTTTCATTTCCACCATTTACTTATTTTATAACTGGAAATTTGTACCTCCATCTTTTTTTGCCAATCCCCCCAGCCACCTCTGCTCTGGCAACCACTAGTTATTCCCTGTATTTAAGGGTCTGTTTTTTTTTTTTTTTTTTTTTTGTTAGCTTCCACGTACAAGTTAAATCATATGAAATTTGTCTTTCTCAGTCTGATTTATTTCACTTAGCATAACACTCTCTAGGTCATCCATGTTGTCACAAATGGCAAGATCTCACTTTCTTGTATGGCTGAGTGTGTGTGCATGTGTGCGCATACACACATGTACATACAGACACATGTTTTTCCTTCAGATAGCAAATTTATTATTTTTTAACAAGTTTTTAATTCCAGTGTAGTTAATACACAGTGTTAGAGTAGTTTCAGGTATATAATATAGTGATTCAACACTTCCATATAACACCTAGTGCTCATCGCAAGTGTATTCCTTAATCTCCATCACCTAACTCACCCATCCTCCACCCACTTTTCCGCTGGTGTTGCCATCAGTTTGTTCTCTATATTTAAGAGTCTATTTCTTAGTTTGTCTCTTTTTCCCTTGATCATTTGTTTTTTAAATTCCACAAGTGAGTGAAATCCTATGGCATTTGTCTTTCTCTGAGTGACTTATTTTACTTAGCATTATAATCTCTAGCTCCATTTATGTTGCTGCAGATAGCAAGATTTTATTCTTTTTAATGGCTGAATAATACTCCATTGTGTGTGTGTGTGTATCCATCTAAAAATTATCACTTTGGTTTCTTGAATACCTTGGCTATTGTAAATAATGTTGCAATAAACATACGGGTACATAAATCTTTTTTAATTAGCATTTTTGTATTCTTTGGGCAAATACTCAGTAGTGGGATTACTAGATTATGTGGTATTTCTAAAATTTTGAGGAAACTCCCTACTGTTGTCCACAGTGGTTGCACAAATTTACATTCCCACTGCAGTGTGTGAGGGTTCTCTTTTCTTTACATCCTCACCAACACTTGTTACAATTTCTTGTTTCTTGACTGGTGTCAAGTTCTTGAGAGCCATTCTCAAGTGTGGGGGAATATCTCATTGTGGTTTTGGTTTGCATTTCCCTGATGGTTAGTGATGCTGAACACCTTTTCACACATCTGTTGGCCATCTGTCTGTCTTCTTTGGAAAAATGTCTATTCAGATCCTCTGCTCATTTTTTAAAAATTGTACTGTATTTTTGGTGTTGAGTTGTATAAGTTATTTATATATTTTAGATATTAAGCCCTTATCAATACATTTGCAAATATCTTTTCCTATTCATTAGGTTGCTTTTTTATTTTGTTGGTTTCTTTTACTGTGAAAAAGTTTTTCATTTTGGTGAAGTCCCAATACAGTGTATTTTTGCTGTTGTTTCTTGTGCCTGAAGGACATATCCATAAATATGTTGCTGAGAGTACCTTTCAAGAGATCAATGATTATGTTTTCATAAAAGGTCTCACATTTAGGTCTTTAATCCCTGTTGAGTTTCTGTGTGGTGTAAGAAAGTGGTCCTGTTTCATTCTTTGGCAGGCAGCTGTCCAATTTTCCCAGCACCGTTTGTTGAAGAGATGGTCTTTTCTTCATTTTATATTCTTGCTTCCTTTGTCATAGATTAACTGACCAAATAGATGTTGGTTTATTTCTGGGGTTTCTATCTTGTTCCATTGATCTATGTGTCTATTTTTATGCCAGCACTATGCCGTTTTGATTACCTCTGTAGTAAATCTTGAAATCTGGGATTGTAATACCTTCAGCTTTTGTTCTTCTTTCTCAAGATTGCTTTGGCTATTCAGGGTCTTTTGTGGTTCCATACAAGTTTTAGGATTAGGATTATTTTTTGTAGTTCTGTGAAAAATGCTCTTGGTATTTTGACAGGGATTGCAATGAATCTGTAAATTACTTTGGGTAGTATGAAGACCTTAGCCATATTCTTCCAATCCATGAACATGGTGTATCTTTCTACTTGTTAATGTCATCTTCAATTTCTTTCATCAGTGTCTTATAGTTTTCAAAATACAGGTCTTTCACTTCCTTGATTAAATTTATTTATAGGTATTTTATTCTTTTTGGTGCAATTACAAATGGGATTGTCTTCTTAATTTCTCTTTCTGCTACTTCATTATTAGTATATAGAAATGCAACAGATTTCTGTATATTAATTTTGTATCCTGAAACTTCACTGAATTCATTTATCAATTTCACTAGGTTTTTGGTGAAGTCTTTAGCATTTTCTACGTATAGTATCATGTCATCTGCAAATAGTGCTTTTTTTAACTTCTTCCTTACCAATTTGGATGTCTTTTCTTTTTCTTATGCGATTGCTACAGCTAGGATCTAATATTATGTTGAATAAAAGTGGTGAGAGGGGATCCCTGGGTGGCGCAGCGGTTTAGTGCCTGCCTTTGGCCCAGGGCGCGATCCTGGAGACCCGGGATCGAATCCCACGTCAGGCTCCCAGTGCATGGAGCCTGCTTCTCCTTCTGCCTGTGTCTCTGCCTCTCTCTCTCTCTCTCTGTGACTATCATAAAAAAAAAAAAAAAAAGTGGTGAGAGTGGACATTTTTGTCTTGTTTTTGATCTTAGAGGAAGAGTTCTCAGTTTTCATTATTGTGTATGATGTCCATTGTGGATTCATCATAGATGGCTTTAGTAATGTTGAAGTATGTTCCCTCTAACCCTACGTTGTGGAGAAGTTTTAACATGAATGGGTGTTGTAGTTTGTCAAATGCTTTTTCTGCATCTGTTGAGATGATCATGTTTTTTTTTTTATCCTTCCTCTTGTTTATGTGATATATTGATTTGTGAATATTGAACCACACTTGCATCTCTGGAATAAATTCCACTTGATCATGCTAAATGATTTTTTAAAATTGTTGAGGATTTTTGCATCTGTGTTCATCAGCGATACTGGCTTGTAGTTTTCTTCTTATATAATATCTTTGTCTGACTCTAGGATCAAAGTAATGCTGGCCTCATAGATGAATTTACAAGTTTTCTGGGGTTTTTTGGGGAATAATTTGAGAAGGATAGGTATTAGCTTTTATTTAAGTGTTTTGTAGAATTTAATTGTGAATACATCTGGTCCTTGATTTTGGTTTGCTGGGAGTTTTTGACTGCTGATTTAATTTCATTACTAGTAATTTGTTCAGATTTTCTGTGTCTTCTTGATTTAGTTTTGGAAAATTGTATGTTTCTTGGAATTAATCCATTTCTTCCAGATTGTCCAATAGGTTGGCAGATATTTTTCAACATTTTCTTATAATTCTTTGTATTTCTGACTTTAGCCAGACTTATCAAGAAAAGAAAGACTCAAAGATTTATCAGTTTATCTTTTCAAAGAACCAGGTCTTGGTTTCACTGATTTCTACTTTTTAATTTCTTTCTACCAGCTTTGGACTCTGTTCTTTTTTTAGTTCCTTTAAGTGTAAGGCTAGGTTCATTATACAATATTTTCCTTGTTTCTTGAGGTAGGCCTATAGCACTATCAATTTCCCTCTTAGAACTGCTTTTGTTGATTCCCAAAGATTTTGGATTGTTGTCTTCATTTGTCTCCATACGTTCTTTATTTCATCTTTTGTTTTCACTGATCCATTGGTTAATTAGTAGCTTGTTGTTTAACCTCTGTGTATTTTTTTTCCATTTTTCTCTTGATTTCTACTTTCATATCATTTAAGAAAACATACTTGATATGACTTCAATCTTCAAAAATAAGTGAGACTTATTTTATGGCCTAAAATGTTATGTATCCCAGAGAATATTTCATGTGCACTTGAAAAGAAAGTGTATTGCTACCCGAGCTACTGTTTTTTGTTTTTTGTGTGTTTTTTTCTTTTTTTTTTTTTTTGCATTCCATATGCATGTTTTTTCATCCCTTCACTTTCAGTCTGTATGTGTTGTTAAGTCTGAAGTGGATTTCTTGTAGGCAGCATATAGATCAATATTATTTTCTGACTCATTCACTGTATATCTTTTGATTGGAGCATTTAGTTTGTTTACATTTAAAGTAATTATCATAGATAGGTACTTATTGCCATTTTGTTAATTGTATTCTGGTGGTTTTTATAGTTCTTCTTGATTCCTTCATTTTTCTCTTGCTATCTTTCCTTGTGGGTTGATGATTTGCCTTAGTGATATTGTTGGATTCCTTTATTTTTTGTGTATATTACAGGCTTCTAATTTGTGGTTATCATTGGCTTATATACTGAGTTGATGGTTGCTTATGTTCAAACACATTGTAAAACTCCATGTTTTATGTATATGATGTTTTATTTTACATTTTGTTATTTTGTGTCTCCCTTGGCTAATTTTTCTAGATATTGATTGCACTACTTTGTGTTTTAAACTCTACACTGGCTTTATAAGGGATTAATCTATATTTACTCTGCATCTACCTGTAAAATTTTTTCCTTTTATTTTTTTTTCTAGTGATGGCCTATTCTTTTCACTTAAATAATTTCCTTTAACATTTAAGGCTGAGTTGGTGGGATGAAATCTTTTAACTTCTCTTTGTCAAGAAAACACTTTTCCTCTGTTTTGAATGATACCCTTTCTGGGTAGAGTATTCTTGGTTGTAGGTTTTTTTGTTTGAATATAGCATGCTACTCTCCTCTGGCCTGCAAAGTTTCTGCTGAAAAATCAACTGATAGCCTTCTTGGGTTTCCCTTGTATATACCTTTTTGCTTCTCTCTTGCTGCTTTTAAAATTCTCTCTTTATCACTACCTTTGCCATTTTAATTATTGTGTGTCTTGGTTTGGATCTCTTTGGGTTCATCTTGTTAGGGGTTCGTTGTTCTTCCTGGACCTGAATGTTTGCTTCTTTCCCCAAGTTAAGGAAGCTTTTAGCTATTATTTCTTCAAATAAGTTTTTTGCCCCTTTTCTCTCTCTCTTCTCCTTCTGGGACCCCTATAATGTGCACATTACTATGCTTGATGGTGTTCCAGAGTTCACTTAATCTATTCTCAGTTTTTACTCTTTTTTTCTTGTTGTTCAGCTGGATTGGGTTGTTTTCTATTACCTTGTCTTCTACATTACTGATCTGTCCTGCATCTTCTGATCTACTTTGATTCCATTTATTTCTATTTCAATTCTGAAATTCATCAGGTTTGTTTTGTTTTGTTTACATTTTCTTTCTCTTTGTTGAAGGTCTCACTGAGATCCACTGCTCTTTTCTCAAATCTAGTATCTCAGTGAACATTATTTTGAGTTCTTTATCAGGCATATTTTTTATTTCCATTTCATTTGCCATATATTCCTGTCTCCTCATTTTGTCCATATATATATGGACAAATATATATATATATATTTTTTTTTATATGTATTTTTTTTTTTAATGTAGTAGGACAGTCAGCTATGTCTCCTGGTCTTGAAAGTAGTGGCCTTGTGAAAGAGGTCCTGAGGTGTTCTACAGTGCAACCCCCCACTGGTTACCAGAACCAGACATTCCTGGGTGTGTCCCCTGTGTGGGCTCTCTGTGCTCCCATATTGTGACTAAGTTGCAACTACCTTCAGCCCAGCCAGCCACAATGATCCACTTTGTGGATGGTGTCTTGGGTAGGTTGAAGCCTGTCTGAAGCAATGATAGGCTTAGTGAGTTGGGCCAGCAGTAAGCTTAGCTGTCTGCAATTGTCCTTCTGACAGAACCACAGGTACCCTGAAGGGCAGGCCTTACTTCTTGCATATCCAACTATGAGGTTCCACTGCAGAGACTGCAAGTATGCTATTATGTGAGCTTGTCTCCTCCCTCCCTATGGCATGAGTTACTCTGAAGAGACACCTTCAAAGCAGATATGTTGGGGCACGAGCCAGTTTGAAGGGAGGATTGCTGAGTTGAGTTGGACAGGGAAGGGCACACAGCTACAGCAAAGCAGATGATGAGTGTTAACTACCTCTCACAAACATCCAGCTATATAGGGCTTGGAGAGGGGGAGAGGAATAGCATGCACCTGCACTTCTGTTTCTAGTGAAATATTCTGTACATCTCTGTCAGATATATTGGCAGATTAGTCAATATATCTCCTTCATATCAAACTGCTGCCTCTGAGTTATTTAGTATGCTGGATCTTTAAGGGTGATGGGGACTCAGTTTCTTATTGCCTCAGGCTCTCCTAGAACTAAGTCCCATTGGAATTAATATCTCCTGTTTTCTAAAGCCAGACATTGTGGGGATTCAACTTCCTTCTCCATGCTTGTGATTTCCCTGCTGGTAGTAGTTAGTGGACCAGGGGTTTGGTTTCCAACTATGTCTCCCTCCTTCCTGCCCTTTTCAAAGTGGCCTTCTCTGTACAGTTAACTGTGGCAGGTCTGTTCTTCTAGTCTACAGGTGGCTTTCAGAGTTTTACAAATGTAGCTGTTATCTCCATCTGTCTGAGGGACAAGGTGAGTTCAGGATCCTCCTATTCTATCTTCTCAGATCTCTCTGGAAGTTACTCAGTTTTGTCTCTAATTCAGGAAACGGGTTTCATTTTGCCTTTCCTAGTGGACAGTAACACTTGGTAGTCTTTGAATCCATTGATCACTTTGTAGATTTCCCCATTAATGGCCCGGCATTAGTAGTCTTTGACACATGTCTACATGAAAGTCATGTTTTATAAACTTCTTGAGAAGTACACACTGATATGATCCAGGCCTGGCTCCTTTGGTTAGTATGTAGAAAAGAACAGGCTTGGCTGCTATCTTTTGAAAGCGTGCTTATGGAGTTGGCCCAGGGCTAGTATTTGGGAACTTGGATTTCAGGATGGTTTAGGGTTTCCATCACCCTGACCAGAGAGGATCATGGTGCCTAAACTGTACAAACAATATGCTTTATGCTGAACATCTGCTTTCCTTCTAGGAGCCTGGAATTTTGGTATGTTCCAGGCAGAGGGTGTCTTCATGACAACCCCAGCCACTGAGACTCTAAGGAAGTTTCCTGGTAGACCACATTTCACACGTGTTGTGACCAACTGTTGCTGGAGGATTTCTGGGAGAGAACTCTTAGAAGCTAGTGTTGGTTTTCTGTTGACTTTGTCCTATGCACCTTTTCCTGACTTTACTTAGTAGCTAAGAGCTTATGAGTGCAACTATATAATAAGTCTTGTGGGTCCTCCTAGCAAATCACTGAATCTAGGGATGGACTTGAGAACTTCCTGACAGTTACAAGCATTTTTACATAAATTATTTTTTATAAAAATTGTTATAAATTCATTTTTATAATTCTAACATGTTCTCGTAAAAACTGGTCAGATTCTGTTTGATATAACCAAGGCCACACTTTCTCTCCTTATGTCATTTAAATGAAAACCTTACATTTCCTCTCTAAAACCCAAATATTTGAAATCAACTCACTGGTGTCTGGGTATGATCCATCAGGGCAGTGGATAACACAACTGTTGATTTCTTCATTTAGGAAGTATCCATATTTACAGGACAGGCATTGGTCAGCATGGCTCCCAAAGCAGGACTCACAGTTGAGGGCACACTTTCTGCATCGCTTCTTGTCAGCATGGTAGTGGCCAGAGGGGCAGCTGGAGACACAGATCCTGCATTGTGGAATGATAAGAAAGAAGGGAAGCATCACCAGAGATGGAGTCTTCAGCACTATTGGAGGCACTCAACCAACAACAGTCTAACATCTCAAAATCCTTTATAAACCATGAAAGTAACACCATATCTGAAGAGCCAAATTCTGTTGGTTGAAGCCTTTTCCTGTGTAGGGCACTGAAGTAGCAAGGCAGCCACACCAACCAAGTCCACTAAGTAAGGCATGTCTTAGTCTGAACCAATTCCGGTTTGGGTCCAGCTCTTCATTAAAGGGGATGATGTTTAGAAACTGAGTCTCAAGAGGAAGGTTGTGGTCTGGGATTGAAGGGAAACTATGTGGGAACTCTGATTTTATACAAAAAGGTTGCTAATGAGGGTTCACTTCTGTTTTTGTGTGTTGTCATATGGATCCCGTGTGCTATTGTCTAACTTGATGTAAATAAACTTGGTTGGTTACGATAAACTTAAATAAATTGTTTGTCCATAACTGAAGGACAGCACTTTGTTTATTCATTCAACAAATATTTACTGAGTACCAAGGAAAATGTCAGGCATTTTGCGGGTCTAGGCGATGAGAGATCCTGCAGGAGCCAAGGGCCCTTCCTTTAAGGCACTGAAATTCCAGCATGGATGTAAACAGGAACTAGAATAGAACATGTCTGGGTCTGTCTGGATGACTGAAGTGTGGACTCTCTGCAGGTCAGCTACTATAGTAAGTTTTTCCTGAAGGGGGACAAAGAGGGGGGTAGGGCTGTGAGAGAGGCCTGGGGCAGATAGTCTCTGACTTGCCATCACTGTCCCAGGGTCCTCCCTGTGGACAGATTTGCACAACTTGGGGCACAAGCCAGGGGCTTAGAGATAACGGTGTCCCAGCAGGTCCACCTCACTGCCCAGCATGGAAGAGTGAGGATAAGTAAGGCCCAGCACCTCTGAAACATGGGAATGTGGGAAAGCAGTCACTGGGCTGTATGCTGACAGTTTCATGAAAAGCAAACCTAGCTCTAGCATCCGACGTCCATGGAATGGGAAAGTCTAGAGGGGGAAGACCTGTCCTATGTGGAGCTGGTTCCTCCCCTACCGCCCTTCCAAATGTGAGATAAGACAGCTGCAGCTTGATAGCCTATAGGTACATTTTCTGTTCTATGACTCAGTATTGGTTTCAGCATTTGGAATGACACCAGGAGGTGGTGGGCTAGTGCGGCATCATCTTTTCTGTGCTTTGGTCCTGGTGGGAGAACATTAGCAGATACGGCTCCAGCACACCCGTGGGAACACCCAGGGCATGCTACAGGGATCGGATCAGGCTCCTCTTTACCTGGTATTGTTTTTCAGCTTGTAGTAGTAGTTCAAACAGTCATTGCAGTGGTCTGGTCCTGGCCCGTCACAGCCAACCTCACTACACTCAGGGTCACAGGGACCTTTTCAAAAAAATAAAAAATTTAAAACAACACTTAGAAAAAACGATTTTAAAGCAGGTCAGTTTTACTTTGAATTTGGTATAAAATAAGACTTTTTTTCTTCCTTAGGCAGTAAAAGTTTCTTTAACATGGCTGTAAGCATGGAGACGCACTCTTGACTTCTGGGGGAAAACCTCAATTACTAAGTATCAAGAATGTAAATCCAGTCATGGCCCGGTTTTCAAAAAAAAAGCACATATGGCTGCCTTGTGGGAGATAACAAATATCTCAGAATTCAAATGAACAATGCCATTGTAGCAAAAAGCAACTGACTGCAATTAAATATGCATAATGATAAAAATGTTGGATTTATAAAAAATGAGAAGTTAAGCTGTTGACAGAAAAGAGAAAAAGTTTATTATTCAAAGCCTGGACCAGATTGTCTGGCTTGCCCAAGGTCATTAAAACCACTGAATACCTATGAGATACTATAGCCAGCAAGAAACATCATTATGGCATCTGGTGCAAGCTTATCAGTATCTGGTCTTGGATTACAAAGCAGGTACTTAAGGCACAGATAATAGATTTAAAATTGTGTCCTGCCCACAGACCAGTGGGCAACTCCACAAAAGACAACTAGACATAAATTTTTAAAAATGCAAGCAAGCTTAAGGAATTCCAGACCTATAGGATGATGGTTGCTAATCTCTCATGACATATTCTTTGGTATGGAGTTAGGGAGAATGCACAGGCAGGAAGAAAAAATGCCAGAAAGATGGAGATTTTTATAATTGATGAAAAGCCTTCTAATTACATGGGCTAGAGCTTTTGCTTGCTTGAACTCTCTTTTCCCTCGTTCTCCATATCTTAGGACATTGGGTCTTATAATCTTGGAGCTCTTTGCTGTGGAAAACTCACATGATTTTAACTAGCAATAAACATACTGCACAGAATGTACAAACAGTAAGTTGACAGGTCAGAAATGTCTGATCCATAATTATTTGAATCAAAAGGATTTACTGTTAAACCTCGACCTCCTTTAGTCATTACAAGACTCTGTTCTACAGTTACTAAGCCAGAACATAAAATGGTAGAACCTGGGAGGAATGACTTAGACAAAAATATTGTATTCAAACACCCTCATTTATGCAGTGTGAAAACACACTTTCCAAGAGTTAGAGTGGCTTGTCCAGAATCATACAGATAGGAGCATGAGGATTAACATGGGTCCCTCTTCTTAGTCCACATCCCCTACACACAGGGGAAGTAAATGAGGTACTAGTGATGAGCTTTCAAAATGAATGCAGACTGGAGATAGACATACTTCCAATGAATCACAAGTCATGTGACAGCACTGTTTCTCTTTGTTCTCTAAGCCTTAAAGCGGACCTCTAAATTAAATTCCACAGTGACTGTAACTTGGGACCTTTTAGCTCTCTGCTGTGATACAGCAGGAGAGGGTGTATGTAAGGGTTGATGCCCAGCCAGCCGTGGGTCCTATGGCCCCTGGAATTTGATGAAACAGTAGAGGGATCTGGTTATGCTGATACCATCAGTGCCTCTAGCCAAGCTGACTTCTTCATGAAGGTGAAAATCACAGCTCTGAAGAAAAGGAATCATGGGTGGCCCTAAATTTTCACCAGATGATTTCTGCAATTAACCCCCACAACTTATTCTTTATACGTGCCAAAGGGCTCCGTATGGCAAGTTCACATGCTGTGCTATTTCTTTTGTAATCTTAAACTGTCCCAGATGCAGTTGAGCATTTTAGGTTGCAGGGTAATAATGGAATAATTGTCTTTGTTCTCACACAAGTGTCCGTGTGGACATTTCGGAGATGTAATGAGAAAAACCACAGGGATATGTAACCATTTGTTCAGAATTTTAACATTATCAAAATGTGGATTGGAAACATAGCATAAGGCATACAGCAACAGGTTATTATTATGCTCAGTTTATGTTTGTGGATACCCTTTCTCCTATCAGAGAAGATGAAATGGTTTGCTAGTTATAAGGTGAATAGTAATATTATAAGCTCAAAACCAAGTAAGACAAATCTAACACAGTCAAGCTCTGGTTGGCTCAACTGGTTTAAATTATTCAAGCTTACGATGGCCTCTAGGATACTACCTGTTTAGAATAAAAGCAACCATGTGCATGTTTAAGATATTCTGTTAGGGTGATTAATGAAGTACTTTAGTATCTAGAAAAAGAATACAATTCTCATCTAAAGGCACATTAAATTGCTATTTACAAATAGTTTTCTCTTGGGAGCAGCTTTGTTCATTAAGTATTATATCGTATCCCAGGAGAACTGAATGTTCCTTTGAGTGAGTCAATGCAATGAGACAGAAATCCAGAGCTATACTTTGAAGTAGGGAAAAAAAATTGCAGATGATATGGGTATAATACCTAAACTGCTCCAGAAAATCAACTCTTAAACATAATAATTAGAAGGTTGAGCAGAATGCCCAGTTAGAAGATAAAGATGCAACCACCAATAGATTTCCTGGATACCAGCATATACTAGTTGGAAAATATGGCATCTTTACCATTATAATAGCAACAAGACCCCAAAATAAATAGGAATAACACTGAGAAGAATACTACAAAAAATTAAAAGATTTCAATAAAATTTTAGGGGACATGATCTGTGTTTTGGATGGAAAGAGTATATATTGTAAAAACAATTCTCACCTAAATAATTCTTCCTATGAGGTTGTGTGTAAATTCATGTTAAATTCCAATGTGATCTTTATAAGCGGAGTTAAGAATTGTTATGAAAACAAGAAGATGTTCAACAGAATTTATTCTATTGTTATAAAGGAAAGCTCCTGGGGTATCTGGGTGGCTCAGTCAGTTAAGCCTCTGCCTTTGGCTCAGGTCATGATCCTGGGTCCTGGGACTGAACCCTGTGTCAGGCTTTCTGCTGAGTGGGGAGTCTGCTTCTCCCTCTCAAATAAAATATTAAAAAAAAAAGGGAAGATCCTAAGCTAGTAAAAGAAGGGATGATAATTCAGTCAATAATGTTAGTCTCTTTCGAAAATAAAGACATATTTCATCCTATGTCTCATAAACCAAAGTAAGTTCCATATGGATTAACAAATGTAAAAATCAGAGATTAGAAAAAAATGGATATGGATACTTAGTTGATTTTAAAGAATAAAACTTTTTTTTTTTTAAAGGAGAGCAAGTGAGATCTGAAACTATAAACCCTACCCTCCAATTTTCTTTTTCCATTAAAACAACACAAAAGCTACATTTTGGAAGCAAGCAATAACTGAGAAAATGTTTTCAGCAAACATTGTTCCTCCCCCAACTTATCTGTGGGGGATATGTTCCAAGAACCTCAATGGATGCTTGATACTATGTTTAATTTTTAAACTAGGCACAGTAAGAAGCTAACAATATAGAACAATCAAATCAATACACTACAATAAAAGGATGTGAATGTAGTCTATATATCTTGTATGGTACTTCTTGTGACAATGTGAGACGATACAATGCCTATATGGTGAGACAAAGTAAGGGGAATGATGTGGGTATGGTAATGTAGCATTAAGCTGCTAATGACCTGATGATCTATCAGATGGAGGATCACTGGCTTCCTTACCCTTAACAATGGGATGCTACTGAGTAGTAGTAGTAATACTACTAGGAAACCTTAGGTTAGGGGGATGAAACTGTGGATAAAGGGGAACTACTATATGGAAAAATGTGAGACAATAAAATACAGAGTTCTTAAAAATAGATAAGAGAATTGGTGTTAATTTGAATAGAAAAATAGGTAAAATGCGATTATGTTTAATTCCTAGAACTATAGAGGAAAAATAACTTTTTAATAAAGCTATAAAAATTAATTTAATTTTTTTTACTTTTTTCTTTCTAATTTTGGCAGGAATGAGTATAATAAATGCACAGCTGCTCACAGCATAGACTGGTACATCTTTTTGGGAAAGGAATGTGACCTAATTGTCCAAGCCCTCAAACTGTTTATTTCCTTTGATATAATAGTTCTCAGAACTCCATTCTACAGAAATAATTAAAGATATAAAGACTGATAAAATAATGATGTTCATCCAAACCTTATTTAAAATAGTGTAAAAACTCTAAGCAACTACAAATCCCAGATTATGTATTAAATACAGTACAATCATAGGATGGACTATTATGCTGTCCTTTAAATATCTGTTGTGAGGATATGTGACAACAGGGAAATATGCTCTTAACCACAAGAGAAAGAAAAATGATGTGAAAACTCTATATAGTATGCTTTTAGATTTGAAGAAAAAACACAGTTTTCTGAATATACACATGCAAATATCTGGGGGGATAGAAAAGAAGATGGAAGAAAATCTATTAGAATATGGGTAGAAGTTGATCTCTGCATGGTGAGGTGATGCACAAGAGTTCTTTCTTTAGCTCATGTCCCTCGTGGAAGCCAACTCACCTGCATAATCCTCTGTGCCATAGTCATCCGTGGGGTCTTCGACTCGGCTATAGCGGACACGTTCTACTTTAGGAAACTCGTTGGTTGGTGAGTATGGCTGCACGGAGGTGCCATAGAGGACCAAAGACCATTCTTTCAATTTCCCTTGAGAAACAATAATGAAATCATAGCATGACCACACAGTCATTCTTTAACTTTACAATTTCTTTAGCTCCTTCTCATCTAAGAAAAAACAACAGTAGAAGAATTGGGGCAAGCATATTCATATGAAGCATTGCATGAGGCACATAGCTAGAAATGCACATTTTCTACCAGTTGCAGAATTAACAGTTCACATATCACATGTTTACTGAGCACCAACTATAAGATAAGGCTTAATTTAACCAGCATTTATAGGGAGACTGAGACATGAACACCTCTCAGTTGGACCAAAGGCTGAAATTTCAAGGTATGGATATTTAATTTTGCAGAGGCTGTTGTTTTTCTGGATATAAATACCTTATTTGAATTAAAAAAAATTGATGTAATCTGACTTGTTTAAGAAGACAACCATTTTGTTCCAACTGACTGAATTAGTCATTTAATTTTAAGGATACATCACTATTTATGCTATAGACCTGAGCTGTCCAGTGATAGCCCCTAGATACCTTTGGGTATTTAAATTAACTAAAATTTAAAAATTTAGTTCCTCAGTCATACTAACCACATTTTAAGTGCTCAATAGCCATATGTGGCTAGTGGCCACAAATATACAGTATTTCCACCCCTGCAGAATGTTCTAGTGGACAGTGCTACAGTAAAGCATTTTCTGGTCAATGGTACCTTGAGACATGAGGCAAGTGTTCTAACTCCTTTGCAGAGAAGGCTCTCGAACATTTTGCTTTAGTCCTTATTTAGTTTTGTAAAGCTAAAGAAATAAAAACTACTTACAGGTGATTAAGCTTAATAAGATTTACATAAAGAATCAACCATACACAGAAGTGATTAAGATAAAACCATTATAAAGGCGGAAGTATGCTGATAGGAAGCAGGCCTCCCTGAAAGTCCCTCTTCCACTTAGCCAAATACAGAGAGTCCAGACATGGTTGGGGCAAGAGTTCTGCCACAGTCCTGAGAATGGTGAAGCTTGAGGTGTCAGCTAAGCCATCTCAACAGTTGGGAGGTATGTACTTGAATTCCCAATATATAGATGAGGGAACAGGCACAGATGCTGATAATACTCATAAAGGCACTAAGACAGACTGCTATTAAAATCCATCTGGGGGGTTGACGACAATGTAGGAAGATTCTGAATCCACCTCTTCCTAGGGACTCACTGAATCTACAGCTACACAGGGAACAATTTCCTCTGAAAAGGCAAAACCAGGGCACTTGGGTGGCTCTGTGGTTGAGCATCTGCCTTTGGCTCAGGGCGTGATCCCAGGGTTCTGGGATCAAGGCCCACATCGGGCTCCCTGCAAGGAACCTGCTCTGTCTATGTCTCTGCTTTTCTCTCTATGTCTCTGTCTATGTCTCTGCTTTTCTATGTCTCTCATGAATAAATAAAAATAAAATCTTAAAAAAAAAAAAAAAAAACAAAAGAAAACCAATAGTAGTTGAGTGGCTCCTACATGGTAGGCACACCACCCCCCCCCCCCCGCCCCCGGCGAAAGCAGGTAAGAGAGGCTGAGACACAATCTTGGAATAAACCCCATCCCTGGTCCTGTGACCCTGAATCAGGATTCAAAATCCCAAGTTTCTCTCAAAAAAGCAAAAGGTTTGAACTCCATATTGGGTGCCCCAACTTTGAACACTTGTGCCTGAGATGAGCTCCCCAAACCATCTTGCTTTGAAAACTAATAGACCTTGAGACCCACAAAGCTATAGTGAACTGACTAGTTTTCAAGAGCTTCCAGTGATTGAAAAGCACTGATTTTCTGTGAAAGAGGCTTTTTTCCTTACCTTAACATACAGCTAGGGGCCTACTGAAATACTCTCCCAAGGCAGAGGCTGTTGAGTACCATCTTTGCTCTCTCCCTCAGACTTGCTCCAACTCACTAGTATCTCCCAGAAGGAAACTATACCCTTATCCAGCACCCACATTTTTACGGCTGCATCCCAGGGGACACCCTAGGTTGCTGGCACTAGTGGTCAGCAGAACTTCTGTTTACTAGGAACATAGGACTGTAAACAAAATTGACAGATCTATATTTAAATTCACCCAGAAGAAGAGAGAGAATCAAAATTAGAAATGAAAGAGGAGAGGGGCACCGGGGTGACACAGTTAAAAGTTTGACTCTTGATTTCAGCTCAGGTCACGATCTCAGGGTGGTGAGATCAAGCCCCATGCTGGGCGTGGAGCTTGCTTGATTCTCTCTCACCCTCTGCCCCCCTCCCACTCCAAGCAGCTCATTCTCTCTCTTTCTCTCTCAAAAAAAAAAAGACGTGAGGTTATAACTAAAATAAACAACCTAGAAGAAATGGATAAATTGTTAGACCTATACAACTCACTAAGACTGAATCATTAAGAAATAGAAAATCTGAACAAATTACTGGTAGAGATTGGATCAGTAATAAAAAACCTCCCAACAAGGAAATGACTAGAACTATATCTTCTCTGGTCAATTCTACCAAATATTTTTTAAAATATTTTATTTATTTATTCATGAGAGAGACACAGAGGCAGAGACATAGGCAGAGAGAGAAGCAGTCTCCCTGTGGAGAGCCCGTTGCAGGACTTGATCCCTGGCTCAGGTCATGATCCCAGGGGTCTGAGATTAAGCCCCTGCCTCAGGCTCTCTGTTCAGTATGGAATCTGCTTGTCCTTCTCCCTCTGCCCCTCCCTCCAGCTCATGCTCACTCACTCTCTCTCAAATAAATTAAAAAAGAATCTTAAAAAAGAAATCCACCTAACTCAACATGAATTAAAGATTTGAACATAAGACTTGAAACCATAAAACTCCTGGAAAAAAACATAGGTGGTAAGCTCCTTGCCATCAGTCTTGGTGATAATTTTTTCGGATCGGACCAATTAAAAAGACAAAAAAAGGAGAATAAAGAAGTCAGACTATATAAAACTGTAAAAGACTCTGCACAGCAAAGGAAATCATCAAAAAGATGAAAAGGCAACCAAGAACCTACTGAATGGGAAAGAATATCTGCAAATCACATACCTCATCAGAGTTTAATCTCCAAAACATATAAAGAACTCCTACAACTGAATATCAGAAAAATAATCTGATTAAAACATGGGTAGGGAATATGACTAGACATTTTTCCAAAGAAGACATATACATAATCAATAGGCATGTGAAAAGGTGTTCAACATCCATCAATTAGGGCAATACAAATCAAAACCACAATATCACCTTACACCTATTAGAATGGCTATTACAAAAAAAGACAAGAAATAACAAGTGCTGATGAAGAAGTGGAGCAAAGGGAACACTCTTGGTGAGAATATAAATCAGTGGAGCTCTGATGGAAAACAGTATGGAGGTTTTCCAAAGTAACAGAACTATTATATGAGTCAGCCATTCTACTTCTGGGTAATTATAGGAAGAAAACAAAAGTATTAACTTATAAAAATCTATGTACTCCCATGTTCAATGCAGTGTTACTTACAATAGTCAAAGATATGGAAACAACCTATGTGTCCTTGATGGATAAAGAATAAAAATGTGGTATTTTTATCAGTGGTAATAATGCAGTAGAATAATATTCAGCCATAAAAAGGAAGGAAATATTGCCATTTGTGAAAACATGGATGCATCTTGAGGGCCTTCTGTGAACTGAAATATCAAAGACAAATACTATGTGATCTCACTTGTATGTTGGCAACTTTCAGGTATACCGATGGAGCATATAACACAAGGGCAATAAAGGAAATCCCATCCATCAGTTACCCTAAAATCTGGCTCTTTAACTTAAGATCAGTTTGGATCTAAAGTTTATCCTTGTGTAGGACTTGGAAGAATGCTGACTCATAGTTGATTACTGCTATTTGTGTCATTTCTGAAGTGTCTCATAAGCCCACTGGCGGCATACTTGTCAGGCAATTCATCTCTTTATGTTTCACTTATTATGTAATCTTATTTCCTCAGAATCTGCCACAATTCACATCAAGTACTGCCATATTTGGGCCATGTTTCCCTTATCATGTTTTCCATTTGCTAAATTACTTAGGAGATTTTGCAGTCAATGATGCAACTTTCTGTTAAGAAATTGTTCTGTGAAAACAGAATGACAAAAATCTATGTTGGTACATGAATGCAATCTGCCCAAGAACGAAAATCCAAGATAGGTCTAATGGGTAACAAAACAAAGCTAACAATTGAAAAAATCCTTCAAAAAATCTTTACTGTGGATCTCTGGTTCAAGATGGTGATGCAGAAGACCCTAAACTTACCTCCTCCATAGACAGAACAAATATATATCTACATATAGAACAATTCCTCCAGAAGTAAAACTGAGCCTGATTCAACATGTCAAGAACAAGAAAAGATAGACCATATAGAGAATGGCAAGAAAGATGGAGACACAGTAATGAAGGGACTTTCTCCTCTTTCAACACTGTGAACTGCAGCAGTTTAAAAAGATAACCAGAACACAAAATATCCAGCCCTAGAACTCTACTGAATGGTGGGAGCAGCTGTTGGAGATAGCTCCAGGATGGAGGGGCTATGAGTGCCACAGTTTACAATCCTCTTCCACCTTGAAAGCACAGAGAGGAGCAGGGTCTGGAGTCAAGGCTATCCTGTTGCTTCAGTGAGTTCTGGGCCCTTAGTCCACACTGGCCTCCAAAGCCCTGGGGCACAGAAACACACACACACACACACACACACACACACACGCACACACACTTAAAATAGGAACTAGAATATAAAGGATCTGACTGGAATTCAGCCAAATGGTGGGAAGCTACTGGAAAATAGGAACTAGAATATAAAGGATCTGATTGGAATTCAGCCAAATGGTGGGAAGCTACTGGAACTCTCTCTGCCTCAGAGGGGCTGGTGAGTGGCATGGTTTACATTCCTCTTCAACCTCAATAGTGTAGACAGGAACATGGTCTGGGTGCCCTAGACAGTTACTACCTCCATGAGCCCTGATCCCCTAGCCCACATCAGCCACCAAGGCAGTCCCAGCATGGTGCACACTGGGACACCCAGGTCAGTGCTCACTACAGCTCTAGCCATCTCAGGAAGGTGACACCTTTGCAAAGCACCCAAGAATACTCTAAACCCACAAGTTGGTTCACAACTTGCCAGGATCCCCCAGTGCAAGGTGCCCCAGGATCTTCTGGCCTGAGCCTTCTTTGGCTCCAGATGGAGCTTGCATCGACTTCAGCTTCAACTGTCCTCCCAAGGTGCCTGCAGCACAAAAGCACAAAAAGCCCCTGAAACCCCCTGGCTTATATGTACTTTGGTTTCAGCTGCTCTGTTGGGGCACCATCTGTGTGGAGAGAACTGGGATTTCCCCAGCCCCCCTTGTCCATTTCAGCATTAGCTATCTTGCCAAGATAACCTCTGCACAGAGAGTTCTGTGATCCCCTGGCTTGCACCCACTTTAGCTTCAGCTGTCAGACTACAGTGCCCTTTGCACAGATTCCCTCAGGACCACCCCGACCCAGCCTATGCCATCCCACCAGGGTGGCCCCAGCATGGAGTGACCTGGGACCCCTAGGCAGTCACCTAAAGTCACTAGGCACATACAGTCTACACAGGGGATAATCATACAAGATTATTCCTTCTAGTTTAAGTAGCTGTTCTGCCTAATTCTTAGAAACAAACACAGAAAGCCAAGTAAAATGAGTAGACAAATGAAAAGAATGAAAGAACAGACATACCTCAGAAAAAGAACTAAATTAAATGTAAATGAGCAATATACCTGATAAACGGTTGAAAATAATGGTCATAAAGATGTTTTGTGGACTGATGGCAAGAGTGGAAGAGCTCAGAATTCAACAAAGAAATAGAAAATATATAGAAAAAACAATCAGAGTTAAAGAACACATTAACTGAAATTAAAAATATACTATAGGGAATCAACAGATTAGAGGATATAAAAGAATAGATCAGTTATCTGGAAGACAGGGTAATGGAAAGCATCTGAGCTGAACAGAGAAAGAAAACAAAAAATTAAGAATGAGGATAGGCTAAGGGACCTCTAGGACAACATAAAGTGAACAACCATTCATGTTAAGGGGGTCCGAGAGGGAAAAGTGGCAGCAAACTCATCTGAAGAAATAATAGCTGAAAATTTCCCTATCCTCGGGAAGGAAACAGATATCCAGTTTTAAGAAGCAGAGTTCAAAATAAGACACATCCAATGAAATTCACACCAAGACAGATAGCAATTAAAATGGCAAAGGTTAAAGATAAAGAGAGAATATTAAAAGAGCAAGAGAGGGCAGCCCGGGTGGCTCAGCGGTTTAGCGCTGCCTTCAGCCCAGGGCGTGATCCTGGAGACCTAGGATGGAGTCCCATGTGGGGCTCCCTGCATGGAACCTGCTTCTCCCTCTGCCTCTCTCTCTCTCTCTCTCTCTCTCTCTCACTCTCTGTCTCTTGTGAATAAATAAATAAAATCTTTAAAAAAATTTCTAAAAAAAAAAAAAAATAGAGCAAGAGAGAAACAATTAGTTACACACAAGGTAAACCCCATAAGGCTTTCTGCTTATTTTTCAGCAGAAACTTTGCAGACCAGAAGAAAGTGGCATGATATATCTGAAGTGCTAAAAGGGGGGAAAAAAGCCAAAATCTACAACCAAAAATACTCTATCTGGAAGACTATCATTCAGAATTGAAGGTGAAATAAAGAGTTTCCCAAACAAAAGTTAAAGGAGTTCATCACCATTAAAGTAGCCTTACAAGAAATGTTAAAAAGGACTTCTTACTTGAAAAAAAAGGCCACAATTAGAAGAAAATTATGGAAGGGAAAAATTTCACGAGTAGAAACAAACATACAGTAAAGGTAGTAGCACAATGACTTATGGAGCCAGTATAGAGATTAAAAGACAAAAATAGTAAAGTCAATTATGTGTAAAAAAAATAGTTAAGGGGAATCACAAAAAAAGAGATGTAAAATATGAAAATATATACAAAAATGTGGAGGTGGGTCATAAAAATGGAGTTCTTTTAGAATGTGTTCAAACTTAAGTTATTGTCAATTTAATATAGATTGCTATATACTTCAGATGTTATACATGAACTCCATGGTAAACACCGACTAAAAGCCTTTAATAGATACACAAAAAATAGAAAGTCAAGCATAACACAATAGTCCTCAATCACAAGAAAAAAGAATAAAACAAGAACTACAAAAACAACCAGAAAACAATTAGTAAAATGGCAATGAGTACATACCTATTGATAAATTACTTTAGATGTAAATGGTCTAAATACTTAAAATCAAAATACAGAGGGTAGTGGAATGAATAAAAAACCAAGACACATCTATATGCTGCCCACAAGAGACTCACTTCAGACTTAAAGGCACATAGAGATTGAAAATGAAGGTATGCAAAGATATTACATGCAAATGAGAGCAGGAAAAAATAAAACAAAAATAGTCTATCAGACAAAATATACTTTAATCACAAAGACTATAGTAAGAGACAAAGGAAGGCAAGAGGATATAATAATTGTAAATATCTATGTACAACATTGGAGCAACAAAATTCACAAAGCAAAAAGACACAAAGGAATAAATTGACAGTAATACAATGATATAGAGGACTTCAACCAGACTTACACTAATGGATAGATCATCCAAACAGAAAATCAATAAGGAAAAAGTTGTCTTGAACAACACATCAGATCAGATAGACCTAACAGTTATACAGAGTAGACTGTCAAAACCAACAGAATATACATTCTTTTCAAGTGTACATGGAACATTCTCCCAGGATGGAGCACATGTTAAGCCATAAAATATGTCTCAAAACAAGCATCTTTTGTGACCACAACAGTATGAAACTAGAAATCAATTACAAGAATAAAAGTAGGAAAAAAACCCCACAAACACATGGATGCTAACGACATGCTACTAATCAACCAATGGCTTAATAAAAAATACGCTGAGATAAATGTAAATGAAAACATAGTGATCCCAAATCTTTGGGAAACAAAGAAAGCAGTTTTCAGAGGGAATTTTATGACACCATAAGTCAACCTCAACAGCCTACCTCAACAAACATGAAAAATTTTAAGTACACAATCTAACCTTACACCAAAAAGAAGAACAAAGACCAAAGTTAGTAGAAGGAAGGAGATAATAAAGATCACAGTATAAATAAACAGAGACTGAATAAACAATAAAAAATTCAGTGAAACCAAGAGATGGTTCTTTGAAAAGATAAACAAAATTGATAAACCTTTATCCAGACTCATCCAGAAAAATGAAGGGAGGACCCAAATAAAATCAGAAATGAAAGGTAAGTAAGAACTAGCATCACAGAAATACAAAGGGTTATAGGAGACTACTATGAAAGAGTATATGCCAACAAATTGAAAAACCTAGAAGAAATGGATAAATTCCTACAAGCATACAATCTTTCAAAATGGAGTCAGGAAGAAATAGAAAATCTGAACATATCAATTACTGGTAAGGAAATTGAATCAGCCAAAAAAAAAAAAAAAAATCTCCCAAACAACAAAGTCCAGGACTAGATGGTTTCACAGGTGAATTCCACCAAACCTTTATTTTTTTTAATATTTTTTTAATTTTTTTAATAAATTAATTTTTTATTGGTGTTCAATTTACCAACATACAGAATAACACCCAGTGCTCATCCCGTCAAGTGTCCCCCTCAGTGCCCGTCACCCACTCACTCCCACCCCCCGCCCTCCTCCCCTTCCACCACCCCTAGTTCATTTCCCAGAGTTAGGAGTCTTTATGTTTTGTCTCCCTTTCTGCTATTTCTCACACATTTCTTCTCCCTTCCCTTATATTCCCTTTCACTATTATTTATATTCCCCAAATGAATGAGAACATACACTGTTTGTCCTTCTCCGATTGACTTACTTCACTCAGCATAATACCCTCCAGTTCCATCCACATTGAAGCAAATGCCCACCAAACATTTAAGCAAGAGTTAATAAACTATTCCAGAAAATAGAAGAGGAAGGAAGGATTCTATTAGACTAGCATTACCCTAATACCAAAACCAGGCAAAGACACTACAAAAACAGAAAACTATAGGCCAAAATCCCTGATGAACACAGATTAAAAAATCCTCAACAAAATATTAGCAAACCAAATTCATTAACACATTAAAAGGACATTCATAGTGGGATTTATTCTGAGGATACAATGGTGGTTTAGTATCTGCAAATCAATCAACGAGCTATACCACATTAATAAAGTAAAGGATAAGAATACTATGATGGTCTCTGTAGATGCAGAACAAGCATCTGACAAAATTCGACACTTATTCATAATAAAAACTCTCAACAAAATGGGGTTAGAAGGACATACCTCAACATAATAAAGGCCAAAGGACAAATCCATAGCTAATGTCATACTCAATGGTGAAAACCTGAGACTTTTCCTCTAAGATCAGAAACAAGACAAAAATCCCCACTTTTGTCAATTCTAGTCAACATGGTAGTGGATGTTTTAGCTGTAGCAAACAGATAAGGAAAAGAAATAAAAGACATCCAAATTGGTAAGGAAGAAGTAAAACTGTCACTATTTGCAGATGGCATCATATTATAGATACAAAATCCTAAAGACTCCATCAAAAACCCTAGAATAAATGAATTCCATAATGTTGCAGGATACAAAATTAATATTCATAAATCCGTTGCCTTTCTATACACTAATAATGAAGTAGCAGAAAGAGAAATTAAGAAAACCATCCCATTTATAATTGTACCACAAAGAATAAAACACCTAGGAATAAACTTAACATAGAAGGTGAAAGATTCGTAGTCTAAAAACCTAAGACATCGATGAAAGAAACTGAAGATGATCAAACAAATGGCAAAATGGTCTATGCTCATGGATTAGAATAATTTTAAAATGGCCATACAGATAATACTAAAATTTGTGTGAAGCTACCAAAGACCCTGAATAGCCAATACACTCTTGAGAAAGAAGAACAAAGCTGGAGCATCACAATCCCAGATTTCAAGATCTTCTACAAAGCTATAGTAATCAAAATAGTACAACAATCAAAAGAATATGGCACAAAGAGACACAGAGATCACTGGAAGTGAACAGAGAGCCCACAAATAAACCCACACTTATAAAGTCAATCTACCACAAAGAAGTCAAGAATTTATAATGGGAAAAAGCCTCCTCAATAAATTGTGCTGGGAAAACTGAACAGCTGCATGCAAAAATATGAAACTGTGTCACTTTCTTACACCATATACAAAAATAAACCCCACATAGATGAAAGACCTAAATGTGAGACCTGAAGCCATAAATATTCTAAAAGAAAACAAAGCCAATAATTTCTTAAACATTGCCCTTAGCAACATACTTATGGATAGGTCTCTTTAGGTAAAAGAAACAACAGTAAAAATACACTATTGGGATGATACCCACATAAAAAGCTTTTGTACAGTAAAGGAAACCATTAACAAAACAAAACGGCAAAAAAAAAAAAAAACAAAAAAAAAAAAAACAAAACGGTAACCTAGTGAAAAGAAAATATTTGCAAAGGAAATATCTGATAAGGGGTTAATATCCAAAATGTATAAAGAACTTTTACAGCCCAACATAAAAAAACTAAACAATCCGATGAAAAATGGGCAGAGAACCTGGATAGACAGTTCCTGAAAGACACAGATATGTCCCATAGATATACAAAAAGATGCTTAACATCACTAATCATCAGGGAAATCCAAATCAAAACTACAGTGGAATATCATGTCACACCAATCAGATTGGCTAAAATAAAAAAGACAGATGTAACAAGTGTTATTGAGGATGTGGAGAAAAAGGAACTCTCATACATTGTTGGTAGGAATGCAAACTAGTTCAGCCACTCTGGAAAACAGGTTGGAGGCTCCTTAGATAATTAAAAGTAGAAATATCCTATGATCCAGTAATTTCACTAACTGGATATTTACCCAAAAAACCAAAAGCACTGATTCAAAAAGATAGATGTAGGGGCGCCAGGGTGGTGTAGTCGGTTGAGCATTGGACTCTTAATTATGGCTCAGGTCATGGCCTCAGGGCCCTGGCATCGAGCCTCATGTTGGGCTCCGTGTTCAATGGGAAGTCTGCTTGAACTGCTCTCTCTCCCTCTGACTCTCCCCCACACTAGTGCTTTCAAATAAATAAATAAATAAATAAATAGATCAATAAATAAATAAATATTTTTAAAAAGTATATGCACCCCTATGTTTACTGTGGCATTTACAGTAGCCAAGATGTAGAAGCAACAATAGATGAATGGATAAAGAAAATACAATATATCTATATTTATATCTATATCTATATATATAGATACACACACACTGGAGTATTACTCAGCCATAAAAAGGAATGAGATCTTGCCATTTGTGACAACATGGCCGAACCTGAGATAAGTGAAACAGAGAATAGCAAATACCATACAATTTCACTCATAAATACAGAGAATGAACTGGTCGTTGCCAGAGAGGAAAGGGATGGAAGGATGAGAAACATCAGTGGTGGGGAGTGGGAGATTCAGCCTTAGGGTTATGGAATGAACAAGTCACAGGGATGAAAAGCACAGCACAGGGAATAGAGTCAATGGTACGGTGCAGATAGTAGTCACACTTGTATGAACACAGCATAACACAAAGAATTGTCGAATCACCATGCTGTACACCTGAAACTCATGTAGCATTTTGTGTCAACTGTACTTCAATTTAAAAAATCCTTAGTATGTATTTTAGCAATAAACAAATGGGAAGAAACAATAAAGAAGTATCAGCTCAGTCTGATATCAGGAACCTCTACACTTGGGAATGAGTCTACCATTTCATCAGGCTCGAAAATCCTACATCTCCAACTGAATTTCTAGTAGCTTATTAAAGAAATCCCCAATTAGAGAGAAAAACCTTACATAGGAATGTACACCACAGAAACAGTGACAGAAACATACACACACACAGAAGTAGAAGTTCCTTTTCAACGTTGTGAGTAACCCTAAACTGGAAGATTGGCTGAAGGAAGGATATTCAAACACTGTATGAATCTATTAAAGCCTACTGACCCCAGACCCATAATAGCATTAGGATATCTCTCTTATGGCATAAAAGGACATCTGTAAAATGGTTAGAGGTGACTGGGATTACACAGGAACATATACACATTACACAGATAATCTAGTTGCCTCTTGCACAGCATTGGCTTCTCCTTAGATTATCTGGGCTCCTGCTGAGAGTCTCTCGCACAGATGATCATCATAAACTCTGGAGGGACTCTGAACTCCTAGAGGGCAGAGAGACTGATATTTGTGGCCCCTGACCCTTGCAAATAAATACCAGGTCTACCGTGAGTTCGCCCCCAGGGGTAGTTTGCTCTTGTGGGGAGGAGCACTTTACCATTGACATTCTTTAGAATTGCTGGTGCATGGTGATAATAAAGAGGAGTCACTTTTAGTCAGTTCTGTAACTGTCTTATATTCTCAACAGTGTGCCTCTATGTGTGTACCTTAGGCTACCCCCAGGCCAACCCCCACCCCCTGGTATACAACTGCCACATTTGGACAGTGATTATTTCCCTGGGATCTCTTGAGATGTAAGACCCCTGAAGTGCCACTTGCTGATGGATCAACTGGGGTTGGGCAGCACACCCATGTCACCATGAGTGCCCCTGAGGGTCACGACCCAGTATATCCCTATCACACAAGCAATGAGCCTGGTCTGGAAAGAGGAAGGGACGGGAGGGGATGTTCCTGGGGACTAAGTAGATGATGAGCCAATTCAAGTGTCTAGAGACCACGGTCTAGTTTATTCTAATGTTTTCTATCCACCCTGCCTTGTTGACAAACATTCGATTTCTGGATCACATTTCGGCAACCATTATATTCCTGAGGCATGCTGGAGATGAGCTGGACCTGGCTACTTTTTAACAAATCCTTTATCCCGATTCACTGCGACCTTGCCACCATGCTGGTTTTAACCTCCCCGAGTGTGGGTCGGCTGTGGCAACACAGATGAACCACCTCACAGAATTAGGGAGAAGAGATGGCCAGATGTGGGCCAAAGACGATCTCTCAGAATGAGTAACTTTCCCTGACTGGGGGGTCAAAAATATGGCAAATGCATGATCCATTCCTGTGTTCCTCCTTTGCCCTGCACAGCCCACAGTATCTGAATAATATACACTCTTACAGTGGATCACAGAATGTCTGACTTAATTAATTCTGTGATCAGGAGAGGGCTTGGAATTGGATGTCAATCTGAAAATGTTCTCAGGCCTGGATCTTCTGCAGATGGGCTGCCACAGAGAGAGCACTGAGAAGCATGAGTTTATTAGATGGTTGAAGATGTATCCACAGCTGAATGGGAGCTGGGGTGGTTGTCAAACAGATCACCTGCCATTGAGCCAAGTACTACGTAGGCTCCATCGCGAACAACACAGGTTGCTGTGAAAACCTGTTCAGTCTCCTGCTGCACGCTGCATTTGTACTTTCCCTTACTTTGTGTTACAAACAAGCTTTATGTATTAGCATGAAGAAAGAGAGAGACCATATGCTTTTGCTAATGTGGTAATTTCCATGTTTTACTTTTCTAGAAAACATCTTTTTCCTTAGCTCTTCGGCTCACATGGGGCAGATTACCACCATTCGTTTTCTTTATTGGTAACCAGTTAAACTGGCACAGGCCAAGCTCAATGTCTTGTGAGTACTGAAAATTAATTTTTAGAATAAACTCAGAGAAACAGATAATTAAGGGAACTGCCTCTTCTCATGACCAAGCAATTTAACCCACTGCAGGTAGACAAGGCTGGTTTGCTTACCAGAGAAGCTGGTTAGAGATGTGGATCATATACTCTGAAACATCAATCAACAGCTGCCACGTTTTATCCTGTGCTTACACCTAAACATTTATTATTTAATCCTTCAATTATTACCTCTCAAATGGTGATGCTGAGAACTGGAATATCTGCAGATAACTCAAAGCACGGGATCACATGAAAAAGGATGATGTTGGGGCACCTGGGTGGCTCCGTGGTTGAGAGTCTGCCTTTGGTCAGGTTGTGATCCTGGGATCGAGTCCCACATTGGGCTTCCAGTGGGAAGCCTGCTTCTCCCTCTGCTTATGTCTCTGCCTCTCTCTCTGTACCTCTCATGAATAAATAAAATCTTTAGAAAAAGAATGATGTTGATATATAAATGTAAAAACACTTCTAGGCCAAAATACATTCCATCATTGGTTTCTGCAGAGTAAACCAAATGATAGAAAAGGGAGTTCTTACCTGGAGTCTTGAAGTTCCTCAGCTGGGAGGGTGTATCGTACACTTCAAGGATCCAGTCACCGGTGGCTCGTTCTCCCCAGCAATGAATGGTCATGAACTCCCAATTTTTAAATCCTTCCATAGAATGATCAAAAAGCCTGAGAGAGAATCATAAGGCATTGTTTTGTATGTTACTTAGAATCCAGTGAAGGTCAAGTCAAGACCATGATCAATGATCTTTTTGTATCCATCAGCATGTTCAGCTCAGCACTGGAGGCTGTCTTCCTCCTGGATGTTAGTAGACCCAAACATGTATCATTGTTCTACCACAGGCAAATAGGCATGAGGGTGGCCTTGTAACAGCAAATCTGGAAGGGGTAAAGGTTTGGCTATCAGGAAAACCAGGCTATGACTCTACCCATGAGACTGATAGTACCGAGTGTTAGACATGTGGAGCAACTGAAAAATCTCTTACACTGCTAATGGGAATGCAAAATGGTACAGCTGCTCTGAAAACAGTGTGGTAGTTCTTACCATGTAACTCAACAATCCCCCTCCCAGATATTTACCCGAGAAGTGAAAACATATGCTCACACAAAGAACTCCACATGAATGTTCACAGCAGCTTTATTCATCATCATCATCAACTCAAACATCCCTCAACTAGCGAATGGGTAAACAAGTTCTGGCATACTGATACAACAAAGTACCACCCAGGAATAAAAACTATGGAACTGCTAATACATGCAAAATATGAATTAATTTCAAAAGAGTTTAAGCTAAATGAAAGAAATCAGACACAAAAGACATTCTAGAAAAGGTGACATAAACAGAAACAGATCGGTGGTTGCCAAGGACTGGGAGGGAGGATGGGGCATGGTGAAAGTTCTGGGGTGATAGAACTTTTTTATATCTTGAGAATAATGGTGTATGGTTATACAATATTTGTCAAAGATCATTAAATTACTCATATTAAAAAGTGAATTGTATTGTATGTAAATTATGCCTTAGTAAAAAGAGCCTGCCCACTAACGGTAACCAGTTCAGGGAGTCATGCCTGGAACTCCAGCCTACATTCTGCTCTTCTAGCTCTTCCAGTGATTTTTATAAGCTCCTAATTCTCTAGACAAAATCTATTTCTGTTTGAAATAGCTAGAATTATTTGTTTCATCTGATGCAATCCTGAGGTACATAAAATATGAAGGAAAATTAAAAAAAAAACAGAATCCTCATTAAGAATAAAGAGAGGTCGACAGATAGCGTATTAAACAAGCACATGAAAAAAGAGGCACATCATTTATATAGGCACATTATATAGGTCGGACTACCCAAAGAAATAGTCAAAAGATTTCTATACAGGGCTGCCTGGCTGGCTTAGTCGGTAGAACATGCACCTCTCAATCTTGGGGGCATGAGTTCAAGCCCCATGCTGGGTGTAGAACCTACTTAAAAAAAAATGATTTCTATAGAGATGGGACACAGAAGGTAAAAAAGTAAAAGATGGGGCAAGAGACAGATTTTTCTTTTTAGAGTACTTAAAATTATGTGCATCTATTAGTTTTATTGAAAAAAATAATAGAACAAGAGGAAGAATTTGAGAGCTAGTGCGGTAAACAGAGAGACAAAAATATCTCTAGTAGTCTTAAGAGCAACCATCCCATTACTGGGACCTATCTGTCCTTCAGTAAAGACAAAGTTCATGGCAACTCGATGCTGATGGCTATTCAGAACATGCAATCAACTCTCCTTGCTTTAATTTCATGCTCACCAAACGGGTGGTTATAATCTGAGGTTCTTTGTATATCTTTCCCATTGGGAGACAAAGTGCCCTTCTAAAACCAAAAATAACCAGTTTAATTTCCTTATAATTTAATATACCAGAATTCAAATTTTTTTTTTTTTTTTTTACATACAAAAGCATTCTATCAATATGTTTGAGGATCCCTCTAAAATGCCAGCTGGATCCTGAAACTGACGGGTTGGATGGCACAACTGGAGCGTATTAGGTAAATGGTGGCCACTTGGCAGTTTTCCCTAGAGAAACATAATAAACAAGAAAATCACCTCTACCTCAGCCCTTAGAAGAAGAAAAAGGGCAAGTACTTATCAGCACTCTCAAAAGTGTCCCATGGCTGGAAAGTATGGGAACATTTGAGAAAGGCTGTTAGAGTGGAACAGATCTCTTTACAGGAGAACATCTGAGATTGTTGGGATATTCTAGTATGTTTTGTTAATTTCCATAATGAGGTTAATGGTAGGAGGTGATTTTCAAAGTTTCGGTGAATGAGAAGCCCCTTTTTCTCATTTTAGGATATCTGTATACTATCTGTAAGCGTTAGTTCTGATCAGAGGAGTGCAGCATTTCAATGAGAACCATAGTGGATGTGGTAGCTTTCCCTCATGGTAACAGAGATGGAAATAGTGGCTCCTTACATGAATGTCTCCTCAGTGTAAGGGAACTCCACTAGATTAGGGACAATACATTTTGTGGAGATCCTATAATTCATGTACTACCACAATGGGGATTGTTTCATAGCTTATGGCTTAACACTGGACTCGGCCAAGAAGAAATTGCTGGCTCATGTAACTGACTTACACACCTTACACACAGAGTCCTTCACGTAAACCCAGAGGGTGAGGGTACTGGATGAAAAGGAGAAACAGTAATGGGGGGGGAGGAGGGGGCTTTTCAAATAGCCCTTCCTCTCAGACATCCCAAAAAGGGAGCATGTTGACATAGAAATGAGTGGAGGCAGAAACCAATCTAGAACCATTTCTCAGCCCACAGACGTCTGATTTAGGCTCCAGTTTGCTGAAGCCATTGTGCCATTTGAGGGCACTGAAGCGACAACTTGTCACAGAATACCTTTCCAAGAGTGCCGGACTTAAAAGCAATTCCCAAACAGTTTAGACAGAACCTCTGGCTCATTGCCTCACGTCCAGAAACTACAAAGGAGACTTGAGGCTGCCATCACATGAGGGGCAGCCTTGTTTCCACAACCCCAGCCAACTTCTAATTACTCATGGGTCAATTATTTGACTGTTGGATTAGCGGACCCTGTGTTTCTCCCCTTCCACCCTTTCCTGTCCACCTTTGAAACCAGTCCATTGCTGCCAATCACTTTCAAATCACATTTGGAACCCAAATTAAATATAAACTGGGTGCCAAGAAGAAATATCCATAATCGGCATTCAAATAAGTGTTTCAAAGCCCGAATATAAACGGGCTTTGTCTATCTGGCTAAGCAGTTTCTCACCCCGGTCTCTTCCCTTTATGCAGAGCTGAATGCTCATTAATTTCATGTGGACACAAAAGTTGAGGAGAGGAATTAAAAATGCAGCCAAACACGATCATTGCATTTTGCTAAAAGAGTTGATGGGGAAAGAAATAGACACTGATTGCTGTTGGCCACTCACGTTTCTAATCTCACCCCCGTTCTTTATTTTCTTCTGATTCAGCACTGAAACTCTTCCCTAGTTTTGGCCTCGTGACACTGGACCAGCCTGCCTCATCTGTATGTCACAAAAGGTAATGCTGGTAGTAGATTCGATTTGTGTTGCAGAGCAACACACTTGCTCGAGACAAGCAAGTGTCAAACCACTGGACGCCAGCTAAAGAGATTCTAATTGTGTGGTCTCCCATTTATCAACTAAAAAGTCCAATGCCCAGCCTGAACGTCAGTGCTGTGCCAACAGTGAAGAAACCCGATACATGCCAACATTATTAGCATGGATAAAATGTCAATAGAGCAGGGCCAGTGTGTGGGAAGCTGGAGTAATTAACTCCATGCCCGATCCGCATCTCCTGTTGCAGCGAAAGAAACCCTGCCTGTCAAAGTTGACTTCATAATCATGTGCTCGATGAAATGATATATGCCTGCGGTAGCACAAATTATGCATCCAGTTATTAAAATGGTGCCCCACAGCCCTATCCCTGTGAGCGGTTTTCAAATAAATTACTTCGGATGAAGCCTGGTAGAAAAGACTGCCATTAAGTGTAGCACATCCTTTTGAGGAATTAACTCAGGAAATAACTCATATAATTAGTATAAGCTTTCTTCCCCCTTTCACTTAAAGAGTCTAGCCAATGTATCAAGGCTGCAGCATTCTTCAGTGGTGTTATGGCAACTAAATAACAAGACATTTTATCAGTACTGACAGCTATGTGTTATCATATAATTATTTCTAAAATTCTAAGTGGATCTTAATTTTAGAATCATCTACTACTCCCCAAACAGTATTTATGTTCACTACAAAATTAGACTTTAGACAGATATTTTTGGAAGTTTCCTTTTTTTTTTTCCCTCTCTCTCTAAGATTCTTAATTATTATTTTCTTCTTAGCGCTTTATCGCAATTCAACGTAGAACTCACGGAATGCTCGAAGCGCTTATTTGGCTTAATTGTAATTCCGTTTTTGATTTTCTCGAGCTGTTTGGCTTTTGCAAGTTTCAAATGATTTGCTTCTGAAATAGGGTATTTAAAACACACTATTAAGTTTTTCTGTCTCTCCCACTCCCAATTGAAATTACTTCTTTAAGAAAGGTTGAGAGAGAGATACTACTTCTACAGGTTTAGAATACCTAAAAAGATGATTAAAAAAAAAAAAAAAAAACCAACTTTCAACCTGCATACTACTACTTACTGATCAAGCCCGAAACGTATTCCTTCTTGTGGATCTATGATGTCTGCACGTAATCTTGCAGATTTAGGAGTGGATGGCTTTTATCTAAGTATCTGTTTTAGATTACAGACTCCTTTGTAAATTATTCGCACAGCACCCAGCAGCGTTCTGCTTCCAAGTCTTTTGAGGACACGAAAATAACAAGAATGTGTCTGAAAAGTTGGGTGATCTTTTAAATCGGTGCTATTGAAAATGTGGTCTATGGACAGGCAGCTTCGGCATCACCTGCGAGCTTCTTAGAAATGCAAATTCATGGACCTCACCCAGACCTACAGAATCAGACTCTGGGAGAGGGGCCCAGCCATCTGTGTCTGATGGAGTCATTCAACAGGTGCTTTGAGAAGCACTGTGTAAATAAGGGTTAGCACCTATTAAGTGCTTACTGTGTGTTCCAGAAGCGGTGCTACGGACTTGCCATATGTGATCTTATTCAATGCTTGTGACAACCGTGTGAGGCAGACGCTGCGGCATCTGTTTTCTGGATGAATCACTTTTCAGAGTTAAACACAAAAATTGGTGAAGTCAAGACAAACCCAGCTCCAACTCCAAAGGCCGTACCTTCTTTGGGAGAGAGGAAGAGGGGTCTTACGGTGAGGCCTTACTGGAATGTAAAATTTCCACTGCAGAAGTGTCATTTTTACTGCAAGCCACAAACGCACTTATATACGTGACCCTTTACAAATGTCAATAGTCACTGAACATTTGGGCAGCAACAAAAATGACTCAAATATAAACACTACATTTAAACAGAGTTAATTATAGAAGCCTATAGGTTCTGCAGACTCAAAAGGGTACCTTCTCTCTACTTGAGACCATAATTAGAAGCAGAGATATTCATCTGTAATTAAATTTAGAAAGAAAGGCAAAGTTTCGGCTTTCAGTTAGAAGCCAAAACTTGGAACAGAGAGCCAATACAGCTACACTAAATCTAAAACTCACTGACTGGGGCCAGGGTGGGGGGAGGAAGGGGAGATTCAGGGGGAGAAAGACAGCTTTCATAATTCTAACAAATGCAGCTGAAGGACGAATCTGATGAAGCAAGCTTTTGTCTGAAAACATTTCCACAGGCAGAATTTGAATATGTGGTGGTATTAAAAAAAAAAAAAAAAAGGCCTCCACCTGAGGTTGTCCTTGTCTGAAAACATTTTAAAGGAACCTAAGCCCACCTAAAGCACTGCCCCCCCACTGCCAATGTGAGACCTCCAGAGGCTCCCCAGAAGTAAATCATTTGTGCTGATTATCTGGTTTAGCTTTTTTTGTTAGGCAGGGTGTGCAGGCCAAGAGGAGGACTGGGAGGCTTGGGAGGGCAGGAGAAAACAAAGGGATTAGAAGAGACTAACCTATTTGCCCATTGCAGGACTGCTTTGTGTACTCAGCGCTCCCACCCACTAAATTATCAACCTGGCTTGCCAGGGGTGCTCGCATGCTGGGCTAATGGGGTAGGCTCAAGTTCGACTGGATCTGAACGCGGCTGAGTGCCTTCCAGGGCTCAGCACCTGCAGATGCTTGGGTAAACGTTCTTCCCCCAACAGCTGTTCTCCACGGGAGTTCCAGCAAGTGCCCTGTGTCAGCAGGGGCAGGGAGGCCCTGAGGGGTTCCAGACGGCCCACACTAGCCAAGTGTTCAGCGACCTTGCAGAAAATCGAATCCCAAGGAACTGCTGCGTGGTGGGGGAATAAATAACACTGAAACAATCCCTTGGAGTAGGAGAGATGGCGCGGGGACAGTACTTGGCCACCTTGGCTCTACCCCTTCATCTCAAATGACCCCTCCACTAAGGAACCTCCTGTGGTGAAGAAACTTCGTAAGTGGTCCTCCTTAGAAATCTTGACTTCTTTGAAAGAAAGATAAGCATCCAACAGGGCAACCATTTATGGCTCTCATTAATAATCTCTGACACACTATTTCCTTCCCAAACTTGACCTATCCTCCTTGAGGAAGTCTCATTGCCTTTCAAACCGGCATGAAGGACCCCAGGAGGGAAGCAGATCTTCCCTTCATCAGCCTGTCCCTACCTGTCTTCTATGCTTCTTGTCCTCGGCTCCAATCCAGGGAATGGGCCTTGAGACAGAGCCATGGTTAGGGGACGCAAAACTCCCTGCTTACTAGGTCAGAGACTAAAGGGTTCCGAGTAGAGATTTCCTCTCATCAAAGGAAAGCTTCAGAACGTGCCAGGAGGAGAAAAATGCCAAAAGAAACTGTCTTTCCATAACTGTCAGGAGAAGGGATGCTCCTAGCATCAAGCCAGGCAAGGGCGGGGGAGCCAGCTTTTGGGACTGGGTGCACCCAGGAAACAGCTGCTCTGAGTGATGTATATGGGGAACCATGGATAAATGAGTTCATGACAACCTTTACATCTCTTGGGTGTCTCCAGCCCTTGGCCACTCCAGTCTGCCCACCTCCTTGGGGTGGTTACTTATTTTCAGGACTGAGATGGAACACATGCAAAAGAACAGCCCTCTAAGGAAATGTCCCAGACAGAGAAGACACACTCCAGGTGGCAACTTTATTCCTAGGGGGTCTCCTGGATGGCGGAGACTGAGGTAAACTTTAGGACTCCTGGTCCCTGAGCATCTGAAATACCTGCTTCTTTTCTCTGGTACAAGTCAAGCAGCCCTGTTGGGGTGGGCACTTTGTCCTCTGCTAAGAATGTGTGTCAGGTGGAAGCCAGTGTCACCGTCATCCTGTGACGGGGTCCAGGACTTCCCTACTTACAAGTCTGCTCACCGAAGTCATTCCTGGGGGGGAAGCCAACAACAAATACTGAAATATGCATGAAAAGCCCAGAAAGTCTGAGGGCTCTGAGCTTTCCAAGCCCACAGCAAATGGGAAAGGACTGTTTTCTCTATAACAGAGGAGGCTCGAACGACATTGGCCCCACATGCGTGCAGCAAACCTCTGCGCCTCCGTGTTTCACCTGGATTCTCTTTCAAGTTTAATGCAGATGAATAAAGGCAAAGAAAATGAAAGAACAGAGAAAAAGGTCTTTCCTCGCTGCAGTAGCAACAGCTGGTGTGACCCCGTAATCACGTAATTGTGCATCTGAAGGCCTTGCCTGCTGGAAAGAAGCATCTGGCAGGTAGTGGCAATTATCTGGCAGGTAGCAGCTGAGACCCCTGTTTGTGGAGGGAGGAGGGCATGGGTGGCACGGCCAGTGATCTGATGCCAAAGCAGCCTTCCCTTCTTTGCACCTGCATCCACTTATTCTGGCAAAGCTGCGCTTCATAGAGCACTAAGCCCACGTTTTCCCACGCCCTGATGGAGGACTTTAGGTTTTAAGGAACACACATCTTCCAAGCAGAGAAGTAAAATGTAATTACAGATTTCAGAGTCTGTTCCCCCAGTCACTACCATCCAGAAATGCAACTGCTCTCCGTTTGTCCTCACAGTCCTAGAGATGATGTTGGGGATTTTGCAAAGCAAGTGGCACTTGCTCATTTCTGGTTCTGCAGGTTTGCATTGGCCCCTGGCCTTTCCACAACCACAGCCTCTCCACCCTGCTGCCTTGTTGTTAGTCCTAACAAAGACCACCATGGCCGCAGTCCCCAGGCTGTGTGGGCAGGTGGCTATGTCTGCATAGAAGGTTGGCTTTCATTTGGACTATATATGCCATTCATGAGATGACTTTTGCTCCCATTAAATGTTCATCTTGTAGAAAAAAAATCAAATTAAAGAAGCTTCTAGGCCTCTGGCTGTGGTTTATATCTTCGAACCATAGAGGGGACAAAGCGTTTAAGACAACCTGCATTTCCCCATTCTGGTCCCACTTTTTGGCAAGCACCTGCTGCCCATGCTCCCAACCATTCAAAAACCTACGGAGCAGGGATGCCTGAGTGGCTCAGTGGTTGAGCATCTGCCTTTGGCTCAGGGCTTGATCCTGGAGTCCTGGGATCGAGTCCCACATCGGGTTCGCCTCAAGGAGTCTGCTTCTCCCTCTGCCTATGTATCTGTCTCTCTCTGTGTGTCTCTCGTTAATAAATAAACAGTAGGATCTTGGCAATACAGTTACATCCTGGGCCAGTGTCTGGAGGGAGCCGGGAGAAGGCAAGAGGCTAAGAAGAGAAACTGAGTACCCTCTAGAGCAAAGAAGACTAAAGGGCCAACCTTTCCAATAGGGGTCAGCCAATTCCAGTCAGCCCTCAAACCAAATCCAGCCTGCTGCCTGTTTCTGTAAATAAAGTTTTATTGGAAAGCAGGCATGCCCATTCATTCACACTGCCTAGGGGCTTTTGCGCTCTGAGGCAGAGGTGAATAGTTGCCACAGAAATATGGCCTGGAAAGCACAAAATATTTACTAACTGGCTTTTTGCAGAAAAAAAAAAAAATTGCCCACATCTGTTTTAGAACAGAACTTCCTCTAACATTGAACAAGACCTGGGCAAGAGAATCCAGTTAATCTGTAACAAACATCAGCAGCCACTTAATTAAGGGCAGAGGAGAGAATCTCAGAGGACTAAGGAGTTAGTGCTCTGGCATTTCTTTGTCACGATAAAGAACAACAGGTGGCTTTCAAGTTTTCTGTGGCATCCTTGCAATATTATCCAAGTAGTAAAAGTGATACTATTTGTGCCTACAGATTCTAGGCAGTTTGACACTCCCTCATTTTTTATTTTTATTTTATTTTTATTTTTTATTTTTTTAATTTTTTTTTAAATTTATTTATGATTGTCACAGAGAGAGAGAGAGAGGCAGAGACACAGGCAGAGGGAGAAGCAGGCTCCATGCACCGGGAGCCCGACGTGGGACTCGATCCCGGGTCTCCAGGATCGCGCCCTGGGCCAAAGGCAGGCGCCAAACCGCTGCGCCACCCAGGGATCCCCTCCCTCATTTTTTAAAGAGAACAGGTTGATTGATTGATTGATTGGCTGTGGCAGCGGGGAGGGACAGAAGGAGAGGGAGAGAGAGAGAGAGAGAGAGAGAATCTCCAGCAGACTCCCCACTGATCATGGAGCTCAACCTAGGACTTGGTCTCACGACTCTGAGATCATGACCTGAACCAAAATCAAGAGTCAGACACTCAATCAACTGAGCCACCCAGGCACCCCTGCACTCCTTCATCTATGTATGAGCAGTAAGAGCTTGGACTGTCCCATCTTGTCCCATCTAAGTGCACCCTTAGTTGGTTCTTAGCACATAAGGAGCAGCTGACTTTCTACCTTCCACAACAGCTGAGTGTTGGTGTCACCTCTATACACTGGTGGCCAGAGGCCATCACAGTACCTGTTGGCCAAAAGCTGGGACCTGGTTCCTGAGGGCGAGGTCAGGTAGATGGCCAGGTCTCCCCTCCTGGGATGGGTGATGGTTATGCGCACAACTACGTGCTCCAGGTAGTTGACGTGGTGGTTGGGGTTATCAGAACAGCCCGAAGCTTTGTAGATGGAGCGCACTGCACTGTTGGGGCGAATCGTCCTGCAACAGAGAGAACAGAGTGTTAGCATAGTACACAATGGGGTTGGGCTGGGTGGACCTGCGGGCCTGGAAAGATTACACAGTGACATGCAGGTGGCTGGTTGCTGGATACTAACTGACACAGTGCTATCACCCAAGGCCACTTTAAGGATTAATCTGGGTTATTAGTGGGAAAGATGTGAGAGAATAGGAATTAAAGTTCTTTTATCTTCATGCAGGGAGTAGCTATCGAACTTGAGGGTACCACCTTGTTAAGACACAGAGGGCTAAGCCCCTGCCCATGATGTCTGATTCAGTAAGGCTGAGGTGGGCTCCAAGAATTTGCATTTCTCCCAAGTACCCAGGGGACAGTGATGTTGCTGATCTACGGGATATACTTTTTGGACCACAGGTAGAGGGTACAGTGGTATGGGGAAGGCCTGGGGATGACCATGACCTTGGTTCAAATCCCTGGTCTACCATTTCCTTGCTCTGTTACCCATGGGCACACTCCTCCTCTTGCCTGAACATTCCTGGCTTCTTCACTAGCTTCTTTTCATGCCAAGGTCCCTCCTGAACACTGGGCTCCAGTCACGCTGACATTGGTTCAAGTGTGTGTGTGTGTGTGTGTGTGTGGCTGATTTGTTTCTCACCTCAGAGACTGCCTGAAGTTATTTTTTTTATTTTTTGCTGTTCCTATGGTGACTCTTCCTCTCTTCATAGTCAAAGCTTGACTTTCAGTCTCTGAGACTGTCATTGAACCACAGGAAAACTGTGTCCCCTACTTCTTATTTTCTGTCCATTTTATATTTCCAACGTATTGTTATTTTTACATATTATGTTGAAAAAATAATTTGTAATTATAGGTTATGTACTCAGTTTCCAGAATACAAAGCTTAGCTTTTTGGAGTTGCTGAATAAGGGAGAAGAATACTTGAAACCATTAAAAAGAAATATTGGCTGAGCAGAAACCTTAAGAATGCCCATCTGCAAGGGTCCTCCAAATCCCCTGCTAAGAGATGCTTTTAAGGATCCTTGGGTCCTATTATGTAGATTTAACAGCTTAGCATCCTAGGCATTCTATTAGGATGTTATAATTGCTCTACGGGAAAAAAAAAAAAAAGGAAAACTACACAAGCTTTCAGCTTCCATGTACAACAAAGGCCTGTCTCGAGCACTTGTGGGGGCCTGATCCCTTTCAGGGCATCCTTTGGCTGTCTGCTTGCAGTGAACATTACTTGATTTGTCGGTCCGTGCTCTCCACACACACGCGCTGCTGGGGAACGGTGGTCCATTTCTCCGCTTCCATCACCATGGCTTCTGCATCCATCAGTCCAAAACCATAGAGGTGGCTCACTATGGAAGGCAAGAGGCTGGTCAGCTTCATGGAGGTTAGGAGAAACCTAAGCTCTATATGTTGAGGTCTGCTTTCACTCAGCAGGGAGCCCAGACACATCCCTCTGGGATCCTTGCTTTCTTTCTAGCAATGACTGAAAAGCACAAACAAAATCACGCAAGTGAACAAACCTAACAAGAAAATAAAATGGCTATATATTATTCAGTGATTATGTATCAGGACTAGGAACATGACTATCACTTATGAATTCTTACTAGGTGGCAGGCATTGGACCGTCCCTCTCCATGATCTTAAGATGTTAGTGCCATTTATGATCATCATTCAGGAGAACAGAACGCTGAGGAACAGATAGAAACCTAAGACCGAGTAGCAGTTCAGTGGTTGAGCTGGATTCTGACCTGCATAGTTTGGCTCCAAGGCTTTACTGTTAACCACTTCAAGTGATGACATCATCAATTTTGTAAGATAATTAATAGGTTTAAAGAGAAGTGACAGTGTATTATACCCTCTCCTAGCACAACAAGAACATACATGCAAGAAATATCAGCTTTCTGACATATCCAGGAGTTAGGCTGAATATCTCAGAAGACAGAAATTATTACCTTTCCTCCAGTATGTGAAAAATTGATTAAACTTTATGCATGCAACATTTGGAGGCCTCGACACCTTTATGCCACTGTCTTTGAATGTTGTAATCTTTTGGTTCTCAGTAAGAATATCTATTGATCGAAATCTGAATTTGACAATAACCGCCTCAGAAATTTCAAATACATATATGAATATTTTAATGATGATACAGCAATATCCACGTGTTGTTCTTTTAAAAAAATACATTAAAATCTCAGTGAATAGTTAAAAATCTCCACCCCACATGAAACTCATATCTTTTTGTTTTAAATATTTTATTTATCCATGAGAGACACAGAGACAGAGAAAGAGGCAGAGACACAGGCAGAGGGAGAAGTAGGCCCCATGCAGGGAGCCCGACGTGGGGCTCAATCCCGGGTTTCCTGGATCAGGCCCTGGGCTGAAGGCGGCGCTAAACCGCTGAGCCACCCAGACTGCCCATAGCTTTATCTTTTTTAACACAAAATCATACTGCTACCAGATCTGTTGCCTAAAACATTTTCCTTATAACATTATTTTACGTGAAAATGTCTGTAGCTGCCAGGCTGATGGATTAAATACTTCAGCCTGAAATTCAAGACGTTGTATAATATAGTCCCATCCGACCTGCAAAACAACTTCTTCACCAGAACCTGTGCTTTAGAAAGCTCATTCCTTTACAGTTCCCAGTCACACCTTGCTCTTTCTGCCTCACTGCTTTTGCTCATGCTGAGACCTTGGCCTAGAATTCCCTCCTAACTGCTCTATGCAATACATTCTACACCTGGAACTTTCTGGAAGGCTTAGCTAGTCTATCTTCTCCTTGAAATATCCTCTGACCAATAAAAGTCACTCACTAGACATTTACTGAAATGCCATCTGTCATGAATGAACTTTTCTCTTTTCTAGTCCCTGTAACTCTAATAAATTTGTCAGTCCATCCACTCTTCTGCCCATCTAGCCATCTAGCTATCCATCCACCCATCCATGCATCCATCCAGTATTTATTGAGTGCCTTCTCTATGCCAGGTGCTGTATTACACACTGCACTTTTTATTTGTGTCATTAATTGAATTGCTAATTAATTCCATCAGCACACATCTTTTTACCCCAACTATATTTTAAATGGCTTGATGGCAGGAACTAGGGCTTATATTTCCTCCTATGTTTCATGGGATTTAGTAGAACTTTATACATATGGGGGAAAAAAAGATGATTGCATATAAAAAAGAAAACTGTTAGGATTCAGAAATACTGCTTTATTTCTGAAATTTGCCAATTACGTAATTCTTGACAAACAAGATAAAATAGTTAATCCCTAATTTCCTTGTGATATGATTGTCTGTCCTGTCACCATTACTAAGTTGATTAAGTATTATAATTTGTCCCATGTGAGAAAATCTTCGTCAAGACCTATACAAATGTAAGGGTTCATTATTATAGTACCAGGTACTCAGCCAGACAGGATATTCTGAATGAAACTGAATAAACCTTCTTAGGTATTGTAAGAATATATGTGGGATTCTTATATATGTACTTTTTTTTTTATATGTACTTTTGTAACTTCTTTTATAAATGATTATTTCTTGATTAAAAAGAAATGTATATGCATTGTGAAAACCTGGAAATACATCTAGAAAAGAATGAAGAAAGCAAAACTCACCAATAACCTCATCACAAATTGGTAATATATACTAACGGGTCTGTATTAATAACTCTGTATATGTAGTTGTAGTTACAGGACATGATGCGAGGCCATTTCACCTCCTTAGTTAAAAGAGAGTCAAAGTGATCCATGTGTTACAGGAGAAATGTCAAGCGTGGGCTTAAGGAAACCGAATTGTAGAGATCTTTTACGCAAGTTCATGGAAATCCCAGGTTCTCGCTTATCACTTAGCTATCTATATAGGCAATGACCTGTATCATTTCGTCATGGACATTCCAAGGCACTGTTTTTCCTAGAGGAACTGAAATTCTTGCCAAACATGCTATATGCTAGGCCAGGCTCTCTAACTCTGCACAGTACCCGAGTATCCCCACACTAGAGTCAAGTGGTTTTAAACCAACACAACTTACCATTTGATCTCAGTTTAGGGGAAAAAGAGGAAAGATTTGACTGGCAAGTAAGGGAAGAAGCTGGGTGGGGACTTGGCAGGGAGGGGGCGCACAACACAAGGGCTGCCTGGACTTTGGTTCAACTGTACTTGCTGCTGCCTCAATCCCCAGTAACTGTCGACCTAACAACCATTAGGACATAAATTAACACCTCGAGTCATCAAATACAACAAACACTTCAGGCCTGAGAAACCACCACTTGAGTTAAGCAGAAAAGCACCTTGAGTCTTTATGAAGGTCATAAATTTGTTTCCTTTTCAGAGTCAATTCCTACCCTCCAGAGACAATGTCCATTCATGCAACACTCTAAGTAGATGTTCAGAAAAGAGGCTGAGTTCCAGTTAAACTACAAACTGGCAGGTCAATGGAAAAAAACATCATATTAATAGAACATTAATAAATGAAGGAATTAGATTAGATCAGTAAAGGCTATTCAGTCAGTCATGGAGATTTTTAGTATTTTAAAATACTGGAAATTATTTGTCCAAATCATAGCCTAAGAAAAAAAGAAAATAAATTTATATCTTTTTATGGAGGGGGCTGCTGATAGCAATATTTCAACTCCATGTATTCTGACTGGCAATTATTTGTTTGGCTTTTAGTAAATACTGAGAAAATAATCACACAATGAATGTGTTAGGAAGGGAAACTCTTTTAAAATATGATGCCATCCAGGGAAATACCCATTAAACAGTTGAGAAGCATGAATATTTTTTCAAAAATATAATTGACATATAATTTTAAAAATATTATATAAAGTTTTTTTACTCTAAAATGACCTATAAATTCAGAAACAGACCTTTCTTTTGGTGATTATCTGGGTCAAGTCACCTTGGCCATCACACTGTCACCATGAGGGGCCTCAGGAAGTGGGAATGCCCATGAGTGGCTGCAGAGCACCTAGCTAAGAGTAGTGCTTCTGTATGGATTTGTGAAGTGAATGAATGCAACTGACAGGAGAAATTTAATTCACCAAGTGGCATACAGTGTTTACATGAGAATTACAAGGGAAATCTGGAGGTCTGTCCTTTTTATTACCAACTTCTATGAAGTCTTCATTAACGCACCAAATTTGAGTAGAGAGCCAATATTCACATTTAAAAAAAATTATGATTGTAGCAAATATACCAGGCAAACAACTCCTTGTACTATGTCCATCCATACCTAAATTAGTTTTATTTATGCACATTTCTCATGCCAAGCTCAGAGCAAAACCTGAGCATGAAAATAACTTTATGATGATCAAGTAGAACTGTCTCTGTGCAAGCCATGAGTACTATGCAAAACTCTATGAAGATAACGGTGTGAGGAGGAATCCAAGCAGCTGAAACTGAATTTCATTTCTATGAATGTGGGCAGCAAACATTCAATTATAGTTTGAACATTAATTAAGATTCAAAAATCAATATTTAGAAAGCTATCAAGGGAACAAAGTAGGTTTACAGAGTAATTAAAGATCTTGAAATTTACTGAAGTAAATTTCAGAAAGTAGAATGATGCTGGGCAAGCTGAAGAAGGGAATCTGAATACTTGAATAACATTATATTTGCCTCATTAGGCTGCATGACTGTTTATGCAGATAAGCGGAGAAAAGTGGAATTGTCTGGGCCAGAACTACAGCTAGTTTTTATTCCGAGGAATATGAAAGCTTCCCTGCTTGGGCCAGCTAGATGAATGAGAGAAGGCAGGGAAATAGATAATGTTCTCCAGCAGGTGTATTTCCGCTTTGTGATGAGACCAGAAGTGCTGAGGGAAGCTAATCGTTAAGCATGTGAGGAAATGACTGCATAGTTTGGAAGCAGATACACTTAAGTAATACAATAGCTCTAGCTAGGAGGCCTGAACGGTTCTAGAGAAAAGCTAGGAAGCTCAGCAGGAAAAAAAAAAAAAAAAAAATTAAAGTTCCCAAGCACAGGAAGCTATAACCAAGGGAAATTTGGGATGCTTTTATGTCTTTTTAGTGGAATATCCTTACTGGAGACAGCTATTTTTTTTTTTTTTTTTTTAGATTTTCTTAACTTTATTTTGACAGAAAGAGAGAGAGAGAGACAGAGTTAATTCACTAGCAGGGGACAGAGAGAAGCAGATTCCCCACTGAGCAAGGAGCCCAAAGTGGGACTCTATCCTAGGACCCTGGGATCATGACCTGAGTGGAAGGCAGATGCTTAACCATCTGAGCCACCCAGGTGCCCCTGGAGCCAGCTGTTTTAAAGTTTTTTCTTTTTCTTTTTTCTTTTTAATACTACACCGAATGGAAAGTTCATGAGACTCTGAAGGATATAATAAAGGACTTGATTGGTTAAAAAAGTTTGTTTTCTAAGTTTTTGAGCACTTGCATCTTTTAATACCAATAATTGAGTGACTACAGGATATACAGCAGCTTGGACTTATACCTGTATTTGTTACAATGCACATAATCACCAACATAGGAAACGTGGTTGATAAATTAGGCTCCATTATTTGATTATTAGAAATGCTGAGCTGAAATTTGGAGCCAGGTGAGATGACCCAAGAGGGAAGGGTGGTATTTGGATTGTGCTTTGGTGCGTGACAAGTTTTAAAGTTTTCAACGAGGCGGAGATACCAGGAGAACATTCCAGGGGCCAGGATGCAGCCTCCTGGTTAAATAATCACCAGGTCTGTGTGTGGTTTACTGGGGCGAGGAGGAAACCAGCAGCCCTGGAGTGGGTGGTGTGTGGGGTGAGTGGTCAGCAGGGTATGGGCATTAGTGGTAAACATGGCAGGAAATAAGGGGGTGAGAGCAGACTGCTGTGGAACTGCGAGCCAACCACGATTGTGGGGTGTCCTCTGCCATCAATCAAGCTGTTGCTATTCTCATCTACCTGTAAGTAAACCACCAGACTAAAAGGTAGTTACGCAAATTCCTTTCTTGAGGGGGGACTGCTTGATCTGTGTGGGTAGAGACTCCAACTCAAGATCAAAGAGGTCCTGCAGCTGTCAGAGGCCTGTACCTTTGGGTTCTTTGATCCTCACGGCACTAAACCACCTGCTCTGAAATGACTGCTCCCACCAGGGACCCTGTGCCTCCTGAACCAGTTAATCAAACCAAGCCAAATGCGAGGACGAGGAGGAGGGAGTGAAACAGGAGAGGGCCTGTGACACTTGCCTTAGGTTGCCCGCTGAATCAGTACGGCCCTTGTCAAGCAAAAATAAATAGTTAAATAGGAAAACATAAAATGTAAGATTCCTAAGGATGAAAAATTGGAAAGTATGCTCTTCTGTCCTCCTATGTTAGCATTTCTACACTTAAATATTTTGGACAGATGGAAGGAGGATGCTTCCAGAATCACCCATTTCTTCCCTTTTCTTAATCCGTTTCTCTGACATCAATCTCTTCCTTACGTACCCTTTTAGGTTTCAGTGTGAAAGGCACATAAGCTTCTTAGCAAGTCAGAGCAACAGTTACCATGATTTCTGTCTCCTGGTGCAGAATGCAGACTCCCCTAGGGCAGGAAAACAGAGCCGACACCTGCCTTACTCTGCATGGTTTGTTTTTATTTTTCCCTAGCTCTTCCTAAAATCTCAGGCGCTCCCAGCAACTCCAGCCAGATCCGAACATGCCAGCCGTCACCAGCCATACTGAGGTCTTGCATGTGGAAAGTTTCCAGACACTGCTACCTGGCTGTCTGCGGGGTCTGCACTTCAAAGCTCCCCTTGGGATGGGTTTGGTCAGCAGCTGCAGGGAGTCTGACAGGCTCATCATTACCCAGACGAAATAAGAAGAGCTTAGGAAAACACTGGTGAGCGCTTCTCCATGTGCAATGTATTTCATTACATACGGGCATATATTACATGATGTATTATATTCTACATGCATATGTAAAAATATAGACTTTTTTTTAATTTAAGGAGTTAAGATAGGAAGATATGCCAGCCTTCTCTCAGGGGTCTCTTTCTATTCTAAGAAACCATATTCTAACATGATTATAATAAGCAAGTAATTTGCTTAAGGTAATTGACTAGTATTTCTTGAATGAAGGTAGAAAAACATTTTAGCAGCTTGGGGAGCTAGTCATACATCCCAGGGTCTATGCAGATCACAACTGTGCTTGTTTTTAGGAAATTAAGATTGTTTGGACAGAGTTGAAAATAAGATCTAAAACGTACTACAAGGGACTTTGGGTAACAGCTAATTGAAGATTAGACTGACCATTTATCAGCTCACCAGCCTAGATCTTCTTGGCGTGTAACTTGAGCAAATAATTACTAGCCTGGGATCTTGAGTGAACCAGCAGCCAAAATTCTTATTTGTGAATCACTTACATATTATTTTTAGGTAACTCTTCATTTAATTTTCCCTTACGTTTGCTTTGTCCTTAAATTCTCACAGAAGGAAGGAACAGAAATTCTGGTTGATGTTTATTCCCAGTGAATGAGTTTTCACATTTAACCACTAAATTAAAGTTATTCCTTGCAATGGGAATGTCACCATCTCATTGGGAAGAAAGTTAATACTTATCCTTCTAGGTTTCAAGTACTGTGTAAGGCTTCTCATGATCATTCCTTTTCATTTACATAAAGCTCAAATAATTTTTAAGCTTGGGAGACCAATAAATAATATTCCTGTACTCTCAGAAAAACTCTCAGAAAAATAGGCCATTAATGAGGACCATGTATTCTCTTAGAAGAAAAAGACTCGAGTTGCTTCTTAAAAGATTTAGATTCACGGATGTTTATCTGGGGCAAAGCAATGAAAGCAGGATATTTGGAGTGGTGGCTTCCTCAGGAAAGCTGTGTGGCCCTAGAATCCCTTGGGTGGATTTCTACCTCAGGCAGTGAGTAGCCAATGATCAAGGAAATGACATAATCTAATTGATATTCTAGAAGGAGGGATCTGGCATTGGGATACAGCATATGAAAGGAAAGGAAGCAAGCAAGTAGGGAACTGGTTATTTCTACACTGCAGGCATGAGGGATCATAAACTGGGTTATGGACATGGTGAATGAAACAAAAGGTCAGCTAAGGAGGGTGCAATGAAATTTCACAACTCACACATCATGGGAGACTGAGGAGAGAGAGAGGGCAGACGGTGAACAGGATGATGTAGAGAAGAGTAGCCCCTGATGACAGAGGTGTATTTTAGGGAGAAGCTATTTAGTAAAAAAGATGACTGACAGATCCTGTTCCAGGAGTTTTGAGTTCACAATGACATAGGGGGAGCCCTGAGCAGAGATTCTAGATTGGTAACGGATGAAGCCAACATTGATGATGTAGAACAGTATCACTAATAAGAAGGTGCTACTCATAACTGAAAGGAAGGCAGAGACATGGGGGGGGGGAAGCTGAGGAATCAAGAGGCGGTGAGAGGGAAGGTGTGGGGAGAGGGCCAGGAGTGTGCAAGCTCCCTCTAGAATTCTTCAAGCAACAGACCTTAGGGAAATGGCTAAGGTAAAGGAAGGGATCACTAGTGTCAGAGAGGGAGGGCTTTATCTTTGCATCACAAAAGGCAAGGAAAGAGATCTGGAGTGGGTAGATCAAAAGCAGGAGATCATACACAAAAACAAGAGGCTTCTTATTTGGCAAGCAGGAGATGGCTGAAAATCTCGGAGTAATTTCACTTCAAAGGTGGAAAGTGGAAACAAGATTGCAGAGAATTACAGAGGGGCTCAACAGTAAGCAAACGGAAGCAGCTAATTCAGACTACTTGCTGGGAATTTTTAGTTGTAGAAGGGAGGACCTACCTAAGGCAGTAGGAGATGGAAAATGTTTTCTCCTTCCAAGATGGCAGGGGCGGGGGCGGGATACATAGTTTGAAAACAGAGTTATGGTCTGGTTGACAGGAGAATGATTGCAGCTCAGTGCAAAGGGCCAAGTGACTGACAAGGGATAAGATGGTTTTTATGTTGTTGTTGTTGTATTTATTTTTTGAGGGAAGAGATGTTTTGAGGGCACCTTTCAAACTTGGGATTCCCTGCTCAAACTAAGGAAAAAGAAATGACTTGAGACTTTAGGTTTTCACTTTTTCTAAGGCTAGTGCTTGATTAGCACCACTTAAATGCACAGAAAAGAAGGTAATTCACTACATGTGGTGGAGGACTTGGATCGGTGGTTCCTGGACTTGCGTGAGCATTAGAATCACCCAGAGGACTTATGCAAGCACAGGCTGCTTGGTCCCACTGATTAGTGGTTTTAAAGTAAGGTCCAATATAAAGAACTTCTACAACTCAACACCAAAAAATGCCACACTATCTAATTCAAAAATGAACAAAAGACCTGAATAGAAAATTCTTTTCCAAAGAAGACATGCAGATGGCCAAGAGGACACATGGAAAGAAGCTTAACATCACTCATCATCAGGAAATTGCAAAACAAAATCCACAATGAGATCACCTTATACCTGTCAGATTGGCTAAAATAAAAAAACACAAGAAACAACAAGTGTTGGCAAGGATGTAGAGAAAAAGGAACCCTTGTGTACTACTGGCAGGACAGAAAAAATGGTGCAGCTGCTGTGGAAAATAGTATGGAGGCTCCTAAAAAATTTAAAAAATAGAAATACCACATGATCTAGTAATTCCACCACTGTGTATGATCCAAAGAAAGGAAAAAAATACTACTTTGAAAAAATATATGCACCCATATGTTTACTTTTACTGCAGCATTATTTACAATAATGAAATGATAGAAGGAACCCAAGTGTCCACAGATAGATGTTTAGATAAGGAAGATGTGGTACACATACGCACGTGCGCACACACATACACACACAGATGCGTGCACACTCCGGAGTATTACACAGCCATAAAAAGGGCTGAGATCTTGCCATTTGACATGGATAGTTTGATGCTAAGTGAAGTAATCAGGCTTAAAAAGACAAACACCATACGATTTCACTCATATGTGGAATCTAAAAAAACAAATGTATGAACAAACAAGTGGAATCAGACCTATAAATACAGAGAACATGGTTGCCAGAGAAGGGGGGTGGAGAGATGGGCACATACATGAAGAGGAGTGGGCAGTATGGGCTCCCAGTGATGGGACGAATAAGTCACAGTAACAAAGGGCACAGCACAGGGAACACGATCAGTGACACTGTAATCGTGTATGGTGACAGGTGCACTTGTGGTGAGCACAGTATAATGTATAGAGAAGCTGAATCACTATGCTGTCCACCTGAAAATAATGCAACATTGTGTGCCAACTCTACTTAAATATGATTAAAAAAAACAATGAAGAAATTAAGGCCCAGAATTTGCATTTTTAACTAGGTCCCAGGTAATACTGATGTTGGTCCAGGGACCCTGTCATGAGAGCCGCTTCCTGAGGGTGTCAGGGCTGGCATCTCTCCTGCAACCCCAGTTAATAAAGCCTGGTTAATTAGGTTGGCATCTTCAAAATGGGGTCTGGGTCTTTGGAGGTGGATTCTTAAAGACCCTTCCCTTATGCCAGTAGCATAAGAAATCAAAATTGGCTGTACAATATACCCTGCTAATGTCTTTTCATGGGGATCATCACACAATTTTTGCTTCCCTTATAGAGATATTTTCAGAAGAGAATCATTCCTAATTAACCTATACATATCCCTGACTCATCGAGCACAGGTTGTTCTAGATAGTTTCTTCTTTGGATGCACGTTACTCAAGGAGTTAAAGTCTATTCATTCCTAGGCCAGAATCCAAGTTTGACTGAGATGAGATACAAAATCAAGCTGAATTGCAATGTTGAAAATAGTAAATGCTCTAAAGGTTCTATTTAATGCATTTAAATCTATCTATTTTATCTAATCTTACTGTCTCTATAGTTGGAGTACATTTAATGTATCAAACATGTTTCCCCAAATAAGACGCCCAGAAGAAATTTTATATGGAAGGTAAAAATAATATCTTACATATGCATTTTATTATGTATTAGCTAATGAAATCTTTACAACAGTCCTATTGGCAAGATAGTATTATTCAGATTTTACAGCTGAAAAAATAAGCCTCATAAACATTAAAGGAACTTGCCCAAAGTCACACGGACTCAATCCCAAGTGTTCAGAATCTCTTTGCATCATGCATGCATCCATCGATCACTGTTGTCTATAAGGCACCCAGTATTTCTGGCAACTAATTTCTCAAATCAAGCATCATCCTCAGAATAACAAGATGGTAAGGGGAGTGGACACATTTCAAAAGTTTATAAACCACAAGCGAACACGGCGGCAGTTTTATCCTCTTTGCCTTTTGCAAATCAGCTGCATGAAAACTGCTTGCTTCTTCAAGGCTCATTAAAATATCCTGTGCAGAAAAAGATGTATGTGGGGTTTTGGAAGGAAAGTTAACATCTGGCCCATAACCGTTTTCCCTGTTCTTGCTGAGGGTGACCTTCCTCAGTCATTTCTATCAGGGATTTTCTCTGAGTGTGAAGACATTATTCACACGAAAAAATATTTTATATTCAAGCCTAGACCATTTTTTAAAAATTAGAGCTAACGAGGCATGTGTGGGTGGAAGAACGGCATTGAGTGGCAAAGAACAACTTTGCATTTGTTAACATCCAGCAGCGATCACAACACCCTTCTTCTCTGGCTCTTTCAAAGATGACTCTGGAAACTTCAGGGTGTACCGTGTCTTCTGGTATAATACCATAAGACGAAGCCTGTTGAAGCCATTATCAGGATGTGTGATAGAAGTTTAATTGCTTTGAAATGCCTAAGGCTAGCAAGATGTGAACATGTGTAAAGAGTTTAAATTGAGATTTTAAGGGGAAAAAAAAGTCTGGATCTATTTATTTCATAGAAGATGTATCCAGATGGATTCTACAAAGCAACCGCCTGGCGTGTAACCATACCTTGCTGGATGCAGTGGCCTTAGGAAGTTCTGGATAGAACTAGGGCAGGATTCATTTTCAGAATCTCCTTCTGAGACTTTAGATCTGGTTTACATTGCAGGTGTTGGCACTAAGATCTCTCCAGAGAGAGAAAAAAAGAAGGATGGGCTCCACCATCTTTACTAAATAAAACCGTAATTTAAAAAGATTCATCAGAAGGCCCTTTTTTCCTCTTATTCATTAGGGCTCCTTTATCGATCCTGAATCAGTTTTCATGGCTGAGGCTGCCATTTACCATTAACTCAGTGTGTGATGACACCAAATTTGAGCCCCGTCCCTGAGTGGGGACAGAGTTGGTGCTGCTGTCTATGCTGGGAATACTGAGGTCAGAGTCCAAGCTGATGTGCATGTACAAATTCCAATCAGAATTTCTCCCGTGCACCTCAGTCACACTGCTCCTTTCGCATTGAAAACTCTATTCCACAGGTGGTAGAAAAGATGGGGAGTACCTTCACATGACAGCTTGATGATAATCGCAGAAGCTTCGAATAAAGCCTTCATCACTGCTTTATGTCTGTGCTCAGGCAGCCCGTGCATGTCAATATTCAAAAGGACTCTTCACCCCAAATATAAATCTTCTACTGGCCCCAAATGATTATACATTTGAATTCATGAGGCATCAATCATTGTTGGTCGCAAAAAATGAGAGAATGTAAAAAGACTGTGAAAAGAATAATAGATTTGGACTTGGCACTCACACTCACTTAAAATTCTAAGGTTTTACTTCGAACTCTGTCTCGAGAGCTGTGATGAAATCATCCCAGACACTGGAAGACTCTATTTGACTCCAGTAACACTGAGTTAGTTTGCTAACGAAGGCTTTGTGAATGTCAAGGTTGAAGCAACAGGTGAAGGTTAAAATGAACAAAACCATCTCTGGGTAGGTATCTTTGAAAAGATATTTATGCCTTCGACAATCCTGAGAGAAATTACAGCAGAATTTTGTGCAATAGGGCTGCCCATGTGGGATCTCCGTGAACTAGAGAAAGGTACCTCTTTCTCTGAGGGAGGGGGGGCTTGTCCCACTCCGGGGCACATGGCTAGGAGAGTGGATCACAGGCTGGATTTCAATCTCCCACCCAACCCCTCACTGTGGCCCTCTAGCACAGTTAATAACCTGTGCAACCAACGATGGCAGTCCCATCACACAATCTCAGATATTTCTTGCATTTTTAGCTATCTGCTCTGATTCCTTAGCCAAATGTGGCTGGAACTCAGCAGGGAATTCTGAGATGCACAATATCAAATTCTAGAACAAAGCTAAACACCTATCTTCTGCCTTAGTTCTGAGGATACTTCTGAGGATACAACATGAAAAGAAGCAAATGATTTCCAGACAAAACCATCTTGCACAGTACATTAAGAAAGCATATAGTGGTAGCCTCTGGTGGGTGCAAATAAGCAATGCAGTTTCCTAGGATCATAGACAATTCTAAGTTTGCTTTGCGGCAAAGAAAAAAATTAATGTAAACTTTAAGGAAGAGAAAAAGTCATTTATAAACTGTCAATGCTTCTGTCACACAAGCTGCACCCATCTAAGAGCAACTCAAGAGGCTAGCCCAGATTTTATGTTGCTTGCTTTGTTTAAATTTCTGCAAAGCTACATGGCAAATACAGACTATAATTGCATGTGAAAAATAATTCAAATATTGGAAGTTAAGTGGCTTTCTGAAGGTCATGGTGAATGAGAATGACCAGTGAAAAGACTTTGATCAAAGAGAATGTGTAAAGCCTTCTCAAAGCACAATTTCTGGCCTGACATTTTTCAAGGAGCAATCTTGTCGCCACACCTTTTGCCTTGGGTTTATTAAAGAGTCATTTCAAAAAGAATTCTTTCTCTTCTTTAAAAAAAGAAAAAGAATTTAGCAAAGATGATTATATATCTTAACTCTAGAACACTCCTCATTCGGAAGGAAGGCAAGAGATGATCAGAAATTTCACTGAATGTCACAGCCTCTAAGGTCAGGAATATACAATTGCATACTAAGATAATATAAAACGATCACCATAGAAGAATTCACATCCATTTTAGCAAGTCTGTCTCTTACCTACATGTCATTTTGTAGGACATATCATAGGAGCAATGGATTCACACCATCAGTTTCAGAAATAAACTCTTTCTGACATCAGATAGGCATCTAGAATCAATTTGCTCAAAAGTCATTACTATTACCAACTTACTTTCTCAAACTACTGCAGTAGCTCCAAAGCATCTTTCAAATGATGTCCTTTCTACACACCGGGTCCTTTTCCTTCTCTCTGACTGTTGCTTTCCCCATGGCAGTGTCATACAGTTTTAATCCCCAATCATCCGAGAAATGCAAATAAACAAAATTAAGGGACATCTGGGTAAACTGAGTAGCCATCCTAGAACCTATTTCAGACCAGCTTCAGTTCCCAGGGGTAACCCAAATTCTCCAACATCTTCCACCCTCTTCTAGTTATTTATGCTTCTGATCAAGTTTATATATGTAGCGTTAGTATAACTCATTAACGATCAGCAGATTATGCTTTTTCTCAATACTTTTGAGTCCATTTATTGAAATCCAAGTAGTCTTATAGAAAAACGGAGCGCCCAAATAAGGAAGTTAGCCCTTTAATCAGAATCATCAACTAAAATCACTGATAAATGAAAACAATAACTCAAATTATACTAAAAAGGCGAGAATGGAGGTGTTACAAGAAATAGGTGAATATAAAGTAGTGAGTCTATTAACTGAAAGCAATAGGGGAGCTAGTTTCATCTCTAAGCTACCCACAGCTCTATGCACATTCATGCACATATATGCTCAATTTTGATTGTACAAAAATCTTAACCAAGAATATTAACTTTATTAGATATTAAAAGTGAGAATGATGCATGACATGCAGGTGACAGTTTCACTCGCGTGCATACTATGAATGAAGAATGTTGCCAAATTCTGTATATAATACTGCTTTTCTCAGCCTTTCCTTTGCCACCTATGCCAGCTATGATGGCCTCCTACCCGTTCCCTGACCAAATCTTTATCTAAGTTGCCTGACTTGTCTGATGCTCTACACACGTGGTTAGCCATTTAGCTTGCTCATCGCTCTTCGGGTCTGTTTAGTCTTTTTCTGACTGTCTACTGTTTACAAAGCTGTGTCTGCCCACACCCAGACTTGTACATGAATACTCATACCAGTTTAACTCACAACCCTGGACCAGAAACAACAAAGTCATCCATGAAAAAGTGAATGAGTCAATACACAGTGGTATATTCCCATGGTGGAATATCACTTAGCAATAAAAAGTAATGAATTCCTAATAGACCTAATGATTTAGAAGGACTTCAAAAATATTACATGGAGAGGAAGAAGCCACTCCTAAAAAATTCGACTTATACGAAAGTCTACAAAAGACAATAATCCATAGCTACAGAAGTATACTAATTGCATTGGCTAGGATTGGCAGTGGCGGGACTGGTGGTGTTGGGGATGACAAGAGCACAAAAGACCTTTCTGGGGTGATGGAAATGTTCTATCCTTGACTGTAGTGATAGTTACATGGGTGTATACATTCGTACACTTAAAATGGTGCTTTTTTTCTTTATCATATATAAACTTACTCCAGTCATGTGGATTAAGAATGTATACAGATTACTGGGTATACTATTTGTCTATATAATACAGCTAAGAATCAATCCCAGACTGTTTGACTTCAGAGCCCAGGTTCTGAGGCACTCTGTTGAGTGAGTTTTTTTGTTTTGTTTTGTTTTAAATAAACACAAAATGCTCAAAAAGAAAATGACTGTTGAATTTTAAAAGCTTCTGTAAGAGACTGTGTCTGTATGTATGTGTATATGTATTCTGATAAGGCAGTCTTGGCTTAAAGCCTTTTAGGGTATCTTATTTTGTAACTGAATTCAGAATCCAATTATGAGAGCTTCACAGAAATCCATTTCATTACTTTTTAGTCACAATACACTTTTGCCCTGAAAATGGCATTGCCCCTGGTTGATTACCCTCTGTAATCACCAGGTTTAGGACTTGATGATTTTTATCTTTGCCTAAAATATCAGTTGTACCCACAAAATACCAAGATTTGCTACCGGTAATAGACAAACTCGTATGCTGAAAGGAAGACTTTTAAAAATACCTGGGGAACTCCAGCCTCATTAGAATTAGTGAAATTGATTTTCATCAAGTGATTACACAAAGAGAGACATCAACTCTCTCTGAAGTCTACAAGCTTCTGCATATTGTTAAAAATAATATTTTTTGCTCACAGCTTGCGTACTGTATTTTAATGACTCAAGAGTCAGTAGGACATTGATAGTTATAATCAGTTCAGATTTCTATCACTAGTTCCTATGTTGAAGCAATTAATTACACCTGTTAATGTTTAGTAGGTTGAAGCCATGGTGACATTTAAACATTAAAACTAAATTGCAGAAAAGAATTTAAGTATGGCTGTGATTGATATACGATTAGACTATAGTCATATTGATATGTGATTATGATGTATTAGTGATGATTTTATTACAAAGCCCTTAGTATATGTTTTTTTCTCACCCTACTCAAGATTAATAAATTTCAACTCCAAACAGCATTCTAATTCACAACATAGTTCCATATTTTTATCCTCACTTCAAGGAGCAGGAAGCTGTGACATAAAAATATACATTTAAGACCATTTTTAAAAAAGACTCTTTTTATGTTTGGTATTTTCCATTTTCAAAGCATTTTCATTCAACTCAGCCTTCTCATTATGTTTGGTATGAGTTACCCACATTCTAAAAAACCAAGATACAAAAACTTTAATTGGCTTCCTCAAAGGCCACAGAAAATATCAATAACAGACTGTCTACTAGATTTAAATGTTCTTAAGATTGTGGCAAAGCCACAAAACTACTCCACACATAATTCCTTTCATTAACTACTTATATCTGGTATAGAGATAACAGTCACTTAGAGCAACTATCATTTTAATTCCATTTTGAAGATGGATTTTAAGTGTGAAACAACATACGTTTAAAACTTAAACACTTAGGGATGAAAAGGCAAAACACAACTGAACAAAACACCCCCAAAGTCTAACAAACCTAATGCTACCATTCAGTCAAAGATCAACATGGAGGAAACAACATTTTTCATTGGTAGAAGGCATTTTTAAACCTCACATATTTAGGAAGTATGAATGGAACATTCTTTCTTATAGGACAAGTAGATATTCTGGATACAGGACTCTAGATTAAGCAGTGATCAAGCTGTTTGCTGTCAGGGGTTCTACAGTACTGTTCTCAGGTAGATATTTAGATAAATCATCCACCAGACAAATGGATAAAGATAAAATATGTAAATTATGTGATTCACATCTTTTTTTTTTGTAAATGAGCAAGAAGATAAGTCCATGTATTCAATGGTCAGTAAATAGCAAAAGGAAAGGTTTTATGTTAATACACATTAAATGAAATTGAGTTCAAAGAGTACAGTAGTATAAAACATGGAATCTTGAAAGAAAATCAGGTAGCATTTCCAATAGGCACATTTTATTCAATAGAATCAAATATATTTACTTCCCTTTTTCTTTGCATTGAAAGAGAAGAACTCAATGACTTATTTCTATGGATAGGACGGGGCCTGGAATCAAACAACTGATTCTAATACTACCCCCGACACTGACCAGGTGAATAACATTTCACTTTGACCTTTCTTCAAAAACATGATGTGCAGATTACCAATTATGTAGCTTTAATCAACGCTACCAACATCACATCAGCATGCGAAGTGGCAAAGATGAACTATTATTTGTGCAGTGAAATAATAACATAAAATATAGCTTTACCCTTTCAAACGGTAATACATCAGATATCACTTCATACACTCAAAAAAAAGAATACATTTCAAAACCTTTAGTTTCAATTCAACACATGGCATGCTTAATGGTTTCAGCACTTCTAATTCTTTTTAATAAGTGTTACAAACTGAAAGCAAGACAGGTAGGTATTAAAAATATATTGGAACATCTTAAAATTACCAGCCCTACCAGTGGAAATAAAATGATGGCAATTAAAGGTAATAAAGGTTATTAAAAGTTAGGGCCTTGGAGGCTAAGAAGTCATGTTAGACTGTCAATTGTTTTCCCATGGTGGGAAATCAGTTAGAAATTAAAAAAAAAATCTAGTAGTTTAGTGGTGGTCAAAGAAAGAGTCAGTGGGGATGGGGAGGTTTCAGCAACATGCTGGTAGAAAAAGAGAGACTTACATAGTCTGGGAGGGCAGTGAAATGGAAGGCGTGGTAACCTCGCTCACTTAGTTGTCATTTTTGATTTTCAATGACATTTTTTTCATTCTTTCGCCTAGTAAAGATGACAGAAGGTCCTAATTTATTATCTGATGTCTATTCCTGTTCCTAAATTTAAGAGAGTTTAACTGTATACAGTCATATCATCCAAATACAGACACTTTGAAAAAAGCTAGAGCACCGATGTTGCATGCATTCAATTGCACTTGTAACTGCTTCCACCAGCAAACCAGAGGTAAGAACTCCTGGGGTGGGGGGCAGGGGTGGGGGAGGAGGAGGGTCAGTCTGCAGAGCACAGCCCAGACCACTGAGGGGATAGGTGTGGTGGATTTGCAGGTTGACAGATGGAAACAGTAGAATGGAGGGGAATCATCACAAAGAGCTCAGTGCTTCTGGACATAAGAGCCATGCAATCTAGAAGAATGCACAATGAAAGTCCTCAGCATGGCTGAGTTGGTTCATGGATCCTCTATGCATAAACAGAACTGGTCAAAATATCTGTGACTCGTCACAATAGATGGTCACTACCTCAGATGCCTTTTCCTGCTGAGGTTAGGCTGCATTTTAGATGACCAGGGAGGTTTGCATTGACATGTTTTATAAACATGACCTGGCAGATCGTTTGGGCTTGACAGAAGGGAAGAAAAGTGCAGTGTAAAATTCTGTTTCTGTATGTAAATCATACTGTGGCCAGATCAGATTAGGCAATGCCATGCCTCCCCATTTCCTTTTGCTTTCCCTTTCTGGGTGCACTTCAACATGTGTTGGGCTGGCATGCTGAAGGTGCTCAGGAAGTGTTTGTAAATAAATAAATGAAGAGACTGCATAAATTAAATTCTGTGAAGAAAACCACCCAAATGGCAAAAAGCCCTTGCTTCTACAGCTGATTTGTCCATCTTAAGAAGCATGGAGGGAGGGATTAAAAAGCATAGAAAAGAAAAAAAAAAAAACAGAGAAGACTTTTCATAAGACGGAAGGGAAGGCATCAAAGGAGAAGGAAATAACATTGGAAAACCCACATAAGCGATTTAATGCCAAAGTCATCTCCCGGCATTGCAAATGCTGATGGGTAGCAAAATCCGGGAATTCGGATTTCAGTTCTCTAGTGGCAAATATCACATCTGTTCATCTGGCCTCATACAAATACTTTCCTACCCTCATGAATAACCTCAAGGAGATTCTTTGATAAGTGCATGGTATTTATTCCATTTATTTTTAAGGAAACTATCTTTGGAGGAAGTTTAAAGTCAAAAGGAGTATGAAATTTAGCCAAAATTATTTACACAATGAACAACAAATAATGTTTACCTTGAAAAATGGATCTTCTGCAAAAGACCTTTCAACTATATTATTATTTACAAAGTAGCAAGAGAATATCATCTTAGTTCAGTTAAAATTGTTAAAAATTAAGATGCCATTAGCATAAAAATATTGATGAGCAGCTTCCAGTTTGGGGGCTCCCTTCACTGTGAGCTAATTGTACTATCTGATTGTTTATTGCATGTTCCTATAATGAGAACACAGAAAAAGGAGGAGAAAACTCTGCACCCAGCTCATCAGTATGCAACTCCAGGGTAATCCTACTCTCAGAAACACACAGATGAGTCAGCAGAGCGCCACATTCTTTGGTTTTTCAAGGCCAACCTCCTTGTCTGAATGAGAGCCTGCCTGTGCCAGTCAATAGGAAGCCAGCAGCTGCTGCTGGAGGGAATCTCTTGCATTTTCCAGGTCCATAACACATGTGGATTAGAATGCATCGAGTCGGCCTCGTGGAGAAGCCCACATCAGTCTAGCTGCTAGATCATCTGGTTCTACTCTCTGCCTGGGAGGTACTGCCTATGGGTATGCCTGAAGAAATGCAAGGGCACTGCATGCAGAAATATAAGGACTTGGCAGGGTCTGGTGAGAAATTGTTCTTTAGGGTGTTGGCTCCTGGGACACGATCAGTGAGGACTATCAAGTCTCTCGATGACAAGATCCCAATACTGAATTGGTTGCTACCCTTGCTGCTTCTGCTTTACCTCATGAAAAGGAAATTCTTTTGTTGATATTGACATCCCCAATGCGGAAGAGCACCTACCAAGCCATCTGTGAAACTATTCTCAGGTTTTTGTTTTTTTTTTTTTCCTAAACACTTTAAACAAGTTAAATTGCTCAACATTAGGGCACAAGAGCAAGCCCAGGGAGGCAGAGATGCTCTCGGATTCATTTCAGGCACACACATCATGCAGTGTCAGGACTAAGTTGCATAGAAGAGGGAGAAGGGCCATGGCCACATGCTCCTGTCTGCAGGCAACTTCCGTCTTCTCCTGTCTAAGGAAAAATGTTTGGCCATGTGTTCCTGTTAAGGGAGGCCTGCAAAAGCTGGCTGACCTAATTTAAAATATGAGCTCTCGCTGAGCTCTCATTGCATGAAGCCCTTCCAAAAATTAGCTATTTTTTTTGTTTGTTCAGTTCTTATTTCATAAAAAGTCACCCATCTCTGTTCAATCCCAGTGACCTGCATCCTCTCCTTCCCCAAAGCACGTGGCTTCTCCTGCGAGCCTCTGCCTTAATCACTTTTATTTGTAGGACACTAGGGAGGGGATGGTAATGCTTAGGGTAGGGAAGAATATAGGTCTTTAAAAAATTATTCTTATTATGACCATGTTTAGATGAAATATGGGACTTGCCATCAACAAAATTACAAAACAATTCCACTGGGAGTCCAGACCATTCAGGGTAATTCATCTATGAAAAAGCGAACTTTAATTGTTACTCTTGGCAGCAATCTAAGAGAAGAGTGAAATATTATACTAAATAATGCCACGTGCAATAGTAAAACTCTCTTTCCTCCTTGCCAGAGTGCTGTATAGCCCCCTTCAGACTCAGGGTTGGATCTGGAGAGTTAGTCTAAATCCTCTGTTTCCCCCTCTCCAAAACCAACAGAGGTTTTCAAAAGAGCTACGTTTTTTTATTTTTATTTTTATTTTTTTTTATTAGAACCATTTGCTCTTTTTAACTTGCCAAAAAGGAATCAGTAAAACTAAGACTTTTATTTGGGTTAAAGTTGATTCCCCAGCTTCATGGAGGTCAATGTACTTAGTCTGTGAACCTTCTGCTAAAAAGTTCACTGCAGCCCTGAACCAGCCAAGGTTATGTTTTGGTCCCTTCTTCCCCTTCCCCAGATCTACATCCCAGCCTTATGGATTTAGATCGTAAGAGCTGGGAGGGTGCAGAGGCTAATCAGAGTGAAGCACATCTATGGCAAAGTACATCTTGGATTTTTTACAACTGAAATTTCACATATTTTGGATGCTGTGCATAACAATTGCTATTTTGAGGTTGAGTGTCTTGATTTGGGCTTCAGACAATGTGATCTCAACAAGTATTTATGACTCTTTAGATTAAAAGCTCATCGAACACTGCTGTATTACAGAATTTACGAATATGGAGAGGTGTCTGATACTACTCAAAAGCAGAGAGAGACTCTTTTTCTAAAAACAGAGTGAAGCCTTCATTGAAGATGCTAACCAAAGAAATATTTTATATGGCACTGGTTATCTGGTATATTTATAGGTTTTGGCTAAGCATGAGACTATAATTGCAAATAATTTTTAAATTACATTTTACGTGGATATTTGCATACATGGGATATAATTCACTAAAGACATATTAAAATATTTAAGAAATTGCATGTAGATAATATTATTCAGTTTCTAAAATGTTCAAGTTGGAGAAGGTAGGGCCTAGAATAATTAAATGACTTGCCCAGGATTATTCAACATGTTACTAAGGATCTGAGGACCAGTACCTCAATTTTTAAGTAGACATTCCCTATTGCATTACTTTTTTTTACCCATAGGGATATATAATGGTACCAACATTATTTGAGAATAAATTTAAAGTCTGCAGATACGACCGAGAGTAATCTTGGCTATTTAAAGGATTAAAATTTAGGACATCTGCTTTATAAAATTATTTTTTTATTATACTGTATGTTATGGATGATGACAAACAAAATGGCCACCATTAGTAAGACAGTTTGAGGGAACTATAATCCTCAGCCATGGGAAAAAGAGCACTTAGGATATATTGTGCATAATTGTATACTCTATGTTATAAAGCTTCATAAGAACTTTTAATTTATGTAATGTCTTAGAGTTAGCTGTTTGTGGAAGTTTAAAAAAAACCAAAATGTAGAGAAAGCATGGCCTAGAAACTGACAGTGAACAAAATATACCAGTTATTATCGAAATGGATGTCATCACTATAGAAGATGAGAAAGTTTTACATACATTGTTACAAACACCACTCAGATAACCAATGACAGCAATAACACACTAATTAGAAGCCCCATAGGTCGACTAGACTTGGAAGTTGGTTGTCTTTTAAGAAATTGACCTATGATGTGGGAAGCCAAGGAAATCTGCCTTTTATGTGTTGCTTGAATTTAAAAAAATCAGTCTGCCTTTTATTTACTAAAAGAGCAAGCTCTTTGTGTGTCAGCACACGACTTTAGGTTTCTTTTGAGGGGTTCTACTTCCTGCTCTCCATTTAAAATGGGGGAAAAATAAAAATATTTTGCCTGTGACAGAATATGAAAGAAGTTCTCACCCTTAAAACCAGCAGCATTGGTTTTCCAGTCATTAGCGTTCAAATGTCCTGCACGGGAAGTCCTGACAATAACATGCTGCACGTCTCTCCAGGTCAGAAACGGACTGGGGAAAGACAAGGTAAGAATCATTGTACCAAAAAAAAAAAAAAGATGGGGGAAGCAGAGAGTCACAAGCAAATTAAAAAAGCAAAAGCAAAATGGCAAAGTACTAAAAACAAAGGGTCAGTGATTTGGGTTTGGGGTGAACAAATGCCAAATGCCGCTCTGGTTCTTTCTCAACGTGGAGAAGTGACGTCAATCTGAGGGAGGCAGAAAATGTAACCTTAAATTTAGGAAATAATGTGGCATTAGTTAGCTGTTTTTAGAAGGGTGAGGATTTCCAGTTTCCTCAACAAAATGGCTCCCAAATCTGGCCTGGTCATCCTTTGTGTAAAAGCGGGCATCAGCATCTGAAAATTACGATAAGCTCAAGTCACAACTGAAGTCTTCTGGAACTTCCTTGTCCAGCTGTATAGCCAGCCAACTGATTTTCATTTAACAGAGAACTCAGCATTCTGCGTATATGTATGGGATATGGAAAAAGCCTCAGCTGAACTGAGTCCCCGGTGTCCGTGTTCTCACAGAAAGAGAATTCGGGACAGGGCCCAAAGCTGGGCTCCAAGACACAGCTATGGGAGTACCCTTAGTCTGCAATAAGTAGTTATTATATTAAATTACTGGATACCTATGTCTTGTGACTGTTAGCACTGTAGAGCACAAAGACATTGACTAGAAGTTCCTTTCTTTGGAGAACTGCAATACGATTCATAAACATACAGAAAACAAATCCATGTGCACGGACTTCTGTTCTCTTTCAAAGAGTATGTATATACTGGAAGGCATTTGACTCAAAGCACGCACAGAATTCTAATCAAGAAACCTCTTCATTTCAGTCTTGAATGTCAGGTGTGACAACCTTTTACTTAATAATTAGGAAATATGGCAGTTATCATGCAGCTTGGATAGTTACTCTGTTTCTTGTCTTTTAGCTTCCTTTTAGAAGGTATTTGCCAAGGCTGGTTCAGAACATTGAGGGGAGGGGAACGATGATTTGCTACCTTCCTTGAGCTGTGACAAGAGCATGTGGTAGCTCCTGTGGCCCCTCATACGCACATATATGGAGGTTGGCTTCTCCCAGGCAGAGGGAAAACTTGGTATCTTAATCATAGCTAATTTTCAATAATGGAGCTGCATATTTATACTATGTTTTCCCATTACACTCGCCTCATACATGTTTTTGAGAGTAGCCTCCCTGACAGAGAGGGCCCAGTGAGCAGATTCTGGCCTTTTCATTTCCTACTTTTGTGAAATTGGCTTCTCAGGGTTTCAGGTTCCCCATTTAGCATGTGGATGCTAACATCTACTTTACTCCATTGTACTGATTGAATCAAAGTGATGTCAAGTCCTTAACCCAGCTCCTGGTGCAAAATAAGCTATCAAGAAGTGGTAGAGAGTAAAACCGTCTGCTACGTTTTGAACCACAGCTCCTATTTGGTGGCTTGAATATGAAGGAGACAGGGAGAGAAACGTACTATAGAGTTTTGACACCTTTTTGCTAAGCCCTCAGATTAAAAATAAAAGAGACCGTACTGCCATTTCCAAAGTTTTCAGGGGGGACAAGATTGGATGTAGACTACTTTGTAAGGTTGCATTCACACAATAACTTATACTAAGGAAATTAAAACCCAACTTCATGCGTTTTAAAAATATAAGAAGAAGGAAAACAGTTATTTCTGTTTTGTTTTACACAACACTTTGTTAGGAACCTGATAACGCATGAAACTCTGGAGATAGAGAAGGAGATTGCGTGATGGGGCCCAGGAGGTAGGTAAGTTTTATTTCTAAAACAAATAGCATGATTTGGCCCTTTGTTGATGGATATTGAATCCACACAATAATTCAGTAGACTTGTCACACCATGGTCAGAAAAATTAGGAAAAGCGTCAAAGGATAATTCTGAACGCTAGGGTGACCATAAGATGCTTTTCCTGATCTGCCTGAGGTGTAACGCTAATTTCCTTTCTCTTTCTCCATGCAGTTATTTGGGCGAGAGGCAAAAGCAACAACAAAAAAGCTCATCCTGGCAAGATTTTCCAGCCTCTTGACGTATGGTACAGCAGGATCCTCTCAAATGGACATGCATGTAATTTTTTTTTCACAAGCAAACAGCAAGACACCTGAAAGTATACTTGGATTTGATACATATGTCTAAGTTAACCTAGTGAGTTTAAAATAACATTTAACACACAGCTAGAACATTCACATTTTAAATATTACTCTTCATGGAAAAAAAAAAAACAAAGAAATGAAGCAAGTTTCCTATGGTACCTATCACCAGGGCAAGATTCTTTCAGAAACATCAAGTTCTGACCATTGAGAGACCATTTCCCTACTGACCCTTAGCACTAAAGTATAATAGTGGTGGTGGTGACGATGATGATGATGATGATGATGATGATGATGATGACGACGACAACAACAGAACAGGGAACATTTATCTCATGCCTTAAGCAGCTGTATTCAGGCAGATTCAGGAAGCCTCCTGCATGCAAGTCAGCCTGAAGAACAGGAGTTACTTGCTCTCATGCCGGGTTGTAAAAACTAGTTCTTCTTGGAGTACTTGTAATTAGAAGGATGAAATTAGCTTCAGGAAATTGAAACTATGCATGGAAAGGAGGAGGTGGTCAGGTAATTTTACTCTGACATTTGATAATGCACAATTTCAGAAATCATTTAATTTCAAAATTTCCTGAATTTCACCAAAATGAAGCGAGGAAGTTAACATGGGAAACCAAGGGATTTTGCAATCAGTGGTGTTTCTACCTGTGGGAGGTAACTAATGATTAGCTCAGGAAATAGCCATAGGTTAATCTGCTAGTATCCTGAGAGGGCTTGTATTGCTGGGGGAGTCTGATTCACATTGTATGACCTATTTGTATTTATGCTATCAGGGATGCTGCAAAAGTTAAGAAGTCAGACTATGAAACTTCTAGTATGTCATATACAGAGTGAAAGCAAAGAGAAGGCTATATGATCCCTGTGCTGGGAACTTTGCAGGCCACAGTGGTGAAGTAGGAACCCCTACAGCCTACCCCCTTCTGCAATTATCCTGGAGCCACATTCCACTGGCTTCTGAACATCAAGACCCCTCTCACCTCCAAGAACAGAAGACAGCGCAGAGATCTTTGGGGGCAAACAACAATCAAGAGGCCACAAGCATAACTGACCTTTGGGAAAAGAGTAATTTCTCTCAATTCTGAGCCTGGAGACCACTGAGCCCATGAAAAGCCACAAGGATTTAGGCCACATACCCCTTAGGTTTCTACCTGGAATTATTGACAATTATCTTTATTTTTTTTTTAAGATTTTATTTATTTATTCATGAGAGACACAGAAAGAGAGAAGCAGAGACACAGGCAGAGGGAGAAGCAGGCTCCATGCAGGGAACCTGATGTGGGACTTGATCCTGTGACTCCAGGATCACGCCCCAGGCCAAAGGCAGGCGCTAAACCGCTGAGCCACCCAGGGATCCCCAACAATTACCTTTAAACAACAATGTATACTAAAAGGGTAACATTAATAAATCCCTGCTAAATGTGGCTAGCTAGCTATGAGCTTTCAAGGCAATAAAACATACATGATTTTCTGAGGAGTTCTATATGTGTCCTCTTTTCCTGTTAGGAAGTTTTGCATCCTTTAGGGACTTCAAATTAATAACCAACATTAAATGAGCACTTGGTCAGGGCCAGGTATTGCATGTTGTACATGCATTATATATACTGTGCAATCTTAAACATCACAGGAGGGGCACCTGGGTGGCTCAGTTGGTTAAGTGTCTGCCTTCAGCTCGGGTCATGATCCCAGGGTCCTGGGATAGAGCCCTGCATCCAGCTGCCTGCTTGGTAGGGAGCCTGCTTCTCCCTCTGCCCACCCCCGCGCCCCCCGCCCTGGCTCATGCTCATTCTCTCTCTCTCTCTCAAGAATAAATAAAAAAAAAAAATAAATAAAATAAAATAAAATAAAATAAATAAATAAATAAATAAAATAAAATAAAATAAATAAATCCTTAAAAAAAACAAAAACAAATCCATTATATGAACACAGGTAATATTTTTATTCCCGTTCCACAGAGGATAAGCAGATTGAGTTACACACGGTAACTCGAGTACATACAGGTAGTTAGTGGTAGAGTTACAATTCAAACCAGCAACACCTGGCTGGCTGAAGATCCTATGCTATCATTCACTATTTAACACCATTTCCAGATGGACCCACAAAAGTGGAATGAACACATACATAGTGGTTTACCAGGTAGTTCTTTGACAACTGGATCAGGAAGCCAAGTGTGGCATGTCATGTCCTCATAGTCACACCATTTTTGTACCTGTACTGTGTCTTTTAACTCAGTTGGCTGAGTTTTGTTTGCCATAGAATTCAGACGATTCTCAAGTCTTAATTTGGGGTTTAGGTTCTTTTTTTTTTTTTTTTAAACATTTTTTTATTTATTTATGATAGTCATACAGAGAGAGAGAGAGGCAGAGACACAACAGGCAGAGGGAGAAGCAGGCTCCATGCACCGGGAGCCCGACGCGGGATTCGATCCCGGGTCTCCAGGATCGCGCCCTGGGCCAAAGGCAGGCGCCAAACCGCTGCGCCACCCAGGGATCCCTGGGGTTTAGGTTCTGACAGCTTAACTTTGGCACATACTATCAAAGATAAATGGAAAGCTATTGAACTAGGAAATAGCATCTTATTTTTATAAGAGAGTATCATATGCTTATACTGTAGATCATAACATTAGATTATTTAGCATTATGGTTATGAACTTGCCACCTTGCTTGACATGTTCATGCTCTGATGTAGTTTGTAGTCTGGTTGGGTTAACACTTCTCCAATGAGGGGAGCTCATCTGAACCCCATCTCAAACACGTCTCATTTCCAGCAGCAAAAAAACAGGATAATTAATGACACAATCACTACCTGGTGTTTGTATTCCATTTTTGTTCTGAGCAGTTCAAAGTATTTCATGGCCCCAACAATAAGTTTAGAAATAGGACGTATCCCAAGAAAGACATTTTGTGTAGTGCTTCCTGTTGAGCTTCTAAGCCTAACTGCTAGCATTTAAATTCAAAAGCAAAACACAACAAAATCTCTCCCAAGAGAGATTTCAAGGCAATAAAACATACATGATTTTCTGGGGAGTTCTATATGTGTCGTCTTTTGGTTTCCTTTGTACCTCTTGGCTCACCTGCATGATTTGTCAAGACACCTAAAACACATCAATTAAGTTTTCTGTGGCTTTACAAACAAATGGCATTGTGTCTGTAAGCTCAGTCATTATTTCCTTGAAATACGTGCTGCATAAACCCTTAGAGGATACAATGCGATGGATGGTCACACAAAGCTGAGTTTTCTCAGCTAGTTCTGCACATATGTGAACCGTTCAAAATCAACTGGTACTTGGTAGTCCTTAAAAAACAGGGCCAATTCTGAAACCTGAGTGACTGACTCACCTGCATTTATTAAGAAGAAACAGGAAGTTATCCTCCCCCCTAAATCCCCAAATGGATCTAGCATCACAGGCAGTTAAGAGGAAACTGATTAAAGGGACAACATATACACATCTTGGTACAGAAAATTTCTCAACATGAGCAGCAATAGCAAATCCAGATAATGAAAACTGTTTCCTGAACGTGCCAATCTTCTTTACATACAAGAGTGATTCTATCTAATGCAATGATGAGCAATTTCAAGAAGCAGTCCTATGGGGAAACTGCACGACCAATCAGCAAGCACTCAACTGACTAAATATTCCACAAAAAATCTGAGACAAAACCAGTCTCGTTTTATGATCCTTACCACTGTGTAAAATAGAAAAGGGAACAAGTAGCCAGAAAATTAAAGTCATTGTACAGATGCTAAATAAATCAGCAATTAAGAAGAAAGATTCATTGTCAGCTGGGATAACAAAGATGAGAGAGAAGGTGTTTGAAGCCTTCTGAGTTTGGTAAAAACAGTATTCTGACTGTACCCCATGCGTGTCTGTGACAAGTCAAGAATAAAATACCGACCATCCGACAAAGGAAACCCATCTTCTTTGGTCAGGGAATGAAGCCGCTGAAAGGATCATCATATGTCCCACGGTAAACAGATATAAATTGCTAATGGGAGTGTGTTTGGTTGTTGTTTTGTTGTGTGGTACCTTGTGCTCTACATTAATTCAAAAGTTCCAGGCCTCAAATTGAGTGTACCGACAGAAAACACAGATAATAATACCCCCAGATTTGGAAATGTGACTTGTTCTGGTATCCCCTGGACACCTACTTATGATCTGTCCATACCTGAATGGAAGTAGAAAAGATAAAAGAAAAGAGAAGATTGGTTCAGGACCACCCAAGTCAACTTTTCATTATACTCTCTTGTATACACCATTCACTCATTACGTGAAGGGAGTATAAAGTCAAAGGTACAGAAACTTGGTCTCTGAACACACTTCAGGGAACACAGACCCTAATTTACAAAGAAAAACTCTGCCATTTAAACTGAAGTGTCTTCTTTCCTTTGTACTTCTTGGCTCACCTGCATGATTTGCCATGACACCTAAAACACATCAATTAAGTTTTCTGCGGCTTTACAAACAAATGGCATTGTGTCTGTAAGCCCAGTCATCATTTCCTTGAAATACGTGCTGCATAAACCTTTAGGGGATACAATGCGATGGATGGTCACACAAAGGTACACTAACTTGAGATCACATGCATGGAAATCAATTCACAATAATGGAACTCAGTGCCACTTCTCCCTATGGATGCAATTCCCTCCAACAGTATTACCCCAAGGCTATAAATTCTGGCCAATCTAAAGGTCTCTCTCTTCATGTACTCTGAGACCTGGAATCCAAGTCTGACTTTCATTTTCATCCTCAATCTTTGAAATCTCTTGAAGTAGACAATAAGTGACAGGATGAGAACTCCCCCCCGCCCCCACCCCGCAAGCTTATCCCAGTCAGGCTGCAAGAAACCCAAGTCTGGGAAGGAAGCAGGAGGACAGACTCAGCCCAAAGACGTACGCAGTTCTAAGTGCACCGACATCGTCCTGCAGGAACACACTGCCATCCGCATTATTTTTATTTCTCATTTAAATTGGTTCTTAAAAATAATAACAAACACTGCTCAGAGTCACATGAGAATGATAGAACTGTGCTTTGCCATCGGGAAGACTTGGGCTAAATCATCACCTGCTATCTGATGCTTCTATGATGCCAGACAATTTTCTGAACCTCTCAGGGACTCAGTTCTTTCAGCTGACAGCAGAGGTGGTACCACACAGTCTGCAGGGTGGTTGCAAGAACCCAAGGTGATGCATACAGAGTGCCTGGCACAGACTCCCAAAGACAACAGCCATCGTGATTTATTAGGACGCACAACCTATCATCCCGAAACAATTCAGAAGGACCACTCTTGAGTTTCTGCTAGCATTGAGTTTCTGCTAGCTTTTGATGGTTCTCTATTTAATTAAGCTGTTCTTTTTTTTTTTTTTTTTTCTATTCCTAAATTTCGATGGTATGGTCCTGTAACAAATAAGCAAACTAGCATTTTTGATACATCAGTGTGTTCATGCTCGGGAAATAATAATGCCACTATCTGTCAAAGGATCTGGTTTTAATGAGCCAATGGTGCAGGCGTCAAGCTGACCGGTTAGGAAAACAAGTGCCTGGACCCACTGTGATTGTAACAAATCCTCTCTCTCTACTCGTGGGAACATCTTTGCTCTTGACAGTTGGCCACTGAGTGATGTAGAAGATGGTGGAATGTTCTTTGTGTGGACATCGGAGTGCCATATGGTACCAAATGTTAGGATGAAGACTGTATGTACTTATTTGCTCAAGTGAACTGCTAGACTGCAGTGTTTTTGAAACTTTTCTACTAGAGGTTAGGGATTTGCAAAGTTCTCACCTCAAAAGCCAGCAGTTGAACCCTTGGACAGGCAATAAAAATACTTGGCTGCATCTCTGTTATTACTATTATTCTAAGTTACAGCATTTTCTCTCATTTTTCCCCCCGCTGAATACAAAGAATTAAAGTGATGCTTTTCTACCTGCTTATCAAGAAGTATATTTTTAAACAGGGATTTTTCAGTGTTCACCTGCCTTTTAAAGTTCAGTGAAAATCAGTATGCATTTTGGATTCTAGAATTTTAAGTAAATGTTATTCTATTTTAGAAACTCCTGGTTTATTATGTCAACTCCTAGCAGTCTTTCTAATTACTAGATATCAATGGTAACAAAAAAATATTTTTAGGGATGCTCAGTGTTGAGTGTCTGCCTTTGGCCCAGGACGTGATCCCGGAGTCCGGGGATTGAGTCCTACATCAGGTTCCCCGCAGGCAGCCTGCTTCTCTCTCTGCCTATGTCTCTGCCTCTTTCTTGTCTCTCATGAATAAATAAATAAAATCTTTAAAAAATATTTTTAAAAAGCCTTATGCACTGTACATACCCATTGCGGGAAAGGTTAACAGAAATCTAGAACAAAAATTCTGTATTTTGTACAGAATATTTCAAATAACCTTATGGCTGATGTGACTGGAATAAGCAAAAGAATGTTTAACATTTCTGTACTTTACATTAAGAAAACAAAGCTGGCTTGTCACTTAAAGGAAAGTAGAGGGAGGAAGTAGTGATGAAAGACCCCCCAAAAGTTAAGCCTGCTTCCCCATCTATCCCCTGAATTAAAGACCAAAGATACTCCTGGCCTAAGAAAGTATATACATGATTCTCTACTAGACATGTACTCTTTTTTTTTTATTTTCAAGGCAGCCCGAGCATTAACTCTGCTATGTGTTCTATCTCTATTTTTAGAGTTTCAATTCCTAGAAATTATGGCAGGAATTAGGGGGTAAATTCTACCTTTCTTTTTTACTGCCTTTCTTAGTCTACATGTGAGATACCAAAGTCATGTCCCCCAGATGCCCCGGCAGGGAGGGGTGCACATGAGATGGAATTCTGAGTAATAAAACGTAAGTAGGAGTTTACTGGGCTTTTCTGAGAAAGCCTTTGCTTTCCTGACACAGGCATTCCCCAATTTTCCTTCACTCTTTTCTTCCTTCTTTTACTTGAATGTGGACGTGATGGCTGGAGCTGTAGTAGCCATTTAAGAAAAGACAGAGAGGGGAACGTGGGTGGCTCAGTCAGTTAAGTATCTGCCTTTGGCTCACATCATGATCTTGGGGTCTTGGGATGGAGTCCCCTGATATCAGGCTCCCCACTCAGCAGGGAGTCTGCCTCTCTTTCCCTCTGCTCCTCCCCTAGGTCATGCTATTTCTCTCTCAAAAATAAATAGATACTTACTTACTTACTTACTTAATTAATTAATAAGAAAAATACCAAGAGGGATGCCTAGGTGGCTCAATGGTTAAGTGTCTGCCTTCAGCTCAGGTCATAATCCCGGGGTCCCACATTGAGCTCCCCATGGGGAGCCTGCTTCTCCCTCTGCCTGTGTCTCTGCCTCTGTGTGGCTCTTATGAGTAAAGAAATAAAATCTTAAAAACAAACAAACAACTTCTCCTTACCTGGCACTCCTCACTTTGGATCTGATCTCTGCCAGGATCTGATAATTGACCAAAGGGTTTTGTCTATCATCTAATCCTTTAAGGGCAAGTTTGAATAGGTCTGTGCTTGGATGTTAAGCAGAGCAGGGACAGCTCACACCCTTTCTAAAGCTAGAATTTCTCATTGAGAGTGATTAAAAAAAAAAAAAAAGGAAAAAAATAGGAACATAGGAAGGAAGAAGGGAAGGAAAAAGAAAAAAAGTAAAAGGTACTTAGAAGTACAGGGGGCACCTGGGTGGCTCGGTGGTTGAGCATCTGCCTTTGGGTCAGGTGGTGATCCCAGGGTCCTGGGATTGAGTCCCACATCGGGCTCCTTGCGGGAAGCCTGCTTCTCCCTCTGACTGTGTCTGCCTTTCTCTCTATGTCTCTCATGAATAAATAAATAAAATCTTAAAAAAAGAAAGAGGGAAGTACGGGGACAGGAAAAATGAAGAAAAATAATATGGAGCCCGTGGAAAAGACAGTGAACGAAAAGCAAATATAGCAATAAGGAAGGCAGGTTTAGATGCCAAAATAGAAATTGAGAGAAAGACTAAAAGGAGCATAGAGTAGTATTAGCAAAACAAAGTTTGCATTAGAGGGAGTCAATTGATAACGGATATGGATACTGTGAAACTGATAGTATGGAAAATTGAGTTAATAATGTGGACTACAAATATAAGAACTCCCCACAAATTTTTTTTTTAAAGGAAACTAATGAAGAGATGACAAGGAAATGCAAGATGACAGAGCTGGAGGCCAGAAAACAGAAACCCACTTCGAGATAGGAGTTTTGTCTGCCTCTGAGGACCAACACCTACTGAGTCTTCACGATTTACTTACAGTAATGCACACAAACCACTGCAGGATGCAGATAATATTATTCTTCCCTTTACAGGGAAGTGGAAACTAAGGCTTAGACAGGTTACATATGGATCCTAAAGTCAGTAACAGTGAGAACAAGAACAGGAATTTGCATGCAGGTCTCTCAGACTCCCAGGGTAGGCTTTATTAGTAATCAAAATCCCACTTGATTAAAAATGCCCCAGGTAGGCTCGAAGAACTCAGTATGTTTCAGGAAATATGAAGAATTGCATCTCTTACAGTCATCCTGATATCTGTATATGTATGTGTACGTGTACATATAATCTATAGGATTATCTATATGTACACATATAGTGTGTACATATAGATAGATACTAATGAAAAGTATCTTAAAAGCTATTTAGGAATTGGGACACCTGGGTGGCTCAGTGGTTGAGATCCCTGCAGGGAGCCTGCTTCTCCCTCTGCCTGCGTCTCTGCCTCTCATGAATAAATAAGATTTTTTTTTTTTTAAAGTTATTTAGGAATTAAAGCAGAATTTCTGCCTTAGGATTCTCTGCAAAGCTCATTTCAGGAGACCCATGAAAAAGGACAGTTAAAACCACTGAAAGGAAATAAGCCCAAGAATTTTTTTTTTTAAGCCCAAGAATTTTATGCTAACCTCCTGTCCTTCATGAGTAAATGCAGAAGACACCCATTGATAGGACTGACAAAGTAAACTAACCTACCTCTCTACAAACACACGCTCTGAAAACCAAAATAAAGCAGATAACGTTAAGATCTATTTCAGCCGATGAATACATAAGTCCAAATTAAAAACCCTAGAACGTGTTGTTGTTATGAAAGGCCTTCCCATGGCTCAAAAATAAACACAGAGGGAAGACTTAACAAGTCTCTTAACACAATCCTTCAAAAAAGAAAAAAATAATGGGAAGAAATAAATTAATTAAAATAGCCTGTTGTGGGACGTCTGGGTGGCTCAGTGGTTTTGCAACGCCTTCAGCCCAGGGCATGATCCTGGAGTCCCTGGATTGAGTCCCGCATCAGGCTCCCTGCATGGAGCCTGCTTCTCCCTCTGCCTGTGTCTCTGCCTCTTTCTCTGTCTCTCATGAATAAATAAATAAATAAAATCTTTAAAAAAAATAGCCTGTTGCATAAATCCAGATTATGGTATTAAACATGGATATATAAGTGTAGGTGGGAACAGCAAAGTAAGCATGAGCCATGTTCATATAGCAAGGAGGCAAAGGGGAGAACTCCCTTGTTGTAAGATATATTTATTTTTAAATATCAGCTTTATTTAAAACCTAAAATTTAAAAATTATTAAAATATTTTAAAATATTTTTTCCTAAAAAAATATAGAAACTAAAAATTAAAGAAAGGGAGAGATTTTTCCACAACACACACACATGTAAAGGTATGGATGACAAAATTAATTGAAATACTATAACATTTTAGACATAAAGACACTGAAAAGGGGATGTCCCGGAGGCTTAATGGTTGAACATCTGCCTTTGGCTCAGGTTGTGATTCTGGGGTCCTGGGGTCCTGGGATCGAGTCCCTCATTGGGCTCTCTGCAGAGCCTGCTTCTCCCTCTGCCTGTGTTTCTGCTTTTCTAACTGTGTCTCTTATGAAAAAAATAAATACAATCTTAAAAAAAGACACCGAAAAGGACAAGGAAGTATAATTTAGCAGAAAGATAAGGTAGTGTCTATAATAAATATCTAACAGCATGAAATGTTTCTATCAAAATGTATGGATCCAGAGTGGCTGTACCAGTTCACATTCCCACCAACAGTGTAAGAGGGTTCCTTTTTCTCCGCATCCTCTCCAACATTTGTGGTTTCCTGCCTTGTTAATTTTCCCCATTCTCACTGGTGTGAGGTGGTATCTCATTGTGGTTTTGATTTGTATTTCCCTGATGGCAAGTGATGCGGAGCATTTTCTCATGTGCGTGTTGGCCATGTCTATGTCTTCCTCTGTGAGATTTCTCTTCATCTCTTTTGCCCATTTCGTGACTGGATTGTTTGTTTCTTTGGTATTGAGTTTAATAAGTTCTTTATAGATCTTGGAAACTAGCCCTTTATCTGATATGTCATTTGCAAATATCTTCTCCCATTCTGGAGGTTGTCTTTTAGTTTTGTTGACTGTATCCCTTGCTGTGCAAAAGCTTCTTATCTTGATGAAGTCCCAATAGTTCATTTTTGCTTTTGTTTCTTTTGCCTTCGTGGATGTATCTTGCAAGAAGTTACTATGGCCGAGTTCAAAAAGGGTGTTGCCTGTGTTCTCCTCTAGGATTTTGATGGAATCTTGTCTCACATTTAGATCTTTCATCCATTTTGAGTTTATCTTTGTGTATGGTGAAAGAGAGTGGTCTAGTTTCATTCTTCCGCATGTGGATGTCCAATTTTCCCAGCACCGTTTATTGAAGAGACTGTCTTTCTTCCAATGGATAGTCTTTCCTCCTTTATCGAATATTAGTTGACCATAAAGTTGAGGGTCCACTTCTGGGTTCTCTATTCTGTTCCATTGATACTGATCTGTGTGGAGGTTCTTCAAAGAGTTAAAAATAGACCTGCCCTACGACCCAGCAATTGCACTGTTGGGGATTTACCCCAAATGTTCAGATGCAATGAAACGCCGGGACACCTGCACCCCGATGTTTCTAGCAGCAATGTCCACAATAGCCAAACTGTGGAAGGAGCCTCAGTGTCCATCGAAAGATGAATGGATAAAGAAGATGTGGTTTATGTATACAATGGAATATTACTCAGCCATTAGAAATGACAAATACCCACCATTTGCTTCAACGTGGATGGAACTGGAGGGTATTATGCTGAGTGAAGTAAGTCAGTCGGAGAAGGACAAACAGTGTATGTTCTCATTCATTTGGGGAATATAAATTATAGTGAAAGGGAATATAAGGGAAGGGAGAAGAAATGGGCGGGAAATATCAGAAAGGGAGACAGAACATAAAGACTCCTAACTCTGGGAAATGAACTAGGGGTGGTGGAAGGGGAGGAGGGCGGGGAGTGGGGGTGAATGGGTGACGGGCACTGAGGGGGGCACTTGACGGGATGAGCACTGGGTGTTATTCTGTATGTTGGTAAATTGAACACCAATAAAAAATAAATTTATTAAAAAAAATGTATGGATCAAACACTATAAGAAAAAAGAAGTAACTGAGGGACCCAGACTACTATTTAGGCATTTTATTTTATTTTATTTTTTTCTTAAAGATTTTATTTAGTTTTTCATGAGAGACACACAGTGAGAGGCAGAGATGTAGGCAGAGGGAGAAACAGGCTCCCTGCAGAGATCCCAGTGTGGGACTCGATGCTAGGACCCTGGGATCATGCCCTGAGCCAAAGGCAGATACTCAATCACTGAGCCACCCAGGTGCCCCAGTCAGGTAATTTAATCCATTTATTTCAGGGAAAAGACTACAAAGGATTTGTTTACATAAAAGATATACGTTAATAGTATTAAAACATATCTCCTACAAAGAATAATTTCTTTTTCTTAAGAATTCACGCACCAACTAAAGAGCTTTATTTATTATTATTATTATTATTTTTTTTTTTTTTACTAAAGAGCTTAAAAAAAAAAAAAAGAGCTTTTTTAATTGCCGATATACTGAGCCAAAAGGAAACCTCAACTGCCCTAAGGAAAAACAATACTTCACATACCACTAGTGTGGCTGATAATCTAACTTCATTATCTGACCACAGCATAGTGGGGGGAAAAAGGTCAATAATTAATCTCAATAGAGACAAAGTGTGTTAATACTTAAAACTATTATTCTCAATTGTCATTCTACCAAAAAGGAAGCCCAAACATCCTTAAAAAGTAATGATAGCCAAAAGTGTGTTCAGAAGTAAATCTGCAGGTTTTTTTCTTTTTAAATCATACTAATGTAAAAGGAAAAATAAATGAACCATGATTCAACCAATAAGATTAATAAAGAATGAAGAGTGATCACAGGAAAACAGGAAAGATATTAATGAAAAAAACAGCATTAATCATTAACAAATCTAAGAACTGGCCTTTTGAAAGGAAGAATAGCAACAGAACATCTAACAAAGAAAATAATATATAAAATATATCATATTAATATTACATATATTAAAATAATTATATTATGCTACAAATTACAAAATATGCCATTATATTACAGTTATATATGTAACTATATGTAATTATTAGTTAATAAATTTGAGAATCTTACGAAATGGACCTGGTTCTGAAGAATATAGATGAAAAAAAATTAAGATTGAAAATTTATCAAAGGAGCACCTCAAAGGCTTTAGGGACAGATGGTTTCCTTCAAACTTACAAGGATAGTAATCGTAAATGTCTCCAGAGGAAAGAATAGATGCAAAGTTTCACAATTTGTTTTGTGAATTTAACATCTTGATATAAAAAACCAACAGTAACAACGAAGTGGTAGAGAGGCAGAGTACAGACAGGTTAAACCAATCTAGGTTAGGAGGCTTGATTCTTCATTTACTACCTATGCAACCATATATTTGAGGAATAAATGAGAAAAAAAATAAAGAAAGTACACTTTACGAGATTCTCCTCATATCTCATAAGTACACAATTAATATTAGCTAGGTGCTGTAACAATATAGAACATATACACATGCACACTATCCAGTTCAAGAAACTATGGGGATCCCTAGGTGGCTCAGCAGTTTAGCGCCTGCCTTCGGCCCAGGGCGTGATTCTGGAGTCCCAGGATCGAGTCCCACATCAGGCTCCCTGCATGCAGCCTGCTTCTCCCTCTAACCTGTGTCTCTACCCCCCCCCCCATGTGCCTCTCATGAATGAATAAATAAATAAATAAATAAATAAATAAATAAATATCTTAAAAAAAAAGAAACTATAAATGTCACTTAGGAAAATAAACACAAAGGCATGTATAAAATATTCTAATACTAAACCAACTGCATACTAAACAACCAAATTTCACTTGTAATATAAAAAGAAATAATATTAAAAATCTATTATTCTAATAAGTCCCATAAATGATTCTAATATGGCAAACTAAATGTCAAAAACCTCAACAGATACTGAGAAAAGATCCAAATTCCATTTTTAACAAAACCTTTGTAAAAGGTTTTGCATAGCCAAAAATGCTGCATAGCCACATGAAGAAAAGAAAAAAAAAATCAACAAAAAGTGAAACAAATAAAAAAAAAAAAGAATCCAGAGAAAATCAGGACCTAGACATGAAAGCTTATTGTCATTTTTGATACTTAATATTTTAAACGGTGGGCTAATATAACAGAAACACTAATCATGATTATATCAGCTTCTATATTTGTACTACTTTCCATATGTCCACATCTGTTTCATCCTGGCAACAAACTGGTGATTCTGGGTTATTGCCCCAAATTTCAGATGAAGAAACCAAAATTTAATGAGGTCAAGAAACATAATTTTCACTTGTTCAAGGCTACCTAGGTAGTAATAGAGTGGAGGCAGGACTGGAACTGATGTCAGCCTGACTCCAAGACCTGCAGTCATAATGACCAGTTTGTAAATGAAAACAAACCCAGAAAAAATTCAAATGAAGAGAGAGTTACCATAGTCCAAAGTCATGTATATATTCCCTCCCCTCAAAAAACAAGGTAATCAGTTACAACACAATGTGAATTAAAGGGGCTAGAGAAAAGAAAACATACAAAAACAGTATCTCTGTTATACATGATGTAACAGTAACAGCAAAGCATTCAAATATTTACTATTCCAAAAAAGAAATCTACCCAAAAAAGTATGGAACTAAAGACAAGCCTGAAATGTTATTTTGCCAATAAAAGAGAGATCTGAATAATTCAGAGGCAAATTTTCTTGAATGGGAAAACAAACTGTTATAAAGAAGCCAAGATTCATACAGTTGTCATAAATTGTCATTCAGCCTGTTTTGGGGAACACGGCAAAATGGTTCTAAAATTTTCCAGGAAAAATAAACAGGTAGAAATGCTTCAGAAAATATTTAAAAAGTGGAATGATCATGTAATGTCAAAGAATAGACAGAATAATAAACAGAAAACGCAAGGGAGACCTTGATAAATTCAATGACTGGAATGCAAAACAAATTGTTTTTGGAGAGGAAGATTACGTAAGAAATGGCATCGAGTAAATGGATCTCTATAAAAATTCAACTTAGAGCCTCCTACTGAATGCCAAAATAAATTCTACGTGGTTAGACATTAACATTGAAAAATGAAATAAGGGCAGCCCGGGTGGCCCAGCGGTTTAGCGCCAGCCACCTTCAGCCCAGGGTGTGATCCTGGAGACCCAGGATTGAGTCCCATGTCGGGCTCCCTGCATGGAGCCTGCTTCTCCCTCTGCCTGTGTCTCTGCCTCTCTCTCTCTATGTCTCTCATGAATAAATAAATAAAATCTTAAAAAAAATGAAATAAAGCCCTAGATGAAAATGGAAGTTGGTATTTGAGACTTTGAGATAGGAAAGACTTTCTAACCTGAGCTCTTAACTTGGGGCCCATAGGTTACTTTGGGGTACAGAAAATCCTCTATTATACATGTGCCTGGGCTCATTTTAGGGGGAAAGCATACATAGCTTTCTTAAGCATACATAAAATTCTCCAGAAGGTCTAAAAAATGAGTCATGACTAACTGCAAAATTTATTATAAAAAACACAGATAATTGACTAATAATAATGAAAGAATAAAGAAAAAAAAGCCCCCTCTGCCAAAACAATCTGAAGCAAACTTGAAAGTAGATGACAGGGCAGCCTGGGTGGCTCAGAGGTTTAGCACCGCCTTCAGCCCAGGGCCTGATCCTGGAGACCCAGGATCGAATCCCAGGTCAGGCTCCTTGCATAGAGCCTGCTTCTCCTTCTGCCTGTGTCTCTGCCTCCCCTTCTCTCTGTGTGTTTCTCATGAATAAATAAACAAAATCTTAAAAAAGAAAGTAGATGAAAAATTGATAAAATACGTGTAATAACTATGGCCAGGGCTAATATGTGGAGCATATGCCAATAAGAAAAATATTAATAACATAAATGATTAGTACATGATTTGTAGAGGATTCACAGCATTTACAGCCCTTTCGAGTGACTTGGAAACACGTTTCTGAAATTCAAGTTGAATATCAGTTGCTAGAATTCAGGAGTTGATTGACACCCAATTTTCAACAAGTGGACAGAGACAGAACTCACAACGACCTAGAAGAATCTTCTTGAATCTAATCTTGCTTGACTGTGTTGGACAAAGCATTATGTTGTTAAAATGGATGGTAAAAGACTAATAGAGAAGGGAGGACAAGAGGAACAACAGGATCTGAAGGGAAGGTGATAGGCAGATTGAAGACAATCAAGTAGGAAATATTTTTGCAATAAATACATTGCGTATATTAAGAGTGTTTGAAACAGGCATCATAGTATTAGAAGTTACTGTACTATTCAAGCATAAAACAGTTGCTGAGCTGCTGAAAGTTGTGTAGGGATGCTTTTGATCTTTGTTTTTATATTTCTACATGCTTTTTTAAAAAAATGGTATGTATTATTTTAGTGATAATAATCTAATTTTTAAATGGTTCTATTGCTAGCAATATTGGTGATGGGTTTGCTCTTCTGGGATCTTTCAGTATTAAATATTTTAGTGCAAATGGAATCAGTGGATGACTGGTAATTTAATTTTGCCAAATAAGGACAGCACCATTTTATATAATTAAAAATTTTTTTTACCAAAATAGTACATAATTTCCAAATAAGTCACTTAAGAATTTTTTAAACTAAAAAAACCCCTTTATTTAAAAAATTACCTGAATTATCTTACCAGTATTATTCTCCCTTGCCTGGTGATCTTTGAACACTCTTGCTAAATAGCATCTCTACAGACCAGATGGTCTCTGGGCAAACTTCCAATGTTATGATTTCTCAGACAAACTGATCACAAGTATTTTCTATTCCAGGTATGGTATTGCCTATAATGGGGAGTTTTAGCACAATGAACATTATAAAATTGAATACATCTGCTATGGCAATGAGGCTATGTCACCTCCAATGGCACCTAAATTCAGAGCAGTGAATAAGAATACAGCATGACTAATATGATCACTCCCAGATCATGCTTTCTCCAGGAAGCTCCCTCTTACATTCTTTCAAGTCAGTTATAAAGGTTTCCAATAGCCAAATCACAAGCAGGCGCCTCTGAGAGCCTGCCTTAAATTTCTCTCAATTCTCTTCCCTCCTCCCAACATTCCCTGGCTGTGTACCAAGTTTTTCAGATAAACTAGTTTGTCCACCAAAAATCGAAAATTAAAGGGTGCCTGGGTGGCTCAGTCAGTTAAGAATCCAACTCTTAATTTCAGCTTAGGTCATGATCTCAGGGTTGTGAGATCAAGCCCTGCATCTGGTTCCACACTGGGCATGGAGCCTAAGATTCTCTTCCCTCTCCCTCTCCCTCTGCTCCTACCCCCCTCTAAAAAAAAAAAAAAAGATAAGACTTTGACTAGATTCTGGATGAACAATTTTAAACTCTGAAGTGATGCCCCATTTTCAATCATATATGGGCATGTTTCTCAATAATGGTAGAAAAAATATGGATTATTTCTCCTTTTCATTTAGCCTTGTTATATAAGTCTTGGTCTTGATTTCAAGCACAATTGGATAAAAAAAGGGTGAAACTCAGTTAATGCTGCAATCAAACAACAACAGTAAAAACTCATAAAAACCAAGTATAAGTTGGATCAACTTTATGACTCCACTTTTAGCAAAAATGATATCATTTCATTGGTGACCTACCTAATCTTTTCTTTATTTGCCATTATGCACCCTTCCCTACCCTTAGCCCACCAGCAATTTCTATCACAATATCATCCTTTGTTTTACTTTTTCTTTCATAGTGCTTAATGTCAGATGTAATTAACTTTTATGCTGTCCTTAGCTGGAACGCATGCTCTCTGAAGGCCAGGTTCGAAGCATCATATGCATTTGGGATGAACCTGCTCTACCATTCTGGCAGCTAATGTTTGGAACATACATGCTTTGCTCATAGCTGTATTCTAGTTCTAAGCATGGTGCCAGACATACATGGAGTTACATCAGAATTCTGATGCTAGGGGATCCCTGGGTGGCTCAGCGGTTTAGCGCCTGCCTTTGGCCCAGGACGCGATCCTGGAGTCCCAGGATTGAGTCCCGCGTCAGGTTCCCGGCATGGAGCCTGCTTCTCCCTCCTCCTGTGTCTCTGCCCCCCCCACTCATAAATAAATAAATAAATAAATAAATAAATAAATAAATAAATAAATAAATAAATCTTAAAAAAAAACAAAAGAATTCTGATGCTAAAGGTTGCAACAGTGACCATAAGATGCATTGCAATTTCTGAGATGGCAAAAAAAAGTGTTTCAAAATAAAGAGATGATGGTAACAAGCATGACTCAATAAGTATTTCTTGAATGAACCAGTCAACATTTAAAGTTAAAACTAAATTTCTCAGAGTATACCCCACTAACTATAGCTACCCAAACAGATACCTATTCATATTTTTGAATAACTAAGAGATTTCCTTCTCACCACTTATTCATTCACTTGTTATATGAATATTTGATTGCCTTCTATGTGCCCAACCTTGTTCTTGGTGCTCCTGGGGCTCACAGCCTGGGAGAGTTTCCTTCCTGTGATCTAGAGACCACTTGCAATTGAATTACCCAAACTATTTTGGGGGCTTCAACATCTGCATTTTTTAAAAAAGATCTTATTTTTAAGTAATCTCTATACCCAACATGGGGACTGAACTCACAATCCTAAGATCAAGAGTCACACGCTCTACCAACTGAGCCAGCCAGGTGTCCTCAAAAATCTGCAACTTTAAACAAGATTCCGTATGACTCATACATACTAAAGCTGAAAAAATAATCCTTAGAGTATAGCTTGAATCCCTCTTTTTCTTTAAAGTCCTTCTAAATCATCCCTATTCCAAGTTTTATCCCCTTTCTCCATACTCATGGCCCTTATACTTCATGGCAGCCATTTGCAATTAACCATATCTTGTTATAGCTCTTTAAACAGAAAGGTGATGCAGTGCAATAGTGCATTCTGGCATCACATCGCCTTGAGTTCAATTTCCAGATCTACCATTTACCACCTGGATAAACTTCTAAGCCTCTTCCTACATTTGAAATAGGGAGATAATGCCTATTCAGAGCAAGCATTCAGTGAAAGCTGTTTTTATTTTTCAGCATTTTATTTTTGGATTTTACCTTTTTGTACTTTTACGCACTACTTCCACACTCAGTTGAGGCCCATGGCATGCAGAAAATTTGTCTCATATACAGCATATCAGAGTCAGATGTACAATGACTTTATGGGTTAGAAAGAAGCTACCAGACTTCAAGGGAATTCTGTTTTTCTGGGATATGCAAAGAATACAAAACTTTACTTCACGTTCGTCATGCCTATGATCACTCAGTAAGGTTCAGAATCACCACAAAGAGAGAAATGAAAATTCAAGATGGCAAGAAATAAGCCAATCTTCTACACGCAAACTATCTTTCTTTTTGTTTGCAGGTCGTATACAAGTTATCACAGCTTACTTCACTATGAATTTGTTGCTTTGAGCTTTTGACAAATCAAATGCCATAATCGACTTGTTGAGGTCAGAACGAATAAATCTTGCATGCTAGTGAAACGACATGCTTTTCAATCTGTCAGCTCCACTTCTCTTCTTTATGTTTCCCTCATACTGATGGCAAAACATATTATGATTCTTCAAAAACAGTAAAAAGAATGCTGGAATCAGCTAACCACAAAAATAATAGCGTCACTAGTAACAATTAGCTTCTTCTGAACAAATGACACAAACATATCCTAGAGGTAAAAAATTACAGGTGAAGACCACTTGACCATATGCCAGATGGACTCAAATCTCACCCTGAGAGGATAAATCAGGGTTGAGTTTTAACTGGGTTTCAATATAGAGTTTAGGAAGAAATCTGAGAATGTTCAAATACAAAGACAGTGATATCTGATGAAGCCATACAGTAAGTCATTTTGGAGAATGTACTTAAAATATGCTTTGATTAAAGCGATGAAGTTAGTAAACTATGGTACAAAACTATAATGGGCCCTGGGGATAAAAAATAAAAGCTTCTCTTATGCTTAGCAAAAAAAAATTATATTTGATAGTATTTGGGGTGTTACCATAGACACTATCAAGAACAAAAATTTCCTGGCAAAGAATAAAATCCACGAACCCTCAAGAGATTAAATTTAAATACTAAATTTTACATACTTACATACTTCTTGAAAACCTACTAACTCATTAGGTTTTCTAAGCAATCTTAGGGGTAACTGCCTAAAAGTCAATTTGCTATTAATGCTCTATTTAAATTAAAGGACATGGCAGTCGATGAACAATTTATAATGTAAATAAATCCATATTCTATATTTTCTCTCTTTTAAAAAATGTAAATTGTCTTAGTCATTTATAGAAACCATGATCTTAGTGAATTCTAAGAATTACATAATAAATTGCTAGGGGAGCCAATGCACAGTCAGTAATTGTAGGAGGAACTGGCTACTGGCTACAGGTCTTGTTGCAAGACCTGTAGGCCCAGTGATCTAGTCCCATGGGTATTTAAGCTTCTTTTCTCAGAATCCCAAATGGAACACAATCTAGCCAAGAGCTCTATGAAGAAACAAGAACTCAGCCTTCAGTTTTTCTTTTCCTTCAGAGCACATTATCTAATTCATTCCCTGTTTGCTGCACTTGCAAAATGAACATCAAATCTATCCACTTCTGTCTCCATCATCATCATCTTGACCAGGCTACCCTAATCTCTCCTGAACTATGGTACTAGCTTCCAAAACGGTACCTGCTTTGCTCCCACACTAAGAGTTCTCCAAGCAGAAGCTGGAATAATCTTTAAAAATTTTAATCAAATCATGTCTCCCTCCTTAAAAGACTCCACATACCTCTATCATGCTTACTTACTATAACATCCTATGTGATCTAAACTTTTCCAAACTTTCAACTCATACTACCGATGCATATCTTCCTATTTCTCAAACCCAGTAACCTTGTTCCAACTATGTGGTCTTCCCAACTTGCTCCTTACTCTCCCTGGAATGCTCTGTCCAGTTCCATATATGAGCCATCTTATATTTCAGGTCTCAGCTAGAATGTGACCTCCTCCAAAAGGTCTCTCCATTATCACTCTAGATAAAATGGTTCCCTTCATCAAATCACTCTTCATTATTCTATTCTGTTTATGTTGTTCTTAGTACTCATCATTTGGTTTGCTATAGAGTGCCTTGTCAAATAGTACAAAAATTCCATGTGTGTCAACCCACCATTCAACTTACAGTGTCTAGTGTAGGAACTGACAACTAGTAGACCATTAATACATGTCGACTGAATGGATGAATGATTCCATATAAGCTCAATATTACCAACAACCATATACTCTTTATACACATTTCAGAGATGAGGAAAATGAGATTCGAAGTTTCTTTCCAGTGGTGCCTGGGTGACTCAGTCGGTTAAGTGTCTGCTTTCAGCTCAGGTCATGATCCCAGAATCTCAGGATCGAGCCTTGCATTGGGCGCCCTGCTCAGTGAGAACCCTGCTTCTCCCTTCACACTGTTCCTGCTTTGTCTCTGTCTCTATCTTAAATAAATACATAAATCTTTTTTTTTTTTTAAGAAGTTTCCTTCCAAAATCCCTTCTCACACACTTTTTTTTCCCTCTAGGCTTAAACTATAAAAAGCTTCCTACATTGTTATTTTCTCAGAGTGGTCTCATTGCTTATAGAATTCTCAGGCCCAGTGTCCTTTGCGATGGAATTCTTGTCAAGATGGTGGAGAGGATGGCATAACATAGATAGTGATATAATTACTATAAAATGGGTCAAATCCCAGGGGACACCAAAAAGGTCTTCTCACCTTTGTCTTAAAGTGATATTGCTTAGGTTAAATCACAAATCTTGGAAATTTATTCCATGAGACATTTCTAATGTAACATATGACACCTGATAAGGAAAAATGCTGGGGATTACAAATGAATTGAGAACTACTCTTCCTAAGAAGTGATCTTTATTTTTTAACTTTTTAAAAGATTTTATTTATTTGTTCAGAGAGACAGAGAAAGGCAGAGACACGGGCAGAGGGAGAAGCAGGCTCCCTGTGGGGAGCCCCATGTGGGACTTGATCCCGGGACTCCAGGATCATGACCTGAGCCAAAGGCAGATGCTCAACGAATGAGCCACCCAGGTGCCCAGAAGTGATCTTTATTTATTAGGAAACTAATAAGAGTAAAATATGTTCAGTGAATAATTACTTTTGAACATACAGCTAAGCAAAAGAAGCAGCTAACAATCACCTGATCACCTATCTGTCCTCAGTGCACTCTCTGGGCGACTCGACTACCCATCCTTTCTTAGTTTCCCCACCTCAGGAAGGGGATAGAAAACATGAGCTGCATCTCAAGACAACACAAGGTGAAGGAGCCTCCTGACCAGGGCTTTCCAGCAGTTCAGGACACCTCTGGAAGCTGTACTGTTTTAAGCCATTAACCACTAGTTAGGTACAAAGTTGAGTCCAGTGAAAATTGGCTTCCACATAATTTGAACTCGAAAAGTGCTAGAGGACACAGTGTATTGTCTGTGTGTGTGTAGACATAACAAAGCTATTTTCATGCACAGTCCTGGCAGAAGGCCCGTGGTAACTGCTCTGTGGGTCTGGTTACAATTATTTCACTATAGGGAATAATTCAGGACAGTACATCCCTTCTCTGTCCGCTCGGCCTCAAGTGGAAATGTGTGCTGTTTTTACCTCACCAACCTTTTCAGCCCTCCTCCCTGATCACATTTTAAGTCTCCCCACCCTCCTCATGCTACATATCCCTACCCTTCATGCCAGAAACCTCAGCTAAATGCTAAGCCCAAACTATGACACTGAAGCACTCAAGAAACTCTTGAGAGTATGGGGAGAGGGGGAAGGATTGTATGTTAACTCCATCCTTACCCTTGTAATTCTACGGAATCTGGGCACATGTGCCTATATTCTCACTCTTTGTGCATGTGCTTCTGAAGTTCTCAGCAAAAGAAGCAAAACTCTCCTAAAAGAGTTGGTATGTTCTCTGCTACTTTACCTCAACAACCAAATGCATTTGTCTCTCCACCCACTGCAGCATTTCATACAGGGGAATGTGGCCCTTGGGAGAATTTCTGATGGAATATGTTATATTGACATGTGTTTTTAATTAAAAAAACAAAGATAAGAAGAGTTTACAAGATATCAGGCCTAAGATGCAAACCCCAATATTTAGAAATGTTTATGTCTATCGAGTCCTTCTTATGTGGTCTCTTTGTGAGACGGGTCACTTCTAGAACTTTGAAGCCCCTCAATCAGTGACTTCAACTCAGCTTATTAAAAACTCCAGGCACCATCTCAACTGTCATTGGTATTAATTCTCACAAGAATTGAATCTCAAATACTTGAGGCATTTCCTCCTATTTTTCCTGCACTGGAAACATACAGAAGACAGAAGTTGTAATGAAAGGTAGAGCCAAAGCATACAGTGGTTGATCTGTGGGAACTGCATTAACATTTAAAAAAAAAAAAGATTTATTTATTTATTCATGAGAGATACAGAGAGAGACAGAGAGAGAGGCAGAGACACGGGCAGAGGGAGAAGCAGGCTCCTTGCAAGATGCCCCATGTGGGACTCGATCCCACGACTCTAGGATCATACCCTGAGCCGAAGGCAGACACTCAACTGCTGAGCCACCCAGGCGTTCCCTGCATAACATTTCTATAGATGGACTTTGTAGGTTTAAAAGAAATGCAGATGGTAAGTTTAATTTCCTGAGAAAAGAATTTTCAGGATGGTTTTCCTGAAATCAACAGCATATGGTATGGATCTTCCTGTAGCTCAACACGTCTTTAATTCTTCACGCACTGACCTTTCCATGTCTCATATTATCCCTTCCACTAAAGATCAGAGGTAGAGGGGCTTCTCTTGGAAGCTAAGGGAGGGAATAATATCATGTCTTCTTTTTACCCACACTAAGCCCAGTTCTAAGGAACAATAAGTCAACTGGGTAAGAGAGGAGTTGAGGTAGTGTGAGGAGAAGTCACTAATCAACACCAACTAGAGGAACTGAAATATAAAAATAATGAATATATGAAATTGAGCAATTCTGTTCATTTTATTCTCCTGGTACAGAAAAGAAGAAGGTTGGACTAGATGGGACTGATTTAATGTTTGTTTGGAAATGACCTTTTGCAAAATGCTGTGCTTAGATGTCATGGAGAATATAAAAGTGTCATGGCACCAATGTTCCAAGTTGGATCATGGAGGCTGGCCATTTCTATTTTCATCCAAATCCTCCACATTCTGAAACCCTTTGCCCCAAAATGATGTCACTGGCTTTCTTAAATAATTTGTGCATATATGTTAGTGTACATTTGCCTCCCTTTGAAGGCAAGTGACATGTTTTACCAATAATCGAATTACGTCCTGCTTAATTCACTTAGCATCTAGCATAAAGCTTTAACTTTTTTAAACCATGTATTAGATATTTGTTATATGTATATAAATAAAGACTGCAAGGTACAATCCTTAGTCTCAAGGAGTTTAAGACTCATTTGGAAGAGAATACAAATAAAAATATCTGTAGTACAACAATAAATTAACTAAGTTACCTAGTACCATATTCTTTCCATATACATTCTATAACCTGTGTTCTACAAATACGAATATATGTTATGTTCCAACAGGACATTTGAAATAGGAGAGAACAGATACGTAATAAGAAGAAAGTAAATGAGCCTACTTAGAGATGTGTGTATATGTATACCCATGGAGCTAGCTAGCTAGCTAGTATACAGAAGGAGCAGGTATATTTCCAACACAGAATGAAAGCTGTCACCCCAATTTACTTATTTCCAGAAGTTAGGTTCAGATATATTAGATGTTCTCAAAGGAAGGTATCCCTGAGGCCCCTGAGATATGAGATTTGAGGAAAACACTTTGAGGTCACTTAAAACAAGGATTTGTGGAAGATGCTTTTGTGTCAGTACTCTCCTTGTCAAGGTCCTTTATCTAGGACTTTAGAAGTTTCTACCTGACTCAGTCCCTTTTACTCATCATTTACTGTGTAACACTTCTTGGTTGCTAAACATATATTACTCAAATTTCCAATGAGAGACCATTTACAACTTAAGGCCAAAAGGTTTCTTTAGTAAACTTAAATTTTGAATGTTCTGAGTTAATGCTGGTAATTGAGCACATAAAAGACACCACTAAACTAGCTTCTCTTTGCTAATAGTTATAGACTCAGGTCAGGGAAACTTTCAGTAAAACATAGTTTAAGAAACTGAATAGTAGGGGCAGCTGGATGGTTCAGGTGGTCAAGCATCTGCCTTCAGCTCAGGTCATGATCCCAGGGTCCTGGGGTCCAGCCCGGAGTTGGCTTCCTGCTCAGTGGGGAGTCTGCTTGTCCCTCTGCCTCTTCTTCCCCCATCTTATGCTCTCTCTTACTCTCAAATAAATAATTAAGACTTTAAAAAAAAGAATCTGAACAATATATTTGTATGGACATCAGTTATTTCCATCTTTATTTTATAAACCATTTTACAGGAAACATCATTTGCTAGCAACTGTCTTTTCTCTTCCCAGGGGGCTAGAGTACTAGCCATACACACACACACACACACACACACACACACACACACACACACACTAGCATCAAGATGTACTAGCTAAATATATACTAGTGTCAAAATCTAGCTCTTTATACATGTGACCTAGTGTTCCAGGCTGCTTATCTAAAACTGTTAGTCATGTTTCACTACATTCTTCATTTAAGGACACTCATTTTACTAGAACTCTCTGAGTTATGCCATGCCAAAAGACATCACTTTAAACAGCAATGGCCCAAATGAAAATTAGCTCACTCGTAATCACTGATTATAAAAATTCCCTCTTCACTCAGCTGAAAAACCCAAAAATTCCTTTCAAATACACAAAACCCCAATAATTGAAATAATATAAACCTCTGAACTAATATATACATGACGAAAGCATCCCAATACAAAAGTTTTCTTCCCTCTCTCTATGATGACAATATTTTCTCTTATTCTGAAATTGCTTACAGTTTTTAGAAGGCTAAGAAATGTATGGCTTTCAGTGCCCAGGAAACAGGTTTGGGAGCAGGAGGAAATGGCCTTATTTACTAAAAAGGCAAAGTTTGCAACCAGACTGCCAGAGGCAGCTGGAGAGAAGAGGCTCAAACCCAGGAAGAGCAGGAAAGGTGGTAGATTTTTAGAGGCACCCAGAACCCTTTCAATCTTGGGTATAATATACTTTTACCTGAGTATCTGGGGTGCACTACTCTGGAATCTGTCACAACATATGTTCTTACACACTTGTGGGAAAAAAGGATGGCCTTCGGAGTGGGGGTGTGTGTCCTGTGAACTGTCACAGCAGAGTTAACTTATGACCAAGCTTTTGTGGAGCTCGGATAAGAGATCTGCACCCTTTAAGCTTATCTGTTTCTATGTTTTGTATCTGTTTTTATTTTCTTTTCTCTTAGATTCCTAAGAGGTGTTTTGTTTTGTTTTTTCTTCATTTGGGGTTAAAGCTCGGAGCATAGGGGAGCGAGAAGAATCAGGATGGCAGAGAGGGCAATTGTTGAAGTAGCTCGAGAGGAGAGTGTACTGTTCTACTGATGCAGCCAAGCACCTGGGGATGCAAAGAAATTGGGCTGTGAGCAGCTCAGGAGGTGGGAGCCTCCCCTGAGTGGACACTGTAATCAGGCATCATTAGGAGAAATGGGAATTCCTCCCTCTAGGGCATGGATAGTTGGGTCGGGCCCACACATGGGGACTGAAGCTCCTGCAGGCAGCTCTTCCCCCCCCCCCCCCCCCAACTAGGCCTCATCGTTCCTTGCTGACCTGAGCAGGGGATGCGTATCTGAAGTAGTGGCAGTGCCCCTGGGGTGTAAGTCTGCCTCGCTTGTACCTTTCTCTCCTCTCTCCTTACAAAGGAGTATCTTGGAGATCAGGCTTTTCAGCTTGTGAGAGGAAAGGCTGATTCTCCAAATACCAAGGTCCAAGTGTTGTTGAGAAGTACTAGTATAAGAGGAGCTCCTGGGGGAGTGGGGGCTGCTGAGTGGGTGGGTGTATTTGCAAGGCTTACACTTAGCGCTTGCAAAACTGTAGCCTTGGCCTGCTGTCACTTGAGCTCCTTGCTACAATTTCTTACTTCCAGATACATTTGAAGCATGCAGGAGGCCCAGGCTTACTGACCCTGGTTTATTATCATCAATATCTGACCCACTGTTTTAATATTCAGCCGTCTTTTTCCTTAACCTCCAACTTCTCTTACAGGCAAAGACTGGCCTGTGGAACAAGCCCACGGAGTTAAGAGGCAAGGCTTATCCTGTGTTATTTTATCAGATTATTGACCATCTACTTTGGTACCATGATCAAACTGTACTGCTTAAAATCTTAGCATACAGTGGATTCTTCCGGGCAGAGCATATCCTGCAACCTTCCTTCCACCCATCACAGTTTAGTCTTTAAAAATGCTCAAAATGCAAAGAAAGAGAAAACAGGTAAAGCCTTTCCCAGCCCTAAAGCAAATTTATCAGCCCAACTGAGTGGGCTGTTTGGGGCACAAAAATAATGATTTTCCATTTGAGCTTAAATAGTGGTCAAAAGAATTGTTGATATAGTCATGTTATATTAATATCCCAAGGAACTGAATACCATATATGCTAAGTTTGAGATTATAACTGGTTTTTTGGGAGGGGTGCAGGCAAAATTCCTGACATTTTCTTTTCCCCTTCAATATTTTGTGCACAGGAAAATATTCCTGAGAGAAACCCCAAAACTTCAGGATGAAGATAATATATTTTCAAAAATCCCATCAATAGTGACCAACTTAAAAAAGACAGTTAATGGACTTCTGGGGTCACACCTGCCCAGTGGAAAAGTTGTCAAGTGAAAATTTAATAGGATAAGTATAACACAAGTTCTCTGCTACTTTATTTTATTTTAAAGATTTTATTTATTTATTCATGAGAGACACAGAGAGAGAGAGGCAGAGACACAGGCAGAGGGAGAAGCAGGCTCCATGCAGGGAGCCCGACGTTGTACTCGATCCCCGGTCTCCAGGATCACGCCCTGGGCTGAATATGGCATTAAATCGCTGAGCCACCCAGGCCGCCCTATTCTCTGTTACTTTAAAAGATATAATATGCTGAATGTTTACTTCTTTAAAAGCTATAATATGCGTTTACCAATTTAAGAGGTATAATACGCTGAAATGATTAATATTTAACCTCATCAAAAAGGAAGAAATACGGGGGGCACGTGGGTGGCTCAGTGGTTGAGCATCTGCCTTTGGCTCAGGTTGAGATCTTGGGGTCCTGGGACTAAGTCCTGCGAGCCTGATTCTCCCTCTGCCTATGTCTCTGCCTCTCTCTCTGTGTCTCTCATGAATAAAGAAATAAAATCTTTTTTTTTTTTTTTTAAGGAGGAAATACAAATACTTGTGGGAAGCTGGATATTCCTCAGCTCCAATCCTTAGGCAAGAGGCCAGCAAGAGAGAGGACACCTGCTATGTCCTGAATGCTTCTATCCTCACAAAATTCATACGTGAAACCTACTGTCCAATGTGATGGTACCAGGATGTGAGGCCTTTAGGGGGTGATTTGATCAGGAAGGTTGAGCCTTCACGAGAGGGATTAGTGCCCTCTAAGAGATCCTAGAGAGCTCCCTTGCCTTGCCTCTTCCTGCTGCCCTGGGACCCACCCCGGAAGCGGGCTTTCACCAGACACCAGATCTTCCAGTGCCTTGATTTTGGACTTTCCAGCCTCCAGCAAAATGAGAAATAAATGTTTGTTGTTTATAAGTTGCCCTATGTGTGGTATTTTGTTGCAGCAGTCTGAACAGACTAAGGCAGCCCACATCCAGAGCTGTGTTCTTCCGTCTGTCTCCAAGGCTTTCAATTTACTCTTTCCATATGACATTAAGGCCCGATCGCCCTAACACAGGCTCCCTGCCTCAAAGAGGGGTGGCTGTAAATGTACTATGGACGAGTCAGGACCTTTCTTATCAAAGCACCTGAGTGTCATCATGACTCTGGTATTCTTTTCCTGTCCCTGCTATTGTTGCACATCAAGGGTACAACTAAATCAGGGTAGCTTTCCATTCCTCCCCCCGGGCAGGGGTCGAAGGCTATTTTCGGAAAAACACTTACAGTTATTACTTCAGTGGCTTTTATGATCCTCTTGTAGGAGGGTGTCAGAGCGCAGACCCACAGCCCCCTTTCTAAAATCCTTGGACTTGACGCATTTGGAATTCAAAGGTTTTTGAGATACAGCATCCACAGCATATATTACATACAACTTCCAGTAGGGGTCTGAGCCAGCACCTCATAACCAAACACATTCATATTTCTGCAGTAAGATGTATGAATTTTTACAATCAGGACTGCGAATAGCCTCAAATCAGTTCAGGACAAGCTCTGCCATCAGATGAGTTTGTGTGTCAAATGTGCAAAAAGTACTTTCAGTTTTCTGGACGTTTCATAATTTTGAAATTGAGGGTAAGAGAGTATAGATCTGTATGAGGTTTTGAAAGAATTAAGATCAGGTATTTCAAAGAGTGAAGACAGCAAAATCTGCTGGTGTTTACAGAAAGAAGAGGTGAGACCTACCGCTCGTAATCTAAGGGGCCTTTCAAAGGGAACTTTTCCGACACAGAATTTGACCACGTTGACTAAGACTGAAGGTAGTAGATGGGTTGTTCCTGTCTCTGTGCTTCCGGTCCTATGACCTTGACACATTCTGTCCCCCAGAGGGAGCGCTATTGTCATGGAATCTGAGCTGCCTCACTGTTCTGCAGGGTAAGGGCCCCCAACTGCTCTGAGACTCCCAGGAACATTCCCAGACTAGAATAAAAACCTCAACAAGGCAAGAGTGTTGGAGCCAATTGGCATGCTTGCACTATGACTCCATAATAAAGTAATTACACAGTTTGATTTTTTAAGGATATAAAAACCAAAAAAAAAAAAAAAGTGCTTTTTTTTTCTTAATATAGGGAAAACAACTCTTTTTAGAATCCTAATCTTTGGTGTTTTAAAGGTGGGATTTAGAAGGTTCTACTCTGGGCTCTTGTGCTAGGGATCCTATTAGTAGGGAGTGGGTAAGTTGTCCTTGAGATGAGGGGTTGTCGCCAGCGGAGACATAGGGAGATAAAGGCTTACTTGGCTTCCAGGGCCAGCGCGATGATGCCCGCAGCCATGGGGGCCGAGGCCGACGTCCCAGTGTGGTTGTCCGTGCAGCGCTGCCTCAGATCCGTAGTAATCTAGAAGACAGAAATGGAAAATTCAGGATTCTGGGGTCAATGTGAGTCAGATGCTAGTAGAAAGACATTCACTCATCAAAGTGGAATGGAGGGGTGTTGAAATAGTTGTTTTAAATTCCTTGTTCTTGTACTCCTGTGACTCTATCACTTTTAGAGAATTGCCTGTGTAAATCAACTTTGAAAAGAGGAGCATTTGGAAATCGGACTCCACTTCTGTTAAAAACCAGGGTCAGGACTAGGGTGAGAGTCTCTGGCTTGGAACAGACGGGTTATGCAAGTGTCACTTTAAATTTTACCGCCCCCCACCCCCCTTATCCCTTGCTTGCTTCACCCCAGACCCAGCTCTAGTTAAAACTAAAGTTCTTTCATTATCCCATTTTTAATAATCAGATATGATGAACCAATAACCAGACAGTGAGCTTGGCGTTGGTAGCAGAGAAGCACACGATCTGGCCCCTGCCCTCCCAGAACTGAGCTACTGGGAGAGCCACAGGTTGAAGCAAAGGCACGCTCTGCCAAACAGAACACCGGTTTTTAGCATCCATAGAAATGTTGCATGGATGAACCAAGACCTCCTCAAAGATTTAACGTGAATACTAAAAACAAGCTTGAAGACAGTGTGGTTGATGGAAGATTACAGCGCTGAGTGCCTGCCGGTATATTACAGAAGGAGATTCACCATTTCTCCCATTTTTGAAATCGGAATGTGAGGACTAGATCATTTTTTTCTCTTGGTTTGAATCCAGTTTACTTCAGCTGTGGCTGAATAACATTCCCATCAGCAAGAGCTCTGCCTATTAACCTTTCTCTCATGATCATTCCACCCCAGGAGAAAGACGTTAAACCGAGATTCTCCTTAACAAGACAAATTAAACACTCTGACATAAGATTTCGCAAACCAGTGAAACACTGAAGATTTAAAAAAAAAATAAAATAAAAATAAAAAAATAAAAAAAATCCTCCCCAACAAGCATCCGCTTTTGCCTCCTTGGGGCTGATGATGCTCCTGCTGGGAACACACAAGTCTTATGAGAGGAGCTGGTGGTTTCTTTGCAGTTATTGGAAGACAGTAGTTAAGCTTTCTTTGGGATCAAGACCAGCTTATTGTCCCTATTTTACAGACAGGAAAACTGAGGTGAAAGGTCATCAGAAAGGTGTGGGGGGATAAAGGTGGCTGAAAACAAAGTCTTGCTGTTCTGAGGTGTATCCTTCCAGAGGCATGTCAAGATTGGTTGATTTGGAAAGAAATCTGATCTTAGTAAAGAAGACAGGAAGACAGTGCTGTGTAAATTTTCAGAAATAAGCCCACCCCTAAAAGTTTCCTCAGGGTCCCATGAGGACGTCTGAATGAACTCTTTAATTATCTGGGGTGGCTCTAGATTGACACGCTGGCTGGCCTAGTTTCACATAGGGCCATCAGTTTTGTCTTTTCTCTGGTCCTTTTGACACTTTTAGTGTCACCAGACTATCCACCAGATAGTCCCTGATACACAAATGGCAGAATGAACAAAAATATATAGAACCATAAAGACGTGGTGGTGGGAGACAGGAGGCAAGCCTTACCCTCTTTTCTTGAATAACCAAATGGTGATCAAGAGCCCCGACAGTGTGTTTGGCAAGCAGGGTAGGGTGCTTCTTGATTAACGGACCTGATTAACTCACCATCTCCTGAACCTCCATGTTGGATGCTTGCAAGATGTTTGGGTAAACAGAGCACTACCCACTTGTACATAAGAAACTTTCTGGGTTTTTAATTGTTGACTATGAAAGGTATTTCTTTCTTTTTTTTTTTTTTTTGTTGAGATAAAAAACACGCAACACAAATTTACCCTTTCAACATTTAAGTGTCCAGTATAGTATTGTTAGCTACATGCACATCACTGTACCACAGATCTCTAGAACGTTTTTTTATCTTGTGTGAATAAAACTCTACCCATTAAACAACTCCCCATTCTCCCCTCTGCCCAGCCTTTGGGCATACCATTCTACTTTCTGTTTCTACAACTTTAACTACTCTGGGTACGTCATATAAATGTAATTGCATAGCATTTGCCCTTTTGTGTGTGTGTGACTGATTTACTTCACTTAGAATAACGTCCTTGAGTCTCATTTTGTCGGAGCATACGGCAGGATTTCCTTCGTTTCAGGCTGCATAATATTTCATTGTATGTATTTACCACATTTTCTTTCTTCATCTTTCCATCAACAGACACTTGGGTGGCTTCCATCCCTTGGCTGTTGTGAATGCTGCTGCAAGGAACATGGGGATGCAAAGACCTCTTCTCAATCCTGTTTTCGATTCTTTTGAATATACAACCAGAAGTGGGACTGCTGGATCATTGCAAAGATACTCCTACTTCATTTGAAATTGTGGGTAGATTTGTAGCCTTGTTTTCCAAAGGCCTGGTCCCTAAGTCAAGGCATAAAAAACCCCAGAAGCAGCCTGTTTCCGAGTCTCCAGATCCTCTGTTGTTGAGAGATGGCCCTGCCTGCATTCTTCTCATTTTACCTCACCCTCATGGTCACATTCCTTTGCCAAATTTTCTTTTTTTCAATGACTTGTGCCTGGATTCAAGATTTTTCACGATATCTTCCCACTTGGCTCCTTTTGCTTATTCTTCAGCTATACCAGACACTTTCGATGCAGAGAAACAAATCCAGAATAAACACCCCAAGCGCGTGTAACGTTTTTGAGTCGAATAAATAACTACCTCCAGCCAACCTCAAACGTGAGTGATAAAAACTTTATGATGTCGGGTCTGCAACAGCAATATGCCTCATCCATACACAGTCACCAGGTAGAGACATATATGCTGTTCGTTTAAATAAAAAGCTGCTCTGTACTTTTCTATACAAACCCCAACCACATGTTAAATGCTCTTTAATACGGGCAAGCTTGTGGGAATTCCCAATTGGCATGGGGCTCTCACTTATTTATTTTTCAATCATTTTATCTAAATGGAACGTGAGTAGTAAAAGAGTGAAAGGGGGTGGAGCAGGAAGGTGACGGAGAGTAGAAGGGAAAAAGGAACAGAGAGAAAAGAAACAAAAATAGCCTCCCTCCCTCTCATCCTGCTTGAAGGGTGAAATTCCAGCTGGGTCATTTCAAGAGGAAGTTACTGTCACTGGTGGAAATAGTTAGGTGTAAATTACCGGAAAGATCTAAGGCAGGGCTTTCATCATTAAGAGAAGCCACAGTATCAGGGAGTTTTTAGGTCTATCTTTAGAATGAAAAGGCAAAGACCACCAAGAAGCACGCAATCTTGAAGAAAAATGATGTCCCGAAAACTGGAACCACATGGGGTAACCCCATTAATCACAACGCATGCATGCAAGATCTGACAGCGTAATTTAAAAGCAAAGTTGCGTGGACCAGTCGGCCCGTGTCACGGAGCAGGGAGTCTGGAGGTTCTACATGTGAAAACGGAACAATAAAGCCCTTTTAAAGCACGTCTCGAAATTTGGTCTTCAGTCCTAAGGGCGCATCTTAACGCCCTCCAAATTCCCTCGGTTCACAACCCAAATCAGAAACAGAATTTCCTTCTGCAGAACTTCTCAGATTTGCTCAGGAAAATATCTTTTCTGTCCATCAGAGTGAAGGAAACAGGAGATGACACCAGGCCTCGAGCCAGATCAAAGCTGTCCTGATCAGCAAATTGGATGTTCAGCCTGTCTCAGGATGGGTAGCAGATGGTTTTTTGGACTCCACCATGTTAGGGATGTCATCTTTATTTGGTGAGAACGGGTGGGCGTGGCTCAGGTCTAGTCACACTCACTCTGAGTAGAACCATGGGTTTTTCTCCTCCTAAGCTCCTATTTCCTGCTATTTCACATTTCATTAGTTGGGCTGATTGGATCTTTTATTCCAGCCTGTTGAGGAAATTCTCCAGGGCACCTCAGCTCAGATTGACTTTGGCCATGAGTGACAAATCTTAATAGCAACCCTGCAGTTAAGAGTTTCTATCTCCCTGATATCTTGTGATCTCTTTTTTATTTTGAAGGTGCCATATTGTCTCATATCTGTTAAAAGAGCAATGGAACAGATATTTTTAAAACATGAAATGATTCTACTGTCTGTTAGGTTGAATTTGTTTCTGGTGTGGATTTTGATTTGGACTAGTAATGTGCCAGAAAAGCTGTTTCAAAGACAGCAATGGGGGATAAAGGCAGAAAATAAATCTTCAATGTGTCAATGAACAAAATAGAAGAAGCTGATTTATTAAGCACGGCAAAATAAAAACGGGATGGAGGACCAATTAATGCTTTCTGTGTTCAACCAAAGTCTGGTATAAAAGTCAATCATGACCCACGAGTCCACACAAAATCCCAGTCCTGTGTTGGTATAGGAATCTGTAAATGCAAAGTACAAATGTAAGGTTTTGCTTACAAATGTGAGGTTGCTAGCACCAGAGGAGGATGCCATCTTATATCATTTTTGCATTTCCATCATGTTTAGCTTGGTGCTAGGTATGGAGCAGAAGCGTATTTATTGGCTAAGTTGAATTACTAGTATCAAGCTCCCTCATACTCATTTTGCTCTACACTTTAAACTCCCTTAACCATTAGGAAAGACTGCCAGGTTGCTTCTTGGTCAGCTCATACACATAAACTTATAAGCCACCTATAAAAACTATGTGTGTATACGCGTGTGTAAAATCCAGGGGCTACAGTACAGCTATCCCTCACCAGTGCCATTGCTACCACAAGCTGGACTGCTTCAAAAACTACCACCATTTGCAACAAGCGGGACAACACGCAACAGGTGCTTACACACGTGTATGCTCAGGTATGTATATAAAACTACATTTAAATCCACAGGAACTCTGTGCGCAAGATATGACATTATTAACTCAGGAAATGGAGGCTCAGGAAGACCAACTTGCCTAAAGACACATAGCTACTAAAGAGCTGGGTAAGCGGTGGAGCATAAATCCTGATGTGGCAGCAAGAGAAAAAGCTGGGTTACAGGGGGTAGCCATCCGTGAGAGCCATGGTGGCCATTCCGGACCATCACCGGCCATGGCGGTCATGATGGCGGAACTGCCCTTGAGATCTAGCTCAGGTCAGCAAGTGGGCATCCACTTTCTCCTTCTGGCCACGATGGAAATCAGAACTTTTCAGGACCAAACTTTACTTTCTTCTTTTTAACATTCTCAAGAGACTATGTGTCCCACTTCCAAACACACTAAAGACATCTGGCTTTGCTAGTCTTCAGTTGGAAACATAATGATATATCTCAAATCAAAAGAAGAAACAGAGATGATAGAAATCAGCCCTGGTGCAAAATGGTGGCTGCTCCTGAATAATGATTGGGGGCGGGGGATGGGGAGCAGGATGTCTCTGGGGAAAAAAAAAAGAAAAGAAAATGTGTAGCTGCTTAGGAACCCTGCAAGCAGTAAGAGGATTCCTCTACATGGAAATGGTCGCTCAGTTCCAAGCCTGAGATACCCCGGGCGGCAAGTTTGTTTTGAACACAAGTAAGTAACATGACGTCAGGAGAGGGCTGAGCAGAGCATATATTCTCAACCCTTGGCTCGCAAGACCCCTCCCTGGAGGGATACGATCACCACCATATTCCAATCTCCAAGACAAACTACTAGAGGAAAAAGGGCAAAGGTTGAACGAGTCCCCAAAGAAAGAGATAATTTAATGATGGGAGGGGCTGGGGAAGAGAGGGAAGCTTTATTTCCCAAAAACAGAACTGGGGAGAAATGTCACGAGGCAGTGAGGGTTACAGATCTCTCATGCTCTTGGACACCAAGAAAGGTTGTAGGTACAGCTTTATCACCTAGCCAGGTTCCTGGGTGATAGGGCAATTTCTGATGTCAAATTATTTTATTGTCAAATACCCTTTGCTTTTCACCCACCTTCCAGAACAAGGAGTTTCTCTTAAAGAAACAGAGCATCTCCCTGTCTTCCTGGAGCTATATAAACAACTAGTGAAGTTCCCATCCCTTTCAGTGTCTGAGCGTGATTTATGTACAGAATATTTCCTCAGCTCAGGCTCTGGGAAGGAACAAGGCAAAGACTTCAACCTCACATAATTTCCAATCTAGTGTGCAAAACAGACAGTCAGCAAACATGTAATGTACTAAGCAGCTCTAACTAAGGGCAGGAGAAAGAAAACTCCAGAAGATCAAAGAGGCCAGGGGGAGGGGAGTGCCACAATTTTAGGGGAGGTGAGAAAGAAAATCTTCCCCCGTAAATGAAGTGGTATCTGGAGATACAGTGCCTTAACAGACGACATTTGTCACACAGAGCACCCTGGCTTGAACGTCACACAAAAGGCATAACCCGGAGGAGCTCAGTGCTGACACTGGGCCCCAGGAACCAGCCATCCAGACTGGCAAAGAGCTTTAGGTTTCTGCAAGAGGACTGATGGTCTTAGGGGATTATGAAATCTTATGGCATGAAAATTAAATCTGCCAAGTAGTGAAAAATAATGGACACCTATATATTCAAAAATATATATATTTATATATTTTTATTATATATTTATATTATTTTATTTATATTTATTATTGATTATATATTTAGAATTTATCCACTTTTAGTATATACACTAAATAGAATATTTATAGAATTTTAGAACATATATATTCTTATATAAATTACATGTAAATAAATCTATATTTTTATAAAATATACATATATTTTTTAAAAGATTATTTATTTATTCATGATAGAGAGAGAGAGAGAGAGAGAGAGAGGCAGGCAGAGACAAAGGCAGGGGGAGAAGCAGGCTCCATGTCAGGAGCCCGATGCAGGACTCGATCCCGGGACTCCAGGATCATGCCCTGGGCCAAAGGCAGGTGCTAAACCGCTGAGCCACCCAGGGATCCCTGTTTTTTGTTTTAATCACTGTGAAAAGAACCCAAACAGGTAAGAGCAGCACCATTCTTTCAGAGAGCCTCCATAGTGGATGTCCTTGAAAACTATCCAGAGCATGACCACATACTGGTTATAAGATGGCCTTGAGTCTCCATTCTGACTTTGGTGGAAATCCAGGCTCTACCACTTACTGCTTAGGTCTCTTTTACCCTTTTAAGCATTAGTTTCTTCATCTATAAAGTGAGGACAATACCTAGTTGTCCTGTGTAGAGTTCTGAGGATACTATGAGATAATGCATTTAATGAGCACAGTCCAGTTCCTGGCACTAATTAGAAGAATGAAAAAAAGGCCTAACATTTATGGCCTGCTAAGAGGACTGTGAACGTATGACATATTCCACATCGAATAGGATGTATGCAATATTATTAATGAAAACATATGATCTGATCATATGACTTCATAGATATCAGTCATTTCAACTGATTGCTCTTTAGCTTACAGGGGAGCTTCTTATTGTAGTAATCTTGATACTTTGGATGTGCTCCATTTGCTGAAAAGAGATACAAGGCCATCACTGAACTGAATCTATTAAAGCATGAATGAAATACCACGGTTCACAGCTGAACTAATAGCAGTGGCAGGAAACCGAGACAGAGATCTGGCTGGTTTTGAAACCCAGGGCAAGGTTTTCCTGTTTGCATACCATGAAAAGACATTCTGTTGGGAACAAGTAAAATTTATTCAACAGAAGTGCTTTTCCAGAAGCAGAGATATCTTTCCTCTCTCCTGAATCCTCAGCATCTGCCTGGTTCAAATCACAAAGGTGCTCTCCAAATAAGAAATGACAACTGTGCTCTCCCAAAGAAGCTGCATATGGCACAAGGAAATGAATGGCCAAGGGAGGAGAGCCCCAGAATGAAGGGAGACATACACCACCATGCCTGCAACACTCAATCACAATGCCATGGACAGGAAGCGGGCATCTCCAAGGGGCCAAGGGCATGCGGTTCAGAGCCTGGTGAAGGAAAGGTCCCAGACATAACACAGGATTATCTGTCATTCTGACATCTAGATGGAAAAAGGGGTCAGCTGGACCATGAGAGGCTGATGTCATTGCCAACTTTACTCACGTTCAACTGTTAACATCCTTGCGATCAAAGTGCCTTTCTTGATAGGGTAGGTGGTACAGATTGCAGTATTTTCTAGGTTGGAAATATGGAGGTGCAAGGAGTTCCAATTCTTTACAACAGTTGGAAAGATGGCCGGCCTGGCCTCCCAGGATGCAGAAAGCCACCCCGACCTCAGGGACACTCCTGAGTGGCTCTTTGCACCAGTGTGGTATGAGGACCTCATGAGATGTCCAGCATCTCATCTCCATCAAAAATCCATGAGGCTGGAGAGGATTCTACTTGCCTTTTATAGATGCCCAAACCCAGACTCTGTGAGGTTCCCTGAAACAGCTACCAAATTTCCTCTCCCATTTATGGTGATCTAGAGATTCAGGCAAAAATAAAGAGATTCTAAGAGCTGGAGGAGAAAAATTACTAATAAATTGCTGCTGTGAAAATAGGAGACAGAGATCAAATAGAAGGTAGAGACAAGTATGAGTTAAATATCTAAAGTGGGTTAGTAAAGGTTCTGGTATCAGAAAGAGCAAGTAGGGAAAAAGTGAAGTCTATGACTGGATCTACCCAGTGAATGGATCGTTCTGTCCTCCCCTGGGAGAATACTAAATTGCCACCTGTCACTGGGGGGCGGGAGGTGTCACAGGAGCTACCACAGCATCAGAACACGATGAGGGCCCGGGAAGGTCAAATCTAGGGAGTAAATCTCACCTAAGGATTTTGAGGTCCCTCTCTCCACACTGTGTTCTCCCATCCAGGACCCGGAAAAATCTCTTTTGAGATTTTGCCTGCTGGATCATATATTTCTCTTAAGAAAGGCATTTATGGAACTTCACAATACCCTGTCGATGGCAACCATCCCACAAGCAAAAAGAGGAGTAAATGGGCAGAGTTGCTTTGAAGCCATGGCCAGTTTGCCTTCAGACTTGAGAGGTATAGAAAGAGAACTCTTCTTATTCCAGAGAGTTCCATCAGGATTTTTACAGTGCAGAACTAACAGATGCCACTCAGTTTTAGTGGACTGTGATGCTGAGTACTGAGAGATAAGCAAATTTGAGAGCAGAAGGGGTGCTCCTAAATTACAACAATGTCATAACGAGGGTAAAATATCATGGAACATCACTTTCCCATTATGAAAGCCAGGAAATTGTGAAACTTGTCATTTCTGTATTTTTTTTCCTTTTACTTTTTACTTTGTAAAATTTTACTTTGTATTACAGGATTATGTGTACTGATGAATGATGGAGGTACTTAAAGCTGGATTCATGTAACATGTTTTTTTAATACAGTTATTGTGGGGGGAATTAGAGAAAGATGGGGCAGATGGGATATGTATACGGGTAGGCGATTTCTAATTAAATCAACACAAAAAATGTAACTAAAGAAGCTAATAAAAAGTTACTGGAATCAAGAAGAACCAAATGGATGTGGATTACACGAAGGGAGTAATATTCTATCACCTGTATTTCCACTGCTGCATAAATGTCAGATGTGACCCAAATTTGCATGAGTCTCTAAGACTCGAGAGCAAGGTCTTAGCTAAATACTAAAAAGTATCAAGCAAAGCAGCTTAGCTCCATTTGAGAAAGACAGCCTGTGACAGTTTATAAAACTATGATCAAGAAAAGAGCAAAGCACAAAAGTGTTTGGAATTTAGCATCAGAGGCACAGGGCTGGGCATCCCAAAAGCCAGACCTTTCTTGATGGGTCAAGTAGTGTGCAAAGCACTTCTTCATTATTTTTTAATTACTCTACAAGCTATATAATCCTAAATGCTCACACTTTACAGGTAAGGATGTTGAGACAGAAAAAGTAAGTAATGTGTCTAAAGTTACCCAGCTTATAATAAATAGTTCAACAGTAAACAAAACACACATAGTCTGGTCCTGCGACCTGAACTCTTCATCAGTTTGCTGTCTGCACAGAGAGCAGGGCGCATAGGAACTGAAGCTTATTCATGTCTACGACCACATCCAATGCTGGAATGTACTGATCCAGACAAGCTTTTTCAATGAATTGGCAATAGAATGACATGTAAAAATACATGGACTGAGCAACTGGCTAACTTCCATCTATTACTCGTCTATTTCCACATATTACTTGTGCATATCAGTTTATGGTTCTTCCTCTGTGTGTCACAGTGAAAGATAAATGAATAAACCACGACAGACACTCAAATGTTACATACTATTTTCTTATCGTACGATTCTCCGCTGCTGTATGTGGTGGCCAGCGTGGATGAACACTCTTCCAAGTACCAAGGCTTCTTTCCACTCTCGGCTGTGCTGCTGATGGAAATGGTGTAGATGCTGTTGGTGTAGCCATCACAGGAACAGTGGTCTTTGCTCCTTCCACCGTTTCCTGAGGCCCAGACAAAAACAGAGCCAAGGCCTCTCCGCCCCTGTTCAGAAACAGAAAAAGTTAAATGATAGAAGACACAGATCATAGACTCCAGATGCAGAGCGGATCACTATCAACAGGGCACATCAAATATTTGTAGGAGGGGTATGGTGCTGTTTTAGTAATATGCAGGATTTAAGCTGGTTTTTTTTTTTTTGAGGTTAGAGGAGTTGCTTTTATTATATTATTTTTATTTAGAGAGAGAAAGAAAGAGTGAGCAGGAGGGAGAGGCAGAAGAAGAGGGAGAGAATCTTAAATAGACTCCATGCTGAGTGTGGAGCCTGACCCAGGGCTCTATCTCATGACCCTGAAATCATGACTTGAGCAGAAATCAAGAGTTGGTAGCTCAACTGACTCAGCCACCCAGGTTCCCCAAGAGGAGTAGTTCTTAGAAACTAAAATAATCTGGATGTAATGTATAGTCTAGTGACTAGAGTCAATAATACTGTATTGTTTATTTGAAAGTTGCTAATAGATCTTAAAAGTTCTCATTACTAGAAAAAAAATGTAACTATGCTATGCTTCATGAGGGATTTTTTTTTTCCATGAGGGATGTTAAACTAGACTCACTGTGGTACTCATTTCACAATATATACAAATATCAAAGCATTATTTTATACACATGAATATAAAAGTATATGTCAATTATCTCCCAATAAAAAAAACCCCTAAAATAATCTCTTTCACATGTCATAGCCATAGACGTAATGAGAGCACCAATGATGACAATAATAGGGTTAACATTCATCAAGTACCCACCAGGGACCAGGCACAATTATAATTGTTTTACATGAATCAGACTGAACTCTTCCAACTACCCTTGAGAATGGTACAAGGTTTGTTCCCATTATACAGAGGAAGACTTGAGCTACAGAAATTAAGAAACATTCCCAAGGTCATATGGCTAGGAAATGGAAGGACAAAATTTGAACTCACATGGCCAGACCCCAGAGTTGGAAATATTATCAGTATATTCCAACTATATAGTATTATCTATAATTACTATAGACCTATAAAATTATAGAACTCTTTATCCACGTGAAATGGGTGCTTTTATGCTTCCTCGGGTGACATATGAGCAAGAGGAGGTGTGGAGACCTTATGTAATTTATCCTTAGATCTCATCATTGGTGAGGAGCAAAATGAGGGATTATGTGCCTTCCAGAGCTATGTCTCTGCTATGTATGGCATGGACACTAATTATGAAGGATGTTAATGGAAGCTACCAGAAATAAAAGAATTTCAAGATTAAGTACGCTTGGGAAACTCTAAGTTGAGCAAAATGAAACAGGTTCCCCTATTGGATAACTTAATAAATGATTGCTCAATGCAAAATTCTAAGGGAGGAACAATCTGATGTTTTTTTCCAAACGTATTTGATGGTGGATACCTTCTTCAACCAGATCCATGAAACTTTTCTTACAATGCTAGGAGATAAGGTTACATTCTTTATGTGAAAACTTGGCATACACTCGCTGAGTTTCCTGAGGTCATAAAATAATTAAGGAGAAGAAGCAAAGTAGAACATAGATGTACTGAAGCATAATAACTATTTGGTTGCATAAGATAAAATCTTCAGAAGAAAAGAGAGAAGTTCACCAAAGTGAAGTGTATTTCTCTGAATAGTGACAGCTGAATCCCTCAGAAATTGTGCCTTTTTAAAACTAGAAGTCACATCGAATGACACATAGGCCAAATCTATCCTTTGGTAATTAAAGAGTGAGAACCAAAGTCACTAGCTGGTGACGGCTAAACCTCTTTCTTGCTTCGAGGCTTTTTGGTCTCAGGTGGAGGGAAAGTATTTGGGATGCTGTCTTGGAATTTCTGGTAAAAGAGCCAAGGAAAAAGAGACAACAAAGAATTTGAAATATCCTTGATAAACTGTCTCTGACCTTGAAACCTCAAGGAACAGAATATTTATGACACAATTTGACCTGAACATAGATTTCTTTTTGTCTTTCAATGTGGAAAAATGCAATATGATCACACAGGAATGGGAAAAATTCGTGAAGAGAGAAGGAGAGAAAGTTCTGGATGCTACTGCCACCAGACAGCTGGGTCTGGTTTACCATCCTTCAGTTTCTCACCAAAATATTCATGAAATGTACAGAAGGATGCAAAAATCACTAAGCCATCATAAATGAAGGATTTTGTTCAATGCTTTGTAAGTATCTAGAAATAATTATTCCTCACTCTGGTGTGGATGGCCAGATTGAGAAACTCCGGTGACTGACTCAAATAGCCTCACCTCAGAGACAGAATATCATAGCCAGAGAAGGAAGCGTCCAATTCACCACCAACATGTACCCTCTCTATCACATGCCGAAGGGCTGTGTCGTTGGCAAAAAGCATGGTCACATTGGAGCTTTACCTGACAGGTCAACAGAACACATGATATAATACAACCCCCCCCCCCCCCCCAGTTTAAGTGGCACTGTAACAGATAATAGATTAAGAACCATAAAACTGTGACAAAGCACGTATGGCACGATCACATTCATATACCTATACAAAATTAGGGCTGTGTGCCTATGTACAAAATTTGGTGAAAAGATCTTTAAAACATACTTGATCTTAAAGGAGTATTTGCTAAAGTATTTAGAAGGTATTTTTATGTTTACAAGGTAATTATAAATGGAGGATACAAAATGATATGATATGGTCGCAGTTTAGGAAAAAAAAAACGTATGTGGGCCTGTGTGTGTGTGTGCGCGCACACGCGTATACATGGAAAGAAGTTAATGTGTATAAAGTTATATGACTAAAGTTATCGTAAAGTGACAATGTAACAGAACTTATTTTGCTTGGTAAGATTAGAAAAGATTTCTTTTTTCTTTTTCATACCATCCTTCTATGACCATATATGATTTTTATAAAAAGAAACAAACACATTTATTCCCCTCTTAAGAGGGAAAACACAGGGCCAATTCTTAAGAGAGATTTTTTACTTTATGATTAAGAGGGTTTTACACTCGAAAGATTCATTGTGTATGAAAAACAGCAGAAACTAACATTTATAGAAACTTGTCATGTGTCAAGCACCATACACACGTTATTTTGCACAATTCAAGTCTATACCATCATTTTACAGATGCGTAAACAGGAGCTCAGAAATGCTCACGACTGCCAGAGCCAGAGCTTGAAATCCAACTGGAGCTAAAGCCTATGCCCTTAACCCTTAACAATAATCTTTTTTTTTTTTGGGGGGGGGGGCGGGCAAAGAGAAGGCTGGTGATTGCTGTACTATTTTTAGCCAAAGCTCCAGTGTCTTCATTGAAGTTTGGTCTTAGAATCTAAGAGCAGACCAGCTTCCAAGTTCTCTCCAGACCTGATGTCACGATTAAAATGAGAAAGAAAGAAAGCATGCATAGTCCTGAGCATTCTCAGGGAGAAGGAAGTAGGTTCAGATGCAAAATTCCACCTAGAAATCCCAACCTGACCAGGAATCCCTCAGAAGTAGGAGCACAGATCATTCTATCATGGAAGCATCCAGAGAGGACACCACTGTAAAGGAACTATAACATTATCATGGAGTCCTTTGGAGATCCACTGGGTTGAAAGAACAGTGGATTGCCACTGTCTTGGAAATGTCCTTCCAGATAGAGGTGACATCCTTCTATCAAACATAATTTGAGGGAATTATTTTACAGCTGGCCATGGTGAAGGAAGCTTCAAAGGACAGTATGAGATTGATAACCACCCAACCCCCTTAGGATGGAAGGAACCTGAGGTGTGGGGGTCATTGGAACCGAAAACAGGCTAGCAGAAGTTGAGAAATAATCAGGGGACATACCAACCCAAGGGGCCAGGGGAACATGTACTAAGACCTCAGTCTCTTTCTCTTTCTCTCCCATCTCTCTCCCAGAAGACAGAGGAACTGAGATCCCAGGGGGATCAGTATCCCTGAGCATGTTGCTTGTGGAAAGAAGGGGAGAAGGGATCTGGAGAATCTCATAGGAGACACCTGGCATTGTTCTTAAGGTATGTCATGTCCCCTCCCCTTTAAACTCTTATGGTGACACTTTAACTCCCAATGTGACTGTATTAAATACAGTGAAGATACAGCAAGAAGGTGGCATTTCTTAAGCTGAGGAGAGGGGCATCACCAGAACCCAACCCTGCTGGCACCTTGATCATGGACTTCCGGACTTCCAGCCTCCAGATTTTGAGAGAATACATTTCTGCTATCAAGCCACCCAGTCTGATATTCCGTTATGGCAGCCTGAGCTGACTAATACAAGGGTAGAGGGGGAGACAAAGGGTGGCCTGCCCCCATGGAGGCGAGAGAATATATAGATGCTGCCGCCGCACTATCCACCAGGCATTCTGACCTTTACGCATGTGTGTATAGTTTATGATTAAAGTCCCAGAAATAAACTAATTTGTGGGTTAAAAACACCATAAAGATCTATGCTAAAGATCTATGGGGTTAATCTGAAACAATTAACAATTCAAAGATTTATTTACTACAGATGCACAGCAGATTCCCATTAGTGTGCAATATTCAGAAAAATCAAAACATATGTGGTAAAAGAAAATCTGGACATTTCTCCAAAATTCAGAGTAATTTCAGAATTGAATCTTAATGTGGGCTGTAGGGAGAAGGGAAGGTGGGCAGAGTAGAATAAAGAGAAAAGACTCTTGAGGCACATATCTTCCCAAAGTGTATGGAATGATATTTTCTAGTTTGGTTAAGTATTGTGATTGCAACTGGTTATTTAAATATGGCTTTGGATGAAAAAAAGAAAAAAAATCTTCCAATTAAATTGGGTGCTAAGTTAAAAGTTGGTAAACTCAAGGCAAAACATTTTGTGAAATCCATAGAAAATCCATCTGACCAAATGCTATTTTTTTCCATTGTGTACTTAATTGTACATGTGTTTCTTTTCATGTATGCCTTACAAAAATCAACTTATAATACCCCATAATTGTATAACTAACGGCTAGAAAGGAACTGGATTTTCTTGTGGTTCCAGAGGTGAGAAAAGGCTACCTTATGCTGCATTACCAATTAAATCTTACACCTCAGGCTAGGTTTTGAGGTTTGATGGAACCAAATTTCTTTCTTTAAAATGGTGTGATAATTCTTTAGCCAATGCAGTTAGGTTTTGATATTTTAATATTACTTTCTTTCCCATATCGCCTAGAAAATATTCTTAAAGGGGCATGCATAAGTGACCAGAGACTCCTGAAATTTACAAAAAAAAAAAGTGGCTGGACACTGTGCTGGTGCTTTCACAAATATGAGTTGATTTAGGGCAACACCAGCAAGTAAGATATGTATTTTACAGATTAGAAAACTGAGTAATGCTAAGTAATATGTAAGCCATCAGAATTTGGAGGAGACAGGGGACTGAGGTCCCAACAAATCTGATCAGAAGACATGTATCTGTATGTGCCAACATGAAGAGACAGGACGATACAACACATGATGGGTAGGATGAGGAATGTTCCTTTATCTGCGATGTCTTCCATAGCCTGTGTGCCCAATTACCAAAACCCCTACAACACTCCAATCCCCATCTTTTTTCGATATTTGTTCTTTTGGTGAGAAAAGAGCACCACCCTCTAAGGAAGCTCTTCTAAACCTCGATCACAGATAAAGGGGATTCAGGCCAGAAGAGGCAGAGGAAAGACAAAGATAGCCACAATATTCGGTAGCTGAGATATGAAGAAAGAGCTGTTCATTTTTTTTAAAACAAAATCAATCATCTTTTTAACAAAATCAATCTTATTCTTTAATGGAGCAGGTTCATTAGCAGAAATAGGTCTGGTCTAGAAACATAATAGGCAAGACAGCAACAACACACTTCTGAAAGGTATTTGTAGCACTCCCACAAAATCTTCCAATATTCTAAAATATATATTGCTTTTTAAAGCTAATAACTCTTTGACTCTGGGGCACCTGGGTGGCTCAGTCGGTCATGATCCCAGAGTCCTGGTATTGAGCCCATGCTGGGTTTCCTGCTCAACGGGGAGTCTGCTTCTCCCTCTCCTTCTGCCTCTGCCCCTCCAGAGGTATGGTCATTTTCTCTCTCAAACAAATAAAATCTTAAAAAAAAAATAATCCTTTGAAGCATTATCATCAGTAGGCTAGATGATTCACATAAAAACAAAAACTTCTTAAAGGTGATCTAAAATGTAATCCAAAAAGAAATACAATACATAACTGAGAACAAATCAGAAGCGGATGGTCACACAACTTCCAATGCCTTGGAGACAATTCTGGTTGAAGTTGGTGGGACAAAGTCTTTGGGAATGCACCAAGAGAATGCAGCCATGGTGCAGATTCAGTAAGATGTCTTTGGGAAAGCCTGGGATTTGTTTCTCTAATCAGTTCACTGGGGCAAGATGGGGACTGCGGTAGGGAAACTCAATACAGTTGACCCTTGAACAACTACACGAATCCACTCATATGTAATTTTTTTATATAAATACAGTACAACAGTGTAAATGTACCTTCCCTTCCTTACTATTTTCTTTTCTCTAGCTTACTTTATTGTAATTCAACAGTATATAATACATATAACATACAAAATGTATGTAATTGTGTGTTATCGGTAAGACTGCTGGTCAAGTAGTTAAGTCTTGGGAGAGTCAAAAGTTACACGTGGAGTTTTGACTTTGCAGAGGGTCAGTGTCCCTCATCTCTACATTGTTCAAGGGTCAGCTGTAAATGAGACTCATTTGAACCCAGGGTATCAAGTGAGCTACTCCCCACCAAAACACAAGGGAATCGAAGAAGACAGATAGTGAGATACTCTTAAAGAGTAAAATGAGATGTGTTCTTTGAGGGTTAGAAATCTATAGGTTAAGGGCTATTTAGGGCTATTTTGTCAGAAACAATCCTATGCCAAAATGGTAACTTTGTCAGTAGTGACTGTGGTGTCTTCCTTCACCCAGAAAATATGCACGTGCAACCCTTATTTCTATGATCTACTTACTCCGCAAGTCAGAGTGTCTGACATAAAGAGTATACAGGTTTCACTTAATTCTACTTCTCAGAATATTTTATTATTGTGCTCTAAGGATTATTAAGTTAAACAGAGGAACTATTTGAAGTATTTTTAAATCAGTTCATTCATTCATTCATTCATTCATTCATTCATGAGGGACAGAGAGAGAGGCAGAGACACAGGCAGAGGGAGAAGCAGGCTCCTTGTAGGGAGCCTGATGGGGGACTTGATCCTGGGGTTCTGGGATCTGAGTCAAAGGCAGACGCTCAACCACTGAGCCACCCGGGTACCCAACTATTTGAAGTATTTAAAAACCAAACCATCATCAATGATGGTTTATTTGGTAATTTGAGTGCAGCCATCAGCTCCTAATTCCTCTAATCTCCAAGCAAAAGTTCTAGGATTGAAAATACTTAACAGTGCTTCCCAAAGATGATTTCAACAGATAGCCAACAAATAAGAGTGTCCTCCAGCAACACCTGTTGATGGTCAACTCTCCTTTGGCCCCAGTGCCTCCCCACACTGATATTCTTAATCTTTCCACACCTGCTGTAGCTTGTCCACTGCCCAAATTACCATATAGCCCTAACTTGAATTTGGAGGAAGGACCGTCAAAACATCCATAGACTGACTTACAAAAAGTACTCCGTGGGCAGCTCTTCACTATTCTCATTCTATGCTACTTACCCTGTCCAAGCATGGTTGATGATTGAAAAAGACTGAAAATACACATACAGTTATTTTTTTTAAAGTACTAAAAGTGAGGTGGAGAAGCCTTTTGTGAATGGTAAGCTGTTTCTCCCCATTTTTGTCTTCCTACCTTTTCTTGTGTCATAGGACTTCACCCTCTCTTCCCCTCCATGTCAGCCTCACCCACCTTTTCCACTCCCCATCAAACTTTCTTCTGATTTGCTGTGTACACAACTGGTAGCTAAGCCATGTATCTTAAGCATTTTTCCATGTTCTGTAGGTTTTTTAATACATTGAAAATATCCGATGTAGTTATTAGCAATCATATTAGTTTTACCATGCACAAATGAAAAGCCATTTTATATGCATCACAAACATACCAAGCGTAGTCAACTTCCCTTTATGAAGGAATAGAGAACTCAATCTGTGATCATGGAATCAACTATTGGCGACAATAGATGCAAGCAAATCTGGCGAAATGATAAATACGTTTACACTTAAAAGCTACATTTGGGGTCTTTTTGCAACATTGTTCATGTTCTAGTACCTGAATGAGCAGCATTATGTCTTCAATTCAGGGAACCTAAAGGTAACTTTATTTGTTTTCTAAAAGGACACTTGGAATAAATAAAGGGCCAAAACTAGCATAAAAATTAATCAATTCTGTAAATGCAAAACTCCCTTAGACTCAGGTTCCTGATAAAAAGCTAGATTTATGTTTATCACGTAAACAGAAAACAATTTTTAAAAAACGAGCTGCTTATCTGCCAGAATATAAATTCAATATAACTTCAACTCACAAAACAAACAAAGAAACAAACAAAACAAAACAAAAAACAAAACTTCAACTCACTAAAGGCCTGGTAGGACCAATCCTGTCCTGGAGCTGCCTTTTCTTCAGGAGGTTGACACTGAGGATTTGTACAAATAATACAGCTTCTGACACTTTATCACCACAGTACACAATGGTGTGACCCTTGGCTCCCAATGACAGTATTACAACAGTGTAGATTTCTTTTACTTTATTTGCAAAGTATAACTGCAAGAAGAAAATCAATCTTTCATGGAGAAAAGGCAGACTATCTAGCAGGAACTAAAAACCAGGTACATTTACTAATGGAAATAAATATGCTTTCAAGAGAAGTATTTTATTCCTATTATCCTTTAGATATTCTGTACATTTAAGAATTTTTATAATGCAAATGTGGAGTGGAATAATGAGCTATGGATATTACTTAGAACTGGACACATAAGAGGTTCAGACGTTGAAATTTTAAATTCTTCTATCAGAAAACTAAGGAGATGAAGGTCGCAGAGCCAATTAGTAGCAGAGCTAGAACCAGATGGGTCCATTCCCACCTCGACTGAAACGCTCATGCCCAATGACTAGTACTGCCATGGGGTGTTTCTAAAAGTACATAATAACATGGTTTAGGGAAACCTGCTTAACAATAGTGTACTGGACAAAACAAAACAAACTTTTCTCTTCCTGCCTTATCTTATCTGCCAAATCAACAATTCCCAAATAATTGTCTATTAATATTTTCTCTATGGTCAATTCATAATGGTCAATCCTTCATTTTTTTTCTCAGGCCTTATCTTTCTTACTGACTCACTGAACCTCAGCAAATCCAAATTATTATTTACTTCTCTTCACTCCCACAGCCTCCAAGATTGGAGTCCTATTCAAGCTGTTTTCCCAGGACCTTAGGATCTTGAATACTGGCTGGGAGGAGGAACATGCAAATCAGGTTTCTCAATTCTTCATTCCAAGCAGCTATAACAATACATGCAAATCTTATATGCTCTCTGAAATAATCACAGTCAATACTTAACAGCACCAATGCAGCCATTTCAGGTACACCTACTATCCCAGCATTCCCATTTTGGGGAGAAAAAGAAGACCTACATAAGAAAAGTTTCTATATCTTGGATCATCCCAGAGCAAAAGCAAAATCAGGCTCAGGACTGTTTCAGGAGAGATAGGTTTATGAAACTGAGGACATTGATGATATTAACGTTCATTACCTATTATGAAACTGCCCAGAAAGATACCACACCTTTAAATTTCTGTTAAAGGAGTAAAATTTGAAAGATTCCTTTCACAGAGGAAAAAAATATTTACTATGAACAGGGGCATGAATGGAATTTATTGTAAATGTTTGGAAAGGTGTTTGGAAAGGAGACAAGGGATACTCTAGCAGTAATGAAAAAAGTGCATACGTGGGGTGCCTGGGTGGCTCAGTTGGTTAGGCATCTGCCTTCAACTCAGGTCATAATACCAGGGTCCTGGGATCCTGAGGACTCCCTGCTCAGTAGGGGTGTCTGCTTCTCCCTCTCCTTATGCCTCTCCCCTTGCTCGTGCTCTCTCTCTCAAATAAATAAAAATATTCAAAAAACAAAAAAGGAAAGGTATATATTCTTCTCTATATTAGCTTACAGAATGCCTCGCTATGGTGGACTGGTCCCAAATGCCAGCTCAACTCAGAGACAGCAAGCAAGCTGTTCCTCTCCAAAGCTCACCGGTGGGTCTGAACATCACAGGCCATGAAATAACTTCATGAAATAACCACGTTGGTCTTTTGTGAAGCAGCCCATAACATTTCTGAAATAAAGAAAATCAGTCCTTCACAGTTTCTTCCCATAAACACAATCCTAACTTCACTGAAAGCAAATCACACTTCTGCTAAGATTACACTTGATATCAAGCTTGTATTATTTACAAGATCCTATGGTGGGTACTCTGGGGTCCTTAAAGATGCATCAAGCGTGGCCCTTCCTCTGAGGAGAAGACCAGCAGTAGGTCTGAGCACTGCATTTGTCTGTCATGAAGACAGACGGCTCCACAAAATAGGCATTATCAGTCTTTCCTTTGGGAAGCAGAAGCTCTGATAACTTAGCCACTTGACCCAGGTCAAAACACTGGAGGGAAACCAAAAAGATTTCAACCCGGCTCCCTGTGAATTTCAGGTCAGTACTTTCTACATTGTCACAGCTTGTGCCCAGGGAGGCGGATCAAGAGACAATACAGTGAAGTTCAGCATATGCCAAGTCAGTTTGCTCCAATGATGTTTCCCAGGACTTCAGAGAAGAGAGCATCCACTTCCATGACCATAACTACAGCTACCGTTAGCAGAGAGTGAATATGCACAGCCAGACCCATGACAGGAGTGGATTCACACAGCCTGGTGGTGAAGAAGTGGCCAAGGGAGAGCCACATTCATGCTTCTTAATGGTCAGGTTACCTACTCTGCGAAGACTCAGCTTCCAAATCTTTTTTTTTTTTTTCTTCCCCGGGGCTCCAAATGCACGGTGCGGGCACCAGGGAAGCCTTGTGGACAACCTAACATGGGAGCCCGGAGCCTGGGGTGGACGCAGGCAAGGTCGGGCCAGGGGGAGAAGCCTCCCTGCGGGCGGTGACTTCCTTTGAAGACCATTGTTATGCCTAACCCAAGTGGCTAGAATTCATAGTAATCATAATGTTTACCATCCTGAATATTAAATTTGATTGTTTTCCTCCTACAGAGGGGACTGTAAGCTCAGGTCAAGGGAACAAAATCTGCTATAAAAGTGTACACACTTTAAAATCATTTGATATTATCAACTCACTTCAATTTATCCTTGTTTATTTCACAGTGGCCTTTTTTATCATGGCCACTGCCAAGTTATGTTAAAGAACATTTCTATCACCTTTCTTAAATTTATGCTCTGAATCACAGAAATGCAGGTTTGGTACGGACTTTAACTTGACCTATCCAATCCCTGTATGACATCCAGACTATACTAGAATGGTAAGGGCTTCATGTCCTCCCCGATATGTCACTATATATAGAACAAAATGAGCAAAAAGAGAAAAACGATGGCTACTGATATCTGGTTAATCCATAAGGAGAACAGAGGGAATTAGAATGGCATTTGCTAAAGTTAGTATAAACTACTTACAGAGTGAATCTCTAAACTAAAACTGAAAACAATGTGACAATAAATAAATGACATTTGCAATTTACACAAGGCTAGGAGAGATTAGTGCTCCTTTCTATGCAAATATATCACAGTTCACAATAACCCAGGAATCTAAAACTGATACTTAGATGGCAGATAACTTTGTTAAGATTATAGAATGTGAAACCACATCACGTATATATATATATTTATATTTATAAAGACAAATAATTCTGTTTCCAAAATGGAAAATGTTAGATTGAGTCCATTTGGCAAATCACTTCTTAGCTTTGTTACAGCCCTAAGGACACAGAGTTCCACCAGGATATAGTTAGATACTAATGGAGGATTATTAAACAAACTCCAGTTAAAGTCAATTGTGATTAAGTGGAACCAATATTAAATAAACTCCTTTGTCTATCTTTGCCTATCCATATACCATTCCAAAGTTTTAAAACGTTTGCCAACTAATTCAACAGCAATCTGTCATTTATTAAAATGCGAACTGGTACCAAGCCTGCTACAGCTGGATGTGTATCAGACAGAAATATATTCTTCCCAAGTGGAATTGGTTAATTTTATTATGATTATTATTACCGCGTTTATTATACAAGCTCATTATACCTTTTCTCTCCCCTTCTGGTGAACATATGCCTTTAATTTAAGCATTGGAGGAATGTGTGTATGTGCACATGTGTGTATATAAGGGACAGTGTATGACTGTAAAGCAACTCTGTTTTCAGCAAGTATTCCAAATATCCAATCAGGTATAAAATCTGGTAAACTGAAAAGGAAATAGATGATAGGAAGGGGATATACTAATCAGAGACTTCATAAAAGACTCTACAGCCAGGCATGCACTGTATAGTTGTTCATTAAATGTCCTGGTTTCCATCTGGAGTTCCTGAGAAGAACAGAGAAAGGATGGGAATGAAGGGAGATGAGGGGCCAATGATTCAGATTTCACCTAATTTTGTTTCCCCATCTTTGATATTGATTCTGCTATGAATACATTGGAATGCTTTCATTGATAATCCCCAAGCCTGAAAAACTCAAAGAAAAATGATCTGAAATTGAAAGTATACCAGTAGATAGCACAGTAAAGAAAATTCTAGAATCTGTGCTCCTATAATACGTGCAATGAGGTACATGATTTCTCCAGATAAAAGAGTAAGATAAATGCCAAATTAGTGCTTGATATGTAGAAGGGACTTGAGAAATATTTCTCGGTAAAATAATAAGGGAAGTACTGGTAATCTGAGTATAGGATTTTCTGACTACAAAAAAAACCCCGAAAAGATTCAGTCCCAATTTTTGCTTGTTTCCCGAAGGATGTTATAAAATACCCTTGTCAGGAAATTGTGAAAACCTGTCAATGCATGAGATGCCTGCTGACGAATGTAAAAATGCACCCAATATTAATTAAGTTTAATAACCCAAATGGGGCAAAAAAGAGGATTGTAAGGCAACTATACTGAAAACAAAAGTTTTATAATTGTATGCTGTGTAGTCTGTCCTTATTGCTTACGAGATTCTAGAAACTGAGGGGTCTTGAGGAATTTGCTTGGCACTTTATTTAGAACATTTATTCATCATTACACAGTGAGCTTCCCAAAGACAACAACTGAGTGTTACTCATCTTTCACTACTACCTAGCAAAGTACCTAGAATATTGATAATCACACAGTGAATGTCTCCTGAATGCAATCAGGAATAAAAAAAAAGAATAAAGACTCTATCAAAGAAAACTTCAGGCAGTTAGCTTCTTATTCTGATATCAAACCTCGGGTCACTTATATCTAAAACACTGTCAACTGACTTACTTGTTTTGTAAAATCATTTTCCTATTTAGAACTTCCTGGGCAGACAAAGCAAAGAGTTTTCCCCAAAGGAAGGCTTTGCCAGTCATAACCAAGGAGCCAGGCCATATGTTTACCATGGTGACAGGACATGTAATCGTGTCAGTTTGAATGAGAGTAAGGTATAAATGGTCCTTTCCTTTGATGACATGCAAGATTTTGATTCTGAGATCGCTGGAAAGATTGTGAGAGACCTTTGTGCCCTATTAAGAAGCTTAGACTATTCCTTGTTGGTCCTAGGGAGAAGTGGTAAGTTTTAAAGAGAAGACAAATGACAAGATTTACATAAAAAAAATACTTCTTTGGCTGCAGCATTCATACTGAATTGAAATTTGAAGCTCAAGCCAGGAGGATGGAAGCTTCGGAAGGATGCTATGGTTCCAGTTTGTGTGAGAGATGCTGGTTCTAATTGTGAGGACAAGGGGACACATTCCATAGACTTAGGAAGTAAGACAGGAAAGAAAGATGTACTGGATGAGTAGCCTGAGGAAAAGAAGAAATCATCCATTTTAGGAAGGTAGATAGGATGACCCATAGTGACATCAACCAGTAAAAAAAAAAAAAAAATACAAATGTCGGTAAAAACCATTCAACCAAATTGCTTCCAGTTCTAATGTTCTGATTCAAAAGGCCTAATAGGTTTAGCTGAACTTTTGTAAAGCAATTCCAAACAGTTTAAAATGAAATTAAATTTAACACCAATTCAAAATGAGTCACAAAAATAGAAGTTTTTCTGTGGTTAAAGTTTAGAACATTAAGTAAATCAAGTTACACACAGTTCTTTACTGTGGAACTTCTCAAAACCTTTAATATGCTTTTAAGTTTTGAAAGGGAGCATATAAGAAGTGGTGTTTCTCAAGTCTCCTTGATAGCAAAATCCTTCACCCATCCCTTTTTGGGCATTTTATTAATTAGTGTTTTACAGAATAGACTTCAGCAAATATTCCCTTGGATATGCTGTCCCATTTATTTTGGCCATTCCTTAATAATAATCTCAAGACTGTAGATTTACCTTCTTTAAAGATGACTCAGAACTATGAAATGGATTAATCCACTAACCTAGAAATTTTGGACAATTAAGACTTTTTAGAGTATTCTGCACGATTAATTAGTATTTCACTTTTATTACCCTGGCCTTTTTAGAAGTGATAATGATTAAGACTCAAGACATAATTAGAGACTTTACAACGTTCCAGAAACTCTGCTGCATATTTTACAGGCATTAATCGCATAATCCTCACAACAGTCCTATAAAGTAATTACTAGCATTTAGCTCCATTTTATAGAGGAACAAACTGATTCTCAGAGAGGCTAATTAACTTGAACATGGTAAAAATGTACTGAAACCCACTGGAGAGTCAGAACCTGTAGTCTGTGTGCATTAATCACCAGAATACACCATGTATGTTAGTAACTCATTTCCATATTATTAATAAAAAAACAATGCAAGTGTGATCCTTATATAAATTCACTCAGTATATGTAGCAAACTGGCATGGAATTCACTCACACAGTCGTTCACTCATCACTAAACAGATACTATTTTAGGTACTTGGGATATAGCACAGAGCAAAACGCTCCATTTGGGGGTCTTTATAGAGGAAACAATTCATCCACAAGACAGGAAAATACACTAAATAGAAAGAGTGAGGGGTTCTGAAGGGTTGGAGCGTGTGTATTTGATTGGGGACCAGAAGAAGCAGGCAGTTTTCCTTGCGAGGAGGGATCAGAAAAGAGCCCTGGGTTTTACATAAGAAAGTCACTGTGGTCTTGACATGAACAGCTTCTGGGCTGTGAGGGGTCAGGGTTCTGATGAGTGGCTTCAAGAGACAATGGAAAAAGAGCTTGTAGAGGACAAGTATGAACCACGGTATCAAAGAGGGAGGGAAAAAGAAATGAATCAGTAATTGGAAAAACCGAAGAAGACTGCAGAGAGTCTCACTTCTCTCTTCTGAGAAAGAACTGACAGGAGGTGGATGGCAGTCACACAGACAAGAGGCAAGTTTAGTTGATGATGAGAGAAGAGAGAACTGATCGAGCCATGTCTTTAGGGAGGTGAGAGGCTAAGGCATCCAGTGAGGAAATGGAGGAGGTGGGTTTAGGTAGAAGGTGAGAAATTAATTCACCACAGTAACAGGAGAAAAGCTCCGATGTGTGGTCACGGACGATACAAGGAAGTCAGATGCACCAAATAAAGTGGAAATGATGACAAAGTAGTGTATTAGATTTCTTTGAGGCTCACATTCTGACTTTAGTTCTGCTGGATACTTGTGTTCTATAAAATTGGTGAGAACAGGATTTATCTTATGTGACCATCGTGAAGATTAAAAGTTATCTATTTTGGATCTCAGAGGAGTGACCATCCTCTAAGAGACTGGCAAATGTTAAGTGTTTTAGTATCATTACTATTATTACGATTATTATTATTACTATCATCATCATCCATCATCATCAATTGTACACCACTCAAATTATGTCCCTCTAATTCCTGCAATTAATTTTATAGCTCCTAAGCATTAAATAAATTGCAATTTCTGGGGGAAAAGAGCAAACTGTCAATGGTAACATGGTTTGTTCAACATAGGTTCGTCTAATGTGACGCTGGCACCTTAATTCTGAAGGTTATAAATCGAATCAATTCTGATTTTGTTAGTCTTTGAAAAGAGTGTTACATTTTACTGAACCAAATGCTTATCTTATAGTAAACAAATAGGGAGCATTTTGAAATCCAATATTTGCTACGTTTTTTGATTAGCAAGCAGAAAGAATGGACATGATCAATACCTGGATTCCGTGAGCAAAATATATTTCCTTTGTGAAAATCTGTCTTGATACGTAGGCTTTTCCCTCCTGCCACACCCCTTGCTACTTGTCCTGATGTTGCTGCCACCCTCCCCTGGCTTATCACCAACTCTTCCCTGGACCATTTCAATCTTCCATAGGAGGAATCCTCCCTGCCCCTCTCCCAGAGAGTCCATTTCCTGTACAGCAGCAAGCTCTGAAAATTTTGTGTCCCTGCAGGCCACTGCTCAGAAAACCTCTAAGGGTTTTCTGCAATGATAAAATGGTACTTGGTACTACCCATCCATAGTTTATATATGTTTTTTAATTTTTTAAAAAATATTTTATTTATTTATTCATGACAGACACACAGAGAGAGGCAGAGACACAGGCAGAGGGAGAAGCAGGCTCCCTGCTGGGGGCCCGATGCAGGACTCAATCCCAGGACCCCGGGATCACGATCAGAGCCAAAGACCAACATTCAACCAGAGCCACCCAGGTGCCTCCATCCATGGTTTAGAAAGCCCTGCTGGGCTGGCCCCTGACTACCTCTCTAAACCACCTCCTACTGTCTGCTTTCCGTCCGCATTGCTACCATCACTCAAATCACTATTTTGTTCTGTGAACGAACAAACCCCCATCATCCTCCACTCCGGGTGTTTTGCTCTAGCTGTTTCTTCTGCAGAAAACATTCCTTCCACATAACTGGCCTTTTCCCATTTACATTCCTACTCATGGATCACCTCAGAGAGGACTCCCCATCCTCCTGAACTACAGCAATTCTGCTTTGCCCCCCTACCTGTTCATCTCATTTATAATACTTATCTTTAGCAGGTGGTCTTGATGGTTTGTTTGTTTTCCGGCTTGTTGCTAGAATGTATGGACTTTTATGTGTTGCATATAAAACTTAGACGTCTCCTTCATTGCTTTATCTACATTACACAGAAAGTGAGAGCTCACTAAATTTTATAGAAAGAATAAAGAAACTTCAATTCCTGTATTTTTGTAAGTGATAGAGCTAAAACTCTAGTAGACCAGAATGACTTTAAGCTGTCACATAGGGTTTTATCCAGCTACCAGAGGGAACTATTATAGTAGTTACTTATTTCTTCATTCCTTAAATTACACTGCCAAAAAATCACTTATTTCTTAGTTGCACTTTATAATCTAACTTTGTAAAAGTTTTCATCTAATCATTTTCTACATATTTGACAATGTATATCAAGAACAAAAATCAGAATAAAATCTCAAAGAATATAGAATGCACTGTGCCATTTGATGTCTGATAATAAAGAAGTGGAAGTTTTCTTTCTCCTGGGAAACTAATATACCGCTTTAAAAATGTTAAATTATATAATCATAGATATTTAGAGAGAGACATCTCTTGGGAAAATATAAGTTAAATTCAAGACTGCAAACATAGATAAGTAGAATGAATCTATATATCAAGAGGTTATCTCAAAATGGAGATGTGCTTTTAAGGGCAAATGAAATTGGAGGTGAATACAGACATAGGAAGAACAAAGTATATGACATGTGAGAACTCAGAAAGTCTACGCTGACTTCTATATATTGTTTTTAATCCACCACTACAGGTAACTCTGCGGAATCATCTAGAATTCTGTAGTGTAGAAATGGTAGACAAGCATGAGCGACTGAGGAGAAATACGAAGTTTTTTCAAAGGACATGGTCTCTTCTCTGAAAAAAAAATATGTGTGGGTATACATACACAAATACTATATATAAATCTATATACATTTATATACACACAGATACCTATAAATATAGATACATACACATACACACAAATACCTATAAATAAATGTATTTCTTGAGCACCTGTTATGTTCCAGGTGTTGTGTCAATTGCTTTATATGCATTATCTCATTTAACACTCATAACATCTCTGTAAGTACTATTATTGCCTTACTTTAGTTGAGGAAATGGGAACAGAGGTGATTTGATCTGTATCAGGTCAGAGAGCAGTAAATGACAGATTCTGGTCTCAATCCTGGCTAAGTCCAAAGCCTATGTATAGTAAACACATAAAAACCCTATCCTGTTGATCTAAACACATTTAAATAGGTCACCACAGCATTTCCATAATTGAATGTGCCATGATACCAGCCGAAGAATAATCTATTGTTTTTTTACGAGTTATTTCTTTTGTTACTACCTCATCTCTAAAAGTAAATAGCTCAACACCACCACCACCCCCTGCCCCGCTTCTTTTTTCAGTTTAAAACCTTGAACAATCTTCAGTGAAATGTTGGAAATATCTCCATATTCTAAAAATGTTGAAACATTACAATAAATGGGTTCTATCCCTATGAATTACCCTGGAAGAATGCCCATTACAAAAGAGCAACACAGAGAGGCCATGTGACCCCTGTCTGCTGTGTGAATGTACACAGAAGTGCAGAAAGGTGTAGTCCCTACTCTTAATGGTTACTTAATTGTGTGGGGAATCTATTTTTAATTTCATCTTTACAAAATTATGATTTACTTTAATAAGCATGGGTTACTTTTGTAATTAATAATGAATACAGAGTAATTTTTTCAAAACCGCTTCTAAATATAATCTTCCTATAAGTTTGAATAGCTTCCTCAGAAGATCTTAACCCTTTCCTCCTTCAACCAAAGTACCAGATTTTTAATTTGTTTTACATGTTGAACTTCCAGTTAAGATTACCATTGAATGAAAGATTCTCTAGCAAAAATACATTTAAAAACATAAGTTCAGGGATCCCTGGGTGGCGCAGCGGTTTGGCGCCTGCCTTTGGCCCGGGGTGCGATCCTGGAGACCCGGGATCGAATCCCACGTCGGGCTCCCGGTGCATGGAGCCTGCTTCTCTCTCTGCCTATGTCTCTGCCTCTCTCTCTCTCTCTCTGTGACTATCATAAATAAATAAAAAATTAAAAAAAAAAACATAAGTTCATGTCATCTGATTCAGTGGCAACTATGAACATGGGGCATTCTCTATACACTATTGAGATTATTAATTACTAATTACTAATATATTAATGAGAAACTCCAGCCTATTCTTTATGTTGTATCAAAAGCTATACACATATAATTTAAAAATTAAATATGACCTAAGTCTGATCTATTTAACTTGAATCACCATTCAATTGATAGCACAGAGAATACTCATCTATAGTCCAGGGTTTGGGTAATGCAATCACCAGATCACTTAGAATACATTCATTTGGTGTTCAGATACCCAAAAGGCAAATTCTAGACAAAATGATTTAAAACACAATTCTATAGCTTCAAAGAACTCTAGAGTAGCTAAAAATTGACAGAACTAGAACATACACCTTAACCAAACCTGAACCATCTTTCGGTTAGGAAGCATGTCCTGAGCGAGGGCATTAACTTTCCCTCCCAGTCTATTTCAAAATAACCAGCAGGTAGCTTAGCTTAGTCTTGTGCTTAAACCCCAAAACCAATCCCACAAAGGTGGAAGAAGCATTATTATTTGTACTCCAGCTGCTACATGACATCAAGCAGCTGCATGCATTCCACTGCTCCAAATCTGGGCTGAATACACAACTATCCTGTGGCTGGCATAATTCATAGTAAATTAAATGAAATTCCACAAACATTTACTGAGGACTCACTAGAGTTCCACGGACTCCATGGGTTTTGCAAAGCCCATAAAGATGGGCAGAGCACAGGCTTGGTTACCTTGGGACATACAATTTAATGAGGAAGATAGAGGCAAGGATAGCTCTGATATAAAGCACAATATGATAATGATTATGTGCAACTCCAGGAAGAACATAAAGTGTACTGGGGGCAGGGGAGGGACTGTTGGCCCTTAGCTCTAGGTTGGGCAGTGAGAAGGCTTCTGGGGAGAAGAAGCATTTTAACTGAGGCTTGATGGTTCAAGAGAATCAGCTGTACAGTCATTGGACATGGGAATGAGGCAGGGATGTGCATGGAAAGCAGCACGCACTAATGAATGCGAAGAGTGGAATATGCTTGCTTCAATTCCAAAAGAGTAAAGAGAGATAACGAAGGAAAGGGAGGATAGGCCCAGATCATGACTAAAATGCATGCTTTAAATCACCCCAAGTATGAAACAGAAAGGAGTTGCTTCTAATGGGGTGCTCCTCCTTCCACGATTCCAAGCATACTGTGGCCTTATTTTTTTATTTAATTAAAATAAGAGGATTTTTTTTTTAAGATAGGATTTTTTTAATATTTGTAATTTGAAGGAGACATTTTATCACTTTAGATTATGTGGTCAGTTATTTTGAGGGGAAGAGTGGTGAGTGGATTTTTTTTAGTGAAATCAAGGAAAATGATGATGGTTGAGCTGCCTTGTTAGGGAACTCGGGAGCCAGCATAACAATAATACTGTCCTGGGACAGAAGTGGAACCAGGGAATGTAGTATGAAAGGAGAGGCCCAGAAAGGCATTGCTGGGTGACCTCAACACCAATCGGAGAGGTTCAGTATCTCCATTTCTCCTCCATCTCGCAGTGCTAAGAATTTATTCCTCCAAGACAAACCATGAGAGACCCCTAACTCTGGGAAACAAAGAAAGGGTTGCAGCAGGGGTGGTGGGTAGGGGGATGGGGTAACTGGGTGATGGGCACTAAGAAGGGCACAAGAGAAGATGAGCACTGGGTGTTATACTGTATGTTGGCAAACTGAATTTATTTTATTTTATTTATTTATTTATTTTTAATTTTTTATTATTTTTATTTTTTTAATTTTTTAATTTTTTAGTTTTTATTTTTTTTTGGCAAACCGAATTTAAATAAAATATTTTTAAAAAATAATTTAAATCCTCCAAGTGCAAGATTAATATATTAATGAATACATTTCCTTTGAGCAAATCTAAGCATCCGAATATACCTCTGTTCTTATCAGGGCAAACTCTCCAGCCCTTAGCTTATTTATAGAACGGATTCAACACACAATCCCAAAGGCTCAGTGCCTCTTTCTTTCTTCCTTTTACAATTTATTTGAGAGAGACAGAGACAGAGAAAGCAAGCAGGGGGTGGTGGGCAGAGGGAGAGGAAGACAAGCAGGCTTCCTGCTCGGTGGGGCTCGATCCCAGGACCCTGAGACTATGACCTGAGTTGAAATCCAGAGTCAGCTGTTCAACCAAGCGAGCCACCCAGGCTCCCCTGAGTGCCCCCTTCTATACCCGTCTCCTGGCTCAGCTCTGTCCGTTCCTCTAGACTGAAGGACTAGAACCCCCAGTTGCATAGATAGCTCCCCGAGAGACCATCACCGATCGACAAAGTATGAGCCCAGGGGCTTTTAAAACCTACCATTCTAACGCCGTTTTCAAAGGCTTGCCGGGTGAGGGGAGCCGGTCCATCCACGGTCTTGCCATCGTCATCTGGGCCCCAGCTTGCACTGTAGATATGCACGTGCTGGGGGTTGAAGCTAACCGATTTCGCTTCAACCATGTCGGTGACATCTCCATCCAGCATCCGAACCCCTTCCAGACAGAAGGGAATTAGCTTGAATAGAGGCTTCACTATGTAACACCCAAACAGCCCAAGACATATTTGGGGGCAAAGAATAAACTTTTTAGTCAACACTTGATTAAAGTGAGCGTCTTCATCACCCCCCAGCCCTGCAAAAGTAATACAGACCCTTCCAAACCTTTCTTGGAGAGAAAGTAAGTTACATTGTACGGGAAACAGAAAAACTTCTTTAAAATCGTTTTTATCCATTATTCTCTTAAAGTTTCCTCAATCTCGCCCTTCTCTTTATCCCTGTCTTCAGAGAGTACCTGACAGAGAGTGCCTCAAGCAATCCATCTTCCCTAAATTTCTCTTCATTAGGTAACTTGTGTTCCTAATCGGTGTACAGCATTCTGACCTTAGCGGGCTCACAAAATTTGGAAAGCTGCCAAGTTAGGTTGGTCTAATTTCCTCCGTATTTAATATTATCTCCTATTCGGTAAGACTGATGTGAATTTAAGACATTATTTCTTTGCCAAGTTATTTATAAGTCAAATAATAAATGAGAATGCTCTCTGTGTATGTAACACATCAAATGATTCTCAAAGGGTTTTAACCATGTTCAGTCATTAATCTTCATTTAAGCATATTCCCGCCAGACAGACAGGAATTTATTCTTAACCTTAATAGGAAAAAATAAGACATAGATAGGCAAAAATAAGTTGCATGTTCAATGTCAGGCTTTCCTTCTTTCCTTTTATTTTGGAGACTCAAAACGACAACAGAACATCTAACTGTTGAGTAAACCTATCGATCCTCCAGCTTAAGCTAAATAGCATCACTAAGGATGCTATATTATTTTATAATTATATCTTTATAGCCCACATTTACTCCTTGGATAAACCCTGTTCTCTAACAGGATTTCAAGTTTTTATTGCTAAAGCTCCAACACATGGGGGTTACATAATAAAAGCCCAAATCAGGCAGCTTTAATACTGTGTGGTCTGAGGTGGGACTTCTGGTAGAAAAGAAACATGTTCTTGAGAAAACTATACCTTCTTAGGGCTTTAAAGAAATGTTTATCTTTTAGCTCTAACATTAATAAACATAAAAAATAGAAGGAATGACCATGGGCATTGACACAGATAATACTCAACAACTGGTAACATTCCTCCATATTCCCAGAACCTTTTTAAGCTACGTGACAGATGGGTCACTACATGCTTTGTTATTTACAAAACAACAGTGAAAATCAACACTTAGGATACATTGCATTTCCTCAAAGCGCCCCAAAAGACATTGCACCTGATTGTTTTATCTCGAGTCTTTTCCTCTAGGCTTCTGGATTTTTAAAGGACATGTATAGAACAGGTGATGTGGACACCAAGGGTTGTAATAAGCCACTTTAAAAATTATCAAATGGAAACTGTATTTAGCAAGCTTTTCAGCACTCTGTTTTGTGGGAGTAGAACGCCTGACATGGTGCGCTCTGTGTGTACTAGGTCCTAAGCAGCCAATGGCTTGCTTTAATTTGCCATGAATATTCAAAATTCATCTGCACGATTTTTACTGAAAAAAGGATGAACTACTTCATAGTCTTCAGTTTTTACTTCTTGCTGTTTCAAAGCACAGAATGAACTACAGCTGACCCTTAACAACTCAGGGTTAGATGTGCTAACCCTCTCTCACCACCACCCAGTCAAAAATCCATGTATAACTCTGACTCCTCAAAAATGCAACCACTAATAGCCTACTGTTGCCTGGAAGCCTTTTTGATAATGCAGTTAATGAACACATATTTTGTATGATATATTTATTATTTATTATATTCTTATAATAAAGTAAGTTAGAGAAAAAAGATTATTAAGAAAATCTCATGACAGAGATAATACATTTGCAGTACTGTACTATATGCATTGAAAAAAATCTGTATATAAGTGGACACACACAGCTCAAACCTGTGCTATTTAAGGATCAACTGTATTTTATTTGCACAAAGAGGTCCAAAATAAACACCAGATTATTTGACTGCCTGGAATCATCTAACCAGTAATTCTAAATGCCAACATGTAGCAGTATCTACACAGTATCTAAATGTAGTTTCTAGGTCATGCAAGTGATGGAAGCCCATGAAAAAAATGCTTAATGAAATCATATCTAGAGGGCAATATTCCTTTCCTGACCAAAAATTAACAAGTAAGAATTTTTGCTTCCTCAAATTTACAGATGAAAGGTTGATTTTGCCTTATCGGACTTCGAGCCTTCATGTTTTGGGTCTAGGGGTTAAATTTATAATTCACAATGTTCTTGTTTGGGGGATGACAGGACATTTGTGAGTCATTGCCATACATTCATTTTTCTTGCTGAAGTTCTATCCGGCTAGACAAGCAGCTTATCTGTGAGTTCCTTCTTTCATCCCCTCAAGGTCAGTGAGCGCTGGGTTAGCACTGGAGAGTAATAAGGGGGATATGGACGTGTGTCACTGTATGTGGGGGACTGTGTGTGTCGTGACTGGGACAGCAAGAAGGGTTGTTTAGGCACCCTCATCATTCTTCAGGGAAAATTTCTTTAGTTCTTTCATGAACCTTCTCCTTGACACACAGCAGATGCTCTCAGAGTAGAGCTAATTACCGGTTAACAAGCTGCCATACTATAAGAATTCAGTGTGAAATAAAGGAGAGAAAGAGGTCAAATGTTCTGAGCACTAACATTCCATGTAGTGTCAGAAAACCTTCTCTTAGCACCATTACTAGACACCCCAAATATTTCATGTTACGAGACCTCTACATTTACTCTAGAAAGGACTGTTTTTTTTGTTTGTTTGTTTTGTGTTTTTTTTTTTTTTTTTTTAGATCCAATTTTCTTTACCACTTGGCAACAACTCTGTACTGAAACCGGAGATGTCGGTCTGCTTACCAGGAACTTCGTTCATTCGTGACACTGTTTAGGAGAAGCCCCCAGGGGCGACTTTCAGAGCCACTAGGATCTGTACTGTCTCTTATAATGTGTCCTCTCATTTGTGTGTGACTGTGGCACACAGAGATGATTATAAATGGGAAAGAGTTTGCTTCTATTAATGCCTTGATTTATATTCCCTGGGTTAGGTCCTTGTAGCAGGCATTATGTCTATTTGAGTGTGTGCATGTATGTATAATGCATATACATAATCTGGAATTATTAACAATAACTATATTCCTACCTTATGGGACTACAAAAGGAGATTTTTACCACTCTCTTAATTTCAATTAAAAAGGAACTTTCTAAAAAAAAAAAAACAAAAAAAACAAAAAAAACAGGAACTTTCCGTAAAACCTAAGGAAAAAGAAAAAAAATGGATTTTCTATTCTGACATAATTTCAAAATGTTTCTCTCCATAGAGTTATTATGGGCTTTTGTTTAGATGATCAGTTATTTCCGACCCAGGCAGCAATTGTATAGCTTGGGACAGATGTCAACGACCCCATCTTCGTGTCTGGACATTTTCTTCATGTCTGTCTTCGAGAAAGAAATGTCTGGATTTGCAACCCTGCGGGGGTACTGCTTCAAAGGCCTTTAACTGTATTTAATGACACACATTAAGATGGTCATTTTCCGCAACAGTTGAACACTACTCTGCAAACACCGGCCTGTCTTTAGCTCAAAAAGGGGTCTACATCTACCCAAGTTTGTTTCCCATACCTCCGATCTTGGCATTGAAAGCAATTCCGACTGTGCAGTGAGAGTTGTTCGCTGCGGCTGCCACTTCTCCAGCACAGCGGGTCCCATGCCTGCAGGAAGAACACACACACTCGCTCAAGTAAGACACTCCGTTCTTACCAACGCACAACATCATTGCCATCATTCAGACTACATAGGGGGGAAGACTTCACCAAACTGTGGATGCTTCTGGAACTTGTACCCCAGTAGCACTAGCCTGCTCACTGCAAACTTTTAATATTTTATTATATTCTATTTGGGATTCTATTATTGATAGATATAGGTATATGTGTGTGTGTATACATACTATATATATATATTTTTTTCTATCTATATATTTCTCTATATATTTTAGATCTTGCTTTCCCAATTATAGAAAATCTCCTTGAAAGCTAAAATAGAATGCTATGGTTTTTTTGTATTCTCTAAACTTCCAGGATCCAATATGGTAACCACCAGTCGTCTGTGGTTATTGGATACTTGAAATGTGGTTTGTGTGACCCAGTCTCAACTTTAATTAAATTTAAGAACTAGTACTCAATTCTTCTAAAATTTAAGCATGTTGGTATATGAGAATCTGCTTCTTAAACTGTAAACTTAAATACAGATCAAGTATCTCCCACAAAATCTGTCATCTAAAATACAATGCCCTGTCCTTGTACACTGGGTTTCTAAGATTTTGTATAAACAAACAACATGAAATATTCCACGAATACTTGTTTTATACAAATGATACAAAATCACTTATGCAAATATATCATCCATATTTATTTCACCTGTTCCCACCTTTTTAAAAATGCAGCTTTTAAAAAAGAAAACACGTTTTTCTGCAAAATATTCCTTTTATTTCTCACCACAGTGACTCTGTTCCTTGGTTAGAAAAAGCCTTTAGTTGAAAGGACTTCTAAGGTCATCCTAGGCAAGGATAGCAAACAGGTTTCAAGTGCAAAGTAGAAGTTGTTTAGAAATGTTGACCTCCATCTGTGTTGAGAAGAATCCAGAGGTATATACAGCTGAAGCCAGGGAAAGGAGACTACGACTAATGACTACTACCTGCCTGGAAGCAGAAGAGGGATATGACAACCACTACAGTGTATCTGTCATTGCTAATGAAGTCCAAGGCTCACTCTATTGCCCTCATTTTTAGAGATGAGGGTGCTTGAGGAAGCTCTGAGATATAAAAGAGGGTGAAATCAGCCCCACAGTGCCTAAGGCTCAGATCTCCCAAATTCTGTGTCATTACTTTTTATTTTACAGCATAGGCCACGCTCGCCATGGACCTATGACTACCATCTGTGCAACTGTGAACAAATTATTGCTTACAATGGATAGGTACACACACAAGTTTATACAACAGAGATACATCCTGATTCATCCACTTAGTAGTGTCATGCATATCTGCCTATATGAATATTAGCCTCTGTGTCATTTAAAAGCTTACTATTACCTCACATCATCTTTTAAATGGCACACTCTCCCCTCCCCCATAATCTCTCAGAACGCCTCAATTTCTGGAAATTTACCCAGTTTTTCACTGAGAGCAACAAGGCTATGAAAAAATCTTGAGCATTTGTATAATGTTATACCTTGGGATAAATTCCTACAGGTGGAATTACTGGGTCAAAGAGTACGGGATATACTGTCAAATTGTAAGCGGAAGATTACAGTCATAAAACTAAACCTCAGAAAAACCCCTGCAAGATGGTTATTACAAAACATCAAATTTTTGTGCATGACAAAAAAAAGACCATAAGCCTACTCAAATGACAGTATAAGAAATAGAGAAAATATCTGAACGAACCCATGTCTATAAACCCCTATGTATGAGTTTTTCAATCTTTTCATCCTTGCCAATCTGACATGAAAAATGGTATCTCATTGTTGCTTCCCTTTTTATCTCCTCAGATTACATTTGGTGTTGTCCATCTTTCTAAATATTTATTAGCTCATTCTATTTCTTGCTTTGTGAATAACCTTTTCATGCCTTTTGCCCAAATTTCTTATTGCTTTTCCATCATACCTGTTGCATATACATTTCCAAATGTGTTATTTGGAACACAGCCATCTTATTTATGGCAATTTTAGGTTGCTCTACACAGCAATTAATTTTGATGCACTCATAATTATCTTGCCCTTCTGATATTTGACTGTACCACTTTTATCATCAGAAAAATGATCCCATTTTAAAAGAAAAAAAGATTTCTTTTGTAAACTACAAGCTGAATTCCCAGTGTTATCCCTGAGCCCAGCAAGAATTTACTGTGATTCTTCATTAGTCTCTGATTGCGTATTACTTCATGGTGTAAGTTATTTTCTTCCTGAAATGTCAAATTCCCTTTATGAGTCCACTGCTCTTATACTTCACTGCATCTATTATTAATTAAGGCAAGTGCTAGAGGATCACAAGGATCTGATTTTAATTCTCCAATTGTTATTTATGAGTCCATTATGACAAAGGTTGTTCATTGTATTGTGGATTTGATCATGTTTTCTGCAGTTCTGTCAATTTTTATTTTATTTAGAATGGCATTATTAAATCTTCCTAGTGAAACTTTTTATGAATATGTAATAAAACTCTAGGATTCCTGCAAAAAAAATTAAAAAAATGATACTAGGTTAATTATTAAATTGTATACCTTTTTGCCCTCTTTAATGTCAAACATTTTGTGTTCATGTCAGTTGTATCTGTTATAAACAGAATGTAATTGCATTTTTTGGAGCTATATATCTTAACTCAAGAATAAGTCCATTTACAGTGACTAGATCCATCATTACATGATATATTTATGTTCATCTCTGTATTTTTCTCTCTGTATGAGTATGGATTTCATACATTCGATTAGCTAATGCTTACTGTAGCTATTTGCTCACGGATACCTAACATCACAAAGTCTAAAGTCATCAATACTTTTTGTTAGTTTTTCCCAAATAGTACCGACTAGAATGTTTTAACTGTGATTATTCACCCTTTAACACATGAAATCCCTATGATTATAGTTATACATTGGATTTTTTAATTTTGGAAACTATCCATCAGTGTCTCTATTTTGAATAATCAATATCCTTTAGTTATACAAATATTCTTTGCTCTATTTGTTTTTATTGTTCATAACTCCTTCTGGGATCACTGATTTTTTTTTCTGAAGAACATTCTGTAAATGTATCCACCAGATTCATCTATAGCCTCAGAAAATGACTTTATTTTACTGTTGTTCTTGAAAAGTAATTTTGCGGGGTATAGAATTCTAGACTAACTGCACGTCCGACGCCATTCCACGGTCTTCGAGCTTCTCCTGTTTCTGCTGAGAAGTCAGCCATCTTGGCAATCTAGTTCTGTCTGGAAATTAGAATTTAGAATTCTAATTCTTTTTTAGAATTCCTAGACCTGTGATTTAATGCTTAAATTGTCAGAAGTCTCAGCCAGTACCTTTGAAAGCTACCTTAAACTTTCATTTCACCATCAGATTTCCCATGCCTTCCTCTCCCTAAGCTGCTCTCCACGTAATTTGCTTAGTTCTAGATTTCACTTATCTTCAGCTATGACTAACCTGCTATTTAATCCATTCACTACATTACTCATGTCAAGTGTTTACATATTTTATTTACTTATATTTTGAAGTTCTTTTTCAAACCCACCTGGTTAATTTGAATAGACTCTTTTCTTAAAAAGCACTTTTCAATTCTATGTATTATAACATACATTTTGTAAAAAGGTTTATTTATTCATTCATGAGAGACACAGAGAGAGAGAAAGGCAGAGACACAGGCAGAGGGAGAAGCAGGCTCCCCACATGGAGCCTGATGTGGGACTCGATCCTGGATCCTGGGACCATGCCCCGAGCCAAATGCAGATGCTCAACCGCTGAGCTACCCAGGCATCCCTACATTTCTTGATATAAATGAATTGTATGTGATAATTCTCAGATGTGTCAATCTAATTCTGCTCTTTTTGCTGCTGGATTGTTTTCATGGTGATGTTTTCCCCATGCGGTGGGTGAACTGTCCACTTGGGAGGTCACGTTGTTTGGGCTTTTATCTTTGTGAATTCTTTGAAATTGGAGTGGATGATGCATCAGTATTTCTGCTTTATGCAAGTCTTTTCTTACCTCACTGCAATCCCTGTGGTTTTTTTTTTTTAAGATTTTATTTATTTATTCATGAGAGACACAGAGAGAGGCAGAGACATAGGCAGAAGGAGAAGCAGGCTCCCTGCGGGGAGCCCGATATGGGACTCGATCCCAGTATCATGACTCAAGCTGAACACAGACCTCAACCACTGAGGCACCCAGGCGTCCTTAAACCTGTGCTTTTAAAAATCCAGCTCTAGGTTGGCTGGGTTTGGCTGATCACTCTGGAAAATTCCTAGTGTACAGCTATTGCCTACCTAGTTCATAGATCTGAGCTTTTGCAGAGAAATACTCTAGGTGTCCCATTAGCTCAACTATGCACTAAAAATTTCTTTACTATTTTCCCAGGAGTTTTAGATGTACTACAGTATGAGAGATTTAATTGAATATCATTGTTACCATAATATTTTTAAAATGTAAGAATTGTCTCTGTATTCCTAAAATGCAATAAAACCCTGCTTATATTATGTGCATCATTAATGTACAGTGAATTCTCCTAAGAAAAGAGTGACTATTTCCTTATAAAAATGTTTTTTAAATGTAGTTAACAGAAAGATTTTTTTTTAAGATTTCTATTTATTCACTTATTTGAGAGAGAGAGAGAGAGAGAGAGAGAGCGCATGCATGCACATGCACACACAAGAAGGGGAGTGGCAGAGGGAGAGGGAAAAGCAGTCTTCCCGGGGAGCTGGGAGCCTAATATGGGGTTTGATTCCAGAACCCTGGGATCATAACCTGAGCCAAAGGCAGATGCTTAACTGACTGAGCCACCCAGGTGCCCCATAAAAACATTTCTTATAAAGATTTCTCTATATTGCTCTATATCATAAGCAATGATGAACCATTTTTGAGAAATAGGGAAGTTATCACTCTACTATTGATGCATAGATTTTAAATATCAGTTAAATAATATACTTAACATGCTGTAATCGAAGGTCCAAATTACTGACTACATTTAAACAGCTGCTCTCTTCAGATGAGAATGATCATTACTTCAAGTAAAGTACTAGTCATATATCTTAGTTGGAATCAGTGTTTTGATGGATTTAAAATAGATCCTAGAACAATGGATATCATCATGACATCATGACCTGTTCAAGCATATGAACAAGATTCAATTTCTTCCTTCTCTTAAAGAACAAGAGTGGCCAGCATTAACTATATTCGTGATGTCAGTTAATTATAAAAGTCACAAAATAGACAGAAGTCTTTGTTTCAGATGTATTTTTCTCCAGAGACAACAGAGGATGAGCATTTAGAGTATTTTCAGCATAAGGAGAACAATTTCAGGTGATTTTAGTCCAGAAAACAATATTCTCATTATATTACATTCTGACCCACATGTGCCTAAATATTCATTTACTGGCCAACTTCCACATAATGCCCCTTCGAAAATTAATCAGCTGGTTAGCTTCTTTGCATGTGTTCATGCTATCACTAAGACACATTATTTTCTGAGACCCCAGACGGTAAACTAGTGATATAAATTATAATGGATCTTTAGACCAGTGGCAAAATAAATTGGACCTCTTCTAAAATCAGGTGGGTGCAGACAAACTAGGAAGTAAATAATGCATCCCTTCACTAATTCTCTTAAGCATATTGTCATTGCTGCCAGGGCCCTAGTAAGTGCAAAATATTCTATCATGTAATTTTTACTTGAATAAACCATTTTTGCTCTTTTTTTTTTTTTTTTTTTTTTTCCATTTTTGCTCTTAAAGAGCATCTTAAGTGAGAGATCATGACAATCTTTGGCCACTCCAGGTTTTCTCATCTACTACATGATCTGTTCCCAACAATAAGCCATTGAAATTAAAGGTCTCCAGAAGTTTTATCTGGGGTCTGTGATTGAAAAGAAGGAAAATGAGATGAGAGACTGCCTGCTAACTCATTTCTATAATATTATGAACTCACACAAGTGAAATGAGTACAGAATATGAATTCATAGTTGACTATAAAATACTGCTTTTACATATTCTTGTGCTTTCTTTCTCCTAGTCCCAGGGTCACGCTGCTTTGTGAACTTTATTTCCTCCATGTGAGTTAGTGGGGATGAAAATATTAACTTACTGGAGCTTTAACGCGGATGTGAAGACAAGATACAAGTAAGCTCAGCAATAAATCTGAGACATCACGACACAAGAGGTCCACCCCCTATGGTTGCCTCTGCATTGCTTGCAAGTCAAAATTACACTTGCATGCATCAAGCAATGTCAAGTTGGAGAAAGACTACTTTCTATTTCATTTCTTTCTCGAAACAAACATCCTAAACTGTTCATGGATTCAGTCTACCCCCTCACTGTTTCTATTCCCTTTTGACATCTGGTGTGCCCATTCTCTTTGGCATATTTTGGTTTTGTTTAAATCTAAGTGAAAACTTTCCATTTCAAAAGCACCCTTAGAAAGGGAGAGGAACAAGAAATAATGATGTGTTTGATGTGTTCTCCAAAATATCACTTAGAACTGATGTTTTCCACTGTTCACATTGTTCTCGATAATACTACCACCTTATGTTTACATCACACCATCCATTTCTTCCAAGTGTTATAACCTCAACTGATTCTCACCTCAACCCTCTAAAGCAAAATGGGTATCACTCCTCTAGGTTGACGTATGAGAAAATTCAGTCAGATGGTGATTGGAAGGTATAAAATGTGTCAAGGTAAAGACTAGATATGGCTCTCCTGAATCCTGATGGGAAGTCTTTTCACCATTCCAGCAAAAGGCAGAGAGGCCCCTGTCCCTGTCTTTGAATGGCTGCCAAGATTTCATGACTGCCTGCTCCCCTACTTATTTCATGTGGTAGTGGCAACTTTATTCCTTCATGACTACTGATGACAGGATATTTGACAGTATATTTTATAGAGTATCACGAATAAATTATTCAGCTTCAGTCAGAAGGAGGAAATGCTGGGAATCTTAAAAATGAAAACTTAAGAAGGGAGAAGAGCTGAAAACAAGCTCCCCTTGCTTCAGTGAAAAGGTTTACCAAAGCTCATGAAACATGTTGGGGTGGGGGGAAGGTAGATTGAAACTTTTGAAAAGTGAAAAACAGAATCACACATTCCACTTTTTGGTGATTAGTTTTTGTGAGACAATTAAGATACTAGCTTCCGAAGTGACTGCAATTATATTCAGTCCCTGGGGCTTCCTTAGTACTACATTTTTTTTTTTTTTATTATACAAGGAAAGAATTCAGAACAACTCATTCAAAATAACTGCTAAAGACTCAATCCTTGTGCCCATCCCCACCCTCCAATCATAGGTTGAAATCCTAATCCCAGTGTGATGGTATTTGGAGTGGGGCTTTAGGGAAGCTATTAGGTCACAAAGGTGGAACCCCCATGATGGAATTAGAAACAACAGAGAGCATGCTCCCTTTCTTTCTCTCTACCCTGTGTGGATACAGTAAGAAGGCAGCTTTCTGCAAGCCAGGAAGAGAGCCCTCCCTGAGACCTGAATCTTAGACTTTCCAGCTTCCCAAACCATGAAAAGTATTTATTGTTTAAGCCACCCAGTCCATGGAACTCCATTATAGCAGCCTCTACTAAGACAATAACAAGTAACTATATAAAATAAGATATTAAAAAATAAAAAATAAAAATAAAAAAATAAAATAAAATAAGATATTCAGAGACACTTCGATAGACTCATTATTGAAAGAATCTTCAGCATGAACTTTAAACTTTGACAGCTCATATACTTAGCAATAGACATTGTGAATCTTCCCCTTGGTCTTCAAGAATAGATACACAATATTTAAAGAAATTAACAAAAGGCAGTATTCATCAACTACTCCAAAGTTGAACAGATATGTTGTAGGCAAGAGAATGAAAAATATATTTTATAATATTAACCACTAATAGGCCACTACTAAGAGTTAGCATCAGGTAACATGCAAATGACTCACAAAGGATTTTAAAAAGCAGAATATTTCTTTTAGAGGTTTAAGGGTACAATTAGTCTGACACATACACATAGATTATACATAAAACTGGTGAAATCTGAATAAGGTTTTCAGAGTATATTAATGCCAATTTCCTGGTTTTGATATTTGACTATAATTATATAAATTGCTATCAATGGGATAATCTAGATGAAGGGTATGGAGGACTTGTACTATTTTTGCAACTTATTTATAATCTTTTAAAAGTTAAATAATCATTGTGGGTCTGAAGAATCTATAGTTATTTGCAGTACTGGTTGTAATTCAAGTCAGACATTTTAGTATTTAGTATACTGCCTTTAGATTTTTCATAAATTTTTAAAAATTATTTTACTTGTTTTAAATTGAAGTATACTTAACACAATGTTATATTAAATATACACAAAGGATAATTAACACAATGATTTAACCATTATATACATTTCTCAGTGCTCATCAAGATAAGTATACTCTTAATTCTCTTTGTCTATTTCACTCATTGCCCCCCGCACTTCCCCTTGGCAACCACCAGTTTGTTCTCTGAATGTAAATCTGGTTTTGTCTCTTTTCCCTTTTGTTCTTTTGTTTCTTAAATTCCACATGTGAGTGAAATCATATGGTATTTGTCTTTCTCTGACTTATTTCACTTAGCATAATACCCTCTAGGTCCATCCATGTTGTTGCAAATAGGAAAATTTCATTTTTTATGGCCGAGTAGTATTCCATTGTATATATACATCACAACTTCTTTATCCAGCCATCTATCGATGGACATAGGTTGCTTCCATATCTTGGCTATTGTAAATAATCTTGCAATAAACAGAGTGGAGTATATCTTTCCGAGTTAAGTGTTTTATTTTCTTTGGGTAAATATCCAATAGTGAAATCACTAGATCATATGGTAATTTCATTTTTAATTTAAGGAATCTCCATACTGCTTTCCATAGTGGCTGCAAAAATTTGCATTCCCACCAACAGTGTCTGGTGGTTTCTTTTTCTACACATCCTTGCCAATACTTGCTATTTCTTGTCTTTTTGACTTTAGCCCTTTTGACGAGTATAATGTGATATCACATTGTGGTTTTGATTTGCATCTCCCTGATGATGAGTTATGTTGAGTATCTTTTCATATGTCTGCCATTTTTATGACTTCTTTGGAAAAAAAAGTCTATTCAGGTCTTCTGCCCATTTTCTCAGATTATTTGCTTGTTTACTGGTGTTGAGTTGTGTAAGTTCTTTATATATTTTGGATATTAACCCTGTATCAGATATGTAATTTGCAAACATCCTCTCATTCAGTAGGTTGACTTGTCATTCTGTTGATGGTTTCCTTCATTGCACAAAAACTTTTTGTCTTGGTGTAGTCCCAATAGTTTATTTTTGCTTTTGTCTCCCTTGCCTTTGGAGACATATCTAAAGAAATGTTGTTGAGCCCAATGCCAAAGAAATTACTGTCTCTGTTTGCTTCTAGGAATTTTATGATTTCAGGACTCATGTTTAAGTCTTTAATCCATTTTGAGTTTATTTATGTGTATGGTATAAGAAAGTTGTCCAGTTTTCCCAAGACCATTTGTTGAAAAGACTGTCTTCTCCCCATCTTATTTCTTGACTCTTTTGTTGTAGACTAATTGACCATATAAGCATTGGTTTATTATTTCTAGGCTCTCCATTCTGTTCCACTGATGTATTTTTGCGCCAGTACCATACTCTTTGAATTACTATAGTTTTGTAGTGTATCTTGAAATGTGGTAACTATGATATCTCCAGCTTTGTTCTTCTTAAGATTGCTTTGACTATTTAAGGTCTTTTGTGGTTCCATACAAATTTTAGGATTATTTGTTCTAGTTCTGTGAAAAGAATTAGATTGCTTTAGATGTGTAAATTGCTTTAGGTAGCATGAACATTTTAACAACATAGGTTCTTCCAGTCTACAAGTATGGTGTGTCTTTCCATTTGTTTGTGTCATCTTCAATTTCTTCCATCAGTTTTTTATAGTTTTTAGAGTACATGTCTTTTACCTCCTTAGTTAAGTTTATTCTTAGATATTTTATTCTTTTTGGTGCAATTATAAATTGGATTATTAAGAAAATAATAAGAAAAATAAGAAAATAATAAAAGAAAATTATTAAGAAAATAATAAAAAAAATTAAGGAAATTTCTTCTTCTACCACTTCATTAGTACATAGAAATGAAACTGAGTCCTCTGTATTACTTTTGTATTCTGAGACCTTATTGAATTCATTAATCAGTTCTAGTATTTTAGTATTTTTTGGTGGAATCTTCAGAATTTTCTATATATAATATCATGTCATCTGCAAATAGTGAAAGCTTTAGGTCTTCCTTATCCATTTAGATTTTTTTATTATTTCTCTTGCCAATTCACTGCTTTAAAAATATCCTCTTACCTCTATTATTTTCCCTCTTTACCCTTTTCAGCCTAGGCCTTTGACACCTCTTTTTTTTTTTTTTCTTCTCCTTCTGTCTGCCTCAGCCTAGAAAATAGGTTATTCATTACTAAGTGAATTCATTTTTAATTATGGTAGCCTATCCATCAAAGAAAAAATAGCTCGGTTTATCAGAAAACCTAGTTTGTTAACCTCACTTCTGCTTTCTCAAATACAATGCTGCATGGACTGAAGTATACCAAAACCCATGACAAGTACATACATGTGTATGTATATAGTCTTGACCAAGATCTTAGCCACCTCCTTATTAGCCTAATTCTCCTCCTCCCTTATCTTAAAGATTAACATCATCATCAAAGCGATAGAGTAGGAGAGATCCTTGTGGATGAAATCTACTAATCATGATGAGGGAATGAGGCTCTTGTTCTTGGCTCACTGGTTCTCTATAGATTTACCTATCATGCTGTTCAGTTCCTCTTTTTTATTTTACTGATTGGTTTTTCATGTAACACATGAATTTAATTCTGTGAATTCAGATTGCCCATGCTTGTTTATATTCCCTAGTGATTCCATGGTGCTATTTTTTCCCCACTGGGTCTATTAAGAGCCCATTAACTCTACTCTTCAAACTCCCTAACTTCTATTAGAGGGTTCTGTTAACTATCTGAAACTTAGATCTACTAGCTTTCACTCTATGTAGTTAGAACTTTGAGAACAGTCTGATCTCATTTTCTACCACAAATGGAATACTGCAAAAACTGTCTCCCTTACCCCTTGACTATGAATAGACAGAAATTAGTCATTCTTGCTGATTCATTTTAGGTCTGTTCTCAGAGAGCTACGAGTCAAGTGTTTTCTCTTATAAGTTTATAAATGTGGATCTGGAGGCTCCAACTCTTCCTTGGAACAGGAGGGTATGACATGATGCCCATCTTTTCTACTGGACATCTGTCTGCTTTACTGAGTTAAGTACTACCTATAATTCTGGAAAACAGAACTATTTTTATGTAAAGAATAAACTCTGTTAGAAATGTTGCTATTTTCTTGAAAAATATCAAAGTACCTCCCCAGAAAGATTTTAGATAACAATATTGGTTCCTTCCTCCCTCCTCCCTTCCTTCCTTCCTTTCTCAAGTCCAGATAATTCACATCCTAGGTCCTAAGCATTTTTCTAAGCAAGGGGTACACAAAGTTGAATATTCTGAGGCTGTGGTACTACTCACAATCTTGGTGGAGAAGACTCTGAGTAAAGGATGAACAAAACTTTTTTTTTTCCTTTTCTATGGGAAAATTATTTCAGATTAACTTTCCATCTCTGCTTCCCTTGATACCTGGTAAAGGTGGGATGTCAGCTACCAAGGATCACTGCTTATGGTAAAAATGATCCCTGGTTGGTGAATTACCACAAACTGGGAAGGTCTGTGGGCAGGATGCTGGATACATGATGAAAAATCTTGGCTTTGGGCTTCTGAGAGTAGACACTAGAAACTGACTGTGGCCTTCTGTATGCAGTAGGCTATGTGTAGGAACAATACTGTTCCTGACAGCATAGGGCTTTTAAGGAGAAGTGACTTTTCTGCCCACTCACATGGCTCTTTCTTGTGCAACTGAGGTGTCATTTGGGTACTCAGGGGAAAGAAGAGGAGGAAAAAATAGCCTGAGACTGGTGAACACCCTTGCTAAAAAAAAAAAAAGAGCTGATATTGGCCTACAGGTACATTATATTCTTATCCTCCTAATGACCACTAATGAGTTCTAGGAGTTCAACTGACCACCAGTTGAACCTATGACCACAGACGGGGGTGGGGGGGTATTGTTAAGATTTATGATTTATGCAAGTAATTACCAAGTACTGAGGTACATGCTAATCAAAGTTTATGTACAAGATGTTATAGGGATTTCTGCTCCAAGGGTTCTGGCTTGAAGTCAGTGTTTGCGAAAATGCTTTGTATGCAATCTAAACTTTCTCCTCCTTACACCTGAACTGATTTTCCTACAATTTTGCAGCATCATAATTAGAAGAAAATTTCATAATTAGAACTCAGTAAAGCATGAAATATGAAGTATATACTGAGTATATATACTGAGAGACTGGAGAAAGATCTATAAAGATAATGAAAGAAATAATGGCCTGTATCAAATTATAATTTTGATTTTTTTGTGGTCTATTTCTTTCCATACATATTTCTCTTCTCCAAATGTATACTGAAAACCACTTCATTCATATAATTCTAAAGTAGCAAAAACAAGAGACCAAAATGCTAGAATGTACTCTACATAGACAATATTTCAACTTCATATATTCCTATATAGGTAAATTTCCATTTTATGAATATTCATATACTGACCTAGTTAACTAGACATAATGAGACTGTTCCCATGTACTGCCCCATAATTAATTAACTTTTCTGAATCATTCGTTCAGCAAATATTTATTGAGTACCTACCACATGCTGAGGAATGAATTAGTTACTAAAGATTCAATAGTGGGAAAAATAGACATGATATAATGTTGTTTCAATGAACTCCATTGGTGTGGAAATCCTGAATAAGAGGCTATAATTCACAAGTCTCTATTCATTTAGCAGTAATCAATTTAATGGTTCTGCTTCTATTTGTTTTTGCTAAACTATTCAGGTAAAGATATCATTCAATAACTATATGCTGTAAAACAGGCTAAAAATATTTGCGGTTTTGCTCAAAATCTGTTCATGGCTGGTAGCAAAAGGTGATCTGTGTTTGACTTCACTTTGTTTGAGATGCTTCCAGATCAGAAACAAACTATCAAAACACTTCTGGGGACTTGAATCTTATTTTGCAGGGACTAACATCTAAAACAAGTGACTATTACATAACCCAGTTTGTCTGGAATACAGGTAAACTGGGGCCACAGAATTAGGATCCAAGGGCTCCCTTGGTGTTCCCTGCAATACACTCAGAGTCTGAGAAGTTTGGCGGTGCTTGGTCCAAGGGGCCCCCAGCACTCTACAAAACATCCTCAAGAATAATTAAGTAGCTCACACATCTTATATTCACTGAGCTGACATCATTTCAGCTTAGCTACACCAAAGCAATGGCCAGCCCTTCCATTTACTGATAGCTGCTCCTGGTTTTCTTTGAAGAGTTCAGCAGGGTCATTTCCTTACACATTGAAAGGTTCTCAAAATTATGCAAGTACAAAAACCAACAATGAAGGAATGCCTCCCTCCCAAACACAGGTTTATCCTATTTCTTATTATCAATTTAACGTTTTAGCATATACACATTTTGCTGGGGCATGGCACAAAGACTGGGTCTTTAATATGACAGTGTTTGTATGAGTGACCACGGGTTGGCAAACATCTTCTGAATGGGCCAAAGAATAAATATTCTAGGCTTTACCGGGCCAAATACAATCTCTGTCACATAACTCCCTGTTCCCCTTTTTAATCTTTTGAAAAAAAAAAAAACAAAAAAACAAAAAAAAACATTCTTAGAGTAGCCAGGCAAATCTGACCTGCAGTCAGTAGTTTACCAACCTGTGGTTTCTAGACATGATGGGTAAATACAGTCATAGCTACTTAGGCCTTCTTGGGAACCAAGAAACATAAGCTTCTACCTTTTCTAACTCCACTTCCTATGATTTGATACTGAATGCTTTTATGTAAATTAATCACCTCAACAAATACATTGGATCATTCATATTCACTGATGTAATGATTTCCATTTGAAAGCACGCTATTTTAATAATTTGCAATTGAAACTTCAAATTAGGGGCCCCAGGGTGGCTCAGTTGGTTAAGCAGGTGAAGCTCCTGACTCTTGTTTTTTTTGGCTGGGGACAGGATCTCACGTGAGATCTAGCCCTGCACTGGGCTCAACAGAGCCTGCAGAAGATTCTCTCTCTTTCTCACTCTGCCTCTCCCCCACCCTGCTTAGGCACACACGCGCACCCTCTCTAAAAGCAAACAAACCAACATCAAATTAATAAAGGTGATGAGATCACTTATTTATTATTTGTCAGAAAGTGTTACTTGCCTAGGTTCACATATTTAATTTGCTCTCTCCAATAATCTTGCACACATTACATGTACCTTTATCCACACATTATAGGTAAGGAAACAAATTCTTATGGGTTAAGTGACTTCACCAAGGTAATAAACCCGCTTACTTCAAGAGAACACAAATGCAGATCTCCTCACACCAAGTCCTAGAGTTTCCAACAGTGAACACATTATATGTTTACAGAAGGACATGCATACATCCTCGGGCATGCATATACTTAGCAGGGCTGAACAAAATAACGATGACTTGAGATCTTACCTGAGAGGAAGGCTCAGAAGCTGCATTGTTGAAGGTATCTGGATCACAGCCTATGAGTTCTTTTTTAAGATAGGGTATTGTAATTATTAGTTTTCCTAACTAAACAAGTACAAAAGATACTCAAGAATGATCCCATCACTAATGAAATTACTGCCTATTCAAGCATCCCTACCCTCTTCCAGTGCCAGAATTTTATATCTTTGCATACACATAAAATACAAACAAACAATACAAGGCAAATCAAACAAATCAATTGCCTAATGAACATTCAAAAGACACAGGATTTCATGCAATCAGTAAATTTCAGAACAGCTTTAATCAATCTGAAAGCTGTGTTGAAGAAGAATCCAGAAGAGTGAGATTTAGTAAAAATGGAACAAGGCTGGCTACATGACAGTGGCTTTAAATGAGAATGATCTGTCAATAAAATGATTCCAAATGGCCCTTAGAAAACTGAAAAAAAAGTTTTTATAAACTGAGTCTGTTTATGACTCTACTAAAATTCAAATTTCGTAATATTCCAGAAAAACTACAACTTTAAACATGATTCATTTTTGTCTGACGTACGAATGGCTATAGCCACATGTGCCATCAGATAATAAACTACATTATTTTCATCATTTTGGTTTTATTGTTTAAAATAAAACACCGTTTTCATCGCTCATTACAAGAATCTGGCCTCAATTTAAGTGGATTCATTTTTAATATTTTCTCTCCCCTCCAGCCCCCATTTATCTCTGTAATGAGTCCCTCCTGCACTGCTTCTCCAATGCAGGAAAGCTGTGGATGAAGTAAGAGACTAAGAAACTTGCTCTCCCCTCTTGGGTGAGCACAAGCAGTCACAGAGGTTACTGAGTCCCTGTCATAGCCGGTTAGGCTCATAATCTTCAACTTCAATGTATATTCTAAGCAGCTTCCTTTCTACACCCTAAATGCTTCTTCCTCAAGACGCGGGAACACAACATGCTGTTTATACCAAAATAGTTATCAGAGTGATATTCCCCCATGAATACAACATGATAATAGCAAATGTCAGGCCCTGAACTGCATGCTCAGCATCAGGACAATTTCCCCTGCAGTATTCATGCAGTTTCACAAGCCTCGGATCAGGATCATATTTCCTTAGCTGACACATTACTTGCTTTGGCTAGGTGTGAGACCACACTTAGAGACGCAGGGGCAGCGGTGGCTGGAAGCCATTATGTCTGGTTTCCTTTATTAAATTTAGACTTTGGGACATAGGAAAACTCCTTATGTCCCAAGAGAAGTGTGCTCATAGAACCACTCTGGGTGATGTTTAAGAACTACAGTCACATTCCTTCTCGATCTAGTATCGAAACACCTTAAAATATAAAAGAAAACATCATGGGTTAGTGTGACTAATGTTTTATTTTAGCCTTCAGATTGATTCAACTTTACAGGCTCAAAAAAAAAAAAAAAAGACAAAAGAAAACAACTGTATTGATATGCAAACATTCCAGGCAAAAGCACTTGTTATACTTCACTATCCTCCTCGTGGAATACTTCCAGAAAATGCAGTAGTTACAGGCAACTACTCAGTAGTGGAGAGCCCTTATGGCAAAATTAACCTACGTTCTCTCATGAGTGAGAATTTTGTAAATTGCCCCTCCCACACACTCACACTCCCTCTATCACCAGATTATTTTCTTTTCCCTTCGGGTCACAGATCACTGAGAATCCCGAACTGTCTCTTTCCAACATTCTGACCACTCTCCTGTTCTGTGCTCATCACTGGAACAGCAGGTGGACAACCAAGAAGGTAACTGCAGGCCAGTTAAGTCACAATGAGGTAAGGAACTTTGTGAAAGATGGACAAGAGATTTTAGTGGATTAGCTGGAAGATGCACTCGTAGACATTGTGCGTGTCTCTTAACTGTCCATCAATAGCTCAGACAATCATAAAATTGTATCCTTTTCAAAGGAAGAAAAGCAAAATGACTTGGCAAACATTTTCTTTTCCTCTCCCTCTGCCACTTTAAAATGGAAGAATTCTGGATCCTTGCTGTTAACCAAATGGCATTTACAGCTCTCAGTTGGCATAGGGCAGCTGAGAATCTAAAATGAGGAATGCTTATTCCATTTCTATTTCCATGGAAACTAGTCACCAACTGGTGAAAACAAGGTAGATCAAATTTTTGAATAAGAATGTTGAAATAATCACTCCCTTAAAACTTTTCTCTTGCATCAGGACGAAGAGCACAGTTTAAGCTCAGGAACACACAGAGATGTCCATGTGGGTAAGCAATTCACCACTGGTTTATTGTTGCAACTCTTCCCATGTCACAGTAATTACTGTATTTGTACATGGGGTTTTTTGGTTATTCTTTGGAGGATGAATTGCTACAAACCCAATAAATAAATACTATAATAAAATGTGAAAATTAAATGAGTTTTAAAGGGCTGTTTATTAAGAAAAGCTTGGAGTAATCAACTAAATCTGATAACTCCTTTCAAAATTTATGATCATGTTCCTCTTCTACACTCTCTTAGCAAACACTTGAGGCAGGATATAGAGATTTACAGAGAATGACTGTACTATAATCAGTTTTCCTGAAGAGCTTTAGAAGGTGTATTCCATTTTTTTTTTTTTTTTTTTTTTGGAACTCTGCAATAAAAATCTGACTTTGAAAAGACCATTGAGGGATCCCTGGGTGGCGCAGCGGTTTGGCGCCTGCCTTTGGCCTAGGGCGCGATCCTGGAGACCCGGGATCGAATCCCACATCGGGCTCCCGGTGCATGGAGCCTGCTTCTCCCTCTGCCTATGTCTCTGCCTCTCTCTCTCTCTCTCTCTCTCTGTGACTATCATAAATAAATAAAAACTTAAAAAAAAAATTAAAAAAAAAAAAAGACCATCCTGTTAAAAAAAAAAAAAAAAGAAAAAGAAAAAGAAAAGACCATTGAAACAGCCAACTGTAACAGAGCAGAGATGATCTCCATTAACTCTTAGGTCCATTTAATCTTTCCATGAGAATTTCAGACCCATGTCCTCCTGTGCCAGAAAAAAATCCAGATTCCACTCCCACTGTTTGCACATGTAGAATATAAATGTTCTAAATCGGATGGAAATAATTTCCCTCAGACAAGTAACAGGATGAAAAGTGTCGATGATTCATTTGACTTGTAGCTCTGCCACCAGGCATTCCTAGTGATAAAACCTCTATATGAGCTCTAATACCATCAGTTAGTACATAGGCTAATAGGGCCGATGGTATCCTGAGCACTCAAAATGCATTATCTGCAATTCCCACAGCAAACTCAAAGTAGCTAATTTTGTCTCCATTTTATATGCAGAAGACAATTAGATCTCCCAGTGGACAAAGACTTGCCCCAAGTTATCCCTACAATCATTCAGCTTGTTTACCTGTGTCAAACTTTCATGTTCATAATCCTCCTGTCCAGATGCACTTCCCTATTCCTAGCTTATAACCCCAATTAAAAAATATCATCATGTCTATTTCTAATCTCATTAATTTTAATCTCCTCATATTAGAAGATAAATATATGCAGAAATGTCCGACCTCAGCCATCGCTACTTTTTGAGTGTGTGCAACTAATTCATGATTATTATTATTTCTAAGTTTTCAGCTAAATTCTAGATCTCAGGTTGTGCTTTAAGTGGTTCAATTATTTCTGATTTCTTTCCTACTTAATGCTAAATATTTAAGAGGTTTGACCTTAATTTTTAAGATGAACGTTAAGTTAATAAGAATACAATTATAATAAGTAGGGATGTGTGTGTATGTCGGTAAGTAGAAAGAGACTGATTTTCACTAAATTTCAAAATCTCAGAGAATTATCTCAAGTTTTACAGATCAGTAATTGCATGTGCATGGTTGTCCATTTTCACCTTTTCATCCTAAAATTACTTAGTGAAAATATTTTTTAAAGGTTATGCTACTTGATTTACCTCATTATTTTAAGAAAAGCATGCATCTAACATCTGAAAGAAAATTGAAACCTAAATCAAAGTTTAATTAATTTATAATTTCCTTTCTGTTGGCTAAGAATAAGAATCAGTTGACGTTAACGAACACAGCCCCAGGTAATCTGCAATATTTTATTTCTGTGTAAACTGCACCTTGTCTTTCAAGTCTAAATAGAAGCTTAATTTTAGCCACAGAAAATACTTGCAACAAGCACTCGGAATAAAGACAAGCTTTTTTTTTTTTTTCTTTCTCTGTTACTGAAACAATCAGTTATTTATAGTATTTAAAACAAATAGAAACCAAAAGTGGCAGAGCAACTTTATGCAATAATTTGGAATATTAGAATAAGAACGTATTCAAATTCATTTAAAACTTTATATCTGACACTGATTTTAGATTCTTCATCCATAAAATCTGTGTTTTACATTTCATGGCCTTTTCTGCTGCCCTGTTTGCTCAAGTGAAAAGGGGGCAGTGATACTGCCACAGAGCAGGGATGCACTGATACTCAGCCTCCAACTGGGTTACATTAGCAATAACCACAGTGCACATCGAGATGACATCTTATATATAACAACTGATAAGCATGGTAGAATGATAACAACATAACCACTTAAAGAGTGCTTACTATTTGCCAGTCTCCAGTACAAAAGAAGCATGCTACGTCCAGATAGCTGTAAAAAGATTAGTTAAAATTAGGGCGTGATGCAATATGAGTTAGGTGGTGAGGCTAAGAGATAATGGATCTATTATAAATTCTTTGCACACACGTAAGGACCTGGTCATAAAGGGTTTGAAGGTAGAAGACAAACATGATCAGATTTGAGTTTTAGAGAAGAGAGAGGCTCTAGGGAAAATAAATTTGTGGATTTTCCTTTTAACAAAAAAGAAAAAAACCAAAATGGCCAAACAAGAAGATGCCTTCCATCCCAAAGCTTATAAGGAGCTCATTAATACAGAGACACATTCGTCCATTACAGACTCTCAATAATGATTACTGCCTTCAATCAGTCCTTTTCCAAGATCCAGGTCAAATGCTACCACCTCTGTAAGCCTTCCCTACAATTTGTGCATAATTCCAAACACAACCCCTTGGAACAACCTCTCTAAACCCACTCCTCTGGCCTGTAGCACTGGTTACACTATGGCTTGTTTTGTATAAACAGAACTTTTTACTTCAAACATAATCTTGGGAGAAATTGGGCCATCCAAAATAAATTTTAGTGTAGATTTTAAAAAGTTGAGGAACAGAGGGCTTTACTCATTCCATATAGTTGCCTGAGTGTCATCTGGGCAGTCTGAGAGATCCATCAACAAACTTGAGGGTTCCATAAAATACTTTTGAAAAGCCAATGGTTTCCAGTTCACATCCTTCCTACTGGTTTAACTGCTGTACCTTATCAGTTAAGTGACAGATCAATGTTCAATGTCTCCACAATGTAACTATATCCATAGTTTGATTTTTAATAGCCAAAGCAAAAGTGCTATTCTCCGGGTACGTATTCAAAGTCTTTTCTAAATGAAACTACAGGACACAAAATAAGCCCTAAACTCTCATCAACTAACTATATTTACATGAATTTAAAAGTACCTATTGTTTATGATATTAAATTCAAAAAAAGAATATCTAGTACCATGCTCCAAACTAAGAGTATAATACATGATACAAAGAGCATGAGTTTGGAGGCCAGACTCACTTTCATCAGTTATGTGAATCTGCCTCGAATTTTACTTTCTTCCTCTGAAAAGAGGGGGCAACAGTAATGAGACATAATTCCAGCTTCTTTACCATAACTGCTGAGTGAGGCAGAAAAGTAGTTTATTAAAAGGATATTGGGAAGCTCAGAATCATTAGAAGCACAAAATAACCAACATGGAGACTAAGACTGAAGAAAAACACAGCTGCTCTGCTGACAGAATGAGAATGAGAGAGAGAGAGAGAGAGAGAGAGAGAGAAGTTAAGAGAGAGAAAGCGTGAGACAGGAAGGAGAACCTGGGCAAGTGATTGAGTTTTCCTGGCCCTGAGGTCACTAGCCTGCACAACTGCTCCTGATTTAGAATCTGGATCCCTTGGCCTGGGCCCTAGACTAGAGCAAGGGAGGCTGAGCAAGTTAATAACATTTGCCACTTTCAGCCACCATACTGAAAAATAGTCTTTGCTCTTCACCGGGGCAGAAAATTCCCTATACATAAAGAATTCAGATACTGGGACACCAAAACAATTATGTACTACCTCTCTGACATGAAACTGTACAATTCAAATGAGAATATGTGTAGACATGCTTTGTGAACTAAAGATCTATATAAATAATTATTTTTAGAAGGTGGTTCCTCTGGGTTTGAGAAGATGAGGTCTGAGATGACTTGGAAGGATTACTGCTAGTCAAGGGAACCAGAAAATCTGCTGTTTTCTCATTCTCTTATAGAAAACATATAGTGACCCCCCTGAACTTGATTTAGACTCTGCTGAATTTCTAGCCCAAGGCAAAACCAGTCAGGATTTCTGGGGAGACAAAGTTGTTCTCTGCTCCTCCACCACATCATATACAAAGCTTCCAAAGCTACAGAACTACTCATAGGAAGCCAAATATACAGCTTATTTTACAATAATTTAAAAATTATTATGATAACAACAACCTTTGGGATGCCTGGGTGGCTTAGTGGTTGAGCATCTGCCTTTGGCTTGGGGTGTGATCCTGGAGTCCTGGAATCCAGTCCCACATGGGGCTCCCTGCATGGAGCCTGCTTCTCCCTCTGCCTATGTCTCTGCCTCTCTCTGTGTCTCTCATGAATAAACAAAAATCAAATCTTTTAAGAAAAAAAAGTAACAACTTTTCCCAAATGAACCACATGTAGTGCTTGTCCATGTGTCTGCATTAGGCACAGCTCTAGAGGCTATTGCTCAAAATATCCTCAGTGTATAAAGGATTATTCAATTTTATTAAACAACTTATCTAGCAAGCAGTTACTTGGACCTCCCTCCCCATACACATTTTCCTATTTCACTTCAAATATAGATCTTGGAAATCTAAGTGAAATTCACATAGATTTCAGAAACCCATAAATCTTATAAGAAAAACAGGTGAATGTAATACAGGAGTATCATCCCTCACAAAGTTTACTTTCTCAGCATAGGAAGAAATTTCTCCCTAACCAAAGACAAAGATAAAACATAACAGAGAGAACATATGAGTATTTTTTTCCAACAAGGATGGATAAAACATGAGTTTATATCCCCTATAACTGAAATGAGTTTTACAATGAGGATTCTTTCAGAAGCTCACAGAAACACAATGAGGACACTGGATGATGATAAATGGAATCAACTGATGTAAAACAGTATGCATGACCATAAAAATGAAAGAATGAACAGCCACATAATTTGCAAATGGCTTACCTGATACCTTCTCATACTGCATTTGGGCTACAGAGATTTCAAGAAATTTGAATCAACATTCCTACAAATGTCTTTTGTTCCATACTTCCATGCTGTGGAACATGGTTCCACCATGATAATGCTGCTAATATTACTCCCCACAGAGGCCACACAATTTGATACAAATTCAATCCACAGAAGAGTTGATCCACAGTCGCTGTGGCATCCCTGCATTGGGAAATACTACAGTCACAACAGAGGCCTCCACTGCCCCCAAGAATGGTATGCTTCAAAGCATGGATGACCAGGCAAATGCATGGTTTTTAGTAGAGCTAGTCCTGAGATGCTCCCTCACTTGAGGACCCCATTTGTCTCCATTCAAAATCAATTTCAACAAAGTCAAGGTCTCTAATTCTTTAATCTTCTCAATTCAAACCCCAGCTCCTTCTCAGATGGCATGAGAGGGATGGGCAAGAAATAGAAAAAAATAATCCAGTGTTTTGTCACATATATTTGCCATTTTGAAAAGCATTAAAGGAACTTCTAGTTCTGTTAGGAAGAAAAATAAATATATTACACAAAAGAGTTTGATGTTCCATAAAATTAACAACAAGGGTTGCAGTTAAGACTGCTGAACAATTTAAATTCTAGTCAGATCACCTAGTACAAACTGTGTAAACTGGCACCCAGACTGGGCCCATTGCTGGAAACAGATGTGAGCCTCCTCTGCATGGTGACATCATCCTGGTACCCAGCGGAAGACCAAGGTATCAGGATGGTGAAAAAAGAAAGCGATCCATAACAATCTGATACAAGTAGTGCTGTGGGGGTCGGGGGGCAGGGGATGAGTCAATATTTGGTAATTGGGATGGAGGTGGAAGGGGGTATGACCCTGTGAGGATGAACCTCAGAAGGAGGAAAACCAACCAAGAGCAAAAAGGTCAGACAAAATCTTTAGCAGTCAGCTAATCTCAGCCCAGGGTGTCACCACAAGGTATTCTATCTGCAATTCATGCAAATTCAAATGCATTTACTAGCATATGTAAATTATATGCAGATGGCGTGGGGATATCTAAAAATAGGAAGAGGTAAACTCTCCTAACAAAGGTCAGTCTTTTTTAAAATTCATGAGATGGCAGCTTGTGATGAGAACACGCTGCAGAGAAAGTAGGGATTCAGGGAAATTTGCTGGAAAATCTCCAGTAGTCAACTGTTCTTCTCAATTTCTTCAAGCTATATTAGGTGCAAAATAATTCACCACAATTCCCCAAAGTAGGACACCTCCTTCCTCAAGACCCCACACCCTTCTTAAGGTAGGAGAAGCTTCTCAAGTCCTTGGGCTCATTCTTTCCCTCCCACTGAGAATCTTGCAGAGCCCAATCTTGCAGAGAACCCTCTGGGGTTGTCATTTAAATACAAAGACATCAGGAAAAGGTCTGAGTTATAAGATTCCAACCTCAAAGAGTCCGTATCTCCATATAGAGCAATGTGAAAATTAACTCCCACCCTCTTGAGAATTAGACTAAACTTTACCTTATTTCTTAATTATTACCACCTTACTAATAACATCCATACCTTTGAAAATTTAACATAGTTTCTCAAAACATTTATTTACATTATAACCATCTGGTCTTCATTCAATTTTCTTATAAAGCTATTAATTTACACTAGATTCATTTGAGAACAGAGACCCTAGCTGTGTCTTCCCCATGCCAACCACTGATCAGAACATGCCTGAAGCCTTCTTTTCAAAATTTCTTCCTTTCTCCTTCCTTCCTCTCCCTTCTTTTTAATGATAAAGCTTTTCCAGTCCTGTGTCTGCCCTTGGGTCTCTTCAAGTGCTGGTGGCTGAGTCCCTAGCTATAGCAAGCTCTGAATAAATAGCCTCCAGATTTATTTGGGTGGCTTTCATTTATCTCCACAGAATACCATTGTGAAGTCAGAGAACTATATAATCACTTTCTGTAACAAATGATCTCTGCTACTTGTTCAAAGTCACAAGCACACAAGGTATTGGCAACCTTTGTGGCCCAATCCCCTCTCTGTAGAAACAGGGCTCTGAGTGCCTGCACTCGGTATGGCCAAGCTACTGAGTATTTACCAAACACAGCAGTGCAGCACTCAGGTGATTACAGTTTTCCCAAGGTAGTAAAGTTACTGAAGCATGCGCTCAACACAGGAAAGGAATTAATTTCTCATCTACTTGACCACAGATTAATTTAGCTATGCAGGTAAATAGATGCTGCAGGAATAAATGAGCTCAAATTCTGACTGTCACTCGGTGACATTAGGCATTTTACTCCACCTTTTATCCAGTCTTTCGCTCTGGATGTGGGTTGCTGTGAGCAGTAATGAGAAAGCAACCAGATGTGCTAATTTTATTAACAGTTGCTTACCCTACATTCAAATCTAGTCAAGCAGCAACCCCACAGACTTCCAGATTTTTTGGTTAAGCCAGCCAGGGACATTGAGATACTGACATGACAAGGGAAGCTCTGATAAGCATGCTTGTTGAAGGCCACAAATACCAGGAACAAGGCTGGGACTGGTACACAGATCGCACCCAAAAGCAGAACTTTATTTTTTTCCCACTGTTTCACCTTCCCTTCTTTGGTGACCTATTTTATGAGAATTAATCAAATATATTCTGACCTAAAAGACCTATTTTCTGCCCTTCCATCTTTTACTGAGGATTGTAATCGAAATGCACACCTACCATTGATAATAAACACATATACTTAAGTCCACTGGAACAGGCTTCTACTGTAATTGACTGAATTGCTAAAACATAAATATATGACATCCTGTTCAGCTAGTAAAAAACAGAAATTCTAACTTTAGTCTCTTAACTTAGAAGGCATTTGATCTGAGCATTAAGACAACCAATATTTAAATATTAGCTTGTTAATATTAAAATGAACAATTAGCCAGTTTGCAGATTGATTATATTTTCAGCCTGTTCTTCTAGTATCTGTACAGGGAGTGAGATAAACAAAACCTAGTTCTCTTTTCTCCTGAGTTTTCCTTCTTTTTCAGCATCTAACATGAGTGTCTGTTGGCTGAACACACTTGAATGTCCTTGGATGCCTTCTCTACAGCTCTGTAATAATACATGTAATGCACTGCTCACACTGACTTCTCCAAGATCTTCATGCTCCAAATTTTATGTATTTCAGAGTATAAAGAAACAAGAGAAAATAGATCCAAGGTGGAGGTTAGAGGAAAAGAGGAAAATAGAAAAATAGAAAGAAAAATAAATATACCTGTCTGGAAACCCTGCTCAAGTACTTAATCCATTATTTAAAAAGGATACTTCTCTTTCCCTTACTGCAATTTTCATCTGCTTTAGAGGCCTCAGGAATTTGTGAGTTTGTTTTTTTAAGTAAGAAATTTAAATTGAAGCAACAATCAATTATTCATGTCAATAGTGCACTGGGTTTGCATAAATTATACCCAGACCTCATTTTAACCTATAGCATCAATCAGACCCTTTACTGAAACTGTTACTGAGAGCCATAAGAGACCATATCCCCAAATCCTGGAAGAGAACACACCAAAATCAACAAAGAAGAAGGGGTCTGAAGACTGCATTATCATGATTCTAATCTCTAGAATGATTAGTGCATTGTTTTATAGAAACTAATACTTCCACTCCAAGTGACCGGTATAAAGGAATTCTAGATTAGATAACTATTTTTTGTATTTACTGGTCCCCATTCAAAAATAAACAGCCATTTACACAACTCCTATGAATCTAGTTATTTTCTTTCTTGGAAATGTCTAAACATGTTTTCTTTTAGTCTACCAAAGATACCAGGCTAAAAACGAACACACCCTGTGTCACTCAGGGTGGAACAGAAACACTGGACTTTTTTATACTGGGTAACATGAGAAGAATTTATTCAAGAGACTTAAATAAATATGGGGGCAGGATTTGGGGAAACCAATAGGGAATAGCATGGTGTTCTAAATCACAAACACTGGAAAATCCCTAGATCTAAGGAACCTTGGGGGAAAAGTGGTTTACTGATGCCCACAAAGGATAGCCCTCAGGAGGAGGTCAGCCTTAGGGCATCTGACAGGAAGTAGGATCTTCAGGTACACAGCTACTCCCCAGTGGTCCAGTAAGGAGGGGGCAGAGAATAAATACTCCTTCTTTACTCTTTGGTATCCCAGTGGTCTCCTGCTTGAGCCTACCATTGGCCTTCCCACACATTGGCTTCTGGGCAGAGAGAGAGGCATTTTCCTGCTGTATCCCAGCTTTGTGTGAGGCCCCAGACCTGGGCCACTTTCCAGAATCTAGAAGATGGTCAAAAATGTTACTTATCTCAATGTATTGCATCATGACCCCACAGGAAAGAAACAGGTTTTCTAAAATATTTGTTGTATGTTTTTTCCCTGACATAGGATGTATGCCTAAATGTGAAAAGTGTCAGATATCTTTCACAACTATTTGTTCCAGATGCATTAAGCCTCTAGCATGTACAATTGTAGTTAATGTCACAGAAATTCATTTGATAACCACTGATTGAGTAAGTACTGGGTAGTATATCCTAGTGTTATTTTGCAAAAAGACTGAAGGAAAAATGTTGGAGATATTTGGAAAAATACATCAGTCACTGATTCTTGGCTCTGCTTTTCTAAGGTAGATGTTTTGCTGACCTGTTTAGCTATAAGATAATTTTATCTGAACTCCCTTGGCTACATCCTGGGTACTGGAGGGTATTATGCTGAGTGATATAAGTCAATCGGAGAAGGACAAACATTATATGGTCTCATTCATTTGGGGAATATAAATAATAGTGAAAGGGAATAGAAGGGAAGGGAGAAGAAATGGGTAGGAAATAACAGAAAGGGAGACAGAACATGAAGACTCCTAACTCTGGGAAACAAACCAGGGGTGGTGGAAGGGGAGGAGGGCGGGGGGTGGGGGTGAATGGGTGACGGGCACTGAGGGGGGCACTTGATGGGACAAGCACTGGGTGTTATTCTGTATGCTGGCAAATTGAACACCAATAAAAAACAAATTTATTATTAAAAAAAAAGAAATAAGGATTCCATGGAAAGATATTTATTCAGGTCCTCTGCCTTTTTTTAAAACTTCATTAGTTGTTTTTATTTGTTTGTTTTATTTATTTATTTTTTGGTGTAGAGCTGTATATCCATTGTTTATAGTCTTTGGATATTTACCCTTTATTAGATATATCACCTGCAAATATCTTCTTCCATTAAATAGACTGCCTTTTTGTTTTGCTGATAGTTTCCTTTGCTGTGCAAAAACTTTTGATTTGGAGATAGACCCAGTAGTTAAATTTTGCTTTTGTTTCCCCTGCCTTAGGACACCTACCTGGAAAAATGTCACTATGGCTGATATCAAAGAAATTACTGTCTATGTTTTTGTCTAGGAATTTTTTGGCTTCACGACTTACATGTGGGTCCACTTTGAGTTTATTTTTCTGTATGGTGTAAGAAAGTGGTCCAGTTTCATTCTTTTGCATGTAGCTGTCCAGTTTTCCCAACACCATTTGTTGAAGAGACTCTCTTTTTCCCACTGTATATTCTTGTCTCTGTCATAGGCTAATGGATCATAAAAGCAAGGGTTTATTTCTGGGCTCTCTATTCTCTTTCACTGACCTATGTATCTATTTTTGTGCCAATAACATGCTGTTTTGATTACTACGGCTTTGTAGAGTATCTTGAAATCTGGGATTGTGATACTTCCAGCTTTCTTCTTTTCCAAGACTGCTTTGGCTATGTGAGGCTTTCTTTCTTTCCTTTCTTTCTTTTTCTTCTTTCCCTCCCTCCCTCCCTCCCTTGTTTTTTGTTTTTTGGTGGGGTTTTTTTGGTAGTTCACCCCAAATTTTAGGATTGTTTTAGTTCTATGAAAATAAATTTGGTATTTTGATAGGGATTGCATTAAATCTGTAGATTGCTTTGAAAAGAAATACATATGTCCAAAAGACACATGAAAAGATGCTCACCAAAAAAAAAAAAAAGAAAAAAAAGAAAAGAAAAGATGCTCACCATCACAAATCATTGGGAAAATACAAATTAAAGCTACAATGAAAGACCACTTTATACCTGTCAGGATGGCAATATCAAAAAGACAAGAAATAACAAGTGTTGACAAGGATGTGGAGAAACAGGAATCCTTGTGCACTAATAGTGGGAATGCAAACTGGTGCAACCACCATAGAGTCTATTATGGAGGTTTCTCAAAAAATTAAAAATAGTAATGTAATTACTATTGGATTATCATGTAATCCAATAATCACACTACTGGGTATTTACCCAAAGAAAATGAAAACAAATTTGAAAAGATAGGTGTACCTCTGTATTTATCGAAGAGTTATTTACAAAAGATGTGGAAGCAGCTCAAGTATCCACTGACAGATGGATGAAGAAGACACGATACACACACACACACACACACACACACACAGGAAGATAATTCAGCCATAAAAAGGAATGGAATCTTACTATTTGCAAAAACTTAGATGGACCTCGAGGATCTTATGCTAAGTGAAGTAAATCAGAGGAAGAAAAATACATATGATTTCACTCATGTGGAATTTAAGAAACAAAAGAACAAAGAAAAAAGGAGACAAAAAAAAAAACAAAAAAAAACAGACTCTTAAATATAGAGAACCAGTGGTTGCCAAAGGGAAGGTGAGTGGAAGGATGGGTGAAATAAAGGGAATTAAGAGAACACTTCTATTGGTGACCGCTAAGAAATGTATAGAATTGTTGAATCGTTATAGCATACACCTGAAACAAATATAACACTGTATGTTAATTATACCTGAATTTAAAAATTTAAATAAATATAATAAAGCTTTTACCGATTATAGATCTAAAGATAACATTATAGACCTAAAGGTATGTTTTCTTTTTTTTTTCTTTAGAATTGAGTTACAGTATTTTCTGTAAGTGAGAAAACACTGGTTATACTCATTGGCTTTGCTTTTGAACACTATCTCCTGAAAACAGTCCTCGTCTGCAGGAATGAGAAAGAGAAGGCCGTAGGGACTTTGGTTTCTACAACATGGCGACATTCTTAAAACCAAAAGTGACATGTGCAAGGAGACTAAAGAACCAGAAAAAAAAAAAAAAAAAAAAAAAAGGGCTTCCATCAAATCTTTCAAAAAAATAGAGATAAGAAAGAAAACTGACAAAATTAATTCCTTTTGAAAAAGGAGTCTTTAACCTATGGATTGGTTCATTTGGAAAAGGAATCAGATTCTGGACCCACAGATCCCCCATCCAAGATATAATGTATACTCTCACCTCTACTAACTATGTTGCTGTGACTTTTAAATGGAGGGAACATTTAACCAGAAGCAACCTGAGGAAGGGAAGTTTTAACTCAGATATCAATAATTCATTTTTTCAGAAATAGGAGTAGTGGTGAGAAATGCCAGGAGACTCTTTCATATGTAGGGAGGCATTTTCTATTTTAAGCCTAGAACAATGCAGTCACCTTTATTCCACAAACTACTATGAATGGAGGCAAAGCTGAATGGAAGGACAGCTTTTATGGTCTCCTCTACTAAGGCTATTTCTTTAGCCCCTGTTACGGGAGATGTGAAAAAGTGACAAAAAAAAAAAGGAATTTTTATAACTTCTGTACTTTCGAGGTGACTTCCATCACCCTAAAGATTTAGTACTAGAAACATAATCATGTCAGCCTAGAAGAGATGATTGGCGTGGAGTTTTAAGGGTGATTTCTCTCGTAGTACTAAAATCCATCAGGCATTAAAGCTTCTTAAGTCATCTACCAATTAAATCCATTAATTCTCAGCCTGAATTATTTCATCCTTGTATCCCCCAAGCATTTAGCACAGAGCCATTCACAAAGTAGGGTCCTGTGGAATGAATGAACAGATGTAGCTAAGCATGACATAATTCCAGATATACTCTTGAAGCCTACTGGTCAGATCACACAAAGAGGAAGTATTTGCATAGCCTCTGTCAGAACGGCTCCATTCTGACAATAATTAGAAATGCCTCCTCTTCACTATCTTACATCAAATTCAAAGACTCATATTCCGGTGAAGGAGGTAGGTAAAAGGAACTGAAGAAAAGCAGATTTTCTGTAGACTGAATGAGTCTCAGCTTTCACCACCTAAAGCAGCAAAAAACCTACCGAAACCTCTCATCTTAGAAATAAAGACCTCCAAGTCGTTCGTACATTCAATTTGAAATGTTCATATGCACATATATTTTGAGATGATTATGATTATTAATTATTTATCAGGAACCAGCTAGAGGAACAGAACACATAATTACAACAACAGCTATAATTATGATTATCCAGCACCTAATAGAGACTCAGTTGTATGTTTGGGGTTTTAGGCATTTTACTGGTAACCTTTAGAAGTATTATTATTATAATTTTAGAGATTAAAACAAAACAAAAGGACTAAAGCTCAGAGTACTCAGACCCAAAGATGATAAAGTTAATTAAGGAGAATGAAAGCTGTCAACTCTTCTGAACTACAAACTCACTGTTAATTTCCTGATGCCAAGTCATTTCCATTCAAACAGAATTATCTAGCTTAAAGACAGATCCATCAATCACATCTATAATTATGGTCTAATGAGCAAAGAGGATATCTTAACCTCAAATGCCTGAATACATGCTTGTGTTTGGCAAGTAAAAAATCAGGGAGCGCTCCTGAGAGGGGGTAAAGGGACATCTGATGCCATAAAGCAGAAGTAGGGAATGCTGGTGTTGTACCTCTGGAAACACCATATTTCACAGTCAAGACTACAAACACAAGCACAAATCTCGAACAATGCCTGTGCATGCTCCAATAACCAAACCCACACTGCACTCAATGAACTGTGGTCAGTACTTAGAATGGGTTCAAACAGGACATACTAGAACATGCCAGCGTGAGCAGGCCCATGGCGATACTTCTTGAGATAGGTCTTGGGGAGAGCCACGTTTGAAAGGAATCCTTGCAAAGGACATGGTTTTTAAAAGGCAGCCTGTAAGAAGCCATCAAAGCCAATACTGTCTATGTTAACTGCAGCCTCTGTGCTTAGTGATGGTAGTCACACATCAGACAGGCCTGGGAAACAGTCACCATCGCCCCCCGAGAGTCTCGATGTAAAAACTCACATGTAAATTCAGACTGTACTGCCTACAGGGTACAATACGTTTCTGGTTTCCACCTGTAGCCTCTCTTGTCCCTTGACATCCTGTACAAAAAATACTTTGGGTGTTAACATGATCTGGTCTTTCCTACAGCTCTCCTGATCCTCTTTGCTTTCTACAAATGTTGATGGAATACATCAAACCGATGGATATAACGTCGTACACATAGCATCTCCTATACGCTCACCTCGAAAACACAAATTTCTTCTGACACCATTGATGTGTTAAAGAACAAGGTAAGCACGATGTGGAATTTACATGTGTGATGCACAATTTTGTCCTAGAAACTCTGAGTGTAGAAAACGCACCCTACTCCACGGGAATATACAACATGCACACAGTTGCATACCTGGGGAGCACCACAGTCCACTCCTAGCCATACCTGTGCACACCTGCTCTTGCTACTCTCTGATTTCGACTGCCTCACCTTCCACTTCAGTCACTGTTCAGTTGCCACGCTTCTTTAGGCCATTCTGGGGCTTGCGGGGGCGGCACAGACTGTCCTCCACTTTCATTTTTCCCTCTCCTCTCAACGGATTCATTTTCCTCCCTAGTCTTTGTTCCTTTCCTAAATTTTCATCTTTATATTTTTTTTTTTTTTAAATTTTTATTTATTTATGATAGTCACAGAGAGAGAGAGAGAGAGAGGCAGAGACACAGGCAGAGGGAGAAGCAGGCTCCATGCACTGGGAGCCCGATGTGGGATTCGATCCCGGGTCTCCAGGATCGCGCCCTAGGCCGAAGGCAGGCGCCAAACCGCTGCGCCACCTAGGGATCCCTCATCTTTATATTTTATTTCCCCCCTTTTTCTCTCACACACAGAGTGGCAGGCCTGTGAGCAGGAGCCGATGTAATGTGCACACACTTCCACAAGCAAACTTAGGTGTTTTTCAAGATAAAGTGGTGCATTTATTGTAATTGTACACATTTCATCACCACTTCACATGGACAGAACTGAGCCATTGTTTTTGAATAGGTCCCTACTATTTTGCGACGAAGCTTTTGAGTGCTGATCTCAAATCTCATTGTTTTATTACTTGGCGGCTTGAGATTTTGCAGAGCGCAAGTGTTTTCAGGAAGGTGGCTGTCACATTAGAGCAGAATGGACTATGTGTCAACTATATGTTGACATTTACTGGTGGTGACTTTTTGATATTGAAGCTTCAAGATTCTTCATCAATGTTTCAGGCTTAGTTTTTAAATTACGTGAAATAAATGAGCTCACACTGTTTCGCGTTATAACCCTTGGTGTGAAATTCACTATAACTTTAAACAGTATAATCTGGACAGCAATGGCCAGGACTGAAAGAAACTAACCAGTTTTCTTTTTTTGTTTAAAAGTTTCTGAAAAAGATCCCTGGGTGGCTCAGCGGTTTAGCGCCTGCCTTTGGCCCAGGGTGCAATCCTGGAGTCCCAGGATCGGGTCCCACGTCGGGCTCCCCGCATGGAGCCTGCTTCTCCCTCCTCCTGTGTCTCTGCCTCTCTCTCTCTCTCTCTATCATAAATAAATTAAATCAATCAATCAATCAATCAATCAATCAATCTCTGGGATCCCTGGGTGGCGCAGCGGTTTGGCGCCTGCCTTTGGCCCAGGGCGCGATCCTGGAGACCCGGGATCGAATCCCACATCGGGCTCCCGGTGCATGGAGCCTGCTTCTCCCTCTGCCTGTGTCTCTGCCTCTCTCTCTCTCTCTGTGACTATCATGAATAAATAAATAAAATCTTAAAAAAAAAAAAAAAGTTTCTGAAAAATTCCATCTAAGTCAATTTATATATTAATGCTTTCACCATTGAATCCAATCTGTAATATTAACTGAATTATTAGCAAACAGCATGCTTTCCACAGTAACTTTTTTGAGGCTTCTTTGTAGATGGTGAAAGGAGGGGGAAAAACAAAGAAGAAAAACCCATGTGCAGTCACAATTATCTAGGTCAGATGGCTTTATCTAAACTTACTGACTTAATCAAATAATACTAAGAAATTTTTCCCTGAAGAAAAACACAGGCTGAAAATAGCACGTAATAAATGGGCAAAGCACCTCTCTTTGCTACTTCTGAAATTCCAAACTAAAACATGTAAGTAAAAATCGAAATGATAGTATTTAAATCACAGCATTATCCTGGAAGAGCTTTGCAATAAAAGGGAAAAAGCTAATGTGATCTAGAGATTAGAAGTATCTACTAATATTAGAAGTATCTACTAATCCTTTAAAGAATCTGGATCATTTTAAGCAGAAAAAAAACAAAAACAAAAACAAAAAGCCATTCCCATTTCCTTTGTGAAGAATGTTAAGATATTCCATGGTATCAAATGGGTGTGCATTTTCATCCACTCTCATGAAAACTACTGTACTAACTAGAGTGGAAAAGTGGTTAAATGGGTTTCTATGGCTCTTGAATATGAAGATAAGAATGGTAATGGGTTCTGTACATGGTGAACCCTACAGGTATTTCATGTACATTAGTAGAAAACACAATCATTACAGAATAGAAAAAAAGCAGCAGCATGTAAGAAAGTCCCTGGCAGACCTCAAGCACAGGAGTCAATGAAATCTGTTGAATTTAACAGAATAAAGTAACTCTTTGGGGGTACACTTTGTTTTGCCTTTCCCATTAGCCCTCCATCCCAAAAATGTGTCAATATTCCCATTGCCCCCCAGCTGTGCCCTCAAGATATGAAAATGCTGAATCATTATTCCCCAGGGTTCTCTCTGCGACCATTCTTACCATGTAGACCACTGCTTTTTATTACCATGTAGACCAACCCTTTTTATTCCTTTCAGTGTAAAGATACTTGTTCATCTTGGAGCAAATTTATGGATCCTTTGTTACCAAGGTGTTCTAAGAAAATGCTTCCCTCAGCAAGAGTAAAACACAAGTCCTTGGCAGCCACACACCAGCCACCCTCACTGGGCCTTACTTGTTCTCGTTGCTTGCATCATAACGAGGCATTGGGTCCAGGTCATTCCCATTAACGTCACAACTCGCTAGAGCATCCTATGGCCGCAGAGGAGAGAGCAAGAGGAGGAGACAGGCATTTAGTAATTAGCCATTAACCTGAAGGCTCATGCATTCTTAAACACATTTCTGCAAGAGAGTAATTAGATTAAATAATACATTCATGGTTCAGTGGTGTCAGGATGCCTGGTTCAGTAATAATCAATGTTGTATTTTTCTCCTTAAGGTGAAGAAATACTCTCCACAGACCAAGCAAGAACCCAGTCCATTCTTGCCAACACATTTTCCCTCATACCTAGAACTGAACCCTCACCCAATTCCTTTGAAGAGGTCCTCAATGACCACCTTCCCGGTGAAGTATTCTTGGACTCTCTAGAAGCAAAGTGATTTATTTTCCAGGGATTCTCTCTCTAGTCCTTACTTCATTTCTGGAGTGTGTAAATTCCTTGTAAGTCAAAGATTTTTTTTGAAGATAATTCACAAATAACTGACAAGCCAATTAAAAATCAGTGTTAGAAATTTATCATATTAGGTATGGTGGTACTTATATCAGGCAATAGCTGTCTGGTTTCAGATGGTGTATCTACTATAAAAGAGTAATTCAGACTTTTTACTGATACCCAATGACCCTCTGTCCCAACCAAAATAATGAACAAAGTTTTACTGTATTTGTCAAGGCTTCAAACTGAGGCAAAAGCATCTCTGAGGCCATAGCTGGATCTGTTTTTAAAAGTGATTGTGAAAAAATTTCCAAATTTCTACATTTCTGTCTCTTGATGTTCCAAATTTCCAAAAAGAAATTACTGGCTTACTTCCTCACTGCAATTTATATCACAGTAGACAGAACTCATTTAGAATGTTTTGTATTTTCTGACGCTTTAGGGTAATTCCCGATTTCAGTTTTAGTGAAAATAAATGCAATCTTTGTTTTCTAGCTCTCACAAAGGCTCTTGTTTCTGAAAATAATCCGTAGTACACAGAGTCTGATGTTTGGAGAAATTAAACAAAATACATGGGACATATGAAGGTGGTAGGTAAACTCCTGCTTCCTGTATTAAGGTGGCCCTGCAGCTCCCCTTTCCCTATACTGGTCACTAGAGCATGAATGGTGTGTATCTAGTATGAGTGATTAGTTTTACTTGGAAGGAAACAGAAGCCTAACATAGGCTAAGTACCTTGGTCAAAGGCATGAAATAAACCAGCCCCTAAAACCATGATTGGAACCCAGGCCATCTGCTTCCCCATCCCTCACGCCCCATCCCCGACCCCACCCAATGTGCTTTATCTCTACATGTCACCAGCTCCAACGTCAGGACAACTGCAAAGCACCAGTACTGCTAATCACACAGATAGGTTCTGGAGAACCACGTCTCTTTTAAAGGGGGGGGGGGGGGAGGACAATAAAAGAGGCAAAGAATGCAATCACAATTAGGTTAAAGCTGTCTGCCTTTCATCAAATATGTTCCTAGGTGCTGGTAGGCAGGAACACCCCAGGAACACCACACTGTGTATGACTGGAAAGACTCCTCTGCTGGGAGAGAGGTCCCCACAGTTCTGTTCCTTATAAAACCTGGGCTCCCTCATTGCAGCCTTCAGACCCTAGTTTCTACCCTATCAAAGAGGAGACTGAATGGAAATTTCTTTTTTAGCTCTCAAATTCTATGCTGTGAATGTCTGAGTGTGCTTGGAGGCAGGGGAAGAACAGCCACTCAAATGTTTTGTTCAAATGAGAACGGAATGAATTTGCAGTTACTTCTCTCTCCCTTTTTAACCTTGGGGAAAAATCATCTAATTTAGCAGAAATTGTTTCAATATGTCATTGTAGAAAATTAATTTGTGAAGTTTCTGGGGCTGAATGTTTGAAACAAAATGGGCAATGAGAAGACAGTGAGGAAAACATTCAAGTGTGAGGGGACACTGGGGGTTCGTGTGCAGGAAGATTGCTGTGGGTCAGAAATGTGGGTGACTGTGAGCCTGGGGGAGTTCCTGAGGTGCCAAGGAAGTGGCTTGGAGGTATTTTATTTGCAAAGATAAAATGGAGTCTCTTCAGGAGAATTAACTTGAGAGTCAGGGTCATGAAATAAGTGAGACTGAGCAAATGAGAAGGGAACATTGGAGAGAATGTGGTGATCTCTGTCTAAACGGTTTCATGAGACGCTAGAACCGTAGGTGAGGAAGAGCAGAGGAGACACAGAGGCAAACACACAGTGACACCCGTGGTGTTGAGAAACCACCCAGAAACCAAGCCTTCCCATGCCAGAGGAGATAGAGACACAGAGAAAAAAGAGAGAGAGAAGAGAGAGAGAGAGAGAGAGATCAGATTTCAAGAAGGCATCATATCCCTGTCTCTGAAACCTGGCCTTAAGTAAAAAGTCAGGTCCCTTCTGAGTGAGTCCAGGACAACATTCCCCAGGGCCTATGTCCACTGAGGCAGCAGGCACGTCAGGATGGCAAGTCCTTTGTGCCTCACAGTTCTCTGCCAGCTTGGGGCACAGGGTGATGGGGTGGGCTTGCTGAGGTCACTCCTTTAACAACCATGAACTGGAATAGAGAAGACAAAAATCTGAAGCAATGTGGTCTTCCCACTTATAGAACTCAGGATTCTCTGTGGGACGCCTCCCAAAAACACAGGGCAAAGCTTCCTACCCCAACCCATGATTTTCCTCCTTTCGAGTCAATAAGAGTCCCACAAAGGGAAGCAAAGTAGACTTCACTGTGATTTCGAGCTGCTTGCATTTTTAGGGATAGGACGGGAAACTTGTAAGTGGATAGAAAATCACCAATTTTAAGAGCAACTTTTTTTTCAATACCAACATGAAATATAATTTAGGAACATTCAAGACAGCCAAAAGTTTGGAATGAAAGCAATCAGGAAGGAAGAGAGGGGGGTGGAGGTAAAAACGATGGTAGTTTAAGTGGTATGCAGTGATATCAGTGTTGCTGGGTGGAAACAGTTGTCACCAGAAAAAAGGTCCCAGGGGAGGTTAGAACACATGGGTGTGAGTGGGATCCAGGGAATTTTCTGCTGAGCCCCGATGGGAATCAGCACTGCATTTGCAGATAACAGGGGGTCATTGCAGGCTCTTGATAAAAGAAGAAATATTTTAGAGAGAGAACCAAGGTGTCAGGAAACACAAATTTGGAGCTGACAGAGAATGGCATATGGAGAGATAATTATGGCACTCTCAACCACACTTCGAAAGGAGAAGCCAATGGAAGGAATGAGATTGGAGAGAAGAGCTCAGAGAAATCATGGACACATTTCTAGGCAGTGGCTACCACAGTAGTAGAGGGGACCCAGAGGCCCAAGGGGCAGAAACTGACCCCAAAGTGCAGTGGGCACCGGACTGGTAACCAGGATTTTCAATGAAAGTACTGAGTATCAGCACTTGCTCTGTGGTCTCGGGCTCATCCCACCCTTGGAGTCCTGGAATCACAGTTCCTTCTTAAGAAAGGGAACTGACTGCTTCCTAGGACTAGTAGGAGGCTGATCATTATCCTTTGAAAGAGGAGAGTAAAAAAAGAGAAAAAGACCAGTAGAAGAACTTGAGAAAAGTTCTAAGTACGCGTTTCTCCATAAAAGAAACGGAGCGTGTTGCGTGGGTATGTGGATGAACCGCAGAGCCGGGCGGTCATCATCAGGAGTAGATGGTGCTCATAGTAGGGTTTCTGCTGCCTTATCACCTGCTTATTGTCATCAGAACAAAGAAAGGCACTTGGAAGTTGAAAGCAGCATCTCATGTTTCCTGTACTCAGACGGTGCATCTTTTTTATAAGATGGAAGCAATACTCAGAGCCTACTGTATCCGTTAGCTGCACTTCTCAGCAGGGTCCCCACGTTCTGGCAATCCTGACAGGCATTCCCTTATTTCCCAGGAGGGAAGGTGTTGCGAGCACAGCACACACTCACGTAGTTCTGCATCAGATCCGGGTGGGTTCTCTCGATGCCGTCGTCCAGGATGGTCACCACGATGTTCTTTCCCGTGTAGCCTCTCTTCCAGGCTCCTTCGATGTTCATGTCTGATTGGCAGGGATGCGTGTTGTCGCTGCAGTGCTAAGGAAGGAAGAGGGAGAATCAGACGGTGCAGACGACTAATAATCAGAGGACAGGAGAATCGCCTAGTTGTCAAGATCATGGATTAAGGTAATTGGAATGTGGTGGTTGCCTGCAGAGCAGAAGCCCGGGTCTCTAGCATAGTAACAGGAGAGGGTGGGAAGGAGAGACGTGGGGAAGGCAAGCAGAACAGAAATCTCCTGCTAGCTCTGCGCTCGCCTAACACCATAGATCCTTTGGGGGAAAAATGGAGTAAAATGAAGTACATCCCAGTAGTACAATAATGGATGTGTCATTTTATTGTTAGCATGCATCAATGACACATAAAAAGGCATCGTAACATTTCATTTATAAACCCCATCCAGGCAACTGAAGAACGCATACTTTATAATTTCTTAACCAGGCGTCTGGAAGCCAAGCTGGCCAAAAATGAGAACTCAGGCAGCTTTTGGACAGTGTCAGCCAGAGGTGTGCTACTGTGGGAAACCCACGAACGAGGAAAAAAAGGAACAGTGCCGTCAAACTTCTTTTGATGAATTGACCACAGCTGTCATACCATGATAGGTAGGGGGCAAGCCGACTCGGTCAGCGGTACTTGGAGAAGAGAAAGGAGGAATGGAACCGAGTCCAGACAGGACATGTGTGTGAGGGATTCAGAGGGCAGGCTGGAGAAACACTGAATCTTAGCTCGCTATGTATAGTCATTTCATTCCATAGGGCTACAACATATAAACACAGCAAGAACTGCATGAAAGCAGCAGCTCTTCATGATATACTAGCATTCAGCCAACCCACACCATGCCCCCCGCACGTCCATGTCTTCAAAGTAGCCCTCTGAGTGGTGTTGCTTCCCAGGTTCTTAAGACATCGTAGAGGAACAAAGGGGAAAAGACCTGCTATAACATAATGCCACAGTAACATGGGCCACCCTGGATCTTACCATTTTCTTCCTGTTTTGTAACAGTTCAGCTCTTTAGGGGGGTAGGAGAATGTGAGCTTTGCAGGCTCCGAGCATAATGGAGACCCCACCGCCACTGACTCATCTAACCTATACTTTATTGAGCACCTACTACATGCTGCGGTGTGGTTGTAAGCAGAAAGGTTCCTGTCCTAATGACCCCTCCAAAGGGGAGACGCAGATAATAAACAAATAAACAATACCATTCAGAGCCCTCCTTTGGCTTAAAAGAAATTAAAGAGGGTGAGATGATGGTGAATGCCAAGGGACCAGAGCATACCCCTCTAGGTGGGAGGGGAGGTGGAGTCTTTGGTCGCAAGGAGTGAAATCAGAGCTGATGGATGACTGATGAGAAAGAGCTACTCTGCCCAAGAGCCTAGAGCTAAGAATCTCAGTAGAGGACACAGTAAATGCCAGGGTAATGTAAGGCGGGGAACGGCTCAGCACGCTGGAGAGAGAGAAAGAAGGCAGCACATGGCTGAAGCTCAGAGAATGAGGGGAAAAAATGGTCTGGACGACAACCAACTAGAAGGGGAAGAGAGGTCAGACCATCCAGGGCTTTTCTTCTGACTACAACCTAAATAAATTGAGGCTCATGCCAAACTTCATCCATCAAAATCCGAAGCTAACTAGACACAGATACCTCTAACACAGATACCCCTGACATGAATCTGTAAATTTATTCTCCAAATGAGACTACCTTTTGTTGAATGTCATAAACACACTTGAGTAGTTTCGAGGATTCATTCTAACAAACAGTGTACCCATTTTTCACCACAAGGAATAGCAATTTTAAAGAGGACGGGGGCTTATATATTTTCCGAACATCCGTATCTTTTTCTCACCTTCTTTCTGGCATTTAAGGCCCTGTACACACACACACACACACACACACACACACGCTACTACGACACTAACCCAAATTCCATTCTCCCCATGTCCCCCCATTTTCCAGGCACAGCTTAGCACCTACACTTTTTCCCACAAAGAGTTCTTATGGCCTTTGGCCAATGCATCTATCTCTTCCCCATCCTTGAACTCAAAGATGAAGACAGATACACACACACACACGTTCTGTCCTATACAATCCAACTCCTACTTGCTAAATTCTGTTGAACTGCTGTTGACTGTTGAGTCTTGTGTGTGAATTTTGTCTTGTTGATGGTAAGCCCCTCTCAGACCATGCATTAAACCAAGTCTAACTGAGCAATGCAGTGAATACTGGGCTGACTGATCACATGCCAGAAGTGAGGGCACAGCCTCAACCTCATTTCCAAGTTCACAACTGCTATGACGGGCACTGCTCCGACCTCGTCAGAGATACTTAGCCAGCTAATGCTCAGTTGGCTAATGGAGATTATCATGAAAGAAACAGTGTAGATTTCCAAAATGCCTATGTCTCCCAGAAGTCTCTTTCTGGCCAAGAGTGTGGGCCTCTCTTCACCAAACACTGCAATGTAACACAAAGCAACCTTGACAGGTTTCCATGTCATTTCCCCTTTTTCAGAACCTGTTCTGGCCACCTGTGGTATCGTTTGTGACATGAAGTAATGTTAATGTGGCCAAGAGGTGGGCTGGAGGAAGGAAATGCACAGGAAATGGGTAACCCACAAATGGGATAACCATCCTGGAGTGGAGGGATGCTGCCTGAAATTGTAATTACGAAAATTGAAGAAAACCAGCCGTCTATGGAAAACATGTGTGTTAAAAGTGAAGCAATTAGGTTTCTTTCTTCCACCTCTGCTTCTGTTGAATCCTACTCTAACAGATTAAATATTTTTGTTCCTCCTTTTTTTCTTTTCATCTGCCAAGATGGAAGGGAAAGGAGAGGAAATATCCAATTGATACTTTCATTTGGATAATCGAATATAGCAAGTAGCCAACATGTCAAAGGAAAAAAAAAATCAGGGCCTGGGGTGTTCCTGCAAATGAACAATAAAGTCAGAGGACCCTTAAACCAGAACCCTAAATTCTGAATGTGAGCCTTAGATTTTTTAGCATATATTTCAAGTAGTCCAGGCTGCCAAAGAGGTTTCTGGTGTGGTTGTTTCATACACCCAAGGTGTCCAGAGAGCAAGGACCATGGAAATATACTGATGGCAGTCAACAATGACCAAAGATAAGAAGGAGTTAATCACTTCTTTAACTGCCTTGTTGAGATGGTCTTTAAACTGGGCTCAATTTACTCAACAAGAATCTATGTTACAGCATCAGTCAAAGGCAAAAGGAATATAGATTAGCCATGATTTCCTCAGACATAGTCAATCAGTGTTGAGAAGGTATCTGCCAGAGCTGGAACTCAAGACTAGTTTCCAGAATTGTGTTACCAGATATGTACTCAATAGACCGGTATTTACAAAAGAGGCCAGTCAGACCCCTGTAGCATATCTGAAGCTGATGGAAACCACATATGTGCACAGTATATGCAACATAAATATTTGTAGTAAATATATGAACCTTCAGTTCAGAAAAACATACTGTATTTTCAATGATGGTCTATGCACAGGTGACTAAATATTTAGGAATAACACAAAATGGAATACATCTGTAGAAACAATGATTGCCACCTAAGTGTCCCATAAGTATCCCTTTTATGGATAGTCTCCCTATCCATAAAAACTTTTATTCTTTTTTAGGAACGTAATTTGAAAGAGTTTGTTCTGTGGGCTCTACAAATGGCCTTTTCCATACCTGGGTTATGATCTATTCTGCTTATAAAACCACTCTGGGTGTGTCTCTTTTTCTTGTGTTTTAAACACATCACAGTGTTTGCTTAATGAAAGAACAGTTTATACTAAAAATAAACACCTTTGTTATGTTCTCATCATCCTTTTCTTGGGGGACGGGAGGCAAGGCAACTCTCAATGTCATTCTTTTTAAACTTCTCCAAGTTCTGAGGGTCTTCAATGGACTGCCAATTTATATGCTGCCAACAGCCCAGGAACATTGAAAATATCTACTGTTCACTGTCATCGATACAGTGGCTCCTAAGATTGCATCTCTGAGTATACACTGTTAATAAGAATGCAGGATACACAACAATTCAAAAATTTTATAAACAAATTCAAAAACATGTCTAGTCAACTTAGTAAGGTGTAAATATATTTGAAATTCTTTGTAGAATTTGGAGTCCAAAAGATGTAAGAAATTGAAAACAACAACAACAACAACAAAAACAAACCCAGAATCCATATTCCCTTAAGGGGAAATGAAACTGATACCTACAAGACCCTTACCATGGCCAAGCATCGGACTAATCACTTTATGTGGTCTAGCTTCATTTAAGACTCAGAACAACTGTTTGAAGGAGGTACTTTTATCATCTGCTTTTAATAGATAAAAAAAATTGGGGCTTAATCAGCTTCGGTAACCTTCCAGAATTCACACAGCTAGTAAATATTAAAAGTAGGATTCAAAAAGAAGCAGTCTGACACCAGACCACAGGGCTATGGAAACTCCTGTTCAAAGTTAAAAGAGAAGGAGCTTAGAGGAAGACATAATACATAACACAGCAAATTCAGGAGTAGATAGTAGATATTGGACAATATAGCACCAGTTAAGAAATTCAAATCACAAATCTCACCTGCCTTAGCACCGTGATCAGTGCATTCAAGTGAGAAGGTAAAATATACTTGAGTAAGACTTTAGGGACCTAATTTTTCTTAATTCTCCTTATTCCAATACACTTTTTTTTTTAAGTTTAACTAATTTTATTTTACTTTTTTAAAGATTGTATTTATTCATTCATGAGACACACACAGAGAGAAAGAGAGAGAGAGAGAGAGGCAGAGACACAGGCAGAGGGAGAATCAGACTCCCTGCAGAGAGCCTGACATGGGACTCGATCCCAGGTCTCCAGGATCACGCCCTCAGCTGAAGGCAGCACTAAACCACTGAGCCAGCTGGGCTGCCCCCAACACATCTTTTAGGAAATCACAAAGTTTCTATTTTCATAGTTGCATTGATAGAGAGCTTACTTCTTTGGTAAATAGACAAAGATGTGCTGGTAAATCAATTCTTTTTTTTTTTTTTTTAAGATTATTAATTGATTGGCTGAAGAGGTGGGAGGGACAGACTGGGAGAGAGAGAATCCAAAACAGACTCCGCACAGTGTGGAACCCAACACAAAGCTCGATCTCATGAACCTGAGATCATGACTCGAGCCAAAATCAAGAATCTGAGACTCACTGACTGAGCCATGCAGGCACCCCTCAATTCTTAAAAAAAAAAAAAAAAAAAAAATCCCTTGAGTCGCCTGGCTGGCCCAGTCAGAAGAGCATAGTTGATCTTCGGGGTCATGAGTTTGAGGCTCACATTGGACATAGAGATTACTAAAAAAAAAAAAAAAAAAAAACTTAAAAAAATCCTTTATTTGTAGTGTTTGCGAATTTCCATGGTGTAAAAACTCACATCATGGTGAGTCTTAAACTATCACACTTGCAAAATTCCTGAATCTGTAACAATAAGTACTCATGAGCTCTTGGAAGGCAGATCAAAACCATCACAGGAAATGGTTCACTCCATTGTTAGCCTTGCTCCATTTAAGATGAAATTGTCCTTTCTGATGGGTCTGACATCTGTTTCTCAGTACTAGAGACTAGATAACTACTGGTAATAAATACGTAGGCTTAGTTGTCCCCTTGACAGTTTCAGACAATCACTTCACTTCTCTTTGCATCTATTTGGAGAAGGTCTTTCTTTAGCCTTTCCTTTTCAAGGCTACCTAGAGATATTTGACTTTGGACTTTTGTGAGGCCATAAGCTGATGTGCTTGCTCTTCTTGGGATGCAAGAAATAGAGTTTCTATGGCTCCAAAACCAAAGATGACTTCATAGATTTTTGAACATCTCAATTAAACTAAGGAAATCCTAAGACATTTACTATTTTATTTATGAGTCAATTTGAGGGACTTGAAATCCTTGGTTATCACACACATGAAAAAAAAAGAAAAAGATGCCCCTAGCCAAAATGGATCTAACATCCAATTATTCAAGGATGATTATTCAATTTGTAGATTTTCCAGAAATTCCAAGGAAGCCCAGTTTCAATCAGATGAAACTCGGCATAGCAACTAATGACTACAGCTAGGGGAATCAGAAACTGATACCTACAAGATCTGTAGGTGACTCTGTTAAGTTCCCTACATTCTTAAAATCTGATCTGTAGTTTGAATGCAGAGAATAGCCATAAAGATTAAAGAAGATAAAGTACATTAACAAATGGCTGCTGAAATCACAATCCTGTTGTTGATGAGAGCACCGTGATAGGAGGCATGAGTGTACCCAATAGTTTAGTAGAGAATACTAATTAAAGAGAGAGAGAGAGAGAGAGAGAGAGAGAGAGAGAGAGAGAGATTATGACAAAATAATAAAATAATGATTTTCTTCATTGTCTGGAAAGGTAGGTCAGACAAACTTAAAAGGGCAATTGATCCTTTGTAAGCATAGCTGGGATGACCTGAATATTTTACATCTGTGGCTGTGAGTCTAGAGACTAGGGAGGAGGTGTGGGAGTAGAGAACAGTGTCCAACTATTCTGTTACATTGGTCAGATGGCCTCCTATGAATCATCACACATCTTTTTTTTTTTTTTTTCAACTCCACACATTTATACCAGTATTCCAGCTCTTCCAGAACCATGGTTCACATCTACTATAATATAATTGGACAGTGGATCATTTCTCAGTTATAAAAGCTCAAGGGTGTCTCACATAATACCAAAGAAACATCAGAAAACAATGGATGTTAGAAGAGGGGCTGTGGGGTATGAAATATGCCTATACAGAGGAAAATGAAAAGAAATCCAGTTCCTAAAATCCTACTCATAACTGAGGCTTAAAAAATCGAGGAAGTAAAAAACAAACAAACAAACAACAACAATAAAAAAAGAAATTGAGGAAGTATCGTCAACCAATCTTAGACAAGAGAGCAAAGGCAATACAATGTACCAAAGAGAGTAACAGTGCTGGAACGAGTGGACGTGCACATGAAGACAAATGCATCTAGACAAAGATCTTACATCCTTCACAAAATTAGCTCAAATTGGATATGAGACCTAAATATAAAATGCAAAACTAAATGCCTGAAAGATAATGGCAGAAGAAAAGCTAGATGACTTTGGGTATGATTTTGCCTTTTTAGATAGGACAGCAAAGGCATAATTCATGAGAGAAATAGTTGAAAAGCTGAACTTCACTGAAATTAAAAACTCCTGCTCTATGAAAGACAGTATCAAGACACTGAGAAGACAAGCCACAGACTGGATGAAAATATTTGCAAAAGACACATCTAATAAAGGACGCATTCAAAACCTACAAAGAACTCTTATACTCAAGAATAAAGAAACAAAAAATCTTATTAAAAAACGGGCCAAAGACCTTAATGGACACCTCGTCAAAGAAGAGATACAGAGGGCAAATCAAGATGCAAAAAGATTTGCCACATGACCAGTCAGCAGAAAAATGCGAATAAAAATGAGATGCCACCACACAACTATTAGACTGACCAAAATCCAGAACACTGACACTCCCAGATGCTGGTGAGGATGTGGAGCAATTGGAACTCTCATTCACTGCTGGTAGGAAGGCAACATGCAGCCACTCTGGAAGACTGGCGGTATCTCACAAAACTAAACATGCTCTTGCCAAACAACAGTTATATTCTTTGGCATTTACCATAAGGAGTTGAAAACTTATGTCCAGGCACCAAAAAGCTGCACATGGATGCTTATTTACAGCAGCTTTATTCACAAATGCCAATACTTAGAAGCCACCAAAATGGCTTTCAGTAGGTTACTCAGCATTAAAAAGAAATGAGCTCTCAAGCCAGGCAAAGCCATGGAGGAAACTTTAATGCACGTTATTGCTAAGTGGAAGAAGTCGATCTGAAAATGCTACACATGGTATGATTCCAACTACAGGCCACTGTGGAAAAGGCAAAACTGTGAAGAGAGTAGAAAGATCAGTAGTTGCCAGGGATTGGGGATGGGTGGAATAGAGAATTTTTTGAGGGGTGAAAATACTCCTTGTGATACTCTAATACTGGATCCATGTCCATTATACATTGGTCCCAAACCACAGAATGTGCAATACCAAGGGAGAACCCTAATTCAAGCCATGGACTTGGGTGATTATGCATCAGTGTAAGTTCATCAACTGTAACAAATGTACCACTCGGGGAGGAGATGGTGAGAATGTGGGCAGCTGTGCAGGTGTTGGGGCAGGAGGCATACAGGAAATCTCTACCTTCCTTCAAGTTTACTGTGAAGCTAAATCCACTGTAAATAAAATGGTCTTGTAAAAAAAAAAAAAAAAGAGAGAGAAGAAGAATTGAGGGCACCTGGGTGGCTCAGTGATTGAGCGTCTGCCTTCGGCTCAGGTCATGATCCCAGCGTCCGGGGATCGAGTCCCGCGTCAGGCTCCCTGCAGGGCGCCTACTTCTCCCTCTGCCTATGTCTCTGCCCCTCTCTGTGTGTCTCATGAATGAATAAATAAAATCTATTTTAAAAAAAAAATGGAAGGAGAATTGAGGCAGAACAGCTGAAGGCTCACTGGGCAGTCGGTGCATTTAGCTGAGTGCATGACATTTCTCTCGTCTGTAAATTTCAAGATCCTCTTCGCATCTTTCCGACCCTGAATTAGAAACTTTGAGTTCACTGAAATATGTTAAATACACATCAAACAAAGCAAAACCCGAGAAGCCCATGAACCTTTTTTTCCGTTCTCCAGAACTCCTACACGTTCTGTCTCAGGGTTCGGAGAACTCGTTTCAGCTAAAACCCCCGGAGTCTAAAGGGTAACCAGAATCTCGAAGATTCACTGGACATTTCCGAGACGATGAGACTGAGCTTCCCTTGACGTGTTCAGCCCACCGCGCTGCCAGGGCTCACATCATTTGCAAATACATCAGGTCTAAATACAGTCAGGTTCTGGAAATCTGGATGGAAGCCTGTTCTTTAAGTTGTTCCATGTCACCTCCCACTTTCCCAGAGCCTTGAGGTTCAGGCTGTTGGCCTCGATCCACTTCTTTTTAACCTTTCTAACCTGTCTGACACTTCTAACCTATCCCCTTGTGTTTAAAAATGATTTTTCTCCAGCTCTTCCTGGCTCAGACGCTGTCCCCCTGCACTCACGTCCTTCTGGTCTTGTATGGGTGATGGGCAAGAAATTTCACAAAAACACTTGCTTAGGATTGTAACGAGGGTTTGTGGGGGTACAGCGGGAACATGAACCTGATCAGGGGGAAGCCAAGAAAGAAAGGCTGGGCGCTCTCTCTAGAGAAAAGTGACACTTCAACAGAGCTCCCAGGCAGGAGCTGACTGAGCCAGGGGACAAGCAAGGGGCAGGGAGGATGTGCTTGCTTGGGGTAAGGGTAGAGAATAATCGGGAAAAAACTCAAGCACTAAAGGAACTGAAAGGAATTCGGTACCACTGGAGGGTACAGATGGGAGAGTGGTGGGGATGAGAAAAAGTGGAAAGAGAGAAGCCTGCAGAGGTACGCACGCTGGGGCCAGACTGTAAGTGTTCTTATGAGCCATGTCTGCTTGCTTGCTTGCTTGGGTTTCAGCATAATTTAATGTAAAATCATTTAAGGGTTTTAAGATCAGGACTAACACAGTTTGGATGTCTAAAATGCATCTATAACTGGGGGCACCTGGGTGGCTCAGCCAGTTGAGCATCCAACTCTTGGTTTCAGCTCAGGTCATGATCTCAGGGTCATGAGATTGAGCCCTGTGTTGGGCTCTGTGCTCAGTGCAGAGTTTGTTTGTCCCTCTTCCTCTGCTCCTCCTCCTGCCCTTTCTCTCTCTCGAATAAATAAAATCTTTAAAAAAATTAAGTAAAATGTATCTCCAACTGAATTCCGAAGAAAAACACTTGATTTCTCCCTACTGGCTCCTACAAAGCCCTTCATACCCAGGGTTTTCCATGTCCCCCACACCAGTTTATAGCATCTGGCTCCTCAACTTCTCTATAAACACCCGTCAGCAGATCCTTCAAAAGAACTCTTAAACCTGACCTCGTCCCACCATCTTCAAGGCTACACTGTGATCCATGCTATAACTATCTTTTATTCCCCTCTATAGTCTATTCTTCACTTAGCAGTAAAGTGATTGTTGTGAACTATGTCAGATGTAATCTCAATAAACATTCCCAATCAGGGATGCCTGGGTGGCTCAGCAGTTGAGCATCTGCCTTAAGCTCAGTTCATGATCCTGGGGTCCTGGAATTGAGTCCCACATCAGGTGCCCCGCAGGGAGCTTGCTTCTCCCTCTGCCCTATGTCTCTGCCTCTGTCTCTCATGAATAAATAAATAAAATCTTTAAAAAAAATTCCCAAACATTCTCAAGTGTCAATGACTTTCCCTCACAGTTTTAATGATATACCAAGTCCATCCTGTGGCCTAATGTGAAACCATCCCCCTGACTTCTTCCTCATTCTATGCCACTGCACCACCCTTTTTCATCCCAATCCCACTCCTACCCCAAGACTTTGATACTTGCTATTCTCCTTCATTTCCTCAGATAGCCATAGGGTTCCCTCTCTGATATTCAATTGTCACCTCCCAAGAGAGGCTTTCCCTAGTCCATCTGTCTGGAATGGCATCCTGTGTCACTCTCTACCCATGACTTGGACTTCATTTTCTTCATGGAAATCACAACTACCCTATTATATATCAACTTGTCTCCTCGTCCCATGTCTCTCACACCAGATGAGAAGCTCCATGAAGGCAGTCACTTTGCCCTATTGATTTCTGTATCCAGAATCTAACACACAGTAGAAATTTGGTCATTGCATGCCAACTGAATGAACATTTGGTTTTAAGAAGTCACAGTGGCGACAAAACATGAGAGACTCCTAACTCTGAGAAATGAACAAGGGGAAATGGAAAGGGAGGCCAGCCGGGTATGGGGTGACTGGGTGATGGGCACTGAGGAGGGCACTTGATGGGATGAGCACTGGGTGTTATACTATATGTTGGCAAATTGAACTTCAATTTATATATATAAAGAAGTCACAGTGGGTAGGTACTACAGAACTTGAAGGAAAACATTGGACACCAATTCATTAGGAGACAGCTCTACTGATGGAGAGATGATAGTGGTCTAGGTTAGCGGGGACAGGAGAGACCATAGTTGGTGATACACAGTAGGCAGCCTAAATCTTTGTGGTTAGTAACAATGAATGAGTATGGTGAGAGAAAGAATCAAGAATCATCAGACGTGTGGCTTGGACTACAAAGAAAATGGTGGGATCTCTTGCTGAGAAAAGAAGCACAAGAAGAAGTTTGGTTAGAGAATGAAAATACTGACTTTAGTTTTAGAAATATGGAAAATACAGTGCCATCCAAATAGGAGTAGTCTGTAACAACTGGATATGTGGATCTAAAGTTCTTTCTCTGCAGATCTACAAGTGAGTCCTTTCTAAAATTCTGGCAGCGTGCCATTTCCCACCTCAAATCTTTTTCATGTCTATAAAGCACCAACATCTTCACCCCTCAAGGCACTCCATAATCTGGCAGTGAACACACTGTCTGGTGCCGTTTGTTGCCTCAAAGTTGAAAAATGCCTAAGGCAGCGTAGACTTTATAAATTTCATGGTCTTAGCAAAATTTGAGGTCATTACCAGATGTGTTTAGAACAAAACTGGACACAATTCTCCCTGCTCCCTACACCTATGGCACTTGGAATTCCTCCCATTGAGCTATGAGGTTATTCCTTCCCTCTTTGAGTTCGGGCTGGCCTGGTGACTCGCTTTGTCCTAAGAATGTAATAGAAGTGACAGTGCTCTAGTTCCACACCTTCCACACTCTGTCTCTTGTAACCCTTCCTAGTGGCCAAGTGAACAAGGCATGGTGGCCAGCTATGAAATGAGTGACCACATTAAACAGATTAAAGCTGTCCCATCTAAAGCCATGCCCCCAGCTGACCCAGAATGGCTCATGGAGGCATTAGTGATCCCACATGAAACAAGAGAATGGCTCAGCTGAGGTCAGCCCAAACTCAGGATGTGCAGAATCATCAATCTAATAAACAGCTGCTTTTTACCCTCCGAGGTGTGGAAAGTGGTTTTTATACAGCAAAAGCTAACTAACATATGAGGTTATCAGTCTGAGGGAAGTAGGCCAAACCCGGAAAGGTAGGAAAAAATCAGAGCATTAGGTTGGCAAAAGTTCCCTGGAAGAGAAGAAGGGTTGGCTGTATAATCGGGGAGGAACAGCGGTGAGGATACGTGACTGTATCAAATGTGATTCTAACGCAAATTTTGGGATCGCTGTGTACCAGTTCAAACCTTCCCTTCATAGAAAGCCCAGTATTTCTCTGCTCACCCTATCCTGCCCTCACACCAGTAATCTCTGATTATATTTGGGTTTTATTTTCGCAATGAAATGACAAGACTCTTGAAGTAATGGAGTCTCCATCATGTTCCTTTATAACGTCTAGAGTTCACAGTAAAAATACTCAAGTTGTAAGTTGATGTTTATTGAAGAGAGAAGGCAGAAGCAAGCTGTGGGGAAGATGCAGAAGATAATCTACATAGTGAAGACATGTTATGAAGGTCACAGGTAATAGGAAAGGTTCAAGTTGGATCTAGAAATCTTTGCCTCCGCACACGGGTTCCTCAAAAAGGGCACAGCTGCTTATTCAACTTTGCCAGTGAGAAGATTGAAGAAACAGCATAGGAAATGTGCAGGACTGAAGGCTTCACAAGGAATTGCAGAAGAAGAGAAGACGACACTCATTTGGGGGTGATGATTATGTTAATGTGCCACTGGTGATGGTCAGGAGTCCTGGCTGAAGATCTCAGAACAGACACATCAGTGACAAATGAGCTATTATCCCCTTACAAGACTGGTGGGTAATCTCCCCTGGCCAGAGAGGAGCTCAGGGCACAGGTCGGCTTCCTGTGGAACAACACATGGCATGATGGAAGTAAACACTTCTCCACTCTTCTCTGTTTTTTAGTCAACAGTTCTTTTGTAATATTATCTTTCATTCTGTTCATGCTGGAGATTCTTTCATGAGATGAGGAAAAACTCAGTTTGACTAAATGACTTTCTTCCTGGCTATGAATCAAGAACCAAGGATTCATAATATACTACTCTCTACCCAAATGGTGCAATTAGTAAATCAGTAAGTTGTGTTTACTTAAGGGTGATCTCAATTAAAATGCTTTCCCTAAGTGTCTATAAAGCCAAGAAATAATTCCTATGTTGGAGCTCATGAAAATGAATTTTAGAAGCAATTGAGTTGCATTATTTAATAATTATGCAAACATTAATAAGAAACAAGTCTCATTCTTTTCTAAAATGTAATTCCTTTGTTTACATTGTGTACAAAATTTTGCCTGCATAGAACTCTTCACCCTCTTGGTCTCTATGCATAAATCTGGCTCAGAAGGGGTGCCTCGGTGGCTCAGTCGGTTAAGCGTCTGCCTTCGGCACAAGTCATGATCCCATGGTCCTGGGATCAAGCCCTGTGTTGGGCTCCCTGCACAGCAGTAGAGTCTGCTTCTCCTTCTCCTTCTGCCCCTGCTCATGTGTGCTCTCTTTCTCGCTCATGCTCTCTCTCAAATAAATAAATAAAATCCTAAAAAAAAAAAAGATCCGCCTCAGAAATTCCAGTCTACTTTTTTTCCCACCAAGATCTCAGGAATCTGAAGAGGAGGAGGAGCTAAGAGATTACAGGGCTTTTCCCATTCCTTAAAATGAGCAGGATGTAGTATAGTTTGGATAAGCATCACCAACCGACTCCAGAATTCAAGTGCCCCACCACTTTTATCTTTCCAAAATCACAGAAGAAATTTTGAGGCAAAACAAAAATAATTATCTCTAATACCGGAGACATTTAAGGTCAGGGAAGATTAGAATCTGAATATCATTTGAAGATACTTAAATACAACCTTACTAAGAGGTCATGCTTCTTCATTTATATTATTTCATGAATGGCAATATTCTCATGAAAAGTAATGTCAGAGGCAGCTATTTTTCAAATGAGGAAAAAATCCATTTTGCAATTGAAAAAAATAATGAGGAATGGAGATAAAGTTATACAAGACCTTCCCAAACCCTCAGTCCTTCTGCAGGGAGATTTGACCATGTAATTGGTTTTTCTTAAATAGATGTGTGGATGTATGGATGGACTAAGGATGGGCAGACAAGAAAACCATAGACAACACATGCAGGTAACCTTCCAAGTCCTACCACACTCAGACTCCTGTCAGATTTTTAATGAAGGATGTGCCCCTTTCTAGGACTCTGTAGAACTACTGAGTGGTAAAAGCTACTTCAAATTCCCCAAGTCAGCTCCCCAAATTCCCATCAATTAGATGTTCCCACAGGATTTTTTCCATTCAAGACCAAGTCACAAAAATGATACATAGAAGGAAGAGAATACAGAAGAATAGAAGAGGACAAGAGAATCAAGTCCATGCAACAGTGAAGTCACACGTCTTCAAGTGATGTCCAGAACGAATACATAAGCTCCTCCCCTTCCAGAATAAAAATCCACCTGAACTTTCCTAATAAAACACAAGCTTAACTTGTTAAAATTTAACATATAGAGCAGCAGAAATAGTCTTAAACATTAACAGTGGTTCATTCCCCTAATTTTTGTCTCAAGAAAAGGCACTCTAGTAGATACCATGGAAGGACAAGTAAGATTTGGTGGTCTGTTGGAATGATTCATAAAAATTAATGGGATGTGGAATTTCTAACAGCCATTTTGGATCTTTAACTTCGTTTCTCTCTGGACTGGAGATTATAGACTCAACTTTCTGAACATTCTCAAGTCTCTGAAAGGTTTCGCCATACCCTCTACTAAGTCATTACCTCAAATAAATTTATTTCTACAAGAAATCTGTTATTGGTCACCTGGGTGGCTCAGGGTTGAGTATCTGCCTTAGGCTCAGGTTCTGATCCCGGGGTTCTGGGATCGAGTCCCACGTTGGGCTCCTCACAGAGAGCCTGCTTCCCCCTCTGCTTGTGTCTCTGCCTCTCTCTGTGTCTCTCATGAACAAATCAATCAAATCAATCAATCGATCAATCGATCGATAAAGAGTCTGTATTGTCAGCCCTTTCTTTTTCCTACAGTATAAACTAGCCCATAATCTAACGGGCTGACAGCAGTAACTGCTATGGCTCACAGTGCTGCGGTGTGACGAGGTGGTTCTCACTGGGGCCTCCCATTCAGTTGCCAGCAGATGTCCCTGGGGCTTCCGGCCCCTGAAGGCTCGAGTGATGTGGAATGTAAGAATGTACTAAATGTACTCTTTAGTAGAAGAACAGAAGATCATTGAACATGATCAGCTGGAGAATTTTCAACCTTATGGGTAAGATTTAGATTTTAAGGTGCATTTGTCCCAGTTATCTCCCAGCCGTCCTGAAGGACATGTATCTACTGTGTCATGATGCCATCCCATAATAGCTACAGGAATGGCAGTTATGTTACACCTTTTCTCTATAGCTGTTAGCTGTCAAAACATTTCTTTCATTCACTTATGTCCCATTAGTTTGTTTTTCACATCCCAAACAATACTTATTAAATGTTTTGTGTCTACATCACAGAATGAGTAAACAGGGTCTGGCCTTCGCTAGGTTTCCATTCAAATCAGAGTAGGCAGATCAGAAATAGACAAATGAGACACACAGTAAAATTAACGATTATAGCAATAGTAACAGAGGAAATAGAAGAGATTTTGGATAATATCAAGGGAATGTTATTAAATGTGCATCTCGAGTTCTTTACAATTTTGCTATTAATAAGCTAACCTTTACTCGATAAACACAGAAATGTCGTTTTGAAAAGAGATGTTTATGTGAATCAGATAATCAACCCCAGCCCTAGAAGAGCAAGCTAGAGCAAAATTGAGGATCCAGACCTATTGCCATTTAAAATTAAAAAAAAAAAAAAAGGAAAGCAAAACAAAAACCACTTCAAATAAAAATTGCAAAACAAAAAAATTTCTAAAGTCAAAGAACCCCCAGCAGCATAGAGTGTGAAATGTGCTATTACTGTGATGGATCCACAGAAAAATAAATCTATTTTTACTGCCAAGCAAAAACAATCTTACCTTTGGCAATCAACAAAATCAACTCAGATAACTACTGAAAAGCCTACTTTAACACTGTTCCTTCTAGACGGAGTAAAAATACGTCTTAGTCTACTTGAACATCTTTGCTTTCAGTGTCCACTTAAAGATGTAAACTAGTATAAAATCTACCAAGTTGCTTGTAAGGAAATGAAACATTTTGATTGGAGAGGCCAATCACATATCTAGTGCTTCTTTCTAGTGGCAAACAGTACATGCTTCAGAAAAGATGAAGGTTCTCTAATATACTGGATGAGCTATTCAATAAAGGAACCCACAGAAAAGATTGCTTCTTCAACCTGGTGAAGCTTCTCTCCAGACTCTGAAGTATAATGAGCAAGAAAACAAAGTCATTTTTATCCTACACTAGCAAGTGTAATTGGAAATGTTTTTCTTACTAATAAAAAAAGGCTGAATCCTTTCAAGAATCTAACCAAGCAACTTGCTTTAATAGCATCCTACAGAATTTCTGTGGTTGGAGAAAAATAGGAATTCCAGGAAAGCACTAAAATAAATATAGTAGTCCATCTTCATTTTCAGGACAAGGGCACTGAACCTTCTCTGTAGTAACTCTTACCATGGCATATTCAGGGCAAACTGGAACACTGCTCCTACAACACAGGTCACTTTTTCCCCCCATTTACTAATGGGAGGAACGTTTCATCAATTAAATTCAACACTAGTATTTGTACTCTTCATGGACATACACGCCAGGACTACACTATGTATCTATAACACCATTTTCTGAGCATCTGTTTTCATTTCTACCTTCCCAATTAGCAGGCTTTTCATGGGGAACTAATACAAATACTTCGCAGTCAGTTGCAATCCAAAACATCCCAGCATCTAACAATGGTATGTTTCCACTTTTGATTTAGGGAAGAGACTTCCAATGTTGAGAAAGTGGCAAGATACCTTATAAGATGTTGAATTGGTGTTGAAGAGATTCAAACAGCTGCTCGAATGACATGACACAAAGCCCACTCTCCTCCTTTCAGTAGGAGGGAAGAAAAGGCCAATAAACAATAAAGGGACAGATCACTGCCCCCCCCCCAAAAGCCTGTAACTAAAACAAATAAAAAATAAAACTTCCTGTTAAAAGATGGGCTTAATTTATAAAATTCCTACAGCTACTTTCTAGTCAGAGTAAGTTTCTATTAGCTTGGAATGTTTTCAGCTACAAAGAAGAGAACATCTAATGAATTAGAGTCAGAAAGGTATTTAATTATTACTCAAGGAATCAGGAAGTTGAGGATTCCAAGTTTGGTGGAACAGCTTAATGATATCATTAAGGAACCAGGCCCCTTGAGGCTGCTCAGCCACCATGCTTAGCTGACCTCTGCCCCCTGAAAGTGTCTTCTGGTTGCAAGGTATGTGCCACAGCTTCACATATGACATCCCTCACCAGTATCCTGCGAAGGAGGGAAGGAGGGAAGGAGGGAAGGAAGGAGGGTGGAAGGGAGAGAAGAAAGGAGGATTTTCCTCACAAAAGAAGAAGACCCTCAGTATCAGACTCATCCTTTCTAACATATCCCTATTTGACATACTTATACTAAAAGTTATTCATGATTTACCTTAATTATTATTTATCAAATTTAATGAGGTTTCCTATATTTTTATTAGCTAAATCCGGAAACCTTTAGTGCCACAAGTCTAATAGGAGTGACTCTGTGGAAAGATAATAATTTGTCTATTATTGCTTATGATGTCTCCTAGTTCAACCAATTGCATTTGGGTCTCCTAAAGAAGAATTAAGATGGTTTTAGTAGGAATACAAAGAGAAGGAAAAATATGGCATTCCATTTTCTTCATATCCAGAACAGGCTCTGAGAATCTAATCCTGGTTTGAATAGGATAATAAAAACCACATAAATTGTAATCTCTTCATGCCTCCTTCAAAAAACATAGATGTATCAAATAGAAATTGTTAAAATATTGGTAATATAAATCTACATCCTAATTAAGATAAAAGAATAAAATGGATCCCAAAGCATGTTCAAATCCAGCAGAACCAGCTCTGGAGACCACTCCTATGCATATAGTCAGGTAGAGACCAAGCAGACAAATAAAGAGGCAGCAGAAGCCCAGATGGTGATAGAACACAGATACAATTATCACATAACAAGAAAGCTCAGTCTTCAGTAGAATACTAAGAACAGATCTGAAGCCCAGGTAGGGCTCAAGGTGCAAAGAAGCAGAAATGGCAGTCTTGGAAGGCATCATTTTTGGGCACTAAAAAGCAACTTGGAAAAGACACTCTTCAAAGACTGGATGGAGGAGATAAGAAAAAGATAAAAAGTAGAAGTTAAAAAAAAAAAAAAGAAAAAAGAAAGTCACAGAGCCAGAAGACCAACTCCCTCCAAAAACCTTGATCAAAATGGATGAACTGTACTGTATCAAAAGGCCATTGCACTCTTGAACTCTAAAACTTAACTAGTCACCTGAACTCCTATTTTTTTTTTCTCTGCACAGCTGCTACTAATGGTCTAAGAAAATAGTACAAAATGAATGGAAACTAGTAGACAGATATTCATGCAAGGTTTCTACAGGAACAAAATATAAAGTGAATCAAAAATACCCCAGCTTATAGAAATTCTGCTCAAAACTCTGCAACGGAACAAAACTGTAACACCTGAACCCAAATGAAACACACTAAAATAGAACCTGTAGATATGAGACCATAGCTCAAATTAAAAATTTAAAAACATATATGAACAGGAAAAAAAACCTAAGATGTGAAACTAGTATTGACTAAAACCCTAGAAATAAATCAAAAATGAAACTAGATTAAAAATAGTAATGAAATTAATTAAATCAGGAGCACTGAGGAAAGGCAGCCCTGGTGGCCCAACAGTTTAGCACTGCCTTCAGCCCAGGGTGTGATCCTGGGGACCCGGGATCGAGTCCCACGTCAGGCTCCCTGCATGGAGCCTGCTTCTCCCTCTGCCTGTGTCTCTGCCTCTGGCTCTCCTGTGTCTCTCATGAATAAATAAATAAAATCTTTAAAAAAAAAAGGAGCACTGAGGAAAAGTATAAATATATACAGAGAACAGAACAAAAAACAAAGTAGAGGTCAAAAGGATCCCAGGGCAAGTAACTAACAAAACAGGCAAAGAAGATCCAATATGCTTATAACTGTTTAATTTTTAAAAGTACTCTAAAAGAGTTAAAACAGTACTCTAAAAAAAGATTAAAAAAAACAAAACAAAAAAAAAAATCTGTGCTACTGGATCAAAGAAAAAAAAAAGAGGGAGAGAGAGAAAAGAGTCACTAGCAAGGTTAAAAAAAAAAATCAATCAGTGTCCTTCAAGTATCAAAGCTACAAAAACTATTTTATATAATTAATAACTTAGGGAATACTAAACCCCTTCCTTCTAGGCTGTGTGGCAGAGGGTGTGCTTCACCCAACCAACACATAAGTGGCATTAGAACTGATCATGAGCATGAAATACATTTAAGTATAAACCTAAGACTAAAAGCAAAGGTAGGAACAAAGAGGGAGAAAAAATAAGCATATATTCTGTGTTGTGATAAAGCAGGAGAAAGGAACTTAAAATGGAAGAAGGAAAAAACAGAAATGGTAAAATAGAATAAGTTAATGAATAGCTAATGAATCTTACCTAATGATAGGTAAGAGTTGAATAACATCCTTTAAAGCTGACAATCTAAATATAGAAGGCGAAAGTGAGGAAAAAAGGAATGAAGAAGATATAAATGTTATTTGTAATAATCACTAAAATAATAATAGAAACCTTCCCCAAAGCCAGAAGAAATTATTTTAAAAGAGCAGAAATAAGCCACACAAGAAAACACAGTAAAAGTCACACCATACAGATTACATACATATGTATGTATATATGTGCATATATATGTATATAAAGTAGCATACATATATGTATATAAAATGCACATATATAAAATTTATATGTATATACACAAATATATAAAAATGTGTATGTATGTAAAATACATGTGGAAATAGATATAAAATAAAGTAGTATGACAAAATTGAGACATTTTGGTCATATTTGTACATATTTATATATACAAGTTTAAAGGTCACCACTAAAAAAATACATTAAAATTGGCTCATAAGGCACAATCTAATTCCTAAGAGAGTATTTTCCAATGTTGAAGAATAAGAGATGATAATGATATAAATTATATAAATATAATGAAAATGATATCAAATAGGCATTGTGATCTTAATATCAAATAACACACAGAAGTGCCCTTTCCCATCTGCTAGACCCACCCAAATCACAACTGACAGTACGGTAAGGTGGGAGGGGAGGTCCCCTTAAAGCGCATCGATGAGAATGTAGACTCTTCTAGCCCTGCTGAGGAGGTTAAGCAAACTCTAACCTTTGCTTCTGCCTTTTGACTAAGCAATCTCACAATCAGGAATTTATTCTGAAAATAAAGCCCTAATGTCACTGAGAAATATACGTACAAGGTTAGCCAGTATGGAGGGGAGGGGAGGGAAGGGGAGGTCTCTATGAACTAATAAGGAGTGATTCCCTGGGTATATTAAGTGATTAAATCAAAAAGAAAAACAATGCATGTGTAGTATCCTATGCATTTTACTTTGAACCATATATTTTACATATTCCAAAAGAAAACAAATAAAATTAAATATACAAAGATAGGGGACAGAGCTTTACAACCAAACAGAGCAGAAATAAATTAACGTAGCTATCTATCAAATTAATGATGAAACCATAGAGGGAAAAAAAGTATTTATTCAAGCAACTTTTGATTCAAGTAGCCTGACTCTTGCCTCTGTGGGATTTATTCTAAGAACAAAAAGAAATCTTGGGTTTTATGTAAGTCCGTCATTGGCAGTGGTATCGGTAAAGTAATTCAAGTACCATTTGTATATACAGTAGTAAATTTATTAATATTGATGAGAACCATGATTCTCACTGTGGGAGGGAAGGGACAGAATGTGAAATGGAGTGGGGGGTGCCTGGGTTGCTCAGTGGGTTGAGCGTCCGATTCTCAGTTTCTGCTCAGGTCATGATCTCAGGGTTGTGAGATCGAGCCCTGAGTCAGGCTCCGAACCTGCTTGAGATTCTCTCTCTCCCTCTCCTTCTGGGATGCCTGAATGGCTCAGTGGTTAAGCGTGTGCCTTCAGCTCAGGGCATGATCCCGGACCTGATCCCACGATGCAGTCAAACATAGAACTTCTATTTTCATTGCACACAGATTGTCAGCAGTGGTTGATGCAGATGAAATCATTGTCTTGGACCAAGGCAAGATAGCTGAACGTGGTACCCACCACGGCTGGCTTGTGAACCCTGGCAGTATCTATTCAGAAATGTGGCATACACAGAGGAGCCATGTGCAGAACCATGGTAACCCCACATGGGATGTAAAGAAAGAAAATGTGTCCAAAGAGGAGGAGAGGAAGAAACTACAAGAAGAAATTGTCAACAGTGTGAAAGGCTGTGGAAACTGTTCCTGCTAAGTTGTATGAGACATTTTTTTGACACATTTGCACTGAAGCAAAATTGTTTTATTTAAAAAAAAATCATTAAAAAAATCCAGGTCCGGGATCAGGTCCCAAATCAGGCTCCCCTTAGGGAGCCTGCTTCTACCTCTGCCTGTGTCTCTGACTCTCTCTCTGTGTCTCTCATGAATAAATTAATAAAATCTTAAAAAAAAAAAAGAATATGAAACGGGGTGACAAGAGTATATACGTATGCTATTGCATCTCAACCAGGGTGACACAATGAACTCCAGACACAGATCTCTACACTCTGTCCATTGAAAAGGGACCTAGAATGAGGGACACCCTTACTACTAAAATTTTCACTACAAAATATCATTCCTCAACAGGAGAAACCATCTACTTGGAGCTATGGCTCTCTCTGGGTCTGAGGTAGAGAAAATGCAAAGGGAACATGTTGTTGTACTGTATAAGGGGAAGCACAAACCTGCTCGGGGACTTCTCCAAAGGACACAGGAGTCAACCTGAAAACTCACCCTCTCACCAAACATGGGACAATTTAAGAACCAAAAAGAAATGATGTCAGTAAGGAGTTGTTACATTTAGAAAGCATCCATGAGCACAGGGGAATATTAAAAAGGAAGAGGAATGAAGAAGGGATCATAGGATTAGAAAATCCTCATCCTGCAACCACTGATCTAGCAATCAATTTAGGCAGAAATCTCCAGTGGATGCTCAAATCTTGGAGAGAAGTTGACAGGCAACATGATATTCATGAGTATCAAAACACTACCCCTCAAATTTCTGATTAATTAAAGAGACAAAACATACATTTACCATGGAACAAACTAACAGATACCTCAACCAACCTAGTAAATACATTTAACACCACCAAAAATAGAACTTCTAAAGTTCTTACGTGAAACCTTGAAAAGGCCATCATCTCACCTGGGTGGTTTTGGTACCAAAAATGTTTACTTCTCCTTATAGTCCTGAAAAAAAAAGCCACCAAACAAATCCCAAGTGTGACTTATTCTACAACTACCACCTGGACTCATCAAAACCATCAACATGAAGACCACTTCCTACCCCCAGTAAAGGGACAAGGGGATCTTCTAGATTAAAGGAAAGAAAGAGATGTAACAAAAAATAGCCATGTAGGGATCCCTGTGTGGCGCAGCGGTTTGGCGCCTGCCTTTGGCCCAGGGCACGATCCTGGAGACCCAGGATCGAATCCCACATCAGGCTCCCGGTGCATGGAGCCTGTTTCTCCCTCTGCCTATGTCTCTGCCTCTCTCTCTCTCTCTCTCTCTCTCTCTCTGTGACTATCATAAATAAATAAAAATTTTAAAAAAATTAAAAAAAAATAGCCATGTAGGATTCTGAGTTCCAGATCAAACAGATCAAAAGGAATAGATGGACAATTTTTTTTTTTTTTTTTTTTTTTTTTTTTTTTGCGACCACTGGGAAGATCTGAAGATAGTAAACTGGGTGAGATCACTTTCGTAGAAGTGAAAATGGTAATTTTGGTTATATGGGAAAAGAGTCTTGGGAGAGGCATCCTGAAACATTAAGGGGTGCATTTTTATAATGCCTGCAACTTTCAAAATTCAGGAAGAGTATGAGTGTGTGTGTGTGTTTGTGTATGGAGAGAGAGAATATTAACTTTTGGCAAATCCAGGTGAATGAAAGTAGAGGTCACTACTAGTCTTCCAACTTATCTGTAGATTGCCAATTCGTCAAAATGAACCACTGGGGAGAAAGTACGACTACAGGCACAACTTTTTTTTTTTTTTTTTTTCAAGTACCTGGCAGTGAAGCCCCAAAGGGCATGAAGCAGAGTCCACATGCCATAATGACAGCCTTCCAGATGATCCAGGGAGAGGCAGCTGGCAGCTGGCGGCACCAGGGAGCCAAGTGGAAGCCACGCCAGTGCCCCGCAGACCACCCACTGCCCTTAGACGCGGGGCCCTAGCTGAGGAGGCGGGCCAGCTGTCTCTTCTTTCAAGCTGTCTGGTGGGGGATTTGTATCAACAGCTGCCTTCGCTTGGGCGGGGAACATGCATGACAAGGGTGCCCACCCATGCCCCGAGACGTCTGTCGAGGTGGAAAGACTGCCTTCCTCCCTCCAGACTCACATTTGTTACTTTTGCTACCTAGTTCCTGCTCTCCCTCTAAGGCACTGTGTCCCAAGGGTGTTGGACAAGGCAGGGAAGACTCACTGGTCAGAAAACAAGAACAGAATAGGGGAGGAGGTAAGGCACGATGGACAAGGTGTGCACCCCCAAGAACTTTTCTCAGAACATCACAGCAAAAGCTCTCGTTGTTCCATTAGATTTGAACTAGGGGTTACGGACAGGTGACTTGTAATGAGCAGAAAGCTTGCTTGGAATGAGACCAACACTTGGAGGGATCAGAGCTACGTAGAGTGGTAGGAAGAACCAGGTCCCAGAGAGCCACTTTAGCTCCTGGATCAAGGGAGGCGGGCCAGGCTGCGGTCACACACGCCGATCAATTCCCTCTCTTCTATCACTTTTCCTTCTCCCACAGTCTGGACTGAATTTTCTGATAACTTACAATTCAAACAATCTCAAATGAAACATTTCATTCAAAATATATTTTCTTAGGACAAGTTAGAGAAACTTTTTTTTTTTTTTAACATGTATGTCCCTCTCTCACCAATTCACAAAGCATATTAGGATAATAAAGGCTCTGAGAAGTCCTGCAGAAAAGAAGTGTTTTTAAGTTTGTTCAAACCAGTATATCCCAAACCACTTGCCTTTGGAGATATCTATTTACAATCCTTAGAAGTTGTGTTCATCAGAACTAAATTTTGTAATGGCTGTGGAAATCACTCACTCTCCCGAAAAAGAAGTCCTATCATGTACCATCACTCAATTGCCATCACTTAGTTTCCACTTCCACATTAGAAATTTGAGATCTGGGCAATCAAATGAAAGATTATAACTCCATATCAAACAGCTTAAATATACTTGCAGGGGGCCACAGTACTCATGTGCATGCCTGTACTATGTTGTTAGCACAGAAAGTCAGTGATTGCTCAGCCTGCCTATAACTTGGCCAGGGAACGGAGCACACAGCTTTTTTCAGATTTGTATCCCCAGCAGGTTAACTTATGTCTGATACGTAGGAGGAGCTCCATAAACGTTGCGGAATGAATAAAATCATTACTAATTTACTTTTTTCTGTGGGAATTACTTTTCTTGTTGCTTTCCTTCATTTTCCCTTCTGTTACACATTGAATTAATGCTTTTATTGAACGGTCTGTGTTAACTCCTAGTTCTTAAGTCCTAGGAGGATAGAACTAATTCAATGCTCATTAGTGTGTACAACCAGTTTAAATGATTTGTTCATTGCACATTCCCTTTTTCTTGTCCAGATTGAATCAGGTTTGATCATTACGGATCTCTTTAATCTTTCATTTCCTTGGACAAACTTCTACAATTAGAAATGTTTCTAGTCCTGTTTTACTTCATCTTTCAAACTAATAAAGAATGCCAAGTTTAATATACTCTTTTCTAAAGTAGGCACATTAGGGGAAATAATTATATGCTATTGTGCATAGACCTAGGGAAGTTAATTTCATCCCTTCAAAATAGAATATTAATTCCCAGGCATCAGGTTGCTGGAACAGATGGTTTTGCTCCTCTCCATCTATTGCCTCTACAAGCTAGAGAAATATATGTCTTTGTAATATTTCCTGTTCTTCCACTGACAGCCCAGAATGTGAAATAAATTAAAACATGTTAATAAAAAAAAAAAAGAAAAACAACTATGATGGTAGAATAGATTTAAATCAGCAGGGAATTCGGTTGGCGTCACTGAGAACGGAATTGTCAGCATGGGAAAAGATACAGATGTGAGACTAATGAGAGTAAATAAACTGTAGAATAGCTTTCAAATTGGACGTATCTGTGTAAACTCCTGCTATATTTTATACATAATAATGCACATTTCCAACTCTGTTCACTACAAAGTCCTAAAATCTAATTCGACAATAGTGAGAATCTCAGCACTCCTATTATTGTCTCTAAACATCAAATTAAAAAAAAAAAAAGAGGGGTAGAAGGGGTCTTTGGAGAAATGGTTGATTCCGTCTGGAACAGGAAATACACATGAAGAGTATGGGACAGCTTGTTATACCACAGAAAAAGAATATTGGGGTCATGTCAAAAGGACCTAGGGGCTAACTTAAATGGGTTTTCACTGCAAGGAAGATATTTATAATGTCAATGAAATAAAATACATGAAATATATTTAAATCCACTCTTGGTAATGAAACAAACAAACAAACAAAAAAAACCTTGCTCATAGCTTTCAGTGAATGCTTCCGATAAATGAAAGAACTGTAGGAACTGTACGTCATGGTGGCAAATAATTGATGCGTAATCCCTTTATATCAAAACATTTCAGCCAAATAAATGAAGAAGGAATCCCAGAAAGAGAAGATCACTATTTTCTAAACCCTGATGGATCTACAAGATGGTAACCACTAAGATCACAAAGCAGATACTCTGTACCTGCTGATGGAGGCACATATAACAACTAGGTACTGAGCTATCTCATCCTCACCTTCTCAAAAATAAATTTGAACTTGAATCTGATTGAGCCTTTACCTCTTACTACCTATTGACTTAGTGGTAAATTAGGAACAAAACATGCTAAAGGACCCCATGAAAATGCAATCAGCAAGATCTAGACCACACCAAGCCCTAAGTAACCTAGATTCTTCAATCAAAAATTTTCAAAGGAGAAAAAAAATGGAGGTAAGCTGTAAAATAAAATTTAAAAGAAATACCAACCAATCACAAAGTACGAGCCTCATTTGGATCTTGACTCAAACAAATTACAAAGAAAAAATTTATGAGACAATAGGGAAAATCTGAAACAGATGGGGCATTTGACCATATAAAAAAATTATTAATTTTTTACAAGTAAAAAAGATATTATGATTGTATTGTGGAAAAAAAATGGCTCTCATCTTAGAGAGATACATACTGTAATATTCAGGGATGAAATGAAGTGTATGAATTGCTTGAAGATAATCAAATAGGAGGCAATAAATGAATGAATATTGACCTTGAGTTGATCGTTACCGAAGTGGGTGATAGGGACATGGGGTTCATTATGTTATTCTCTCTACTTTTGCTTTCAATTTCCAAACAGTTCCTGTAATGTTTGCAGTGAAAGCTGGTGAAATAGGGATCAGATGTGATCCTCAACCTGGAATTTCGACCTGGAATTTAGGAGTGCATAAAGCAACAGGGACATAAGTTTCTGATCAAGTATGAGGAAGTGTTTTTGAACTAAATTGTTCATTATGGGAAGAAAGGGCTATCTGAGGAGAGTATACTTCTGGTTAGTGAAAATTTACAAAGTGGGTATTGAACATGAGCTGAGGTTATTTTTCAGACTCATTCCAATTTGGTGGTCTAGGAGCTCCCACCTCCCCCATATCTTCTTAAAGACCACCTGACTCAGAGCACTAGTTGCCAAAACATTCACAGAACTGGTTTCCGTGTGCTTGTGTATGTAGTGTGCATGGATGCGAAGCAGAAGGGCCTGAGATTCAGTGTACAGGCATGAATGCAAAACGAGAGGAGGCATATAAAACACTTCAGCATATCAGGAATGATCTAAAAGCACATTTATGTAGTGCTGTTATGCTTAACTCACTACTGTGGAGACACTCAGTGAAGTTCTTTTAGTTCCTTGAAAAATGAAAATGGTTTCTCTATCACTAGGTAACAAACCCAAACATCAGGCCTTAAAACACTAATTTAACCCGGTTTCCGGAAACCATGCAAAGAGATCATTAAAAGAACTCAATCCTGTGCTACCTCGGCATGATTCTCTCTACTTCAGACATGCTAATTTAGTCTGTTTGGATCAGAACTTCCATCTCAGTAGGCTTTTTAGAAGGGTCAAAATTCGACTAACCAGGAAACTAAAAAAGATCCAAAAAAAAAAAACAAAAAAAAAAAGATACATTTCTTCCAAGTAGTCATTAAGGCTATCCTGTAAATTTTGTACTAAATACATGAATAGGCGTATCCAAACTGACTTTTTTCCCTAGCATAAAGATATTACTTATAAGGTTCTTCTCCTTTTAATCAAGGAAAGATTAATCAGTGAACACATTCTTTACTTTGTCCACACCGCCTCCCATCACAAAGAGCACCTCCACGTTATAACCAAACTTTGATTCTGACCTACGCGATTAAGTAATCAAATCCTCTTCCTGGAATTTCTAGTTCCAATCTACCTATCTCGCTGTGATTTGCCTTCATCTGTCGTGCAGGGAGTCTCTCAGCATGGACTATTTGCATATTGGATTATCCACTGCTAGCCTAGAATCCCATCCCTAGGCTGAGACCGTCTACCAAGGATTTTCTCACACTTGAGAAACTGGAAAAATCATATTGATGTGTGTGTGCATTCTATTTGAAGACAGTTATTACTTTCTCTTCCCCAGGCGGCTGGGGCGTCTCAATTCTTCTCATCCCTGCAATGCGAAGAATCATTTCTTTTACTTTACTGTAAAAGTCACGTTCACTGCTAACCAAGATCAAGGAAAAACAGCATTCCGGATGCCTCTGATAATTGTCACGTTTGAATTCTCAACGCAAGACATTTGAAGGCACATCGTCCTTTCGGAAGTGCCAGCTCAGTTCTATGAATTTGGAAAACGTCAGACGAAGACTGAACCACTGACTCTCTCTTCTCACTTTCAAACAACATTTACTGAGTACTTACTAAGAGAATCCTACTTATTGGCCGAGAGAGGAGTAAAATAAGCCAAAACTGCTTTCATCACTGGAACCAGCCCTCACGTGGGGTGAAAAGTAAATGAGAAGTGAGGAATTCAGAGAAACTGATAAAAAAAGAACTTGTCTTCAACATGTTAAGACAACCACAGATGAAGGGAGCTGAAGGGTCAGTTGCTACCCACTCTCCAACAGAAAATGAGGTACTAATGAAAGAAAAGGTTTGACTACAATCTTGATAAACACACCTTTGTTTCTATTCACAGACCCTTCATCAGGTGAGAGTGGGGCCCAAAGGACCTGACTACCCACGTACTTTTCTTCTTTGAAAAGAAGGCTGAGAAGATAAGTGACCAGTATGGAATAAGTTCTAGCTTGCTCAGGGAAATTCATAAAGACTGTAATAATTTGCACCTGGCAAGGTTGACTATTATCTGAAGTGATTTTTTTTTCAAGTGGATCATCTATTACTGGCACTTTGACTAGTTAATTATAGGTTACTTTCATATTCCTAACATACGGACTTCCACCATAGCTGGCATGTGGGGTAGCGAAATCACATGAAGTCCTCACAGTCATCATGATAATAAGCAAGCAAGAGAGTTCTGCTATGGCACTTCTGCAGACTACCATCAACTGATTTGGTCAAGTAAAAGAATCCAAATTTCTACCCATAAAATGTTCCACTGACTCTTCATTAAAGAAGGTACTGTGGCCAACTTATTGACCATCTTATCCTTGGTGTTGGGAGTATTTGAAATGCTGGGAAGAAAATAAATCTCTGCTAAATAGGAATGAATGAACGAATGAATGAATATTTGCCTGACAAAAACTTTGATTCAGCTGGATTTCCCAGTCTACAAAACAAATATGGACCATACTGGGGATTCAGTTTGCTTTTTGGGAGGGAATACTTCTGAGCATTTTTCTTTGGTGTTAATTTACTTGTTCAGTGAACACAAAGTTTTAATAAAACTTGAGCTATTCTTCAACTCAGCCACTTGTGTGTTTGGCCCCCCTAAATGCCCTTGGCTGGCATCTGGGAACTTGGATTTGGGTAGAGTTCTCACCATTCTGTCATCAAAATGTTTCATTATGCCTAAAGTGTTTAGCACAGACCATATTGTGTGCATAAATACCTTCAGGGAGCATGAAATTTGGGTACATGGGAGGCACTGAGTACCTATACAACCATCCCCAATAAAAACCCTGAACCCTGAGTCCCTAATGAGTTTCCTTGGTAGGCAACATCTCACACATGGTGTCACAATTTGCTGCTGGAGGAATTAAGTGCTTTCTGTATGACTCCACTGAAATAAGTCTTTTGGAAGCTTACGCTTAGTTTCCTCTGGACTTTGCTCCATGTGGCTTTTCTTTTTGCTGATTCTGTGTTGTACCCTCTCACTGCAATAAATTATAGCCATGAATGTGACTATATGCTGAATCATGTGAGCCTTCCTCATGAATCACGAAACCTGGGGTGGTCTTGGGGACCCCCAACACAGGGGACATAGCGAATCTGAGCTACCAATGAAACCAAAGCACGGTACATAACAGTTGGGAGCTCATGGGGTGGGTCTGAGGCGTAAATCAAGACATGAGCCCCTGGTGGTGTGTGGTCTCTCTTGACCCAGTATCCAGTTGAATTTGCAATGTGGAACTAGAGGACGTTCAAGCACGAATGAACTTAGGAAAATATATCCAGACCAGATTTTTCATTTTTTCAGATGGGCTAAAGTTGATCTAAAATACCTTTCTACAGGTCACAGAGCTAGTTAGAAGTAAATTTTTGTACACCAAAATCATGTCTAAGCCCCCATTAGTTCCTACCAGTCCATCATTTGTTGCTTGGCTGGAGTCTGTCCTTCCTCAGAAGACCTCCTGTTTGCATCAAGATGTGCCACATGGTTGCAGATTTGCACCATGTTGCATTTTCAATTAAGCCAGCTAAATGGGGTGTTTTAAAAGGATGATTTCCAAGCTGCCAGGACAATAATGCCACAAACTCCACCAAATTTTATTAGAGTCAAATGACAGTATAAATCATTAGGAAAATGTGTGCCAACCACAGAAACAGCAATGTCTCAAACTCTTGGAGTACTGAACACCATCCAGTTGGCTGAGAAAGAATCATGTGGCTTAAAATCATTTTTCACAATTACTATCCTAGCTAGTTCATAGTTTTTGGCAGATATGCCCCACATGCATAGCCGAACTCAGCTAATTTTCACTCTGATCGACAAATATAATTTTTCCCCTCAGAAAAGCCACCCAGAGAGCTTTCATGAAATCTTGAGGTAGTACATCAAAAAAGTGAGTCCATTTATTAGAGCCTGGCATGAAAAATGCATATTAAATAGGCCACCCTATATTCATCACAGAAAATTCTAGTGTGCTAAGACGACACATTCAGAATTCAGTCATACCTACTACTAAAGTCTGAGAGTCAAAGAGTAAGATTTCACAAGCCCTTCCTCACTTTTCCCTTTTGAACTGAGCTTGCCTTCCATCAGTCAGGAACCAAAAAATAATAATAATAATTAAGTTTTTTCCTATGGGCTTGTCTAAAATAATTGTTAGTTTTTCTTTTTTCCTCCCAAATTATTAGTTCTGTAAGTTAGACAAGAGATATCGTACAATGCTCCATCAAATTCTTTACACAATAAAACATTTACATGACAAAAAGGAACAAAAGACCTTTTCTATCAAATTTAATTTTTCATCCAATTTTCATTTCCAGGTGGTCTTCTAGAGACTGTTGGTCAAGAGCCGAGTGTCAAATTCGAGCCACGAATGGGTGTTTTATGATGATTTCAAATAATGTTAATCTGCTGCAAATTGAATACCCTCCCCACAAAGAGAAGCATCTGCCTACAAAGGGGATCTCCCTCATGTACTTCAAATTCTGCATCTGCTAACTCTGTAGGGGATAAAGGGATGCTATTAGGACAGAGCTCACAGGGGGCCAACAGTATAGGGTTCTATTCCTCAGTTTGGGCAGAGGTGGATAGGCGTCCATGGCATCCTTTACAATTTCTGTGTATCTGAAGTATTTTCCAATAACTTATTTAAATATTTAACCCCCTGAATTTGTTCGATTGGCATTTCCAGACTCTTGAAGAGGCACCTTCTAGAGCCTTGCTGTCTCTAGAGTCACACTGAATTTTCTTTGGTAGGATCAAAACGTTCCACTATACCAGCTGGGTACATTAAGACCATTTCTGCCATACTGAGTTCCTAAAGACTTGGCTAAATCTTCATGACCTTTCCTGTCAGATAACCTTTGCCTGTGGAGCATCTTGAAAGAATATATAAGCCAAGAGTATTTTCAATCAGTGCAAGCAAAGTAAAAATGTCTTCTCATGTCAAAGTTGCCAGTTTCCCAACTAGAAAATGTAAGAAAAAGGTAGAAGATCAAGAAAAACAAGTTAAGTTGACCAAGTGTGCTTTAAAGTGTCCCATAAGTTTAAAAACCCCTCCGTGCCCCAGCTGATGATGGGAAGACAAGAGCCAGCTGTATTCATAGAAACTCATGTTTGAGATGGCGTAGAGCAAAGAGGTCTCAAAGGGGTCTTGGGACCCTGACGACAGCATAGATTGGGAAACTGTCAGAAATGCAAATTCCCAGATCCAGGATGGGGGTGTGAGTGAGGTGGGCAGCAATCCCTCCAGATGATTCTGACCCCTAGCAGTGTGTGTACCATGGACATCAAGGTTGGAAGTCCAGCCTATGGGGTCAGAGTTGCCGGGTTTGAATACCAGCGCTTGTCCCTGGTAAGCAGGGTGACTTTGGACAAGTTACTTAATTTGTCCTTTCTTTAATTTCCTCATGTGTAAAATCACTATATTAATGGTCCTCAGCTCACTGGAACACTGGTGTTAAGATAATACATGTAGAAGTCTAGCAGCATGCTTGACACATACTAAGCATTCAACAAATGGGATTGATTATTTTGTCTACTGTGGAGATCATCACAGATTTCTTTTTATTCAGCTTACTCAACTATTTATTTGATGAGCATTTATTGAGTATTTACTATATACTAGACTCAGGGCACTAAGTAACACAGCATTCTTACCTAGCTGCCAAGCTTCTCCAACCTGAGTTAGCACCAATGAAATCCCACCACTCGAGCCACACTCTCGAAAACAAAGAATCGCTGATGGGGGAGCCCAAGCTTGGATAGGTTTTAAAAAGCTACTCAGGAGGTTTTAGCTTCTCCCAATGGAAGTAGCAGACCTGCAAGCAAGAATTACAGCCCAAAGCTCAAGGAGCAGAGGCTGGATGTACGTATATGATCCCAGAGAAACTTCTGGAAGGAGTCCTTTGCCCAGCAAGCTTTCATACTGAGCTTTGCCCAGTAAAGCTCCCCTGCTTTACTGACCTTCTTAGGAAGCACAAATCATGGCTTCCTCAAGCCTCAGGGCTTACCCCTTTGCCAGACAAAGAGTAGGTAGGGGAGAAGTCTGTTGATGCGACAAGAGGTGAGTGCTAGTTTTAGGATGGGGCCCTCCTGACTCCTGGAAGCCTGAACACAGTATTTCAGGACAGAGGAGTAATTATACAGCCATGGTCTCCTCCATAACCAACTCTTGTAGATGCAGATGCACATTTCCCTGGATAAACTGCCCACGCCCCAAGGCCAGACATAATGGTTTCACACACCAGTTTCCAAGGGGAGGAGCAACAGAGGCAAAGCTTTTAAATTAATTAAAAGAGACACTCAGGCACACTTCATGCCATTCTTTAATCTCCACTCTCCTGTGATAAATATAGAATGACAGGCCGGGGCCCAGGCTAATGAGTTGAAGGCAGGACCCTATGGAGGTTCGCCAAGCAGCCCTCAGAAACTGTAGCAGGGACTAGGCCTCAGAGAAAGGAAAAAGAAAATCAGTATGTTGCCTCAGCTGGGTCACTGATGTGTCACTAGAGTGCTCTGAAGAGTTCCCACTGGACATATGATCCCCCCCCTTCCTTGACTAGCAGCGGTTTAAACAACAGACAAAAGGAAACAGCATGTATTGCATTAAAAGGTCAGAGAGCAATAACAGTTAAGATTTATTAATGGTTTTCTAGTGTCAGAAAAGGCACTGTGCTAAAGGCTTCTCATGTGGTAATGCATTTAGTTGTGGGGACCAGCTTCCCAAAAAATCCTCATACCTCTTCGTGCACACACCCTCACCATACGGTCCCCTCACACACTAAATCAGAGCTGGCACATGGAACTGATAGGAAATTCTAGAAGAAACAGTCTGTGACTTGAGTTTAGATGATAAAAGCCATCACCACTTCTAACATGATCTCTTGCATCATATGCCCTGGGGGAAGCTAACATCATCTCAGGAGCCCTGTGGTGAGGCCAATAGCTAAGCCACTTGTGAATGAATCCTCCAGCTTCACCCAAGGCTTTGAGTCATCCAGCTCAAGTCCCAGACACCACAGAAAGGGAAGCCATCACTGCTGGGCCCTGTCTGAATGCCTGACCCAAGAACCCATGAGATAATTGTTTTGAAATTGATTTTCTGTGATTTGTTACACAGCAGTAGCTAACTCGTACACAAGAGCCAGATACTCTTATTTTATAGTTGAAGTGAGTTAAAGTGATTCACTCATGGCACAGTAAGTGAAGCAATGAGGATGTGCATCCAGGCTGGCAGATTTGAAGTACTAGTACTCATTCTATCATATTACTCCTGGCAGATATACATAAGGTGTGTAACGGACTTCCCATTGCTTTTGTTCAGGGAAAAGCAATTACTTCATAGGAAGCTTTGAAGCACTCTAGTTTTCCAAGATAATTTGTTCAGCTTCCATGGCACCCACCGTTCTGCTTGAATTTTAGCCATTTCTCTGTGGTTGGAAGTCCTTAGAGGGTTGAATAGAGGGTTTTTCCTATGATAGTGTTTGTAAATAGCAGAAGGGTGAGGTGAGGACAGGATGCCAGGTCAGTCCCATGGACTCCATTAACTTGCTTGGTTTGGCAGTCTCTACCACTTCCAGGCTGGGTGATTTTAGGCAAGTTGTCTAAATAACAGGAGCTATCGACTCCTCACTCTTAAAGCGACCGATACTCATACACACACTTTTGTTCACACTACATTATAAGCATACTCAAACTATTTGGCACCACTGCTTGGCACACAACAAGTGCTCCCTAAAAATGTTACCTATTTGAACTATCAAAGAGGTGTTGGAAAAAAACCAGCATTTTAAATGCCCAAACAAAAGCTCTTCCATCAACCTTTCATCATAGTGAAAGGGAATTTACAAAGAAACAGCCATGGTTCTTGGGGGTGAAGAGATCTCGCTCCACAGGCTGGCCAGTGTGCTAATGCTTTGGTCATGGTTTCTTCTAGAGCCTAGGCTGCCCTGCTGGAGTGACGAAAGGGTCAGGGAAAGCTGCCCTACATATCCACCATTCAGTGAGACAGGTGTAAGGCAAGGGGGGGGGGGTGTCTCCCTCTCCTTGGCCTTCTGAACAGAGGTGGCAAGGGATTTTGCTTCCACCCTATCTCTTAATCCCATTATACTTTTATCATTTTGTCAGCATGGACAAAGCCCCTTAGGTCCTCCCAACACTCATTCTAATGCCTTCCCATGTGATACACACTCTCCCTTGGTCTTGGAGCTTACCAGCTGTCAAGTATCTTACCGTTCCCTCAGGTGATTTCTACTCAAAGGCTATTTCGAGTTCCACCTCCATTTGAATTTAGCTTTATGGCTCTCTAGCTTGCATGCACACTCTCTCTCTTTCTCTCATTTGTTACATCTGAAAGAGTTCTCCATGCAAAATTCTTTTCAGGTCCAAAACGAGGGGTTTCCACAACCTTCCATTTCTGGGTAAGACTAAGAAAAGGGAAGTGGAGGAGAAGCCAGCCACTTCCACCCATCTCAAAATCAGCACAAATTTCTGGCACTGAAACGTGCTAGGTCAGGTTCTGCAGGGGACCCTACTCCTCATCCCGTGTAACAGGGGAGTATGATTAAAATATCAACAGCTGTACAACAAAGAGGCAAGGGAAGGATGCCATGCACAGTAAAGACAGAAGGCCCGGGACAGCCAAGGAAGGAAAGAGTGGACAGGTGAAGACCAGGGAGATTTGAAGCAGCGAGCCTGTCATGGGTCCCGAAGACTGGGGGAGTGACCGCCTAAGGCCATGGGGAAAGGCAGGAAGAGCGCCCCCAGGAGGAAGGAATGAAAGGCACGGAGGCAGGAAAGCATAAGATCGGTCCACACCATGCTATGGATGTGCAAGGAAGCCGGGACAGGATTGCAAAAAATACAACAGGTGAGGGGAAAACCCCCTGGCAATAGTGAGCAATAGAGACTTTCAAAGAAGATTAAAGTGTCTTTGTAGATTACAGAGCAAACTGGAGACACGAGGATTTCATGAAGAAAAGTAACCGAGTTCTCAGTGATCACCACCGCAAAACTCGGGGACTGGAGAAATAGTTTCCAAGGAGGCAATGCCAAGGGAAGAGGTGGACTGCTCTTCCCAACACTTAAGGCAGTTCCCCTCACTGCAAGTTTTTGCTTGAACCACCAAACGAGCTACAAGGCACACCCTCTCCAACTAGTTTTGTCCTTGGTTTAAAAAATTATTTTCCCTAGTTTTTAAAAATGATTACAAGTAAGCAGGCACGTATGAAGTGACCAGCAGGGTCATTTCAATGATTTCCAAGAGCCAGGATCCATTACCCAGACGGGTTTCAAGGTGGAAGCAATGCATATCAGAGAGGAACGGGATTACTGATAGGTCTAAGGGTGTCCGTCTGGGCCTCGGTATATTTTTCTATCCTCTGGCTCAGATTTAGAAGGCTACCCAGAGTAAACTCCCAAATGGAAATTCTGTAAGTCCCAAATCCCTTCTCTTTCTCCTTAGAACCAAAGAGCAAAGTTCCAAAAAGATCCAGAAAACATCATGTGCCTTCAACCAATCTCACATGGCGAGTCATGAAACAGAAGAATGTCTCTGGCCCTTGCTTCTCTGTCCTCCCAGACCCCAAGGACATCCCCTGCACAACACGGCCCCAGGTCAGGCCTCCTCACCATATACCACATGCTTGGCCACTTGGGATCGTTGAAGTAAGTCGGCTGGGCACGACTGAAGTCATAATCCCTCTTTGTCCGTTTTTTTACCACTTGCTGTTGGATCCACTCCACCTGCCAAGAAGAAGGACATTTGTTGAGTGCTCAAAGTCCCACCAGGGTTAGCACAACATCAATGACAGTCTGTGCGGCATGTCCCATCCTGAGCCGACTCTGTGCAACTCACAGACTTCATGCAGGTAACTTGATTCTGATTCCAGGGGCTCAGAGTCTCTAGAATCCTAGTTCTCCTTTATTTTCATGGCATATGGGTTTGTTAGTCTTAAATGACACGTCATCTCTATCTCTTAACAACATGCTACCTTTTAGCTTCTTCGGAAAGCATATTTTACTCACAAATTTATTGCAAATTGATAAGAGTTAATTTTTATACTAATTTTTTTCACCCTGACCTCATATTAAGGGTCAGCAAACCTTTTTATAAAGATCCAGACAATATCTTTTTTTTTCTTTTCTTTTTTTTTTTTTTTTAAGAAATGGCTTTTTACCACATAGTATGATGGAAACAGCAATATTTGGGGAATCAGAAAACCAAAGCCCTAGACCTGCCTCTGGTACAAAATTGGAGAAATCACTCAATTTCCTGAGCCAAATGCTCCATGCCAGTTCAAATTCAAACCTACCGCCCTTGAAGAAGTCTGAATATTTAGCCACCACTTGTGCTTAAACAAAGCAACCGAGAACTTCTGAGTTTAATACAGAATTGTAACCTGTTAAGGCTCCATATGGGTTTTTTTTTTTTAAAGAGGTCATAACAGCAACATAAAACTAAGCATGTTCTATTTTGAATGCTGCATCTGACATGCAGTATCAGCCCCAGTGTCATTCTATAATTTGTTCCTAAGTAAGTTCTTCTCTGTTAGATCTCTCCTGCTAATTTAGCCACAATACTCTAAAATGTTCTGTTCTACCATTTACCCCTACTCTTCACAAAGAGATTAAAAATTGAGGGGAAGGAGACTTTGTAGTCCACTAGAGATTCCATATTCATCCATTCAATAAAGATCTCAAAATCACTTTTGCCTACTGATTAACAGGCTCAAAAATGCACAGCCATAAACAAGGCACTAAGGCCAAAAGCCAAACTAATAAATTTCCCTGATTCACCTATCAGGAAATATACTCAACAAGATTATTGATATGCAAGATGAATTTAAATAGTGAATTCCAGGTTACAGCACTAACAAGGCAGACAGAATTACATAGCTTCCTAAACAAATATAAAAGCCATTTATGATTAGGATCACAGCTAAGCATCATACATGTGCTGACAGGTATTTTAGGCAAAATTATTAGTACAGAAAAAAAGCCAAATAAACGAAAAATAATATTCTAGAAAATGAAAGGTGTTCCTGCTCCTGTTTTATTTAACATAGACTAAGTGACCCTTTGGCACTGAGTCATTCTACACCCTCCCATCCCCAACACACGTAACTGTGCATACTGGATAGGAGGGACTGTGTGTCTTTCTTTGAACTACAGGACAATGGTTGTCAGGAAGCTAAGAGGGATCTTGTGTTTTCTTTGACTCGAGCGACTGCTCTTTAGAAATCACATCGAAACTAATGTGGCATTAAAATGCATGTAAAATTTCTTTTAATGAAGAGGGTAATTTTTAAGGGACTGTTTCTAAAAATAAAGGGGAAAATCAATTTCCTTCTCAATCAAAATGGAGCAGCAAGCATGGGCACGCATGTACTTTTTTCTATTTCCAGGAAACGTTTTAATCTCTTCATTTCAAATAATATTGCTAAGGAATGAGTTTCATTCACCCACTTATTCATTCAATAAGCATTAAGTGTCTATTCTGTACCAGACACTGTGCTGGCAATATAAAGATGAGTTAAAAAAGTCTTTGGCTTTGAAGGACTTACATTTTACCAGAAATATTTAGCATGTATTTCACAATTATCCACTTAGTAAAGATGCAGTTATCTCCATTAATGGCATCTATCACTCTATTAATTAGAGTATCTGCGAACATTCTGACTATGTAGATTATATTTGCAAGTACGATTAAACCAGTACCTATTCACACGCTTGGTAAAAAAGAAGGCTGCAGATCTGTTTAGATGGAACTCTTTCCAAACTAATCCTATATTGGCAGTGGCTTTTTCCCCGAACAGAGCCTCCAATCAATTGTGAATTGCCACCTAGATGTGTACATAAACTGGAAAGTGTCAAATCCCCCAGTGTGGTCTCAAACAGATTGCTGGAGATCAGACCAAGTCTATACTGGGAGGGGAGCATATCATTGTTTCTACAACACCACTCTAAGTACACACTTCCCATAAGCGTGCGCACACACGTATACACAAATGTGGGATAAGTATGTGAGAAAACCAAGTGACAGCCATTTTCCTAGATGAACTACAGGTACTAAAATAGAACAAAACATCCTACCAAACAGCATCTCTTCTATAATTTTACCAAACACAAGTGCTGGGCTTGGTGGCTAGAAGGTGGCACTGAAGTTGGCCTCTAGATTTGGCTACAAGTCATTCTATCCAATCACAGGGCTGAAATATTCAAGAAAAGTACATTGTGTTTTGTTTTGTTTTGTTTTGTTTTTAGCGTCAGGTATCATGTATTTTGTCTTGGTGCTTTAGGAGTATGAGTACAGAGCCCTACATTTTTTGGAAAGTGGGAAAATCACCTCTTGGATCGGAAGATTTCTATGACTGGAAAGACTATATATATATTTTTTTAAACCATTATCCATATGTCTGTCCTTGAGCCCTTTGAGAAAAAGCTCGGAGGTAATGCATTATACAGATTTCACTTTTTGCCAAGAAGCCGCAATGCATAGAAAAGATGCTTAGAAATTCATTTTCAAAAAACTAGTCAGCCCAGGACAATAAAAGGAAAACTGTGTGCTTTCCTTCACTGGTTTAAATTCTGAAGGTTCTATTTCTTATATATTAAGGAACTACAGTTAATCCAGACTCTAAAAACCACAGGACCTTTGAAGCTTCAGTGTAGACTTCATTAACTTCAACAAATGTGTGCTGTATAGCTTTAAGGACACTCCCCTTTACCAATACAGCTCTCCTCCCTATATGGTCCGAGTGAACAGTGGGCAACCCCCTTGCCAGAATCTTTTTCTAAAGATGTTCTCTTTCATCAAATTCCACGTGTCAAGCAAAGCACATTACATGAAAATTCTGTGAAGCCTACCCCCCCCAGACAATCACAGCTGAACTCATCTCTCATTATTTTGCAATTTAAAAACTTTCTGAAATAGGATAAAAAAGAAGTTATATGAATACACATTATATAACTTATTATATAAATAAACTTGGAAAACAAATTACAATAGCACAAGAAAGACAAATACTACGTGGCATCACTTATATGCAGACTCTTAGGAAAAAAAGTCAGACTTGTAGAAACAGGAGAAAAGTGGTTGTCAGAGGTTGAGGGGTGGCAGAAATCGAGACAGGTTGGTAAAAGGGTACACATTCAACTGGAAAATGAGTAACATCTCAGGATCTAACATAATGGTGATGACAGTTGATAACACTGTATCATATAATTGAAATCTGCTTAGAAAGTAGAACATAAATGTTCTTGCCAAAAAAATGTATATATGTGTATATACACATATACACATATATACACACATATATCGTAATGAATGTTAAATATATATATAATAATCACTACAACATACACTTTAAACATCTTACAATTTTCTATGTTGATTATGCCTCAATAAAGCTGAAATTTAAAAAAATTAAGGTGTCACTTTAAAAATATATCTTGCAGTGGGGAGGAACTAGCCTTTTAGACATTAAAATATATTAAAACTAATGATTAAAACATATACTGGTAGCAAATGTCAACAGATTTCAATGGAATAGAATGGAAAGTCAAGAAATTGACCCCAAATATAGTATATGATAAGGGTGCTACCTTAAATCATGTGGGGAAAACAGATTACTTCATAAGTGATGGTAAAACAACAACCAACTGGGGAAAAATAAAATTGAAATCATGCTAACATCTTACATCAGGACCAATTCCAAATGAATGATATTTAAATGTAAAAGTAAACAAAACCATAAAAGTACCCTGAGAAATATGGGAGATTTAAAAAAATATCTTAGAATGGGAGATGCTTATCCAAGTATAATGCAAATTGAAAAAGTGATTTAGAAAAAGTGATACATTTTACAACATAAAAAAATAAATTTGGCATGGCAAAAAAAAAAAAAAAGCTTCAAAAGCAAGGCAGATGACAAACGGGAAATGTTTCCAGCTCCTATAACAGACAAAAGGCAATTCCCTAATATATAAAGAGTTTCTACAGTCAGTAAGAGAAAAATTCAGTAGGAACACAGGCAAAGGATAGGAGTACAGTAATCTCTGAAAAGATAGTTTCTTAAATGTATAAAAATATGCCTAACCTCATGCAGATAAAGACAAAAGTAAATGAAAACCACAGTAAGATACCACTTTTCCACCTTTCAGATACAAACAATATGAGATAACATCCTATTAGTAAGGGCATGATACAACAATCATTCTTATATAATGATAATGAGAATATACAGCTGTCCAGCTCTACGGAACATAATTAGACAATATCTACAAAAATTTTACAAGAAGTCATGCTACTTTTAGGAACTTAACCCACATATTTATTCATACATGTAAACATGCAAGGCTATTCACCAAATCACTGTTCATAATAACTGCAAGCTGTAGACAACCTGAATATATACTGATAGGGATTAATAATGACATATCAATACAATGGAGTACAACGCAACCATACATGAGAATGTGACTAAGTTATGTACTGAGAACAGTCTCCATGCTACAGCTTGAAATGAAATGAAAGACATAGTCTATAAAGAAAACTATCATCTTTGCATTTCTCTGAAGTGATTACACACTTGATATAGGGGATACAGACACAGGAGAGAAATCTTTAGCATATGCCTTTTCATACTGTGTTACTTTTGAATTACATGAATATATCACTTATACAAACAATTTATAATTTAACTTAATATGTTCCATTGGTTGAGTACTATCATATAATCCAATGATCTAAAATGTGACCAAATGCGCATACTACATGTTTTTAAAGAAATGAGAAAAATAGTATATAAAAAGCATTTTAGATGGCTTTGTATAATGTCTTAACATGGTGAGTATTGAGAAAAATGTGGATAAATAACAAAAAGAAGTGGCTGGAATGTGGAGAAATCAGTTATAATGTTAGATTTGCCACCAGTTACCTACGTGACCTTGCAAAATCTTCGTGGACTTTTTTATCTGTAATGTGAGAGAAAACAGACAAAATATGTCCTCTAGTCTCCTTCTAGCTTTGCATTTTTATCTATATATTCTATTCTCTGATTTGACTGGGAATACAAAGTTTGTGCTAAATACAACAGAGGTACTTAGGTGCTCCAGTTGATAAATGATCTCAAGTCATTCCATGAAGATGTGAGATTAATATTTAAGAAAGGAGTATAGTAAATTTTAGTATTGCTTTCATGATCTTATGAGGCAGTTGCCAGGAAATAAAATATGTAGAATTCCATATTTTGTATCTTTGAGTAACCACTGACAAAACTGAGGGGAAAAAAGAGCATGTACAGATTTCTCCCCTCCATTTTCTTCTCAGACTTTGAAAAAAAAAAAACAAACACACACACAGAGCTGCCTTGATTAAAATATATCTATATCAGTTAGGTGCATAATGGCTGTACACTTGTTCAGAAGAGAAGGGTCAACTAAGACAACTTACCACTGACAAGCCACTCCCAAACCCTAAAATCTGAACCCAACATATCCAAAAGTTTTCTAAAACTGATCCAGAAATCAGTTAACCAGTGAAAGAATCAAAAGAATCTAGCAAAAGTAGGCATTTAAAGGAGGGTATTATGGTCTTTAAACCTTTCTCCAGCTACTAACTAACTGGCAATTAGTGAGTTACTCAATATTGACATTGGTATTTCATTTGACTCATACTTTGAAAAGTAAAACAAATAAAAAAACCAATTGTTTGGAGTTTCCTAATTTCAGACAGCTACTTGTGAATAAAATAAGCATTACTGTTTATTTGATAGAGAGGATTTTATTGATGATGTGCTTGAGATAGGCATTTTGAATCCTATTTAATGGCTGCCAATCTCAGAGGCTTGTATTAGAGAATCATCTATCCAGGAATACGAGGAACCACACTGAGGTTTGGAAGGTCAGTGAGAAGAAAAGTTGTGAAATAAATACTGCATGTACATTCAGAACTGTGTGATCGAAGACCATACAGGCCAAAGTGAAAAACTTTAACTCTTGTAACATTTCTTAATTTGTTGGCTTTCTCCAACAGAACCAAACTTTAGAAGTACGTCATCAATTTCACCTCCTTCTTTGTTCAGTGGAAAACTCATAGCATTATTGGTCTAACTGCATTACTCACTTCCAGAGAATTCGAGTCCTGTTCCACCCCTTAAATGGTTCCACTAATATCTGCAGGCTTCTAAACATTTAATTTCCTAATTTGTTCCCAGTTTTTCTTTCTCCCTACTTCTGGTAAGATGACGTGTGAAAGGAAAATATAAATGTTGCAACCAATTAAGACAGTAAAATTTACTCCCCACACTGAAGGAAGACCCTTTTTGTGTCTATTCATTCCAAAAATATCATATAAAATATCTACTATGCAGCGGGCACTGTTCTGGATGCTATAGGATGGCCTTGAACAAAATAGAAAATTTCCCACCTTCCAGCAGTTTCCATTCCAGTGAAAGGTAGACTATAAGCAGCATGTAAATGAATAAAAGATTATATAACAGACTTTCATAGCACAAAAAGCAAATAACACAAGGTGATAGAGATTGCGAAGGAGGGGGCTATTCTAGGTAAGGTGGCCCAGACAGGCCACTTTAATAGAATTCTGAATAATAAGGACCCAGCCCTATACATGCCCCCAAAATAAATATTAGAGGCAACGTGAGTCCTTAATGCAAAAGCCCTGGAATGACCAGATGTCTGTATTTTTGTCTACAGCTCAACCAAAGGCCACAGAGGCCTATGGTGATCCCTCAAGGCCTGGGGAGGGTATACCAGTAGTGCATTGCGCCCTCCAGTGGAGAGAGAAAGAAAAAGATTCTCACGAATCATGGAAACCGATCCCCAGACATCTGGTCAACTAGTTCTGGGCTCCTGGATACTGAAAATATGATCTAGAAGTGGACACAGTTTTAGGTGGGCATGTCCCCAAAGCCCCACCAACTCCTTGGCTGATGGAAGCAAACTCAGCTGAAAGAAGGCTAAACGAGGTCCTCAGCAAGGTACCATTATCTAGGACTGGTACTCCTGAGATGCTCGTCACTATAAACTGGTTCAGTGAGGGGCTTTGAGGCAGATTCTGACCTTTCAGTTGTATAGTAAAAATCACAAGTTCAATGTCATCTAAACAGCAGAGAAACAAATGATTTCTAGGACAGTGTCCCCAGTACAAAGCATTCAAGCACAAGGTAAGGATAGGGACCTAAATTGTTAATTTAGTGTAGCAGCAGGTTTAGAGCATTATACTCGGTATCAGAAGTCATAGTTACTAAACTCCCCATTTCAGACATCATCACTGACCACCTCTGCAACTCCAAGTAAAAGGACATAGTATCTGTTGTTGGACAAATCTTGCAAAAACAATTTAATATTTAAGCAGGCACATTTTTTTAATAAATTTTTTATTGGTGTTCAATTTGCCAACATACAGAATAACACCCAGTGCTCACCCCATCAAGTGCCCCCCTCAGTGCCCGTCACCCATTCACCCCCACCCCTGCCCTTCTCCCCTTCCACCACCCCTAGTTCGTTTCCCAGAGTTAGGAGTCTTCATGTTCTGTCTCCCTTTCTGATATTTCCTACCCATTTCTTCTCCCTTCCCTTCTATTCCCTTTCACTATTATTTATATTCCCCAAATGAATGAGACCATATAATGTTTGTCCTTCTCTGATTGACTTATTTCACTCAGCATAATACCCTCCAGTTCCATCCACGTTGAAGCAAATGGTGGGTATTTGTCGTTTCTAATGGCTGAGTACTATTCCACTGTATACATAAACCACATCTTCTTTATCCATTCATCTTTCGATGGACACCGAGGCTCCTTCCACAGTTTGGCTATTGTGGACATTGTCGGGGTGCAGGTGTCCCAGCGTTTCATTGCATCTGCATCTTTGGGGTAAATCCCAGCAGCGCAATTGCTGGGTCGTAGGGCAGGTCTACTTTTAACTCTTTGAGGAACCTCCACACAGTTTTCCAGAGTGGCAAGCAGGCACATTTTTAAAAGTATTTCTGGGGATATATGCAGAAATATCTAGTGTGTGTTCTTTTATACTATGCCACTGATAGGCCGAGCAGAGTAGGGAGATGGGAAAACATGCCACCTGAGTTGTTGGTAGACCACCAATCACTAGCCTGGCCACTCTGAGCAAATCACATAAATCCCCGCATTCTACATTTTCATATGTAAAATGTTGTAAGATTGTTGCGAGACACAAAACGTATTATGTTACACAAATGGAGGCTCTGCAGGACTTAGTACTTTGTATTCTGATTGCAGGTTTCCCCTCACTTCCTCATAAGAAAGAAGCTACTAGGTCTGAGTATTCCTAGTACCAAGGGCAATGGTTAGCACTGGCCCTCCAGAAATAATCAGAGATGGATGGACAGTATTTTTGTGCTGCATTGATACATTTTTTAGTAGGCATATCTAAATTTTCTAGTTATTAAAAAAGTAGCAGGCAATTTTAAACTGGAAAGAATACCAAGAAAGGGTATCTGCTTAATCTTACCAAGTATATTAGGATATTTTGTTTTCCAACAACAGAAAGATGTTAGCATGAGGACGATTATGCTACCAGCAATGAAAAGGAAGTTACGGTATTAATGTAGGATGTGTTCTTTCTATATATAACTCTATATATTTTTAATGTAGCATGGAACCTTTCTCGGTTTGACAACCACCCCCGCTTCCAACTTGGAACTTATTGCTCTATAGATTTTGATCTTTAGAGATGGGATCATTTCCCTCACCTCCCTAGCCTAAATTTCAGAAGCAACAAAACACAGTGTCCACAATTAAAACGAATAAACACTGAAGAATTAAGTAGTTGACACATGCTGAGAACCTGGAATAATACTGCAGACACCAGTAGTCATTCTATAACTTGCAAGAGCCAAAAATTAAATGAAGTCGATGGATCCCGCAGTGCCAGTGATACTTTGTCCCCGTGACAGAGTGTTTCCCACATTTTAGTGGTCACGGACTAGTCCATAATCAGAACACAGAGCAGACAAAGTGTGATCTTACAAGCAATTATGGGAGCGCCTGGGTGGCTCAGTTGGTTAAGAATTTGACTCTTGATTTCGGCTCAGGTCATAATCTCAGGGTCATGAGATCAAGCCCCGAGTTGGGCTCCACACTCAACAGGGAGTCTGCTTGAGATTCTCTCTCTCCCTCTCTGCCCCCCACCCCGCTTGTGCTCGTGCTCTCTCTCTTTCTCTCAAATAGATAAAATCTTTAAAATCACTTATGGAAGGAGAAATAGAAAGATCAAGGTAATGACTAGAAATCAACTCAAAGATAAGTGAAAAAAAGATGCCAAATTGATGAGAAAATGTTAGGACATATTACTTAAAAGAAAGTTTATTTTTAAACATTTATATTTAAGGCTTTGCCCATCCTGGCCACTAGCAATAAATAATACCCAACAGCAACAGTTTCTTCTCAACTTTTAATGACAATATATTGTTTTACCTTTATCTTTCTTGGAAAGCTGATCTCCGAAGATTTCAGGCTCATTTCCCCCATGGATGTGTCACTCTTTAAACATTCTTAGAATCTCTTGAAGGCAAATACTTACATTTGTCTCAAATATAATGCATTTGTTTCTTGAAACAAGTTTAATTTGTCCTCTCAAAGAAAAAAAAAAGCCTCCTATTCCTAGTCATGCCAAAATGCTTTCCAAAGGGTAAAACAATTTAATTTGTTAAAAAAAAAAAGGTATGTGCGCGTGCATGCACACATGCACACAGATAGACCCACCACCACATGGAAAAGCTGGTGACGTGAATCCATTAGAATACTTGTTAAATGGCAAGATTATACCAAAAGAATCTTGCATATTCTAACTTGAATTTCAATTTCTTCTATTTTCAACTTTAGGACAATTCACTTAAGCAATGAGAGGAAATTTGAAAACAATTTTGATTGCTTAAAAGTATTAAAAGGAAATAGAATTCTAAAGTATCTAAAATTAATCCTACTCTTTTGAATACCACCGGGGGTTAAATTCACACTTTTGATTAAATGCAATCTTAATTCAGGGATTAAGCTGGGACAGCACATAATTCCCTCCAGCTTCACTCTGGGATCAAGATTATCACTGCACTAAAAATACAGTGGCATGACTTCATTCTATATGTATTTGTTTTTTGATAATCATCCTCTAAGCAATTTGAAAGCCAAGGCAATGGAATAAAACCTATTCAACGTGTCAAGTAAGTTACATCTCATTCTGCCTTTAATACAGCTGAAGTTGGAGACATCTCAAAGAGTGACGATTTTACCTTAAAACCAAGTATTAATCCCTTGACAGATTCTGGTTTTCTTTGACCAATCCTGCAACTCTATTTTCCAGTCATTCACGATATTCCCAGACCCGCATTTGCAGAGACTGGGTGCCCCTGCCTATCAAGTGAATACAAAGACGAGCATTATTTTGTACAGAGTGGAGAAATTGTTCAATTCAGCTGAGATTAATATAAAAAGAGGCAAATGCTGGCAAAGGAATGGGAGTCATTTTCATTATTTCTCCAAGCAGAGGACATGGGGGTGATCTGCTAAATCTCAAAACTATGTCAGCATCTTGCTTCTTCATTCCATGGCTCACAATGATCATGAAAGTTCTATTCACATGGGGAGAAATACTCTTCCCTAGTGACTATTTCAGCTCCACTGCACAGACTGTCTTAGTCTCCTAGCTATTTAAATATAAATAACAATGGCATTTGTTTCTAAATTCCCATGGACCCTACTGCTACAATTTTGATCACGGTGGAAAGATCTGAGTGGGGGGTGGGAGAGTGAGTCCCTAACTTCACAACTGGGTACCTGAAGTTATCATTTCATCCATTTAATTCTTTTTTTCAGTGTGAAGCATGCTCAATATTCTGGTAGCTTCAGATTTTTAATCTTTCTCTTTAAATCTCTTCATTGTCAAGATTTCAAATCTTAAAAATCAAGAAAGTACCAATGGTTATGTTGGTGAGCTCTAGCTATGAATCAAACAGGCGGCTGGATTAAAAGTCAATGTCTTTTCTTCCTCCTGCTGCTAGAAGATAAATATGCCATTTTAGGGGCAAATGCACCAAGTGTGCATAAATGCTCCATGTTCTCTTGAGGTTAATCCACATTTTTAAAACCTGAAACGAGCTGAAAAATCTGTAAGTAATATGAAGTCACCAGTGGTGAGAAGCCTGGATGAAGACCCCCATGGTGGGCTCCCCAAGCAGCAGAGAGAAATGAGAAAGGTCTTTGGAGTGGGTCACTGACTTGGGTTTCTATTATATTCCTTTTTTTTTTTTTTTCCTTTTTTTTTTTTTTCCGGAACTCTAATCTTATACTTGGCAGGGAGGGCAGGGGTGTTTTGCAACGAAAACACTGGAATTGTGGCAGCTCTTAAACACCATCATCACCCTCTGAAATATTCAGCAAACAGCTACTTTGGTCAGGGTGGGGGAGAAGCATGCTTTTGAGCCTCAGGGAAAAATACTGTCCAAAATCCTCGGGCCAAACGGGAAAGAAATTGGCATATTCCCACCTAGATCCAGTCGCCTGAAGCCAACCAAACGCTTTCTCAATTTCAGGGCTGTTCCCTCACCTCTGAAACCACTGATGAGACTTCCAGCAAGGTGGTACTGGACAAAACCCGCAGGTCAGAGCGCATTAAAGAGCTGGAGCAGGCCCCGACGCACGAGGGCCCAGGCTGGAGCTCCCGCCGGCCCTCCGCATGTCACAGCGGAGGGGTGCCAAGTCACTCCACTGCGCCTCCCTCTCTCTGAACTCGTAATTCATACCCACCACAGTCAATTACAGGAGCCCTGGGGCCGAGGCTTGAGGAAGGAGAGAGAAAACACATTTTCATCACTGTCATCAAACCGGACACATTTTCAGCATGAAGATCCAGGAGCTGGGGCTCTCCCCCAACAAGCTTCCTTCTTTCCTGCTGGGTGTTTTGGATGGCTCACCCCGGAGTCTGTTGTGTCAATGTTCATGGAAATGTGATGCATTTACTGTACCCGGGGGCTGGCAGCAATTCTCTCTAGGCAGCAACACCGCGCCCCCCACCCCGCCCCGCCACCTCCAGCGAGCACCACTCTGGCACATTCGGGCTCTCAGCACTGGAGTGGCAGCCGGCCTGGACCCCAGTTCCCAGTGACCCCTGCCGAGTCTTGGCCACTGGAGAAAGAGCATCTGCTGAGCACACTCTTGAGAGACTTTGATCTGCAGAACACTGAGCAGCTCAGTGTCCAGGTGAGGGAAGGCAGAGGACAAAAAGTGACACTACGAGCCAGAGAGACTTTGAGGATCATGCCTTGATTTCGCTGAAGGTCCAGGAGGACCAAGAGTGGCCTCTCGGATGTCTCCAGCCCCCGACAGCAGCTCTGCTGTGCCTTGGCCAGAGCAGGCACCCAGTAAGGGTTTACGGAAGGAAGGACGGTATTAACAACTCTTACAGGAAAGAAGAATTGATGGTCCAGCCCCACACATGTAAGGGAAAGCAGAAGAGCAAGCTCTAGGTTACTCTTACAGGGAAGAGGAGGAAAATAATTTTATATCATTTTCAGACAAGAGAAACAAATGAAGTGGTTGTTTGCTGACCTAAGGAATAAATCACATAGGTGGTGGTGGGCTTTTCCGCTACTTTGACTTCCAACGGGTCTAGAAATCCTTGGCTCTCATGACTCAGAAAGTACAACTGTGATTTTTTGTTGTTGTTGTTCATGTTCCCTGTAAAATAAAATCAACCTACTATTTCTTTAATACCACCCACATGTTCCATGAAAAGATCATCGTTTTACCAGTGGGGATACTGAGGCACAGGGAGGTCAAGTCACAGGACAGTAAGGGACCTGAAACCATCCTGATTAAGTAAACCCATGCTCATGTCTGTTGCCGCAGAGCACAGCAGCTCCCTTCTGAAATATCCTCTCAGCTGATGAAACAGATTGGGAAGCACATCCTTTTTCTCCCTCCTTGGATCATTACAAGATCTCTATGCCTGGAGCTTACTCAAAGCTCGTCCCGCAACTGTATTAGAAGCTTTCCTGGGTGAAGGATGAGGGAAGGAGGGTGTAGAGGACACAAAATGGAGCAATGCTGGAGCTTTTATTATCTATGCAAGGAATTCTGCAAAGGTCTTCAATTACTCAGCAGGAAGCACTTTAAGATGGGTTAAGACACTCATTGAGACCACAAATGGCAGGAGAATTGTCTGATGAGTGAAAAATAAAAATCTCAGTGGGGAAGAGAATTCTTAGCACAGCTCTGGCAGTGATGACAGAAATCCTTTCTCCCTCAAGGGCACCTTCTTCACTTGTAACTTAAGTGCACAGGAAGGTCAAGATCTGAAAATTTCCAAATTAAAAACAAAAACAAGCAAACAAAAAAAATCTAACTCGTGACTAAAATCCTTAGTTACCCAGCTGCTCTGAATTAAACGGAATTGACAAGAGGAGACAAAGGGAGACATGATGGTTACTGATTAAAAGTTGGGTTCTTGCTCGGCCACTGAAAAGCAGGTGAACCTCAGACAAGGTACTTAACGTCCAGGTGTAAAATGGGGAAGGTAATTGAACCTGAAGAGTAAATGAGCTGATTTGTGTCAAATGCTTAGCACTGTTCCTGGCACAAGAATACCCACCATGCTGCCATGGCAATGCACTGGTGTACCAAACGATGCCCATGGGGAGTGGACTAGTTTCATTAGCCCGAGAGCAGCAAGCTTTGGTTTAGTCTCAAATGACCAGAGTGTGACATTGACCACGGAAGTTTTATAAAGGCATGCTGGACTAGAAATCAGGAAATCTGTTATTATCTAGCCCTGTCACCTCTTTGATTTCAATTTCCTTCCCTACAAGCTTAAAGGGTTAAGATCAGATTAGTGATTTGACCCCAGGGGTCAGAATATGGCCACCAAGGCCAACAGGGGAGGATGGGGGAGTGAAGCAGTAAAGCCAATCAGTGATCTGGGCCCCATCCTCTCCAGCCTCCAAAGTAGGCCATGTCTCGAATACAGTGTTCTGCTTCAAACCAGAGAAGAGTCTCAAAGGATTTGAGATCCCACATGGTTAGCAAAATTCTATGGAATCTCTGAACATTTTTAGACCTACCTTTTCTCTAGTGTTAGGACAATTTGCATTAACTTTCAAGAAGTGGCACCCAGATCATAAAACAAAACAAACCCACAGGGGCACCTGGGTGGCTCAGTGGTTGAGCATCTACCTTTGGCTCAGGTTGTGATCCCGGGGTCCTGGGATCCAGTCCCACATCAGGCTCCCCACAGGGAGCCTGCTTCTCCCTCTGCCTGTGTCTCTGCCTTTCTCTGCCTCTCATGAACAAGTAAATAAATCTTAAAAAAAAAAAAAAAAAAAAAAAAAAAAACTGTTTTAAAAATCTTCCTTGTTTGTTTTATGCAGATAAACTTCTTAACAATTATTTTTCCTATGGAGTCATCAGCAGTAGTCTTGAAGACTGGAACCAAGGAAAGTTCTGTTGATGCCAGAACTCCAGTGGGGGCAGCCATGAGGTCTGTCATCAAAGTGTATTTCCAGGCCCTTCGTAGAACAATTCTAATGAACACTGATGTCTTGGAGTTTTCCAAAGCCATGTTAGAAAAAGTAATGTACATAATGAGGTCCATGGTAAGTAATTGAATGAGCTCACAACAAAGAAGGTCACAAAAGATCCTACAAACCATTTCAAATGGCCCCTACCACTGACAAGAGAGCTGATAAGCCTGCCTCTGTGAGAAAGATCAGATCTGACCACTTTTCAGCATCTCCTTAGCCTAACTCTAACTCAGACCCTCATTTTGTCTTATCTTGCTCACGGAGATCCCTAATCATCCCCTTGGGATTTCTATGAAGTGTGGCCTTTGTATGTTACACCTCGCAAGCACTTGCCAGCGGCTGCAGTAAGTACATGCTTTCATCCTAGCACCTTCCCAGGGAGGGGGTCTTTCCTCCAATGGTTGGGAAGCATTGAGCACCTGTGCTTATCCCTACCACAACTACAAGTAAAAAGCATTTTAGCTATTTGCCAGCCTTCTCCATGAAAGCACACATTCCTAGAAGGAAGAGACTAGACTTTCCGTATCGGTGTCCATGGAATTTGGCAGATGACCTGGCTGACAACGGATGTGAAGTGCCTGCTAAGTGAATTAATCTGTCTGTTAATACGTGAGGAGTAGAGGACTTTGTAACATACTTTAGACTCACGGTCAAGGCCACTTCCTGAGAATTGGTCTAGTTCCTGGGACTGATTGCAAGCCTGGTTTGATACTGGCCGTCCTTGCTAAACTTTCAAATCCATTTGATTCAACATACCTTCTCTGAGCACCTATCACATGCCAGGCACTGGTTTTATCAGTCACTCCACCAACAAGCCCCTGACTTCCTGGAGCAGGGAAAGACAATTTAGTTAATTGCTGGCAATTAACAGAAAGCCTGATCTCTGCCCTCCATCACTCACAGCCCAGTGGGTCAACTTACTGTAACACCAAGGGGCACATGTCGTAGCAAGAAAGGATTCCCTTTGGTCCCTTCTTGCTCCAAAATGTTCTTTCTTGCAAACTTCTGGAAGCTTCAGCATGTTCTTACGCTGTGCTGTGTGAAATGGGTCAACAATACAAAACCCTGGAACCTTCAATCCTAAAGCGGTGTTGGTACAATCTGTCCATCTAAAGCACATCAGAGTTGCTTCAGGGCTCTGGCTAACAACCATCACCTTGTATTTATAGTAAAACTCAAGAGAAAATCCCCCTTCCCCTTGGAGGTTACCCGTCTACTGAGACTGTCCATGACCTACACCGAGAGGACCAGAAGCCAGGAAGGGGGTAGACCTAGTTTTCCTTTGTATAAAAGATAGAACTTGCAGCGATGAATGGTTTCATAGTATGTGTTGTGTAGAAATAGAGACAAGACTAGATGGCTCTAAATTTAATTCTAGGAAGCAACACTTACTCTATAACGCTGCTTGTGTGACTGGACCTATCTCATTATTAGTCACCTCATCTTGTTGTGACCCAACGTGGAGGGATGGTAGAAAAAATAGTTCCTTTCCAAACCACCCTGGCCCCCCCATCAGTCTGGGGCAAAAAAAAAAAAAAAAAAAAAATTTGTCTTACATTTATCAACAGCTCATAAGGACACACTGGGGGTTCAAACACGAGTAGATCCACCTGTAATTAGGTGAATTGTACTGAAATCTGTAAAACCACTGAACACATGACACTCTATAGCAAGAAAAGAGATTTTTCAAGAGCACATTCCCACAAGGTTGGGATGGGGAGTTGTCTGTTTCTGGGTGGCGTGCCCAATAAATACTCTATCTTAAGTAGGTACTTAAAAGCCACTGTCCAGGCAAGTGACAACCATGATGTCATTTTTCACTTCTAAGCTACCCCATGCCCTTCAGAATATGATTCAATTGTCATAGATTTTGTTCTCGAATCACTCCTGTAAGCAATCCCTGACAGGCACAGTGGCCAGCACCCTGCTGGTAAACAACCAGCTGAGGCTGACTTCCATAAGGACTTCTAGAGAGATTTCTCCTCTCTCTGATATACCTCCAGGGTGAAGAAACCATGACCTTTTTCTGTCCTGTCTCAGCACTGGCTGACAGGCCCCCACAGCAACTAACTCTGGAGTAACTTCTAGATGCACTGGCTGATACAAGGGCTTAGAGCTAAGAGCAGCCAAAATGGCCTAATAGGGCAAACCCCGTTGAGGGCAGGAACTGGCTCCTTGTTTCTATACTTGTCATGTACCCCCTGCCATCTCTCTCTAACAAGCCCTGGATCCTGCCTCCAAACTGCAAACCACATCACTGTGGAGAAGCCAGGGTTGGGAGGCAGTTGTGAAGTTCAGGTTATCGTTCATCCCAAGAATCCCCTCCTATTCTGAAATCAGTGGCTAAAAAACAAAAAGCCACTTTCTATATCTACTAGTCTCTGCTTCAGACACCTAAGGAAGGAGGGAGAATAGCCTTACCAAAAAAAAAAAAAAAAAAAGTCACCAACAGGCACATGACAGAGGCCAACAGTACGCTTTGGTTCACTTCTTGTGTTCTATCACAGATTCTTTGCCACTTGGGCAGGGGTCTTAAAGATCATCAAGCTCAAACCCTTCCTTTTACAAATAAGGAAACTGAATCCAAGTGAGGTCATAGTTTTCTTGTGATAAAAAAGGTCTCCCTCCTCTTAGGCCTGCCTTTTGACCACCATTACATTAACATTTGAGGATTGGCTTTTAGCCTAATTGAACCAATATGGATAATGACCTCCCCTCCAACCCCCCCCCCCCCCCCCCCCCCCCCCCCGTGCAGGCAAGAAGAGACAAAGGTGCTATTTAAAACAAGCTTTTAGCTTCCTATAATTTGACAATGAACTGCTGATTTGGAATATGGGCCTATAAGGAAATTGCCTCGTTACACATAGACGGTGGATATGCCGCGAGGACTTAATTAATATGAGAAGTTGAAATGAACCATGAATTAATAATGGCATTCATCAAACTGAAATTCTACTGCTATTAGTCATGCTTTGGTATTTGTGGGCATTATTCCCTCAGTCATTCGTAAACACGCACACACCTAGTAACCATCAAATATCAAGGACAAACAACCCAGGTGCAAAAGAAGCCCAGGATCTGGGCTTTAGCAAAGCAGCCAGTTTTTGGGTGGGACAGAGCTGCCCACCCCAGAACTCACTCCACTCTTGACATTTTTTTCCCCAACTGTGTTCTAAACACAAATGTTATTTCATTGTTTTTATCTCAAGATGTGTGTGAAATATTCAAGAACACTGAGATAATGTCAGGAAGAGTGTTCTGACAACATCCTCAATGTTCTCAAACACATTAGCCAAGCAATACATGTTCAGAGTCTTGAGGTAGAAAGAAAAAAAAAAAAGAAAAGAAAGAAAAAAAAAGAGAGAAAAGAACACTGTGATATAAGGAATTCTTAGAGCCCCGACCTGTTAGTATTCTTGCCACAGGACTTTCTCCCTGTTATGATGTGACCTACCCAGGTATGGCATTTAGATTTTCCTGGTATCCTGGCCCATGCCCTCCCAACCCATGCAGTTTAGCATGTTCTCTTGAGACAGGAGAACAACGCAGCCTCCAGCACCCTCAGATCTGCTCAACAAGGTCCACAAGGTCAGTCCCAGGTACTCTACCTATATAACCTCTAACCTTCTCAACAAAAGTCAAGGCTAGGGCACCTGCGTGGCTCAGTGGTTAAGCATCTGCCTTCGGCTCAGGGCATGATCCCAGGGTCCTGAGATCGAGTCCTACATCAGGCTCCCCAAAGGAGCCTGCTTCTCCCTCTGCCTATGTCTCTGCCTCTCTCTGTCTCTCATGAATGAATAAAATCTTAAAAACAAAACAAAAACCAAGGCTGGATGTAATACCCATCTCTCAGACTGAAAACTGAGATTCAAAAGGCTAGGCAAAGTGTCCAAGGTTACCCACCAGGGTACGAGAGCTGGGGTGTGATCCTGCTCCTGAGCCCATGCCTTTCCACTACGTTATACTCAATCAGTGAACTCTTCTTCAGCCAAAAGAAAAAATGAACTCAAGCAAACGCTCTTACATGAGCGCCCCTCCCTTGCCTGGCACGAAGTCTGCGCCTCTTTAAGTTGGCACAAAACCACGGGGAAGCTGAATGTCAAGATGCTCCGTGTAGCAGACACTGTCAACAAAGTGATTGAGGTAAAGATGCCCCTCTACAGTTCCTCTTCCAAGTCGCTCATTTTAAACACAAAAGCTCTGGAGATTTTCACTGTAAATTGTTAGAACTAGAAATGTGAGAGTAATTTCAGAGGAAAGCTGTGACTTCCATGGGTTTGCCAAAGTCTGGAGCCCAGAAGAGCCAGGATTGTATTACTTTTCCCCAGAGTGGTGTTAGGAGAGTGATCTCTCAAGATCGTGTCAGATCGTTTCCCCAAATGCTAACCTGTCAACCATGGCCCAATCTGCTCTTTTAACTTTCTTTTTATTCGGTAAGGTTTTTCAAAAAGAGAGAGAGAGGCTAATAATGACAATAGCACCGATAATAACAGCCACGATCTGCTGGGCACTCTCTAGGAGTAGGACACGGTACCTAAATCCCATCGCGTAGTCCCAGTGACAGTCCTAGGAGGCCGCCTTGCATCGCGGAAGCAGGGAAACTGAGACTCAGGGAAGTTCAGCTCTTGTGCCCATGTCCCTGCCGCTAGCGACCGGCAAAGCAGGATGCAGACCAGATCTGCCCCCGGAGCCCGCCCCAGGGAGCCCTTACACACACTGTTCCTTAGGAAGCGACACAGGACCCGCATGGGATCTGGCAAGAGGCCCATTTAGGACTCTGTTGCCGCTCACCACGCTTGCTGGTCCCTTCACAGCGCCGGCCAACCTCAGGGCTGGGTCTGACCCGCTCCCTGACACCCACACATAGGGCCACTGTCCACGCGTGGGGCAGGTCACGTGTGCCCATGCAAATGCCGGTTCTCGGGCCCCTCCCGATCTCCCCGAGCCCTCCACGGCGCAGAGAAAATGACTGTGTCCCCCAGGGCGCCCCGTCCCTTCCCCGGCTTAGGCGGCACAGCGGAGCCAGCCACACGCCCGGCGCCACCACTGAAACCTGCCCCGCGCTCTGCTGTGACTACTGTGTCGCCGAATCGGAAGGTGCCTGGCTTGCTGTGGAAGAGTCACCCTGTCACATTCCCAGCGGCGAACATGCGGCGGGCTCCAGGACGACGCGTGTGCCAACGGGCTCTGGCCCTGTGCTGGCCCAGCTGGCCCTCGGCCTCCCGCTTGCCAGGCCTGCCCACGAGCCAGCAGCTCTCCCTGCAGCCTCCGATCGACCCGGGGGCCCAGGCGTGCTTCCGAGGCAGCGAAGGACGCGCAGCAGGCCCGCTTCCAGGCCCACATCAAAGGCCTCTTCGAAGAAGACTCACCATCTCTCCTGGCTCTCCCTCCTCCTTCCAGGCTCAACTGTGACTGCACTCTAGGGGCACCCCACCTGCCCGCCCCCATCCGCACTCTCTGTACCCGCCCGCACCCAACCCTCACCTCCAGCGCTCCAGCACCCCTGGCTCCAGCACCCCTGCGCAGCTGCTTCCCGCGCCTTAGCACATCTGAACTGGTGCTGATTATTTATGGGTATCGTTTACTCTCCATCCTCCCGCTGGAACCCTGTGCTCTCCCGGGGCATTGACCTCACGGCCTCCGTGCCTCTTGTCTGCCCAGAGTGCAGCGAGGGAGACACTGAAGGCAGCCAAGGCCTGACTCAGCGCTAGCCAATAAAGAGAGAATGCAAGCCACATGTTTGCTTATATTAAATTCACCAGTGGCCACATTGAAGTTGCAAAAGAAACAGGTGAGGGACTCCTGGGTGGCTCAGTGGTTGAGCATCTGCCTTGGGCTCAAGGTATGATCCTGGGGTCCTAGGATCGAGCCCTGCATCAGGCTCCCCGGAGAAAGCCTGCTTCTCCCTCTGCCTGTGGCTCCCTCTCTATGTGTCTCTCCTGAATAAATAAATAAAATCCTAAAAAAAAAAAAAAAAAAGGAAACAGGTAAAATAAATTTTCATAATATTCTTTGGCCTGGTTCACCCAAACTATAGTCATTTCATCATGTGGGATGCCTGGGTGGCTCAGTGGTTGAGCCTCTGCCTTGGGCTCAGGTTGTGATCCTGGGATCCTGGGATTGAGTCCTGTCCTTCCCACAGGGAGCCTGCTTCTCCCTCTTTCTCTGTGCCTCTCATGAATAAATAAACAAAATCTTTTTTAAAAAATCATTTCACCCTACGACCCAGCAATTGCACTATTGGGGATTTACCCCAAAGATACAGATGCAGTGAAACGCCGGGACACCTGCACCCCGATATTTATAGCAGCAATGGCCACAATAGCCAAACTGTGGAAGGAGTCTTGGTGTCCAACGAAAGATGAATGGATAAAGAAGATGTGGTTTATGTATACAATGGAATATTACTCAGCTATTAGAAATGACAAATACCCACCATTTGCTTCAACGTGGATGGAACTGGAGGGTATTATGCTGAGTGAAGGTAAGTCAGTCGGAGAAGGACAAACATTATATGTTCTCATTCATGTGGGGAATATAAATAATAGTGAAAGGGAATATAAGGGAAGGGAGAAGAAATGTGTGGGAAATATCAGAAAGGGAGACAGAACGTAAAGACTGCTAACCCTGGGAAACGAACTAGGGGTGGGAGAAGGGGAGGAGGGCGGGGGGTGGGAGTGAATGGGTAACGGGCACTGGGGGTTATTCTGTATGTTAGTAAATTGAACACCAATAAAAAATTTTAAAAAAAATGAAAAAAAAATCATTTCATCATGTAAGCAATAGGGCAATTATTAAGGAGGTATTTGATGGTCTATGTTTTGGTTCTAAGTCTTTGAAAGCAGACTGGCGTTTCGCACAGCACATCTCAACTTGGATACGAAATTTTCCTTGGAAATATCTCATCTGTATTGAGATCCCATAAAATTGACCCTTGAAAGAGCAGATTCACGTATCTGAATTGTATCAAACACACATAAACATTTCCTAATACCTTGAGTCCAGGGTAAGTTTTAAAATTTAACGTTAATAAATTAGGTAAAAGTAAGATGCAAGTGCCACAGATGTAACAGCCACATGCCAAGGGCATAATGGCCCTACAGGGCTGGTAGCTGCTGTACTGGGGAGTCAGGTTGGAACAATTAAATGAAAGAAGACATTCTAAAATAATGACTGATGGGTGGCACGCATCTGGGAAAGGCCTTACATTGTTCGGATTTTCTCTGTATCTTAAATCCCTTTCTCATCAGTCAGCGCAATGCTGAGTCACTCCCATGTGGGGGTACACCAGCCCCACCATGTTGCCAGGGGTGGCACAGAAGGCCACAGAGCAGGCCATGGATGCAACTGGGAGGCCTGGACTTTGGGCTCAGCTGGATCACAAAGATTCGATTCAGATGGGCTGCAACAGTAACTAGTCAAATCAGGGACCCTCCAAGTCACACAGCTCTTTTTGTGTCATTATTAGTTGCTGCTCGATCCAGTCTTCTGGCACCGTACCACTTCTCATTCTAACTGGTCGTGAACATATTTCAGCTTCCCCTAAAAGGCAGCTAACAATCTGGGGTGGAGAGAGCCTTATTCATAGCTGACCAGGGAGACTGGATGTCCCCGCTGGACCCGCACAACTGCGGTTCAAGCCTGTGGCCCCGGTGTCATCTGTACCTCTTCCCACTCTCAAGATTCTAGATTCTACCGTATCATGGAGTCTCAGAGCACCAAACCCCTAGCTGGCACTTGGGAAACAGCTGTTGGATATTCACGCACAGACCATGGCTGGGGGTCCCAAGTGCACCTGATGCTCACCTCTGACCATCTTCTGCTCTGTAAATACAATTTGGGGGAACATCTCACAGACACAACCCTGTGATATATAAAAAAACATAAACTGGCCTTTATACTAACAAAATCCTTTAGCATTTTAAACTTCCTTTTGCTCTTCTGTAGTCTGTTCCCCGTGATCACATGCTCTTTGTTTTCTCCTGAATATTAACATTAGTTTTTTTTTTTTTTTCTCTGATACTTTCTATTGCCTTTTTTTCCTTCTCCTCCTTCTTTTCCATCTCCTCTCAGTGATCAGCAGCCCACAGAGCTTTGGGAGATCTCTTAGATTTTTTTTTTCAATCCCACAGAAATCTGGCCTATTGAGCTGCCCTGACCTCTGGTTGTTTCAATCTAATCCTGTTCCTTCCCATCCTTTCAGGTCCCCCATCTCGCTAGCTTGTTAAAATGTTTAACAGTTGTTCTGATGGATTCTTCTGACCTGATTTAAGAAACGTAAGGGCAACAAAGAGTTGTCAGTTTGATTTTGATTTTACAGTTGAAAAAGGACCCTAGCTCTAGCCTACATAATCACTTCCTACAAACCTCTTTCCCTCTCCGGTCTCTGCCTTCTATATGCTTGGTCATATACATGTCTGTCTCCATCATCCACCAAAAGTAGAAGTTGGAGCATGGACTTTGCTGTTGGGCATGTGAGCCTGAATCCCAGCTCCTCTACAAACTGGCCGTGTGTGCAAAACTGCTCATTTCAACCTATATACAATAGGGATTATGACATCCCTCTTCGGAATATTTAAATGACTTAATACAATTAAAGCGCTTCCAACCATGCCAGACCCATACTGGGTGCTCAAGAAAAAGCTATTGTCACCACTCCACTGTGAATCTTTAACCTTGTCTTACATTCTTGTTTCTCCCCTGCACTTAGCCCAGGGCTGAGCTATGCACAAAGCGAATGTCCAATTAATGGTCTTTTAAGTTGAATGTTGACTGATGCATGGCTCCAGTGGGCGATGGCTCTCATAAGGACACTTAAGTTTCACCTGGCAAAAATCTCAGTTTGTCCCACAGCCACAGTGTGGGCCCCAAGACCAGCCACCACTGGAATGTGTACCGCTGCTGAACACGGAGAACCAAACAAGAAGCTAACTGGGTGAGTGCAAGTCCTTTAGTCGGTAGGAGGGTATCACAGTGTGTGCACAGCTCTTGGTGACTCAGTAGCATCACCTCTCCAAAGGAACATGGAATTCTACAGTCTCATATATACCACAGGGCACCCCGAGGCAAGCAAGATGAAGCCTGAGCTCTTCAGCAGTAAATAAGCAGGGCTTTGAGACCTGGTCTCTAGGGCATCAACCTTATCAACCTCTTCTCTTGCCCCTCCCCACTCCACTTGCCCCATATACACATACCTAAGCTCTAGCCAAAATGAAATGAGGCCTAAATAAATGACATTTCCTGTCACACACCTGAGACCCTACCAGTCTTCTCCCTTAGAACATCCTTGTGCTACTTACATTTTCTTGTCCACCAGCCAACTTCTATCCTTTCTGCATTGGCTCAAAGGTCGCCCCTGCCCTTTCTTGGGAAGATATTCCAGATTTCCCAATTCTTTTCTCAACGCTCCTCCATGTTGGGGGCATATCCATCCCGCTGTCACCATCAGCATCTGTGTCTGTCTGCCCTCCCGACTGCTAACTCCTTGTGGGCCAGACTCCAAAGTAGAGGCGTAGCGTGCATCGGATCAACAAATGAATTCATAGACTTCTTTCAAGTTTACAACATGTCTTTTGCATAAATTAACCTCCAGAATCCTCATACCACTAAGGGTTCTTATTATTACCATATCCATTTTATGCAGAAGGAAACTTCTGCTCACAGAGCTAAAATCACATGCCCAAATGTTCACTGTCAGTGCAAGAGAGCAAGAGAATTAGCCCTTCTGCCTCCAAACCAAGGGTCTGCTCTTCCGTGGGAAGAAAATTCTATGTACATTATCTCAATTCGACTACAAAACCACCCTGCGAGACAGCATAAACTGAGGCACAGATTCAAGCTCATGAATTCTTACCTAGGTAGTGGCCTCTGAAGCTCATGTCTTCCCCTGAACCAAGCTGTCTCCAAGCTGCGTGGTTCATAGATACGCATGGATACTCAGAAAGCAGAATTTCTTCCAGCTGTTGTTTACAGTCAGGCTGGGCAAACCACTGCTAAGTATACAGAGTAGGCTGAAATGTCCTCATAAACTGGGTTCATCTCCACTCCTGAATCTCCTTGTATTCCCACTGGGACAGGCGTGAGCAGAGGGCAGGTCCTGAGCACCACCGAGCCCGGACTGGGTCAAAGGCTGAGTTTATTCTTGGCCTGCTTCGGGGGCTTGTTCTCACCCAGGCATCACAAAAACCAAAGTAAGTTTACTCAGCGTAGACCTTACACTTTACCATCGATAATGTGCTGCTTTTACATAATCTCAAATTTACAAAACAATTTTAAATCCCATTAGAACTTTCCAACAACCCAAATAGATTGACAGGACAGATGTTATTATTCCTAATAAATGACCTTGTGTTACATAAAAGCAATCTAAGATCTGGAATTCAGGGCATGGAGTCACTGTTCTTTCTTTGGTTTTATAAAACTCTCTCCCTCTCAGGTAAAAGAGGCAGATGTTTGCGTGCTCCTAGATTGTCGGTGGGATGCTAAATGGGAACAGAATCTCTCAAAACAAAATTACCGAAAAGAAGCGGTCATGCCCAACAACCCCCCAGCAAGCAATTGTTACTCTGTATGTATATGATTGTCTCCATGAGGAAACAAGACTATTAAGACAGAGGTAGTCTCTTCTCTTCTTGCCTAACAGAAAATGTTATTTGCATTAATACTCCTGTGTATTTCAATAGAATATTTTAAATTTTAAAAAGTGAGATTTGTAAAAAAAATTAGAATGAGTAAAACCAAAAAACTAGACAGGTTAGAACCTCTGAGGCAGATACCAACAAGCCAGCTAATTAGCAGGATTCTGGACTCGACTGGAAACACCATTTCAGCCTTCCACAGGGAGATGCAGGACTGCATTTCCCAGCAAAGGGTAGCCAAAATACTACAATTCTATTTTTGTAAGAAGATAGGAGGAAGGGCATTTTTCCCCCAGCGACAGTTTCTGGTTCTTTGGTACACCCACAAGTCATCAAGTGTAGGAAATTTAAGCTAGAGTCACTAATTTGCTATTTATTGTAACAACATTGCCTGGTGTTTATACAGCACATTCCATTCTGTGATCTCCAAGAATGTTACGATCGTTCCCACTAAAACAGATGGAGAAACTAAGGCACACAAGACCACCAACACAGTCACCCCAAGGAGGCAAGAGCAGAAGCCATATCACTCATCACCTGGCCCATAGTCTTTGGTTGGGACTGAATCAAGATCCGGATTCAAACAAGACACTATAACCAGAAGAGGGAGGTAGATTTCACTGAGCATGGGAGCTCAGATCTTGGAAAAGGTGGGGAGATATAGGGAATCCCACTAAACCCACACTCGGTGTGACTTATAGCCCAAGGAAGAGCGCTAGGGTGAATGGACCACAGCCATCGGGTAGGATGCCCAGGGCTCGGGGAAGCCCTCCTAGGAATTTCCCAGCTCTGATTCTAAATTGTCACTCTTAATAGTTTGTCCCCTAAACTTCAATTTGTGCCAAACTGCAAACCCTCTGAGGAGAAATAATGCTTAAGCTACTAGTGGTCTTTCACAGCGTCTTGTGAATTAAGGTTTTGAGAGTCCATCTGAGAACAGCTGAGGAAGACGATGCAAAGATGCTAAGAGAAAAATATAAAGATACAGGAAGGCGTGAAGCTCAATGAGAGGCAGGCACCAAGGGAAAAAATAAAGCCAACAACTGCATCTATGTTGTAATCCTTCCCAAGTTCCAAAGTATTTTGTTTTCCTCTCTACTTGATCTCCAGCCGGCAGTGCCTTCTAGCCAGAGTTCCAACACTTCTCTGCAATTTGTATCCTCAACTATGCACAGCTCTTTCTATGACTCACTTCGATTTCACAAAAGGTAAGCTCAAGTGACTCTGTTTTGTCCCACGAATCTAGAATTATTTCAAGGAAACACTTGAAGGATATTAACATATTTTCAAATATGTGATGATGGCAAAAGCCCATCCAGAACTTAGGCTGCAATGGAAGATGATCCAGAAGTGACCAAAGAGACACGTGGGCTTTGGAACATAACCAGTCTGGATGGCTTGCCTCAGCCAGTAGTTTCTCTATAGTGTCTTGAAGCCCACAGCTCCTCCCGACTTCTCTGTAAAATGAAGGTAAAGGACACCCACCCTCCCACAGGCTACCAGGAGGATTAAAGCAGACAATATCCTGAGGAACTTCATAAAGGGCTAAGACAGGGTAAAGAGGAAAAGATCCATGCTGAGAATCACAGAGTATAGAGTATGCCAGGGCCAGCATCCAACTGCACATGAACCAGGAAGAACAAACTCAGACACACTTGATCATAATTGTGATCGAATATTACTGTTTTGTAAATATAGTTGTGCCTGCTTCTCCACGGTTTTGCCTTCCCCGGCTGAGGTCACCCCCATACAACTGGTCCAGGAGCAGGTGCTCCCCCTTCTGAGAAATCGTCAAGTTAGTAGTAGCCTAATGCTAGGTCACAATGCCTATGTCATTCACCTCCCTTTGAGTCACCAGATAGCCTCTTATCAATTCAGGTCATCCCAAGGAGGGAGAATATGGTACAAGAAGATCTTGTGAGAGAGAGACCACACTCAGATAATTTTCGTTACAATATGCTGTTGCAGTTGTTCTATTTTATTAGTTACTGTTCATCTCTTACTGTGCCTAATTTAGAAGTTAGGCTTTAGCAATGGGTATGTATGTATAGAAAGAAACACAGTAAATGCAGGGTTTGCTACAGTCTTCAGTTTCAGGCATCCACCTGAGGGGGTCTTGGAACATATTTCGGGTAGGTAGGGGGATATAACTGTATAAACTGTGTTCACAGCTAGTAGCCAAGGTATGAATAACTCAGGGGGGGTAGAAGAAGCAGGGTAAGGAAGTACAGACTGAAAGCTGTGGTTACCTATTAGTAACTATTGCCTTGAACAGGTTACTTAACCTCTCCAGGCCTCTGTTTTCTCATCTGTAAAATGGACAGACTAATTAATAGCACCTAATTCTCAGGGCTATCAGAGCATCAAATTATATGAGCGCCTACCTTCTCAACAAGAGAGATATTGTCTTAGATGGTGGAAAAAAAAATCTTAGAAAATTAGAATGGTTTGTGTTCCTCTGAAGCTCGATGTTGCCTCACAAAAACGTATCCCTTAGTATTTCATTTTTCTCATGATGGAGAAATTAAATGTAATTCAACCTAATCTAACTTAATCTAGTGTATTTTAAGTTAAATTATACTTTTCTCCTTCGCAAGACAATAATGAAGCAGAGGTTGAGAAACACTGAGTTTAGTATATATAAAGCACTTGCAGCAGGGTCTGACATGTAATAAGTGTGCAGGAAGTATTTATTATGATGATCTTTATTCTGATTTTTAGTAGAAGCAGTGGTATCCCAGCTCCAATTAAACGCTACAGTTAAATTAACTGGAACCTTACAATTTCAAACTGAAGTTTAAGTGTTTTAAATGATTTAAAATTACTTAAATCATTAAAAATGGCCATAAAGTATGTGTGTTGGTGAAGCGGCTTTAAGGACGGGGAGACGGAAGCTTCTAGAAGGGAGCATTTTCAGCCATGCCTGAGGGTTCCAGCCTAAATCATGTCAATTTTTCTGAATAGCTACTACTTTTTACCCACGTACTTGTTATCTTTGTCAGAGAGAAGACAGACAAAGGCAGGAGAAAGCACCGTGCAGGAGAGCAGCCAATGCTTTGGTGAGTGGCCTACTCTGAGTCTGCTCCCTGCAAAGAAGCGCCCCTTTCTCAAAAGTTTGTCAAGAGCATCAAATGACAGCACTCAGGTACTGCACAACACAGAGTTCAGCATACAGTAGAGGCTTCATAAAGACTAGTTTTTCCTTCAAATGATGTATTTTGAATTACAATGAGCTGTACAACAGAGGTCGGCCTGAGGATGCAGTCAATAATCAGTGTAGAACTTAAAACATATTTGCAAGGAAGAGATCTAGAGAGAGAAGGGAGGAAAGGAGAGGGGATGGAAGGAAAGAGGGAAAGAAGGAAGGAAGAGAGGGAGGAATTGTTCTGATAGAATGTGCCAACAGACAGACAGCATTTCAAAGCTGTGTAGACAACCGCTACTGACTAAAGAACTGACATGTAGTAAGTGTGCAGAAAGTATTTATTATGGTGATCTTTATTCTTATTTTCAGTAGAAGCAGTGATAGTGGAGTGGGCTTTCTCATAATTTACCCTTCTCCCTGGAAAGTACTGCACAGATCTGGTGTCCTGTCTAGAAAGCCCTAGAAGCCAAAGAGCAGGGCAGCTTTTTAGGCCACACCCCCCGTGAGCTGGCTTGATGTGGCGCTTGCAACGCTTCCAGGGGCATGCATGTTATTCCCCTTTGGTTTTCCTGAGTGCTAAATCCACTTGATCCATGCAGCCAAACCCCCACTTAACTCTCGTTAATAGTGACGTGCTAGAGAGCCAAGCATTTTAAGTGTAACAAATTGCCATTGTACCAGCTGCAATTATGAGTAAATTTGATCTTGAAAGAAGCCAAGGCACTGTAACTCAATAACTTTGTAACAAAGCTATCGTTCTAATAAGGATAAAGTGCCACAGTGTTTTCCCGGGTGCTTCATCAGCTTCCTTTAAACTCCAGAAGTGGGGGAGGGAGACGTTCAAGGATGCCCTGCCCCTCCCTCCCAGGAGGCTCATTAACCAACTCTGTGGGCTTATAAATTCATAAGCCACATCGAGGTTTGCAAACACCAAGACAGAGGATTGACGTCTGCTGAGTGTTCGAGTGCCTGATGACCCTAATCTGAACAATAACACACATATGAAGACAAATGCCTTCCTGATGATAATCTAGAACCCGCACACCAACTCTCACATGGGAGAAAAAAAATCAGCCTGTTTCTAGAAACAGTATACCAGGTAGGTTGCAAAATCACTTGGTTCTCTGTTTCCATGTACCGTTTATTTATTTATTTATTTTTTAATTTTATTTATTTATGATAGTCACACAGAGAGAGAGAGAGAGGCAGAGACATAGGCAGAGGGAGAAGCAGGCTCCATGCACCGGGAGCCTGATGTGGGATTCGATCCCGGGTCTCCAGGATCGTGCCCTGGGCCAAAGGCAGGCGCTAAACCGCTGCGCCACCCAGGGATCCCCCCATGTACCGTTTAGCCACACAATGTAGATGGCCTACAATGTCATTATATTACTGTTTAAGGTTTATTATCAGCCTAATACCTTCCAGTGCGATGCTGAAAAGAAAGTTTCCTGCATCACCATCTCCTTCCATCCCACAGGGCTTTACTGAAGCTCCTAAGTAAAATTCCATCCCTGCCTAAACTCTTATCATCATGATAAAACCACGTTATTTTTTTTTTATTAAGGTCTGATTATTCTTACAGTTTCCAAAGTGTGGAGATTTGATAGATGCTTAATACATTTCTGTTGAATAATTAAGTGAGTAAACGAATAAAGCAAATACTCTTATTGGTTATCTCCAACTCTATTATAAATGGGTGTACGCACATACACGCATGCACACACGTGCATAAGATAAAACTACCAAATTGTTTCTGCTTTCACAGAAAATTCAAGAAGCAAGAAGAGACAGGCAGGTTTCATCCCAGTAGGCACCTGGCAGCAGCTTCTCACATTTGGCACAGGATCTCTGGCCAAAACAAAAGCACAATCCTATGGTGAAATGCATCCCCTCATCATTCTCTCAGCTCACTAAACCCTGCATCAACCTGACTTACTGTTAAGCAATTTGACCTGGTATAACCACTGCCACATAGCAACCTGATGAAATATTTATTGGTGCTTGTTAATGCTTCTTGGAGCCCTCCCTTCTCCTATATCCTTCCTTCCTCAACCTCACTTTTCTTGCCTCCTCACAATCAAATCTTTACTTTCCGTGCTCAGAACTTAAGGATGGATTATACATACTTGCCCCTGACATGAAACTGGAAAATCAAAATATTTGTCCTGTCTGGCAAAGAAAAATACTCAAAACCCACTTGAAAAAAAAAGATCACCCATGAGACAGACATTTATAACTATGAAATTCAAAGAGTTAATGAAATGTTTTTCAAGGTTCCCAAAGTCAAAATGTGAAATGATATGCATACTGATAACTTAGATTTACAAACTGCAAATTGCATGGGGGTAAGATAACTAAATTTTCTTCCAAGTCATACCATCAGGGGTTCTAGCAACCCCTGATTGTGCATTTGTCTTATGTCTGGTAGTAGATTGAGAATTCACAAATAAATACCAAACCTGCATAGTGCAAAGCTACCTTATTCCAGACTTAAAAACATTCAGCGGATAGTAGCTTTACTCCTTTTTTAAAAAAAAGATTGTATTTATTTATTTATTCATGAAAGACACAGAGAGAGAGAGAGAGAGGCAGAGACATAGGCTGAAGAAGAAGCAGGCTCCCAGTGGGGAGCTCTTGGTCCTGAACCTTGGGATCCGAAGGCAGACGCTCAACCATTGAACCACCCAGGCATCCCTATAGTAGCTTTGCTCTGAATCATTGAAACCTGATTAAACCCAAATGTCCTTCATCTGATGACTAGATAAACTGGGATATGGACACAGAGAGGAATACTACTCAGCAACAAAACGGAACAAACCAGTGACACACACACAACCTCCCAGATGCATTATGCTAAGTGAAAGTATCCAGACTCAAGAAGCTACATATTATATTATTCTAATCATAGGACATTCTAGAAAAGGCCACACTATAGGGGCAGAAAACAGACCAGTGCTTGTCAGAGCTGCGGACGGGGGCAGGGGTTGACATATATAAAGGCACCCAACTGTGTGGGGAAAAAATAGAGAAGAAGACAAACCATAAGAGACCGCTAACTCTGGGAAACAAAGAGTTGACAGGCCCTAAGGAGGGTACTTGATGGGATGAGCACTGAGTGTTATACTATATGATGGCAACCTGAATTTAAATTAAAAAAATAATAAAACAAAAAACAAAAAACCAAAAAGGAACCCAAGAGAATTTTTGGTGGTGATGAATTTTCAGGGTTCTAGAGCTTGACTATGGTGGTGGTGACACAACTGTATACATTTATCAAGACTCACAGAACTGTACACAATAAAAAATAAATTTTATTTTTTTGTAAATTATAACTTAAATAAAAAAAAAATAAGCCTGTCAAAGCTAATTTGTGATGGGGGAGAAAAACCAAACAGTGGCTGCCTCTAGGGGGAGACCACCTACCAGAAGGAAAGCGCCTTGAGAGAAGCCTGTGAGGTGATGGGAATAATTTATATCTTGCAAGGGATTCAAATTATGTACATGTATGCACTGGTCACACCTCAAAGACTCTATATTTAATACCTGTGAGTTCCACTGCATATAAATTTTATATCAAAAGAAAAAAGCCTGAAAATAAATATATTAATGATACGCCACCTGAAGTACTTAGGAGGAATAGGCGGACGTCTGCAATGTACTTCCAGATGCCTTGGAAAAATTAGATGGATTAATGGATGAATAAAGATGGACAGGTGCAGAGACATGTGATAAAGGAAATAAGTAATAGTGGACTCTAGATGCTAAGTATAGTGTTCACTTTGAATTCTCTAATTTTGCTGTGCACTTGAAAATTGCTGTAACGAAATAGGGAAAAAAATCCATTCTAAAGAACTAAAATATACATACAATCTAACGAGGATTCTAAAGGATTTAATAACAATATATGCCATTAACTCTTGAAAAGATGCAAGCTATCATTTTTCTTATGACTACCCATTTCCCGCCCGATAACATATTATTCAGATTCAAAGCTTGTAAATGATGCCACAAACACACAGCTGTGCCTGTCACTTCACAGGGTTTGTTCAACTCCAAACTTGAATTAGACACACGAGGCTGAGCATGGGCCCTACTTAGCCACTGACGATAGGAGAAAACCCACCCTTCCAGAATCCTAATTCCCTGCCACCGAATTCACTCACGACGCAGGAACGGGGGCAGAAGGAAGAACGGTCTATAATTTCATTCCCAGGGATGTAATCTCAGTGCTCCCCAAGGTCCGAGCTACGGAGTCATGAAACCGAAAAAGGCCAGCTTATTGGCTGGTGATTCATCTTGCTATCTCCGTTCAGAACGCCTTGGGGCACCTTTGCCCTCTTGGAGTAATTCCGCATTCTCAGATTCCGTGCCAGGCTGGACTTCTGACCCAGTTCCTGTCAGTTAATTCCATCCACTGTTTAGGGCTTATGCCTATGAAGTTGGAACTTGCCCCTGTGCAGGGGCACTGCTACAACTACACTGCTTTGAAATTTCCCCAATCTATACATCTACAGATTGTGTTGCTTTGCTTACAATCACACAATCCAAAAGCTGAGAGCTGATCAGAAGGCTGATGCTTTGATTTAAAACGTCCCTGGGGTGGCAGCTCCCAGGTGAGCTGCAGCGACCCTCTACCCCCCCCCACACACACACATTCTATTACAGAGGTTTATGGGTCAGTTATACACAGCTCAATCTCTGAAAAAAAAATTGGCTGTGTCTCTTGGAATCAAGAATAGTTTATGAAGTGTTTCACAAGGGACTGAAAGAGTTTGCCTTTCTACTAAACAACAGAGATGCAATCATCGTGGGGTGGGGGTGGGGGGGAGAACTGAAGGGCTGGATTACAGATACTATGATAAGCTGGGAAACCGATCGAAATGACCCAACATACTATCGCCATGGGATACAGGTATCCCCGGCTTTTCACAAGTTTGCATTATACCACTTCGCTTTTGCAAAAGACCTACATTAGTACCTGTTTTTGCTAACTGGAAGAAATCCCAAAGCATATTTTCACTTTGTCTAAAAAAGCAAAAAATAGAGCTCTACAGTGACTTTGCAGTGAGCCACTATAAAGGCGGTGTGCAACCCAAGCCACAGGCACGGCACTGCCAAGCTTTTTTGGGGTGGGGAGGATGCCGGGGGGAGCTATACTCAGCACCTAAGCCTCAAGCTGGCCCCTACAGCTCTGAACTGTGTCTGTGAGCATCTGTGCTTTATCTCCATTTGTTCTCTGCATCTATGAGCAAGACATTTCCTAAGATAGCAGAAAAGCCTGAGAGGGGTTACTTTCGAGGTCTGGAAATGCTCAACTATTTTTTTTCCATGTAAATGAAGGGTCACCAGTTCTTGGCTTTATGCCCTTTTGTTCTTTGGAACGTTCCACTTTCAGATAGCTGGAGGTTACCTGTACTGGGATTTTGGTCAGTCTTCGCTGACCTTAGCTACGCCTCACTATGTGTACTCATGCCTTAGTATCGCCAGGCTTTTTTTTTTCCTAATTGTAATCTCAAGCTGATTCAGGTACAAATTAGGGCTGCCAGACTGACTAAATAATAACATGAGACACTCAGTGAGACTTGCATTTCAGAGGAACAACAAATAATTTATTTTAGTGTAAATATGGCCCATGCAATATTTGGGTCATGCTCATATTAAAATTTGTTCTTTTCTCTGGCAGCCCTAGGTATAAATATAAACTTAATATGAGTTAGTAAAAGCTTTTAACAGCTTCACACTGTTGCCAGCATATGGGTATAAAAACCAAGGCTGAAAACTTGGATTTTGGCTTCAGGCCTGGACTCCAGATTTACTAGATGGTAAGCTGCCTGAAGGCAAGGACTCCATCTACTTTTTTAGTTTTATCTCTGATGTCTGGCCCAGCACCTCATACACAATAAGCTCTCAAAATCATCCATGGGGAAAGCTAACGAATGGGTGAAGTCTGGTATCTCTCTCATGCTACCTCATTCCTAGGCAGCTTCAGTTTTCCCTGTATTAAGGGAGGCCCAGATTTTTTCCGGATCCTTCAAGAAATCTCCAACTTTGTCATTTTCTCTCTGTGCATCAATGGGTTGAAAAGGGGTTTCCCATGGGTTCAAAGAGTAAATCTGAAAAGCATGTCTACATCTTAAGACACATTACTGAAACAAAGCAAAGGCTGCCCTTGAGTTGGGGCCGAGCAAATTTGTCCTAAGGATACAGTCTTGTTGCTCAACTGCTCGCTCTGCTGGTCTTTTACATTTGTTGTTTTTATTTTTTTTTCCCCCGGAATAGCAGCTTGGACCTTACAACTCATATATGGAAATGCTTGCTTAGCTTTGCCAATGGATTAAAAAAGAATCTACATGTCCACCAACAATTTTCATTAATCGTGTCCACCCTTGATTCAATCTGATTTTATTTTTGGCTTCTATTTCCCACCTCCTACCCACATCCCCATCACTACCCTCTGAAAACATTGCTCATTTCTCATTTGCGTGGCTAGGCTTTTAAAAATCTGTTCTATTGTGTTGTCATTTCAGAAGATATTCCATTTTCCTTCAGAAGAACTTGTATTAAGCACAATGTTTTGCTATTCGATAATGGCCTTCTTCTGAAATTCATGAACAACAGTAATAAGAACTACCATTTTCATTCTCATACTCTTGTATCAGTGACGGATGTGTACTATGACAACAAAGAAGTGATGTTATTTGTTCCTCATTTATCATGTGCATTGCTGAATCGCTAATATCTACACCTACCTCAAGACTAACCAGGTTAATCTCAAGTCTAATTGTACAATCAGCTCTCTCAGGTAAAATAGTGTCTTGGAGGAGAGCTAAATGTGTTAAAAAATACTCCAAGTATTAGGGAGAAAAGGAGAAAGTCTGGAAATGTACTAGAAAGAGAATATGAAAAGGGCACATGTGGTGGGCAATGTGGACTAGCAGTAAAATCACAAGTGACATTGGTTCAAGATGGTAATTAATGGATCGGAATGAACATTAGAAAGTAGTTCATCTGCTCCATGATTTTATAAGTGAAATAAGCTCAATGAGGAGTGACGCACTAATAGCAACTCTGAGCTAGTTGTAGAACTGAGATCAGAATCCAAATATCACATGCCCGGTCATTGTGTCTGATAACAGAATGTTTCTCCAACTGGTTGCCCCCATGTCTGTGGCAAAATGAGACAGTACTGTGTATGCTACCATAAGAGGATTTAAATTCTAGCAAAATTAAGAGAAAATTACAGATGATAGTTTTATTATTGTCTCCATCATTGATTTTCCATAAAAATTAATTTTAAAATATCATCCATTCATTCTTTCTACTGACAGTCTTCCATGTGTTCTACTATGCCAAGTCAAGAAAATACCAGGATTAACAAGATGTTTGGGGCTCCTGCCTCTACTGAGTTTATATCCTGGAAGGGGAAAACCAACAACAACCAAATAAAGAAGCATATGGTTTTGGATTCAGGTAGGTAATAAAGAGGAAAGTCACATGTCAAGGCTAGACAGTAGCTGGGTAGATGAGATTGAGGGTCCACTTTAGGAAGGAGGATTGGGGAAAGTTCTTCAAAGAAGGGGTGACCTTTGCTTTGATATGTAAAAGATGAGAAGATATCCATCATGCAAAGCCCAAAGGAAATGCATTCCAGGCAAAGGGAAAAAGAGAAAGAGTTGTGTTTTGAGAGGGCGGGAGGCCAAGGTAGCTACATGTAATAAGCAAAAAGAGGGCATTTCAAAAACTAGCTCAAGGAGGTAGTAAGGGGCCAGATCATGATGGCCTTTGAAGACCATTACAAAAAAAAAAAATTGGATTTTATTCCAAAGTCAATGGAAAGTCATTGAAACATTTGATCTTTGTATATCTTAAAAAGCATATGCTCAGTGGACTACAACCATGGAGAAGAACAAGGGTGGAAATAGAGGCATTTGCTATGGTCCAGGTCAAAGATGATGGGTGGGATTAACAAGACCAGTGGTGGTGCAGGAGATTTGCAGACTGCTCTACTTTGGCTTGAGCAACTAGATAAATCATGGCACATGATTTGCTAGGAAGGAAAGGGTTGAGGACAAAGGTGATGCATAGGAATTAAAAATATCATATATGTCATGGGACACCTGGGTGGCCCAGTAGTTGAGCATCTGCCTTTGGCTCAGGTTGTGATCCTGGGGTCCTGGTATTGAGTACCGCATCGGGCTCCCTACAGGGAGCCTACTTCTCCTCTGCCTATGTCTCTGTTTCTGTCTCTCTCTCTCTGTGTCTCTCATGAATAAATAATTTAAAACTCTCAATCAATTAATAAATGTATTATGTGTCATACTTTGTTTTAGATGCTTACTAGACATCTAATTTGAATTGTCAGGTAGATGACAGGAAGAGGTATAAATCTGAAGCAAAGACGCCAGCATAAAGGTGAGCCCTGGGTTTCCAAAATTGATATGTGAAGTAGAGGGGGTGCCATCAATGACAAGAGTAGGCAAGAAAAAAACAGAAAGAATGTAGTCTCAAGAAACTGAGTCACTTTTCAGGAAGGAGCAAATGATTGATCACTATGTCAAAGGCAAGGTAGCATCAGACGAGGATGAAGATATACCCACAGGCCTTGAGATATCAAAGCGTTGCTGATGTCAACAAAAGCAGCTGCATTATAATACTTAAAAAAACATATCACACGGCGTGGAAGGTACCTATCAAGAGTCATTTTCAGGTGTTTGTATCCTTCCAAAACTACCCTGCATGGAATTACATACACTAGGACACAAGTCCTTTTTTTGTCATTTGAACCTAAAACATAAACGAGAACATGTCGTATATGCTCTTTCTATATCGCTTATTTTGAAGAACTTTCCTTATCAGTCTGTATAGACGTAGAACACCATTTTATTGGCAACTTACTACTTTGTTTACTCTGTGCTTTTGATCTTTTCTTGCACGTACAGTTCATTCTATTGTGTAGGACAGTACACTTCTCAAGTGTACCGTTGGTGTACATGTGCTAACAAGGATCAATCTTCCACTGTGGGGGAGAGTCAGACAAAGGAGTTAAGGGATCACCCTACAGAGATCAGAGCTGGAACCAAAACTCAGAGATTCTTTCTGTGACTCCATAATTCCTCCTCTTATGTTATAAGAATTGATTGACATTTGGTGGAACTGAGCACAAATCAACAAAATGTACAAGCCGCTTATTAACAAATCAGGCCTTTTCAATGGTGATATTCTAATTGGATTTCTTATTTTACTCTTGCATTCATTAAAATAAATAACACAGATTGGTATGGTATCTCTTCAAAGCCAGACAATGAAAATGGCTTTGACTTTTGTTGCTGGTTACTGGGTTTTGTTCATTGTTTGCTTATTTATTTCTCCCTCACCTGCCCTATGGCTATAAAATTCCCTTCTTAAGACCTGTTATAGACTAAACATTTGTGCTCCCCCCCAAATTCAGATGTTAAACCTCTAATATCCAATGGGATGGTAGTAGGAGGTGGGGCCTTTGTGAGGTGAACAGGTCATGAGGGAGGAGCACACATGAATGGAGTTAGTGCCCTTATAATGGAGGCCCCAGAGATCGCCCTTGCCCCTTCTGCCACGTGAGGACACAACAGGAGGACAGCTGTCTAGGAGCTAGGAAGTGAGCTCTTACCAGACACCAAGTTGACCAGCACCTTGATCTTGGACTTCCCAGCCCCCAGGACAACAAGAAATAAATTTCTGTCGTTTATAAGCCACCCAGACCATGGTATTCTATCAACAAACGACTCGAACTAAGAAGACCTATCTAGAATATTACCACCCTACATTTTCTAGATACAGCATCTGCTTTTTTGGAATCTGACACCCTAGAAATCCTACATAAACTAAGAAAATAAATACAGATTTTACATTTTGTACCCTTCCTTCAAGTGGCTGAAGTGACTTATGCAAAATCCGTAGCTACCCTACTCTGCCCCCATCAATTCTCTTTTCTTATTTTCACATGGCCATCACTTCATTTGCCATTTGTTCTTTTCTCTGACTTACCCAGTTTCCTCTGACCTTTATTTCCTTTTAAGACTGTTTCTCCCAGTACAGTTACAGGTATCAGCAGGAAAGTGGGCAAAGCACAAGTGAAACTAGAACGAGCCCTCTATCCTGTCCTCAGCAGCTTGAGCCTTTGCTACAGAACTCAAGTGACCTGCACCTATTGTTTATGCCCAAAAGATACTCGTATTTCAATCTGGAGACAAAGGCACAGAGAAAAATCACATTTGAGCCACTCGGAGGAGCATGACCAACCAGAACAAATGCTGGTGTTCGGGTGAGGATAAGACCCAAGGAAAGTTATGGAAGTGCTGGAATCTTTCACGCCTCCTTCCCTTTCTCCAGACACAGCTCAAGGGGTCACAAACTGGGATGCCTCTTGGCCACATTTTCTTTGGCCCACACCAATGTTTTAAAACTTTCCAATTATCTGCCAACATTTAAAATCAGGAAATGTCATGCAGACATTCAGACTTGCCGGTTCTTTGGAATTGGCAGAACCGAGCCGGCTTGCCCACATGACAAGTGGCTGCAGCAGAGTGGCAGCTGCTCCCCTACACACAGCAAGGGTTCTCCACTTTGCTGTTTGCCCAATTATTTTATATCTGGCCCATCTCACTCATTCTTGTTATCTGCACTCCCGTTGTAGGCATGCGAGTTTATAACCTTTGAAAATGAAATACTGCCAAGTGCTCTCTAATAAAGATTTGGCAACCTTTCCAAAGTAGCTGAGAATTTTATTTTTTTAAATTCACTCCTGCCTATAAGGGATTTGAGTCATGACTGAAACCTTCCCATCAGACAACCCTGCAGCATACAATCTGACTCTCTGGTTTCTGACCATCCAGACATCTGAAAGACCTGGACGTGAGACAGGAAAGAAGGGGCGGTGGGGAAGACAGTGGGATCTGCATTCACATACCTCCTTCTGTCTTTCTCATACATCCAGCCGTCCTGCCACCATAAATGTATCAAAGGTTGCAAACTTGTGGCTGAAATGCTTCTGCCTAGGATATATACATTCTAGGAGTGCCTGGGTGGCTCAGTCAGTTAAGCATCTGCCTTCAACTAGGGTCGTGATCCCAGGGTCCTGGGATCGAGCCCCGCAGCTGCTTCTCCCTCTCCATCTGCCCCTCAACCCACTGGTGCTCTCTCTGTCTCTCTCAAATAAATAAAACCTTAAAAAAAAAAGAATATATGCATTCTAGTAGGGTTTTTAAGACACAGAGATGCTACCAAAACCAGACAGGATTTTGCTATAATGGTTGCATTTCACAGCTGAGAAGGTGGCGAAGAAGGTAGTCTGGAACATGATGGCCTCCGCTATGCCCCTGGACAGCCAAGTCCATGTCCTCCCTGTACATTGTCAGAGGCAAGCCTATGCTGCTTTCAGAAGAATTCATTCTCAGGATACTTGGTGACTGTCATTCACTGGTGAGATGCTGAGAGGCATGTGCGTACTGATCATGGTTATGACATAGCTAAGGACACAAGGACTCAGGTAACTGCCTGAGAGGACACCACTACTGTCATCCCACCTCAACATGTTCAGGATCATCCCACACGGCTGGATGAGCACCCACCCAGGGACATTATATTACAAAACTGTGCTTCTCCCAAGAAAATTCAAACCATTAAGTTATTACCACATTTAAAAGCAAAGAGCAGAAAATTAACTGCCAAAGAAAACAGTTCACAGGAGCAGCAGCTGGAATGAGGGCAGGTGGGGCAAGCGGAAATGGAGCATGGCCTGAACAGGAAGCACCTGAACTCAGGTGAAACCAATACCACAGCCACATCAAGCCGAATGGAATCTTCTCAGCAAAAAGGCGGGGCTGCGACTCATGCCTGGGAGCCAGGTGAGAGGGAGTTCAGACACTTCTGAGCATATATCTCCCACTAAATCAGGCTTCTTCCCTTCCAAGGGTCTGCGGGTAGGTCAGGTGCATGTGGACAACTAACTGTTTGGTCTCAGAGCTAAGAGAGAGAGGGAATGAAGGTGCTGGTGTCCCCATGGACCAACTCAAGATTAATCAGAAGTGAAGAAAAAAATATTCCAAAATTACAAAATGAACCCATGGGTGGAGGGTAAGTTTGACCAAAATCAACAGGATTTGCACAGTTCTTTGAGAACATGGCTGCTAGGCAGAGGGAGATACCTCCGTACACCTACTCCATTCCATGATCGTAGGTCACTCACTTTTAAGGCAGAAAGAGTAAATGCCAGTCATCTGAAAAATCAAATTCTGGGCACAAGAGATACCACCCTGGGTTGGTAAGGACACTGAGCTTTCCTGTCGTCTTTCCCAGGGCTTATCTCCCACTCATCTTGCTAACTACATCCAAGCACTTCCATTTTTCTCTTCCTTCCTTTCCTTGTACCCCTTTATTTGTCACTGTTCAATACTTGAATGCTCTGTTTGAAAAGTCTCTTCAGAGGAAATGGCTTATGGATAAACGTAACAAATGGGCAATATCTCTGGGAGCAATATAAGCTTGCACTTCATTCTGGGCCACATTTATAGAGGAACAATTGCTGCTCCTAGAGAATAAGCAAGGGGCTTTAAGTATTTAAAGAGCCGTTATGTATAAATCTGGAAGGGAAAAAATAGATTCAATGGGTAGACATAACAGGCAGCAGATTAGAACTCCACAAGCTGAATCTCTTCATTATAGAAATGTTTGCTTTATCCAGTATTGAACTCTGTCACTGGGCATGCTTATAGATCTAAAAACAAACAAAAAACAAAACAAAAAAACCCACCACCCTCTTAGGGTATGCTGGAAAGCATGCCAGCACTGGAGAGCAAAAAGATAAGTCTCCATCTAAGGATTCTATGATTCTGCAGTAAATAATATCATACGAATAGTTTTTCCATAATGAGATGAGATATATAGTGTCACACATCCATGTGATGGGGCAGCTTGATACACATGAGCTTTAGGAGAAAACCAGACAGGAGAGGCATCTATTCCTTATTCCATGGCAGAGGGTGATTCTATCCTAGATTTGGAAAAAAACCGACCTATAAACAGACTTGAACTCAGAAGGAGTACTGGAAAAAATAAAAACAATGGAATATTACTCAGCCATTAGAAATGACGAATACCCACCATTTGCTTCAACGTGAATGGAACTGGAGGGTATTATGCTGAGTGAAGTAAGTCAATCGGAAAGGGACAAATATTATATGGTTTCATTCATTTGGGGAATATAAAAAATAGTGAAAGGGATTATAGGGGAAAGGAGAGAAAATGAGAGGGAAAAATCAGAGAGGGTGACAAAACATGAGAGACTCCTAACTAGGGGAGTTGAAAAAGGAGTGGTGGAAAGGGAGGTGGGTGGGGGGATGGGATGACTGGGTGACAGGCACTGAGTGGGGCACTTGACGGGATGAGCACTGGGTGTTATACTCTATGTTGGCAAATCGAACTCCAATAAAAAATATATACAAAAATAAATAAATGGAAAGGCTGGAACATTCGAGATAAAATCTAATGGGTAAAAGGAGCTGTATTTGTATGTTACACATGGACAGGACATGAGAACCTAACTTAATGGCAAGGGTTTTGTTTGGTTGGTTGGTTGGTTTTGTTTTAATTTTTAAATATCTACTCTAATAGGAAATTTAGGATTCTGGTTTTTCTCTTCTGGGTAAGGAGGAGGAGAATGAAAAATCTGACCTCCACCCAAGCCTGTGTCTGTGTGGGCAACACAAAAGCTATAAGGAATTTCCATTTTGGGGCGCCTGGGTGGCCCAGTCAGTCAGGCATCCAAATCTTGATTTCAGCTCAGGTTGTTGTGATATCAAGCTGTTGAGATCAAGGTCCCCATCCAGCTCCACACTCAGTGGGGAGTCGGCCTGAGATTCTCTCTCTCCCCTCTGTCCCCACCCCTGCTCACACACACACACTCTCTCTCTCTCTCTCTCTCTCCCACCCTCACTCAAATAAATAAATAGATCTTTGAGAAAAAAAAAAAAAAAAAAGAACTTCCATTCCAAAGCTTTCTACAAATGACAGCCTCCTTGACCAAATGCTGCAGGGCTGGCAAAGATTTCTAAACAGATTAATGAGAGGCTTCTGAGAATGTTAACTCAAAACTGTTGTTTTTAAAATTTAGCTTAGATCTCTTTCAGAAAAGCTAGTCAGTCAAAAAGAAAGGTATGGATAAGGATATTGTAAGACTCACTGGTCCAACCGCTGTAATACGGTACCAACATTTTCTGCAAAACTGTTATTACGGTACTAGTGACACTGTCTTAGAAGTCTGTGAATCTCTGTCATTTAAAAAGCTAATCATAACATAATGTTAACATATGGAGACCAGGCTATTCTGGTTCTCTGAGCTCATGTGCCCCAACTGACCACAGCATTTTCTTAGCACCAGGAAGCTTGTTCTTACAACCCTCCTGGTCATTTTTGCATTTCCTTCTTTAGAACCTTCTAAATAAAAACAAAAGCAGAGGAAAAAAAAAAAAACAACATGCAATTTACTATAGCAAGTAAAAGCCAGGGTCTGCGTTGTGTGTGTATTCCCTGCAATTGATCAGTATGCCCTTTATTAAGAAGATGGCAATCAAAAATAACTTTGATCCATCACCAATGTTTGCCACTAAGCTATTTCCTATGGTCCCATCACCCAAATCACACATGTGCTCCACTGTGGCACACAAGCCATCCACCACATACACATCCAACAGTAAGAGGAAAAGAAGATCTTCCTAAGAAAGCAAATGTCATGTGGACACTAGCTCTACACTCCCAATGAGGTCTGCTGGGAGTGAAACAGAGTCAGCCCATACACATTTACGTGGTCTCTAAGCATCTCCCCATAAACACTTATTCATTAGGAAGGGGAAACTAGTCATTTTAACATAGAGAAAATTGGCAGATACCACATGTGTCACCACCAAGGTCCCAAAGTTAAAATCATGAGTACCGAAACAAGTCAATATCATGCACATCCTGATCTGATGCACTTCTTTGATAGTCTTGCTAAACCTGAACTAAGCATGATATTGGATAATCTACAAAATAACTGGCCTATAATCTTCAAAAAGAGTGCTAGTTGTTGGAGTGCCTGGGTGGCTCAGTAGGTTAAGCACACAACTTTTGATTTCGGCTCAGGTCCTGATTCCAGGGTCCTCGGATGGAGCTGTGTGCTGGGCTCCATGCTCAATGGGGAGTCTGCTTGAGGACTGTCTCCCTCTTCCTCCACCCCTACTCCTGCTTTTATGTGTGTGCGCACAAGTGTGCCTGTGTACGTGCTCTCTCTCTCTCTCTCTAAAATAAATCTTTAAAAAGAAAAAAGTGCTACTTGTTTAAAGAGAAAAAAAAAAGAAAAGGGAAAGAAGTATGACACAGTCTACAAAAGGGGACATGGGACAAATGACAACTAAATGTGTTCCTGGCCCAGAAAAGAGACAACTGGCAAAACTTGAATGAAATCTGTAGACTGGATAATAATATTAAATCAATGTTAATATCCAGATTTCTACCAGAATGTTAATGGTTTGTACTTCTGGTTATAATAACAGAATGTCTTTCATTTTAGTAAATACCCAGTGAAATATATACTCAAAGGGACATCATGTGTATAATTTGTTCTCAAATTTTCAGAAAAATACTTATATACAAAGATTTGTACATACACACGTTATAGAATATGATCAAGTGAGTCTGGTAAAATGTAAAACATAAATATTTGGGTAATGCAGGAAGCTTATGTAGGGATTCCTCACAACATTTCTGTGACTTCTTCAAGTAAAAAGTTTTTCAAAATTAAAAAATAATAATAGTGACCCAACTAGGCCTGAGCTTTTCGAGGAGGGAGCTGGAGAAGGAGGAGGAATGTAGTGTACCTCCATCCCATTTCCTTCCCCTTCCCCATCCCCAACACTGGATTGTGCTGGGTTTCCCTGAAAGCCACCATGGAAGCTTGCCATGAGCTCCCTTAGGGCACCACTGCAGCTCCAGATCCTCAGAGCCTACCACAGGGCCTGTCATATCCTATAGGCTCAAGGAATGGCCAATTAATGAATGAATGAGCTATAAGAAGTATCTGAAAGGAACTGTGGACAGTCCCCATCATGGTGCTCCATCTGCAAGGTCGGTCGGATCATGGCCTTCCTGTATAAATAGCTGGGTGGGAATGAGGGGCAAGAGGCATCTGAATAAAGAATAAGATATTGTTCTTCCCAAGGGGTATTTTTTTTATTGAGGAGGAAGGTAACTGAGTATGTTCCCTAGAGCTATCCTAAAATGGCCCTATTCTCCTGGACTGGGTGAAAAAGGCCATACATTCCAGGTATGCTGTGTGCCGGCATCCAAGGTCTCTGTTGGATCCTGGATAAGCTATCTGATGCACTGAGATAAAAAAAAAATGACCGGGGGGGTGCCTGGGTGGCTCAGTTGGTTAAGCATCTGACTCTTGATTTCAGCTCAGAGCACGATCTCATGGGTTGGGGGATCAAGCCCCAGGAAGGGCTCCACACTCAGCGGAGTCTGCTTAAAGATTCTCTGTATCTGTCCCTCCCTCTTCTCTCTCTCTCTCTCTCTCTCTCTCTCAAATAAATAGATAAATATTTCTAAAAAACAAAGAAAAAATGAAGACCAAGATTCCCCAAGATGGCATTGAAGACTGAAACAGCTCCATATTCAATAAACCCTTCATTATGAACACAATGCCTCATTACATTCTGTTCTTACCTCCCAAACCAGCTAGTACTTGGTTTCTCAAATTCACACTGACTACACACATGAGCTATGAAATTGGAATCATTTTAATTACCAAAGTTCAAGAAAGCTTCAAAAAAAGTTGTTTAGCAGATGAAAAACGTGACTTCGCTTCAAAAATTTAGCTAATTCAAGAACATCCCAACAGATTGCTTTTCCAGAGACATTCAATTCTGAATAGAGATGAAGGGAGAAAAAAAAATACAATCCTCAGGCCACTGGAGTGTAAGTCTTAGGGGATGTTCTTATAACCCAAAATTGGGTCATAGAAAATTGGGACCTACAAGAAATGTGCTTTCTCAAACCACCAAGATACCATTTCACAATCATGAACACTGTGATAATATTCCAGAAACAAATTAAACAAGGCAAACCGTGGCACATAACAGAGGGCAGGACTCCAAACTGCAAACCTGATTTGCATATTAATTCAAATAAGGACTTTTTGCTTTAATAACGAATATAATTTTCGTGGAATCTCTAGGTGAGATTCCTAGGCTTGCTTGTAGGGACTTGTTCAACAATTTATTTGAAAATGAGTTCATGTGGCAAATCCAAAACACAATGGGTGGGAGGACCCTTCCTAATCAATAAATAATCAACAGAGAGCCCACAGAGGAACTGGGGCAGGCTGATACAGCTGCCTTCTCTCCCACTTTACTAGCCATATCCGGGGGGCCAAGCAGATCCCCCTCAGAGTCAATGCCTTTCCTCTAACTTAGTAAGGGCAGGTGCGTAACTCATCCTGAGTTTTAATTGCTAGTTACTGGTTTGTTGGTCCCTAATGCCCTTCAGCTTCCTATCTCCCAGCTTAAAGCTGTCCCACATCTCTAGGATGGAGTGGGATATCATGCATGTATCATATCTCCTTCTTGGCAATCCCAGGGGTATGTTGGCCATATAACCCTAAGGGACATGGAATAAAGACAACGTACAAGAAAGTTACCTGATGAGCCCTAACTCAAGAGCAGGAGCCAGTTTCTATCCCTTCTGTGCTCAGTGCCCTTCTCATCCCAGACACGATCTAGTCCTTGGGCTGCCAATGACACGGCTCTATCAGTCCCACCTGACATTGTGAGGACTCGGGGTGACCAGACCCCTGACCTAAAGACTCTGTTAGAGACCCCTCTATGGAGTTCAGCTAGAACCTCAGATCTGTAGGCAAATCAGTAGGATGGTGTGGTATTTGTGTTATTTCAGTACTTCTGAAATCAATCACTATCTCTCCTCCCACACACTCCTCCCTTCACCAAGAGAACCCCTATTTATGATACCCCGGGGCCGTTCTCCAGGTGGGACATGATCCTGGCATCTCAGTGAAAATCAAGCCATTGTCTATTTTTGTCTGAAGCGGAAGCCAAGCTGCTGGACCCCAGGGTGATGTGACGGCTCCTGAAATTTGAGTCTTCACGCTGGTCATCGGTTCCCAGTGTGATATTACCAATGAAAAATGCAGAAGCTTATGCCTCTTGGTCCCCACCCAACTGGTTCTTCTTACCTTTGGTTCCATTGAAATGAAACTGTGGGTTCCTCTGCTTGAGAGAACTGACCTTTTAATCGTCCTGCTATGGTAGAAGTGGTAGTAGTCCTTGAGGGCCCCGATCTGTGGAGACAGGAGGGGAAGCGCAAAACGGAGTGAATGGGAGTTAAAGGGAGTCTTCTGTTTTCCCTGTTTTTCATTAAAATGAGGATGCACAACAAAACAAGGTCCATAAATTATGCAGCTGCCTCCATGCTCAAATGTTACTTGAACCTCGGTGATCACTTTTCAAAAGCAAGACACGTGATATGAAATGGAGTGTCCTTGAGGCAGTGACTGCAGAACTAAAGATTATAATGGGACAGCTTAGCCTCTCCATATCTCCCTTTTAATGTTTAATTTATATGCAGCATTTTAAGTAATTCTATATCCATTTATATCCAAATGTGGGAAAGAGAAAAAAAAAAACCAAATAGCTATCTGGTTATAAAAACACACTGCATTCTGTTTGCTTGGAGAAATGTACAATGAAGGACCTTGTTAGATTATTTATATCATCAATTTGAAACAAGTCCTGAGCAGTTGGTCATTCACAAAGAAAACACTACTTAGCTTGTTTTCTTGACTTAAGCAGACAGTATAAATACATGGCAGTTATTCATTTACTGCAAAACTAAAAGTGGGAGGGCAGTGTCTACAAGACAAAGATCACATATCTTACCTATCAATGAAGCATCCCCTATACAAATAGTTTGATCCACTTTATCTCAACCACTTCTTTGACAAATTCATATTCTCATCTGTGCTGCCCTCCCTTTAGTTGAAAACAGGTCTGTTCAGGATAGCTTTGAAAATAAGTCACTGTCCAGTATCGGGAAAACAAACAAAATCCTAGATAATCATACTCTCTCAGCAGATTATAAGATGTGGGTCACATACATGGAAATTGAACAGTACACCAAATGACGACAGAAGAGCTCGGTCCTCATTCTGGCTGACACTGTTCAGAAGTGGCTTCTTGGCTAAATCCCATATACTTACTATGTCCCTTTTTCTATTCCTATAAAACTGGGCATTGGGCTAGTTAATTTTAAGATCACTGTAGCCCTCAAATTCTAACAAATTCCATTCTTTGACACTGATACTTTTGTTTTGTTCTCTTTGTGTAAATACATCAAATGGGCTATTTCCCCAATACCATGGCTCTGACCTCAAAGAATGACCATCAACAGGATGTTTTCCAATTGGGACAATTCAAAAGTTGGCTTTCTTAATTAAAAAAAAAAGAAAAAGAAAAAGAAAAATTAAATTAAAAAAAAAAAGTCATTGGCCCAGCTTCATTCTTCCAGGTAAAAGGTTTATTGTTTTAGTTCTCTTCTTTCCATCAGTTCTCAATCATCATCCCATCCCCTCCAGTAAGGATGATCAATCCATCTCTATGCCATTTTAGAGTCACCCCCTCTCTGAGACTTTATGCTCTAAATGAACATCTCTAATCATTATTAGATCTGACAAGCTTAAGTCACACGTTTTTAACTCAAGTGGAAACTGCTCAGATGTGCACAGAAAAGATCCGGGACTTTGAAGCAGCAGCAAACAATGAGGAAGAGGACACAGATGCTAGTCTCAGTCTCCAAGAGGGTTTCAAGGAGGGATTTATGGGCCAAATTTAAGATTCCAGAGGACTAAGGGTAGAATTCACAATGGGCTGTGTAATCCTTTATAAGAAAATCTTAAAATCCCAAGGAGCTTAGAGCTTTCATCTCATGTAGCTTTTGTCAAGAGTGCTCCTTGGGTAAACACAAGTAGTTCTTTTGGAGAGGGGCATAAAATCTTTGAGGAAGAACTTTATACAGAACCTATCACCAGCATGAAAAATGTCCGTGAGTTTCAGACCATGTCCACCCAACTGTAATGGAGCCTCTTTGATTATAGGAAATAACTGAATTCAACTAAACTATTAAACTCAAATAAGGATGAAACAAGACCCTGAAGGTATTATTCTGATCCTTTGTGGCTTCTTTGGTAAAGACTGGAATCCTGGACTTACGTACTGGGTACAAAGCTGGAAAACAGAGCCCTTGTCTTGACTTAACTACTTTAGGATGTTAGATACAACACTTAACCATTTTGGGTCTTGGTTCCTCAACTGTAAGATCAGGACACAGGAGGTACAGTGGACAGAGACTGCGCATCAGAGTCAAATGGCAGATAAAAATGTTTATGGGTAAAGGTGGTTATAAGGACTGGAGGTTGTAGGAACAGGTGCACTGTCTGGTCAAGTCAGATTACTGGTTTCCCTTCTAAATTTATATTTAAGTCCTATTTTCTCTCACCTCCTATCTTGCAATTGATCCCTTACCTCTCTATCCCTTGGTCAGAATTCCTCTTGGTGTACTCTAGTATTTACCTCTTAACTTCCCCATCTTAATGGGCAAAAGTCAAAAAGTCTGATGACGCGCTGTTGGCAAGCATGCAGGCACAAATGCAGCTTATATAGGATTGGTAAAGAGCGTTCCCTGGGACAACTGTTTTGAGAACCATTTGGTGATATAAACTACCTAATTAAGATATAAACTATACCTAAACTTTAACCCAGTCTTTCCACTTCTAAAAATTTATTATACAGATACAATCACTTATATATAAGAATGGATGTTAGAGCAAATTTTATAAAGCAAAAGAATGCAAACTAGCTATAATCGGTAGGTGTTTGGTTCTATATGAACTAAAATGAATTATCTTCAAGGTAGGAAAGAAAAAGAAAAAGAAAAAGAAGAAGAAAAGGGAAGGGGAAGGGAAGGACGGAAGGAGGAAGAGGGAGAGAGAGAATGAGGGAGGGAGGGAGAAAATATGACCCAATTTTTGCAGGAGAACAAAGAACGAACTTATATTACACATATGCTTAAATGCATAGGATATTTCAGGAAGAACACTTGAACTACAACGAGAGCCTGTCTTTTCATTGTTGATGTATAGTCACTATTTTTAAAATAAAAAAAAAAACAAATTAAAAATGAAAGAAATAAATTAATAGTGCTCACATACACACACACACACACACACACACACACACACTCATATCCCACCTACTCTTCCAGGGACAAAACTGCTTTCCAAAGTCTGTGTGCCTGGTACAAGGGACACATTTGTCCACCCCATTAAATCTCTCTAGCAGTAAGCTCTAGCTTATCTTCACTTTCAGGGATTCTGTTTCCTCTACAGGGTTGGTGAATGGTGTTCAGTGACGGACTGATGTCTCATTTACTGAATGCCTGCCATGTGCTAGGCATCTTGCTGCTCCTTCTACATGTTATCATATTTAACTTAATTCCCCCAGGAACCCTTGGAAGATAAATATCATTACCTCCAATTTGATAAGTGAAGTTACTGGAGCTCTGGGAGTGCCCACAAGTACACAGCTAGTATCGGGGGGGTGGGAAAGAAATGTAAATCCCTGTTGAACGTCTAGAACCAGGGTGAAGTGAGGTCACGTGATGCATCCTAAAAGGGGGGCCCATTCCAACATCCTTCTAGTGAGTTTTCCTATACTGCATAGCTAAAAAGCTAAACTCTATGCAGCCAGGTTGATCAAAGTTCTGCCAATGAAAGGTAGATTACAGCATCCTGGGGCACTCTCTTGGAGGCCTTTATGCTTTTCAGCGGTGGTTGTGGCAGAGGTCTTAATGCCTTGGCTGCTAGCTTTCTGCACATTCATTTTGCACATCCCATTTTACTGATAAATTAGCAAGAGATTATAGAGGACTATGGGGCAACAGAGAGTAGCTTCCTCATTCTTCAGCTTTTTGTTGAGGGCAAAGTAGCAACTCTTGTAAAGACCTATTCTGTGATGTGGCATTGGCGGACGTTTCTGAAAGCTTTGCTTGCTCGATTGATTCTACAAGCTATTTAACAGTCTATACTACATGCCTTCCAAAGTAGAATGACTGGTGGACTCCACAGTAGGCTCCCTACTAAATCTAAAATTGGATAGATCACAACTTCTGAAAAAGTAGCTACACATTTACACAATCTTATACAACTTAAAGACCTTCTGAGTTATGTACCTCCTGAGTCATGGGTTATAGGTACCAGTGAGCCCCAGGCCCCCAGGTGACTCACTGTGTCTGTTCTGACCACCTGTCCGATGACTACACTCACTTCTAGTCTGCTCAGGGCCATACACACCAACCTCCTCTCTCAAATCTGTTTTCTACTCGGCAGCCAGAGAAAGGCCACAAGATGCAAATTTGGTCCTACTGTTGCCTAAAATTTGTAGGGGCTTCCCTCTGCTCTGAAAATAAACAGTAATTGTTAACAGTGAATATTAGTTAATACTATAGTCTATAAAGTAAATCAGAAATATATGCCTGTAGTTAATACTTTGATCTGTATAATGTCTCAGCCCCCACCGCATACCTGTATGTTCCGATGAGACAGACACACCTGTCGTGCTTACGTTTGATTCCAGATCCTACTATAAGGCTCAACACATAATAAGTTCTCAACAAAGACTGCGGAGTGAATGCTATGGACATCAGAATCCTTGAGCTGCTAAAATTGCATACGTTAGACCTATAGATGATTCAAAATCTCCAACAGGAGTATAACAGGACTATCAAATTAAGGTTAATTTCCGCAAAAAAAAAAAAAAAAAAAAAAAGTTTAATTCCACCTTCACTGAAGCACCAACTCTGCCGGAGTTATGGTTCAATCATTCTACATCATTTAAACAAAGCAGTCGGTCACCTTTCAGAGTTATACACATTTTTTAATTTAAATATATATATATATTTAAAAGCATGTTTATGCCTCCCATCTATTAATATGCATGTCCCTTATTGGCGAGAATTGTGTCTTTCATATTCTTTCAACAGCACTGAGCATGCTGAGGGCATTTAATAAACATCAAGAAAAAAAAATGTCATAACATGTTGAGAGCTATTCAAAGGAAAGACAGTGTATGAAAACAGCAGTAATATTATCTATAAGCAGACATTCCATCCAGCTCCTCCAGGGCAATGTAAAACAAAAGATGACTGTGTTTCTATGTTACCCAATGCTGACAAGGGCTAAAACAAGGAACAATATATAACTATCATAGGGAGGTTTTATAAATAAATCAGAAACCATAGGCATATATGAAGTACAAAATCAATAGGAGAATAGCCAAGGCTCAACCTTTTCCGTAATCCCACATAAAGGCAGGAGAGTAATTCCTTCCCTCTTGACCCCTTTAAGCTCTTTTTCTCTACGGCCATGCACAAAACACCCTTCCCTGCCTCACAACACAACCTTCGACAACACTAAGCCAATAAATTTCATCTTTTGTCCTCAATTCTGTCAAGAATTTGTGCCTTTTCTTCCTTAGTGGTAGCCTCTCATCCTTGAACCCAGAATTTTCCTATAATGACCCTTTCTCAAACCAACCTGTTCTTAGAAAAGGTTTTGGTCTTTTGTGTGTTGTTTTTTTTTTTTAATGAGCTATTTTATACTAAGGTGTAAATGACTGGTATGACTCAATGTCTTAGTTCTTCCAGGAACAACTGCATTTGATCAGGAAATTAAAACTGGAGCCAAATAAATCACTGTCAGAAAACAAATATTGGAGTGTTTTTGTTTTTGTTTTTCTGCTAGCAAGAAGGAAACTTCCCTGTGTAACTAAAATCTTCTGTCACAAGGGAGCTACTGACTTCTGAGCAGAGAGTTAGGAGTCAGAAGACGTATATTTTACAATGGCTTTGACCCCAATGAGGAGCTGTGTGGCCTTTCTGAATTCATTCACCACAAACAGTGTCACATGTGCTTGCGACTAAAATTTCCTCCAGACTAATAACTCCAGGCATATAATTTGCTAATTTTTTATGCGTAGTTCTATAGGGTGACCAACCATGCTGGTTTTCCCAGGACTGAGGTATTTCCAGGGACAAAGAACTTGTTTATACTTATACTGGGGCAGTCCCCATCAAATTTGGTCACCCTGATTATGAAGCAGCAACGTCAATGAAACCTGTCTGCCTTGTTCTCCCTCTTACCCTCTCTGAGTTACACATTTACCCCAATTCTGAACTCCCCTTTGGAAGGCTGTTTACCTCCATTCCAGAAATTGTTTTAAAGGAGCAAAAATTTGAAAAGACATTTCACCAAAGAAGATATACAAAAAGCCAATAAGCATGTAAAAAGATGCTCAAATGCAAATTAAAATCATAACGGCACTATATGCACACCCAAATGGCTACAGTTTAAAGGACAGACAATACCAAGCTCTGATGAGATTGTGGAGCACTGTAACTCTCACCCAGTGCTAATGGGAGCATAAAATGGTTCAACATCTTTGGAAGATTGTTTGGTAATTTCCTTTGAAACATACATCCTCCTCATCACCCATAACATTTCATTTCTAGGTATTTACTCCCCCAAAATGAAGTCCTGTTTTGAAGGAAAACTCATTTATAAATGCTTACAGCAGCTTTCTTACTAACAGCCCCAAACTGCAAATATCCATCAACAGGTAAATGGAAAAACAAATTGTGGTATATCCATACAGTGGAAGACCCAGCAATAAAAAGTAACAATTTCAAAACACCATGCTGATACAAAAGAATGCACGTGGTGTAGTTCCACTGATATGAAATCCTAGGACAGGTCATCTATGATGACAGAAAACATCAGTGACAATCTGGGTACAGAGTGGGGATCTATGGGAAAACCTGGAGAAATATGGAACATTGGGAATATTCAGTATCTTTATTGTAGTGGTAATTACATCAGTAACAAGTGCTTCCATGAGCTGGACCCAGGTCACCGTAGGCTTATGAGATCCAACTTCATATCTTCTCAACACCCTGTTCAATGAGCTCACATTGATAACTTGATATGAACAATTACAGAGTATTAACTTAACCAGGAAAATTTGGCAAAGACTACAAATTAGGGCTTCTTTCCCTCCTGAAGAGTCAGTTGTTTAGTATTTATCAGCATACTGTGGGGTTTAGAGATTTGGCAACATTCATCCCACCTTCTACAAAAATGGCTGCATTCCGGGGTATGTAAATTAGACATCAATAATGGTGACTTGGAAAGTTATAAATCCCCTTCTGCTGTCATCCTGTAGAATGACACTGATTGGAAAACTTAAGAACCCAGGTACCTGGGGCTGGAATCTACCTTCCAGCTCACACCTTTCCCCACACTCTCAGGTGAGACTGGGAAGAACCAAGTCACCAAGGCCACTGGTCTTCCTGACTGATTTCTTCCAATGCCCAATGTTGAAAAGTCAGAAATTTCAACTTGCTGAATTCCATTTAGAGACACAGGCCCTGGATAAACTGCTTCTCCATCATTTAAATGCTGACTGTGATGCCTCTTTTGTGCTTCCCCAAGAATATTAAAACCACTGTAATAATTTGCCTTCTGTGTTCCAGACTCCATAACATTCAAAATAGAACCAAAGAGAGTTTGGCCATGACCACTTTCCTTAATTAAAGTCACCAAGAACCCTCCAACCTTAGGATCTCTGCACCTGGTTTTCCTCTGCCTGGAATACTCTTCTAAATCTCAAATGGTCACAACCTCTCTACTTTCAATTCTTTGGTCAAATGTCCCCTTCTCAGGGAGGCTTTCACTGACCACCCAATTTAAAAGTGCCATCATGCCCTCCAGCGTACCCCACACCCCCTTCCTTGATTTATCTTTTCCTGTAACATTTCTCACCATTTAACACATTACATATTATTTTCATTGATCCCATCTATCATTGGTCTTCCCCTATTAGAATGTTAGCTCCCTAAGGGCAGGGATTTTTATTTGACTCACTGATGGATTAGCCTTACCTCCTCTTAACAGTGCCAGCGAATGTGTAGAACAAATGAATTGCCTCTGCCCTTGGGGAAGTCAAAGAATACTGAGCATGTCTCTAAACCTTTGGGTAAGTTTCTTGCTCATTTCTGCATAACCCTTCCTGTGACACAACCTTAACATACAACGTAACATATGCTATATGCTTACTAAATGCTGAATGAATGAAGTCACCACATGTAAACATGTCCGGAAATTAAGAATTTACCACCAACAACCACTCGCTCACCAGAGTCTGCCTTTATGTTTCTTAATTCCCTTCCTTGTCCCTTCATAGTCAGCGACCTCTTGGAATCACTGAACAAAAGTGATATTTATAACAAGGCTGTTGAATTCATTAAATATTAAGTGAGAAGTCAAGTAAATGTAGAAATCTGATAAACTGTTAATATTTACAGAGTACGAGCTAAGTGGCCAGCACTGCTGCACTGTGTCCTCATCACACAACAGCATGGAGGAAGTATGCAAAAAATCATAGGCTCACAAAGTCTAAGAATTTGCCTAGGGCCACACAGCTGGCAAAGGGTGAAGCGCAGGTGGATGCCAGCTAGCCTAACTCCAGAGCATATATTCTTAACTACTCTGAGAGATGTTTAAAATGAAAGGTTTCTAAGGGCAAATTTCAAACCACAGCTATCCAAGGGTGCCTGAGTGGCTCAGTCGATTAAGTGTCTGACTCTTGGTTTCCGCTTAGGTGGTGATCTTGGAGTCATGACATCAGGGTCATGGGATGGAGCCCTGTATCAGCCTCTGCAGTGAATGCAGTTGGCTTGAGGTTTTCTCTCCCTCTCTCTCCACACTTCCTGCTAACATGCTGTCTCTCTCTCTGTACAATAAATAAATAAATAATTAAAATCACAGCTACCCAGAGATCTCAGTTACCCAGAAGACAGTGTTCCTAAGAGCTGTACACAGAGGGGATGTCTCCTAGGGATATTTCTATCTACTTTGAGCAGATGCAAAAGAAAGTATCTTCATATGAGAAAGTATCTTTAAAGCATATCTTCACAAGTTCAAAGGGCATTCCAAGTTGAACAAGTAATATCTGGCACGACTCATCTTAGATACAATTGTACAGGGCCATGGAATGCTACAAAATAACACGAACGATATCTTTCTTAGACTTTAGTTTCAGTCAATCTCTCAGAGAATACTTGTGATTTCTTCCTAATTTCCTTCAGGTTCAAGGCTCAGCATTTGAGCTCTTCAGACAAGTCTTGAGAAAATGGCATTAGAGCAAAAGCACTATAGTAATTTTTTTTTTTAATCAGGGTGCTCAAGGAAAGATGTATCATCTGTGTGATTTCAGAGTAATGTCCTAAGATATACAGGCATGGGAGGAGTTGAATAGTCCTCACATCCCAATTCCCAGAACCTATGAAGAACTATCACTGGATATGGCCAAAGGGACTTTGCAGCTCCAATTGAGGATTTTGAGATTGGGAGATTATCCTGGATTATCTGGGTGGATCCAATGTAATCTCAGGGGGGCTTAGAAAGGGAAGGCAGCAAAGTCAGAGAAGATGTGATGGTGGAAGCAGAGGACAGAGACAGAGATGGAAGCACAGACAGAGGTGGTGGGGAGAGAAATAAAGAGAGAGAGGGAGAGATAGACGGAGAGTTTAAAATGCTATGTCACTGGTTCTGAAGGAGGAAGAAAGAACCACAAACCAGACCATGTAGATGGCCTTTGGAGGCTGAAAAAAGCAAGGAAATGAGTCTTCTCTAGACTCTCCAGAAGGGACACAACTCTGATGACACAGCTTCATTTTAAGGTCAGGACCTCCAGCCACCAGGACTGTAAGATAATACATTTGTGTTGTTTCAAGCCACTAAGTGGTTAGTCATTTGCTACAACAGCAAGGGGAAACTACCAGAAGGCAGAACCAGCAACTCCCTCAGTAGACATCTGCAAGAAGCCAAGGAAATGAAACTGGACTATGGGTATTTGGAGCCTATTTATATTTCCTTATTCTCAGGACCCTCTGGGTATTCAGTTATCAGTCCCCAAAGAACTGTATCAATCTCAGAAGAGTATTGAATATTGCCCCAGCATTCTGCTAAGCTCTGTATTAGCTTAATACAAGGTTAATCCTAAAAAAAACCCCCACAAAACACAAAAAAAATCCTGAAAAACCAAGACACTTGCCCAGCAAAAGAGAACGAGCAAATGGCTTATTTTCTTGAAAGCCACTATGCAGCTCACAGTACTAATCACCAAAGTTACCACTTAGTGATGTTTTCCTACATTATCTTTCCAACAAAGGAAGAATTATTCTAATTGTAGGCAGGAGGAAATGGAGTCCATAGACGGAGAAGGTCTAAGTTACATGCCCGAATGAGAAAGTATCTGAGTCTGATCCCAAAAATCTAAGCTTTTGCTACAGCACTTTGACTTTTGCCTGAAATACATTCAAAGGGTTTGGTTCACCGTATGTGATTCAATGGGCACACTCAAATATTCCCACCCCGAGCCACCTCCTTGCCCTCACTAATACAAGGCCTCATTATTTCATTCTAAAGCTTCCTCATCAGCAGAATGTGAGAGAATCTAGGTCCCTGTAGTTCATCTTAAGAGCAAGTAATCAAAAACATCTTACTGCAAATCCCGAACAAGCAAGAAATAGATACAATTTCACCAAGGAAAAGTAAAACAGAGAAAACAGAGTAAGCAACAACTTTTCCCAATTTCAGGTGAGAAATCTATAGCCTGCCCCACAATTCACACGAGACATGAGACTTGTCTCAAAGCAAATCACAGAATATCAGAATTGGAAAACAAAAAACAAAACAAAACAAAACAAAAAACCGTACTTTAGCAGGATTTTAATCTGACTTAGCCCGCTGATGTGAATCCATCCTTCAAACTGGTATACAGGACTGTATTTCCTGGGGTAGCCCATTTATCAGAAACTTCTCCCAGATAATTAGCCTAAATCCACTTACTAGTCTTGGTTCTAGCCTGTGGAGCCAACCCAGAAGGGTCAATCCCTCCTCTACAAACCAGAGAGCCAACACATCCCTCCTGGATCTTCCCCGTTCTTGGCTGAACATCCAAGTTGTTTGGTTTTTTTGTTTGTTTGTTTGTTTGTTTTGTTTTTGCCTCATGCAACAAGTCTTCCCAGGACTTGCTTTCTTTAGACAAGCCAACATGTATGATAGCTCCCCAGGAAAGTTGGAAACCAGAGCATTAACACATGTCATTTCCAGGTATGATAGCGCCAGGATGCAGTCCATAATAACTCCATGACTTCTCCTGGTTATGTTCTTCTACTTAGAAGTAGCTTAAAATTGAAATATTTTTAGCAGAATGAACTTGGCCAACTAAAAAGTCCTCAGAAACCTTTTTTTCATGTGATTCTCTTCTACTCTATATTTTAATTTCTTAGGTGTCAATGTAAATGAGAACCTTGAATGTCAGTTTCTATATTCTGCTCTATATTTTTCCAGCCTGCTGAGACACTAATGTATTTACTGAGTGTATATACAACGTGCCAAGCACCGATCCAAAGACACTACAGATAGAGCAAACAAAACAAAGCCTCTACTAAAATGCAGATAACTTTCTGACTTGACTCTGACAACTCCAGTATGTCAACTGCAAGTTTGAAAGTTGTATCTTCTTTACTCAATCAAAATATCTCCCCAAAAGGAACTCTATAAATAATTTTTCATGCTGGTATATTAAAGATTGGGTCCAGCATCCAACATATATGATGTTTGTAACAGTTCTTTAAGAATGAACTATAAATGGCATTAGGCTTTTATTTTCTTTAATCCCTTTTTTGAAAAAAAAAAATCCCTTTTTTGTCCAAAATGAGTAATTATGTCCTTCATGTAAAATAATCCTTGTATATTCCTCAGATAAGAACATTCATTACAGCTATTTATAGTCAGCTATTCTTTTACAAAGTTCTTAAAAACCCATCTGTAAGTAATTTCTGGAGAAACTAAAAGAAGTTATTGTTTAATATTTAAGCTATTCCACCTGCTTGTAAGACACACATCGCACGCCCACAAAGGAAATCGTCCAAGAGAGGCCGAGGGAGAGAGAGTACATGTAGCCTGCATTTAGGTCTGCATTATTTTCATTACGGATCACCTTAGCAACTTGAAGCATTTCCACATATATGGAAACAAACAGAGAATAGTACATATTTTGATAGGTGGAAATGTTTCTGGAATTACTCCTGGAATGGTAAATCTTTTCTTCAGATTCAATAACTCTCAACTCCTATTATACATTAGAATTATATGGGCACTAAATAAAATACTAATGTTGGCTCCCCCAATAATCACACTGGAGCTTCTGACTTAAGCATCTGAGTTAAGGCCAGGGTATCAGGATTTTTTAAGAGCTTTCTAGGTGATTCTAGCATACAACCAAGATGAAAAATCACTGTTCTAATCCATCCATCTCATTCTGCAAGAACAGAACAATTACTCAGTGTTTGGCAATCTCCATTCAGATATTCCCATCTAATTAACTAACATACATTTAAATGAGAAATATCTCTAATTAATTTGACTTTAACACCAGTGTAACTGGCATGCTTTCCTCTTTTATTCATTTATTTCAAAAGCCCTCCTTGCCTTCAAAAAAAAAAAAAAATGGAAAAATGTACTTAGTATATAACCAGATTTAGAATTCCTAATGTTTTATCATATTGGTAAACAGAGGCTATATTGAGCTCTATGGCATTTTAAGTAATATATTTATTCTTACAAGGGAAGATTTTGAGTGTAAAGGCCGTAAGCATTCAAAACGTATGGTAGAGACTAAGTATATTCAGGACAGTTGATGGCTTTGTTATCATCAATTAAAAAAAAAAAAAAAAACCTTACTAGAAAGTGTCACAATCCCAGATTTCAAAACATACTACAAAGCTAAGTAAACAAAATGGTATGGTGCTATCTCAAAAATCGATACACAGATCAATGGAACAGAACAGAGATCCCAGAAATAAACCCACAACTATATGGTCAATAAATCTACCATAAAGGAGGTAAGAATATACAAGGCAGAAAAGACAATCTCTTTAACAAATAGTGCTGGGAGAACTGGACAGCTACGTGCAAAATAATGGAATTAGACCACTTTCTTACACCATATAGAAAAATAAACTCAAAATGGATTAAAGACCTGAAACCATAAAACAGCTAAAAGAAAACATAGGCAGTGATCTCCTGGACATCGGCCTTAGCAACATATTTCTGGATATGTCTCCTCAGGCAAGGGAAACAAAAGCAAAAATAAACTATTGGGATTACATCAAAATAAAAAGCTTCTGCACAATGAAGGAAAACCTCAACAAAACAAAAAGGCAACCTACTGAATTTGCAAATGATATATCTGACAAGGGGCTAATAGCCAAAATAAATAAAGAACTTATACAACTAAAAAAAAAAAAAAAAAAAAAAGAACTTATACAACTCAACACCAAAAAAAAAAAAAACAATAATAATAACCTAATAAGAAAAATATGGGTAGAGGATCTGAATAGACATTCTTACCAAGGAAGACATACAGATGGCCAATAGACACATGGAAAGATGTTCAACATCACTCCTCATCAGAGAAATGCAAATTAAAACCACAATGAGAGATCTCCTCACACCAGTCAGAATGGCTGGTATCAAAGACACAAAAGATAACAAGTGTTAGCAGGGATATGGAGAAAAGGGAGCCTTTGTGCACTCTTCACGGGAATGTAAATTGGTACAATCACCATGGAAAACAGTTATGGAGATTCCTCAAAAAATTAAAAGTAGTACCACCATTTGATCCAGCAATTCCACTTCTGGGTATTTATCTGAAGGAAACAAAGACACTAACTCGAAAAGACATATGCACCCCCATGTTCAGTGCAGTCTTATTTATGATAGCCAAGATATGGAAGCAACCCAAGTGTTCACTGATAGATGAATGCATAAAGATGTGCCATAAGAAAGAATACGGCCTGCCGTTTGCCACAACATGGATGGAACTAGAGGGTATTATGCTAAGCAAAATAAGAGAGACAGAGAAAGACACATACCATATGATTTCACTTATATGTGGAATCCAAGAAACAAACAAATGAACTCTTAAATACAGAGAACAAATTGGCAGTTGCTAGAAGGGATGCAGGTGGGAGATGGGTGAAATAGATAAAGGGGATGAAAAGATACAAACTTCCACTTACTGAAAAAAAAATATTAGGAGAAGTTTCCCCCTATCTTTGATAATGCCTGTTCACAGATGCCTTGTACATTTGTCCTCATCTTGGTCCTTCCTGGAGATTGAAAGAGGTAGCATTTGCAGGGTAGTGACCCCCCCAAATGGGCCCAGAGCAGGGGATAAGTAATTGCATCTATGACGTAATGACAGAGGAAAAGAAGGTGAGGTTTCCAGCCAGATGTGAAGTTCTGCATCTAGGCAGATGGGTGGTTGGGGTCCTATTTTTACAGCTCATGAGACTCTGCCACTGTGGGCAGATACTGGCCAGCTGTAGGAATTAAAGATGTCATAAATATACATCTACTAAAATAGAGAAAATAATAGGAAAAAAATGCCAATACCAAGTGATGGTGAGGATGTGAGTAAATGAAAGGCTCATACATAGTTGCAGGGAATCCTTGAAATACAGGTTAGCAGTTTTTTTTCAAAAACTAAACATTCACTCCCTAGATGACCCAGAAATCCTACTCCTAAATATAATCCCCAAGAAAACCAAAAACTTATATTTACACACAAACTTGTACACCAATATTTATAGTGGCTTTAGTCATAATCACTGAAAACTAGGAACAACTCAATGTCCTACAACCAGTGAATGGATAAACAAACTGGTAGATCCATACAACACAAAACTTTTCATCAATAAAAAGGGCCAACCTACTGATTAATTAATCAAGGATGAATCTCAAATACATTATAGCAAGGGAAAAAAGTCAGGCTCAAAAGGTTGCATACAGTATTATTCTATTTATAACAAATTCGAAAAAAGGCAATATAGACCAGAAAATACATTAGTGGTTGCCAGGAGTGAGGGGTAACAGCAAGAGGCTGATTACAAAGGAGTATGACAAAAGTCTTTTAAGGAGACAAAATTGTTCTTTATCGTTCTTACAAAGATGGTTACATGACTATGTGCATTTGTCAAAACTTAGAGAACTGTACATACACTTTACTATATGCAAATCATATTTTTTAAGATGTTATTTATTTATTCATGAGAGACACAGGAGAGCCAGAGGCAGAGACACAGGCAGAGGGAGAAGCAGGCTCCATGCAGGGAGCCTGATGTGGGACTTGATCCCAGGACTCCAGGATCATGCCCTGAGCCGAAGGCAGACACTCAACCGCTGAGCCACCCAGGCATCCCACAAATCATACTCCAATAAACCTGATCCATTTCTTAAGTCCATAAGGAAAAGCTCGGTCAAAGTGAGCTTATTGGAAAGGGGATACAAATGAAAAAGCAAAATGTTAAAAGTTGTCTGGGTGAAAATATATCATCAAATTGACTTTCCTCAATTGAGGTGCTTCCCTAAAGCTATAGTAACCATTTCAACACTTGGAATTACAACATGCAAACAGCAACCCTGAGAATTATTCAGAAGATATAAAGCTTTATCAAAGGAATGGAGCATTTCGACACTTCTTAGTACAAAAGTACTGCTTTTCTCTAACGTGACAACTTAGGCACAACAAAATATGACTGAATGTGCTAAATGAACTACTGTAAACTCTGAAAATATGGCTGGCGATTTTGAAACAAAGATGAGAATGCTCAAATGGCTCAGGATCTCTTCAGTGCCATTAACCACACACTTAATAACAGTGCTTTGAAAGTAAGTAAAAATCTATGAATCAGTGACTCTCCAAGTATGGCCCTGGGACCAGAAGCATCAGACCAGTAGTACTGGCATCACCTACAAATTAAGTAGAAAGACACATTGACGTGCCCCACCCCAACCTAAACAGAATCTAGTCATTGCCCTGTTGAACCAACTCAAGAGGAAGAGACAAGGAAATGGCAACTATGCATGACTGACGAAGTAACTTTTTTTTTAAGATTGATTGGTTTAGAGAAACAGCACATGCATGTGCGTGTGAGCAAGAGGAGAGGCAGAGGGTGAGAGAATCCTCCCGCAGACACACCACATTGAACTCTGATCCTAACACAGGCTTTGATCTCATAACCCTGAGATCAGGACCGGAGCTAAAACCAAGAGTTCGGAAGCTCAACCCCCTGAGCCAACCAGGCACTCCTAATGATGAAGCAACATTTTAAAAAGGACATGAGCACATCATTCTCTCTCTTGACTGGTGCAGTCAGGATGAAGTATAAACCTACCCTTCCACGTGGCCATCCGATCTGCATAGTTACAAAGGGGCTTAATTCTAGGTTTTACCCTTTTAATAATACTAAGAGCCCATCTCAGTTTACAATAAAATCAGGTTTCAAGTAGAATTCTATCCAAACTCAATTCTGGAAGATAATTAAAAACATTAATAATGTTTGCAGCACTAAAAGAGGTGTAGTTATCTGTGATAGATCAGTTCATTTCAGAACCAAGTGAGTTAAGTTTCGGAACTTAAATTTCACAAGTGATATACATGTTAATAATTATAACTATTAAAAATTAAAAGTTGTCCTTCAATAACCATTGGGTCCTGTCATATCCTAATTTACATGTACTATATCTTCTTAGCTTCTGCTTCCCATACAGAAGGATCAGTGACAATTCCCAAATTTTCAGTAAATGTCTCAAGCCATAAAGATCAGGTCTTTTTCCTCTTCAAGAAAAAAGGTTTTGCTGTCTCAACAGATGTCTTTGTAGCAAAAATGTTATTTTCATCCATCTGAATGAGGGTTCATTAAGCACAAAGAGGATTAAGTCATCCCCAATATCACCATAATTATGTCCACAGATATGCTCACTTTATTTTTTTAATTTTTTAAAGATTTTTTATTAAAAAATATAAAAAAATTATTTACTTTTTTGAGACAGATGGGAGGGGAGAGAGAGAGAGCATAAGCAAGGGGCAGAGGCAGAGAGAGAAGTAGGCTCCCAGCTGAGCTGGAAGCCTGATGTGGGGCTATATCCCAGGACCCTGAGATCATGACCTGAGCCGAGGGCAGATGCTTAACCAACTGAGCTGAGCCATCCAGGTGCCCCAATATGCTGTTTATAAAACAAGGTTTTATTTCCATTAAATTATGAACATCTCCTCTTGGGAGTCCTGCTTTAGTCACATTATCTGTCCATGATATTCAAAACCTTCAAATTCATAATTTTGCATGAATGCACTATCTGGCCTTTCAATCACCCCGGGGCAAATATTTAATACGATGCTACTTCTCAGTTGACATCCAGTTCTTCAGGAGATGCATGGGTCACAGGCAACAAAATCCGATCACTGGCTTAAGCAAAATACTACCAGGGTAGATCTATTGCCTCTCACCTACACACACACACACACACACACACACACACACACACACACTTGGCCCCAAAACCTTAAAAAAAAAAAAAAAAAAAAAACCGCCGGTGTTTTGGATTATCTGCATGTTTTAGCTCCACTGTCTATTTTAAGAATTTTACAACCTTATAAACAGGATAAATAACTCATTGGGCCACATGTGTTTGTCTTCTTCCATCCCATGTAACAATAGCTTATATTCCACATGCTGTTTCCACCTTTAAAGTGTTTCTCCATATATGGTTATACAGAGGGCACTAAGATAATGTCATACCACTTAGTAAAACTGGCCTGTTACTTCTTGTCACATATATAGTACAACCAAAAATGTCCGTATTTGGCCCATAAGGAGACAGATCTGTCTCCTGTCTACCTTTCTAGGGCCATTTCCTACCACCTCCACCTCATTCACTGGGCTCCAACCCCACTGACCTTCTATGTAGCCTCAGGATATTTGCACTTGTTACTCCAACCCCCTGGAATTCCCTTTTTCCCATTCTCCTATTGTCTAATCCATTCTAGTCTTTTAGATCTGAGCTCAAACATCACTTCCTCAGAAAAAGTCTTCTCTGAGCTCCCAGCTAACTTCCCAGTTACTCTCTATCTGGCTAAGCTGTTTATTTCCTCACTAATTTTTAAATACTGGGATACTGCCTGTACTCATCATAGTGCTTGGCACACAGTATGCCCAATAAGCACTTATAAAATGAGTGAGTGAGTGAATGAATACCATGAAATAAGAATTACTATCCAGATTTGCCAAATAATACAACTGAGGCCCAGGTAAATACAGGGATTTACCCAACCTTTTACTGTAACCAAGTGATAGGCACAAGATTTTTCTGACACCGAGCTCAGTATCATTTTCACTATTCTATACCAAACCTAAGGAGGCTAAAGAATATCATAATTTGTGCTTGGAGTCATATTCTCAATTTTTATTAAAGGTTCAACTCCAACCTGATTAACTTTAGGATTAATAACTTTATCTCAACAATTCCTGAGCCTGGCTAAAGCACCAAGCTTTTAATTTTTTTTCTTACCATAAAATGTCCATTGACCTTTATCTCAGCAGTTTGCTGGGTCTTAAATATATGTCAAATAAACCCAAAACGAGAGTTTAAACAACCATTATGCCTACCAAGTAAATGTTTGTATCCATAAAATAGAAAGTTAGAAGTGATGTTTAAGAAAATATACTCGGTGCAGTAGATTGAGTTTTAAGTTATCTCTGTTCTATCATTCCTAAGTACTTACTGTTGACATAAAAGATAAACCCAATACAGTGTTTTGCCAAAAGAATCATTGCAATGTTTACAGGTTTTTGCAGTAACTGAAGAAATATACTTATCTGGACAAATACCTCATATCTGGATAAATGAAGAAAAAGTATATATATTTTTTTTCACTTTCTATATGAGGCTTCCACAGGACTGAAAATTAATCCATGAATTATTTTAATATTCCAAACACTGGTTACTGCCTGATTGCTACATTTGTATTGCTCAAACAGATGCAGGCAATTTAGAAGAAGAGCAGGGCTTCACCAGTTTTCCTCCCTCTTAGTTCAAACATGCCAACATTCTGTAGCTAAGTTGTGAAATAGGTTTAAAACCCCAATAAACTAAAGTGATAAAGACCCAGAGTGGAGAATGGTCTGGGCAGCCACAGCATTTACTCCCATTTCAAATACATCATGGTAATTTCAATTCTCACCATGGCTGCATTAGATATGCTGGTGTGTCACTATTCTGTTGTTTTTGCGAGTGATGAACTTCCAGAGATCTATAAAAAAGAAACTTACATGCTCAATGCAAGGGATGCAGCAATTGACACCTCATTGCACAGTTTAACAAAATCCATTAATACAGTCAGGATCAGCCATAGAACATCCAGTTTAGCTTGCAGTCACTGGTAAAGGCACCCCCATTATAACATGACCATATTCCTACTTGCAAACGGGATTACTACACCTACCTTTCCCAACATGAGCCTTCTGACTTTCCTCAGGGAAGAGTTCTCTGGTTCCAGGGACCCACTGAGATGGTCATGCTTTAGATATGAGATCAATTATTTCTCTTCCTACTCTACAGCCACCATGGTAGGACTGACATTTTGCTGTATCAAAGGCAGGAAAAAATATCTAATGTTTCCCTTCAAGGTATTTTAATAAAAGGGTAAAACAGATTTTCACAGAACTAGAGGAAAAAAAATAGTGCCTCCAAAATCAGCTTCTTTGTTCATACGCCACATACCTATATATTCAAACTCCCTTGTCTAAATTTTCTCACATGCGTATCTCCTAAAGACAGTCTCTGATAAAAAAAATTAGAAAAAAATTAATTAAAAAATTAGCAATAATTATTAAAGAAATGCATATACATCCTACAAAAGATCAAGATGACTAGAAAAGTAAGTTTCTCTACGTTACTGATAAGGCGGGTGCCTTAGGTGCCTCAGGGGGTGCCTTTTATAATTGGAACTTGAAGACACTGGAACTCAGATCTGCTAAATTCCAAGTCCAGTACTTTACCCATGCCTCTTATCTTTGGGCCTCAGTTTCTTTTATCTTTATAGTGGGGGTGGGCACAACATTGCCACAACTCTAAAACCCAATGGTTTTAATCACCTAAGGGGCATTTACAGTTTAGGAGATATTATTAGGACCCTTCTCAAGCCACAGAATGTTGCAAATGGCATTTCTTTCAAGATAAACAAATTACCATTATTTAATACACCCTCTACCTCCATTCCACACACTTTCTTCCCAACTATAAGGAATAACCAAACATAATATGGTAATGTGGGGACAAAAGACAGTGCCTTAGTGGAATGCTGGATCCAGCAAGATTCAAGCAATAAACTTTATGGAACTTTGCCATACTCTCGTATCACAAAGCCCTTTATGATAACCCTCAAGTAAATCCATCTGGTTGAGTTAATAATTAGTTTAAATCTGTTACAAGTTAATGATGCCCAGACAAGTCATTCTGGGTACATGATGATACAGCGAATTTGTGATATAATTTACAGATAATATTTTGCACTGCCTTTCATTTTTCTCTATTTCCTACTCTGATTAGAAAATAAAGTCATTAAAGAACAAGCAGGGGCAGCCCTGGTGGCTCAGCGGCATAGCACCGCCTTCAGCCCAGGGCGTGATCCTGGAGACCCGGGATCGAGTACCACGTCGGGCTCCCTGCATGGAGCCTGCTTCTCCCTCTGCCTGTGTCTCTGCCTCTCTCTTTCTCTCTCTCTGCGTGTGTCTCTCATGAATAAATAAATAGAATCTTAAAAAAAAAAAAAGAATGACTTATTAAAAAAAAAACAAGCAGGACCTTCAAATAAGACAGATATACCTATTGGCTGAATTCAAAGGGAAAAAAAAACATTCTCAGGAATCACATAGGGTTTCAGAAGGACCTCAAAAGCTGAGACAGATCCCAGGCCATTTCCATATTTTAAGATGCCTGTTGTATTATAAAATAAAGAAATGCTAAAATATGTAGCATATTTATTTAGTACAAAAATATAGCTATGCTATTCACCAGATAGTTTCAGAATGTGCAATGCATATTCATTTGTAGTGTACTTACTATAAACAGCGTAGTAATGAGACATGAGATGGAAGTTTTCATACGGACATTGTATTTCAATTCAACGAGAACACAAAACTGTAGGTAAAGGCTCACTAGGAGATATTTTGGAAATATCAAACCTGCAAGCTAAATGATCTTCCAGTCCATGGTCTCCAGGATCCTGTCTCTTGGGTAAGATCCTAGGGTTCACTTAAATGTCTATTATATGGCCATGGCCTTTCAATATCCATCACACAAAAAGAGCACACAAATATGGGACCCTCTAAGTTACCTATTTGGGAAGCTCTGTATGTGTGTATCATATAAAGATCATTCCCCTCTCGAACACAGAGAGGTTGTAATTTAGCAAAATCTGACCACTGAGGCTGGAATCATCAAAATGCAATGGGGTTGAAAATGAGTTAATGATTCATGGGTTTTGATGGTAATGAAAAGAGAGAAGGCTGAGGTCAGAGTTGGTTGGTGGGGTGGAGGGGAGGGGATGTACTGGGGTAGAGAATAGATTCCTCAGGAAAAGAGAAGCTCTGAGCTCTCTGGGAACCACCAACATACCAGGTGCCAAGCACAGGGGTTGTTCTCAACCCTGCCTGCGTATTTAAGAAAACTGATGCCCAGACCCCATCTAAGGCCAATTAAGTTCAGTGTAGGATCCCAGGTGACCGGAATGTGTAGACAGGGAATGAAAACCACTGAGTCAGGAGGGTTGAGGATCAGGGAAAGAAAAGGCCATGTAGAACAGCTCCTGTAAACATGATTTGGGAACTGTAAGGAGACAGAGCCAGTGTGTTCTAGAAGAGAGCTGGTATGGGAATGGGACAGGGTAAGAGGTATCCAGAGATAGAACTCTTGTTTATGAACCAACAGAGGGTAAGGACATAGTGCTGGAGAAGAAAGGACACTCAGATGATTGAAGCTATGGCAAGTTAAATTCAGACAACATTCTTTCTTACATTCTTCCCAGACCTGCTCAATCAGAACCTGCATTTTAACAAGGTCCCCAAGGGACTTAAATGCACAAACGTGAGAAGCACCAATCTATAGACTCGACCTCCCCTTTCCAGTTCACTTCCCATGACCTCCCCAGCCCATCTGCTACCAGACTCTCTCATGCAGCATCACTGCTCTTCCTCCTCTTCCTTCTACATATCTGGTTCTCGGGACGCCTGGGTGGCTCAGTGGTTGAGTGTCTGCCTTTTGGCTCAGGTCATTTTCCCAGGATTCTGGGATTGAGTCCTACATCGGACTCTATGCAGGGAGCCGCTTCTCTCTCTGCCTGTGTCTCTACCTCTGCGTGTGTGTGTGTGTGTGTGTGTGTGTGTGTGTCTCACAGATAAATAAATAGAATCTTAAAAAAAAATATCCAGCTCTCTCCTGTCCAGGGCCTTTGCACTTGTTGGGTCCTCTACCAGAATGTGTTTCCCCCAGGTAACTGTAAGGCTCATTTCTTTACCTCACCTTCTCCAGCTCCTTCCTCAGGTCATCTTCTCCAGGAAGACTTCCCTAGCCCTACTGTTTATAACTGGGAAAAAAAAAAAATGTCCAGACATCCCCCCTTCCCTGGTCTCTGTCCACAGCACTTACTGCCAACTGACATACTTGTGCTTTTCTACTCAACTGTTTATCAACAATCTCCCTAGGGGTAGATTGCAAAATATGGCCACATTCTTTGCATCTCTTCCTACGAAGGAGGGAAGTTTATGTCCCCGCCTCTTGAAGCTGGGTTTGGTCATATGGCTTGTTTTGACTTAGGGAATGGCAGTCAGTTAGATACCAGCAGAAATTTGAGGAGGGCTTCCACTGCAGCCAGAGAGCCACTCTCTCTGGCTGCAAGGGTACCTTACCGTCCCCACAGGAAGAAGCAACCCAAGCCTGCCTGTGATGGGTAATGGGAGGCACATGGCCAGTTATACCCCCATAATCCAAGCCAGTACCCAGCACCAGCCTTCACTAGGTGAGTGAAGGCATCTAAAACCAACTGGCTGACCCACCAGTTGACTGAAGAACCTACCAGTCCATTCCCAGCCTCACAGCAATCATGATTACTTGTTCTTACCACTGGGTTTGGGGTGATTTGTTTTGAAGCATGCCGGTACACTCCTTCTAGGAGTATTTAAATTACAAGAAGTAGAGATTTTTGTGCCCAGCTGCATCTCCAGGGCTTAGAGTACTTAGCATACTGTGGATATTCTAAAACACTTGAAATGAATGCTAAAAGACAGACAAAGAAAAAAATTACAAGTGAAGGAAGTAAATGCCAGGGATGGCCTCCCTGGCTGAGAGACTAGAAGGCAGGAGAAGGAGGACCTTCTGGGTTCATTAGAACCTTGGTCTCTCTTCAGAGTCAGAGTGAAACTAAGTAAGATTCTGACGACTTTGGTAACAGACTATTTTAGCAAAAATAAAAAAAATTCACATGCTCACATGCACTGTTTCAAGTGTATTCAAAATAGTCCTAGTTTCGTGGTGCTTAACTTGTCTGAGACCGCACAACCATGTGACCTTTAGAATATTTTTCACATTATGCAGCACTTACCCTCCTCGTTTTAAGTTATTCTGATTTTTAACAGCTCGCAAATCGGCGAACCAAATCACTGCATGTTGCTTCAATTCTGTCTTGCCAAAGAAGAAAAATCTGCTGCTTTGGATTCGTTTCAACAGTTGGAAATTCAGGCCATAACATTTTAAATCTCAGATGTTCCCCGCTGTGTCCACATCACATAAATCACTAAGTGCACAGATACCCACGTTTGGGAAGCCAGTTCTCTAACAACTGAGGCATAACGGCCAGCGGAATGGGGCGGCAAATTTAAGTGGATTCTGCAGCAGTGGGTGTCATAATTCTGAAAGCACAGTGCGCCCTCAAAAAGGCACAAGCAAGTGTGACCAGCAAGCAGAAAGCATGCTCCTTATTAAGCAACCACTCGAGGTAAAAAGGTAACATGTTGTTTTCATTTCGCGGGGGAAAATAAGACAAGCTGCAATGCACTAAGTTTCTATCTTCTTGGAAAAGAACAAACCTTCTATTTTGTAAAGAGGCTTACGGGTCCTGAACAGGTACATCTAGACTCATGGAGCAAGCTTCATCCCAAGGGCTGGCGAGGCCAGATAGAAGCAACTCTGTCCAATTAGGCTCTGGTACCTTTAGGCTTTCTTTCAGGAAATGCAAATCTCTAAGCAACAGAACTGCATACATACATTTGGAAATACCTATATCTGGCTTCTGATTTTTTTTGATCTATCTAATTATCACTTGCATAATGAGCAAAATGTAGACAAGACCACTGAGGTCTTCCTATTATGTCACAGGGATCTTATCCAGAGCATCACAGAATTTTATCTCCTCTTCCTATCATGTACATTAGCCTATACTGTGCGCAAGGCCACGGAGAAAAGCTAGTGTATTTCTGCCTTAGTTGGAATGAGCAAGGTTCCACAGCAAGGAACACAGGAACCCATGCATCTCAGTGATTTAGAACAACAAAGGCTTGTTTCCAGTTCGTGTTACCTGTCCACAGTGCATTGGCTGGGAGTGCAGTTCATCAGGTCCCGTAAGGACCCTGGCTAATGAATGGAGTTCTGCAGATCACAGCCAATCATGCCCACACTGTTAAAGATGGGACACATGTCACTTGTGCTCCCATTTCCAACATTTTGACGTTGGCCAGCGGAAATTACAGTAGGGAAGTATACCAAAAGTAGGGAAGTACAGTCCTATCACATGGCAAGGAAAACCAGAAATATTCAGTGGGCCATACTCATGTCTGCTGCAGTTTCCATTTACCCTCTGCCTTTATTTATTCACAGCCATTTATCCATTTCAGAATATTTTTCCGAGGGCATTTTAACTACAGAGCGCTCCTCCAGGCACCATATGCAAAACAAAGATGGACCAGAAAAAAAATCCTGTCTTTAAGGAGATTGCTCTCTAGCGTGCGCGCACACACATACACACACACACACACAGTATAGGATCTAAATATGTCAAATACCAGGGAAAAGAAGCTTGCAAATTTCAATGAGAATTTAAAGGAAGGAGGTTTTAGCTACAGGCAAGATCCCTCAAGGAGATACCATCTGAGAAGGGCTTTACAGAATGAGCGCTGCAGGTGACAGTGTCCAGGCAGTGGGAATGACATGAGTCGGGACAGAAAAGCAGGGCATGGCAGTTTATGTGCAAAGAATGGGAAAGTATTTAGGTTGAATTATGTTTAGCATAGGGGAGGAGAAGAAGGAGAGGGAGAAATGGTCTTTTTTGACCAGGATGGGTGCTGAGAAAATTACTCTCTGCCTTATGTGGCAAGCTTTGAAGGAGAAGACAATGGAGACAGGATAGGCCTGGTGCAATAGCCCATATAAGAAATAACAAGGGGCTTAGCTACAGAACAGCATCGCAATTGAGGAGAGGGAAGAGGGCTACTCTAGAACCGCAGACAGCATGAGAACACTCAGCTTTCCCATCTCCCTTTCATCTGACCCAGAAGATATAATTCACCTTTCCCTGAAGGACTGGTCATTTGAGGCTTCAATCTGATTAGAGTGCAAAGGTCAGACAGGGAGACCCATCTCGATTGAGAGACTGGCTTCCAGCCATATCACCCAAACAAGAAAGCATTCCTTCCATAATGAAGTGAAGCTAATTCCTAATGGATATTTGCTCTATTTGTCTTGAGTTTATTTCCTATCTCCAAGGATATTTCTGAAGCCACTCCTTAAGGACAAAGCTGCAGGGCTTAATTTTATGTCTGTTTGTCCCAGAGCTTGCAATCTCTCCTCTCGGGCCAATTTAACTCCAGCTTTGGTCCTTCAAAAGACCCAATCCAGGTAAGCCCTGCCACGAGTCTTTGACCATCACAAGATTCTACTCCTTACATTATCCTGAGCTTTGGGATGTTCATATGAACCAAATCTGCTTATTTTTGCTACTCCCCCTGATTCCACACAAACAGTAAAATTTGCCTGTGAACTGAAATGGTCTCTTATGACTGACCAATTCTTTCACTGGGGGAACGCTCTGTGCTGTTCTCAATGCTCCATCAGACAGAGGACTTCCATTGCCACCCCCAGGAAGATGATCACAGCCAGCAGGGTCCTCAAGGTTCCCTGGCATCCATGGAGAAGCAGTCGTAGGATGATGTGAGACTCAGCGGAGTTGACAATATCACACTGTGTACTCTGACTCTCACATGAAGAATTTTCATGGAAGTCAAAGCCAGAAAGAATGACCATGACAATGATGCCAAGGTCTGAAACACTTAAAGATAAGGGTTAGGCTAGTTCCCAGGAAGCCCTGGACTTTAGAATCCATACACAAATGACTCATCAATTCTAAATCACTGCTCCTTACCGATAGTCCTTTCCAGAATATACTATACGCTGTTAGTCATCTTTATGGGTAGACCTTTTGTCATTTTTCTCTAATGTTTAGATTTTTCATTTTATATATATTGCATGTCTGTAAAATACTTTGGAATTCAACTGATGTTTAATGACTGATGTTTAATGATATAGAACAAGACTATCTGAGATGCTACAGAATAATTAAATCCCCCAAAAGGGGGGAAAAAGAAAGAAAAACCCCACTATTCCTTAAGAGAATTTTGTGCAAACTATACCTACGTTTTACGTATACTTTCAGAACAAGGTATAGCAAAGAGGTGACATTGAGATGTGTGCCTTCGAGAAGAGATAGGATTCCCAAAAGAGCAAGGAGGTCAGGTGAATATTCCAGGTGGAAAGACTGGCACAGAGACAGGAAAGCACTAAGCATAATACCTGGGGAACAATGGGAAGTCCAGTTTGGCTGTGGTCAGGGACAGAATAGGAAAGATGATAGAAAAAGTTCTCAGGACAAGTGGGTAGAGGCCTTTAAAAGCCCAAAGAAGAAATCTGTTTAAACATAGTAGGGAACGGGAGCTACTGGTGGCTTCTGAACCCAGAAATGGCATCACCAAAATAAGCGTTAAGATCATTCTCTCCAACCTCAAGCTCAACCACTTGTTAACTAGACTCTATTTATACGAGTAGCTTTCAGTTCCTCAAGAGCATTGGCACTGGCTATCTCCTCTGTACACACATGACCCCAACCCAGACCTCCACGTAGTTGGGTCCTTAATATTCATGTCCCTAGAGGCACCTGGGTAGTTCAGTTGATTAAGCATCTGCCTTCTACTTCGAGTCATGATCTCAGGGTCCTGGGATCGAGCCCTGCCTCAGGCTCCTTGCTCAGCGGGGAGCCTGCTTCTCAGTCTCCCTTTGGCTCTTTCCCTGCTTGTGCTCTCTGGCTCTGTCAAATAAATAAATAAAATCTTTAAAAAAAAGTATTCAGGTCTCTGCCTCAAGTGTTTCCTCCTCAATGAGCCTCTCTGACCAGATGGTCTACAGAACTCCCTGCCACCTCTACCATTGCTTTCCAACAACACTTACCATAATTGATATTATTCTATTCATTTCATTACTGACTTACAGTTTGTCTCCTCCCACTATTAATATAAGCTCCGAGTGAGTAGATACCTTATCAATGACAAATATAGTAGCACTGTGGCTATTAGAATGGATGATAAATGATGGGTACTCCATAACTATTCTTAACAGCTATATTGAGACATAATTCACATACTATACACTTCACCTATTTTAAATAAACTGTCCAATGTTTTTGTATCTTCACAGAATTATGTGAATATGACAATTCATTTCAGAACATTTTTTCTCAACCCCAAAAGAAACCCTATACCATTACCCTATTCCCATCAAACCTTCCAGCCTAAGGTAACCACTAATCTACCTTCCATCTCTATGGATTTACCTATTCTAGACATTTCATAAAACAGAATCATACTCTCTGTGGCCTTTTATGACTGGCTCTTTTCACTTAGCCTAGTGTTTTCAAGATTGCAGCATGGATCGGTATCTCATTCATTTTTATTTGCAAAATAAAATTCTGTAAATTTGTTTACCCATTCATCAGTTGACAAGATGTGGGTTGTTTCCACTTTTTGGAGTTTTGGTGTGAACAAAGGTTTTCACTTCTTTTGGGCATATCATATAGCTAGGAGTAGAATTGCTGGGTCATATACTAACTCTATGGTTGACCTGTTGAGGAACCACTAGACTTTTTTTTCCAACAGTGATTATACCACTTTACATTTCTACCAGCAACATACAAGTCTGCGAATGACTTCATATCTTTGCCAACACTTGCAATTACCTATCTCTTCAATTATAGCTGTCCAAGTAAGTGTGAACTAGTATCACACTGTGGTTTTGATTTGCATTTCACTGATGTTATATATAGCTTCATGTGCTTATCACCCATTTATATATCTTCTTGGGAGAAATGTCCATTCAGATTCTTTGTGCTCATTATTAATTGGGCTATCTTTTTATTACTAAGTGCATATATTCTGGATCTAATTCCCTTATCAAGTATGGCTTGCAAATACTTTCTCCCATTGTATGGTTTGCCTTTGTACTTTCTTTGTAGTGTCCTTCAATAACTATTTATGTTAATAAAACAATGAATAAAACCAATATTTTAAGACAGAGACCAACTCTTACATGTGGGGCAGATTAGTGGCAGGGTGGGACCTAGCAGAGGATGCAAGTCACCTGCCTTCTGTCTTGAGCTTACCTACTGGTTCTCAAACTGTCCAACCAGCCCAAAAGCTATGATATCATCCTACGATAATTCAAAGAATGTAGCATTTGGTAAGTTGGCTCAAGAGCAGTAACCAAATAGAAAGATGCCTTGCAGTTTAAAAAAAAAAAAAAGGTTTTGCTGGAAGCTGGGCTGTAATAAATCCTAAGTGGCCCACAATTTAGTTTTCTCTTGAAAAACCTTGAAATTGATGAATGGGGTTCCACAGACACAGGAAAAAAACAGATATTAGTTAAGTGCAAGTAGAATAGGCCCAGGATGAGTATGCGGGAAACTTCTAAACTTATACTTCTGGATATCTGCTTACAAGATTAAAGGCCCTGGACATGTCTCCCCCTCCCTGTACTATATTCAAACTAGCAAGCACGGCCCAGTTTTATTTTGGTTGAGAAACGTCAACTAGTAAAAACAAGGTACAAGCCTGGGAACAGTGACACGGAGGGGACTGGATATTTTTACAGCTGTAAGAGCTTCTTAGAGTAGAAAAATACCAGATCATAAGCACTTATTACAAAAATATCAGACCTTAAGTACTTAGTACAAATATATATATATTCTATATATATATATAAAGGGAAAGGCAGCAGGAAAGGACTTGCTTTTAATAAATCTTAACTAATTTCAATGCTGGTATGGTACCCACATTATAATTTTCCCAAGACAGAATTAACCTCTTAGATAATGCACGGATTTAATTAGAAATTTAATGCTTCCTTTGTGATGCTAACCCTAAATTAGCTATCAGATTACATACAAATGCAAACAAGATTAATCTAATATTACACAGAGCAATCTAAAAATCTTATATATGAAATATAGAGCAATCTATAAATAACTGTTAAAACACATATTTAAAAACATATGTATATTCCTATAGGGCAGTACAGTTTGGGCTAAGAATTCATAAAAGACGTGTTCAGAACACAGCTTCTATATATTTTATAAAGAGCAGAATATGTGTCATGTGAATAAATTATAATAATGATTTATTATAAGGGAAGTGGGCTATATGACAACTTAGGGTAGAGGCAACCACAGCATGTGACAAAGTATATGCCATTTTAAAATCATCCTTAAATATTGTTTCTGGTTTCACATTCTCCGTTTACACTCCTCCCTCTACAATCAGCGTTCCATGCAATCTTCAGTTTTAAAATCAAACACAGAAAGATACATTCGGGAGTTGACAGCAATCATCCAGTTGTCTATCCTGATCCTTTAAGCTGATCCAGGACCTCTAGTACAAATAATAGCACACAGATGGACAAAGTAGTGATAATACCTAAATTTATCCAATCACAGTGTGGGGTACATGCCACGTTTACCTGCCTAGTGAGTTCACCAGCACAATTACTTGGGATCCTCATCTTATACAAACTGATAAAGACTTCCAACATCCCAGCCCCACACTTTCTCCACTCTGTCTAACCCACTGGCCTTCACTGGTTTTCTATTTAATGCTTTCTATTTAATGTTAATCAGCTCACCAGCATGTCCACCTGTTAGAGCAGAACAGCTCTAACGTGGAGCTTACAATCAATTAATCAATCAATCAATACACATCCACCCTCTGGGATGCCTCCATCCTGTGTTTCCACTTCTTCCACTCTTGCCAAACTGGCCCTCCATTTTTATTTTATTTTACTCACAGCTCCTACGCCCACCCCATTCTTGGGTCCACCAGCCCTATTTGGGCCCCTCTGCCCTCCTCAAAGCTTGGACACTGTGCTGTGTCACTTCAGAGGTGTGACCCCTTATATTCAAGAGCTAGTCGATCCATTTTCCCCTACCCCTAGCCCACCCGCAGCTGCCCACAGATCTTTTCCCTTCTCTCTCACCCTGGCAAATTCTGTCCTGTTCCGATCTCAGGTGTCTAAGCATTAGTGGCCAAGGCACAAAGCCATAACAGTTTGGTTTATCTGTTGGCTCATTAATATACAACCATTACTTGCTGAGCCATAACTAAGAACAAGCAGCAAATAATCTCACTGCCATTTGGCTATATTCTTTCCATAGTCATTCATCATTGATTCTTTTTTTTTTTCAATTTAAGTATAGTTGAGACATGATGTTATATTCATTTCAGGTGTGCAGCGTAGTGATTTGACTAGTCTATACATCATTCTATGCTCACCACAAGTGTAACTACCATCTGTCACCATGCAATGCTGTTACAATCCCACTGACTGTTATTTCTCATGCTGTGCCTTTCATCCCCAGGACTTATTCATTCCATCACTAGAAGCCTCCTGTCTCTCACCCCTTCACCCATTTTGCCCATCCCCCACTCCCTCCCCTCCAGCAGCCAACAGTTCATTCTCTGTATTTATAAGTCTGGTTCTGCTTTTTGTTTGTTTATTCATTGGTGGGTTTTTTTAAATTCCATATATGAATGAGGGGATCATATGGTATTTGTCCTTCTCAGCCAAACTTAGTTCACTTAGCATAATACCCTCTACATCCATCCATGTTGTCACAAATGGCACCATCTCATCCTTTCTTTATGGCTTCTGATCAGAATTTCCTTAACATGTATCAAAACACCAAAGCACGTGGACACCAAACTCACCCAACTCTCCCCAGTGTCTGCAGGTGACCTTCACCTAGTCAGTGACTAAAGAGATTGAGCTATCCCACACGTATGTTCCTTTACCCCTCAACCTGAACTCCCCGGAAACTCCACTCACCCTACGTTACACTCAAGGCACCAGTGCTTCTCTTGCCTTCCAAACCTATTTGTCTTTATGTAATGTTTCCTATCTCAAGTGTACACTGTGCTTCTCTGATGCCATGCACCGTGCTAGGTGCTGGGGACCCAAACGAGAAAGAGGCATCGCTCTGGCTCCTAGCTGGTGGAACGACATGTAATTAAACGCACACACACAAATATGCATACAGTTAGGGTAACCGTATCATTTCTCTTCCAAATTCAGACATGTCTGAAAGTAAAAGGGGATATTAAAAAATACTTAATGGAGGCAATACATAAGTCAGGATTATCCCTGGCAAAATACAAGTAGAGTCACACGAATTATAACATAGTGTGATACCCTGAATTATGAAGCCATTAAAATTTGTCTAAAATTATTTAGTAACCTTGGAAAAGGCTCACAATATAATGTTAAGTGAAAACTATAGGATGAAACCATAGATAGAAACTGAGTGTTACTTGGTTAAAAACAAACAAACAAAAAACCCAAGATCTAATAACAGACACTTACTGAGTATGTAGTATGTGCCCAGCAGTATTTTAACTACTTTTAACTAATCCTCTCAATGATTCTATGAGAGAAATACTATTGGATCTTTTTCACGCATGAAGAAACTGAGGCACAGAGAACTTAAGACACTTGCCTAGGGTCCCCCCACTAAGTAGTAGCAGTGTTAGGAGTCAAACCCTTTTGGTTCTAGATCTGTGAGCTTAGCTGCCCTAGTGCATCAATGAGAGACAGAGAAAGAATACAAGTAGGTGGGCATGTGCAGTAAGAACCTTCTGTGTTCATTTCCTCTACTGTCCCACATCCTTGAGTTCCCCTCATTATCCAACCAAGCCCTGGCACCAAGATCATAGTCAACCTCCTCATCACCAAATCTTTAAGCCATATTTCAATTCTCATATGCTGGATTCTCTTTACAGCTCTTTTCACTGGTGCACACCCTATAGAGGGAGCATCTATTCCCAAGGATTCCAGGCTCTACTTTTGAGGCCTCCCTCACTCTTTCGATACTCCTTTATCCCTTTACCCTTAAGTGGAGACATTGCCCTAAGACTCCATCCTCAGCCTGCTCCACCCCCTCCATGCTGCATCCCTTCTCAATCCTATGCATTTCCACAGACAGGATGAGTGCCTGTCTTCACTTCTTTCCTGTGCCAAATCTCTTCTGCACAGTGGACATTTCTATCTGTGTGCCTTTCTCTCTACCAACAACACTAAGGCTGAACCTACCCTTTTGTTCTCCAAATGCTCCTGCAGATTGCCCCAATTCTATAAATGGGTCCACCATGCTCCTGGTCCTGTGGCCATACACTTTATAGTTACCTTCACCTTCTCCCTCCTCCTCAACCTTCACTTCCACTTAGTCTCCAAGCCATACCGAATCCACACTGCTACAAGAATCCAAAGCTATTCTCTTCCCATTGGCTCAGCTTCTGCTTCATTACCAATAACTTTTACCAACACAACAGCCTGTCTGCCTCCTCTAGCTCCTTAGGCACACCTCAATCAGCAGATTCCTCCCAGGCCGAATGATTGAACCATATTGTGCTGTTACCCCACTCGTATCTGTCCTGCTGAATGACAGCTATGAGTAAAAATGTCCCACCTCCTTGAAAGCAGAGAACATCTTATGTATATTACATGGTAGACCTTCATGTGGGTTGAGTCAGCAGGCTGTCACCTCTTCTCAGGGAACTTCAATGGAACACTTTGTCCTATGGGATGAAGTTGAAACTCCCCAGCCCAAGCATTTAAGGCCTTATATAACCTGATCTGTAGTGGGAGGTATTCTTGTCCCGCCTCTGCTTTCCCTCATTCCCCAGCAACAGCACCCCCTTTCCCTTGGGGAACTGTCTCTCCCCAGTTGTGAGCTGTCCATCAAAAGTCAATATCTCCCTCACTTCAAGGGCAGATATGTGAAGGTGACTCACCAACATACTGCCATCCCAGAGGACAAAGTCAGTGGCCTATGAGTAGAGATATAATCCTATGAGGAAGCACTAGAGTCTTTTTCCAGGGTTTATTTCAATAGCAGGTAAGGGAGGTACTAAGAATCGTATGAGCTTTGCTGCCTTGGAGAAAGGGCCTGTGTGAGAATAAAGCTAATAGAGGGAAACAGGAATATCTGACGTTAGCACTACCTCTGGACTTTCAGCTGGACAGACTTCGCAGTCACCTTTTAAAAACTCTTAGATCTAGAGGCCTCTAGGTGGCTCAGTGGTTGAGCATTTGCCTTTGGCTCAGGTCATGATCCCAGGGTCCTGGGATTGAGTCCTGCATCAGGCTCTCTGCAGGGAGCCTGCTTCTCCCTCTGCCTGTGTCTCTGCCTCTCTCTCCCCGTGTGTCTCTCATGAATAAATAAAATATTTTTAAAAATAAAATAGAAACTCTGGGATCTAGATGCATTTCAGAATTCAGAACTCTTCAGATAAGAAACGTACAACAGTACACATCCTGGAGTGTATTGTATACACCTCGACCCACCTCAAGGACAGCATCCTCCTAATCAAACCCACTAAATGCATTTCTGCAACAAGACAAAAAAAAAATAATGCCCTAATTAATCCCAGTATAGGTCAGGATAGGTTTTGCCATGAAGAAAGTACACATCAGGTAAGGCCTGTTTGCACCAAGAATTCAGTTTCTGTTTTCAGAACCACATATACCAGATCCGCATGCGGATCTGTTTAATTAACAGAGTCCCTGTTTCCTTATCTGATTGTTTATTAGTTTTATTTCAGCAGCAGGAGGTTGGGTTTTCAACACTTGCACCCAGAAGAGTCCCATCTGTATTCCTATATTCCTATATTTCAATTTTGTTTCCCATTACTCCTCTATACATACTCACATTTGAGTCAAACACAAAAGGATAGCATAGGGAATACACTCAATAATATTGTAATAATGTTGTATGCTGACAGATGGTGAGCACACTTATCACAGTGACCACTGAGTAATGTATACAATTGCTCAATCAATACTTTGTACGTCTGAAACTACTGGAACATTGTTATGTTAATTATACTTCAATTAAAAAAAAACACTGTGTTTTGACTTTTTAAAAAGATTTTATTTATTCATGAAAGACAGAGAGAAAAGCAGAGACACAGGCAGAGGGAGAAGTAGGCTCCCCACTGAGCAGGGAGCCCGATGCGGGACTCGATCCCAGGACCCTGGGGTCATGACCTGAGCCAAAGGCAGACGCTCAACCACTGAGCCACCCAGGCATCCTGTGATTCTTCAAATAAAACATCTTGCATCCTCCAGATTGTCTATGCCTTATAAACAAAGCTGTCTGACACAGAGATCAGGAACTTTAGCTGGGTGATTATCTCGTCTGTTCTCCCAGCCCTAGCCCTCTGTCCATGGCCCTCAGGGAAAAGTATAACTATCCCTGTCCTCTGAAGAGAGGATCAGCAATGACACTGACTCCCCTTCCCCTTCCCCTTCCAGCTCCTACTCGATCCCCAGGGACAAGCACAAGAATCTAGAAAGTCTCAAGTCACTCCACTAAGAAACCTGCATGAACCATGGCATTCTCTTACTTTCCTTCTAGTGGCCTTTGCATCTCCTTGGAGCCCCAGTAGATCACGCGATGCTTCCTAGTCTTACTTTTTTATATACTCGTGTTCGTTATTAGGCACCGGATTTCAACCCCACAAGGTGGCTCAAGTAGTAACAGAGTCCCCTCTTTGAAAAATGAGGCAATGGGGGTCAAATTGGTTAATGAGAGAAAAAACCCTTGAGCTTGCTGACTCCTACTCTTGTTCTCTTTCTGGTCTCATTTTCCTGCAGGGATTAACCCACACTGAAGGGTTTATTGGCACTGATTGTCCTTTCTTGCTACCTTTAGATGTAGAGATCTCATTGTTGAAACTCGTAAGAATACTGCATGAGCAATTTCACTCTAAATTATGTGCATATTTAACTTTAACTTTGATAAAAATAAAAATTAACAGATATATACATATGGATGTACACACGTCCATATATCTGCATACATATATTCTAGCATGCATGAAGGTCTGTAAGCATTCATTTTTCCCCACCCAGGAAGCCAAGCGTCATTCTCTGTCATCAAATCCAACCTGAATTAGCCAAGCGATAAAGTCCCGAGGCACAGCAATGCCTGGAGATACTTCAGCCTTGGGAAAACCCAGACACTGCTTCATATAACTAGAACAGACAAGGCAAATACCCCTCCCTGCCCAGGGGATGTTTCTGGGTCAGGACTCCCTCCCTTAACCAAAGAGTCAGACAGCGCTGGCCACTTTCCCAGCACACTACCCTGCTTCTCTGGCTGACCTTTAAGGTTAAGACCTCTGGATATAAGCTCATGAAAGACAGTGATAAGGCAAATTCAGCTGCCTTTGGGTGCATAAAAATGCAGTTTTTCATTTTCAATAGACCCCCAAATCCCAATGGCCACATATGAGCCATTCCTGGCCTATGAGGTTAATGCAACAGATCCACCATCACCAGGCCAAGCCCTCTGAATTGCTGTTTTCCAGTCGAGGTTCTCCTGCTCATGAGAACGAAGCATGTGAGAGCTGCTAGCGGGGGTCAGGGCTGAAGTTCTTGGGTGTGAAGAGCTGCTGCGCAAAGCCAGATGGACTCCTACATCGATTTATTTTGCTGTTTACAATATGCCTAAGAATGCAATGAGGGGAGCACAGTCCACTCCCATTCAGCCCAGCAGGCTAGCCACGTCCCTACTAGCAATGCCAACCATATGCACCCAGAACCCACTGGCCACTGTTTGTCAGCACTGTGATCACCCCACATTACTTGAAGGTTAGAATTCATCAGCAGAGTGGGAGGCCCTCGGCACATCTCTGAACAAAGTTCCTCCTACTAAAGATCCCTAGGAAATGCTGCTTCTAACTCTACATTCAGAATTAAAATATAAATTCAAATACGATCTCATATAACGTACCAAGGTAAGAGGCTTTATAAGGTAATCAATCCTCAGATATTTTTCTTCTCTGTCTTCCATCTCCGGAGAGCTTATCCTATAATATTTAATGGACCACAACAAGGATCAAGCAGGGAGGAAGGCACCATCATGGGAAATCAGCCAGAATTGTTTAGAGTCCAACAGAAACTATTTTTAAAGTATTTTATATTGTTAGTTGAAACGGAAAACCATTTTCCCTGTCTACAAAGCTTTGATTTAGCGCTTTTTGCTCAGCCATTAAAAATTTATTTTCCTGATCTTCACATTTTGCATCTCCCAGTTAAAAAAAAAAAAAAAAAAGTCTTCCTTTCTCCCTATCTAAATAAAGTTTGAGTCTCACTTATTTCAGATTCAGATTCAACAAACCTTCCTCTGCAAGCCTAACTATGTTCTGAGCAATGCACAGTCAACTCAGTTATCTAGAGATTTATCGTCTTACAGATGGAGGCACAGGGGCTCCATTAAGTTCACTGACTTTCCTGCTTTCAAAGACCTTGCAAGTGGCATCCCTGGAGTTTCCAAGTCTCTGCTTTCAATGGGAACTCCAGGTAAAATATTTCCCCAGTACTGCTTGCATCTGGCTTTATCCTTCTGGAATCTCGCTCAAGATAAGTTACATGGTTTGAGGAGAGCTTTTCGCTACCGGTAATCTCAGTTTGGGATCAAGGATTATATGCAATTCACAGAAGGATAAATACAGCTCTTGCACACGGCAAACAACCCCCACAAGGGACCTTCTGAGTTCAAATAACCAGAAATGAAGGCCCGCCGGATTGTAGAGTTAGTCCAAACAAAGGTTCACAATTAACACCATGTCAGGTCTTCATTCCTTTCTGTCACTGCCACCCTCTGACCACTACACTGTTAGTTCTGAGAGTCAGAGCATGGATTGGGAGGGAGGACCAAGGCCTCCCTTCCATCCGCATGAGGCCACAGGCAGGGCATCCCAGAGCCTAGGAGGCCTGGCAGTCAGGGCCGGCAGGGGAAGAAAGGGCAATCTAGTACCAAGCAAAACAGGATACACACCAATGTGACGACAACTACTACTACTACTAATGATGGCATCATTTCAGATTTCCAAGGCATAACCATCCACAAATACTACCATTATGTGGAAAACCTATCAAAACATAATGCTACCTCTGTAGCCAAAAGCAAGAGAAGTCTCATTATTCTTCCCTTTCAGGAAGCCAAGCATGTCCTTTTTGCCTGTCTGCTTGCTCGCTCTTGTGTTCCTCTGCGCATCCTATTTTTCATGAATGCAAGAGGCACACCTACTCTTTTTCTGTGGAATTCTCGAGGCCAGAGATTTCTACCTCTGGTGACTCTAAGTGCTAAGAGGCCATATAGAACATCACACAGAAATTCTGAGTAGCCCAAACTGTACCTTAGCTGTGGCGAAAATTCACTACCTTACTCACCTAAAATATTGCACTAAAGACGTCAGAAACACCCCCGACGTATTAAATGCTGTCACTGGCAATAAGAGGTCTAAGTTCCAATCTGTGACCCACGAGGTGGGACCCCAAGCCCAAATGGGTAAAGACAGAACATTCCAGAAACGTTTGCAAATTAGTCCCTGCCCTCAATGGAAGAGCCACTGGCTTAGGGATGGAGATGCAAAGAAAGAATAACAAGAGGATGTCTAAAGTGTTAAAAGGTCAGGGCAGTAAAAGAAGAATAAGATATATGTTTGGCCCTCACACTGCAGGGAAAGTGCATGTGTGAACTCAATTCACCACCCCAAAGACTTAGCATAGTGTCACCCCCCCCTCCCCGCCTTTGATCTACAGAGCAAACGCTTCACACTGTAAGGCTCGCTGACCTTTTTACACTGTTATGGCATCAGTTCAAGGGGTCCTCTGCAACTTTTGAAAGCACTAAATTTCTTCATTGGGATTGTAAAAACCACAATAAATGGTATTTGGTGTCATCTGTACGGAAAGTTTCTTTGCATCACTTTTTAAATGAAAAGCCACCACTCTTCATCAGAAGACATCCTGTAAACACAGTCAGGTGAAGTCACAGGACACTGCAGTGTCTGCTTGCTCAAAGTGGGTTCGGGGACAGAATCTCCTCCCTCACTCTGCCAGGCTCTGCAGTATCTCAGTTCTATTTAATGAGTTCATTAAGAAACAGGTATTTCTCCTCTTGCAAGTCATGAAGCTTCTCAGAGTCCAGAAGTCCAGGTCCGTTTGAAACAAGTATCTGTGAATTAATACTGAACGTTTGTTCCCAGTCTACTGAGCCACTAAATCAGGGAACTGGGGATGTTACTTTGCTCCTCTTTCCTCCTATGGGATGGTGGAAGGGGAGATACCCTAAGGGCAGGGTTCACGCAGGAGGAGGCCTGGGCCAGAGAGTCCTAGGTCTGAATCATGGTTTTGCCACCATCTAGCTGAGATGACAGAGGGTCATCCTCTCCAGGATCTTGGGTTTCCAATTTGCTGAGTGGGCGGGGACAGCCACCCAAATGGTCATTTTGCAGATTACCCCCAACCCCCAAAAAATGTATGTTCAAGAATTTATTTTCTAAATATGTCTCCTATATGGGAGATGCACCTCTGGAAAGATAATTAACAAGGCTCCTTTGATTGTTAGGGTTCCCAGTTACGTTCCAGGGTCACACCCAGCACCCAATTTTAAGCTCCTGTAAAAGGAGGAGAGATTCTGTTTCCTTCTGATGAAATACGAAGCTAGTAGGATCCTTACAAGCCATTAGAATAGAACTCTCCTGAAGATGACAGGCACTCAGGCAACAAAATGTAGCTCCCTTCCCTTCCTTTCTTTTCCTTCCTTCCTTTCTTCCTCCTTTCTTGCTTCCGGGTGTGTGTTGGATAGGGACCGACCATGCTGTGTGTATATGTGTGTGTGTGTGTGTGTGTGTGTGTGTGTGTGTGTGTTTGTAGGGGGCGTGGCGGGGGTGGATAAAGACTTTGCCCCTTGCCCTGGTTTCCGTCCTCACAGGACTGGCCTCTCAGGAACACGTCGTCCCTCTTGACCCGTAAAGCCCCAAACCTCAGGCTCCCGCTGCTTACAACAGCCCCCCTACCCCCACCCCCGCCCCCAGCGCTCCCGATCTCCTTCCAGATGCAGGGACAGGCGCTCGGCCTCCCTCCCTCAGTGCCGCATCCCCCAGGCAGCTGCGGGTCTCAGCGCTCCGCTCCGGGCTCTCGTTCCTGGACGTGGACTGCAATAGCACCAGGCACCGTCTGTGCCCTCTCGGTCCCGGGGCACCCGCAGCCCCTTCCTTTCCCTTCACCCCGGGACAGCACGCAGGGCACGTGCATCCGGAGCAGCCCCAGAAGCGGGTCTGCCGCGGAGGCGCCCCATCACCCTCGCCGCCCACCCCCAGCACAGTCAGGCCAAGGTCTGGCCAGAGCCCCCTCCTCCAGCCAGGCCTGGAGAAGTGAGTCACAGAGGTGTGAGTGCGGGGGCGGGGGCGGGGGGGGGGGACCATCGCGTCACTTTCTCGGACCCGTGTCCGCGGCCCTTGGCGCTCTCAGTTCTTACAGGAAGGAGGGCGAGGATCGTTTAGCTCGGAAGTACCTCCAAATCTGTTGCGCTCCCAATCAGCCCCGCAACACCGTTTAATTCATTGTCTCCCAGCTGGGCAGCTGTGCGGGAAGCCCGGGAGCGGCGCCCCGCAAACGCCCCGCAAACGCCCCGCGCCCGCTGCCCCACGGCCCTGCAGCTCCCCCCGAGCAGAAGCCAGCCAGCGGGGCTCGGGAGTTGCCCACCTTTCCTTCTCCGGCCCCGCTCCGCGAGGCCCCACTCGGGTCTCCCCAGAGAGCCCAGGAAGCCGGGAGGTGTCTCCCCAGATCTGCGCTCACGCCGGGTCCGGCCCTCCCTTCCCCTCCCGCCGCCTCCCTCCTCCTTCCAGCTCCAGTCCCCGCGCCTCCAGCCTCCAGCGCCCAGCGGTGCTCTCCCCCGGGGGGGGGGGGGGGGCAAACTACTTTCTGGGCTAAATTCAGGTCCGAGCCGGAAAGGCTTTCCCTTCCTCGCCTTCTCCTCACCCTGGCTCTCAGAAACCGCAAGGAGCGCGCTCGCCCCCTCTAACCGCCCCCCCCCCCCAAAAAAAGGAGCTCAGGCTACCAATGCTCTCCGACTTTCCAGGTCAAAAGATCCGGTAGGGTCTGAAACCACCACGGGGGTATGCACACTGGATTTTTCCAGAGACCCTACCTGTCCCTCGCGGCTTGCAAAGGAGAGAAAAAAAAAAAAAAGTAAACAAAACCAACCCTAGTAACTTTGAGGAGTGTGTGTGTGTGAAAGAGAGAGAGAAAACCGCTCAAGAGTTCGGGCAACAGCTGCAAGAGCACATCTGGAAGAGGGGGAAGGGGGTTGCCCGGGGGCGGGGGGGGGGGGCAAGAAGCGCGAAGTCGCTGGAGGCTGCCCCTGCCCCGGCTGCCTCGGGGCCAGGGACCCGGCCAGCCCGTCGTTACCTGTCCTATGTTGATGAATCCGTACTTGCTGGCGATGCGGTCGGCCTCCGGGAAGCCGCCGGCGATCTTGACTGCCCAGTGGTTGGTGTAGACGCGCGTCCGGCACACGGGAAGCAGGCAGCCCCCGAGCAGCGCCAGCACGCACAGCAGGTCCAGGCGTCCCGGGCAGCAGCCGCGGCTCCCCCAGCCCATGGCCCCGGCGCCTCTCTGCCTCCCTCGCTCGCTCGCTGACTCCGCGCACGAGCCGCGCGCACAACTAACTTCTCCGGCCTGGGCCGCCCCGGCGCGCAGCCCCCGGCCGCCGCGGCGCGCAGCCCCGGGCGATCCGCAGGAGGCGGCGAGCCCCGGCTGGGAGCGAACGGCGAGCCTCGCGGTGCGGCTGGACCGCCTAGACCATCCCCGGGGCTGCGCGGACCTGTGCTCCCTGCCCTCCGGCCCGCAGGGCGAGCGGCGGGGGCTCCCCGGCCCGGGCGCAGGAGGCGGCGGGGCAGGCGCCCTCCCGCAGTTGGGGCTCGGCCGCTCGGCTCCCGACTCCGCGACTCGCCCTCGCTCCTCCCCGGGCCCCGGAGCGCGGCGGAGGCGGCGGTGCAGGCAGCGGCCGGGCGCCCCCTCTGCTGGCCCGGGCTCCGAGCGCTCGCTCGCTCGCTCCCCGCGCTCCCTCCGGCTCCGAGCGGCGCGCGGGGAGTGTGAGTGGCAATGGCAGCAGCGCCTGCTCTGCATAAATGACTCCCCCGCCCCCCTGACACCCCTCCTCTCCCGCAGCCCCCTCCTCCTCTCCCTCCTCCGCCCGCCGGAGCGCGGCCGCGGCCAGGCACCAGCCAGGTCCTAGCGCCGCCGGCTTCCCGGGGCTGGAACCTCCAAGGGTCCCGGGCGGCCCAAGCGAGACTTTTTGCAAAGGGCTGCGAGGGGAGCTCCGGCGCCGCGGCTCTGCCGCCTTCTCTTCCTCTCCTCCTTGCGTTGGAATCGATTTACCGCCCCTTCCCGAAAGGCGGCGGCGATCTCCAGGTCGGTGCGGGCCGAGCGCCCCGAAGATTCATTCATCCTGGCTCTGAACCTCCTTAAACGACTCCGTGTTTAGGAAGGTCACTTGCGTGTCAATTGCCGAACAAATAACTCGAGATTTTCACTTCGTTAATTCTTCACGCTTTTCAGCAGCTGTTTATGTTACACACCCTGCTCCCGGGAGAGGCCACCCCGCGGGACCGGACCGCGCACCGACTCTGGCAAAACCCAACCACCGTAGCTCCGAAGCCAAGTCTGTTGCCTGCTGACTTTCGAAATCTGTGCATCTGGTAGGAGGCGAAGCCACCGGAGAGTAAAATTCCAGTCGCAGCAATGAGGAAAGATGTTTCCACGAATATCTGGTGCGAAAGTGGATGGAGACGTTGGGCCAAGGGAATACATTCATTCATTCGTTCCACGGAGTCTGATGAGGGCGGCTTTCTCTCCACCAAGGGAAAAGCTGTTTTCCAACTTTTCCAAGCGCGGCCCTGCAACAGCGAGAGACTTCAATGTAAAAAGGACCACAGAGGAAGTTCAGATGAAACCTGGGCCTGCGCCGGCCTCAGTACTGTCTCCAGCGCTGTGGCTGCCCGGGCAGGAGCGAGCTTGGATTAACCCCGTTTCTGCAGAACCACCTCCCTGCCTCTTCTGGTGGCACAGGACGATCTCTCACGAAAAGAAAATGTACCCTTGATGTAATAACTCAGCTGGCCTCAGAAGTATTTACCATACCCCTAACTCCCACCCGCCCCCTTTATTTTCTCTCCTTTTCCCATCCCCCTCCCCCGCCAATCTTTTTCTTCTTAAGCGTTGGTTAAATGTATTTGAGATGAATTAACCTATCACACCTCCAGCTTTGGGTAAGGATTCTTTTATCTGCCTAGGGCCCCACTTTTCTCCCTTTCTCCCCTCAGCCGTTCAACCGTATCTGCGAACTCAAAACTCATAAAGTTCATGAAACCCAAAAAAGTGAAATTATCGCTTTATGACATTTTAAACATTGTCTAAGGTCTTCCATGTATGTTATCTAATCTTGAAACCAAACTCACGAAAATGACATTATCCCCCACCCCACCCCATCTTAACTGATGAAGATGTGGAAGGTCAGAAGAGGTCAGTCATTTGCAGAAGGACAAATATTTTATTCTGTTCGACTGATTTGAAACATCTCTGGAGCACCTCTGACTTGCCAGGCTCTGTGCTGGACACTGAAGAAAGAGGAGGAGGGAGGGAGAGGAAATGGAGCACAAAGGATTTAGTGGAATTCAGTGACCTCTGACTAACTCTAGAGGACATTGTTATTACTACTATTATTGTCATTGTTATTTACAGGTTGAAAAGCATAAGCAGTATTACCATTATTACTATTATTGTTATTGTTATTTACAGGTGGAAAAACATAAGTGCTGGGCTTTCGAGTTTCAGTACAGTCTTGCTACTGGCCAGTCCCTCTGCACACACCACTTCCTCCATCCCCAGTCTGGAGTCCAGAAAGTTTACAATCTATTAGATCACTGTTAATTGCCACCCAGGCCACCCGCACCTACCCATGGGACACTGGATTACTCTTCCAGTAGCTACCAGGTTTCAGATGGGATGGGAAGAGATCAGTCAAAATCCCAATCTCAATATACATCAGTCATTCTTCCTTTCAGAAGCAGGGTGGAGGGGAGGTGGGCATTAGCTGTCTGTGGGTAGGGCGAGCCTGTCTGGGGATGATCCACAGGACGGTGGCCGCTGTGAGGACCACACCAGGTACTTTATGAGTCCAGTCTGAAGCACGGCCTGTAGTTTTCTCTGGGTCTCTGGGGCCATTATTGTTTAGGATCCCAGAAAGACAAATGCTTCTCTTTGAAAGCGATGTTGCCCCTGGGCTTCCACTTTTGATTGAAATGAAAAGGAATCACTACACCTGGTCTCTTGAGGCCTGGAGGTTGTTTCCTAAGGATAACAAAACTACTCATTGATATTTTTTTCTCCATGGTGTCTTTCCCTTTTTCTTTCCAACTAACACTCTTGCCTTCCATGAGCATGCCCTGCTTGGCACGCACACACAGCATTCACTGCGTTGAACATGAGAGAGAATTGGAAAATGAGGTAGGAAACAGGCAAACCACTTTTCTGCTTTGTAAACCAATCCCGAGGCCAGCTTTTGAGCTTACTCAAAGGGTATATTCTTTCATTTAGACGCATATGTATTTAGAAGGGAAAATCCTAGCCCTGTTCAAAAAATGAAAAGGATCTGGGACTCCATACATCGGTCACATCGAACACATGAATGTAGATTCCTTCTTCTTCTTGTCCATCACTTTTGTAGCTCCCTTCCAGTTTGCTTTGGAAGAGTATGATTCTTAAACTTCAGTGAGACCAAGGAAGCCCCTCTGCCATTGCTGTGAAGGCTTTGGGATCTGCCTTCATGAACTCATTAGCCTCCTTGATTAGGGCCATTTGGCCTCCATGAAGGATCAGGAGCTATGGCAAAAAAAACATCTTCTTTCTCCACCTTAAGCTCTGCTGGTTCTCAGGATCAGCTCTGTTAGCAATGGCTCAGGAGCCAAAGGAACAAGGAACTGATAGAACTGGTTAGTGCAAAACCATCACTGACATTGGCAAAGAAGCTAAATCCAAGATTTGTGCAAATGCTTCCTTTTTTTTATGCATGGAGTAGCCTTGCAAGTCTGACCCTGGACTCTTCCTCCAGAATGTGCCATATGGCAGGAAATCGGGCAGTTTTAAGTTTTACTCTACCTTATACTTAGCAATACATTACTTGATAATGAGGCCCCACTAGTGGCTGGCCTCTCTGTCAAGGTCCCTCACGGCTTTAAAAGCAAATTTCAGTGAAATGCAATGAACAGAAATCCAGGCAGTTTCGTGGGAGAGGTGAACAAAAACCCTGTAAGGATTCATCTTGAAACTCTACAAACGAGCATTAGTCTGGGAAGAGTTTGCCTTATGAGACACCTCATTTCTTCCTCTGCTACATCCTTTGCTGGAAATTGACCTTTAAGGGCTCTTCTAACCTGAAATTCTGTGAATCAATAATAAATTGGTAATGGACAGTTTGGAGCTGACTGAGAAGGAAAAAAATGCCACTGAGAATTTCGCTGCCCAGGAGAAGAGTCACCAAATTTATGGAGATTCTAATCAGTTTTCCAGTATATCAGATTCAGAGTTGGCAGTGAAAATTTGTCAGATTTAATGATAATAATAAATGGTAATAATAACTACCATTTATTAAGGACTAGTAATATGCCAGGCACTGAGCCAAACACATTTCAGGCCTTAATCTCATTCGTAGAGCATCAGAGCTGAAAGAAACCTTACATATCAGAGAATCTAACTTCTTTATTTAATAAAGAAGAAAACTGAGGCCAATATAAAACTAAATTGGAAGACAGCAATCTCATCATGGGAAAATGAGTTCACAATGCATGAATAATATAAATAAAACAAAGGAGTGGCCACAAGGACCAAAGATGATAGTGCGCTAGGAACCTAGGATTGATGTTGATCTGACTGGCACACCGGGATTAATAACTTTCAGTAGAATGAAAATATGACTTAGCATCTCTGATTCCATATTTCCATAGATGATTAACCACCACCACTTAACGATATCATCCATGACACACAGGAGCTATCACAAGACTTATCTCAGGGCTCTATAGTGTCTTCACTGCAAAATCTGTAGGATGCTAACAGCTGACTATACCAGATTTCAGGAGGCTTTTGCTCCATCTTTGACCTGTTTGAAGTTTATTTAGATTGGCATAGTTGACCCTCTCCTGTGGACATTTAAATCCTGCAATGAGAAGCTGGTTCCCAAAAGGCTTTCAGTTGGAAGTAAAGTGTAAAGGTTGCAGGTGAAGGATACCAACTGTCTGTTACCTTCTAGCTTCTACCTGTGATCCCAGAGCAGTATCCCTCTAGGATGGATATGATGGATGGATGTGATGCCACTTCTCCTCACCCAGACTCTATTTTTTTTCAAAGATTTTATTTATTTATTCATGAGAGACACAGAGAGAAAGAGAGAGGCAGAGACACAGGCAGAGGGAGAAGCAGGCTCCATGCAGGGAGCCTGACGTGGGACTCGATCCCGGGTCTCCAGGGTCATATCCTGGGCTGAAGGTGGTGCTAAACCACTGAGCCACGGGGCTGCCCCCAGACTCTAATCCAGGGAAAAGCAAGTAGAGAAGGGGTGGGAAAAATCAAAGCAGTAGGCTTGGGTATTGGAGCTTCACCCACCAAAAGGAATCTACTCTCCATCCATGGTAGCAGCCCTCTTGCAGGAGTCAAGACTTGCTCTTTTTGGAATGTCTCTAGACTTTTCTTCCCAAAACATTTTCTCGACTTTTATTTTTATTCTTAAACCTCTCAGAGAATCAAGAGTTAAATAACTACCGACTTAATAACATGATCTTGCTTTTGGAAGACCAAGTTAAATGGACGCTAGGAATTCAATTTCTTTTTTCTTTTCTTTTTTTTTTTTTTTGAGTCCGGGCAGTAGCTCTAATTCGTTGATGCCAAATGATACATTGTAATTCAAAACATATTCAGTATGACTTTTACTTGTTTATCTGAAGCAAGATAAATTATGACAAAATTATTTCACAAATATCTTGTATGAGTACATACCTCATGCTTATTATATTCCACCATTTCCAGAAACTGTATATCTAGATCGCTGTGCATGACATAACTTCATTCTTCCCCTGGTGTATGCAGGATGGAGTTACTACCAAACCTTTGTGTACCTAGTGTTCAAACACCACCCTACCAACCTTCCCTGGCCCTACTTCAGATTTTAGTAATGTGTGGGAAAAAAAAAAAAAAAAAAGCACATCTTATCTCTCTCTTAACCCTTAGATACATGGTAAAAGTATTTATTAGTAATTTAATCCAGAGCCAAACCTCACTGCAATAACTTACCAGGAAGAGAAGGAGTCTGGTTTAAACTTATGCCGGTGAACAGCTCTTATTCTGTATATAGAACAATGGCAAGGTTCTATTTTCAAAAAGGTTGTTCCATACTTACTAATAATTCATTGATAAATTTTATTTCTCTGAAGGCAGTGGAATACAATCAATAGGAAGCTTTTCAGGGCTTTCCAATTTTAAAAAGTGTAAGATTTCCCTGGCTCTGTGTTTACAAGTTCCCTATGACAGCTCAAAGCCAGACACTGCATAAAGAAAGAGCTGACTCTCATTTGAACTCTGGCAAGTGCTACTCTTTTAAGTCCTATGACTTGGTTGGTTTCTCAGAAAATCAAGAATGAAGAGTCCACTAAATCACTGGAGACCCTGACAGGCTTCCCTCTTCAGTTTTTTTCCAAATCTGAACAGTGAAAGCCTGTTTCATAGACGTACTAAATAAGACTATCACATAAATTTGACACGTAAATGCTAAATATTGCCTTCTGTGAGTGAAAATGAGACCAGGTTTTTGAAAATACTATGCATCATAGTTAGAGTTTGGGGTGCTGAAAATATCTTTCTCTATACTGCTGTACTGCTGTTTATTTCTTTAGAAAAAATAATCAGAGCATTGTTTTGAGATCTGGTACCAAATTGAACTGTGAGCATGGGCTGAATCCTGTGCAGAAAGAACAAGCAATATATTCGGTATCATTAATCATTTCTTATTCTAGTCTTTGTCATACATCTGTGTGTGTGTGTGTGTGTGTGTGTGTCCATATAGATACAACTTGGCAAATTCAGAGGATATTTGCATGTTGACATTTTGGCAGCCAAATGAAAAATGAAAAGAATTTTGCAGAAAATGTCAGCAATGCAAAACTTAGTGACATTCTATAAAACTGGGCTAAGCATTATTAGGGAAAAAAATCTTAAGGGATGTTGGAAGTTAAGACTTTTGGAGTACATAAGAGCCGAATGCTGGATGCTAGACAGAGAAGGAAAGTTAAAACTTACAGGTAGAAAGCTGACCACCCAAAGGTCAGTGAAATATTCAAGGCCAAATTGTGGGCTAAGTGAAATAATTGGATCCACATGGAACTCATTCTGCATTTAATACCCTAGACACTTTGGAAAACACTTTTTCTACCCAAGTGTGTGTCTGCAGTGGGGAGAGCTCTGGGGTAGCTGATGGAGTCCCGTGTTCTGAGAGATGTGAAGTTTCAGAAGTGGCTCAGTTATGTGTGGAAACTAATGACTCTGAAGCAAATTATCTAATCAATATTCTATTATCCAATAGCCCTTTACTTAACATGGGGCCTGAAGTGCCACAATTTTCCTGTGTTAGTCATGCCCTCTGAATGTTTAATGATAAACTCTCTGCCAAATGGAGTCTAGACAGGAACAGGCCTTTTCCTTTCTCCAAATCAAAGAAAATTCCCTGAAAACATCTGGATCAAAGGAAAAGAGGAAATTGGCAAATCTGTAGAGTAAGGGTGAGATCGCATCACATCAATTGGATGAATTGCGACTTAGAAGGTGATCATGGGCCGCCTGGGTGGCTCAGCAGTTTAGTGCCTGCCTTCAGCCCGGGATGTGATCCTGGAGACCTGGGATCGAGTCCCACATCAGACTCTCTGCATGGAGCCTGATCCTCCCTCTGCCTATGTCTCTGCCTCTGCCTCTTTCTATCTCTCATGAATAAATAAATAAAATCTTAAAAAAAAAAAAAAGAAGATCATGATGACCATTATTGATAGAGCATTACTGGTACAGCCTTTGTACCAGGAGTTCCTTCTGGTTATTATCATATTTACTCCTCACAGTGTCACACCAAGTGATGTCGTTGTCTTTATCTTAATTAACACCATGGTGTTGAAAGGCTCTCCCTGGTTGCCCCCAGCTGGTCATTGAGAGAACATGGGCTGAATCCAGTTGTCCCCAGTCCTGTGTTTGTGCCAAGTTCACCCTCCCAGAGTGACAGCAAAGTCTCTACAAAGGTAAGCCCTCCAAAATAAATACTTCTGTTCTGTCCCTGGGCATTTGTTTGTCACTCACCATGGAAAATTCTCATGTTGTTGGTTGAGGAAGAGAGACTGGAGAATTCAAAGCCAAGGGCCTTTCTTCAGGGTTTCCTGAGTCTGTCATCAAACTGCAGTGACCACTCCTGGCTCCCCTCATCTCTCTTCACCTCAAAGTCCAGTTATTTCTCAGTTCTGTCCCCAGATGCAGATCCAAATCAACACCACACCAGAAGTTTCTAGGAAGAATGCATTCCTGTGATTGGTTATGTCTACAAAGGCTTTTCTCCTTTCCCAACTGAATTCAGAGATTTTCTTTTCACTCGCTAATTATCCAGATCCTACAAACTGCAGATGTAACTGCAATGTGCTCATGATGATGAAATGTCACTATTTTTATCAGAAGCAATTGTGAAGTCCTGTTGGAATTCATGATAAGAGACATGCTCCTAAAGGATCTTGTAAGGCTCCCAGTTACATGCTTGGCTTGTAAGCCTTTCAGTTATCAATCACTTGATAGCCAAAGGTGAATTTGTAAAATTGGACCCTCCCTCCCCTTGTATCAATTATACTTCAATAAAGCTATTTCAAATATCATGTTCGCCTACCACACACACACACACACACACCCAGCTGACACACATAATTAGTAGAACTTTGAGAACCACAGAAAAAAACCAATGCAAAAGTAACTGGATAGGTGTTAGATGCCACAAGTGAAATTCATCATGAGTGATGCACCATGAACTGAGTCTCCTTCCTTGTATGGCAAATTTTGTTTCTTCACCCCACATTTTCCCCATCTTCTTCCCATATCTCCCTTTTCCCAAGTTCCCTACCAATTTGTCTATTCATCACATGTTACCTTCCATCACTGTGATCTTCATAAATAATAATAATAGAGAAACATTTAGAGTGGTTTGGGAACAGCAAAAATATTAACATTTCCATTGCTGAAACATAGCTATTTTCACATTTATGTACTCTCTCCGCATATTGGTCTCAAAACCATATCTTTATTAAGTTATAGGCATTATGCATACCCACTTTTACATTCTACATTTTTCACAGAATATATTCGATAAATATATCTCTATGGTCTTTGTTATTAGCATTTTAATGATGGTACTCCATTGGGTTGATACATCATAATTTACTAAACTCTATTGTAAGACATTTAAATTGTTTCCAATTTTTCCTTGTTGTAAATAATACTGCAGAGAATATCTTCATGAATAAAGGCTGTGTGTTTTAGATTTTTTTTTCCTGTAGGATGAATTAACATCCATTCGCTCTCCCATACTCCAAAAATTAGAGAATGGTTTGCAGCCTCAAACTGTTTAAGAACCAGGCATGTAATTTTAAAAAGTGAAGTGGCCCCATAATGTGATGAATAAGTTAATTCTTACCTCTGATAGCATTCCCCAAATCTACTGCCCTAACAATAGGGATGCTTCCATCTGTCCATCCATCCATTCAGGCATTCTATCCATTCATCCATCTACACTTCTGTCTGTCTGTCCATCAGTCACTCACACTAAGCCCCACATCAACAAACTGAGACTTAACTCAATTACAGTTTCAGGTTTCCCAGAAATGAAATCTTAAACCAGTCAATCAGGAATCACCTGTTCAACATTAGTTAGGTTATCTGCCTAAGAGACCCCTACCATCCCCTAAAGGAAAGTGACCTTGCAATAACCAACCATTTCTTGCCTCTTGTAACTTCCTTGTTCTTGCTCCCTTTTGCCTATTAAAGTGTCTCATTTTGTATAGCTCCTCAGAGCTTTTTTATCTATTTGCTAGATTGGATGCTGCCCAATTCATAAATTGATGAACAAAACCAATAAGATCTATACATTTTCTCAGTAGGATTTTGTTTTTTTAACCCTGGGTTAGGTGCTATGTTCAATGACTAATGTAGAAGTCATGATTTCATAAGGTGAAACTCTTGAATTATTGTCTTATTATTTAATTGGCTTGATTGTCAGTGCTAAGTACTGACACTAAGAGGTATTGAGGGAATGAGGAAGATGTAACTGGAGTGGTCTAGGCAATTTTATGGAGAATATAGAGCTTGAGGGGCGCCTGAGAGGCTCAGTTAAGTGTCCACCTTCGGCTCAGGTCATGATCCCACATCCTGGAATGGAGTCCCACATTGGGTTACCTGCTTGGGGGTGGGGTGGGGGGGATGTCTGCTTCTCCCTCTCCCTGCTCTTGCTCTCTCTCTCTCTCTCTCTCAAATAAATAAATAAATGAAATTAATTAATTAATTTTTTAAAATGAAGAAAATAGAGCTTGAGATAAATTTTAAAACTTATGTTTGGGGCTTGAGTTTGAATAGAATAAAAGTAACAGGATTCCAGTAATTGGTGCACTTCTCAGTGCCATTTATTGGGGACCTTAAGAATTTTATACCTTTGACCAAAGTTTTCCAACTCTTCAAGTTGAAAAGTACCAAGTAATTCCTCTTCAACCAATGAGAATCTTTATGACTTTGTGTCTTCCCTTAAGCATAAAAGTCAATTTCTGAGCAAAGTATGAGGATCTGGATGTTGATCGGATTAGGGAAAATTGGCCTGTTCTCCAAGACATTTAAAATCCATTAAAAAAAATCTCCTAGTCCTCAACATAGGAAGAAAACCAAGCCTAGGTAGGAAAAATGGAATATCATGACCCTTCCCCATAAAAGCTACCAGTCTGCCAGCAATATCCCCCAAATGCAGCTTTTGGCTTCTACAGTAACCAGAGAACAAGGACATGTTTCCAATGAGCTCAAGTATTCTGAAGGATGCTTGATAGGCCTATAAAGTAATTTAAAATTTACTTGAAACTCCTCAATCTAATCAATGATACCAGAGGCCTTACTCAAATGAGACAATCAACAAAATCACCAGTTTCCTGCCTAACAAAAAAAAAAAAGGCCATTCCCCCATCCCTTTGGGCCTCATTCATGTGGGTTTGCTCCTTAAATAGCAGATGTGCTGGAAGTTTCAAGTATTTTCTCTAAAAATTTAAATTTCTTTCTTCATACTCTTTCCTCCTTTTCTGTGTAAAGTCTTTAACACGTCTTGTCTGCAGCTTTAATTATTTAATTTCTTCACTGCATTATTTAAAGAAGACAGTTCTGAGGATGCAGGAAGGAAGTATGACTCCATGCAAAATTGAAGAAAGCTGTGTAACACTGCCATACAGCACATTATTTAGTATCGAATATTTTGCAATCTCTAATAATCTTTTATTTTAATGCATCCTCCTGCAAATATGGACTAAATGATCATTTTGCTGGCTATGTCAGATAAATATCAATGAAGAAAAGACCTTCAGGAGCTTGAAGAAAGAGGACTTATGTGAAAGTATAACATTATTTTTTGTTAAGATCATTTAGAAATGGGCCAAGATAAAGGCAAGACTAGAAATGCTGATCATGGCATTTAAATATAGAGATTTCTTTGACTCTTCCTCTCCCAATGTAAAAATAGGATCCAATATCAGTAGCTTTGGAGCATGAGTCCGGTTTGAAAAAAATGCATGATTCTTTTATATTTATGGCACATTTTTCAGCCAAAATTTTAAATACCTCAAAAATAGAGGTAGACACCCTCATAAATAAAAAGTCCTTTTTCTGACTGGATCAGTATAAGTTTATTGTAGAAAACAGTAAAAAAAAAAAAATTCCATAACTCCTTACCCCCATCCTAAGACACTACTAACCTCTAATCTCTACCTTAGCATATATATGTTTTAATCTTTTCTTCTCTCTCCCTTTCCTCTCTTGATAGATAGATAGACAGATATAGATATATGTGTATAGATAGAGATATCCAATGAATATCAGATATCATGTATCTTACACACATCTATATATATATGTATATATATATATACTTGTAGTTTTATCCTAATTTAACATTTTAGTTATTTTAACTTATTTTTACTTCCATATTTAAAATATATCCTATTTCTCCATTTTTTAAATATATCTTTTCATGGCTACAAAGAAGTCTTATCATATAGATATATTACACACACACACACACACACACACACAAACACACACCCCACACATAGTATCTACACACATACATAACCACTACTCTGTTGTGGACAATCTATTTCCATTTCCAATTAGGGAGTATATTAAAGATAATACTGTATTGAATATGTACAGAGATACATTATTTTGGTAATAAGCTATCAAAGTCAAATGATTTTCACAGAGGTAATTTCACAGTGTCATAATGACCCATGGCATAGCCTGACTCTACATGGAAATCACAAACTATCAAAAAATTTGTAATGGGGCAGCCTGGGTGGCTCAGCAGTTTACTGCCACCTTCAGCCCAGGGTGTGATCCTGGAGACCCAGGATCGAGTCCCATGTCAGGCTCCCTGCATGAAGCCTGCTTCTCCCTCTGCCTGTGTCTCTGCCTCTCTCTGTCTCTCGCTCTCATGAATAAATAAATAAAATCTTTAAAAAATTATAATGAAGATATACTGTATGGTGTTAACACTGTAGATTCTGAAATCTCACTGCCTAGGTTCAAACACCAAATTTACTGCTTCTATGATCTTGGGTAAATTCCTTAAACTTTTTCTGTCTGTATCTTTATCTGTAAAATGTGTATAATTTTAGGATCCACCTCAGATGTCTATTGCAATGATTAAATCACTTATAAAAAAGGGATTTAGCATGTTATTTCACAGTAGGAATAGGAATTAGCAGTAAATGATATTTTTATTAATATCATAGTCTGTAAAATACCTATACCCAAATACCTCTAAATATATACCATCAAGTGGTATTTCAATTTCTCCCTGCAAGTATTTTAACAATATTTCACTGAAGCACATATGAGAAAAGAATAACTCAACATTTAGAGAGTCTATTTAATTGATTTTGTTAGCATGCCAGCTAACATTTATCTACTTTGTCATGTTATACCACAAATACTCAAATCCAATAGACCCATTGGGTAATATTATGCAGGGTTTATGGCACAGAGTCACCCTGTGTAGTTTATACTTTCTGATTTGCCCAGATCCACATACATCCCCTTCCATGCAGTATCTACTGAGAATTTTTCTAGGTGGGCTAGGAGATCTCAGATATGAATGCTAGTGCATGTTGTCAGAGGTCACAGATGAGTAAACCTGCCCTCTCTTTGAGACTAGATTCATTTTGGAGGTTCTGTCTAGAGTAAAGAGTGGTTGACTGTGGCCAGGTGTTAGAGTGATGCCAAATGGCCCCTTTGGAGAGCTGATTGGATACAGTAATTTCAACAAATGAATAGATAAGTCTTCCACATGCTGCAGAAGTCGGGGCTTTGCAGGGTTCTTCCCACTACCTGGAACTTCCTTCACCTTGTGCATCATCATTTGGTGATGAATTTTCAAAATTCACTCAAGGAATCAGTTTTAGCAAAAAGCCTTTCCCCAAATTTTGCCCTCCCTTGTCTGCAACAAACTGCACTGTAGCCAACTCTAAGCCTTCCTATTTCTGCCTCTCCCTCCAGCTACCTACCCACCCACCCACCTATGTGCATACATGTGCGCACATGCACACACACACACGCACACACACACCGAACTTAAAACTGCTGAAGACAGATAGCATGTCCAATTTTCTCTTCTATCTCAAGTAACATGCATGTGTTAGGTGCCTAATATCTGCCTGTTGAATGAATAATTCTGTAGTCTTTCCTTTTGGGAATAGACTGACGGCTCACATCAATTCCAGGAGATGGGCTGATAAACGTAATATTGATAGGGATTAAAAAGCATATCTCTTTTGAAGGATTTATGAATGGAATGATAAGCCTGGGATATGCCTCAAAAGAATCTAGGTTTCCCGGGGCGGGGGGGGGGCGGGGGGGTGGCAGCGCCAGAGGAGTGGGGACAGAAATTACAGGTACTATGAAAAAAATTGGCCACATATTGATAATCGTTGAAGCTAGGTGATAAGGAAGAGTCAAATGAACTATTCTCTCTACATTTCTCTTTGAAAATTATAATATTGTATTTGAATATTTTCATAAAACATAGTATATATATATGCACAATTATACATATACATATATATGTGCACAACCACAAAATATAACACATAAAAGCACACCCTAAGAACACTGACTTTATAAAGTTAGTATTTTAAAGGAGGGCATACATTGATGGAATTTTATTTTTACAGCACATAACTGTTGTATTTGGGAAAATATGATTTGAACGAGGTCCCACTATAGTTTGTTCAGCTATGAAAGGCTAACTACCACTGTACTTCAGCCAAAACTGGTGGGATGGATAAAAGTCTCCTTTATACAAGGACCCAAAGGCAGACATTGAACCAAAAATAAGAAGAAAGAGAAACAAACTCCAAGCTACAGAACGAAAAAGAAACAAACTATAAGCTTCAAACGTTTAAAATCTAGCCAATAAAACTCATCTGCAAAGTGCCGGGGGATGGCACCACGGCTGAGGTGGCAGCGTTTTGTGTTTATGTTGGCCGTTTCGTTCCCCTAAACACCTTAGACATCTCTAATTAATCCCTTTGGAGCAGCGGTGGCTGGAATTTGCAGCTCACAGTCTTGCCAGCCAAATGCAATCCTGAGCCACTGCACGTACGTGTGAAGAGACATTATCGCCCTTCACATTTAAGAATAACTGTCTAATCTATTAGGTGGAGAGGGCTCTTCTCTGTCCTCTGCACATTGAAATCAGTCCAATCAGAGAACTGGAATCAGGTGTAGGCATTTTGAAACGTTGCCTCAGATAATTTTACATTGTTGGGCCAATTCCCCAAAAGCTACAAGAGAGCAGCCCCGACTTCAGTAGAATTGAGGAATGAGAAGAGGAAATTTTGCAATTGGTCACTGAAGTGGATCCTGCAGTGTGCTGCTCAGGTTATCCCCCGACCCCGACCCCTCCAGGACCTGAGTGTCCTTGCCAAGACTGTTGGCTCCTCTAGTCTCCCTTTACACCTGATTCCTTCCTAGGAATTGCCTCAACTCAAGGAAGCTGCCTCATCCAAGTGTGCACCCCTCCCCAGGGGCGGTCCATATCCAATCTCTGCAGGTAAAAATGCATTGTCCCCTTGCTCCAATCTGGGATCTCTCTGAAGGGCCATCCCTGCTGCAGTGCTCTGCATGGGATTGGCTGAGCCTCTGGCGTATCCACATTGCAGTCAACTTTCCATCTACTGAATTCTTTTTCTGAAGGGCCTCTGCTCTTTCCAACTCCCTTATGGCCATGGTCCTGCATCGCCCTCCCCAGAGAACCAGCTCCCTGCGAAGCTTCATCCGGGAGGCTGTTCTCCAGCACATCTGACCTCGCTGGAAGGCTGCTCTGCCGGGAGGGAAGAGGGGGGGGGCACCCATCTGCATCCAGTGAGGACAGGAAGTCTTGGTATTTGCTTTGCTCCAAGTGATCATTTACAAAATCAACTCAGAACTAGATTACAGCTGCTTTTCCTCAAGTCTCATCATTTCCACTGGTTCTAATAGATGGGAAACTCAAGGCTATGATCCATAATTAACATATGCAAAATATTGTAAGCCTGAGAAATACTTATCTATATGCTACAAGTTGTTCAATTGTGAACAACTACAGATGTGATTTTTCTCCCACGGTGCCAGAATCATTGTGTGATATCAGGGTATTTTTTGGACTGTTCAGCTTCCTCTTTCCCCAGTGGGCATCCCTTAAGGCTCTCTGATGCTGCTTTGTTCTTTTTCCAGATCCTCACTTCCTGGTTTTTCTTTGCCTCATGGTCAATGCAGGCAGAGCCCCGTTGGAAGCTTTTACTGGGAAGGCCTGTTAGCAATAGATCTCATGGTTCCTGGAAGCCTAACAAGGTATTCACAGGAGATAGCAGTGGCTGAGTGCATAGATCTGTCAGATTTGGACCTTATTCTAAGTAGAAACTCTTTGATTTGTAGGTCTGAGGTTATATGATAGACTCAGAGACAAGGAGCATGGGCAGGATAAGAAGCGTTATTTGGGGATCCAAGAATTAATGTCTTTCTCTGTAGTGGTGACTAGAATCTGTATGGATTAGGCTGTGTTGGGGATGGCTTTCCTCACTAGTTTATGAGACCCAGGGGGTTGTAATTTTCTTTACTTTGATAAGTGACTTTCAAGTTGTACCCAGTCACAGAACAAACAGGGCTGTGACGTGTGTTTTACAACTTGGTGGGTAACAATGTACTCTGGCCCTTGCTTATCAGTATGTGGTTTATGAGCCCGCAGCATTGCCATCACCTGAGAGCTTGTGAGAAAGGCAGAATTTTGGCCTACTAAATGAAAATGTGCTTTTAAGCATGGGATGATTCTGTATTTCTAGAAGACTCCCAAGTGATACTGATGCTCTGGTCCACAGGACACATTTTGAGTAGTAGGGTTCTAGAGAGTTCCATCATATTTCTGGTGCTTACAAATTTTATCCCTTATAGGAAGCTGGGTTGTGGGTGTGTCCTCCTGTATCCCTCAGTGCTGTGTTTGGCCCTATCCATTGCCACAACAAGCCATAAACCTATGGAAGAGGACCAGATAAGCAGTGGCATCTGAGTGGTGACAATGGTAGCTCTTTCCAAAGAGAGCAAGAGAGTCTTATGGTCCAAACCAGTGTCAGGCGTAAAGGACGTACCTTATAACTCATCTCTGAGAAATGGTTAATTGCCTCATAGAGAAAGTTCACCAAGAAACTGCCATCACATGGAGGAGAATGTTGCCCACCCAAACCAAGGACTGCATCTCCACCAGCTCTGTCCAGAGGCAGCAAGAAGTGAAGAGTTGGGGGAAGAAACCATACCAGTGAGGGTATTCCTTAAACTTCTAAAAGAGAGAGAAGAAGCTCTTGACTAGGAGACAGGGGACTTGGATACTGGACCTGACTCAGTCACCAACCAGATAGAAACACTGACAAGTCACTGGATTTCAGTGACTTCATGGGTAGGGTGAGAAGGTTCCTGAGATCTGCCAGCTCTTTAGCATCAAAGAACTCAGACGCTCTAGGATTCGCTGCAAAAACTGCTCTTGCCACAAGAGGGAGTTCTCTTTCTGAAATCCTCGAAATTCTAAGTATTGTCTTAATGGAATGATTTAGGCAAACCATAATATTTGAGCATCCCAAACTAAATGGTCTTTCATACACAAAACAGATGAAAAGGTTCATTAATTTTTGGAACTTAGATTAAATCATGACTAATTCTCTGCTTGAACAAAGCAAAAAGGAGACTTTTTAAAGACTGACGGGCACTCACCACAAACACAGATTGAGAGCCTTTACAAATATAATAAAAAAGAATGGTTCTAACGTTCCTGCTCAGCTTTGTGAAGAATTTGAGGCCTGTGCAGTGCTTCTTTCCTTCTTTACAGCCTGGTAATCCTAGGGGTGTCCTGCTCCTATGATAGAGTTGTATCTGCCTGAGAATAAACAGGGGACTCAAGGTGTGTATGTGACGGCAAAGAACTCTGGCCAGGGGTAAACTGGTACAGAAGGTGATGGAGGGGTGGGGGGCTATTTATAGAATTCCAAACATCTACTTGAAAAATGAAATATTCTATCAAGTTTCAACATACTGCCTCCACAAGAGATGTTTTCAAATACCTGAATGTGAGGTATCATGTGAACTCCATGCTCAGCAGCAGACCTGTTTCTGTCATCTGTCCTGGATCACCCAGACCCTAGTCAGTAACTGATATTCCTTTTATTTTCTTTCACTGTTACTTTATCTTGCTGGCTTGTTAAAGAGAGTTTTCCAGTTTATCTGCCTTCACAAGGTAGAGGACAGAAATGTGATGTGAAATTTTGGTGAGGCAGGGAGAGGAGACAGCTGATTGGATGATTTTTGATGGGCTGTCAATGACATCTTTCTACCCTGCCTTTGACTAGAGGGTGTCCCTCCAAGAATTGTGCAAGAAGGCTCTCTCAAGTTCATCTAGTTCAACAGTTCCCAAAGTACGAAGGGTCTTCCACTCCTAGAATGGAGATCCTGTTTTAGTTTATGCATGGACATGATAACACTGAATCACAGAGAAAGAAAAGTTATTCCTTTTCAGTTCTCAGGCATTCCTTCTAGTGGCCTCCAGAAAGATCCCTCCATCTTAGGCTGGACTGTTTCTGAAGCCCATCTAACAGTTGCAAATTTCTCATTTTAACAATGTAAAGGAAGACTTCAAAAAGCAGAGCCTTTAGCAGACAACACTGTCTAGCTAGAATATAGTGGTATCCCTTGATTTATTATATTGATCTTTATAACAGTGTTCTATTTATGGCAGTGATATTGGTTTTTACATCCATGGTGACATCAGATTTGCTTTAAGTAAAATTTATGTAAAAAATGACTTAAAGAAGAATCCCACTTAAGTAAGTGAGAGCATAGGCAGTGCACAGACAAGGCAAAGATTGTCCAGATGGCACCAGGAGGTAGAGGGACTTAACAGTGAACACCCAGCTCGATCTTTGACGCTATAGCAAGCTCTCACACTTGTGTATCTGGTTCTATGATGGGATTGACCACTAATGAGTTACTTTAGTCAGGCTGACACAGAAAAACAAATGTGCCCTAATTTTCTTTCAACTAGTCAAGTTTTTACTTCATTACATATATTAAATAACTCATATTGCTCCTTGGAGACAAACAGGGGAGAGAGGAAACTTTCTTTTGTGCCAAATAATACAGTTTTATGTTAAATCCCATTGCAGCCCACAGGCAAAATCCCATAGCTGCCAATGCCATTTCAAAGAAAGTTCTCTATTTCCTTATCCCTGTAGCTCAAAGTTAATAGTACTTGGTTTACCTAATTACAACAAATTCTTTCCAATAATAATCCTTACAACTAGTGCTTTCTCTGGCCTTGAGCCAGTCGCTCAATAAAGAAAAGCCCCAACTGTTATTTCCTTCAAGCAGGAAATCCTTTCTCTAGTACCTTGGATATTTCTGATCATTTTATTTGTACGTTTATCATCCAGGACAATCATACTCCTTGAATCATGTCAGCTCCTTGAAGGCAGGACTCTCTGTTTTGTTCACTGCTGTGTCTTCTCAATGCTTGGAACAGCGCCTGATCTTCGAGAAACATTTGTTGATTAACGGAGAGATGAATTAACTGTAGTGGTGGGAACAGGTCTTGATTTGGGGGAATTGCTTGTTTATATAAAGTCAACTGGAACATCTGCTCTGTGTAGGAGCACATCACAGAAGCAGCTTTCATCTTCAAGAGGGAGATAAAGAACGTACTAGTGATGCAGGTTATGCTCAACTTGGGAAATTATGAATTCCAAAGAGTGCCAGAGGTTATCTACTCTGTATTGAACAGTGGAACCATCCCAGGTGGAAGAATGCCTAATAATTGTCCAAGGCCATCAGGTGAGGACGTTGGTTAGCAACTCATTGCACACTGCCAACAGGTAAATGTTCTTCCTGTGAAATAACACAGAATTATCAAAATCTCCTGGGGTCATTGTGATACTTGTTTTCATTTTGTTTTAGCTAAACATTCCATTGATTTAATGCACACGTTGGATTTCATATTGCCAGCAAAAACAGTTCATTTTTAGTTCAGTGGAAAATATAAAATCAACAGGAAAATTCAGGGTCACAGATAGAATTGTTGATTTAGAAGAGCCTGGTTCCTTGAATCTTACCTGTGCCCACAACACTTTGTTTTCTCAGCAGATATTTATGTGCTCAAGACCATTGGCCATTCAACAGGTAGTCCTTGCCCTCAAAAGTATAATCACAGATGAACCAGAAGACAGATGACCCAGTAAGTATCATTCATATGTGTTGTAGATCCTATCAGAAGAGAAAATGCATGGAGCTGGTGGAGCACATGGAGGGGCGTGCACCCAGTCTCTTTGTGCACAGTGGATGCCGGGACACCAGGAAGGGGCTCTGAGATGAGGTTAGTAACCTAAAGATCTTGTAGGACTTAGAGAAGATGAGCAAAATGTTCCTGGAAAAGCATGCTTCCCTTAAACAGTTCTCATCACGCTTCCGTTCTCAGGATTGCCTTCTGCTTTGCTCTGCACTGTGTGTCTCCCAGAGTAGTTTTCATGTGTCATTGCAGAAGCAGGAAGGATCATTGCTGAGGACTACATGTTGTGTCCCTCCCAAATTCATGTGCTGAAGTCCTAATCCTCAATGCAACAATCATTGGAGGTGGGGCCATTGGGAGGTAACTGGGTTGTGAGGGTGGAGCCCTCATGAAAGGGATTAGTAAGAAGGCAGGAAAGGGATGATCTCTCTCACCATGTATGGCTACAGCAAGAAGGCGGCCATCTACAAACCAGGAAGCAGGTCCTCAGGAAACACTGAATCTGCAGTCACCTTGATCTTGAATGTCCCAACCTCCAGATCAGTGAGAAATAAATGTTTGTTGTCTAAGCTGCCCACTCTCTGGTGTTTGTCATAGCAGCCTGAGCTGACTCAGACAGTGGTGATGGAATCCAGTACATAACCATGTGAAAATGTCATCCAACCTGCTTCCAGTCTGACCTACTTTCCCTGCTTCCAGGGTCTCCTCTTTTATCCCAAAACCCTTTTATAATCTGAGAGCAGTGGTGTACCAGGAGCCACAATGTAGCCCTTGGGACAGGGAGCTGGGTGATAAGTACAAAACGGGCCTATGCTCCTCCTCTAGAAAGCATCAAAGTTAATGTTGCAGTCAATGGCTTACACAGTACACAACCATGTTCCATTGGAAAAGCTCACACATTTTTTTGAACCTGGTTCTTGTCTTCAGATGACAGAAGAGAAAAGTCTTTTTGTGTCATGGGCTGTCTCTGGACAAAAAAATTACCAAAGCCTCTGGCTAGCTAGAGGAGGGGAGCAGTAGGTGACAATGACCAAAATGCCTTCTAGGTTTTCCTAAGAGACTCTCAGGAGATGCTATCCATTCTTCTTTAGGAGAAAATAGAACAACTAATTTTAATTTTTTTAAAGCATGTTGATTTTTGAATAATTCATAGGAAGTTAAGTGCTACATGGAGTTGTTATTTTCCTTATTTTTTAAATACTTTTTTATTTGGAATATTTCAAGATTCATAAGAAGTTATAAAAATAGTACAATGGGTACCTGTATACCTTCCATCCAGTTTCTCCAATGAGAACGTGTAGACAATCATAGTACATTGTCAAAACCAACGTTCTTTAGATTTTATTTTTTTTTTCGTTCTTTAGATTTTAATGTTAACTTGCTAAAATAGAAAACTTCTATTTGTTGTATATTTGTTCATTTTAAAATTTATTAATTTCACAAATATTTAATGAGAACTCACTCTGTTCCAAACATTGTACCAGGCCTAGTGATTAAAAGCTGGCTAAAATGTGGTTCATTCCTTCAAGGAACTCATAATAACCCAGTGTGGGGAACAGACCAGGACAGTGTGATCAGTTCCAGGGCCTAGAAGCGTAGTATTACAGGGGACCAGAGGAAAGGCATCTCCATAAGACTATTTGCCCAAGAACACTCCTCAAAGACCAGACTGATTGGACTTGCAAGGGTAAGCGATCTTTAATTACCCAAAGGGATCAGAGAATATTTGGGGCAGAGGAACTGTATGTGCGAAGTTCAAGCAATATAAAAGAGCAGGCTTTATTCAGAGAACTGAACTAAATAAATTTGGACAGGTCAAAGAACAAACAGCATGTATGTGCTCTGGGTAGATAGTGGTGGGAATGAGAGGAAGAGATAGCAGGTAAATTATGATAGGCAGTCAAGGGCCAGACCATGAAAGGCCCTGCTTGCTAAATTAGTGCCTTCCAAAGTTAACCTGAAATTCAGGGTGAGCCACCAATGGGCTTTGAAAAGAGAAGTGATATTATTATATATGCACTTTGGAATGATTGCTCTGACAACATTATAGAGGATGCATTGAGAAAAAAATCCTAAAGCAGGGAGATGGGAGTTAGGAGTCCCTTTGAACACTGAAGCTGAGAAAGAAGGGAGAAGGAGGAGAAAACCAGAGGTGGTGAGAAGGAGCAGAGGTGGAAGCAATGGAATTCAGTGACTGGTTGGATATTGGGACTGAAGGCTGAGTGACGGCAAGTCTAGGCTGACTTTTAAGTCCCTAGGTCTACCACTGGGAGTATTCTGGAGATAGAACATAAAGGAAGAAGGGGGGATTGGAGAGGAAATTGGTTTTGGACATATTAAGTATGGTAGAGATATCCATTTGGAAATTATATATATATATGTGTGTGTGTGTGTGTATATGTGTATATATATACATATATATAAATTTTATATATATATATAGGCTGATATCAGTGATAAAATAGTATCTATTTAAATTATATACATAAGGCTTATATGAGTGATAAAATAGTACTCATGTATTATAGTTATACCTTCAGGACCTGGTTAGAGTTGCACACTGGTTGGAGGTGAGAAAATCAAGCTAAAGTAAATTCCCATCTTTTAATTCATTCTGTCCCCTTGACGATATTATCTTTCTACCCCAACATCAACTTGGTGGTAATCATCCTGGTACCCCCAGAGTCATGCACATAGTAGGTGCCTGATATTTCCTAAACAAATAACAACTACTCGGTTGGTTTCCCAGGCTATGTGAGTACTTCCTACTTTTCTATTTTTTTAAAAAATTTTATTTATTTATTCATGAGAGACACACACAGAGAGGCAGAGACATAGGCAGAGGAAGAAGCAGGCTCCATGCAGTGAGCCTGATGAGGACTCGATCCCAGGACTCTGGGATCATACCCTGAGCCGAAGGCAGATGCTCAATTGCTGAGCCACCCAGGTGTCCCAGTACTTCCTACCTTAATGTCTTTCCCCTCACTAGGCAAGTTTCCAGCCCTATGACCCCAATCCCTATGTACTTCCTCTGCTTCCCTATTCTTGGAGCTTTGACAGAAGCCACTAGAGGGTGACATGACAACACCCACTTAAGTGGCTCAACAGAGAAAGCCTTCCCTATTCAGCAAAAGTCAGAATGGCAGGGGGCATTCAGGCACCCAGCCTGTCCACTGAGAGTAGGGAGAGGTAGTGTCACCTAGAGGCAAAGCATGACTTTGCCAGCCTAAGGAGGCCGCCATTACCACACCAGAGGCCAGTTTTCTCATCCACAGAATAAGAACTTAAGACTTAACTGCACCATTTCTGGCTTTTCAAAGTTTATAAGCTATTATATAATGTCTCTACTCCAGCGAAAACATAGCATAACAAACAATAATTTTTCAATAGTACACTCTGAAGAGTTAGCATAAAGCTTTTCTGCTAAATTTTGGTAAAGATTTTGGCAAATGAAGCACCTTATGCTGTTATTATTAAATAATAAGCAAGCAGGAAAACAGCTTGGCAGTATGCATAAACTGTTAATTCACCCTTTTTTATTCATTAAACAAATACTCCTTGGGTGCCTGGTGATAGATACAGCAACAACATAAAGAACTGGCTCGGGGCAGTCCAGGTGGCTCAGAAGTTTAGTGTCGCCTTCAGCCCAGGGCCTGATCCTGGAGACCCAGGATGGAGTCCCATGTCAGTCTCCTTGCATGGAGGCTGCTTCTCCCTCTGCTTGTGTCTCTGCCTCTCTCTCTCTCTCAATCTCTCTCTCTGTCTCTCATGAATAAATAAAAAAAAAAAATCTTAAAAAAAAAAGAACTGGCATTCTTTTTCTTAAAAATTAATTAACTTTTCAGAAGGGAGGGAGGGGCAGAGGGAGATGGAGAGAGAGAATCTTAAGCAGGCTCCATCCCTAGCCCAACATGGGGCTCAGTCACACAACTCTGAGATCATTACCTGAGCTGAGATCATTACCTGCGGCACCTAACTGACTGAGACACCCAGGTGCCCCACCTGGGGCTTAGGTTCTAATGAGGTGAGAAGTTGGAGACACAAACACACCTTGTCTGAGCATACAGTCTAGGGGCAGAGTGTGTGGCACCACTTGCTATTTGTAATCACCACCACTGGGGTTTGTCCCTGGGGTTGCACCACACTTGACAGCCACCAAAGTACTTTCTTACTCATTATTCAACCCTGACATCATGGGGTGGACAGATGTTTTAGTAGATAGGAAAATGGAAATTCAGAGAGGTGGAGCTCAGGGTACAATGTCATGTAGGTGGTTTGGTGGTGAAACACAGTGTTTTAGCTTCAGAAACACCAGTGCCTCCGAGGAAGATCTGACCAAGAGATCAAGAAGTCTTTCTCACTGGTCTATTGACAAGTTGATTTGGATTTAAAGTAAAACCCAGGCCACAATGAAGCAATTGTGCATTTTTTTCCACCAATCTCCAATTGGTAAGAGAGGCTTTGGTCCCAATACTAAGAAGTGCAGAAATAAACATCAGGTAAGCAGGGATCCTTTGGGGTAGAAAGATGTTGAACTCAAACTTGACTTCTTTTTTTTTTTTTAATATTTTATTTATTTATGACAGATACAGAGAGAGAGAGAGAGAGAGAGGCAGAGACACAGGCAGAGGGAGAAGCAGGCTCCATGCACCGGGAGCCCGATGTGGGATTCGATCCCGGGTCTCCAGGATCATGCCCTGGGCCAAAGGCAGGCACCAAACCGCTGCGCCACCCAGGGATCCCCAAACTTGACTTCTTATCAGCCTGAAGGAACACCTTCAAGTAAACCCACTGGGGTTGCGTAGGGCCCAGAAAGACTCATAGGTGGACCTCACACTCTTTGCCCCCTAACCCCCTCACTACCTCTCACTGTGGGGAAACCCCTTCAGAGAGCTGCATTTTGATTCTGAAACTTTTGGATTTGGAAGAGACTCTATTCCTTCAACACCAACTTCTTCAGAAACCAATTCCAAATACCAGAAAGGATATGGAATCAATGAATATTCATTACGTAGCTGGAAAAATGGATGATTTTAATAACATAAAACTTATTTTACATTAGAATGCCTCCCTATGCTGCCTGTATTACTTCTGCATCCATTTGCAGATCTCTGTCAATAAAAAGATGTTTCACTAGAGCACATTCTTTTTGCTTATAGAAAGTTATGCATTTATTTTTGGAAAACAAACAGAGCTGGTGACTGCAGGAAGCTCCTTGCTACTGACTAATTATATGTACCCAACTGTACATTGAGATAGAAAATGCAACTCTTCTAAAATGCTGGCACCGGAACCCTGCAGTCCTATCTTATCCAGTTGGTTTAAAGGTAGAGCAAATAGTTTTTGAATGTGAGGGTAACAACTTTTCACCCTAATATCTGTCTGAAGTCTAGAACCACATGTGCTATAAGCCCTGATATATTGTATTTCCTTAAAATCTAATGAATACATTTCATTTTGATTTCCATAATAATTTTCGAGTCCATCTATCTGCCAGGCTTGTTTGGAAAGGCGACTTTGTTTGGAAATGTAATCTTGGAAGTGATTGTGAGGACAGTTCACAGGATGTGAAAACAAACAAGGATTCTCACACTTAGACCACCATCACCTTCCTTTGGGTCATGTGATATTAGAAGGAGAGTGGCTCCCTGGAGAGCTGTTAGACTACTTTGCATTTACAGAATGTTATGCTTACTGTTGCTTAGGTTTTATGCTGATTGAGTTAGTAAAAAATAAACACAGAAAGGAAATTAAATTGGCAAGAGCATCCCAGCAAGGAAGCAAAGGCAAAATATGAGGATTGCTGTTGTCTCTAATACAGAGCCATGTCAAGGAAGATCAAAATCATCATCATCATCTCCTTTGACACCTATCTGTGCTCATTTTTGTTGTTGCCAATATGGCTATAATTATGGCTATGTTTCTGTCTTTTCAGACGTCTCTCAAGGAGATGACAAAGTATAAAGCAGCTGAAGCCATGGTTGAGCCAAAGGATTTTCTCAGGGCACTGAGGTCCCTGATTGAATGTATGGGCAATGGGGCTGCTGATTTTCGGAAATTGGCCTTTCCCTTCCGGCTGGCATGTTTCAGAGTGGTTGTTATCTGGAAAAGACCTATTCATTCAATGAAAGGGTGAGGTCATTGGGGTGCCCCCACCCTTCCTACATGTACAATGCTGAGACTTTTCCTACCAGTGTCAGATGCCAAAACCTGGTGAGGGGTGGGGTCCACCAGTCAAAGCTAACCAGAAGACTTGTCTTCTGGAGAAAGCTGATTTCATGCTCCATGTGCAAAGAGCTGAAGACGGTGTGTGGGAGACTGGCTTGGAGAAGGAAGATGGCAAATGCACAGAATTTTTGAATAAATGAGAAAGTTGCAGGTCACCTAAATCAACCCAATTGAGTCTCAATTAAAAAAACCCAAAACACTCAAGTGTTCCATAGCCTACTTTTTCATCTACACCCAACAGTGAAAAAAAAAGATTGTTTTGAAAAAGTTAAGCATTAAATGTAATAACCCTAAGCCTTATATGATACATCAATTTCCCATTTTGATTCAAATTATATAAGCATGTGCTTTTCCCAAATTCAAGTCTCCGAATCCTGACTTCTGCCTTAGTATTCTGTGCACTCTGCTTTCTATTTAGTGTTCCTGTTCCCTGATATATTACTCACATATAGTACAGTGCCAGGGACATAGTAAGTGATCAACACATGTTTTTTAATACATTAATTACTTGAAAAAGTTGATGCTTTCTTTGTGCCAGACATTGGAGGGCCATTTAGATTAATCAGCTAGAGTTATTATTCCCAGGAAAGCTACACGTTGAAAGAATATACCTACATGAATTAGAAGCATACAAAGTTAGAAAGTAACTTAGAGCACTTATAGTTTACACAGACCGCCTCCCTTAACCTGAACAAACCAAACAGGTAGGTGCTGTCATTATCCTGTTGTACAGATAGGAACAAAAATGAACCAGGATGTCTTTATAAAGGAGACATATTTGAACTAAACTTTACAAGATAAGCAGATGTTGGGTGTTTAGGGATGACACAAGAGTCCACAGCTGTGAACGGTTTGTGATTCTCTCTGCTTGCAAACTAACAAGTGAGCTTCCTCCAGTTGTATGAATGCATTTGAAGACATGTGACTCTAGGGTCAGGAACAAAGAAATGCCTATTATTCACAGCAATAGCTTGCTTCTATGCCTCAGTATGGGCGCCACTGACTAGTTGTGCCACTGACTATTTCCACCACTTGGCTGTTTCCCAAGTGCCAACTGCAGGTGGCTGCAGTGACTGTGCCCAACTCCCTTTGCCTTGCCCAGATCTCTCATTCTTCCATGATTGTTATTTCCAAATGGGGAAGTCCAGTACAATGGGTCTAGTCCCAGGTCACCTCAGCACTTCAAAGAAAGTTTGCAAGCAAAAGTATGTTTCTGGTGGCAAGGAAATTATTTTGGGTTAATTCTAAGGTACCCCAGAATTGAGTTAAAATGCTAACGATAATAATTTTAATGTTCTTTTTAATCATGTAGGGGAGAAGAAAAAAGTAAAAGGGAACATTTTCAAAGACCGGGTAGGAGATTTTGCACATTTAATTACAATATCTGTATTAGCCTGCACAGGCCACTGTAACAAAATACCATAGTTGGGGCAGCTTAAACAGAAGAAATATATTTTCTCACAGTTCAGGAGACTGGAAGTCAAAGACTAAGGTGCCAGCAGGGTTGGTGTTTAGTGAGAGCTCTCCTGTTATGGATGATTTCCCTCAATCTGCTTACACTGGTCCTTCCTCAGTACATCAGATGCACAAGAGAAACAGAAAAAGAGGAGAGAGGTGAAGGGCAAAAGCAGGGGTGGGGGATGACAGAGTATGAGTGTTTTCTAGTGTCTTTTCTTATGTGGACACTAATCTTATTGGATCAGGGCCTCACCTTTATAACTTCATTTAACTTTAATTACCTCCTAAAGACCCTATCTCCAAATATATTCCCATTGGGGGTTAGGGCTTCAGCATACAAATTTTAGGTAGGGCAATACATTTCAGTCCAAAGCACTATTATGTAAACCTCAAAAAACTCCAGAAGGTCTTGATTCCCACTATTCAGAGGAGGAAATAAGCTCAGAAAGGTTCAAAGAACCATGCCAGGTCACGAAACTGTAAGTGGAACAGCGAGAGATTGAAACCAATCTTCTGGCTTCAAAGCCCATTTTGATTTCAACATCAACGGCCATTTGCTAGTATCTCCTGTATACTGACTAAGTGTCAGCTACTTTGCTAAAGGATTTTACAGCATTATTTTTTAATCCCCTCAATGACAAAGGGAAGGCACAGAAGAGTTAAGTGACTTGCCGAAGAGCACAGTTATAAAGTAGAATGACAAAAGTCTTAAATCCAGATTAATTGTATTCCAATGCCAACATTTTGTTCTCTACAGTGAATTTCTGGGGTTGGTCAATTACTCGCTAATCAATTATGTAATTAGAATGTATCATAAAGTAGTGTACCTCAAGCTTTCTGAAACTATGGAAATTTTGTAATATGAAAAAAAAAATCCACAGACCATTAATCAGGGTGAAAACTTCTAATATATGTAAAGACATATGATATCAAAATCAAATTTGTATTGGTTTAAGCCTGAAATTCTGCATTAAAGGGAGGCCAGTACAAATCATAATTGCATGGAAGAAATATTAATTGGGATAGAGACTGCAGGTCAGGGGCGTTTCCATAAAATGTCTTTGGTTTCAAAGTTGTGTCTGGTGCAGTTAAAGTTATGTTTTCTACCCAAAGGTGGCAGCACATGTTCTATTACTTTTGGTATGATTCGGATTGCATTTAACATAGCAAAGGACCTGAAAGATCCTCTAGGACAGCCCCATTGTTTTGAAACAGAGGAAGTTGAGGCCAAGAAAGAATCTGTGACCTGCTGAACACCACACTGCTTTTTAAAACCACATCCCAAACTAGAATCCAAGGTCCTTAACTTTCTGATCTGTCTTCATATACTAAGTTCTCCTCAACGTAGTCACAAATTCACAGCTGATGGGGGGTGATGACAGAGTATACTTGAGTTTAAAAGAGGAAAGGAAGAAGACAGGAAAGGAGAGGAAGAATAGAAAGGAAAGAAAGAAAGACTTGTTGCAAATGGAGTCTTGAAGCAGCTATAGCTTCACAGAAACTTCAAAAGTCTAATTCCCCCTGCAAAATAGACCTCATGTTCTAGGGAACAGTTAGGAATCCCTTGCCCTGTACAATATCAGATATATAAATATGTATATTTATTCTGCTAACCACCCACCTTTCCTGGCTTAGGTACCACTAGGAACCATGGTGCTGACAGTTCCTGAAATGGGATCATTCAGACTTTCACAATTTACCTGGGAGGACATTGTGATAACATCTGTCCTCACTTTGTTCTGGCTCCAGTCCTATTTTCACAAACAGAAATGGATGCATGACACCTTCTGTATACCTTACAGAAGGCGAAGAAGCCACCATAAGCTATAAACCTTCTGCAATAAAATATTGAATTGGGGTACCTTTGGAAAAAACATGAAAAAAATGCCAATATTCACTCTCCCAATAGGAAAACATTGAGACTGAGAAATTTCCAGGAGAAACAAGGGACTTCATGACCCTTTGTTCATTCTGCAAATATATTTTGGAACGAGGGCTGTGCTGCCCCAGATGGGGCCCACAAAGATTTAATGAAGTAAACTCTATAGGACGAGAGTGCCCCAGCATGGGAGTGGATGGAGCAACCATCTTCAGAGCCCAGCATTGGAGATCTTCCAATACCAGCTGAATGGTAAAGAAGGAATAAAGCTGGAAGGCACTATTGCTATTATTTTGTTGTTGTTGTTGTTGTTGGGTATTACAGAAAGACCCAATCGGGCATTGATTTTTAAAAAATATTTTACCCCCTAGAACACCTCATTTATTTCTTCATGTATAAAATGGGGACATAATTGCCCTGTGTAGCTCATATAGAGGTTAAGAGAATCAAATGAGATATGTATGTAAAAGAGTTTTGTAAATATGCATTTACATATGTATATAAGCATATATGGCCATATATACCAAAAAGCATTCTTATTATTATAAAATTATCATTAAATATTATTATTTTCTGTACCTGGGAATTTTCAGAGTTTCTCTTCCTTACCCTTTTCAATACTGATGCACCACTAAAAGGTTCTATAGTTTTGACTCAAGCAGGGGTTGGCAAGCTTGTTCTATAAAGAGCCAGACAGTAAACATTTTTGGCTTTATAGGCCATATGGTTGCAACTACTCCACTTTGTCTTTGTAGCTGGAGACTAGCTATAGACACTACATAAACTCATGGGCATGACTGTGTTTCTGTGAATATTTATTTACAAAAAACCTGTAGCAGGCAGAATTTGACTCTGTGGTCTGAGGACTCCTGACTCAAGAGCTCGCTTGAGCTCTTACCCTTCTGATAAGCTTCTGCAGTGCTTGGGAGTCCAGCGGCAAATGAGAGATAGAAAGTAGAGATACATCTCAATGTGGTGTTTGGCAAGCAGGAAGGAGAGCTTTTGGCAAAGGCAATCTTGAGAACTCTATTCAAATGGAATAGAATTGATGACTATTGCATGATACTGTGTCAAGCACTGTTCTGGGTTGTGAGGGTATAATGTTGAATGAGCCAGCCCCTAATTACCTTACAGTGTTTATAGTTGGGACAAAAGCTGAGACACCACTGGTGTGATATATGAGTTGGGTTGAGAAAGTACATAGTTCAGGTTAATAGGCTGTGATGTCAGGGCAGATCAGTTTTGAGCACTTATTGTATATTCCGGACCATGCTTGTCACAATGGAGAGAGACAAGCTCCTTTTCACCCAAGGAGCTTACTATTTAGTGAGATCAGTAAAGCCAACAATCTCAAATACTATAAATAAGGATGAAATTGAGTGTGAGACAAGGAAGGCTTCATGAAGGAGGTAGGAACTAGGTTGGAGGGGCTGGAATAGGCTCAGTTAGACATTTCCCTAATGGTTGGTAGTTGGGGGACACAATGGATCTCAGAACACATCCTTCTCCATTTAGGATCAGTCTTTGGTTAATGAGTGGAAAGAAACCATGCATCTCCTCTTTCGTCTTCTGTCAATTCTCACAAAGAAAGATAAGCCAAATAGGGCTGTGTGTAGAGGGTCCTCTACACACCCTCACTCCCTACCCCCAAATAAGTAACCTGGGAGTGTGAGAAACATAGGCTACCTTCCTGTTTGGTTGTTTCTTTGGGAGAAGCCCAAAGAGAAGCCCATTCCAACCAGGACAAAGCCAATTTTACATGGCTTAGGGTCAAGAACCTACCCAGCTGAAGTATATTATAGCAACAGTATGCCCAAATATTTTAGAGCGGGAAAGCTAAAGTCATTGACCATTTGTCAAGTGATCCTGTTTTATGGAAGAAAAACAACCACCTTTATTCACTTCACGCCACTGAAAAAAACCAAGATTACAACAAGAATGTTGAAATACTACAGAATTGATCACCTGTCTAATCTCTATAGCTCAGAGAGCACTGTCTTACTTTGTCAAAATTCAGCAAATAAGGTGGCAAATGTGACATATGTAGCAGACACATTTCCTGAAACCCAACCTAACAAATACGCATTTAAAGATATTTTATTTTAAATTTAGAAACAAAAAAATGACTGTATTTCTAAACAGGGTGAGTCAGGCTGTATGTAAAATCATAAGAAAAGAGAAATTCCAAGGAATATTTTGGAGAAGTAATGTTAATGGTAAATAATAGCTAATGTTTGTTTACTATTTGCTGTGCACTATGTAGGGCTTCATATTAATTGACTTATTAAACTTTACAGTACCTCTGTGAACTCTGTAGTATTATTTTTACTTTATTAGAGGTGATAAAACCAAGGCTAAGAGGGATTACCTAATCTTCCAAGGCTCCCAGATGGTAAATTCTGCCTCAGCCAAAGCTTAAACCACAGTATAAGACTGCCTTGGGTGTAATCAAGAGAAGAGATGAAAAAGCACCACCAAAAAAGGAATTTTAAAAGGGGATAGTGAGAACAGGACCTATATATTTTTGAATCTACAAATTGGAGGCTTATCAACTGTCGTGGCTGGTTGAGAAACATGTGGTCCAGCATCACATAATATGTTGATTTTCAGAACCCAGGTCTCTTAACCCCATTTCCTGGACTATTTCATACTCTTCAGATCACCTTGAATCATCCTTTCCTTCTAAAGATGCTAAGAGATTTGAGATGAAATATACCAGTGAGCAATGCCTACTAGTCTCATTCATTCGTTTTTGGGTTTTTTTTTTTAATTGAAGTATAGTTGACCAACAGTGTTATATTAGTTTCAGGTGTGCATCATAGTGAATATGTGATTCTATATGATATGCAATGCTCGTCATGATACATACCATCACCATCTGTCACCATACAATGTTATTACAATATTATTGACCATACTACCGAATCTTGTTCAATATGGTTTAGGGTTGGAAAAGAGACAAGCTCCTAATTTCTTTTGTTTTTTTTCTTTTTTTCTTCTCTTTAATTCTTAGTTCCCACAGAGATGTATGACTTTGTTCTTCAAAAAGAATGAAGCCAATATTTGCTTATTGTATTTTAGAGGAGAGCCAAAATTGTGCATAATTAAACTCAAGAAGATACAGTGCTTGTCCAAATGGGAAAAGTTTTGGAAGCTGTCAGTGCTATGCTCTATAATAGCTCTTGTTCATCATTTTTAAGTGATTCTTCATCTTGAGTGCTGCTCTGGAATGCAAGGCCCACGCTGTGAAGCCACCATTGGAACATGTGCTTTATTTTCCTGTGATTGTCTCAGAAATTTCCTAAGTTATCAGATTCTTGAACAGGGGTGGAAACAAACCTTTCCCAGGCACCTACTACACCTTTGCTTATTGTTCCACTTAATTTTTACAGTGCCAACTCTTTCATGGGTACTGTGGTTTAGGATAAGCTGACCAGAGCCACCTAACCTGACAACATGAGGATTTGAAGCCAAGGCCTTCCTTTCAGGTCCCAAACTGTGTTCTTTTTCCCATTTCACCAAATAACAGCTTGTCATACTTGGTGGTGGGATTTGGGGAATAAAAAATAATATCTTCAGAAAAATGTTATCCTGATCCAGAAAAGCATGTGAATAGGTTACAAAAGCTCTACAGAGAATAACATGTTTGAAAACAATTAGAACTACAGAAAGTAGGAAATAAGGTTAACATTAACTTTTTTAAAGATTTTATTTATTTAATCATGAGAGACACAGAGAGAGAGGCAGAGACATAGGCAGAAGGAGAAGCAGAGGGGAACCCAATGTGGGACTTGATCCCAGGACTCTGGGATCATGACTGGAGCCAAAGGCAGATGCTCAACCACTGAGCCATCCAGGTGCCCCTAACTTTTTTAACGTATTTACAGAATGCTTCTGAATTTGCAGTGTGATTTATCCACATGATCCCATTCAGTTCCCCTTACACATCTGTGAGGAAAGCAGGGGAGGTGTGGTTTTGCTGAAATTCATAAAGCATTGCTGAGCCTAGACGTCCCTCACCTCCATCTTCATCTCACCCCGCTTTCCCACCCCTCAAGCTCCAGGTTTTTCCTATTAGTTAGAATGCTTATGATCTGGAAATTGTCAAAACTCAATTGACTGTGGTGATTATAGGACTGACAATTGGATTGTGATGTTTCCATCCACGGATGAGTTGAGTGACTTGTTCTATCCTCACCAACAGCATTAGTTTGCATTCCGGAGCAGCTCTCCAACAAGTGCCTTGTAGCTAGTAAGCAGGAACATTGGCATTAGAGCCCAGGACTTCCAAATCCCCCCATACCCTTGTCAATCCCACACTGTTCAGAAATTGTTGTGTTTTAAAATATTTTCACTTATTTATTTGGGAGTCTGGATCTAGTAAAAGGTAGAAATGAACTTCATCTGAATATTATGTATGGGATCTTTCAATAAAGAAAATGTGGTACAACTGTCTGCCTTGTCTTTGGTATGGTGCAGTGATGACCTTTTATTTCCTTCTTTGGCATACTCAGCATATCAATCTCCTGAATGATTCCTTCCTGGGGAGACTTAAGTTCTGTCATACTTTTGACTATATATACGATAAGATGGTTTTTGATGAGACAACTTAAATTTTTAAAAAATTATAGATGGGATATAGGATTATACCCACTGTAGAAAAGAAAATCAGCGAATATGAAAGAGAGAATGTAACAGGTGTGCCCCCCACCCCCGGGTCCCATTTCTTTTCTTAGAGGTCACCCATGGTAAACAGCTTGATGTGGTTCTCTTTTTATTTTTATTTATTTTTATTTTTTATTTTTTTGCTTCTCTTTAAGACTTTTTTTCTGCGTACTGTGTCGTGTTTTCAAAAATTTTATGGTCCTGATTATAACTATGGCCTCTCATGGCACATAGCAAAATATTGACAACACACAAAATTATACACACTGTCACAGAGACACAGTGATGGTATGACCAGAAGCCTGTCACCACATAATTTAAAATGTGTGACTCTTGGGACACCTGGGTGGTGTAGTCAGTTAAAGGTCTGACTTTTGGTTTGGCTCAGGTCACGATCTCAGGGTGGTGAGATTGAACTCCACATCAGGCTCTGTGCCCAGTGCAGACTCTGCTGAAGATTCTCTCCACAGCCCCCCTCAAATAAATAAATAAATAAATAAATAAATAAATAAAATAAAATAAATCTTTAAAAAGATAAAGGAAATAGGGATCCCTGGGTGGCGCAGCGGTTTGGCGCCTGCCTTTGGCCCAGGGCGCGATCCTGGAGACCCGGGATCGAATCCCACATCGGGCTCCTGGTGCATGGAGCCTGCTTCTCTCTCTGCCTGTGTCTCTGCCTCTCTCTCTCTCTGTCTGTGACTTAAATAAATAAATAATAAATAAAATATTAAAAAAAAAAAGATAAAGGAAATAAAATAAATTGCACTAAAAATAATGTGTGACTCTTTCCCCGACAACAGTGGCTTGAGCCAACAAATACTTAAAAGAGGGGAGGGGGTGGAGGGATGGGGTAATTGGGTGATGGGCATTAAGGAGGGCACTTAATGTGATGAGCACTCGGTGTTCCATGCAACTGATGAAATACTGAACTCTATATCTGAAACTAATGATGTACTATATGTTGGTTAATTGAATTTAAATTAAAATAAAATATATTTAATATAAATAGAAAGAAATAGAAAGAAAGAAATAGAAATAGAAAGAAATAATAGAAATAGAAATAGAAATAGAAATAGAAATAGAAATAATAGAAATAGTAGGCCAGGGCATCTACGTGGCTCAGTTGGTTACTTATCTGCCTTTTGTTCAGGTCATGATCTTGGGGTCCTGAGGTTGAGCCCTGTGTGAGGCTCTTTTGCTCAGCAGGGAGTCTGGTTCTCCCTCTGCCTCTCTCTCTCTCTCTTTCTTTCTCTTTCTCTCTCTCAAATAAATAAAATCTTTACAAAAGTAATAATAATAATTTTTAAAAAGAAGGAAGTCAATTCACAAAGTCCCCATTTGATCTCACTTGCTGGCCAGGTCTTGCAGTAGACTCAGCCTGGCTGCCAGTCCCTATACTCCCTTTTTGTCTGCAGCCCACCCTCTTCTCTGCAGGACTCTGGTGCTTCTGCAGGACAGTGTAAGTGAATGTGAGAGCTTATGTATAAGAAGGCACCCACGGTGGGGGCTGGTGGTTGGGGGCTGGGGGCTGGGGGCTGGGGGCTGGGGGATGGTATTATGGGAAAATCTCCAATCTAAATAGGAAATAATGTGTTCTCTTCTCTAGTTCCACACTCAGACATCTTTCATACCTTTGAAGATTAAGAAATACCTAATGGGTCTTTATAGCTCCATGATCTTAGATCAACTTTCCAGGCCTTAGTTTCTTTATATATAAAATAAGGAGGTCAGGCTCATTAGAAAACTTTCAACTCTACCCTTCCCCCCTACTTCCTATGAAGGAAGTATTTATTGTTTACCTATTATGTTTAAATGCATGTGGATACTTTATATGCAGATGATCTCAGGCTTCCTTCCTAGTCACCCGCTAGTTTGCCCGAGTCAAAGAATATCTGAAACCTCTTGAATGGTGTGACATTTCTCAACTTGCAAAATTATCCAATATATTAAAATAATTTGTGCTTTTTTATTAACAGAAAATCATTTCACCCACAAATGAGGATAATTGGATGCATTTCACAAGAGAAAGAAAGACCGCTTTTGCCACCTTGCCCTGCTGTTGAAAAATTAAACTCTATAGTACATGAGGAAATGAGATTACTCCCAGAAAAATGTCGTTTGCTCTGGAAACTGTTCATATGTCACAAGCTCCAAACTCTGTCAAATTGCCACCTTCTCAATAGCACATGGAGAAATGAATGAACAGTGGTAACGCTAAATGGAGAGTTAGAAATTATATGTAACACCAATTAAATAGGTGATATTTCTGTGGTGGTGTTTATTTGTGGGAGTCTGAATCAAGATGTTACCTTATATGGCAAGAGGAATTTTGCATGTGTGATTAAGGATCTTAAAATGGGAAGATATTCTAGATGATTCAGGTAATCACTGGCGTCCTTACAAAAGCAGGCAGAGGAGATGTGACTACAGAATAGACATGACAATGAGAGGAAGAGCCTAGTGATGTGGCTGCAAGCCCAGGAGCAACACGTGACACTATGGAGAGCTGGCAGTCTCTGGAAACTGGAGAGGCAAGGAACAGGGTCTCTTTTGGAGCTTCCAGAAGGATACAACCCTGCGGGCACCTTGATTTTAGTCTTATAAGACTAATAATTGGACTTCTGAGCTGTCGGAGAATACATCTGGGTTGTTTCAAGCTACTAAGTTTGTGGCAATGTGTTATAGCAGAAAGAGTAAGCTAATGTATTCATTCAAGGCTTTATTTTTTATTTAGCAGTTTGATTTTAGGAGAAAGGGTGACAAGTATCATTAGAGCCAGAAACAGCCATTGGGTTGAATATTCTTGGAATTCCTTTGGTTAGTAAGCTTTGCAATGGGAATCTATTTCTGATACAGTGCAGAGATATTTATGGAGAGAGAGACAAGTAAAAGAGGGGGAGTGGGGTAGATACAAGTCTATCTATGGTGGGCTGCCATAACAAAATACCATGGACTGGGTGGTTTAAACAATAAAAATTTTCTCCCAGTTTGGGAGTCTGGTAAGTCTAAGATCAGGGTTCTAGCTGATTCAGTTCCCAGTGTGGACTCTCTTCCTAACTTCCAGTTGGCTGGCATCTTGCTCTGTGATTCCATGGCCTCTTCTTTGTGAGTGTGTGGTGAGCAAGCTCTCTCCTATCATTCTTTAAAAGGGTATTTATGCCATCAGGAGGGCCCCACTCTCATGCCCTCATTTAACTCTAATTTTACTTCAAAGGCCCCATCCCCAAGTATCATCACACTGGGTATTAGGGATTCCACATTGAAGGGGTGTTGGGCAGGGGAGGAGGAAGTCACAATTCAATCTACAGCTGTAGGTAACTAATTATCTACAGTGGTTCTCTTTCTGGAAATTTTATACCCCGGCCTGGAAAACTTGAAGTGGTAAACATTAATGAATTATTGGGAATAAGAATATTTGTAACATCTGAGTTTGAGAAGTCTTGCCTCCAAAGATAAAAAACTGGAAATATTTTTTCGTACTAATTTGAATTTAGAAGACACATTTCTAGATAAAGCCCTACCTGACACACAGTCCATGTTAGCCACAAGTTAGGAGTGGGAATGGATGTGTCCTTCTTTGGACATAATACACAAGTATGTGGACATGTACAAATAAAGTGCTGCATTCCAAAATGATTAACTTAGTTGTTGAACTATTTCTTTAGACCTCAAAGAATCCCATGGTTAAAGAAGAAAGCTATGGTAGTAGCTCCTGATAAAGGAAGCTTTGATTCTGTGGGCACAAATGAGTAAAGATCCTAAGAATGCCAGGATCATTGCCCCCCTGCAAAATTGTCTTTGTTAGTAGTTCTCTCCACTCATGTACATTTTATGGATGTATATGAACGTGGAATGCTGCCAGAACAAAGTGAACCCATGAAGAGCTCTGCAGAAACCAAGTGTTCCATAAATCCTTTCTCTTACCTAAGGATCTTCAGTCACAAGACATTTTGCTGGAGTTCGAGCCTTCTGATAGGAGACAAAATTGTACAGAGATTCTTAGACGAACAAGAAAGAAAGACAAAGTATAAGATGTTCTCTAAAGTTTAAATGCTTTTCTTACAGATGGTCTACAATATGAGGTTATGAAATTTGTGTGAGTTGTGTGGGTGAACATATATATATGTATATTTCAGGTATAAATATTATATGTTATATATGTTATATATAATGCACACAAGTTCTAATGGATCAAAGAAACTTCCTAGCCTTGGTGGAAGGGACATTAGGAAAGATTCCATTTCAGATATTATAGAGAATTTAGTCAAGGGGAAAAGACAAAAGTCTGTTGCTGCTGAGAGGATATCTAGTGTCTCCTTCCAGCAAGAAGCAGCTCTTTTAGGAAAAGTGGGTATTTTGAGGGCAATCATTAAACTTCTTTCTCCAAAAGGCTCTACTGGTCAACCTCTCTTACAGACATTTTTGGGGGTTTAATCTATCTTCTCAGAAGTAAATCAGCACCCAGATAGTATGCCAACGTTCCCAGGAAGAGTATGGGTTAAACTCAAACCAGTCTCTGCTGGGTTGACTCCAAATCAGTACTACTTAATAAAAATATAATGTGAGCTATGTATATAATTGTAAATTTTCCAGTAGCCATATTTAAAAACTGTAAAAAGAAATGGGTAAAATTTTATGGCTTATTTATCTCTATATACCAAAAATATTATTGCAACATGTAGTCAATATTAGAAACTACTGATGGTGTATTTTACATTATATTTTGTACTATGCCTTTGAGATCTGGTGTACATTTTATACTTGTGGCTCATCTCATTTCAAACCAGACACATTTTGAGTGCTCAGTAGTCACGTATGCCTTTTCACTACCATACTCCCTGGCTGCTCTAGATAAAATGCCATAGATTGTCTGAATTGCCCCTGATTGTTGAGACGTGAGTAGGACACAGATCTCTGTTTTCTGACTAGGTAGTCCAAGTCCCTAATAGGTACTCATTGAAATGAACGAGCACACTTACATTTTCTGGCATGAGATTTCCTGCTTTTGTTCTCACTTATTCTAGTTTTCTCACATGGTCACCTGCCTCTCACCCCCATTTTGGCCTCCATTCTGCCATTTGATGCCACACCAAATATCTCACATTCATGCTTAAAGACCTGCACCTCACATGCCAGCCCCAGGCCAGGCTCCACGCACACCATGCTCCCTTCTGCCTTTCTTTTCTCATTCATGGAACATGGTTGCATGAGATTTTGAAAAGGTTCTTTCTTAATTCCCAGAAATGGGCAATCAGATCTCATGTCGAACAACAGAACACAGACTACCTCTCTTTCTAATTTTAGAGAGTTTCCAACTTCAGAGTCAGCTCCCTCTCTCAGAACATGTTGGGAGGGGTCACTTCAGAAGAACATGACCCTGACCTCCCCCGCCACCCATATAAATGAAGGTTTGCAGGAAGCAAGAAGTCTGAATTTGTAAAATCGCAAATCACCATTTAGGCTCTATATACATGTCTTTTATCTATGTAGCTGTCACCTACGTACCTATGGTGTAGCTTATTGTATTGCCTTGCATTGGCAGAGAATTTTATTTTTATTGCCATCAATTTTTTTCTATCATTTTTATCAGAGGGTTTTCCTTTTTCTATTTGTTGTCTCATTTGATCTTCAGAAATCCTATGACATAACAGATTAGTTTCATCACTTTCATTTTTCAGATTAAGAAGCTGAGGATTTTGCATAGAGCAGCAAGCAAGGTTTGTTTATCCTTCAAGGTCTATACCCCATAGTTCTGGGTTGCTGGGTCTAAGTAGTAAGCCAAAGCGTCATGTGGCTATTAAAATTTATGCTTTTTTTTTTTAATTGGAGTTCAATTTGCCAACTTTTAACATAACACCCAGTGCTCATCCTGCCAAGTGCCCCCCTCAGTGCCCATCACCCAGTCACCCCAACCCCCGCCCACCTCCCTTTCCACTACCCTTTGTTCATTAAAGGTATTCATCAAAGGATGAATGGATAAAGAAGATATGGTCTATGTATACAATGGAATATTACTCAGCCATTAGAAACGACAAATACCCACTATTTGCTTCCACGTGGATGGAACTGGAGGGTATTATGCTGAGTGAAAGAAGTCAATTGGAAAAGGCTATTAAAATTTAAATTGAAGTTAGTTGAGTGCCTGGGTGGCTCAGTGGTTGAGCGTCTGCCTTCGGCTCAGGTTGTGATCCCAGGGCCCTGGGATCAAATCCTGAACTGGGCTCCCTGCAGGGAGTCTGCTTCTCCCACTGCCTATGTTCTGCCTCTCTGTGTGTGTCTCTCATGAATAAATAAAATCTTTAAAAAAAATTAGTTAGTTGATACCGAATAAAATAAAAAATTCAATTCCTCCATTGTGACAGTCACATTTTAAAGGCTTAATGGTCATGTGTGGGTAATGGCTACCCCATTGGGCAGCACAGATAGCATTTCTTTTGTGGTAAAATGTTCTATTGGACAGCACTGTCTTGAAGAGACACCTCTAGCCTCCCTTAAAGCATCAAACTTCTCACCCATTGTTCCAGTTCCCATAATTCCTGCTTGACAACAGTGCTAGACAGCATTAGGCATGCTCTGGGCTCCAGAGTAGGATTGTGACCTTCACTGCTATCTGATGCCAGTAAGGATGACCCTCTCCTTGTCAAGGCATCATTTGACAGTAAGGAGAAGCAGCCTGGGGCAGTACCAGCCCTCTTCAGAAAAGGCTGCAGTTGAAGCTGAGATTGATAGGATTCACTGAAACTCCAGCAAGGCACTAACCTCCAGTTGATATGGCAATGCAGACAAAGAGACTGTTCTCCAAGCAGTTGTCTGATTGAGTCTTGGAATTGGTCTTCCAAGATAGTACCCATAACTAAGAGGGGTTTTCAAATGCTTCAGCATACTTTGGGTTGGTTTTTTAGAGGGATTTGGATTGAGGATAACGGATGTTTGTTTCAAACTGCAATTGTCTCTTTGGCCAAATGGGATTCAAGGGATATGAGGACATACACAGGCAAACGCAAACTGAGAAATAAGCAATTTCATTTCTTCAATAAATATCTATTAAGGCAACTATGAGCCAGACGCTGTGCTAATTGTTAGGAGGATACAAAGAAACATAAGACTTAGTCCCTGCCCTTAAGATGCTTAAAGGTAATTAGGAAAATTAAAACAATCGGTCATGAAAATAAGGAGCACTTATTCCCTTCCACAAACTCTGCTCACCACTTTATATAGATTATTTCATTTAAGGATCCTCAAAATCCTAGGAAGTAAGTAAGTGGGCAAAGTGGGCAACCATTAAAGCAGAGATTAAAGAGGATTTAGAGAGAAACAGAATTCCAGCCTCTCCTTTGTCCAAGGGTGGAGAAAGCAGGCCATAGGAATTTACCTTTTCATTTAGAATAATACATCCACATAAGTGGTCACTTAGTTTTATAAATTATAGTATTAAGATGCTTTTTTTCCCACTTTACTTGACTAATATTGCCACTTCCTTAGGTCCTTGGTATACAACACTGGTTGTGGGAGGAGATTGCTCAATTTACTTAGACATTCAAGGTTCTTCTGTGGAAGAAGGGGCAAATACTAGCCTCATTTATATATATATATATATATATATATATATATATATATATAATGCATATATATAATATGCATTAGCTGAATAGACTCTGGGATCATCAGAAGCAAAGCAATCTGTGTATTTTGTTAAACCCACTGCTTCCCTAAGTTAGTGAGGTATGAAGAAGAAAGTTTTGCATACAGTATTTGGCCTAAGTGTCTTGTGAATTAATGTTCCACAGAACATTGGTTTAAGAAATGCTATAGAGATGTGTTCTAATCAGGGCCGTCCTCCTTCCATTCCCCAATCCCGCAGTACATGTGTGTTAGTTTGCATATGAAACAAGTATAGGAGGGCGAGCTAATATTTACATCTCAGAATCAAGATACAAAATGACTTCAAAAAAAAATAAATAAATAAAAAACAAAATGACTTCAACTGGGACAGGCAGAACCATAATTCCCCATTTATATTAATTTGGATGAGAGTAAATTATGAAAAAAGCAAATATACAAACAGTGGATCTCAGTAGAGTTTCAGTGGCAGTTTATGTAAAGAAAGCCATAGATTTTCAATGTTAGAAAGTTCAATGTAAAACGACTGTGGCATGACTGACCACCCCCCTCCACCCTGAAACATGTACATTTTGGTGGCTCTAGGAGTTCCACTTGTAGCTCTGCTGTGATATCCTACATGGGTTCCACTGTTGGTGGAAGATTTAGAAGGGAAGTTGTAAAACTACAGCAATTCCATTTACTGTGTGGTGTCATTTATTGTCAAGGGCAGCATGATGGAACTCATTTTCCAGCATTCTCTTCACTATATGGTTCTGAGTCAGAGTTATCCAAAAAAGATGCCCCTAGATTTGGATAGTACAAGTCAAGGTGTAGCCATTGCTTTCTGAAGGTTGTGGTGTTAGATGTGGTTAGAGATCACCGGTTATCCTCATTTCCTGCTCTGCATCTGGCTTTTCTTCCTGACTACTGCCCCTGCTGAGCAATGGTGGCCCCAGCCCATTACTGGAGGCTGGAATGCTGATCCACCATCCACTCCCATAGGTGTTTCCACAGCTACCTCTTTGTGAGACTCCTTTTAGCAGTCAGGTGATCTGGGCCTTTTTAGATAGGTGGGGTGACTCCTCTAATTTCCCAATTGCTCCCTTTGACCTTCGTTTCCTGGATCCTCCCATAATCAGGTAATTCTTAAGTCAGTTTCTATATCCCATAGCTCCTATCTGCTTCCCCAATTGAATACTGAGTCAGCTAATAGCTGACACTATATAGTGTCATACTATATAGTGTGTAGCTATTACTAATGTTATGTATCTGAAGACTGCTTATTCCTTGCTAGGCACCAATCTAAGAGCTTTGCATATAATAATTCATTTATTCCTCCCAGCAGTCCTAGAGGTAAATACTATTATTATTTCCATTTTACAAGTAAAGAAATGGAAACACAGACAAGTTATGAAATTTGCTAAAGTTTCATTAGTTAGCAAAGGACAGCACCAAGATTCAAACATAAATCTGATTCAGGAGTCTATTCTCTTAAGCACTCCAGAGATGAAGCCAATCAGAATTATGGGAAGCCCAGGAATCATGTCCAAAAAGGAATAATGAAAAAAATAATGGAGATCTCATCTGAAACAAATAATTTACAGTAAATATTGTTAAATATCTCAGGGAGAAGGATAGGAAGAGAATAAGCTTGTTTAGTCCTATCCTGCTGGGAAGAACTATAATATTTGGTAGAAGTTGGGGAGATAGGTTTTATTACTTTAAAAATACTTTAATTATTAGTGTTCAAAAGTGAAATGTCCTGCCATGGTGATCTTGTTTAACCATACATGGAATGATCATCAGGGAAGAAGATGGCCAGGAAAGTTTAGTTTCATTATGAACTAAGTGCTCTTTCACTCATTCAAGAAGTACTTCTGGAGTACCAAGAATTATGCTTACACTGGACACAACACAGACATGGTTCTGTATGATATTTCAGTCCAGTAACTACAGATATAAAAAAAGAAAAATCATGCATCTTGTACAGACATACACTAAACACATAATACAACCTGTGATGAGTACTCTGAAAGACAAATCAAGCATGTAAAAGAGAATATGACCTAGTCAGTAGCTTCAGGAAGACTTCCACAAGGAAATTACATTTGGTTTGAATCTGCTGGCTAAATAAGAGTTTTCTGGGTGAACTGGTGAGCTACAACAGTATCAGGCAAAGAGAAAGTCTATTCACAGGCCCAAAGGCAGGAAAAGGAATAGCATTTCTTTCTTTCTCAATCTCTGTCTCTCTCTCTCTCTTTTTTTTTTTCTTTCTTTCAGAGAGTGTAAGTGGGGGAAGGGCAAAGGGAAAGAGAATCTTAAGCAGACTCGACACCCAGCATGGAGCCCAATAGTGGGGCTGGATCTCACGACTCTGAACTCATGACCTGAACTGAAATCAAGAGTCAGATACTTAACCAACTGAGCCACTCAGAGGCCCCAAGATTGGCATTTCAAAAGAAATGGCTGATGGGTGGATTGTTAGAGAGAAAAGGAAATTGTGTGGCACTCCACAGGTAGATGGGATAGATGACATAGAACCTACTGGAGAGGATTTTTGTCTTTAGCCAAAGTGGCTGGGGAAGGATTTTAAGAGGGGGTTGACATGAAAATCACTATAGATCACGAGTATCATTTTGGACACAGTGGGAAGAATGGTTAAAAGTGGAGCCAGAGAAGAGTTGGGTGGCTCTTACAGTGGTTTAGGCAAAAAGGAGAGTCATGTGGAACTGGGTAGAGATGGAGAGGAGTAAACAGATCCAAGATAGTTTTTAAAGGCAAAATGTATAGGGCTAAAAGTACATTCTTAGGTATGGGAAATAATGGAGAGAGAAGTGACCAAGATAATTCTTAAGGTTCTGATTTGTACAGCTGGTAACCCAGGCTTGAAATGTGCTAAGATAAGCATGTCAGAAGAGGATCAAATCTGGGGGATAGATGGGATAGAAGACTATGACATCAATTTTGGAAAGGTTTCATTGAACTTTTGGAAACGTCCGATGGGATAATTAGGTAGGTAATTAGCTAGTTGGGTTGGTGCTGGGGAAAATGTGGCTTTGAGATGTAATCTGAGAAAATATCTGTGTGCAGATGGAGACAGAAACTATGAGGATAGGTGACAGGGCTTGGGAAAGGGTATAATGTAATAGAAGAGGGACCAGGAGTGAATCTGGATGAATTCTAATGTTAAAAAGCCTGACCCTAGAGGATGTGCAGGCAAAGGAGCCTGAGAAGGAGTATCAGAACAGGGGAAAATCAGGACAGGGTGGTGACTTGGAAGCAAAGAATGGAGGAGCATTTTCAAACAGTGAAGAGAAAATACTACAGGATATCCAAGTGGTTTCTAGCTCTGAAATTTTATTATTCTGTATTTTAGAAAATAGGTATGGAATTTTCTATTGTATGATTCTATTTTGACTATCTCTCAGCACAATCAATGTAGATAGTCAAGAAAGCCTGGCATTTGTATAGCGCTTCTAAACATAATTATCTTGCCCCTCACACACTTGACAAAGAATGGAGAATATATCCTTCAGGTGTCTTCAAATAAGGAAACTGAATTTCAGAAAATCAAGTATTCTGCCTAAAATAGTAACTAGAAAATCTATTCTGACTTCTTGGTCATTTAATTTTCTTTCTTTTACAAGATGTTAGTATAGCTGGTTTTAATTATTTTGCAACCTTCATTATAATTTTCAAACAATTAGAAGTTTGTTAATACAAGATATTCTATTTTTTATTTTTCAACTTTAAGAAGGAACATTGAGCATTGTTTCCATTCATTCATTCAACACATATTTAGTAAATACTTGGGTGCCAGGCACTCATAGTAAGGAATGGGGATGCAAAGGTGAAAAGAAGATAAGATTGTAAACTATAGAGATGGAGAATAGATCAGTGGTTGCCAAGGGACAGGGATGAGGGTGAGGGGGGTGCATGCCACTATAAAAGGTTTTTTTTTTTTTTTTAAAGATTTTACTGACTTATTCATGAGAGACATAGAGAGAGGCAGAGACATAGGCAGAGGGAGAGGCAGGCTCTGTGTGGGAAGCCTGATGCGGGACTTGATCCCAGGACCCCGGGATCATGCCCTGAGCTGACACAGGCAGACACAACCACTGAGCCACACAGGCATTCCTCTCTTCAATGTTTCTTCTTATAAAATGTTATATGAAATTTCAGCCAGTCTCTCTTTAAATTAAAAGAAATTCTAAGTGATTAATGTGTCTATATTTGACTGTCTTGAGTTTTAAAGCTTACAGCTTACCAATCTTAAAGCTATATTGGGGTGTGGCCGAAAATAAATATTAAAAATCTAATCTCAAGAAATTTACCTGGATTAGAATAATTCTATTTTTCTTAAATAATAGACTCTTTCTGTATATATTATAGGTCAGTTCAGTACTTTTGTTCTCTTAATTTATTGCCATGGAAACATGTGCAAGTTTATAAGCTGTTAGAACAAATCAAAAGTTGTTACATGGTGAGCTTCCCATTGATATGCCTACCATCAATGTAACCAATTGAAATTCTGACTTACAGTACTAATTTATTAAATAATTTTGAAGTCAATGTCAACCTCATAGGTCAATAAAAAAATAGAACAACTTTTCTTATAGAAACAATGCAAAGATTGGTAATGAATATGAACGCAACACACATAAAAGTCAACAGTGGTTTGAGAAATAATTCTCTTGACAATACCCATAATCTGTTGGGGGCATTTCAAGAAATTCTCCTTAGAAAGGTAATGAAGAGAATAATTTAGTCAAAAGAATAAGAAATTACTATTTAAATCAAATATACATATTGTCTTGGAAGCCAACTTAGTTAATTAAAACAAGAGAAGACAAATGAATAAGCTGCCATCTTTTTATTTCAACAATTTATGATTAAAGATGTCAAATTTTACTCACATTCAATATTATACAGCAATTACCTAATATGTCAAAATATTTTAAAATCTCGTATGTATTGAAATTTGTTTTTCTTATTTTCATTGGGTCTATTAGGTCACCTAATGATTCTCCTCTTCCTCCAACCTAATAACCTAGAGTCTTCTCCCACTCTTTCCTTTACTTTCCATTCCAACATGCCCACCTGCTTTGAAACATTCCATGCACCCAATGCATGACTTTCAGAATTTAGCATTACCTTATTATGCTGCCTGCCTCTTTACATCCATCTTTTGAGTCATCTCCCTCCCCCAGACTGGCAATATTTGATGTTTATTTTCTCAGGAACTTTTTTTCTCTGATCACCAAACGACACACTGCACAAAATTAAAATAATATAGAAAGGTAAAAATCAGAGTGAAAATGCCCGATAGCTTCACCCATATCAATGGCCTCTATTCTGTAAGTATAAAAAGTGTGTATTTTATTTTATAAGCATACAGAAGTATTTATATTTTATATGGCTTTTGGCTACATTTACTCTTCTGCAAATTACTTTCCTTCAATTGCATCATATTAATTTTTACATTCTCTATTTCAGATAGAATTTATATAAAACTTTAACAGCTGCAGTAAACTCTATTGTGTGAATGAGCTCAATATAACTCCCATGTTATGCTTATGATATCTGAGAGGACATATAAGCACGTATAATGACATGATAATGACATATAATGACAGAAAGCCACAGAGTCATAGGTCAGTGTAAAACAGGGGTCAGCAAACTTTTTCTTAAAGAACCAAATCATACTTTAGGCTCTGTAGACCATATGATTTTAAAAAAACATTTTATTTATTTATTCATGAGAGAGACACACACACAGAGAGGAAGAGACACAGGCAGAGGAAGAAGCAGGCTCCATGCAGGGAGCCTGAGGTGGGACTTGATATCTTGGGACTCCAAGATCAGGCCCTGGGCTGAAGGCAGCGCTAAACCACTGAGCCACCTGGGCTGCCTAATACTGTGTGATCTTAGTTTACAACTACTTAACCCTGCAGTTGTGTTGCTAATACAGCCATTGACTATATGCAAATGACTGGATGTGGCTATGTACCAATAAAATTTTACTTACAAAAGCAAGCAGTGGGCTAGATTGCCCCATGAGCCATAGTTTGCCATCCCAAATGTAAATAATTTCTCTTCCAATTTTATCAGTCTATTCAGAGTTCACTCCTGTTGGACTCTTGGTTCTCTTCTTTCTCCTCCTTCACATTTCTCATAGACTTATACATTACTTTGCTCTGTTACTAGGGCCAACCAGTTCTAGTCTAGCATGGTAGTAGATTCACAGCTAATGGTTCTGTCCATGGCTATATAAAGTTCCTCAATTTTTTTTAAAGAGTAAACAGACAATTTCTGTCACTAATATTGTTTTTCTAAATATAACTTCCTTAAAATGTTTACTGTCTGGCCCTTTACAGAAAAAACTTGCTGACCTTTGTTTGTTTGATTGATTGATTTATAAAGATTGTATTTATTTATTCATGAGGGACACAGAGAGAGAGGCAGAGATGTAGGCAGAGGGAGAAGCAGGCTCTACCCGGGAACCTGATGTGGGACTTGATCCCAGGACCTGGGGATCATGACCTGAGCCAAAGGCAGATGCTCAATCACTGAGCCACCTAGGCACCCCTGACCTTTGTATTATAACTACCTTTGGCTGCAGAACTATCCTATTACCACAGAGGACTCCCTTGTGCTACCCTTTTATAGTGGCATGCACCCCCCTCACCCTCATCCGTGTCCCTTGGCAACCACTGATCTATTCTCCATCTCTATAGATTACAATCTTATCTTCTTTTCACCTTTGAGTGAGTCATTCTTTACTATGTCTCACTTAGTAAGTCATTCCTTACATGAGTGACTGGCACACAAGTATTTACTAAATATCTGTTGAATGAATGAATGGAAACAATGCTTAATGTTCCTTCTTAAAGTTGAAGAATAAAAAATAGAACATCTTGTATTAACAAACTGTTTGAAAATTATGATGAAGGTTGCAAAATAATTAAAACCACCTATACTAACATCTTGTAAAATAGGTTTTCTGAGGTTGTAAATGAAGTTCACAGAAGTGATCAAGATGGGGTTAGGATGCCACAATGACCTTCTTGGAGGGCTTGCTAATTGTGTTACACAGGAAGCATGATCCTGGCTTTTCACAATGGGTCATTTTTCAGCTCATGTGCTAATCAGGAAGTGACTGTGACCAAAGGAGCTTGAAAGGCCCTACCCTTTCCTGTACTTTAGCAGAGATGACTTGAGCAGGCCTCTGAAGACTGATTAGCCCAAACCCAAAAGCCATAACTACTCACTGCCATTTCCAGGGGGTCAAGGCTGCAAGAGGTCCTCTGGACTAGAGATTTCTTGGAGAAAACCTCTGGTGGGTTAAGAAGTGAGGGGACCCCTGTGTTTCACGTGTCATACAAACAGCCAAAGCTACACAGAGAACAATTACCTGGACTTAGACACCACAATGGGAAACTGGACTAGGCCAGCAGGCCTCAAATTGGGGCACCCAAGGGCTGTGCAGGCCCAGATTTAGATGTTCACTTTTAGACCTTCAACTCCCTAAAATTTCAGTAGCTGAAATTGCGTCTGAGTTCTCAGGACCTCTTCTCTCATTTGACACAAAAGCATTTCTCCTCATTGATCCACAAACATTCCCTGGGGTGGAAACTTTAAGAGTATTAAGAAGGAGGATCCCTTTACTACCAATCAAGGCATTGTTAGCTGGTAGGACTCCAGTCTTGTACATATTGCTCTTATGGGTGAAGCTTCTTCTTGGAAGACTGTGTAGCTCTGATGGAAGGTCACATAGGAGCAAAGCAAAGCGGTGGAAAGTACTGAACACTGAAAACAGCTTAAAAAATATTGAAATCAAAATTATTTCAGCTCTTCTCCATACTTTTCCTTGTAACATATAATTAGCTGAAAACAAAGATGCCTTCCAATAGCTGAGGCAGTACAGACTGGTGTCACTGATTCTCGTCAATACAATGAGTATTTCCTAGCACTATATAAGTTTTCAAGAGACAGTGGGTAAAACTTGAATGAAAGTTTTATGTAATTTCTTTAAAATTCAGTTCTGTTATTTTAGTATTACTATTTTATCAAAAGTATGTTTTGAGATGTTTACTTTGAATATAGTAAATCTTTATTTTACTCTACTCCCCCCAATTCTTAGTATTTCTATTTCCTATTAACAAAAAGTAGATGCTAGCTAATCATCAATTTTTAGCAATATATGTCTCTTATTAAGTATATAAGTCTGGCTGTAATGACTAATAAATAAATGGCATTATTTCCAATTTACAAAATTTAATTCTTATTAATTACTCCTAAAAGCCAAGCATCAAAATACATTTACTAAATTCTACACCTTTTTATCATACTTCTTGCCTCATAAAGAATGCAATTTTAGCAATATTTTTTCACTAAGTAGAAAATGAGTAATAGGATATTGATAATTGTAAAAACTTATTATAGAATATATAAATTAATTACTTTGGATCTATAAAGATTTAACCTTGAATAATTTTAGTAATGTATTTTGCAGGAGGTGGTCTGTTATTCATTGTATGTTAAAAAGCATTCCCTGAAGAACCTAATACTAGGCTTACTGCAACTAAAAAACAGGATCACCCTTTTCCTGATGGAATATAGGTCTTATGTAGCTGATGGGTAGAAAATAAAAGTCAGCTTTCTTAAATAAGTTACATGGCAGAGAATTCCCATAACCTGAACAACATCTGTAATTCCAGGGTTTTGATGGATGTATATTTAAAGCTCATGATTAAATAAAAGTATTTTATCAAAAAATAACACAATTGCAAAAGTGTGCAAAGCCACAATGTCTTGATTTTTCTCAATTCTCTCTATAGTTAAACAAGATAGCTTTAATTAGGAAAGTAACAACTATAATTTAATAATAATTTCCCATATTTGGATGAAGACTGGGTTTTCTGAAATATAGAAAGTGAATGGCGAACTCAAATGTTTAACTTGTAAATTTTATTCTTTGCAATTCAGATTTCTAGTTTTTTATATTCCACAAAATTAAAGGAGTCAATTCAATTCTTAACTGATACATCATTTTTTAAAATCCCCACCTTTGATGATAGAATACGTGGACACGGTAAAAAAAAAAAAAAAAAAAAAATGGATACAGGGACACCTGGGTGGCTCAGTGATTGAGCATCTGCCTTTGGCTCAGAACATGAACCTGGAGTTCTGGGATCAAGCCCTGCATTGGGCTCCCTGCATGGAGCCTGCTGCTCCCTCTGCCTATGTCTCTGCCTCTCTCTATGTGTCTCTCATGATTAAATAAATAAAATCTTTAAAAACAATGGATACAGAATCAATGGCAACTCTTATTTCATTTTGGCAATAAGCCATTTTTATCCACAGATACACAAACTAATTAAGAAAAAGTAACCCAATTTATCTCATCGGAGAGCATTTGCATTAAAACTTGACTTCTTATATATTTACTTATTAAAACTTGTAAACTAAAAATGCTGTTTAGATCAAATATTTTAAAATAATTGTAATAACTCATTCCAGAAAGATTTTGATCACATGAAGACTTAACTGAAGGTCATAGGAAATTAAATCAGTTCAAAAAATCTTTAATATGCGATCCCTGGGTGGTGCAGCAGTTTGGCGCCTGCCTTTGGCCCAGGGGGCAATCCTGGAGACCCGGGATCGAGTCCCGCATCGGGCTCCCGGTGCATGGAGCCTGCTTCTCCCTCTGCCTATGTCTGTGCCTCTCTCTCTCTCTCTCTCTCTCTCTCTCTCTCTCTGTGACTATCATAAATAAATTAAAAAAAAAGAAAAAATCTTTAATATGTCTTACATATGTATTTATATGCACATGCATATACATATTTGTATGTTATATATTTATAAATAATTATTATTTCCTTTCAGTCAGGATACTCTAATTCTTCATTCTGGGAAATATTTTTAAATTATTCTTTGATTATTCTCTCCCTTCTCCATGATGTGTTTTCTATTTTTTTTTTTTTTTACTTTTTCTAATGTTTCAGCTCTATTCTTCAGCTCTACAAGAGTTTTCATTAATTTTATCTTTAAACATTTCTATTTAAATTCTATCATATTTAAAACTTCCAATAGTCTTTGTTTCGTCTTCTTTTCTTTAAATAGTATTTTTTATTTAATGAACCCAAATCCCTTATCCCCCTGAGCTTAATGTTAGTTTCTCTTTTTAAGATTTTACTTACTTACTTACTTACTTACTTACTTATTTAGAGAGAAAGGTCTGTAAGAGCAGGGGGGAGAGGCAAAAGGAAAGGGAGAGAGAATCCCAAGGAGACTCCATGCTGAGCATGAATCCAATGGTAGCTCCATTTCCTGACCCTGAGATCATGGTCTAAACTGAAATGGAAAGCCAGATTCTTGCCTAACTGAGCCACCCAGGCACCCCATAGTAGTTTATTTCTAAGCATTTTTGTCTTCCTGTAGTTTCTGCTTTTTCTAAGGTTTTTTGTTCTCTTTCTGTTTGTTCATTTTGGTCTATATCATTCATGGTAGACTCATGTTCTCTACAATGGTAGCCCGTACACATATGGATTATTGAGTAATGGAAAAGGGACAGAGTCCAAACTGCAATGTGCTGTACATAGTCTGGACTTTGAGAACTCAGAATGCAGAAAAGGATGAAAAATATCTCATTAATATTTTTATAATTCTTACATGTTACAATAATATTAGAAATACATTGAAATACATAAAATATATTTAAGATAATTTTTACTTATTTTATTGTGGCTACCAGAAAATTATAAGGTACATTTGTGGCCTGCATTATATATCTAATGGGAAATCCTATGTTAGACCCTTTCTCAGATGTCTGGCAAATTTTGGTTTTGTGCATGTGTGTGGAGTGCCTGCATATGTATTTACAACAGGTTTGTTGAGACATAATTCACATGCCATAATATATCCTTCAGTACCTTTTAGTATTATCATCAGTATTAAACAATAGAACATTTACATTTCCCCAGAAATAAACCTTTTTACCCATTAGCAGTCCACTCCCCATTCCCATCTCCCTCCAATTCCTACAAACCACAAATGTACTTTCTGTTTCTACCAATTTACCTGTTCTGAACATTTTCTATACATGGAATTATACAGTATGTAGCCTTTAGTGACTGGCTTCTCTCATTTTGCATAATATTTTCAGGGTTTACTCATGTTGTTCCATGCATCACTACTGCATTCTTGTTTATTGCTGAACAATATTCCAGTGTATGGATATACCACGTTTTATTCATCTACTCATTAGTTGTTAGATATCTGGATGGTTTCCATTTTTTAGCTATTATGAATAATGTTGCCATGAATATCCATGTATTAGTATTTGTGCTGAACTCTCTAAGCATGAATGTGAAGCTGGTAGAGTGTGGACCTCCCTACCTGGGGATATAGCTAGAGAGATATCACATCATTATCTCTAGGTTTTTCCTTTGGGCCAGAGAGATTTCACAGAGAAGCTCTCCAACATCCTGCAGGACCAACTCAACCAGTGTGATAGCATTCTGGAAATTAACTGAAAGAAGAAGTTTGGGTTTTTCAATGTTCAGTGTGTCAATAATCATTTATTTCTCCTTCTTCTCTACTGAACCTTCACCCTTGACTATGCTTGTTATCTCCCAGTTAGAAACTCTGGTTGATGCTCACTAGGAAGAGGATGGGAGAGGGGTAATACTTGACTGTATAGAGTAGTAGAAGGGATCAGAGGCTCTCCCTCCTTAAACACGCTTTTCTCTGGCTTTCTGTACCACCAAACCATGCTTAGCTCCAGAGGTAGTTGGGGCAATCAGTTCCAGAGCCTTCAGTAGGTCCTATGAAAGAAATCCATTTTCTTTTTAGCTTCCCCACTGTCAGTTTAGGATTCAGCATTCTTAGCTATACTTATCTGCTTTCCAGATTCCAAAGTTCTGTGAATGATGTCTCCTCCCCCATTCTCTTTTGTTCTCATGGGTATATGCCTTAAAAATCTCTCTTGGGCCATTTTAGAAGGTTTTAGGGGGAAATGAAACTAAATGCACATAATCAGCTATCTTTATCCCAAACTCTCTGTTCTATGGATTTCTCATGTATTGTTCCAAATGCTTCCTTTTTCTTTTCTTTTCTTTTTTTAAGATTTTATTTATTTATTTATTTGAGAGAGAGAGAGAGAGAGTGCACACAGGTGGGGTGAGGAGCAGAGGGAGAAGCAGGCTTCCCTGCTGAGCAGGGAGCCCCATGTAGGGCTCGATCCCAGGACTCCAGGATCATGATCCGAGCAAAGGCAGATACTTAACCAACTGAGCCACCCAGGCAAACCACCACACCACCCCCCCCCCCCCCCCACCGCCCAAATACTCTCTCTAACCTTCTCTCAAATTGGCAAGCCAGGGACGCCTGAGTGGCTCAGTGGTTGAGGGTCTGCTTTTGGCTCAGGGTGTGATCCTGGAGTCCTGGGACTGAGTCCCCACTTGGGCTCCCCACAGGGAGCCTGCTTCTCCCTCCTTCTAGGTCTCTACCTCTGTCTCTGTGTCTCTCATGAATAAATTAATAAAATCTTTTTTAAAAAATGGCAAACCAAATAATCTTTTATGACTCTTACATCCTGTTGGGGTACCTGTAACATGGAAGACATAATTATTTGCAATTTGCAATTATTTGACTGATTCACCTACTAGATTGGAAGCACCCTGAAAGTAGGAATTGACTTATTTTTCCTTCTCTCTCCCACTGCTTAGCACAGTGCCTGGCTCGGTATGGGCCCTCAGAACATGCTTGTTGCATTTAATTGACACTCAGAGGTTGAACAATGGTGGCTTTAGAGAGGAGAGGAAGACCCAAGTACCCAAATCATTCATTTTTTCATGCAAGGCTTTTGTCCCTCCACACTCTGCTTTTGTTCATAAAGAGGCCTGTATATTTAGGGATTTTCAACTTTCGTATTTTATGGAGACAACCCAGAGAAAAATTATATCTACTCTGTCCACTAACAACAGATAGTGACAGTGGTTACATGTATATTGTCCTTTTGGATATACAGATAAGTGGATTCAGGAAGAGTCTAGGGAGCCCCTGGATTTAGGAATCTCCTGAATCTAACCTGCTCATGAGCTTGTGAGTTTCGGTAATATATATTCACACACACAGAGCTGTCTATCTTCCCTGATGTCAGGGTTATTTTAAAGGAATTACTTCTTTTAGGAGGCAGGAATTCCTTCTTTAAAGGAATAACTGCCTTTTTCCTGCCCTTTGCTATCTGCTGATATCATTCCCCTCAGGTCTTCAGGCCAGGTTTCCTTGAGATTAGCTTTCAATGGAGCAAGAGAATACAGACAGTTCAGTCTGAGAAAGCTGGCTGCCTTGGTCCCCAGACCCTTCCCTGCTGCTGCTACTCTCATTGCATGTGGATTTTCTTGTCTTTTATAATATATCCTCCATGCCAACTGTGTGAGCTGGCTTTGAACCTCCATTTTGCTCTGCACTTGAGCCATACTTCCTCTTGGCTTTCCAAGATTTTGATCTCCTATGGCCTGGCTGTTCAGTTTTACATTTGCTTTAATTTCTTCCAATATCCTCATTGGCTTAGTGGAGTGAACACTGAGTTCCCTTCTTGCCTAGACTCTCAGCACTGGCTACCCCACTCCATTATCTAGCCTTACTTTTCTCTGCTGTCAAAATCACTTTTCTGTTCCATGCATTTTCAATTTGCCTGGTCACAAGTTGGCAAAGGAGAGTGACAGTGTGTTAAATGCTGTGATATCTCCCTGGAGCATAGGAAAATATTTGGATACTCTTTGCGATTAGAGTTTGGACATAGATAGATGTGTTGGATGCTCTGGAGAAGGTGAATGGCTGGTAGATTACAGGTTACACCAGACTCAGCAACAGGGCATAAGCTAAGGAGAATAATTATTCAAGGTATGTAATAATGTTATATTTGAACCATCTTGACCCAGCGCTTTGAGGGGGTCCTAAGTGTTTAGGGTCAGAGAAGGATGCAAAATAAAACAATTAGAATTGAACATTAGGGTGCTCAAGTAACTGCTCTGAAAGAACCACCTCCCTGCCACACACACACACACACACACACACACTTTTCAAACAGTGGCACAGGAGACAGTAAACAGTTTCTCCTGTCAGCTGGAGATGTGAGTAGCAGAGGTGAAAAACAGATCAGGGATATAATGTGGACAGCCAAGAAGGGTTTGGGTAGCATGAACCATGGCAGGTGAAATTTGGTGACAGAGATTCATAACCAGGCAGGGCTCCAGGTGCAACAGCAGTGAGCATACACATTGCCAGGGCAAGGGGGTGGGTGGGTACAAAGGTTAGGTCAAGGATTCCACATGAGGAGTCCGAGGAGAGTCAAGGAAGCATTCCTGAGCCAAATGATTAGGAAACAGATCAGAGTGATGACAAAAGTAGGGCTAGATCACAGGACAGCAAGGTACAGGTAGCAGGAAATTACATGTGAACCACAACTCTCTCTTTTCAGACTGTCAGCTAGATATAATAAAGGGGGGGGGGGTCCTCTGAGTGCTTGTCCCTTGGAAGATAGGAGGTTATAATCTGCCAGGACCTAGGGATCAACCACTACTGTGGTCTTAACCTATGGCTCATAAGCTGATAGGACCTTAGGTAATGTGAACATTATCTGGGAAACAACATTGCAGAGTGCCAAATGCCTCATGAGAAATGTAGTATTTATGACTCATTGTGGAGCTCTTAATCACTTGCCAGCTGACTTTCCTACTTATAACAAATACAATTGTACACAGCCATTTCCTTTAAATGTAAAAAGAAAACACAGACACATACCTGCACATATACACAAATGCCTCATTAAAAAGACTAGAGGGCAATAGGGTAGAAGAGTGTTAAAAATTTGAGAAGGATAATCATGATTTCCCTCCAACTGGCCCACATTGTAAAGAGCTCTATTCACATGGCTGCTCTCACCTCTGCTGTCCCAGGAGTAGTGTTCCTTTGGCAAATTCAGTTCCTGGAGAAGATAATAGTCTTGCATTTATATTGCCACTTGTTTGCAGAGCCTCAAAATATTTGTCCATGAGTGTAGAACTGACTTTATTTTCTATATGAATGCACTTTCTAAGATGCATTGTGGGGGCACAGCATCCCAGATTTTTGTTGAATGACTGAATGGAAAACAACCAGCCCATTTGGCAAGTCTTCAGAGCCCATGGATAGTTGCTTTCAGTGAAACTTGGAACTAAGGGTGGAGGAGGATTGTTGTATACAAATTAGAGAGTTAGTTCAGACCCTTGGCAATTAAGAGTTGAGATGTTACACAAAGCAACAACCACAGGAAAAAGTTATAAAGATACCAGGTCAAAGAGGTCAATTTCCAGAGGAGGAAGACCAGATCCAGGATAAGGTACAGGACTGGGATTCTCACAGCACATCTGGGGGACTGAGTCAGATGGAGATGCTCGTGGTCTTGAACAAGACGCCTCCACTTAGGAAATGTGTCACCTTGGGCTGGTTACTTCATTTCTCTGAATCTCAGCGTCCTGAATGTTTAAAATGGGGATGATAGTAATACCAATTTCACAGAGATTTTGTAAAGATTAAATAAATACCCAAAGCAATCTACAGATTTAATGCAATCCCTATCAAAATACCAACAATACTTTTCACAGAACTAGAAAAAAAGTCATGAAACCACAAAAGACCCCAAATAGCCAAAGCAATCTTGAAAAATAAAAACAAAGGGTGCCTGGATGGCTCACTCCATTAAGCATCCAATTTGATCTCCACCCAGATTTTGAACTCGAGGTTATGAATTCAAGCTCCACATTGAACGTGAGCCCTGCTCAGCATTGAGCCAGCTTAAAAAAATAAAAGAAAAAGAAAACAAAACTTGAGATATCACAATCCCAGATTTCAAGATATACTACAAAACTGTAGTAATTAAAAAAGCATGGTACAGATACAAAAATAGGCACATAAGCCAGTGGAACAGAACAGAAAGCCCAGAAACCTACAATTATATAATAAATTAATTTTGGGAAATTGCAGGAGAGGAGGGCAGGGGTCTAAGGAAATGGGGCTCTGTAAGTGGACTGGATTTTATTTTTTTTAAGATTTTATTTATTTGTGTGTGTGTGTGTGAGAGAGAGAGAGAGAGAACGAGCAAAGGCAAGGAGCAGGGGCAAGGAAAGAGGGAGAAGCAGCCTCCCCCACTGAGTGGAGAGCTTGATGCAAGACTCAATCCCAGGATCCTGGGATCATGATCTGAGCTGAAGGCAGACACCTAACCTATTGAGCTACCCAGGTGCCCTGGATTTTATTTTATACATATAGAATGCTTCTGAGGATATAGGTCTGTGAGGTAAAATGCTACGGGCTGTTGAGACTTATCTAGAAGCTCAGGAGAGGGTACCACAGTGGGGCTATTGTACAATCAAGACTAGTCAGGCTAGGAGGCTTTGCAGACAAAGTATCAGCTTGGACTCAGACAATGGCTGTGGGCACTGGGAGAAGCAGATAGATGACAGGGATATTGGTAGTCAGTGCCAATAAGACTCCATGATGAGTTGGATGTCAGAGATGAGAGAAAGGGAGAAATAAGGACATCGTGTAGGTTTTTAGCTGAAGCATTTAGATGCTTTGTGGTGACATTTACTGAGATGGAGAAAACTGAGGAAGGAGCAGGTTTGAAAGGGGTAGAAATCAATAATTCTGTTTCAGGCATATTAAGTTCAAGATGCAATACTGTTGTTGCAGCTTTCAATTTTGATCTCAGTGAGCTAGGTGGCAATTCACTGGAGAAAGCTTATCTGTTAAATTTTCAGTGGAAAAAGTGATCACCGGAGAGACAGGAAGGGATGCTTTAGACCTCAAGGAGCACAAGTGGGAGGCTGCAAGGACACTCTCCATTCTAATGAGCTTGCAGGGGGGAATTGCAGAGCAACTCCCCGAATTCTCTCTAGCTCATTGTGCCTTTCTCAGAACCATGCCATTCAGGAAAAGAAAAGCAAGAAATGTACTTACACCATATTGCACATTCTTTCCTGAAAAAAATCAATCAACACTCAATGCTGTGTTTATTTCCCTGGCTCACTGTATATGGAAATGAGAATTATCAAATAATAATAATAAAGCCTAAACTGCATCAACAGATAGGGCACTCTGACACTTAACACATCTCTCTAGAAGTTACTTCAGTAATAGTTCACACAGACTTCACAAGATGGGAAATGTTCTTAATTTCAGATACTCTAAGTGGATTTTTTTTTCTCTACCTCCTATGGATTTTTTAAAACTTATTTTTTAATTTTTTTCCCTTGAAAGGCATATTCAGCCAGGGACTCCCAAGTTTTCAAGTACTGAAGTATGAAATTTAGGCTGCAAAGTTATTTATTGGGCAGAAGGATGACACGCCCAGTAGAGAGAGAGGGTTTTTAAAATTTATTGACTGGTAAATAGCTCACATTCATCTTTTGAAATCTTGTAAAGTTTCATGCTATACTTTATGTTTATTTCAGAATTATTTTATTTCTCATGACAGTAATTTAACATACAGGTGCCTGTACATGCTTACTTTGAAGTGCCTGTTTTGTTTTTTAAAGTTAGGTAATGAATTTATGGACGTGAATAAAGGATAAAGGAGGAATGTGACTTTGTAAAGTGATAAAAAGTTAAGTAATGACTTGTGAATGTGAATGAAGAATAAGAGAGGAATGTGATTAGCCCAGCTCCTTTCCAGTTCATTGTAGGAAGGGAGGATGGTTTGGGGGTGATGGTGAGCTTTGCTGAGGTCTTTTAAGTGGGTAAAACTGTGAAAATCTACAATCAAAGCAGCAAGAGAGGGATCCCTGGGTGGCGCAGCGGTTTGGCGCCTGCCTTTGGCCCAGGGCGCGATCCTGGAGACCCGGGATCGAATCCCACATCGGGCTCCCGGTGCATGGAGCCTGCTTCTCCCTCTGCCTGTGTCTCTGCCTCTGTCTCTCTCTCTGTAACTATCATAAATAAATAAAAATTAAAAAAAACAAAAAAAAAAAAAAAAAAACAAAGCAGCAAGAGAGCCTTCCTCTCTTTTTTTTTTTTTTTTTTTTTTGAGCCTTCCTCTCTTGATGGTCATGCCTGAATTGTGGATTGCTTCATGTCCTACACACAGAGCAGAGTCACTAGTCCTTGGGTCAATGGTCCTTTGGTCTGAAGCTTGTTCTCTAGAAGGTTTTGTAGGAGGGTATGTTGAATAATATTCCTGGAGTTCCTGCATGTTTTAGTAGCTGGTCTATGTCTTTAAACATAAGGGTCAGTTTGGCTGGATATAAAAAAGATATAACTTACCTGTTCTTTCCTTAAGTATCTTAAGTACATTACTCTTTGGTAATATTAAGAGTTTTTCCTGAAAAGTCTTATGATACTATGTATTATTTCCTTCCCATTATAAATGGTACTTTGACTTTGCTGGGTGCCCAAAGGATTTACATATTTTTTCTTTGAAGTCTAGTAGTTTTATGAGAATATGTACTAATCTTTGCCACTTTGGGCTAGCTTTTCTCTGGCATGCAGAGTCCCATTTAATATGTAGTTTCAAGTCATTTTTTACTTCAAGAAAGTTTCCTTGAACTATAAAATATTAAGCCTTTGTTTCTTTCTGTTGCTTTAGACTTTGTCTTTGGAGGTTGCTGTTATAATTAAGCTGGATCTTCTTTGTCTGGCTTCTCTATTGCTTTCTTGTGAATCTTTGTTTTTAATCCCTTAGTTTCTTTCTTTTTTTTTTTTTAATGTATCCTTTATCCCCATTTTCTTTTTCTCTTAAGGGATTGTTATACTATTTTCTTGTGTATTCCTTCTAACTTAATATGTATTCATAAAATAATTTTTCCTTTTATCTCTATTTCCTTAACTCTGCCTGTTTCCCTTCAAAATCTCTATTTTCCTGTACCTCATTTCTGAGTGTTTTCTATTTTTGATTTATGTTGATTGCTCAAAGTTTATATTTCTCTTTCTCACTGGATTTGAAACATTAGGTTACAGAAGTTTTTTTTTTTTTAAGTGATTTTTAATTGAGATATAATTGACAGGTAACATTGTATTATTTTAGGCATACAACATAATTATTTTATATATGTATATATTGCAAAATGATTATCACAAATTAACACCTATCACCACACAGTTACAATTTTTTTGTGTGTGATGAGAACTTTTAAGATCTACTGTCTTAACAACTAAGTTGTAGTTTTCATTAGTTTAGTAGACATACTTTCTGGTGTGCTTTGTCTAAGAACATGTTTTATTCATTTACTTTTTTTTAATAATAACTTTAAGTGAGATATATTTCCCCATAATTTTAGGAGACAGAGATGGTCCAGGAAAGCTCTTCCAGCTACATGGCTCTAGAGTTGGTTCTTTCATTGTTCTTAAAAAGTTCATAAAACCAATGTCTGTGAATTTCTTGAAATCTGATTACTCTAGTCTCTTCTCCCATTTAAAAAAAATATTTATTTACTTGAGAGAGAGAGTGAGCAAAAGAGAGAAAGAGAGCATGGAGGGAGGAGGATCAGAGGGAGAAGGAGAAGCAGACTCCCTGCCAAGCAGGGAGCTTGATGTGAGGCTCAATCCCAGGACCCTGGGATCATGACCTGAGCCAAAAGCAGATGCTTAACCGGCTGAGCCACCCAGACACTCATCTTCTCCTATTTTAATTTAGATTATCTATTTTCTTTGACACTATTCCTTCTATCCTGTTGAGTTTGGGGAAGGGGACCCTGAATTGCAACATAGTGTAAGTGAAACATTCAGTCACCCAATAGAATAACAGGAGTTGAACAGGGAGTTCTCCGGGTCCCAATTCAAAGGAAAGTGTAGAACTGGAGCTTGTACTCATATATCTTATTCAAGTTGTTTAGCCTCTAAAATGTAGTATTTTCATTACTCTTCTAATTTCTTTAGAGCCATGCACTAGTATTTTGAAGATGGTATTAAGGTATTTACAGTGTCATTAACAGGAAATCAACATTGAAGACCAGTCTTAGATGAGAGTAAGATTGCCATATAGATCCTTTATTCCTTGCATCTTAAAATGATTTTTATCTGAAATAATTCAGAAGAGCTTAGTCAATCAAGACTTAGGCAATACACATGTTTATATATAAATATATATAAGTGTCTATAAGTATATATTAGTGCATATATGTATATATAATTACATATATAAATTACTCAGTCATCCAATACATCAAAAATATGCACTTAAATATTATATTTCTTCTATAAATTTCAGAGTGCCTAAAGTAATGTTTTCTTTCAAAAATTTGTGTAGTGAGATAAATAAACCATAAAATTCACCCTGGTAAAGTGTACAATTAAATGGTTTTAGTATATTCACAAAATTGTACAACCATCAGCATCATTTAGTTCTGGCATGTTTTCATCAATTCCAAAAAAAAATGATTTGTAGTCCCTCCCTGTTTTCCCCAAACTCTCCCTCTTCAGACCCTGGAGCCTACTTTCCATCTCTATGGATTTGCTTTCTTTGGACATTCAGGCTTGAACCGAAACATCAGCTATATCTAGATCATGAACCTGCTGGAATTTGGACCAGAAATACATCATTAGTGTGCATGAGCTCATGCTTGTTCACTCAGTCATTCACTTATCTATCATCTATCTATCTATCTATCTATCTATCTATCTATCTATCTATCTATCTATCATCTATCATCATCTACGTCCTGTTTCTCTGGAGAATAGTGATTAATATAACAGTATTCTCTTGTAGTCCTTTTTTTTATTATTATTACTTATGGATGTCCTTTCTTCCATTGTTAACTTTGGTAATATGAATTTCTTTCTTTTTGCTGGATAAGACTAATGAGAGTTTTACTGTGTTTACCTTTCCAAAGACCAACTTTTGGCTTATCTTCTCTATGTTCTACTTCCTGTTTCATATATTTCCCCTCTGATCTATATTATTTCCTTCCTTCTAGTGAATTTGTGTTTATATTGTTCTTTGCTTCTTTTCTAAAGTAAAATAGAAAGCTATTAAGTTATTGATTGGATATCTTTTAAAAAATATAGGTGCTTAACAGCTATAAATTTCCCTCTAAACACTATTTTAGTGGGGTCCTATAACTTTTGTTGAGTTTTAGTTTTGATTCATTTCAAAGTATTTTCTAGTTTCCCTTGTGATTTCTTTAAACCTGTAATTCAGTAAGGTGTTAATATCCAAATAGTTTTAAAGTATCAAATTTCCTTCTATTATTGATTTATTTTCTCCATTGTGGTTTGAGAAAAACTTATTAAAAATTATATCAATCCTTTTAAATTTAATGAGACTTGTTTTATGGTCTAGCACAGGGACTATCTCCAAGAATGCTCCATGTGCATCTGAGAAGAGTGTGTATTCTGGTGTTACTGGGTGGAGTGTTCTATAGATATCTATTAGGTCTAGTTGCTTTATAGTGTTGTTCTAGTCTTCTATTTCCTTGTCAATCTTCTGCATAAATGTTCTATTCATTATTGACTATTGTCATAACCTTATTGAGGATCCTTTGTACATGATGAATTGTTTCTCTCCTGCTGCTTTCAAGATTCTATGTCTTTAAGTTTTGACAGTTTGATTATGTATCTAGATGTGACTCCTTTTGGATTCATCCTCCTTAGAATGTGCTAGGATTCCTGGGTGTGTAGATTAGTGCTTACCACCAAATTCTAGGAGTTTTCAGCCATTCTTTCTTCCAATATTATCCCTTGTTTTCTCTCTCCTTATTCCTGGAACACCCATTATGTCTGTGATAGGGTTCACAAGATTTGAGGCTATGTTCAGTTTTCTTCATACTTTGCTGTGCCTCAGACTGGATAATCTCAATGGATTTATCTTCAGGTCGCTGATTATTTCTTTTTTTTCCCTCACTCAAGTCTTCTCCTGAGTCCCTCTAGTGCTATTTTTCATTTAAGTTATTATACTTCTCAATTCCAGAATTGCAATTTGGTTCTTTTTAGAAAATATTTTTTTAAAAAGATTTATTTATTCATTCATTCATTCATTCGACATACAGAGAGAGAGAGAGAGGCAGAGACACAGGCAGAGGGAGAAGTAGGCTCCATGCAGGGAGCCCAACATGGAACTCAATCTCGGGTCTCCAGGATCACGCCCTGGGCTGAAGTCAGCACTAAACCGCTGAGCCATCTAGGCTGCCCTAGAAAGTAATTTCTATCCCTTTATTGATATTTTCTATTTGAGAAGATAGAATTCTTCTGTTTTTTTTTTCTATTACAGTTTTATTTGAACATATTTCTAATAGGTAGCTTATTGTCTTTGACTAATAAGTCCAACTTCTGGACCTCCTCAGGGATGCTTTTCTCTTGACTGCTCTCCCAATCCTAGTATGGCACTAGTAGGTGCCATACTAGTCTAAATTTGTTGTTGAAAGCTTGTTGCTTTCAACAATATATGTGGCAATTCCAGAAATGGATTCTCCTATCTCCCCTGGGGTTTGTTACCATTATTGCAGCTGTTGCTATTGTGTAGTGACTTTCCTGGAATAGTTCTGTAAAGTCTCTGTTCTTTGTGCTCTGTGGTTGCTGAAATCTTTGCCTTAATGGACAGCTAATATTTGGAGATTAAGAGATTTTCTTAAATGCCTGCAACCTGTAAGTTTCCCAGCCATAGCTGAGGAGTTCTGTGTGTCTGTCTATTGAAGTACCTTTCAATCCTCAGGGAGTTGACCACTCTGCCTCACCCTTCACATACTGCCTGAAGAGTCCCAAGACCAGCCATAAACATGAATGTTTAAGGCCTTCTTAGGTCCTTCCTAAGTATGCATGCAACTCTGGGCACATGTGCACAGCCCCACACTTGGGTAGGGTCTTCTAGATTCCTGGGAATATGTGGGATATTTTCAAAACCTCTTTATAGACATCTCATTTTCCAGCTTCTTAAATGTTTTTAGTCAGCTTGCTATTTGCCTCAACTGTAATCCCTACCTCAGGCAGCTGAACCATAAACAGTTGACACCAGTAGGGGAAAGTCTGTTCTGTTGTTAATGGTCAGAATTCTGAGTCAGGTCAGTCAAATAAAGACAAGCCACTCAAGTGTAGTTTTCTAGGGAAGAGCCAATAATGCCAAATCTCTGGAAGTAGGGCTTTGGAGGATTTTCAACACCTTTCTGTCACCACCAGATGCTGCTGGGCTACTTGTGGAATTGTTGGTTTTTAAGGCTGTTATGAAACCAATGCGGGAAAAGGAGAATCAAGCAAGTTAAAATGTTACACACCTTGTTGTTCTTACTGATATTCAACTGTGTTTCCTGAACAAACTATTTCTGGGTTGTTACAAGCCTTTGGTTAATTCCAATAGCTCTAAAAAAGTTTACCTTGACCATTTTTTTCCAGTGTTGGTAATAAAAGTTTGGGGTAATAGATGCGTCAGCTCAGTAAATGTTCACATGGTACAAAATAGTCACAGTTGTCCCAACATGGAATGGGCTGATTTAGAAAACAATGAATCCCCTCATCTGGTGATTTTCAAACAGAAGCTCAACAACACATGGCCAGGAGTATCATGGAGGAATTCTAACAGCAGAAGAATGACTAAACTAGATCATGTTTTTTAACAATTAAATATTTTACTATTGTTAAAACTTTTCAATATCGACAAAAGCAGAGGAAATTGTGGAATACACCTCTATACACCTATTATTTAAACCTGACATTAGCTTCATCTATACCTCTCTTTCTCATTTTTGTTTTTGTTTGCTGAAGTATTTAAAAAGAAGACCTCGGTATCAGACAATTTATCCCACTACTCTTCAGTCAATGCCTCTAAAATGTATGGATTTTTTTTTTTACATAAGTGATATTACACAAATAACATTAATGTTATTTACATGAAGGAGAGACTGGGAATCATCATAGATTCTATGGAAAATGGGAAGTTACAAGGAAACTGAAGAGCCAGTTCATTCTGAATGAGTTTAGGATAAAAATCTGAGAGAGAGGCAGATGATGCATAATTCCAAGAAATACATAATGACATTCTGAGAAATACTATGGGGAAAGTTTAAATTCATCATTAAGTCAACACATCAAGATGGAAAATGCCTTCAGGCTTTATCAACTTCTTTGTATATTCCCAAGGTATTATCTCAAGGGAATAACCCATGTTTTATTACACTTTAAACCAACTTCAGCTCAGCTATAAATTTTAATGCTTTAAAAAATAAACAGTACAAAGTTCTAGATAAAATTTTATCCTTGCTAATATTTAGGTTTGGGCTCAAATTTCCAGTAACTGCAGAAAGAATTTTATTAAAAAAAATAAAACCTCTGCTATTTGGCCATTGTAAAGGACAGTTAGGACACCCTGAGAGAACAAGTTGTGCTTTCCTAAGGATCTTAGATCTGTACTCTTTCACATCACCTGTCCACACACCAAGGCCTCTATCAGGCTGGGCTTCTCCCTTATACACTGTCATATTGGGAGAAAAAAAGAGTTGAATTCTTTTATTTATTTAGAGAAAGTATGTGCATGAGTGGAGGTGAGGGGGCAGAGAGAGAGGGAGAGAATCTCAAGTAGACTCCCTGCTGAGCATGGAGCCCAATGTGGCACTCGATCCCACAACCTGGAGATCATAACCTGAGCTAAAAATCAAGCTGGACACTCAACCAACTGAGCCAACCAGGCACCCCTAAAGGAGCTGAATTCTTTGCAGAGAAAACATTATCTTTTTATTATGTAAAATATTATTACATAAAAAAGCCAATTCTCATTTGTAAAAGCAAAAAAAAAAAGCCAATTCTTTTTATGTTTGGGGGGATATCTGTTAAATATCTCCCTTTGCTAAGAACTACCCCCCTACTCATTACAGAAATGAAGTCCAGACACCCATGCTTGTGCCACATAATTCTGTCCCCTGCAAACTATGTCCCCACATCGACCATGCTTATAAAGACCACTGGAAGACATCTGATCTCAGCATCATGGGTAGGTTTGACCCCTAGTAACTTGGAGATGGGATTCAGAAGTAACTCATTAATTTCTGCCTGGGGACCTGACTGCAAGTGAATCCAAGGGAGCTGGAAATGCAGCCCCTTCTGCCATGTACAAGGAGATGGTGAAAAACTGCTCAGTAAAGAGATAACAAAGACATGCTTAGAGAAAAGAGATAAAAAAATTGAGAAAAGAGGCAGGTTGGATTCCTGTTCATTTTCTACTTCTGGTTGTAGTTACCAGAAGGGCCCAGTCTCTTCTGGATTCTGCAGGAGAACTCACTAACTTCCCAATAGATGCATTCCTTTTCCACAAGTACATTTGAGTTGCTGTCAATTACTTGCCATCAAAAGAATGTTTGACTAAGACAGTTTGTCTATACTTTGGAGAAATAACTGGAATAACTCCAAGTGTGAAGTGTACGTAGTTATAAGCAGTCAGTTTCCAAAAGGCTTTTCTAAAAGTCAAGTTGTCTTCATTTCCTCGGCAAAACCACTAATCTTCTCTTATTTAGATGTTGTCAATAAATGCACTTACTTCCATTCCTCTGAGATGAGACTCTCAATGTTGTCAGTAAAATCAGTGGGGAGAGAGATACTGATCCAAACCCCTTTGCCCCATGATGATATGAAATGATAAGGTCAAAATAACACCCTAAACAAGGTCTTACTGAATTAGACTCTAGTCTTTTTAAGAGAAAAGGGCTTTACTAAGATGCCAGATCCAACAAAGCAAGGTGGATCTTGGTGACAGGATGATGGACAGATATCCCTTTGTGTGAATTAGCTGTCATTTTTTTCTTGTGCAAAGAGGGATGTTGATCCTCTTTTATCCGTGTGTTTGTTTACATGAGACATTCCCAAAGGATGAATACCAACAGAGAACTCAAAGCACACCTACATTTCGGGAGCTCCTGAGAGCTGGCAAGGACAAAAGTGATGACTATCAGTTCCATGGAATGGTGTTTTATCCATTATTTCAGCATTAATATTACTTGATAGTTTTTAACTTTCTTCTGTACACTTTGAAGAAGAAAAAGAACTTTATTAAAAGACAATTCGATTAAAAAAATTGCTGGTTGCAAAAATAGATTGTCTTACAGATCTTAAGGAAAACTAGAATCTGCCTGGCCTTGCAAGTTTATACCCCAGGGAGATGCTTGACCTTTTTTTTTTCCCCTCTACTGAAGCGCAGCACATTCTCTACTCAAGGAGCCTGGAGCATGGTCCATGCATCAGGGATGCAGCAGGCACAGCTCAGGGAAGGATATGACTTCAGTGCTAGAACGTGGCTGACATTCATTTAGTGCTAGCCATTTTCAGACATTGTTTTATCTTGGATTCATAATTTCGTTTAACCCTCACATTCCTGTGAGGTATACATAGGATGATTATAATACCATTTTACTGGTGAGGAAACCAAGAAACAGAACATTTCAGTAACCTGCCAAAGATCCCTCAGTGGCAGAGCTGAGTTTTGAACGTAGGCCTTTCCTGAGCCTTTGTTTAAAACCCCCATGTCGGGATCCCTGGGTGGCGCAGCGGTTTGGCGCCTGCCTTTGGCCCAGGGCGCGATCCTGGAGACCCGGGATCGAATCCCACATCAGGCTCCCGGTGCATGGAGCCTGCTTCTCCCTCTGCCTGTGTCTCTGCCTCTCTCTCTCTCTCACTGTGTGCCTATCATAAATAAATAAAAAATTAAAAAAAAAATTAAAAAAAAAAAAAAAATAAAACCCCCATGTCAGGGGGGTTTGCTTTACATACCTTGCTTCTAATATTTGAAAAAAAATACAAGTTGGGTATTATACCCATTTTACAGATGAAAGAAAATGGATGACTAGCAAGTAAAATGGGATACTCAATACTCAAAATTACTAGCTTGCCACAATTTGACTTTAATACTACTTAGTATATTTTTCTTTGTGTTTATCCTGCTTAAGGCTCACTAATTTCTTGATTGGTAGGTTTAGTTTTCACCAAATTTGGAAAATTTCTACCCATTATTTCCTCAAATAACCTATTCTGTCTCCTCTCCTTTGGGAACTCAAGATAAAGGCATTATTTACACTGCCTAATACAGTCTCACAGGCCACAGAGTCTTTGTTCATGTTTCTTTTCGGTTTTAAAATTTACAGTTCTGGATACACATAAAAATTAAATTCTACATACAAAGCAGATCTGGGACATGGCAGCAAATTTTACCACCAGAAAAATATTGTGTATTACCCAATAATTATGATAATTTCTTTACTTATGAAGCTATTTGTTGGAATTTGAAATTCATAAGAATTCAATGCACATACATTTTTCCCAGATTAAGATATCGATAGATATGCTTGATAAATTTATGTATAAATTTAAAAATATGCTTGATAAATATTAATATGCTACCTCTTCACCACTCTGTCCCACCCCTTTGCCTGGACAATCTTGTTCAGGATGCTTATTCTGACCCTGTAAGTTTAAGATAGAAATTCTTTTTTCTAAGTTCCCATGGATTTTTCTGCATATCTCTCTATATTGAATACTTATTTCAAATAGCAAATATTGAGAATTTATGCAGTGCTAGGGATACATCAGCATGTGTTTCCTTGACCTTTTAGAAGCTTATAGTTTAGTGACTACATCAGTCTTTTTGTTTTTTAGTGACTGTAACTGTTAACATAACTGCCTCACCAACAAGACTAAGTTTCTAGAATCTAATTTTATGAAGTCTAGGGGATAATAGAAATTTAGCAAATGTTTGGTTTTAAACTGATGAATAAATAAGTAATAGAGAAACTAGCTAATTACCTAGACCGGGTTTCTCAACCTCAGTACTTTTGACATTTGGGTCTTTTTGGAGGATGGTTAGCAACGTCTCTGGCCAGAAAGCCTAAGACAAAACTTCTTTGGAGAGGGGAGGTGAGTAGGGGTGGGTAATGTGTGTTATTGACTTCAGCTGAATGTGATTAGATTAAATATAAGTTTCCGGAGCTTGGACTTTATCCTGTGAGCCCGGGAGAATTGAGTAGTTAATGATCCAATCAACAAGTTAACTGGGGATGAGCCATAGGAAAACAAACCAACCAACAAACAGCCAGAGAAGCGAAAGAGGAAAAATCTGTAAGAGGGACGCTAGGCAACCACGTATGGGTCAAAAAATAGGGAAGAGTTGACAATTTCCTACAAAGCCAATGATCTAACAATAATGGTCATCAGATATTTCTCAACTGTGTTTTTTAAAGACTATGAATTTAGACTTATATAAATTTCTATTATTGGGGCACTTGGGCTGCTTTAGACAGTTAAGCAGTCATGATCTCAGGGTCCTGGGATTGAGCACCATGTCCGAGCCCAGAGTCTGGCTCCTTGCTCAACAGAACTATTCTTGTCTCCCTCTTGCTCTACCTCTCCTCTTGTACTCTCTTTCTCTCTGTTCTCTCTCTCTCTCTCAAATAAATAGATAAATCTTGTAAAAAATAAAATAATTACTGGTTATGCCTGCTGCAGAGTTAAAGACATGATTCAAATGATGGGGAAAGGTTTTTTTTCTTAATTCTGTAAGATTTGGCTATGAAATCAAAGCATTAACAGAACACAATTCCTTTTTGGTTCCTGACTTTATCAGTTTCCCATTGCTGCTATAACAAATTACCATAAACTTAGTGGCCTGAAATAATTCAAATTAATTATCTTCCAGTTCTGGATGTCAGAGGTCCAAAGTGGGTTTCAGTGGGCTAAAAACAAGGCATCAGCCAAACTGTGTTCTTTCTGAAGCTATAGGGAAGAATGGGTTGCTTTACCTTACCTGGTTTCTAGAAAGTTCACCACATTCTTTGGCTGTTGGCCCCCCCTCCATCTTCAAAGCCAGAAGGACACCATCTCCTAGTCTCTCTCAGCCTCTGATATTGCCTCCTGCCTTCTCCCTCTTTCACTTTTAAGGAATTTATGATAACATTGGCTCACCTTGGTTATCCACAATAATCTCCCCATCTCAAGGTCAACTCATTGGAACCTTAATTTTCCTTTGCCGTGAAGTGTAACATTTTCATAGGTGCTGGGGATTAGAGTATGATCTCTTTGGGGGATCATTACCCACTACAATAAATATAGTCTTTCAAACTTCAATTCCTATCTCTTTATTGGACCATATCTAAGATTTGGAGGAAAACATGTCAACCTAGTCAAAACTGCAAAATAAAGAGTTGTGCAAGAGTCAAAGAGCAGCCAATATGGTCTTTATGGCAAGCCCCGCTGTGGGGTCATTCATCCTCATTATCAGCCATGTACTCATCAACAACTGAGCCGAATGACTGGGCCTTAAGTGTCCGGCTCTGTGCTAAGTGCTATGAGGCCCACAGAGGTGTATTGGGCAGTCTCTATCCACAAAGGAATGACTATGCAATAAGCATTGCTGAGTTAATGCAGAACACTAGGGTATATCCAATACTAAGAGCCTCTAGGAGGAGAAGGAGAGGAGAGGAGAGGAAGAGGAGAGGTCACTTCTGAATTAGGTCTTGAGAGCAGGCCTCACTCAGTGTGATGGCAGGAGCAGAATTCACTCCAGATTGTTCACATGGAGACTCTCATAGAAAGGACAGCTGATGGATGTGTGGACAGGGTTTAGGGAAAAGACAATAGAGAGCATGGCTCTGGGGCCAGGATGAGGTAAGGAAATAAAATAACTAGAACCTAGTGAGACTGGAAACATGGAGGTGTGGAGGAGGGTGTCCTGGCAGGAAGTGAGTCCTGGAAGGACCCAGTTACCACAGAGGCATTATGCCAGAGCAGGGAGAAGTAAGTAGGGTGACCAACTATACCAGGTATGCCTGGCATTGAGCAGTTTCCCGGGATGTGGAACTCTGCCAAAACCAGAAAAGTCCCAGGCAAACTGGGATGATTTTGTTACTCTGGGAATGGGGAAGAAATGCCTGAGTTCTTTCTTTCCCCAACTGCAGACAAACAAAGCAGAGAGAGGGGAGAATGATAGATCTGAGTGGGCAATGGCTCATGAAGACCAACTAGCATGTCAATTCTAGTTAAATTTTGAAGAAAGGACAGAAATGTATTAGGTGGGTTGAGGAGAGAAATAGATTCTACGTAGGCCATAAGAAGCTTTACTTAAATGGGTTCCCTGTTCATTGTTATGGTTTTCATTTTTTCTTTCTCCACAATTATCCACCTCTCTCCACACCCTCTCTACAAAACACGTTTTCCCTTCTTCCTCTTTATACTCCTGCTGTGACTACTGCATGGCTCCCATTAGGGCTCTGAGTAGGTGAGGTGAACACAGGAGAACAGTCACTGTGATTTTTTTTTTTTTCAGTCACTGTGATTAAGAAGAGTTTGCCAGTGGGTCTTGATCCACAGGGTTTTCTCTTGCTCCAAGGCTTGTATGATCTAAATTTGCCCTAAATGGAGGTACACTGAACTATCCAAACCCCAAAGGAAAAACTGTGGCCCAGAACCAGAGTATCATCCAACATCAGTTAACAGCCCCAAGATGCCATTGCTTGCCACTGGAATCTCTTCAGTGGAAACAACTCCAGCATTATTTATCATCCTCAGGTGGGCATTTACCATTTTGCACAGTATGTTTTTGGTTATTTTGTTCAAGTTCTTAACCAAAATGCACCCTGTTAACTACTTTGCTCTATACAGACTTCATAATATCATGCTTATAAGCATGGCTTTGGAGTTAGCCCAGGTTTAAATCCTAACTCTGCTGTTTACTGTGTGACCATGGCCAGGTTGCTTAGTCTCTCTGTACTTCGTTTCTTCAAGCACAATCCAGATACTCAAGTGTTCCTACCTCCCAAGTTGTCCTAGGGATTCAATGAAGTAATACAGGCAAATAACTTAAAATGGTGCCCACCTGGAGTGATTACTCATTAGTGATGTAATTCTAGTTTTGTTTCCATCACTGCTCTTCTTAAATAAAAATGTCCTGAAGCTGAGGAGCATCACATATAAAGTTATAACTAGGAACCTGATACAATCGACTCCAGTTGTTTTTGGTAGATATGCTCTATAAAGCTGTCATAAACACTGAGTTAATGAATCCTGAACTATTGCTCACAGGAGAAATACAGGGTTAGGGTATTAATTATTGATTCATTACTATTATATACATATAATATATATACCTATGTATTACATGGGCCAAAAGCACTGTAACTAATGCCTGAATGGAGCACACCACATACATTCTCTGTAAGACACATCACAGGCTTCTTCCCTGAGAATAGTAGACAGCACTTCAGCACCATACTTGGGAGCCATTTTAAACTAAATCATCAACAGCACAACAATGCAAAAGATGTGGTGCTAAGTATATTGCAAAAAAAGGACACTTGTTTTTAGTACGAGAACTAAAACAAGAAGGGAAAGCGTTGCATCGTTCTGTCTCAGCTGATAACCTGCACATTGGGGGACAATTTCTTTCTTCCTTGTGCATGTCTACAAATGACCACAAAAGTGCCTGAGTATTGATTTGATGGTTACAGGTAAGTTCCAGCAAGTAGGCAGATTCGCAAATATGGAGTCTGCAAAAACCATGAATTGACTGTAATCGATTCAATGTTCCTGCACAGCTAAAGACTTTATGAATAGGGGTGAGTGGGGAGGAGGATTATAAAAATGTTAATGTAATCATTGACCTGATAAGGTAAAGATATGATGTTCCCAATTTCCGTATAGATTAATATTTCCCCCAAATGTATTTAGATGTATTGAATAATGCTCAACCTGTCCCTGTGGTGCAGAAACCAGCAAAGACTCTAATATGCTAATGCACATTGTCAAATCCAGTGTTTCTTAAATTTGACCATTGGACCCTCTGGGAAATGCTGCTCTAAGGTGTTTCTGACAAAAGCACCTGTAACTTCATCCCAGTGCTCAGAGATTTTCTATTTGAATAGAAGAGTAATTTGCATTGTAAAGGCCGTCATTCAAATAGCCAAATGACTATGCTCTGGAATGCTTCTTAAACTCAGTGGGTGGATTAAGCCTATTTCCAGATTTTAAGCACTTTGTTGTCCCCCTCCCATGCTCTGTTTTATAAAGTTACCACTGTCTGGGCTATGGACTTTCTTGGAAGAAAGGCTGCCAGCAGAAAATTTGCATTCTTTTTGCTTTTCAATGTTGTACATTTCCAAATTTAATAAGCAACTAAAACAATTTATATCAAGAGGCAGAACCTCTGCATCCCCTCTTAAAATTTTGCTAGGAGAGAAAAGATTTGAGAGCATGATGGTTGGAGATTGACAGCTAAACCCTGGATCTCCAGGCACTGCCTGAGAACTACATCTTAGTGACAGTGATTTAGCCCTTGGAAGTGAAAGGCATTTTCATTCTTGTAGTTTATTTTGCCTAAGCCCACTGCAAAACAGATATGCAGCCTGTTAGTTCAGGACTTTGTTTAAAGCTTTCATGTGTCTCTAAGAACTATCACAACTGATTTCTTTCTGAAATAGCTTCCTTTATCTTAAGTTGGGATGCTGTGAGGACTGTCATGAACAGTCCTACAGTTCTACGTTGGAACCAGGGAAGTGGGGTGACTGGTGGAGGGTTTGAAGAATATACAAAGGCCCTGGGGATCTGTAGCAATCAAGCAGAGGAAAAGCTTAGGACAGGATGCTGGAAGCAAGGGTCCAGGAGCCACTGGCCTAGGCTCCTAGGTTAGTCTCTCCACCTCCTGTCTGAGAGATCTTGGACAAGCTGCTAAATCTCTGTGCCTCATTCCTGCACTAGAAACACAGGGATTTAAATAGTACCCACCTCTATTACTGGGGATTTGAGTTCATCTACACTCAACAAATGTGAGTTCAGTGGCTTATTCAAGGAGTGTTTATTTTTCTAGAGTAACAAAAAGTCAGGAGTACGCAGTCCAGGGCTGGAGAAATGGTTCCAAGAGACCATTCATCTTCTAGACTTTTTCCTTAGTTTTGTGTCATCATCCTTAATGTGCAAATATGTGACTTTTAATCTCATGGTTTCAAGGTAGTTTCTGTATCTACAGGTACTCATATTCCAGGCAGAATGAAGGGGAAAGAGAAAGTAGTAAAGCATAGAGGTCTTCTCTTGGGTTGTTCCACAGTATTATTTGTTAATGCCAGTCCATCACCAAAGTCCTGTTTGTATCTCATTGGATAGAACCTCATCACATGGCCATGCAATGGAGGCTGGGGATTTCACTAATTTGGCCGGTCACATTACCACCTCCCCCACACCAGGGTATTATTTAGTAGAAGTGGGGAGGGGAGATGGATACGTCAAGCAAAGAGCAGTATTACAGACATGTGTAATGCCATTATATGGACCAAATGAGTTAATATTCATGAAGAACAAGGAAGCGCTGAGGAATACAAGAAATATCTAATGTGTTTATAACAAACTTAAAATGAAGCTAAGGTTCCATGTGCATTTCTCTGAAAGAAGGAAGAATAATCTTTCCACCTATCCCCACCTCCTAGCTTGATTCCCTGGCCCTCCACTAAGCAGAAATGATTTCCTAAGGTGTTATCTCCTGATTTGCAAACACTTGCAGATCCCTTATTTTGTGAAATGGTGACTTCCGGTCCAGGGTCTTTGGGGACAATGATAACTCAGTATATTCTCTTTCTGGCATGCTCTTTCAATTTGTGGAATGTGTCACTAGGAGAGAACACCGGGCAGATGAAAACAAAATGGTCCTAATGTTGTCAAACACCTGGACACGACAAATGGCATTTCCTAACATCTCGCCAAATATGAGCTGAGACATGCAAAACACTGCACAAACATTGGATTTAGACATTGCCATGACTGTCAGGGTATAGGGCAGTGTCTCAGAAACCAGGGCCAAATATACTACATTTTTAATATAGCAAATACTCTGGTGGTCACTAATGTCTGTGATTTCTTCTAGAGCCGCATTCCTCCCTTGGATGTCTTTTTTTTTTTTTTTAAGATTTTATTTATTTATTCATGTGAAACACAGAGAGAGGCAGAGACATTGGCAGAGGGAGAAGCATGTTCCCTGCGAGGAGCCCAATGCGGGACTCAATCCTGGGACCTGAAATCACCACCTGAGCTGAAGGCAGATGCTCAACCACTGAGCCACCCAGGTGTCCCCTCCCTTGGATGTCTTAAAAAAATTTTTTTTGCTCGTCTCAGACAGCTGCTAGAGGCTTTCTTTCCCACTTGCCTTCCCCTTATCTTCACCAAAAATGTATGAAGTGCTCAATGTGAACTCAATATGGCATCTATGCTACGGAGACAGAGGCTTCTCCTGTTCTAAACCATTAGTGAATTAATTCTACAAATACATATACACTTGCTTACTATGTGGTACTTCACTTTGTGAAGTGGACCAGGGTACAGTGGTATGCAAAACAGAGGGACAGGGTAAGTTCTGAACCCTGAGTTCTATATGGAGGAGAGATGAATAAAAACAGGACTACAATTCACCAAGATAAGTGATATGAAAAAACAGGATGCCAAGGTCAACTGCAGGCTGGCTGGAACTGGTGTAAGCTGAGAGCACCCGGCCCTGCTATCTATCTCTTGTTAGAAGAGGGAAATGTTTAATTGGAATGATGCTTTAAAGTAACAGAGAAATGGAAAGATCTTTTCCCTCTCCTACTTAGGTTGTTTGATAGAATGTACCCCAAATTGTGTATTTAGGTTTATATACTTTATTGGCTGAGATGATTTGAAGCTCGGAAGATGTGAACTATAATAATTTGCCTTCAAGCTATTCATAAAATCTAGGCTTTTCTATCAGCTTTTGCCCTAAGACAAACACAACTTTTAGCAGAGGGAAGAAAAGATAGGATATGCATGCTATTATTTGTTGCCCAGGGGATGTTTCAATTTTGTCTTGTCTTACAAAAATAAATGAGATTTCAAAAAGTATTCATCAGGGGGAAAGTAGAACAACAATTGGAGAAGCAATGGGGTATTTTTTGATAAAGAAGTCTATAACTTAGGAGAATCATAGAATATCCAGGCTGGAAGGGGCTTGAAAGTACCTGGTATGCAATGTGTAATGTATGTAGAAATGATGAAAGAGACAACTGGAATTACAGATTTCAGCAACTGTCTATTTTTTAATGTTCCAAGTCAGAGGGTTTTGATGTGAATGAATACGGATGAATTCAGATGAGATCGTCTCATTTATTGTTGACTATGTTACTCCAAACGCCAAGTTCTGGTGGTGGGAAAGGAAGACATAGTAAATAAACTATACCCAGAATTGTAAATTTTAGTATGTATTTAGGAACAGTCTTCAGATTCAGCTTCTAGTAGATGAACCATAGCAAAATATGTAAACAAAAAAAAGAGAGCTTGTTTTGTTTTCATTTCAATGCATATGTTAGTAGGAATCATGCACTACGTAACATTAAAATATATGATATAATAGGTAATATATAAGACTCTGTAGTGTAAATGAGTTTTGGGAAATACACTATGTGTACTGTGGTTTAGCTAGAATTACTATGACAACCATAACTTTAGCATTTCCTTTTTTTTTTTCCAGTTTGAATTTGCAACTAAAATGTCACATTACCATAGGTTTTGGCTTTCCTTTTTCTGTGTAGTTCAAAAAGAAAAGTCACACACCAGTGCTCCTGTTAAATCCTCATTTAATTAAATGTACCTCCTGAACACATCACACTTGTTCAGGGATCAAACGTCTGGGTGGGTACCATTGCAGTTTTAAAAAAAAGAAGAAGAAGATGAAGAAGAGAGAGAGGAAAGACTTCAGTGAAGTCTTAAAATAGAATTTGCAGAAGATTTATAACATGTATAATTATGAATCAATGTACTGAATTCTCCTATTTCAGGTGTCTTTCTTCTAAGTGATCTACTGGTAGAACAACATAAGAAACAGGGGACATAGTTTGACCCTTTTGACATGTAATCTACCTATATATGACACCCATGGAAACTTTATTTCTACATTATTCAGAAAACATTAATATGAAAGAATCTCTTTATAATGTTTTTGCTTGCCTTAATTGTATTCTATGTTAACTATGGAGTGATTATTTTTCCTGTGTTCTTATTTGAATCTGTAGATTTTCGCTATCTTTTCTTGGGGCTTGCCCATGTCATATAACTCTATTGATTATGTTAGTTTGTCCCTTTGATCTCTTTATCAGGGTTCATTGTCATTTCTGGTTCTTCCATGTGCCATTTAGAAAATTAACATATACTAATCCAGCAATGTAAAATATATTGAATATAGTCCTAAGATGTAGTCCATGATCTTGAGGATCAAACAAATATTTTGGGGGGCACCTACTCTATGCCAGGTATCACCCCCTTCCTATCTACCCTCCCACATGCATATGACAAGCTAGAGATACTGCATGGATATCTACACCTTGTTCAAATGTGAGAGGAGCTGGTGAAGCAAAAATCTGCAAGGAGCAGTTGGAATATTAGAAACTGAATTCACCTAGAGTTTGGCATGTGTGGCCAAGATGGAGCTTTGAGAAAGTGGAACGTATCCTGTTCCTCAAAAGTGAATAAGAAGTGGAGCACTGCTGCCTCTGAGTCAAGCATCTGGGGCTGGGATGGCCACTTTGCCAGTATGGCCAGGAACTACTGGATGAGGAACAGGGGAGAGTTAGGACAAGCTGGGACCTGCTGGGTTTCTCAGCATTCTTCCACAATGGTGATTGCAAAAGAAGGTTCTCTGAGAATGATGACCACTGCTTTGTCTCCCAAATCTCATGCAAGTTTCTCCTTTGGTCAACCCTAACTATCCACCAAAAGAGAAAGAGATCCTAGTTCCTCACCTAACCAAAGTGAGGGGCAGAGTCCAGAACAACAATCAATGGTCAATACAGAAATAATCACTGCTCCTGGGATGCTTAAGGACTCTGGCACATGTAATGAAGTTCCAAGGGGAAGAGATGAAGAAATGAGTCTAAGTGACAGCACAGAGCTGTACAGAATAAGTGAAGGAAGAATGTTGGAGTGACTCATGGACCTATAGTTTAAGGAAAGGAAAGAATAAGAGATGAAGAATATAATATTCCATGTAAAACTTATGTTGAGTCAAACACCGAGGTCACACGAAGGAGAGGATTTTATTTCTATTTTTGTTAAGAGAATCAAAGGTAAGGAGGTAAGGTGGCTTTCCCAAGTCACATAGCTTTATATAAGCTATCAAATATCAGAGCCAGGCTGTCTTTAAAGATTTTACCCATTTATCTTAGAGACAGACCCGAGTAAGCTCAGAGCCTGATGCGGGTCTCGACCCCACAACCCTGAGATCATGACCTAAGCTGAAATCAAGAGTCAGACACTTAAATGACTGAGCCACTGAAGTGCCCCCAGAGCCAGATTTTTAACTATTTTCCTGAATCAAAGTCCTGGGTTTTATCCCCTATACTATTGCTGCCTTCTGAGGGGCCTCTTGATGAAACATCTTCCTTTATTCAACTTATTGAATGGTTATTCTGTGTACAACCTGATAGTGACACTAGGTTCTGGGAATAGAAAAAATGAGAACATTCTCTACCATTGGGGAGCATATAACCTTGCAGAGAAGATGTACACTAAATTATAGGAAAGTCAGTCTCCTTCAAGTGCCATGGTAGCAGGACAAGTAAGTTTCAGTGGGAGCTCAGAGGAGGGAGGGAGAAAACAACACTGAGTAGTAGGAATAAAGAGCTTCACAATGGCACCATGGAATAGCATTTGAGAGCAGAGTTATTAGAATCAGGCCACTTGCATCCAAATCCTAGGGCTACCTTAACAAGCAATCTCTCCTTGAATGATCTATTCACCTTCCCTGCCTCAGTTACTGCAGTTATAAAATGGGGATGATAGGAATAGTAACTATAACCTGGGGGTAGTAATAACTATTAGCTGAGTTAACATTTTTAAAGTGCTAAAGTGGTGCTTAGCACATGCTAATAGAATAAACTAGAATTATGAAAAAAATTAAGATTCTAGCACTTAGCTTCCATGCAGAATAAAGGAATAAAAATAAAAGGAAAGAATAAGAATAGAAGAATGAAGGTATGGAGAATTGCAAAGAATAAATGATAGAAACCTAGGATCAAGGCTAAAGATGAAGACACAGAAAGTATGTAGCTGGTGAATAGCCATGAAAAATAAGTTGAAGTGCAAAGTGTACTGGGCAGGGGTGGGCGCAGATAGGCATTTCTAATTTTATATATCAAACTAGAGTGAAAGAAATTAGAGAGGCTGAGTTCATCAGGACCCAAGACAGGGAGTCATGGAGAAGAATGGGCAAAACATAGCTGGATGAAAAACTTTTCAAAGGATAGAAAGATCAGAGGTACAAACCATTAACCAAGGTGGAAGTTCTTCAGGATGAAGCCCAGGGATTCTTAGCCAGAGCTCTGGCATAGCCTTTGACTGTGATGGTGACACTGGGCAGTAGAGGTCAGATAAAAGATTGTGGAAAAGGCTCAAACCTATGGGGACCTCAGACTTGTGGTTACAGATGCTCTCAAGACTGAGATTCAAGAAAGGAGAAAAGCCAGGCAAGAGAGACAGATTTTTATCCAGTCTAGAAAAAGCCAAGGGAAGATCCGTGGGCTTTAAGTGCAAAGGATGTGTATTGGAAGATCCGTGGGCTTTAAGTGCAAAGGATGTGTATTTCCTAGAGGGTTGTCCTTGATCAGTGATGGGAGAATAGCTCTCTCTGAATCTAAAAGATATACAGTAAGAATCAAAATAACTAATTTTAAACACCTCTTATAATTAGAAATAAAAAATTTTAAGTAAATCACAATGGAAGATAAAAATTCTTAAAACTGAATGATACTGAGGGACGCCTGGGTGGCACAGTGGTTGAGCAACTGCCTTTGGCTCAGGTTGTGATCCTGAGATCGAGTCCTGCATAGGGCTCCCTGCAGGGAGTCTGCTTCTCCCTCTGCCTGTGTCTCTGCCTCTCTCTTTCTGTCTCTTGTGAATAAATAAATAAAATCTTAAAAAAAAACCAAATTATATTGAAAATCCTGCTTATAAACAACTTGAAAGATGTTACTAAAGTGGAACTTAGAAAGAAATTGATAGTCTTAAACGCTTATATTACAAAACAAGAGAGGCTAAAAATTAACAAGCCAACTTAAGAAGTGAGAACAACAAAACCAACACAAAAAATATAGAAGAAAGAAGATAATATAAGAGTATAAATTAGGGATCCCTGGGTGGTGCAGTGGTTTGGCGCCTGCCTTTGGCCCAGGGCGTGATCCTGGAGACCCGGGATCGAGTCCCACGTCGGGCTCCCGGTGCATGGAGCCTGCTTCTCCCTCTGCCTGTGTCTCTGCCTCTCTCTCTCTCTCTGTGTGTGTGTGACTATCATAAATAAATAAAAATTAAAAAAAAATAAATTAAATTAAATTAAAAAAAAAAGAGTATAAATTAATGAAGTAGAGAAGGGAGACTAGAGATCAAGAGAGCTAACAGATCTTTGAATTCAAAGACCAGAACTTTGAAAAGTACAGTAAGATTGGCTAACACCCAGCAAGAGCAATCAAGAAAAGACAGGAGTACAAGATAACAAGGATAATAAGAATGAAAAAGGTCTGGGATCCCTGGGTGGCGCAGCGGTTTAGGCCTGCCTTTGGCCCGGGGCGCGATCCTGGAGACCCGGGATCGAATCCCACATCGGGCTCCCGGTGCATGGAGCCTGCTTCTCCCTCTGCCTATGTCTCTGCCTCTCTCTCTCTCTCTCTCTGTGTGACTATCATAAATAAATAAAAATTAAAAAAAAAAAGTTTAGAAAAAAAATGAAAAGGGTCACAGCTGCATAGAGAAGAGAATTTTTAAAAATAAAAAAATAATATTACGAACAATTTTATAGAAATAAAGTTATACATTGTGGCATGACGGACAGAGGGAAAATACACCTTCCATAAAGGATCAAAAAGAAATCTAAAATGTAAATGTTGCTCTGATCATTAAAAGACTCAAAAATTGCAAGTCTTCTTAGAAAATTATATTGGCAAGTTTTAACAAATCTTGTAGGGCCAAAAATTGAAAATATACACAAATGCTTCTAGAGAATAGGGCAAAGGGAAAATTCTCTAATTTTGTGAGGCTGGCATAAATTTGCAATGCAAGAAATCAAAATTTCAGGTAATCACACTCAGGAATGTGGATAAAATAACAATACCAGCAAATATAATCCAGAAAGAAATTATATGATAATAAGTCATGATTAACCTGGTGTTTTTTCAGGAATGTACGATTAGTTCAATGTTAGAAAAATTATGTAATTCACCACCCTGACAGATTAAAGGAGAAAACTCTTCTGAAAACCACCATTTTATCCTTTGCTAATGGTCAGTCGGAAAACTGGGAACAGAGGGGAACTTTCTAAATTGAAAAACAAATTCTATGAATATTTCACAGCAAAGATCACGCTTGATGATGAAAAAATAAAAGAATTCTCCTTAAAATCAGGAATAAAGGAAAGATGTCCACTATTACTACTTTTAGTCCATATGAGTACAAGGGAGAGAGAGAGAAAGAAATAAAAGGCATAAGGATTGGAAAAGAAAAAAAAAGTAAATCTATAATTAATCTTGCTGGCATAATTATTTGCACAGAAAACCAAAACAGACTGATTAATAGTACCAATAAGTGAGTTTAGCAAAGTTAATAGATAAAAGATCAATATGTAAAAATCAATGACATTCCTAAATTCTAACAAAGAGTTAGAAAATGGACTTTAAAAAATACAGCTTAGAAAAAGATCAAAAGTGCAAAAACTTAGGAGGAAACTTAAAATATTTCCAAAAGCTAAAAAATAAAATCAAAAGCCTTCACCAAATTATATTTTTAAATGTATAGATAGGGAAAATCCTATTAATGCATAGGAAGACATGATTATCCCAAACTCAATATACAAAGTGAATGTAATTCCAGTCATAATTTAAAAGTATTTTTCTTAGAACTTGTCAGCATGATTATATAATTTATAAAAATGTCATCTGAATAGCCAAATTTGAGGCTATCAATTTTGAGGAATACCCAAGCAGAGGAACTTGTCCTACCATCTTATAAAGACTTTATTACCAAGTTATAATAACTTATACAGTGTCATATTGGTTCAAGGATAGACAAACAGACCAATCAGGTATGATAAGAGGGTCTAGAAACAGATCTAGGTATACATGTAAACTCACTATATCACAAAGCCAGTATTACAGATCAATGAGTAAAAAAATAAAAATGATTATTTAATACATTGTACTGAGAAAATTATCCATAAGGAGAAATGCAAAACAACAGTAAACAAAAAAGAAGTTGAATCTCTAACTCACACCATGCCCCCAAATTAATTCTACATGGCTTAAGGATTTTAATGTGAAAATCAAATTTTAAAGTTCATCTTATAGAAACAAATGTATGAGGATACATTTGTGACTTTGGTATAGAGAAGGATTTAAGACTTCCAACATGGAAAGCACAAATCAATAAATTCCAATTATCCAATAGAAAAATAAAGTGTGTGGTATAGATATAAAAACAGAAGTAAAAGATTTAATTAAATGCTTAAAGAAATGCTTAACCTCATCAGCATTCAAACAGATAAAACAAAAATTGTAGTACAATGCCATTTTACACCGACCATGTTGGTAAAATTTAAGAAGTTCCACAATCCTCAGTGTTGGGAAGGTAATGTCAAGAACTCTCATGACAATCACTTATAATTGAGTAATATGACTTTACTCCATAAAACTGAAGATGCAAATATCCTGTAAGGGTAAATATGTATATTTATACCCTAAAGAATTTTTGTACATTTATTTCAGTAGAAATGAACAGAAAATTTATAGTAATCGCAATAATTGGAAACAAATCAAATATCCATAAAGTAGAATGATAATGTTTTAGTATATCATACAACTGAATACTAGATAACAATAAAAAAGAACGAAATGGAATCTTTCAGAATGACAGACAAGCTAAGAGTTTGATGGACCCTCTCCCCAGTAAAACAATTCAGTGAAAATTACAAAACACAAAAATTTAAAGTCCTTATAAATTATCTTAGTACATACAGCAAACTAGGAAATATTCACTCAAGAAAACTGACTAAATCTCAGTCAGAATCTAGCAATATATAGAAAGGATCATACACCATTACCAAATGAGATTTATCTCAGGAATGTAAGATTAGCTCAATGTAAAAAGTCATTTAATGTAATAACAGCAAGTAATTTAATAAAACCTTGATTAGAACCAAGGAAAAAATAAACATAGATGTGGAAAAAAGCATTTGAGAAAATCCAAAATAGAAATAGAAAATAACTTCCTGAACCTGATAAAAATCATGAAGATTATATATGAAAAAAAGTCACAAATAACAATTATATTTAATGGTGAAAAATGGAATGCTTTCCCCCTGTGATCAGGAACAAGACAAGGACATTTGCTCTCCCTACTTTTATTCAACATTGTATTGGAGGTTCTAGTCAGAACAATTGAGCAGATAAAAGAAATAAAGCTTCAAGATTGGAAAAGAAGTAAAATTACCTCTATTTGCAAATTACATGATTTTTTTTATTAAGAAAAATCTTAAGAAATCCCCTAAAACTATTAAAATAAACAAGATTGTAGGATACAGAATATTAAAAAAACAATTTCTATGCACAGTGAATGATCTAAAAATCTAAAAATGAAATTAAGAAAATGTCATTTACAAAGCCATCAAAAATAATAAAATACTTAGGAATAAACAACAATAAAAAGCACAAGACTTGTCCCCTGAAATCTTAAGAAAAGCCTTCATATAAGGGGAGACATTCCATGTTCAGTAATTGGGAATTTTAATATTCTTCAGATGGCACTATTCCCCACAATGATCTACAGATTTTTTTTTAATTTTTATTTATTTATGATAGTCATAGAGAGAGAGAGAGAGCGAGAGAGAGAGGCAGAGACATAGGCAGAGGGAGAAAGCAGGCTCCATGCACCGGGAGCCCGACGTGGGATTTGATCCTGGGTCTCCAGGATCGCGCCCTGGGCCAAAGGCAGGCGCTAAACCGCTGCGCCACCCAGGGATCCCTGATCTACAGATTTGATGCAATTCCTATCACACTCCCAACTGACTTTTTTTTTCTTTGCAGAAATTGAAATAGCGAATTCTAAAATTCACATGGAAATGTAAGGGAATGAGAATAGACAAAACAATTTTAAAAAGAACGAAGTTGGAAAACTCATACTTCCCAATTCCAAAACTTACTACTAAGCAACAGTAATTAAGACAGTGTTGTACTGATGTAAGGACAGATCTATAGATCAATGGAATAGAACTGAGAATCCAGAATAAACCCTCACCTTTTACAGCCAATTGATTTTTGATGTGGGTGACCAAACAATTCAATAGGGGAAGGAATAGTCTTTTCAGCAACCAGTGTGGGGACAAGTGGATATCCACAAGCAAAAGACTGAAGCTGGACCACTAACACCGGATACAAAAATTAACTCAAAGTGGGCCAGACATCTAAATGTAAAAGCTAAAACTATAAACTCTTAGAATAAAATATGGGAGTAAATTGTTGTGACGTTGGGTTAGGCACCGTTTTGCAAATACAATACTAAAAGCACAAGCAGCAAAACATTGATACATTGTATTTCATCTGAACCTTAAAAATTCTGTGCTTTGAAGGATACTGTGCAGAAAGTAATAAAAACGCAGAATGGGAGGAAATAAATGCAAGCCGTAAATCTGATAAGGGACTTGTATACAAAATACAAGAACTCTAACAAGTCAATAATAAAAAGATAATTCAGTTTGGGGTGCCTGGGTGGCTCAGTGGGTTAAGCATCTGATTCTTGATTTCAGCTCAAGTCATGATCTCAAGGCTGGGAGATGGAGCCCTGCTTCAGGGTCTGTGCTCAGCAGGGAGTCTGCACGAGATTCTCTCTCTCACTTGGCCTCTGCCCCCCTTACTCTCTGTCTCTAAAATAAATACATCTTAAAAAAGAGAATTCAGCTTAAAAATGGGCAATAATTTGAATTTACATTTATCCAAAGAAGATACACAATTGGCCAACAAGCACATGAAAAGATACTCTACATCATACCATTAGGGATACATGAATCAAAATGACCATCAGATACTTCTTAGTACCCACTAGGATAGCTATATTGTTAATATTTTTATAAGCAAGATAGGTGTTGGACAGGATATGGAGAAATTGGAACCCTTCATACACTGGTAGTGGAAATATAAAATAATTGAGGATTTTCTACTCATCATTGTGAAGATATCCTTGCTTTGACTTCTTCTATTTTTACTGATGAAAAGACTGCTGTCCTCTCATAATTTTACTTGTTCAGATCATGAGTCTTCTCTTTGCATTTTATCCTCCCAAGTTTTTGTCAGGATTTGGATCTGGTGTTTCCTCTCTGGATTTGCTGTGGATTTCCGTCTAAAAATCATCCTCTTTGAGTTCGTTTGCTTGTAGTCATGTATTATCTCTTCACTATTGCCTCTCCATTTGTTTCCCTTTCTGGGAATTCTCTTAGGTTTACAGTAAGCTTCTTATTATTTGCTCTATTTTCTTTGATAATTTCCATCTCTTTTGATTTCTTGGTGATTTCTAATCATCAATGTTTCATTAATACTCTCTTCAGCAGTCTAATCTCCTGTTCAACCCATATAATGAGTGTTTCTTTTTTTCCAAAGTCTTTGGTCTTTGTTTCCAGAAATTCTATTAATTAAAAAAAGAGAAAATTCCCTTGTAGTTTTTATTTCTTTCTTCCTTTCTGAATATTTTATATATAAGCTATATATAACTTGATTTATAAAAATTTTAATTCCAATATAATTAACATACAGTATAATATTTGTTTCAGGTGTGCAGTATGGTACTTTACCACTCCCATACAACACCCGAAGCTCATCACAGGGCTTAATCCCCATGATCTATTTCACCCATCCTCCCCATCCACCTTCGCTCTGGTAGCCATATGTTTATTCTCTACGGTTAAGAGTCTGTTTTTTGGGATCCTTGGGTGGCGCAGCAGTTTGGCGCCTGCCTTTGGCCCAGGGCACCATCCTGGAGACTCGGGATCGAATCCCATGTCGGGCTCCCGGTGCATGGAGCCTGCTTCTCCCTCTGCCTGTGTCTCTGCCTCTCTCTTTCTGTGTGTGACTATCATAAATACATAAAAATTTTTTTAAAAAAGAGTCTGTTTTTTGGTTTGTCTCCATTTTTTTCCCTTTGTTCAATTGTTTTGTTTCTTAAATTCCACATAGGAGTAAAATCATATGGTATTTGTCTTTCTCTGCCTTATTTCGCTCAGCATTATATTATCTAGCTCCATTGTTGTTGCAAATGGCAAGATTTCATTTTTTGTGGCTGAATAATATTCCATACAGGGGCACCTAGGTGACTCAGTCAGTTTGGCATCTGACTCTTGATCTCAGGTCATTAGTTCAAGCCCTATACAGAGACTTCTTTAAAGATATTTAATATATATATATGTATATACATACGTATGCTTGTATGTATATGTACAAGCATATACATACATAAGCATACATAGGTATGCTTGTATACATACAAGCATATGCATGTATATACACATATATGCATATACGCACATATATACATACATATTTATGTATACACACATACACACACACCACATATACCGCATCTTCTTTATCCATTCATTGATTGGCCATGGGCTGCTTCCATATCTTGGCAGCACATTGTAAATGATGCTGCAATAAACATGGGGCTGGGCATATATCTCTTTGAATTAGTTTTTGTACTTTTTGGATAAATACTCAGTAATATAATTGCTGGATCATAAGGTAGTTCTATTTTTAGCATATTGAGGAAACTCCATACCGTTTCCTAAAGTGGCTGCAGCAGTTTGCACTTCCACCAGCAGTTCATGAGGGTTCCCTTTCTCAGCATCTTTACCATCACCCATTGTTTCTCATGTTGTTGACTTTAGCCATTCTGACAGGTATGAGGTGATATCTCATTGTAGTTTTGCTTTGAATTTCCCTGATGATCAGTGATGTTGAGCATCTTTTCATGTGTTTGTTGGTCACTCGTGTGTCTTCTTTGGAGGAATGTCTGTTCATGTCTTTTGCTCATTTTTTAATTGGATTGTTTTTTAGGTGTTGAGTTGTGTAAGTTCTTAATATACTTTGGATACTAACCCTTTATCAGATATGTCATTTGCAAATATTCAGTATATTCTTAATTTCATACACACACACACACACTTTTAAAATAGAGAAATAAAGGAGGAAATAGAAACCTCAGGGTACAATTATATATAATATACAAACATATATAAACCTTTTAAAGAGTGTTCTTTTATAGTTACTAAGGTCTAGATTTATCCATATTGTCCATAAACTTTCTACTATAGTAAATAGTTTACTGCTATTCTTTTGAAAGTTTTGACTGTGAGATCCCCTTCACGCTAGAGAATAGGGTCGTTTCTTAGTATAGATCAGGGAATCTTCATTTATGTAGGTATCCCTATGGGACATTTGAGTTTGCCTTCTCTGGGGTCCAAAAAGTTTCCCTCTCTGGACCAATTACAGGTATATTTCTTAATTTGGAGTTCCCTTCCCATTGTGTAGTGTGCAAACTTGTTCCTACACCCCCTCTCCCTTTTTTTTAAAAGAAGACTAGAGAGTTCTAATCCCTTGTATGGGATTCTTTTTCTAGTTCGATTGGATGACAGGTTTCCATGCCATACCCATTGACTAGCATGTGGAGCAAATACTTTACTTTCATAGAAAGGATGGCCTTTTGCACTTCCAATTTTATGCAGAAGTTCACTATTTTCCTCCTATTGAGGACTCAGGCTGAAAACTAGACTCTTGTGTCCAGACAGGCATCAAAACCTCAGGAATTTGGTCTGTGTATTTGGTTCTGTTGTCCCTGTGACCCATTTGGCTTTGACTACCACTCATAGCCTTGGCCTTGTCTCTTCTTTATTTATAACATTGAGGGATTTGGTCTTTGACACGTGCATCTAATTTCTATACTTTTTCCCTATTTCTTTATGTTGGAGAGGAATAGTCAGAAGGAGCTTCCAATGTCAGCTAAGACCACCCAGTGACTGTAAGTTCTCTTTTATATGTTTTTTTAAGATTTTATTTATTTATTTGAGAAAGAGCATGAGAGAGAGAGAGAGAGCACGAGCAGGGGGATAGGGGAAGGGATAGAGGGAAAAGCAGACTCTCCACTGAGCAGGGAAGCCAATATGGGACTCAATCCCAGGGCCCTGAGATCATGACCTGATCCGAAAGCAGGTGCTTAGCCAACCAAGACACTCAGGCACCCCCCTCTTTTTTTATTCTTAATGCTATATACATACATCTTTTTTTCTCTCAAATAGCTTTGGAAATGGTTTACCTGTTTAGGTCTACTTTTTCATCTTTTAAAGCATTAAACTCAGAAATCCCTTATTTTCATTCATTCTATCATGTTTTAGCAAAAAAAAAAAAAAAAAAAAAAAAAGACTACAAACACTTCCCTGGGCAGTTACTGTTACATTCCACGAGTATTTTTTTTAATATCCTAAGTTGAAATTTTTCCTTTTTCAAGTTTTAATTTAAATTCCATTTAAATTCCATTTAGTTAACATAGAGTATAACACTATTCTATAGGTTTTGATATAGGATATGCTCATTGTTATTCATTTCAAGTAGTCTTTTCTTTCTGACCCTTGTATTATTTATTGCTGTGTACAAATCAGCCCAAAATATAATGGCTTAAAAGGCCAACATTTTTATCTCATAGAGTCTATGCATTTGAGTGTGACTTAGTCTTTTGGCTCTGGGTCTTCTCCAAGGCTCAATTATCTTAAGGACTGAATAGGGAGGATCCGTTCTTTGTAGGCTATTGGTCAGAGGCTTCTTGGAGGTCCTTGCCATCTGGGCTTCTTCACAGACCATCTTATAATGTAGCAGCTTGCATCATCAAAGAGAATGTGTGAGAGCTGGAGATGGAGAGAGAAAAGGAATACCAGCAAGACAGAAGCCCTCATCTTCAGTAACCTAATCACAGAATTGATACCATGTCATTTATCATCATAAAGGAACTTTCCCTGGCCTATTTAATGCTTTTATTTTAAATTCAATTTTGTTCAATATTAATATTGTAAAAGTCTGCTTTTTAAAATTATATTTGACTGATAGACCTCTATCCATCCTATTTCCATAGCTGAATTTTGTGTGTGTCTTCATTAAATAACAATCATGGGATTTACTTGATCAGAGATCATTTTGGCTTCATAAAAAGTTTATCTCGTTAAAATTGTTGTTACAGGAGCTTTTTTATTCTTTTGCTTCCATATTTTTCAGTGAAAAAATATGTATTCTTAGATTCTAGTAGTGGTTGCTATTACTTTTTATTATAGTTTGATAAATAATGTTATATCAGTATTAGGTACACAATAGTATTTTAATTTATCTTTTTAAATGTTTTAAAGATTTATTTATTTACTTTAGAGAGAGAGAAACCACAGGTCAGCAGTGGGGAGAAGAGGGAGAGAGAATCTCAAGCAGATTCTCTGCTGAGTGTGGAGCCCTATGTGGGGCTCTATCTCATGACCCTGAGATCATGATCTGAGCCTAAATCAACTGACTGCACCACCCAGGTGCACTGTAACAATATTTTTAAAATACAATTTAAAAATAACTTTTCATTGTAGGAATCAAGTATAAATGCTATCATCAAAGTGAAAGTCATTAAGAAGTTTAGCTTACTGTTCCATCTCCCCATATCACCTATTCCTCCCATGTCTCAGCATAGTTTGCTTTTTTTCTTTCCCTTTTCTCTTTCCTTCTTTCCTTCATTAATTGCTTCTTTTCCTTCATCAATTCAAGACACATTTGTTGATTGCCAATAAATGTCAGGAAATAGAGTAAGAAAAAAATTAGTGTTCAGAACTATATACTTCTTTCTCCTTCCCTCTTTCCCTCTCTCAGATATAGATACAATCTAGATTTAGAGTTAGCTTGGATTATAATATGTGTTAAGAAGGAAGATAAAGCAGAAAAGGGATATTGAGTGTCAAGGGGGTCAGAATTGCTGAAATGATTTAGAAGGTGGTTAGGGAAGGCTCTATGATAAAGCAACATTTAAGCATAGATCAGAAGGAAGAAAGGCAGCAAGCCATGTGGGTATCTTGGGAAAAAGAATTTTGAAAAAAGATTCTGAGACTAGAGATTTTTGTTGAAGAACAGCTAGGAGGCAAGGTAGCTGGTGAAGATTAAGGTAGGGGGATATTTATAGGATATGAAGTCACAGAATCGATGATAGGAGTGGGGCCTTCAAGGTCATTCCAAAGACCTTTACTCTGACTTTTGTTTTAAAAGTATAATTATGTCAAATAAACAAGGGGAAAAAAGAGTCAAAAAACATAGGAGAATGAACTGGTCATTGCCAAAGGGTGGGGGGGTAGGAAAATGGGTAAGGAAAAGGAAAAGGAAAGGAAAGGAAAAGGAAAAAGGAAAAGGAAAGGAGAAAAAGAAAAATATAATTATGTTTATAAGCAAATTTCAGAAGGCAAGAATGACAGGAAGGCATTATTACAGTGATCTAGATAAAGAAGGGTAGTGGCCAAGATGGTAAGAACTGCTTAGATTCCAGATAAACTTTGAAAGCAAAGCAGCAAATAGGATCTGCTGAGGTTTGGAAATTAGGTGGAGAAAGAGACAGGATTCAAAACTTCCTCTCAGGGTTTTGGCCTGAACAACTGACAGGAAAGGATTGCCATTGATTGAAATACTACATACCATGGGAGGAGTGATTTTCAGTGCATTACAGAACGACAGGCTGTTAGGCATCCTTGTGAAGATGTTGAACAGGCAATCTGATATGTGGGCCATGGAAATGCAAATCTGGACTTCAAGGGAAACTTCTGTGCTAGAAAAATAAACTTGGGGATTCATCAACACCAGGATAATATTTAAAGTCATGATACCACGTTGGTGTGCTACTGTAGTGTGTGTGAATAAATAGAGATAGACCAGAAGAGTGAACTCTGCTGCATTTCTGTTTAGAGGTGGAGGAGATGAAGAGGGACCAGCAAGGAGACTAAGACACCAGTGTTTATAGCAGGAGAACCAAGAATGAGAGGAATCCTAGAAGCCAAATGAAGTGTTTAGAAGGAAGGTAGGATGGCTACGTTAATGCTGCTGATAGGTGAAGAATGAGGAGAACTAGGGTGTTATAGTCAAATTTTGCTACATGGGGGCTACTGTATACCTTTCCCTGAGCTCTTCAAGTTAATGCAGTATGGACAAAGACCTGGTGAACATAGATTCAAGAGGGAATTGGAAAGACCAAAGGAAGATAGCACTTGTAACCCATTCTATCGTGGTGTCTTCCTGTAAAGAAGAACAGAGAAACAGGATCATAGCTGAAGGGAAATAGGAGCCAAAGAGAGCTTTTATTTGAGAGGTGTTCCAGCTTGTTTGCCTCCTCTGGAGAATATCTAGAAGAGAGGGAAATATTAATGATGCAGGAGATCTGGGGGATAATTGCTATGGGTGATTGGAATCCACAGCACACTGGAACTTAGATACAGAGTCAGACTATCTAGGGACAGCTGCAGGTGGGGCTGGGAGAGGTGTTGGTGGAAGTACTCTAGAAATTCTGTGTTCATGACTTCTATTTTCTCAGTGCAAGGGGAATCAAAACAATGAGAGGAGGTGTCAAAAGTTGGTGGAGCTGGGAGAGGGTGTGACACAGTCTCGGAGAGAGAGAATGGACTACAGAAATATGGGAATATTACAAGAGAGGTAAGAGCCCTTTTGAGGTTGGTGGACATGGAGTGAAAGTGAGACAGGTCACATGGTTGTGTTTTCCATCAGCTACATTTAGTCACCTGCATGCTGATGGGAATAGACTGAGAATCTGAATTTAATTAAAGGCAGTGTTTTGGCTCATCAGTAAAATGGCAAGAGGCAAGGGAACTGGAGATATACACCCGAGTGAATGTATGCCATTGTTGGAATGAATATACCAGAGAAGTAAGCTGTGAAGAGAGACAATGGTGGTTGGTGAATGGGACATTTAATGTCAAGTTTTTGGAAGAGGTGCAGTTATTGATAATGACATGTTCTAGAGTATGAAAGTAGGTGCTGGAGGTAGTGTGGAGGGCAAGCTACTTGGAAGAACAGATGCCAAAGAACCGAGAGTACTAGTTATTACTGAAATTATCATTGACATCCGTGCTGCCCAAAATGACAGCCACTAGCACTCATGGTTATTTAAACTAATCAAAATTAAATAAAACTTCAGTTCCTTTGTTGCACTCATCACATTTGAAGTGTTCAATAGCACATGTGTGTCTAGTGGTTACCATATCAGATAAGGAAGAGACATCATTTCCAACCTTAAAGGAAGGTCTATGGAGCTGCTCTGCATAGATACTGATATCCATACCATCAATGATTATGACAAGACTGACTCTGGAGAGAGGGACAGTTAGTGAGTGATAAAATCTTCAAAGGATGAATACTGAAGAGGGTATCTACCCTGACAGATGTGGAAGAGAAAATATCCACTCTTTGGTAGGGATGATAGGGAGCAGTGTCTTCAGGAGAGAATCAGGTGTTACAATAAAGAAGTAAAAAATCATTACGGAAAAAGCTGGATGAATATATAGGGATTGATAGACATTGGAAGGTTTTGTGGAGTTGAGAATGGAAGATTGAATCAGTCTAAGGAATTCACAGAGCTATACAGGGATTAGTATCCAGGTGAAAAAAGATAACCTTAATGCCTTGAGCTTCTTAAAGTGACTTAGGTAAAGAACAGAACATAATAAGGTTATTTCTGAGGGTCTGTGAGGCAGGTGGTGTTTCTGAGGCTGTGAGTCCTGGTGGGGAGGGATGAGTGGGCTCTAGGCAATGGTGCTCTCAGGGCTGGCAGGAGGGAGTCTTACTAGGAGTCACTGGTATAGATACATGTATATGGTTATATTTTGGTTATAAGATCTAGGTAATAGTTATAAAATTGTTTTTACATATTATATAACTTTTCCTGAGATAATTATCTTTTTTGCATTGTTTTTAAAAGAGCTTTACAACACTAGACATTTTTAAAGATCAACATTGTTCAGCCCTTTTATATTATGACTTCCCAATTTTCAGAGTTCTTGATTTTACCCCATGTCAATTGATCGCAGTATAACTTAAATGCTTTTTTTTTTTTTTCCAAGATAGGTATGTGGGCAGCCTATCTGGGGGGCTTTTTATCATCTGGGAATGTCTTTCTGTTGTCTTCGTATAAGAATGGCATTTTTCTTATCACGTAATTTTTGGGCCATAGCATTTCTCCTAGAACTCCAGGTGTTATTCCATTATTTTCTGGAATGTAACTTTGCCGAGAAGTTCGTGGTAAATTGATCATTATTTCTTTGTAAGAAATGTCTTTTTTTTTTTTTTTTCATTCAGCCTGAATACCAGTAAGGTATTTTGTCTGTATCTTTGTATCTCAAGATTTTTTTCCAGGCTGAATCTAGAAATGTCTCTTAATTAGTTTGGCCTGGAGTGAGCTTGTTCAATACATTACCCTTCCCTCAACACAGGGAAGATTTCGTTCTGCTACTGCATTCATTCTAGGCTCCAGCTCTTCATTTTCTCTATGTGAGATGGTTCATATTTTTAAAATTATTTTTACTTTTTTACAGAAACTTATTCACATTTTGCTTCTATGGCATCAGATCTGGTCTTCATTGAATCAACTGTGTGTTTTTATTATGCTTTACAATTTTATACTCTTTTAAAGTTATTTATAGCTTTTAACACATAAAATATATTTAATGATTATATACATTTTTGAACATGATAAAATGGATACTCATAATTTGACATCCATCATTAAGAGCTGAACAGCACGGATACCTTTGGAGGCACACTCACCAGCAATCCCAACCTCCATACTTCCTACCAGATTTTATAGCATGATTTTAAATTTTGTGTTTACAATCCCCCTGATTTTTTAACTGTTTAATTTTAGAATGGTTTTATATTTACATTAAAAAATTGTAAAAGATGGTTGAACATTCCCAGATAGTCACTTGGCTATTTTACTCACCACATTTCAATTTGGATTATTTTGCAATTCTTCTGAATTTAATCCCTCTTGTTTCCACCTAGTCTGCCCTTGTTTTGCTTTGTTTGCTGGCTTTTAATAGAGTCCATTTCTTGTGACTTTGTATGGAGGAAGGTAGGCAGTTTACAAAAATTTTCATCTCCATCCTTCAGCAAATTATCTTTAGAGTATGTTTTTCTTCTGAGCCCTCTCATTGATTTTTTAAAAACAGGGTGGTAGTAAAGGTAAACTGTTTTCTCTCAAGCCTTGCTCTATGAAGTTCATTCTTTGCATTTTAATATTGTTGGTAATTAGAAAACTAAGGATTTTTCTTTTCTTTTAAGCAGATAACCAATAATTGGGAAAACTAATTAACACTATTAGGGTCCTGAGAAAAATTCTCACAAACGTCGTGGTTGGAAAGAGTAGAAATGACTTATCTCATAGTTCTGAAGGCCACAAGTCTGAAAGCAGTACCACTGGGCTAAAATTGAGGGTGCTGGCAGGGCTATGCTCCCTCTGGAGGCTCTGGAAGAGAATGAGTTCCTTGCCTCTTCCAGCTGGGGGACTGCTCACGTCCTTCCTCTTGTGGTTGCATCATGTCAATCTCTGTTGTCTTCATATCTCTTCTCCCCTTTGTGAACAAGGTCTCCCTCTGATAAGAAGAGGTGTGATTGCATTTAGGACCTGCAGAATAATCTCCACATCTCAAGATCCTTAACTTAATCACATCTGCAAAGATCCTTTTTCATTATAGGTAAAATTTATAGATTCCAGGATCGGGACCTGGTATCTCCAGGGGGCCATCATCCTACCTACCATAGGCACCATGTACCATGATCTAGCAACTCCGTGCACACATACACACTTTTTTCTACCAAAAGACATGTGAAGAAATCTTCCTAGCAGCCTGACTTGTAGTGGTCAGAAACCAGAACAATCCAAATATCTGTCAACAGTAGAGGAGATGGATAAGCTCTGATATAGTCATACAATGGAATACTTTACATCAATGAGAACGAAAGCACTAAAACTACATGCAACATGCATGAATCTCACACATATGATGTGACTGAAAGAAAGCAGATAGAAGAGTAAGCCCTAGAAGAGTTCACATATATAATATCAAATGCAGGTAAAATTAGTCTGTGGTGTTAGAAGTCAGGACAGTGGTTACCTTGGAGGAGCAGTGACCAGAGGAAGGTGAAGGGGGCTTCCAGGATGTTAAAAAGATTCCTTGGTCTGGGTGCTGGGGGATAAAAGCTCAATTTACGAGAATTTATTCAGTCACTTACTTATGCTTTGAGAACATTACCAAAAAAGGATAATTGACAAAGAAAGCTTACAGTTTTCTCAGGGCCATGCAGAATCATTGGGGCAATGTCTACATGGTTGGAGCCAGTAGGAAAAGGGGTCCCAACTTTAAGTTTAAGTCAGGGATTCAGAAGTTTGAGATTATCATAGCCTAAGAACAGGTCAATGATATAGATATTTGGAGGTGTGTCAGCTCCCCTCAAATTTTTTGAGAAAATGTATAAAGAAAGAAATAAGTTGATAAACATAGGATTTGATAAAGTAGAGGTTTGACCTGAAGACAGTAATTTGGGTCAGTTAAGTCAACCAAGTCATTCAGCATCAAGAGCTATAGTATCAAGATGCTGTCCAATATGGTACCCATTAACTGCACATGACTATTGACCACTTGAAATATGGCTGTTCCAAATCGATTGTCTTTGTACAGAACCTTAGCACAAACAAGTTGAGTAACTGCTTTTTATGCTAATCACAGGTTGAAATAAACTTGAGATGTATTGGGTTAGAGAAAGACTATTAAAAGAAATTCCGTATTTTTCTAAATTTATTAAGATACAACTACTAGAATATGTCAAATTACATTAAATGACTAGCATTTGTGACTTCCATTCTATTTCTCTTGGACAGTAGTGATCTAGACCAATAAACCTGATGAACAGCTAATAAGTGAGTAACAGCTACATATTTTTCTTGCTCACACATGCAAGGACAGGTCTAAGCAGGGTTGGCCCTGCGATGGGAAAACTGAAGTGACTGGAGTTTGGTAGCAAGCAATTACAATTGAACTATTATTATAACTGAACTCTATTATAACTCAACCATTATTTCTGAGTTCTCTCATTTTGGGGAAGCCTAATTGTTCTAAACAATGGGTTTCAAACTAAATCATTGCTGCTCATTGGGCTGTTATATAATCTCTTAGGCTTATTAGGTTTGATCTGAAATAATATGTAAATACAGTATACAAATGATGCTAAAACTGTGGTAGGTGCTAGTATTCTTGAGTTTCAAGTATGAAGAAAACAATAAATATTTTCGAGGCCTTGATGAGAAAAATTCTAAAGGTTTTCCTTTGCAGATTCTTGGGATGCTTTAGACCAATCCTGGGCCATTCCAATGCTCGGTGTCTCTAGCAAATAAGGAGGAGAAGCTCACAGAAAAGTCAGGCCCCAGGATGTCTCCTCCTTCTCATTGTGTACATTCAGCTTCAAGGAATTAATGCCTGGATCACAAGGATTTATTCTGTATTCAAAGCACTCGGCAACATCAATCCACTCCTTCCAGTCCCAGATGCCGGCGGGCCACCCCATCAATCATTCTCACAGACGCCCATCAGCGTGTCACCGCCGTGGCAGAGATCTGTTTTGGCAGGCTCGCTGCAGGGTACACGTAATCAGCCGCGACGCCACACTTAACCGTGATTGATGCCAGTCTTTTGACAATTTCTCCTGCCAGACCCCTCCATCATTCTGTGGCAATGTTCTCCTGAGTGCTAAATAATTTCTCTGAATTATCACAGCCACTTTATAGACTGACTTGCAGAGATGGCTTGTTGTCACAGCTGCACTGGGAAGGATTTTTATCTTGTGTGTCCTCCTTGGGTTTTTTAACCTCTGATGATCCTTCCCATGTTTCTATTGCTTTCTTCATTCATCATAGTGGTGGGAATGGTAGTTTGAGGTAAATTAAAAAAAGGATATTATAGTCTGTGGAGGTGGGCAGATGTCTGAAGTCCATTTCCAATTCTTTATTTGGCTGGTAGTATGACCTTGAAAATGTAATTATTAGTATGCCTCTGTTTGTTATAATGATGCCTTTGTTACCACTATGTCTCCTCTACAAGATGTTATGATTAAGACTCTGAGACTTAAGGGGTGGCTTGGTGGTTGAACATCTGTCTTTGGCTCAGGTCATGATCCCTGAGTCCTGGGATTGAGTCCCACATCAGGCTCCCTGCAGGGACCTGCTTCTCCTTCTGCCTATAGCTCTGCTTCTCTCTCTCTCTCTCTCCCCCCCCCCGCCCCCGTGTCTCTCATGAATAAATAAAATTTTAAAAAAGAGGATCTGAGACTTTAGACAAATCCAAGTAAGTGTCCTCCTCCTCCCTTATGATCTGGCATTTGATGTTGGCCATAGAGCCCTTCCTAATCTGCACTTGTGCAAGATGACTTCATCCCCTCCCTTTCCTTCTCCTTTTTCCACCCTTTACCACCAAGCCCCAGCTCTACCCCAATAGAGAACTGAGATGGAAGCATGAGTAGATGGCACATTCAAATGGCCTCAGAACCTCCTCTGGTCACAAGAAGAGATCTGTAACCAGAAACTACAGATATGCCAAATAAAACACTTACTGGATCCTCATTGATAAATGAATGGTACTCTGATTTCATGATATCCAAAAAGTCACTGAAAAAGAGGGATAGTCACATCGCAATTAGTAGGACATATTCCAAAGATAAAAAGACGGAAGGTGGTTAACTTCAGCTTCCACATGAGGTCAGTCATCCTTTCAAACAGTCTTTCTTGAAATGGATTATTTCACCTAAATGCCAAATTTGGAACATTTTTTCCTCTTGCCTAACCTCCTGTAAATCCCAATGAATAAAATAATCAGTACTCATAAAGATTCTTGGGAAAACATGGACTTACCCATTCAGTTACATCAAGGAAAAAGGATATTATCAAAGAAAATAAAATGTAATTTTATTCTTTGCTTCTCATATTTATCCTGGTTCTTTTCAGTCTGATAATCCTTTTGTTGAAAACTGGACATTTACGGTAATATATTGCTGTGACTTTTGATACTAATCCTCCCCGCCAAGGGCTTGTTTTTCTCATTAGCTTATTATTTTAGTGATTTTGCTAGGCTATTGTAGAGAAGTCTGTTCCTCACCACCCCCCTCTGCCCAGTGTGAAGCTGCTGATGTTGCTCCTTAGACAGCATAGCCTTGGGTCTGTGTACAGTCAATATGGGATGATAGTTATTTTAGGGCTTTTATTTTGGGAGCCTTTTAAAAATTGTTTTTGATGGTCTCTTCTCTTGATTTCACTGGTAAGCTGTCAGGCCGGTCTGGTATCATGCCCAGCCATTAGACTTCACTAATTACCAGCTGGCCATCCTATTGTCTTTGACCTTGCCCTGGCATAAACTGCTCCATCGTCTGATCCAATTAAATTCAGGATCCCTTGTAGCAACAGATGTTGATACCAGACTTTGAAGTTTGCTCCAATTCTAGGAGGGTTTTTCTTAGCTATATTCTTCCTTGATTCTCTCTGGTAAACTAGTCTTACGGTTTAACCTGTGGCTGTAACAGAGCCTTCAGCCTCTTCTTAGTCCTGTATCACCAAGATCTCCACTGTCTTCAAGAGTATCCTTATGCTTGAACTTTCCCACAGTCTGTTTCAAATAAAGCCAGCTCCTTCGAGGAGAGCTTCAGAGTCCTCTGTTCTTATGGGTTGCTTCTTTCCTTGCACAAGTCTCAGAACCACTGTTTCAGAGCCGGGGAGAAGAAATAACACTCTTGCTTTGGAAACAGGGTTCCGGGTGGTGATGGGAGCTTGTCTCTTACAGCGTGGGACCTCTGGCTTATGGGTGAAATAGCTTATTATGCCTGTGACAGAGCCTCAGCCTTGTGTGCAGAGAGACTGGTGGAGAAAGAGCACCCTGACCTCTTGTCCCCATTTCTTAGGAATTTAGTACATGCAACCTGGATCCAGAAGAACTGAGCAATTCCAGTGGCTTGTACCTTCTGGAAAGATATTGTATCCCTTGGTTAATGAGGAGCCAGGGAGTCTGTCTTCTTGGTCATAGTTACTCAGAGTGAAATGTCCATTAGGCTGAACTGGGGGGTAACAAAGGAGGGAGTGGATCATGGCTCAAGTGCTGTAGATTCCTGCTGTTTTAACTGAGATTTAGGTAAATTTTCTTGAACAAACGTTCATTCATTTGGTCCATGCCCTTAGGATAATTTCCAGCAACTTTAAAGGTTTTTTTTGTTTATGTATATATAAACAAAAATATATTTTAAAATATATTTTTATATATTATATATTTATATATATTTAATATTTATAAATATTATATATATTTTTTACCAGTTATGGTTCTCTTCTGAGGAACAGGTCCATGAGCCCTTCATGCTACCATTCTAGACATGGAACATCCTATTTGCCCTTTTTCATTTTATATCTAAAAGTGGGGAGAAAACTATTCATAGCTGACAGACCATACAAATAGGTGATAGGCTGGATTTGGCTTGTATGTTATAGTTTGCCAATTCCTGCTCTATCCATGGTAATAATGCTGATTTCCATGTCATTTATGGCTCCTGCCTCAAAATTTTATACTCACACATTACATTTGCAATTTAAGATACATTTTTCTGCTGAGCTATTAATGAAAGATTTTATTCACCTGGGCATACTCAATTATTCCTAAGGTTACATAATTCTGCTCTCACCGGTTGTACCTTCACCATTCCTGGTGCCTACTCTTTGATGCATAGGTAGGGAGAAGAGTGAAAAAGGTAAAAAAAAAAAAAAAAAAAAATTAAAGTCCCTACATGCCTGTACTGGCAAGACTGATGTTCCTTTTCTGATGATCATCATTGTTATTCTAGTTCACTGTCTACAAACAGTATAAGAATTAGTAATTTCTTTTAATAAATCTTGATCACTAAGGACCTATTCTCAAATAGTTGTCTTAGGGATTGGTGGCGGGGGGCTTCTGAGAGCTTTGTTGTCCAGCTGGTACACTTATACCATTGTCCTCTGATGCCTGAATCTCCCCTTTTTATGCTATGAAGATTCTGAGTGGTCTAGAGCCTCCAGGCTCATCAGTCTTCTAGAGCTCTAATTTTGGAAAGCATGAAAAAAGATTCATCTTTTATACTTCTTGAGAATATAACTTTGAAAGGTGTGACGTTATGGATTAAATCTTGTTTCCCTAAAATTCATATATTGAAGCCCTAACCTCCAAAGTGACTGTTTTTGGAGATAGAACCTTTAAAGATGTAATTAGGTTAAATGAGGTCAGTAGAGTGGGGCTTTAATCCAACATGATGGTGTCCTTATAAGAAGAGGAAGAGACAACCGGATTATGTGTGCATGGAAGAAAGACATGTGAGGACAGAGTAAGGACATAGCCATCTGCAAGCCAAGGAGAGAGGCCTCAAGAGAGACCAACCTTGCCAACACCTTTGACATTGGACTTCCAGACCCTAGAAGTGTGAGAAAATAAGTTTCTGTTCTTTAAGCCACCAAGTCTGTAGTATTTTGTTACAGCAGCCCATAAACCCAGGAAGACAGGGAACAGTGTTGTCCACACCACCATCCCACATCCCCTAGTGGTTTTCCTACTGCTCTGGGAGAGGTCACCAGGCCCAGCAGTTAATAAGACACACCACTATGAAGTAAGGTGTACCCTTTTACTGAAGCAACTATCAAACTTCAAAAGTAGTTTTCTTGGAAGTCCTTCCTCTTATCTTCAAGGAGGCCGAAGTGGCAGTTTTGAAAATTCCCTCATATCCCATGGGAAGAAGAAGAAAGGGGACGCTGCCACAACACCAAACATTGTTTTACCTTCTCAGTCATGCCACACATTGACCATGATGTTGGCTGCGGTGGTGGTGGTGGCGGTGGCGGCATTGCCCATACTGCCAAAATGGCATCTCTCAATAAAACCTGTGGGGTGAGGTCTCATTGCCAAAACTTGAGGAATTATCTGAAATTATTATGAGGCTCTCAGTCCTTTTTGTTTTCAACTATAGTATTTAGTCATTTTCCAAAACAATAGGAGTGATACTTATCTACCCTATCATTCTAGTGTACAAAATCCTACCATATTCCTAGAAACACAATGATAAATCTATTAAAAATTACTGAGAGCTGATTTTGTCTAAGATGCATATAAAAGAAACTATCTCTTGTCTGGTTAATCATGAACAAAAGTAAGCAGGCAGAGTTCTTTGACAGGCTGGTAATACATCTAAGGTAATATATTCAATGACTAAACCAAGCTAAGCTCTCTTAATCATTTGGTAGGGATTTCTTGCCACCTGGTTGGCAAACAGGTATGCCTGGATTGCTGAATGGTTTCAGGTCACTGTTCTCTCCTCTGCTATGGATCGCTTCTTGTTTTGGCTCCAGTCCTCTCATGGATTATCAAAACTTCAATTCTTCCTTGAGCAGCAGCTTGCAACAATGGTCTTGAAAAGATGGGATTAAGGAGCAGGAGTGGGGGTGGGGGTAGGGGAGCTGGTTTCATCTTTATCAACATGCTAAGCATGGCCACACTATGCTGCCCAAACCAAGCTAAAACTTTAGTGAAAACTTGAGCATAATGGAAGAATGACATCTCATAGATAATCAAGCCCAGATACTAGATATGACCCTTCTTGGTCATGCTTCACAGTCCAGCACTGAGGTTGCTTCCATGTAAAGAAAGTCTGCCACATGTTTTTGAAACAGAGAAAGAGAAAGAGAGAGCAGAGAAGGGAGGGGAAGGAGGGAGAGGAAAAGGGAACAAAGAGAGAAAAGTTCTAGCTCAGGATCATTGCTTCAGGTCTGCTGAGTACTCACTTGTGCATCCCAGATCCCTCCCCTTCTGAGATGATATAGGCTTTGGAGATGCTCACCACTTTCATTAAAAAGTAAACCAGCACCCAGCCCCCTTCCTTGGTAGTTACCCATAGCCTTGCCCTAGAGGCCTTTGAGGACTTTCTGTCACATCACAAACAACTAGTATCAGGACATTTATCAAAATCTAGGAAATTTGGTTTAGAATAATGCTGCTAAGGTGTACGACTTTAATATGTGATTCCACTGAATGTCAGCAAAGTCCAGTGTCTTTATGCTTCTTCCATGGGCATGAGATGAAATTATGCCCCAGAATTCTTCCTATTATTTTATGGCTTCAATCCTAATTATTTGTGGGTATATGCTTCAATGAAAACACAAAAACACTCTCTCTCACACACGTGCGTGCATATTCAAACATCTTTCAAAAGCAAATTTCAAGTGAAATGCAATCTCTAGCTACATTTATGAAAAAAAGACCTAAGTGATATCTAGATGTTAAATTTTACAAATAAGATAAATTTGATATTTTAATGGGATTAGACTTTTTTTTTTTTTGCTTTGCTTTTCCTTTTCACTACCAAAAGTCTATAGAAATAGACTCTGTAGAAAGAATTATTTGACCCCAAAAGCAAATCTAAGTCTCCAACTTCTCATAACACTTGAAAGTTTGAGATTGCAATTTTTTCCATTCAGGTTTCAAAACAGTTCGTCTTTAGGGCACAACTTCAAAATGCCCTTCTCCTTAGTAGTATCTGTAGGGAAGTTTTCCAAACATAAGAATCCTGAGTCCTAAGATACAAACAGTAGGCGATCAGTCTCCAGAAAACCCCAGGAGAGCAAGCCCTCCACTGGAAGCCTGAACAGACAATCCCTTCCAGCTAGAGCCAGATTTTTCTGACTCCCTTAATCTTCAAACAGAAGAGAAGTGGCCAACACAGAATGGCTCAGGCCTTTACTACTAAATATGTTAAAACTGTAATTGGTAACCCTTCAAGTCAGGCTTGCAGAGAAAAATACAATCTAGTGCATGAAATATTCCCCTAACCATGATGCTGTCTCTTTAAAAATAACTTAAACTCCAAAGACTGAGATGTTTTAATAAAATGAATCCAGGCAAACAATTTTTTTTCTAAGACTGTTCAGCCCAGCATGAAGGCCCGAGTTTGACAGCACGGAGCTGCTTGGTTCTGAAGGGACCTCAATGCTTGAGTGAGCTTCCCCAGGTGCCTTCCTAACTCCCAAGGTAAGATGCAGCTCAGGGGCCGAGAGTCCAGCTATTTCCAGTCTGCACAATCACACATTTTTTCCTCTAAATCTTTGGTCTCTGGGGACTACCTTGCAAGAAGAAAAGCCAATTTACCATTAAACATTTGATTAAAAAAAAAAAAAAAAAAAGACAAGGAAAATCCTCTTTTAATTACATTGTATGGTCAAGACAACTTTCCTGGTGAGAACTGCTAAATTTACACAAACAAGGACACCTTTTTAAAAAATTGTATAGAAACAAAGAATCTTTTTTTTTCTCCCCCCAGTAAGTATATAATAAGTGCCTGTTCTTCACCAGGTACTGGACAGGGCTCTGGGGCTGCAGGTAGGAAAGAGCCTTGATCTCTGCAAGCACTGCACACTGCCTTAGAGGAGACACACCTGTAGTTTCCTCCAGTATCAGCCAAAATAAAGCAAACACCAAATATAAAGCACAAGCAAAATACCATAGGCATCCAGAAGCAATAACAATGTCAACAATGATGCCAGGGGTAACGATAAAATATTAATAATATAACAACCATGTGTTTAAATAAGGCACAGGTACTCTGCTAAATGATTTACATGTGCTGTAGTATTAAATCTTCATGACAATACTATGTGACAGGTACAATTATTACCTCCATTTCACATATTTGGGAACTGAGGCATGCAGAGGAAGGACTGACCAAGTGGGTTTGGGGCAGACAGAAAGCCTTCACAGAGGTCATTATGTAAGTCATAGCCTAGAGAGGGGGCCCAAATAGGATGGAAACAGAGGCAGAATAAAGAGGGGAGATGCAAGGTAATTCTGGCCAAGGCAACAATGGCACTAGATGTAAGGAACAACCCAAGCAAAACTAAAGGGAGGATTATGTTGAAAACGAAGGAAGTGTAGTGCTAGAAATGGCATCAAGTATTTAAAACATTTGGAGCAGTATCCCACACCTGGCAGACCCTCAACTCATGTAAAAACAGTGAGTGAAGAAAATGAATGGATTTCTGAGTGCCAGACTCACTCTCCCTTCTACTGGGTTACATCAATTGATATTTGCTTCTTGGCTGTGACGTGCAGACTTTTGTTATAATTTTTGATCCTTTAACCTATTTTATAATTCTTTCTCTTACCCTGTAAACAGAATGGAAATGCAATCCCAGATGAACAATAGCCTGGGATCCCAAACAAAAGCTTGAAATGTGAAAGGAGGGGCGGGGGGAACACACTATCTTGTCAGCACATCAGCAAAATAGAACACAAGTTGTCATATAAGGACAGTTAGTAAGGTCAGAGGACCCATGAAAGGCATGAAACATCAGCTCCAGTGATAAGAACTAAACTAATCTGTTGTGAACACCTACTTCAATGCCAGCTCTTCACCTAAACTGTCTCTCCCAACTTTACCAACAAGGCGCTAGTATTTCCATCATACAGATGAGAAGATGGATACTGATGGCTGGGACATTCTTGCCTGAAATGATTGCAGTTAGCAAGGGCAGATTTCACCTTTCAAACATTGTCTAGCTGACTTCCAATCCTATGTTCTTTCCACGACGATGCATGCATTGCTCCCTCCATGAGAACCCAGGGTCATCTGAGGTCATAAGGCACCATCTCTCCCTCCCTCCCTCCATCTGTCTGTGTTTTATAATAGGAAATATAGAAATATTTAATGTTTTACTCAAAAAACATGATTAAATACTGAATCAATTGGGCTCTCTGATCCCATAGCAAGTTCTCATGTACAAATACTTGAGAAACAGAGTGATAAGTAAAACAGATATCAGATTGACTCTATTTACCAATCTGGGTTGGTATAGGAAATGGAAAGTATGAAAAACTTGTAAACACTACTCAAATAATTAAACACTTTTAGTACTTTCAGTGTCCTCAAATATCATTTTTAAGTTAAAGTGGCTAATCTTTCAAAAAACTACAAAAGCAGTTTGATAGATTTCGGGAAAGAACCAGATCCAAACTGAGCAGCACAGAATTTCCTGACTGCCTGCAGCCTGCCTCTTACCATTTTCTGGCCCTTGCCTGCCTTCTGAGGTGTCAGTCTTCCTGCAGATTCTAGTGATTTGCCAAAATGTTATTTTCAGAAGACAGAGAAAACTGAGACTTTATCAAAATAGAAAGCTTTGCCTAGACTGAGTTGTTACCACTGTTTGATTTAAAATTTCACTCAAAGGCATTTACAATTGGTTTAACTTCATAACTGAAAAAGGAATAAGAAGAGTGTGATGCTGTTGATGAAACTGTACAAACAGAAATGATAGATTTGTGCTCTTTATCTGATATTAATCATGCCTTATGTCACTGTAGAGCTGTGTAAATTTAAAAGCAGCCATCTATATTTATTTTTGCCTTGGATTTGGTCAACATTCCCGTGGAGTAGATAGCATAGGAAACAGAATCAGCAATCAAGAAAACTTGAGGCCTGGAGATATGAAGCAGCTTTCCTACAGTGTCAGAGTTCAGGATGAGCTAGAGAAGACTAGACTTCTGGACACTGGGACCCCCATCCCAGCGTCTATTCTACTGCTCTGGAATCTCATGAGATAAATAAAGGCACAACAGATCCCACATCCCTCTTGGGGAATTCTACAGCAATGAAGAAGGTGGGACCCAAGACTCTGATTTCTTAAAAAAATGCCAGAGGATTCTTTGGTCAGCAATTCTGGAAAACTATTAATTCATTAAATATCCTAGCTGAGAGCAATACATTGCAGAATAGTTTTCTTTGAAAATTCAGGCTCATATTAATTGCAGTTAAATTTTCTTTAGTGTTCCTAAAGATAGTTTAAACAATTGAATCAAAAGATGAATGACTTCAGCTCACAGTTTCAGGGTAAATAATAGAATATGATGAATACATTAAAATGTTGTTTATGAATAGCACTTTTAGGCTTTTAAAAACAATATAGTGTGATCACAATGATGATAGATGGGAAAACAAGTCTAGAGAAAAGTATTGTTTGGGGTGGATAGATTAATAATTTTCTTTATTAATAATGATTATGTATACTTAAAAAGGCAGTGATACCTTTTTAAAAAGATTTTGAGAAAGAGAGCATGTGAGAGAGAGAATCTCAAGCAGACTCCCCACTGAGTGTGGAGTCCCACACAGGGCTCAATCTAAGATTATGAGAACATGACCTGAGCCAAAATCAGGTGATGATTTTGATGAGCATGACTGAGCCACCCAGGTACCACAAAGCACTGATACCTTTAATTTAGAAACTACCAAGCAAGAGAAAAAAGTGAGGAAGACAGCTACATAATAGTCAAGTCCCCTAGAACTAAGCTCAGAAACTGTTTCCATAATCAGCACTTGACTTGATACTGTTGTTGACTGCCTGGATGTATATTTGGTAATGATGAACATAAGGGATTCATGAGTTATGGACAATGGCTCTCCACAATTCACGTATTCATTCATTCAGTGACTATTTGTTGAACTCTTACCACGCAGGAGGCACTGTACCATAAGCTCATCATCAAAGTGATGCCAACTCAGACACGCCTCTGTCCGGGCTTGTAATCCACTGGGGGTTATAGAAAAGTACAGTGATAACTGGAGGTGAAGCAGCTGTGAGTACACAGGAAGGGACTCTACTCAAATCTGAAGGTCAGACTTCAAGTATCATCTAAATAGAGAACCAAAAATGAACAGAAGTTGGTCAAAGGGAAATGTTTCAGGAAAAGGAGATATTTGTGCAACATGCTCTAAGTGAAACAGAGCCTGAATCATTCAATAAACTGAAAGAGATTCGGTAGAATTGGATGGCAGGTTGTCGGGGAAAGAGTGGAATCAAATGAGGCTTAGAAGATAAGCAATGCCAGATCCTTGGAATTGTGGGCATTGAGAGGCTGCATGCAAGAAGGAGAGATTCTATCAGGTTTGTGTGTGAGACACACCATAATGGCTATTAAATGAAGGATGATGGAAGGAAGGAAGGTCTAGTTTCATTAAGAAGCTGTTCTCCTAGTTCAGGTGAGATGTGGACTAGGACAGTAGCAGTGGAGATGGAAGGCAGTAGAAATATGCAGCAGAAACACCAGGACTTGGTGAGTGAATGTACACCAGGTCCAAGGGAGGGGGCCACTCCAAAGAAACTTCTGCCTGGGTAACTGAGTCAGTGATTACTCCATTTCTAATTCCTGGAGTAGGGAACATAGGAAAAAAGCATGTTTTAGGAGACTGATAGTGATTTTTGAGGGGCTTGTACCATAGCCAAGTAAGCTGTTCAGCAGGTAGCTTTAGAGATGTGTCTCAATCTCCAGGCTGGAACCACACAGTTTAGAGGTGTTGCTGGAATTCTGTGCTGTGATGAGAGATAAGGTTCACCCTCCTAATAACTGTTGATCAAATGGAAGATGCTATGAGAGTAGCGTAGTTTTTAAATCTAAACACAGACCATCCCAACTGCAATTAAAACTCATCCCCCAGAAGGCGAAAATTCAGTTGAAATAGTTGGATTTAATCACAGGGCCCATATTGTTGTAGGCTCTGACTCTAGGTCTGGATCCCTTTCCACTTATTTACCTGGTTTGCTGACTAGGTCTCCAGGGAAGGAGCTAAATGTAGTTTGAACTAAACAGTTGATGATCAGTAAGTGTAGAATGAAGACTCCAGACCTATTTTGACCAAAGTCTCCCGAAACTGAGTGCAGTGCAGGGGAAAGAGAGGCATTAGCATGGAGGCTGCCCTGAGATCCACCACTCTAGAGATTCGCTTGAAAGGGTTCATCTCAGACTGGGATCCTTTTGGCAGAACTCAGAAGACATGATACCTGGGCCAAGATAAGAGATCCTGAATGTTGGGATTCAGGTTTCCTCAAAAGGAAACCTTGGTTTTCTGGCTCAGAGCTATTAGAGTTTGGAAGTTCAAAGAAAGTCAGCTTGAGTTTGTCTGATGTTTTCTCGTCATTGGAAGGAGGTTATGCATTTTTTTTTTTGGCAAGAATACCTCCGAACTGGTATTGTGTCCTTCCTGATGCTTCAGGTCAAGGGTTTTATGACATCAGTATGTCTTATGACTAGTGATATTAACCTTGGTCCCCCAGTTAGGGTGGTGTATTAGTGAAGGTTCTCCAGAGAAACAGATTTTATTCCATAATCTATACTAAACTTAACTGTGTACTATACACTATAGTTGTTTTGAACTGCTTTTAGACTCGTCTCCCTCCCCGACTGTTTTCTGAGATCACCCCCCCCCCCTCCCTGAATAAATCACTAGCACCTAGATCTTGGCTTTAGGTCCTCCCAAACTGAGCAGAGATCAGGAAATCTGCACATATCAGAATTTTGGATTTTTTTCTATGAAAATTACCTGGAAGGTAGCTACGCCATGGTACCAATAAGAATTTATAATAGCTGATATATATAGAAATCTTTAATGCCAAGCACTAAACCAGATTCCCCATATAGATTTGGTCCCTAGACAAACCATATGAAATAGAGTTATCATTCCCCCTATTTTATAGATGAGAAAACTGAGATTTAGAGTCATGAAGCCATGTGTCTTAAGTCATGAAGTTAGCAAGTGGCCAAACCAAACTCTATCAAGGCAAATTTACTGCAGATCTGTGTCTTAGGCACAGGGGTAAGATTAGGCCCCACTTAAACTCATGGAATCAGGCTTTCACCTGAGATCAGATAGGAGGCAAACCCACTGGCCTGACAGTCTGCAGAAAGGAAAGGTGTGCGTGCTAGCATTGGTTTCACCATCTTGGCCTGATGTGTGAGTTGGACTCCTTCCAGGGAGTCTTTTGTTTAATGTATAAATAAATAATTCAGATGTAAATTGCAATCCCTAAGTGCCCTCCTCCTTTTCCCAATTTGGGATATAAAAAGCATCCACAAACATATGTTCCTGCTGTATTTTTTTTCTGTGGTATCCTCTCCACGAAGACACTTGAAGAAAAATCAACAGCCCACGGTCTCTTCAGAGCCTACAGATCTGGTTTGTCATTTGCAAAGGACAGAAATAATCCATGCATGGTTGAAGGTGGGGCCAGGAGACACGGAGAGAAAGATGTATTCTTGGGCTGCTTGGGTTGCCTCCTAATGAGGGACTGGGGTTGAAAAAGGAATCCAGAGCTCTGCCCATTAGAGGTGTCCACTTCCGCTAAGTGTTGAATTAAATTGAACTGCGGCCACCGGGGAGGAATGTGACAGGTTGCTTTTAAGGAGAGTGTCCTGAAGAGGGACCACTGTACTTCCTCCTACACCACTCCTGGCTCTTGGGTAATTACTATTATAATTAATATTAATTATAATGCTGCTATGGCATTTTAAATGCCAATTTCAGCTGGTGACCTAAATAAAAAGCAAAATGATAAAACCACACACATTAAAGCTGTCAGAAGAATTTTAATTTGGTAAAGAGTAGCTTGCTCCTTCCTGAGGTTCCAGATCTCTGCTGCGTTGCCACTACAGAAAACAAGCAAACGAAGGAGGAAAAAACCTAAAGTCTTCCCTTTACTCCTTGGAATTCTTTACACTAAGAAGTAGAGAACAGCATTTTAGATATGGTTGAGGTACTAGGTCCCATAATAAATTCTTCTGGGGGCCTTTTCTGTGAATTCACCATCTAAACCCAAGCAGACAGCAGTAGTATGATCTGAATATAAAAGAGTTTATGCTGCTACAGGTTTGGCATAGGGTCTGATGCATGAATGACGGGCCTGCATCCTGCTGGCACTCAGCCAACCTTTTGAATATTAACACCTGGGAAGAGTTTCCCTGATAACTAACTGATCTTTGCATCTTTGAGAAGGAAAATGCTAATAATTGAATGGAACTGAATTAAACGTAAAAGTCTAACTTTTAGCAAGTAAATAATCATAGTACAATGTCTTCCCAAAATTAATGTACAATTTCCCAACTTTTTCTGTAGTGCACTCAGATAACCTTTAAAAATTATGACAATTCTAGCTTTCTCTTCCTGAAGACCCTGCATTCTTCAAAAGAAAATGGTTTTGTTTCCCTTTTTCTGTTATGATCAGTAAAGCACTTTATGAAAAAAAGAAAAAAAGTGATGTACTTGTATTTACGGGGGATAAAATTTTAAATTCACTCAGATACACATTGGTGTTTATTCTTCTCTACTGATATTTTTGGTTAAAGAACAGACTTTATCACATGTGGCCAAGTCCAGGATTAGGTGGGGTTACCAAGGCACCTCACGTGCAAAATTTATGGAAGTGTCTACGTCAGCATCATGCAAGTGCTGAACCGAACAATAAGGCCCCACTTTTTGGGGTCAAATTGGAATGCTGCTTTGCTTTGGCCTGTGACCACCAACACACTGTACTGTACTCCATTCATCCCTATTAATTCACTCAACAAATACTGAGCATTTGACATGTACTAAGTACTATGCTAAATCCTCACTGAACAAAATCGACACTTTCCTGGCTTCCTATTCCCAGAAGGGAACACAAACAATAAGAAAAAAACATGGTAATTGAGACAGGGTATGGTATGTCAGAATGGGATAAACACTTTGGCTAAATAAAGAAAAGGGGTAAGGGAAACCAGCAGTGCCAGAGAGAGCTACACGGTTAGATTTATGAGGGGTCTAGATTTATGAGGATCAGTGAACCTTAGTGAGAAGAAGACATTTGGGGAACTACTTGAGGGAAATGTGGAGGAAGCCAGGCAGATATTCAGTGGGAAAGCATTCCAGGCATCAGGAGAAGTCAGTGCAAAGGCCCTGAGGCACAAATGTGTTTGATGCGTTTGGAAAGTAAAGAAAAGGCGGGAGGGGAGTAAGCAGAGTGAATAAGGGAGTGTGGGACACTGATATAGTCAGAGAGATCAGGGAGCATAGGCCAGACTTGCTGTATATCGTTAAGACCTTGGATTAAATTCTGAAACAAGGAGCCACTATGCAATTTTGAGTAAAAGGATGAGATCATCTGTTCTTAGTTTAGTAGGACTACAACTAAGGCTGCTTTGTGAATGATGACTACAGGAAAGGGCAAAAGTGAAAGCAGGAAGACCAGTTAGAAAGCAATAGTGATTTTCTAAGCCAAAGACAGTGGTCGATGGACAACCATGGTAATGGAAAGCAGTTGGATTCTTGATATATTTTAAAGGTAGAGCCATCCGAATTTCCTGATGGATTAGCTACAGGTTGAAATAGAAGGGAGTCAAAGGGAGCTTTGAGATATTTGTTCTTAGCTACTGGAAGAAGAGTATTTCCATTTTCTGAGTTGGGAATGATTATAGGTATAGCAATTTTATGGGTAAAGACTTGAATTTTGATTTCGGATAAATTAGAGATGTGTATAAGAGTTCTAATCGAACATCCTAAGAAGGGAGCTAAAATATACAGGTATAAAGCAGAAGATCCAAGCTGAAGATGAGGATTTTGGAGTCATCAGCATAAAGAGGTTATCTGAAATTCTAAAACTGGATGAGATCCTCCAAAAGGAAGAGGAGAGCCCCATAGGCTGAGGCCTGCAGCATTCTAGTGGTAAGAGAGGAGGAAAAAGAGGAAAATCAAGGAAATGGGTTTTTAAGGACCCAGGTAAAAGGGGTAATCAGATGTCAGGTGCTGTTAATAGTCAAACTGGATGAGGCTGAGAGGTCATTAGCAGATCAAACAACCTGGAGACCACCAATGACTTTTTTTTTGCACATGGAGAGGGGGAGAGGAGGGGAGAGCAGAGGGAGAGAGAGAATTTTTTTTTTTTAAGATTTTATTTATTCATGAGACACACACACAGGCAGAGACACAGACAAAGGGAGAAGCAGGCCCCTCGAAGGGAACCTGATGTGGGACTCGATCCCAGACCCTGGGATCATGACCTGAGCCAAAGGCAGATGCTCAACTGCTGAGCCACCCAGGAATCCCAGAGAAAGAGAATCTAAAGCAGGCTCCACATTAAGTGCTGAGCCCAATGTGAGGCTTGATCTCATGACCCTGAGATCATGATCTGTAATTCAGAGTCAGACACTTAACCGACTGAACCACCAAGGTGCCCCCCATCAGGGACTTTTGGTAAGAGCAATTTAAGTGGAGTCAGGTGAAAGGTAAAAACCTGATGAAGTGGGAGTGAGAAATAAGAGAATGGGAGACAGTAGGAATAAACAAATTTTTAAAGGTATTTTGATGTAAAGGAAAGTTAACAAAATGGTAGAGTGGCTTTCAGCAGAAGCAGTGTCAAAAAACGTATTTAAAAAAAAAGATTAGAGAGATAAAAGATGAAAAACATAATAGTGTGTTTTTGTGCTGAAGTGAACTGGCTCTTGTCAATGTGATTTCTCTGCTGTGGCACTCTGCTATTAACATACAATTTTTACCAATTTAGGAATATCTTCATATATACAACCAATAGTTTAATGCTTTCTACAGGATAAATGAATTTAGAATTATTTTAATAGGAAAAGAACCTGGTAGAATGCAAAAAACAATTCAGAAGTTAAAAGGTAAGCCCCAAAGGCTGGGAAAGTTGGGTGGACATAGGTCAGTAATTCAAAGATTTCTCCAGAAAATGGATGAGATACAGATATCAGCAATAAAATAATAACTGTATATTAATCAAAAGTAATAAATTGCCATGTTAGAAATTCATCACCACAGGGACTATGCCATCATGGTCCCTGAGATATTGCTTAAATACCCAGTAAATATACTTGCTAACGTTTAAAAAAAAAAATGCTCATCTTTTTCCAAAGAAGTTCCTAAAACAGAAGTGGTATCTCTGGAACCATGCAAATACGGCCAGTGTGAACTCATGACCACCACCAATGCATGCAAGACACACCACATCAGTTCACTTTTCTAAATCAAACTTCTAATCTTGTTTCCATTAGGGTTAGGCCAAAGTCCCAGAGTGGGAGGCTTACGCAGTCTAGATCTTTCAGGGAGAGCCCAATAGCTTTAGATCTATGATGGTCCTCATGATGTGAGCTAGACAATTCAACGTGGTTGATCCGTTCAGGATGGGTGCTCAAGTTGAGAAGGCTAGAAGCTCATAAGGCTAACATTTCTTCCTACTTCGATGCATTGAGCTGTTTTTCTCAGGTCAATCTTCTATTCTAGGCAGAGAAATGGCAGGATAGGAGTCAGTGTGGGTTCCTGAGAAAACACCATTTTCCTGGTTTGGATAATTTCTCTCTTTCCCCAGATTGGCGGTGTCTGCTTCTACCTAAATGACATTCTTCCCCATATCCCTTGTTTCAGGCAGCAAGTTACACTGTGGGAACAAACTCTCAAGGAGCTCACAACACAGAAGTTTGTTTCTTGCCCGTGTTTCTTGTCAGCTGCATGTTGGAGATGGCTGTCATGCCTAGCTTCTTTACCCAAGTGGTTGGGGCTGGCCCTAACTGGCTTCATGAGAAGAGCAATACCATCTCGCCATGAAATGACCCTTCAGGTTTCTTTGGAAGTTGCATATGTCACAATGTATCTTCCAAAATGCATCACATGGCCAATTTGATGGGGTGGAGAAGTAAACTACTCATTGGAAGAAAAATCAAAGAATTGAATACAAGAGCACAATTTCCCCACACTCCCCCTCTGAGGACATTCTGGAGAAACAAAAGGTCCAGACCCTTTCCTGGAGGGGAAAGAAAAGCAGTTAGCATTTTCTTTCTTAACTCAGTTTGCTACAGCAGCAAGCACTGTGAGATTACGTAGATGCTAGAGGAAATTTAGCAGGAGTGGGATTTGGCAATTCTATAATATTACTAATCAGGCTCTGATCATGCATTTAACACGTATTAACTCATCTAACCCTTAGAAGAATTCCATGAGGTAGATCCTATTTTTTTCTCCCTCTCCCCATTTTTATAGATAAAAGAATTTAGGCATAGAGATAAAGTCACTGGTTAAGAATAAACAAGTAACAAATGGTGGGTGCGGGATTTGGATCCCAGGGTCTGAGCTCTTAACTATTATCCTACAGTATTATTAGGAATTAGACCCAGGCACAGTACCTAGGGAGTCCTAATAAGAGAACGAGTGGCAATCATCCTGTTTCATTCTATAGAAGTATAAAAAGGGGATTTTCCCCCCTCTGTGTTTCTTTTGAAATGTAAAGTCTCGCTGTGCCATTTTCAGATTAAAGCCCAATTAAGGGAATAAAATACTGGTGCTATTGATTCTTCAGTAGGGAGGTTACAGCTATAATCAGTTACTCCTAGGAGCTAGTTATCTTTCTAGATGCTCAGCTGTGACCTTTTATTCATCTGTAGGGATTCCTGAGTCCACAGTCCAGGACCTAACATGTCTTGCTGTGTGCCAAGAATTACCCACAAATTATTAAGGCTGTACGTGCAGATCCCCCAGCAAGAATTTCTACCAGTTGCCCACTTCCTTCCATCGCCCCTTTTTTTTCCCTATGCCTGACATGGGTAATTGGGGTGACCTGCTGAACTAATGGAGTTTATAAAAGCCACAGTCCCAGCATGCATGGTTACCAGGACTCTTCCTATCACCTTCGATTGTACAGGGATGTGGGGGGAGGTCTGCTTTTCAGCATGAAGTGCCACACAGCCATTTCTGCATTTTTCTCCCTTACTTCATACTATGCAAACGCAGAAATCCCGATATAAACACACAGGCAGGCATGCACATGCATTCCTTCTGATCTTTTGTTTCCTAGAAGTTTCATTTTCTGGAATTTAAATGCCTTATGTTGTTGAACATAAGGCCAAGGTGAGACTGCCTCAAGTAATAGCATCCAAAGCAGGGAGAGAATGCTCCAACTTCATATATCTCATCTTTTCCTTTTTAATTGAAGTACTTAACTGCCCAGTTGAAACTTCTTTAGAAAATATAAAATATTTTTGAAAATATAAACTAAAATGAAAATATAAACTAAAAACGTGCTTTCTACATTCCTTTATACCACAACTCATTACATGTTCTTCCCAGAGTATCAGGATTTATCTCGCTATTAAACACCCCCTGTTTTATTGATAGGAAATAGAATATTCTGTAATTTAAATATTCTAAAGCAAAGGAATTTTTAAGAAATGTTTCAGATTTATATAGAAAATAAATTGAATCCCTACTTGGCAATTCTCACTGAAGCTGACTTCAGGTGAATCAAGGGCTTAGCTGTGAGTGGCAAAAGGTAAAAAAACTTTAGGAAGAACTACACACATATTATCTCTGTTACTTTGGAGGAAGAGAATGATTTCTTAAGAAACAAAAAGGGGATCCCTGGGTGGCGCAGCGGTTTGGCGCCTGCCTTTGGCCCAGGGCGCGATCCTGGAGACCCGGGATCGAATCCCACGTCGGGCTCCCGGTGCATGGAGCCTGCTTCTCCCTCTGTCTGTGTCTCTGCACCTCTCTCTCTCTCTCTGTGACTATCATAAATGAATAAAAAAAATTAAAAAAAAAAAGAAACAAAAAGCACAAACTATGAAGGAAAAGATGGATTAATTTGGCTCATTAAAACTAACAATTTTGCTCACCAAATGATTATGTTAAAGAAGGTGAAAAGATTAACCAAAAACTGGGAGAAAATACTCACAATGCTGGGAACCAACAAAGGACTGACATGTAAAATATAAGAGAAAAACAGAACTTACCTTGGTACTTAATCCTGGAAGCCCTCTGCAAGGTGGCAACAGGAAACAGAAGTCCGAAGACTTGAAGGAAAGGAAAGATCTGTCAGGTGGAGAAGCAGAGGCATGGCTGAAGAACAGAGAGAGGGGTGGAGAGGGGCTCAGGAGTACACAAAAGCAGAAGAGCAGAGTGGTATAGGTGAAGCCAATGGAAGGTTCAACTGTGCACATGTGGCTGTTATGCCAGGTGTGGGGTGTGGGGCCAGGGGGTCCTTGCCCAGAGACCACAGGTCCTCGGTAAACTAGTAGAGGAGCTCTGATAGAATCTCAGAGGGAAGGACACCTGGGGGGCTCAGCAGTTGAGCATTTCCCTTAGGCTCAGGGTGTGATCCCAGGGTCCTAGGATCGAGTCCCACATTGGGCTCCCCACAGGGAGCCTGCTTCTCCCTCTGCCTGTGTCTCTGCCTCTCTCTGTGACTCTCATGAATAAATGAATGAATGAATGAATGAATGAATGAATGAATGAATGAATGTAAAAAATATATATATCTCAGAGAGATTTTGGTTAAGGTCATGAGCTCTGGAACCAGATTACTGGATAGCTATCCTAGCTCTGCGCATTATCAGCACTTTGACTTTGGGCAAATTGCTTAGGCTTCCTGTGTATCCATCTCCCAATCTGGGAAATGGTTAACAATAGTGCCCATTAGGTGTTATTATTCTTTTCTATGCCTTCAACTTCTGGGCAGTCTGGGCATGCCTATGGATCCCTACTCAGAAAAAAATATATTTTAAATGCATAAATAAAATACCGAGGACTCCAAAAAATATCAAATACATATTAAAAAATAACTATAGGTTGCCTGGGTGGCTCAATCAGTTAAGCATCAGACTCTTGATTTTGACTCAGGTCATGATCTAAAGGTGGTAAGATGGAGCACTGAGTGGGGCTACCCACTGGGTATGAAGCCTGCTTAAGATTCTCTCTCTCCCTCTTCTCCCCCTCACACCTCCTGCACCCCATTCCTGTGCATGTGCACTCTCAGAAAAAACCCAATTATATAAAAATATTCAAACAGATACATATATTACTTTATATATATATAAAACTTATTAGATAAAAAGAGCTCTTAGCAGGAATAAGAGCTACCATAATTTTGAAGTTGTGATGACTGAAACTATTTCAAGACACAACAATTGTAATGTGATAAAAAGAAACATCAATAATATTTACAGGTTATAAAGTCCCAGATGCTGCCAATTCTACTGTGTGGTTTGTTGCCTACATTTCACAATCGAAGGAAATGTTAAATTTTGACTAGAGGTTGCAAAAAATATATGTAGGTATATAGATGTCTATCTCTCTAGATCTCCTATCTATCTCTCCTAGATAGGCAGCGCTACCTGCCTATCGAATCTGCAAGTTGAACGACTCTGAATTCTAACCACTAACCCCTTGGACACCCATGGATCCTAGGACAATACCCCTTGTCTTGGTCTGTATGGGCTCCTGTAACAGAATACCATAGACTGGTGGCTTATAGACAACAGACATGTATTTTTAAAAAATGTTTCGGGTTTTCCAAAAGTAAAATGAAGAACCATAAACCCTCTGCTGGGATAAAATATGTTTCTTGCCTTGCCTGTCATTCTTCATTTTGTGAATATGAATAAATTCCTCTAATCTCTGGTAAAAGCAAAGTAAATTGTGAAACTATGACAGCAGCCCGATGGCTTAAGAAGCCCATCTTCAAACTCTGTTCCTTTCAGAACACTAGACTCTTTCAAGCTATTAATTGGTGTTTTGGGTTGAAGTCTTAGGAGCACCATTAAAGGATGCAGAAGTGAGACGGGAAAGGAAAGAGAGTCAAGAACATGTGTGTTATAGAGCAAGTTTCCACTATGAGCCATTGGGGTTTGGTCCCACTGGGGCATTACTGGAGACACTAAGGAACATGCTTTCCACCCTGTTCTCACCGAAGGAGCAAGAAAGCCAGCATCTTGACTCTCTCTCATCCATCAATGATGCTGGGCTGAGCCCAGCAGTCTTAAGTCCTTAGCACTTCCAGCCTTCTAGTCACCAATGGAGCAAGGGAAAGCTCTCAGCTGCTTGTAGTTATGTGCTCCTGCTGGAATTTTTGAGTCACTACAATTGGTGCAACATTATAAACAGACATTTAGTTCAATAATTTTGCAATACATAAAAATAATAACTAAGTTGCTTAACTGCACTATGTCCTTTTTAAATTTTATTTATTTATTTATTTATTTATTTATTTATTTATTTATGAAGAGAACACTAGTAGGGGGAGGGACAGAAGAAGGATAAGCAGACTCCCTGCTGAACACACAGCTGGATGCAAGGCTCCACCCTAGGACCCTGAGATCATGACCTGAGCTTAACCAGCTATGCCACCCAGACACCCCTTTCCATGTCTTTTTGTATGTTAATATATTGAATCTCTAATCTCTATCAGCTTCATAGATGTATTATTATCTGAAATTGCCTTGTTTATTTTTATAACTTGTATATTACTTATTTCACCCTGCTAGAATATACATTTCATGAAGGACTATGCCTCTTTTGTCACTATATGTAATTTATACCTTAATATAAAATATAATTCAGAAATGAGAAGAGAACCACACCCAAATATTAGGAAGTTGAAATTTTCACTTCTCAAAAGAAAAAAAATAGAATGGAAATTAGAATGTTTAGAAGTAAATGACAATGAAAACACTACATATTAATATTCATGGGATTTGGTAGTACTTAGAGGAAACTTAGATCACATATAAATATATATATTTATATATATGTATGTATGTGTATATATTCATATACATATGAATATATATATATATATATACATCAGAAACACAAAGTTTGAAGATTGAAAACTAATGAGCTAAGCATTTAACTTGAGAAACTAAGTTGGAAAAAGAATAATAAAGTGATCCTGTTCTCTCTTGTACATGAATTGTGAAGTATTGACATTCAAGAAAAGTTGATGAGACAACTCTGATGTTTTGTCTGCTTTAGCTGCTGTCCATGTGCTCCTTGCCCTTAGGCTGTGGTCTATCTGAAGGTGTGTACCATCACTCCCTATAAGAACTTGTGCTTAGTATCTTCCTTTGTATATCCTTTTGCATTTCTTTTTGTTATCTTATATCTTCACAATGTCTTCTCTAAATAGAATATAGCAAAAAAAATTTTAAATAGAATATAGCAGTACTTTTTTAATGCCAGCTGAGACTATCTTAGCGATGGCAAGTTTAGCTCACTGACATTTACTGTGATTAATGGTATATTTGGATTTATTTCTTCCATATTATCTTGTATTTCCTTTGACTAATGTTTTTTCTTAGCTTTCTTTCCTTTTTTCTATTGGCTTGAGTTCTCTTCCACCTCTTTTCCACCTGACTCATTTAGAAGTTATACAGCTTGTCACTGTTTTGGAATCGGTCAGGCTTTCTGGTATATGTGTAGTCTTGCTGAGGGAAACACTTAGTGACATTATGTCCACTAATATTTATCACAGATATATATCTTTTGCTTTGTTACTCCTAAAACAGCAATTCTGGAAGGGAATATCCTTCTGTTCTGCCTGGATAGATGCAGGAAACAACGAAATGATACAAATCCCAACAGAAGACTATGAAACAACGAGGGTAATATTTGGAAACAATGAAAGCAATCAATATCTGATGATTAGTTGTTATTTTGAAAGAGGATAAATGGACTTGTTGAAAAAACATTTCACTAATGATTTTTCTTAGGCTTATGAGCCTTTCATTTATTGCCATATAAAAAAAACAATTGATTTGAATACTGGCGTAGACTTTGACCAAAACTTTCCTTAAAACAAGGTGAATTTATATTCTTTGAACTCCTAGGAACTTGTGTGCAGTCCCCCTGAAAATATATGTCTTTAATCTGTTCTAGAAATGTATTCAATCCTGGTTATTGAATACTATATTGGGTATTGCCAATAGGCATTCTCTCTGTTCTCTCCTTAACTCCTAGTAGATAATGTCAAACCTTCTCACCACATATTCCATGGTGCTTGGACTGTCTTACATATATTCCAACTCTTCAGCTCTCTGAGCCACTATCTGGAAAATTGCCCAGATCTCTCTTCCTCCACATCTAATCAGCTAATTAGCCTGTTGATTGGGGTTTTAGCTTAAGCTACTATGTTTTTTATTTCTAGAAATTCTAGTTTGATTTTTCTCCATACCTGCTCATTGTTTTTTCCAGTGTCTTGTTATTTCTCAATGGGTTCTATCTCTGTCATAATTTCAAATATATGTGTGCGCACACGCACACGCACACACACACCTGCATATGTATATGTGATCTCTTAAGTGTCTCAAGGGTATCACATTAAAAATAAATTCATACAGCTCTCCAACTAGTGGTACATAAGAGTCATAAATTAGCTTGGTTTGCCAAGTTGCTAGAACTGGAAGTTAAATCAGACTACTCTCTGCATTTTTTAGTTCAACTCTCTTCGTATTATCAAACCTGTTTTTCATGACAGGCATTACTTAAACCGATTCTGTGAACACTCAATTATTTAACTTGGCTAATAAAAATACTTGATTACGGCACGGTGTTTTTTTTTTAAAAAGCTTTGGAGTTAGATTGTCCCAAGTCGGAATCCCAGTTCTTTTGTTCACTAGCGTGGTAACTTTGGCCAGATTTCTTAATCTTCCTGATTGTAGGATTCTTCATGTGAATAAAAAAACAGGATAAAAGATATATTTGATTGAGCTACATAAAATCTGCATGTAAAGCACTTAGCATAAAGATGGGCATATAGTATAAATTTAAGAAACACTACCTCTTCTCCTGAACAGGGATAACTTTCTGGGTCATCTAAAGCAACTCTCAAGTGATAAGTCATCTTTGTTACATTCTGAGCTAAGAGCTAAAATAATAGATTCCGATTCAATTAAAGTCAATGAAAACTAGAGCACTGATTTCATACCATATATTATGTCAACTTCTGATTTAGGCTCTTCTACTGACTAACTGGCAAGTCATGTCACCTCCTGCAGCCAGAGTTTCCTTACAATCAAGGAAGGATGATCTTTTGGCTCCTTCCTAGCCCTTAAACATTTTATAATTCGATGTATTATCAGAAATGTATAACATTCACATTCTATTTATAATCAAACGTATTTCATAAATAGATTCAGGAAGATATAAACATCCGTGTCTTTCCTTTTCTGGTAAGTTCCAAAGACTCAGCCTGAAATAGAATTGATGTTGAGAATGCAGAGGAGGTGGTGGAGCCACTTTGCAATTGAATGACTGCAGAGTGTCCAGTGAAATCTGACAACGACATTTTTTTTTTTTTTTTTTTTTTTTTTGACAACGACATTTCAAAAATCAATGATTCCCATCCATCTTTTATCTCCAGGGAGGTGTACTTCTTGTCAGGTGTAGCTTTGCAAGAAGGGATTGCCCAGATTTTTATAAAAAGGATGAGATACATTTGAATTGTCATGACGGAAAGAGCTTGGATCAACTGGCACTTCACTGTAACACGAGTTAATTCAAAATAGACATTTATCACCTTTATCACTTTGCTCAAGAGAATTGCAAAGCTACAAAACATGCTGGCAAAATCCCTACCCAAAGAAACAACTCCTCAGCAACCACTGAATTATTTGCTGGTGTTTTATGTGTAGAACATAGAAATATAATTCTACTCTCAATATCCCCTCGCCTGAAATATGTATTATTTGATTTTAATGTAGCAAACCTAATCTATAGGCTTCTGACAAGAAGACAAACCTCCCGCGGGCCATGTTGTCTTTGGTTTCTTTGAAACATTTGTGTTGTTTCACACTTACGTGTCTGCACAGCAGAATAATATTTGCTCTCATTCTATTCCCAAGGAAAATTTAATTGTTTTTTCAAGTCTTTCAGGGGAGAAAGTAATAATAATACAGGTAATCAAAACATGAAACAAGGTTCAATTTCACTATCATTCCCCAAGATTACTCCCAATGTAATTTGTGCCAAGAGGAACTAATTCAGTAGATAAACCCAGCAACTATATTGTATATTAGACACATCAAAACAACATTAGTTTGCAAATCACTCCTGAACCTTAATGAAATCATTTCTAGTAACAGAACATAGAATTTACAGAGGCTTCTTAGAAGAGGATGATTTTTGTCTATCTAGATTAAAATATTTCCCTAGTTAGTTGTCAGGGAGAATTAATTTATAATGAGTGTTATATAAAAAAAGGTTGAAATAGCTCCTCAGAGAGGACTATTTTATGGATTTGTAACCAGAGATGAGCAATTCAAGGCCTTTGCTAGTGTATCAGATTTATAATAAAAGGCAAGTGACAGTCTTTTGGTTTGCAGTATTTCTCAGCTTTGATTGGAAACATATTTCTGTGTAAGATTCTTTTAACTCTGCTAGCACTTTTATTCCTTTCCAAATCGGGGCTACACACAAATTTTATTTTTTCTGTGCAAGTCTTCTACGCTGCATTTAGCAGTGGTAGAATTAAGCAAGAATAAATCCCTAGTCAGCTACACAAATGAATCAAAAAAGCCAGGCTGGCCATCAGTCTAAGGGTCACATGGTCCCATTCCAAATTTCCGTCCACCTAAGGATGAATGCACATCGAGTCAGTGTATGCATGTGTGTGTGTGTGTGCACACTTGTACCTGTTGGGGGTGGGAAGGAGGAGATAGAAGCATTTCAGGTGGATGTAATGATAAATGCAAGGCTTCTGGAGTCAAGGAAACTCATGGTGTGCCTGAAAAATTGAAAAAAATTAACTTAACCAGAGTAAGGTAAAAGAAAATTTCATAAATGTATAAGGTAAAACTGAGGAGGTAAATTTGGACCAGAACCCTAGCGAGGTAAGAAAAAAAGTCATAGTTCTCTATATTTCTAATTTTAAAAGATGGCTCAGTCCTGATCTCCTAAGGATTGAGGGATATCTATTCTCAGTCACATTTCTGTGATCTTTCTTCTCCTGTGAGCATGAATTCTGGAGTATTTGTATTCCAGGAACTTTGATGAGGGACCTCTGATGTTTCATCTCTCCTAGCTGCTGCTCTCAAGACTCTCTGGCTTGGGTTTCTCTCCATGTGAAGGCCAGTAGCATCTCTCCATCCATGATGAACACTGCAGAGACAGGGACATTTTCCATAGATCTTGAGATGCAGGGCTCGGGGTGTAACATTCTAGAACACATATGTATCTGAGGTCCTGCCATGCCCATGACTGTAAATATAAGCAGAGCTCTGGCCCCTGCCATTCATGAAACCCACAACATACTGTATTTCCACTTTCACAGAAGCCAAGAATTGGTTCTTTCTAGGATTAGGTCACAATCCTTTTTTTTCTCAAAGTACTTATTTCTATTCTTTCTTACGTAGACCCATGTCTTCCAAACAAAGTTGTTCAAAGGTATTTTTGATGAGATTCTGGAGAAACAAAGGGATCTTTTTGAAGATTTATTTACTTATTTGAGAGAGGGTGAGGGAGAGGGAGAGGGAGAGGGAGAGGGAAAGAGAATCCTAAAGTCCTAAAGCAGACTCTGCCCTGAATGCAGATCTCAATGCTGCGCTTGATCCCAGGACCCTGAGATCATGACCTGAGCCAAAATCAAGAGTTAGCTGCTTAACCGAATGAGCCACTCAGGCACCTCAAGAAACAAAGGAATTTTTAATCCTTACTATTACTAGGGCATGCAGTCCAAAAGACAGACAGACACTTGGTTGTCCTTCCAGTAGAAGAATAAAAGGAATGTTTAGCTTTTCATTCTTTTGAGTCCTCCAGAGTAGACTTGACCTAAGACAATAAAGTAATATCTAAATGGACTCTTTTGCTATATAAGCCATCTTGATGTGTTTGGACTTTATCTTTAGGGATGTTATGGGTTGTGCATACAGAATGAGATGAGAGGAAGGAGCAAAGACCTTGGCACTAGACCCATCCTTTTGAGGGCCAGATACAAGGACTTCCAGAAAGCTCTAACTGGAAGATGAAGGACCATCCAAAGTAATGACAGATGGAAACTGAGGCAAGGAGCCTGCACTAGGGCCCAAGGTACAAGGAGAAGTTAGACCCAACAGAGGAGGACCAAACACAGAAAAAAAGGGATGTGGGAAGAGCAACAGCAGGGTACATCAGGAAGAACGAGGGAGAAATCCAACCCATTAAGCTAATGAAGATGCTGGATAAGTTACTTAGGAATAAGCAGATGCTACCTTTTGACTCAGGTTCATAAAGCACCATCACAGCAGAGGTCTTGGAGCGCTCTCTCCAGGATGGGTGGGAGCTGGCAACTCTTTCTATAACTTTTGCTGCAAGTCAGAGTTGTTTCTCAGATCTAGGAGAGATAGCCTCCCTATGTAAAATGAGGATAATAAAGCCTACACCATAGAGTATTTGTAAAAATGACAGATAATGTGTCTAAAGTGCCTAGCATCATTCTGGGCACAGAGTGGGCACTTGATAAATGATAGATCATCTTATTTTTCTGCGCCAGTAATTCCCCCAAGCCCACATACATACACACACAACCACATTTAATTGAATTGCCACATAAAATACAATTTTCTTTTTCTTTTATTGTTTTAATGACACGCTCTTCATTTCAACAGATTGGCCAGCAATATGTTCCCTCACAGTAAATACACTTTTCTACCAACTTCCCCTATGGAGGGCAGGTGTTTCCATGTTACTGTAAGAGAATTTTGTGGCCAGCTAACTGGAGCACACAGCCCCACATTCCACACCAGCACGAGAAATGATTTGGGGATTTTAAACTTTTCCTCAAATGAGTCATTACTGGATCAGAGACACTGAGTGAACTAAGTTTACTTTCCTCAATGCTTGATTCGGTGATTTCCCATGTGCTTTCTTCTGACTGTTCATCTTTTTTAGGGACTAAAAGTCTTCTTTTTTGAGATGACTCCAGTGGAGCTAACCAAAGAAGCTGGGAACCAAATTAGGGGAGGGGTGTTCTTCCAATGCCTGTCTCTCTGTGGATGCCACATGACCTCAACATGTGCTTTGGGGCAAAAAATGGTGCTCAACTCAGCTTTGGGAGCTTCTGAAGCAGTGTCACTTCCAAGGACAAACTGACCTCTTCTTAACCCAGTGTACTGTATGTTAAGAAAGAACAAAAGTATTTATTTGGAAATCCTTCATGTACTCAATAGATGACCACGATGAATATCAGTTACAGATACAGAAGGCGTAACGGGAACAATCAATGACACCTCCCTGGACCCCCAGTGGAATCTTTAACTGCTTTTGAAGCCCTTTCAAATATTTTAATGAAATTTTTTTTTCATTGTGAAATATATCATACATATAAAAAGAATAGATGATAAAGGTACAGTTTAAAGGCTACTCATAAGGTAACCATGATGTTCACCATCCAGGGTGAAGCAATAGAGCATTGTCTTGAATGTGTCCAGTGGCACGCTGAAGTGCCTACTAGGAAATGTGTCCCCCTGCTGAGACAATGGCATTGCAGGCAATCTCTCCTTGTCCAGATGTGGGAGCTTGGAAATTGCCTTAAGAAGTCAACAAGCACAGATATTTGCAGACTAGATTTGTGGCTTCTTTGGCCAAACTCCCTTAGCAACCTTCTCAGGTTGTTTGCTTCTGATCAATCCCATGTTGGAATGACCACAGCTAAAAATCTTATGTAAAACAAGAGCTATTTAGGCAGTGTGCTGGACATCCTTTTTGGGCACAAATAGGTTACAAATACATCCAGTATATTGTTCCCTTGAGCCTGTGTTTCGGATGATGGGAGTATGCAGGCTGGTCACCATTGGCTCTGAGTAGCCTCATTCACGTGCCCCTATGGGCTACACAAATATTATATTATATTCCAAGCGCATGATGTGAACAAGGTTGAAAAACACTAATCTAAGCAGTTTTACAGTTCTGGAGTTTTATTAATGATCTCTGTGCTCTGCCAATCCTGCTCTGCTTCAACTTATTGGCAGCTACCTTGAAGTCATTCAAAATAAAGGAACTGAGGGGGAAGGCTGTGTCAGCATGTGAAAAACCTGCCAAAGTATCTGAAGAGACAGATTTACCAAATGATTTGCCCCAGGCCCCAGATTTTCAGCCTGCCATGCGCTCATTCTCACAAGCTTGCACAGTGTGCCTTCCCAGCAAATGTCACCTAGATTCTGTTCCTGCAGCTTCACTTCCAGGGACTAAATCTGTATTTGTTATGATAGAGATGTTGTATCAAAGACCCAAAATAACAGCAGCTTAAAGCAGACAAGAGTTTGTGTTCCTCTTACATGACAGTTCTCACAAAGGCAATCCGAGGTGTATATGGGGTCCAGGGCCCACACTCATATTTTGTTGCTCTTCCTTCACCACCTGGCCTCTGTCTCATGGTCTATCTCCAGCTCCTGCCCTTACATCTTCCTTCCAGCCAGCTGGAGGGAGAAAAAGATGGACCTGGATGGCTCTCCCTTTCCTTTCAAAGGCATGACCCTGAAGGTGTGCTCTCTGCTTCTACTCTTTTTCCTTTCACACACCTGCACTTGGGTGTTGGGAAGTAGGGCAATATAGTCTTTACTCTGGATAGCAAAGTACCTATTTGAAGGAGGAAAAATAAGCCTACATATTCAAAGGAAAGTAGCTGTCTCTGCCACAATCCTTATGATTTTTCTCTGTTGATCTAGTAATTATTACATCTGCTGTTAAAAATGTTCTATGCTGGGCAGCCTGGGTGGCTCAGTGGTTTAGCGCTGCCTTCAGCCCAGGGTGTGATCCTGGAAACCCGGGATCGAGTCCCACATCGGGCTCCCTGCATGGAGCCTGCTGCTCCCTCTGCCTGTGTCTCTGCCTCTCTCTCTCTCTCCCTCTCTCTCTCTTTCTCTGTCTCTCACGAATAAATAAATAAAATATTTTTAAAAATAAATAAAAATGTTCTATGCTGGTAGATTTGTCAATTTCTCCTTGGGTTCTGTATGTTTTGATTTACATATTTCTAAGCTATAGTATTATGTGTATACTGTTAAATATGTTATATCTTCTTGGTGAAATTAACTGTTTATTAATATGCTGTGATCTATATCTCTTGTAAGAGTTGGCCAAATTCTATTTTGCTTTAATTAATGTTTTTATATCCTTTTCTTGTGGTTGGGTTTCACTTTATGTATCTTTTGCTATAATTTCACTTTCAATCCTAAGCTCTTATGTTTCTTATAAACAGCATATAGCAAAAACCTTTTGATATTCAACTAACTTGTTAGTACTATACTATAATAATTTATTCATCTAGTGCTCTATGAGCATTTGGGTTGTTTCTGGTGTTTTTCTATTACAAATTGAGCTGCAATTTTTCATCGTGTGCTGACATCAATTTGTATTTTTTTTTGACATATCTTTGGAATAGATTTCCCAAAATAGGATTGATGTGAATTTTACCAGCTATTCTCCATTTGGGTCAAAGCATTTTGTCAGACCAGCAGCAGTACGTGAGAATATCTGTTTCTCCACAGCCTCACCAGCAGTGGAAAAAGAGGCACTTTGGTATTTTTACCAAGTCGGAACTATAAAGTACTATCTCCATGTACTTATATTATGACCAAAGTTCATCATCTTTCATCATCTTGCCCAATGTTAAGCAGTCATTTGCACTTATTTTATCTATGAACTACCAGCAATATTTCAAATTAAATTTTTGGCCCGAGAATCTTAGTTTTCACATTTAAATGCAAGCACCAGTATCAGGTGACTGGTCTCTGTAGTAATGCATCTTAGAGTAGCCTGTTTCTGTTTTCCTGCTCTGCTGGAGGAGCCAGCAAAGGGTGAGACTGAAGGAGCCTTGTGGGAGGGTAGAGTTTGGCTGGTTCACTCTGTAGGCTCACCTCTTAGGGTCCACTGTCGGTAAAGCTTCCAACCTGGGGCTCCTCCTTGAACTCCAGGTGTGTTTCCTGTCCCCTTCTCACTTGTAGCTTGTTGAAAGGCAGCTTCTAGGACAGTGGGGAAGTAGGCCTTGATGCCCACAATAGCTTCTTTCAGAGCAATCCCACCATTTTTATATCAAGCCTGTCATTTTTTTTGTCTTCATTAGTTCCTCAGCTATGGTTTTAAAAAAGGAAGTGTTTGAAAAACAGTTTTAGGGATGCCTGGATGGCTCAGCAGTTGAGCGTCTGCTTTCAGCTCAGGGTGTGATCCTGGGGTCCTGGGATCAAGTTCCATATCTGACTCCTCACAGGGAGCCTGCTTCTTCCTCTGCTATGTCTCTGCCTCTCTCTCTGCATCTCTCATGAATAAATAAATAAAATCTTTAGAGAAAAAAAAGAAAAACAATTTTACTCAGCATTTTCAAGTCTTTAGACTTGTGGTCTTACAGATATGCATATGAATATTTGATTACTGTTTATTCCCTTTATTATAGAGTCAAGTTCACGGAGACAGGAGCAATAGCTTATTTGCTCACCTCTGCGCTCCCAGGGTCTAACACAGGACTAGTGCGTGCTTCATGATAATTCTTGAATGAATCTAAATGAATGTGAGCAACATAAAGCCCCTAGAGATGAACAGGACAGCAGGTGGCATCAAGAAGCAAGTGCAAACACTGGGGGCACAGAAGTACCCGAGACAGGCCAGTAGCTCGCGGACTTGAGCATTTATTCCATAAATCAATATGAAACTCAAGTCGGGGCTGATGTGGCAATTTATAAGCAATGTAGATCAATTGAAAAAGTGAATTACCCATGGCTATTGACTATAAATAAAATAATAAAGTTATTTCCATTGCCTACTTATTTACGAACTGGAGATGACATGAGAAGAAAGGAAATCTGAAGCTGGCATTGTGAAGGGAAGAAAGGAAGAAGAGACATTTGAAGAGGCCCCTCAAGAGCAGCTGAACAAGAGGCTGGGAAAAATTACAAAGAGACCGATGGCCTGCTTCCTGCCAAGATGGAATAAGGAGGACTGGATTTTTATTCCCCACCTCCTCCCAGGACACACACTCTTAAAAAATAAATAGCCAGAAAAATATATGCAAAATGTTTTTCAGATATTAGACAACACATGGAGGAGCTCAGTGTCTCTCAGAGAGGAGACAAGGAAGAGGAGCCGTACCATTATCCCAGTTTGCTGCTTGGAGATGGTTTCCAGGCCCCAGCATGGAAAGGAGAAACTCAAGTATACTCTCGAGATCTCTCTGAGTTGGGAGATGGAGGGGGCATTTCTGAAGGCCCAGGCACCTAAGGTACCAGAGAGCAGAGAACAGTGTGGAACATGACTCTGCACATCTGCATACTAACCAGTTTATGTTTGTGAGGAAACTATGTGAGGCCCGGGGGGAAAGACTCCCAGAAAATTTGTAGGTGGAGTCATCTAGGAGCTTAACAGATCTGGGATAGATCCTGTTCCTGCAACCAGAGTAGACAAACACTGTGGCACATGGGATGATGGGCAGAGTCCTTGGAAGGCTATTATCTTAGTAGGGGATCCCTGGGTGGCGCAGCGGTTTGGCGCCTGCCTTTGGCCCAGGGCGCGATCCTGGAGACCCGGGATCGAATCCCACGTCGGGCTCCCGGTGCATGGAGCCTGCTTCTCCCTCTGCCTATGTCTCTGCCTCTCTCTCTCTCTCTATGTCTATCATAAATAAAAATTTAAAAAAAAAGAAAGACCTAAGGTATCTTAGTAGTGCATCAAAATCTGCTCCACTATAAGGGCTCCTCTGCTCCAATTCTATAAAGCTTAAAAAGCAAGCCTCAACATGATGGTTGAAGGGCTACCCAGAACATTATCCCTGTTTCTACTGGCTGTAGACAAGGTCATCCCTGACCTGAATGGGAAGCTCACTGGCATGCCTTCTGCATCCTCATCCTCAATGTGTCAGTCATGGATCTGACCTGCCACCTGGAGCAAAGCTTCCAAACACAATGACATCAAGAAGGTAATAAAGCAGGCATCAGAGGGCCCCCTCAAGGACATTTTGAACTACAGTAAGGACCAGGTTATCTCCTGTGACTTTAATAGTGACACCCACTCTTCCACCATTGATCCTGGGGCAGCCATTGCCTTCAGTGACCACTTTGTCAAGCCCATTTCTAGATATGACAATGAATTTGGCTAGAGTAACCAGATGGTGGACCTAATAGTCCACATGGCCTCTAAGGAGTAAGAGCCCACAGACCACCAGCCCCAGTGAGAGCAAGAAGAAAAGAGAGGCTCTTATTTGCTGGGGAGTCTGTGCCCCAACTCATTCCCTAACACACTGAGAATCTTCTCACCTCTACACAGTTCCTGTTCCAGAACTCCTAAAGAAGGGGAGGGGCTTGGGGAGCTCTATCTTGTCATGCATCATCCATAAAGTATACTGCATTCCCACCCCTCCAAAAAAAATAAAAAGGCAAGCCTCAAAATGATTCAAAAATTTCCAAGTAATTACCTGGATCCTAGCACAAAGTTCAGAGGTATATTTTTAAATAAAAGACCATGAGAGACTCCTAACTCTGGGAAATAAATAAGGGGTAGTGAGTGGGGGGATGGAGCGACTGGGGGACGGGCACTGAGGGGGGGCACTTGGTGGGATGAACACTGGGTGTTATACTATATGTTGGCAAATCGAACTCCAATAAAAATATACATAAAAATAATAATAAAAGAATATTCAGCACCCAGCAAAGTAAAATTAAAAACATGTGGCAACCAGTCAAAAATTATCAGTTATTCAAAGAAGCAAGAAAATGTGACCTATAATGAGAAGAAAAATTATCTTATCAAACTGACCCATAAATAACAAAGATGATGGAATTGGTACCAAGTATATTAAAACCGTTACTACAGCTATAATTTATATTTCAAGAAAGTAGGGAAAACATAAGTATGATGAGGAGAGCTATAGAAGATCTTTTTTAAAATTCACAAATTAAACTTTCTACATATAAAAACACAAAATTTGAGATGAATCATACACAGGATGGAATATACTAGATAGTAAAGAAGAAAATATCTGTGAATTTAAAGATACAGTCATAGAAATGACTCAAAGTAAAACCATGGAGATGAAAACATCTGAAAAATAGTGAATCTCTGTTGAAGGATTTCATGTACATCTAATATATGATGGAACTGTTGTCTGTCTTGATTTTGGTTATGGCTATATAATTGTATGTTTTCAAAATTTGCCAAACCATACACTAATACAGTGTGATTTTACCGTATGTAAATCATATCTTAATAAATAAACAACTATGGAAAAAGTGACCAGTGGCAAGGAGCTGGACCAAGCTGAACTTCTGGGAATCTTATCTAATCTAAGGGGGATTTGCATTTGGCACATCCCTCATGTTCTGTGTTCAGAGTTTTTCCTTTGACTACCTCATGGACAGAATGATGAAGACTCTTTATCTTGGCTCTGCCCTCTTTAACAGTGAGAAGTTAGATACATTGCTTAGCCTCTCTGGGATTCAATTTACTCATCTTAAAAATGGAGTTAGTACCGATTCATTCACTCACACATTTAGACTGGCAGCGAGCAACACCTATTGAGTGTTGACTCCCTGCCAGTACCATGAAAGATATTGAGGGAAGGGATACCGGGTTTGCCTTCAAGGTGGTTGATCACAGAATCATAGACTAAATGAGAGCAATAGAACCACTCAGCAATCATTTGGTCCAATATAAGAAAATTAGGTCCCACCCAAGAGTGAAAATGACTCACTCAAGGGTTTTGAGTTGGTAAAGGACAGAATTTTTAGTACAAACCAAATCTCCTTGTCTAAAACACAGATTTATTGTTAATAAGTAGCAAGTGATAGAAAGTTGTTTGGGTTTTTTCTTTTCCTCCAGTGAAAGGTATTTCCTCTTTAATCTTGGAATGAAAATTTAGTCAATGGATGTTTGCAGAAGCTAGGTTTTATAGGTGATGATGATGATGATGATGATTTTACCTGGACTTTGTATTTAAAAAAACTTTAACCACTCATCTACATTTTTAAAAGCAGGAATTTTACAGAGAAGTTGAAGTGGTTTGTTTTCCTTAAAGAATTTTTAATATCTGGCTCTACTGGTACTGAAACTCACATTCTGGTGAGGTGACAGTCACTGATAATGATGAGCAGCTGCTCCAAGCAGCAGGGGCCTGGGCTCTCCAGCACCAAAGCCCTCACCCAGCTCACCTCTTTTATTTCTGTTATCTGCTTGGTGGCCCTTAGGAGACATTATATTTTGCAATCCCTGTCTTAAACTTGAGAGATTACTTGTTTTAGTTACCACTCCAAACAGAATACATCGGGCATCTCAATCTTCCCAGTGGTTTTCCAAGGCAATCATCAACACAAAATATCAACAAGATGCGACCCAAGCCAAGCTGTAGTGATACCTCAAGGAAATTCAAGGAAGCAGATATCTCTGGTCACAATCAAATATACCGGATAAGAACCATATATAAATAAATGCTAAGGGCTTTGCTCTTCTGTTTTGATTTGTAAGTTAATTTTAAAAATTTGGATTTTACTTGCACCTTCAATTCAAGGGTCTACATAGTCCCCTTTTGGCTATTTTTTCTGGCTTTGTGTTAGAGTTCAATCTAGTTCTGTAAGTCTGCATTACAAGGCAGCCATAAACACTGAAAGGTGCCAACAAGTCAGAGTGACTCTCAAGAACTAGGTTCTTACTTTACTGGTAGGACAGAAGTGTTTAAACCATTATCAAGGAAATCTGTCCATGCTTTCTGAAGTGTTTATAAAAGGATAAAGTGGATTGTGCCTTAAAATTGATGTGCCCTATATGAATACCTAGATAATCTCAGTGAGCTTTAAACCCTATTATTGCAACCAAATCAAATTGCTGCAGCCCCACACCAAAATATGTCTCCACAGTCCATGCAATGAATGTTTTTCATTTCACAACTGAAATGTCAGAGTGAGCTGAATGCCTAACATTGCATTTTAACAGCAGCAACCCAGAGGGTCAGTGTGCAAATCTGACTTCTGTGTCGACTCTTGGCCATAGACTCAATGGAATTGGCAGTCTTGGGCTGGCATGGGGCCTCTGGGTAAAGGGAAAGGATGTGCTTGTTGAATGGTATTAAATAGTGTAGAGTGTCTCTAAATCCAATTACTAGTATCCTTATAAGAGCAGATATAGATGGGGTTCAGTTGGGTAAGCATCCAACTCTTGAGTTCAGCTCAGGCCATGATCTCAGGGTTATAAGATCAAGCCCTGCATCAGGCTATGTGCTTAGTGTAGAATCTTCTTGCCCCTCTCCTTCTGCTCCTCCCCCACCTTGCACACACACTCTCTCTCTCAAATAAATAAATGAAATCTTTGAAAAAGAAAAAAGATCAGATACACAGAGATAAAGAGGAGATGCACACAGAGGGAAGAAGGCCACTGAGGATGGAAGTAGAAGTTGGAGTGACAAGGAACACCAAGTATTGCTGGCACTGACCAGAAGCTAGGAAATGGTAGGAAAGATTCTTCCCTAAAGGCATCAGAGGGACCATGGCCCGCCGACTCCTTGATTGGACTTCTAGCCTTCAGAACTGTAAAAGAATGAATCTCTGTTATTTAATCCATCTGTTTTGTGGTGATTCTTAAGGCAGCCCTAGGAAATGAATACAAACTGTAATGCAAGCATGCAGACTAAAGGAGAAGAAGAGCTGCTGATGCTGTCCAGTCCGGGGCTTGCGCTGGAAACAAGTTCAGGATGAGATAAGGCCATTAGAGCAGGTGGGTTCATAGAGGAGAAAATGAGGTAGAATCAGGAAAAATTTAGCAAAATTCATTAGGACTGTAATACACAGCACACAGTAGATGGCAGATAATATTCAAAAGCCAAAAATTTAGGACCAGGTATCTGAGATAACACCTTTTCTTTCATCACCATTGTATAAATGTGTGGGTAGAATAACATCCCAGCACTTATATAGACTATAAATCCATAAAAAATACTTAAAAAGAAAACCTTGATGAATTGGGTAGGAAGAAGGGGAGAAGTCAGGAGGAAAGAAAAGTGAGAAGAAGAGAGAGACGGAGATGTCTTTTCAAGAAGAGATAGAAATGTTTAAAAGAGCATAATCCATGTGTTCAAAAGCAATTTAGAAAAACTAAATTGTGTGGCCATCTAAGACAAGCCTGGTATGTAAGTTCTCTTGCTTTTTAAAACTGTCACTTACCAGTCTGGAATGCCCTTCCTTTTTCATCATTTTTTTCCTTGCCCTCTGGATATTGGAATCAGTTTCATATTATAACTGGGAAGCTACCATGGAGGTTGTGAACAAACATCCCATTATTAAATTTTGCTTAAATTACTCAGAGTGTACCATCTATTTGCTTATATTCTGATTAATATGCATATTTTAAATGCTCAGGAAGTAATCTTCAGTATTATTTTGGTGGTATAGCCAGTCTCCAAGAATGTCTAAGAGTTCCAGTCATTTTTAAAGAGTGCTATTCAAATGGATAAACTTCCCTAGCATCTGCTTTGGTCAAAGGAGGTCTAGAGCTCCTCATCCCCATGATGGAAAGCTGATACTTTTCACTATCTCTGAGTTGTAACTCAAAGGATTTGTATCCTACTACAGGACAAACAAACACAAAGATGGCTGAGCAGAGCATCACTTCGACAAATTAAGGAATGTTATAGCTCCCCAAATCAATGTCTTCCCTCAACCACAGAGTGTAAACTTCGATTTGAATCTTAGACAAATACTTTTAAGAGCAAGCTATATTTGACTGGAATGAGAAAAGAAAGAAAAACATTAACATTATCCACTGTGGGATCCATTTTCCATACTTGCCCTGATTAGTAATCAGTTTGAATAATGCCTTCCAAGGATGATTGATTTTAATTTTATTCATAAAGTTTAGGCTTTTGTTATATGATTCTTTCTGAAGCTTTCTGTATAAAGAAATAGCACTGTCAAGTTCATGGTCCCTGAATGAGACATCACTCCAAATATGAAACAAGATTAAACTTGACAAGCTTCTCCCTCAAAGTGGTTTGTTCTTGTTTTCATACATATGTAAAAATTGTATCATGGGAATTCCACACAAACATCAATACAGAAAGCTCTATGATATGATGATTAGAATGAAGATATGGGAAACCATTTGCTTTCAATCTTAAATATAGTGTAAACAATTTAGAAGGGCCAGAGTAGCTATATACATTTGATTCCCACTAGAAAAAGAAATCTAAGTAGTGAATGGATTATAAACTGAAGTAGCATAAAGATGATAACACTTAATTGAAAAAGAGACAGTCTATCTGGGTGACCACTAATCATGTGCACAGTGCTAGGTGGGTCCTCCAATCCTTGAAGGTGAATAAAGGACTGGGATGGAGCCCAGATCCATCAATCTTACCTCCTTCTTCTGTCTTTTCCTTAATAATCTCTTTAATAATTGGCTTCCTTGGCTTTCCACAGTTTGTTCTAGCAGTAATGGAATTAGCATGTTAATTTTGATCAGACATGTATTAGAACCCCAGTCTCTCAAGTATCAGGAACAGAATTTGTCTCATGTTATCAAGCAAATCAGACTGCAAGCTAGCCAGGAACTGAATTTCTACATGCTGACATCCATCCTCAGAAGGATATAGTAGAACTGGTATGAGAGGTGATGAGCAAGAGCCTGGTGACATGATGCCCTGGGTCTCTTGTTGGTCTTTTATCAATGAAATAAACTCCAATCCTTGCCATTATAAGAAGGAACAATTCTCTTGTTGGTCTAAATCCTTTTAGTTGCTTTTCTGTAACTTTGAACTTGTAGAATCCTGACTAATCCAAAGGTAATGGAGCTTAGGTTTATTCATTCAAATATGGAACTATATTCTTAGGGATGTCTCAAGTATGTCTGCTTGTCTTCAGTATACTCTTGGGGCTGTGGGAAACAATTTCAAGCCTAGTTTTCAGAGAGCTTATTTCTCTGGATGCAACAGTTGAGAAGGCCTCCAAAATTGGAAATGAAGATATTCTTTTGAGTTCTAAGATAGAAATTCAAAACATAGTGGGCCAGTGTAGAGAAGAGATCTATCTGAGATTAACTTCAATATTAAATTAAATCCAACTATAAAGGCAAACATAGGAAGAGAGATGGAAGGAGAGTTAGGGAGGGAGAGCAAGAAGTAGGGAAGTGCATCCTAAGTTTTAATGTGCACTCAAGTCCCTGAAGAGCTTATTAAAATGCACAGTTGGATTAGTAGGTCTGGGTGGGGCCCAAGATTCTGTGTTTCCAACCAGCTTTCAAATTCCATCAGTGCTGCTGGTTCCTAAACCACACTTCGAGCAGTGAGGTGCTTTAGGATACTTCAAAGAAATGAAAATAGTCTAAAGAGCAAACTAACAATAATGACAATAACAACAATAATACCTATCTAACCTTATTATGATATCTAAAGAAATATCAATTAAAAACACAGGGAAGGAAGTCATCAAAAATCATAAAAGAGAGTCAGAAAAGAAAAAAAAAAGAGAGAGAGAGAGAGAGAGCCAGTAAAGCAATGTCCAAAGAAGCTCAGTGTCTTGGCAAAAAGAGACTTACCTTTGCAGTTCATCTTTGTTGTGAATATGGATACCATAAATTCTCAATTTCTAATGACATTAAACTTCCGTATTCCTTAGTTAACTTTCCATATTGATGAAACAACCTTTTGAATTTTATTTGCTTCTTCATATGGTTTTTCAATAGGAAAAAAATGGGTGCTCCAGGTTAAAAGGAGTAATCTGCCCCTTGTGAGAGTTATGCTATTTCTTGTAAATTATTAAATCGTCATTATGTTTCTAATGAACAGCCTCTGTGAGTTTAATTTGTGTGACTCAGCATCCCTTCAGTCCAGTATTTGAAATATCGATGAATTGGAGTTTGACACTCAACTTGAATAAAATAAAATAAAATAAATAAACCTGAGAGTCTGTTTAAATCATCACACTTAAATGCTGTCAAATGGGGTCTACTGGCAGTATCCAAACAACCACCTCCCCACCCCAGCCACATCTGCCACTGCCAGGTACTTTTGTAGAAATTTAATATGTCCTATAACACAATGGTCAGGACACTGATCTGTAATTTATTAACTGGTGTTTTTTTATGATTTTCTTAGTTTCTAAGATAATTTTTGGTTCTGTTTTGTTTTGTTTTTACCAGTCATGTAGATCCAAGGAGGTTAGAAATAGCCTCTCTCCATCTTCCCTATTCTCTCCTGATGGCCTTGGATGGGCTGTTGACTTATGTACAATGTGGTTTCCTTTACAGTTTCAAGACATTTTATCATTTGTTGTCCCATCGTGCCCCGCCCCCTGTTCTATTTCTAGTTCTCCTTTTCTATTCTTGGCAAAAAAGCAGTATTGTTGAAATACGCTTCTATATAATTGATTATATGTGTGATATTAGAAGGAGGTCAGTCAAATTCACCTTTTCCATTTACAAACCTCATATCAACATGTCACATATAATTAGGAACTGTTAGAAATGGATGCATTCACTGAGTGAGAGGCAGACACACTGGCTAATAGTCATCACGGAGCGTCTTGCTTTTGTGTACACACTAATACTATTCTCTTAAACTGGCTGCTTTGGTGGCATCTTGTCAAATGATTCATTGGGGAATACAAAAAGGGGGTGGGATGACCTTCAAATCACTCTTGTGTTGGCTGGCTATTTATCTTCTGTGCAACTGTAAGACCAAATTAGTTTAGATGCTTGCTGATACGTTCCTCTATTAATTTATGAAAATATGAGGAACAAAAATTGGGAACATGGGTTGAAGAAAAATAATGGCTTATTATAGAGTCTCTGGGAGAAAATAAGAAAGGACAAACAATTTATTTTCACCTTTGCAGGTTTATGGTTTTTGACTTTGATGTGGTGTGGCAGTTTGATTTCAGGTGCGTACGCTCGCCACCATAAGAAAATGTGACTTAATTTTCAACACGCATACTCCATTGAGGCATTTGCCGTTGATTTTGCTCCTCTTTAAACACTGGGGAAGCTAGAGATAAGTGATCTGAGTTTTCTGTGTCTCCTGTGAACCAAGCCAAATTTGTCTAAAAAGTTTCAGACATATCTGACTTTTTGTCAGTGGAACCAAACTTTGAGGCTGCATATTAAATGTGTCATTCTACCCTATAACAAATCTCTTTCTCATTTCCTTTTTTCTGTATGCATACATAAGCCCTTTTAAGATAAGATTTATGTTCTGGTTTGTGGCAGTTTTAATTTTAACAGGATATTAATTGTTAAGCCTGACTATATACTAACTGTATCTTTTAAAAGGACATAGAGAAATATTTTTTATCAAATGGCTAAATACATTCCTCATGCTTGTTGAGATCTCATTACATCAAACCTTCTTCAGGGAAGGTCTTTGGAGAACTATTTCACTGGATGAATTTCTAGCACAACAGCACATATGATTGTCAAGTGCCCAAGACCAATGACTGAATAGCAGGCTCTGGAACACCAGTTCCTATTTCTCATAGTGGCAAATTCACCAACAGAGCATGAAGTTTCTTCCTATAAGCTTCCTGCTGATACTTCGTGCTTTAGGTAGGAAGTTAACGTGACTTTCAGGTCACAAACATCAACATGCATGGAGAATATGAGTAGAAGAGGAAAAAACATGTGCCAGGCTGTATTTTGATGGTGTGAGGAGAAGAGAAATGCTAAATGGATGTATGGACCAGCACAGAGGGCAGAGATCTCTTGGAATGTGGGAGGTATTCTACATTTCATACACATTAAACCATATGCAAACCCCAGTGAAATAAAGATGATGGATGGTCACAGGGACATCAAACTCGGTAGTCCATCAAAGAGTAGTTCTGATGACCAGGGGGCCAGAGGGAAGGAGGTCTCTTTCGGGTAGACCAAAGAATATTTCCCATTCAGTTGGGAATGGTTTAATTCTTTCTCCCTTCTCTTAAAAAAAAGTACTAGGTAGATCCAAAGGCAGGATACTTTAGTAGCCAATGGAAAGCATGCAAGGTTTTAACAACATAACAATATTCGTCATATTAAAAGACGTTAATTTTGGGGGCACCTGGATGGTTCAGTTGGTTAAGCATTTGCCTTTGGCTCAGGTCATGATCCCAGGGTCCTAGGATTGAGTCTGGTGTCAGACATCTTGCTCAGCAAGGAGTCTGCTTCTCCCTCCGCCTCTCCCCACACCATCACCACTGCTCATATTCTCTCTCAATCTCTCTCTCTCTCAAATCAATAAAATATTTGAAAAAAATAAACAAAAGATGTCAATTTCTTTAAAAACAGCAGATTGACAAATGCACCATGATAGTTCTATATTAGGAAATAACCTACATTTCAGAGACCGATAATTGCTTCTCCGAATCCATTCTGACCTTCTTTCTTGGTAATGAGAACCCTAACATTTAGCAATCATTAGAGCCAACCAGATAAAAAGCAAACAAATCACACATGTGTCATGTGACTTAATTCAAGCCAGTGACACGTAAAGCTCAGTGTTCTATGGAAATGAGAGGAAACACACTGGATATGCTATGCTCACCCCTCCAAATCAATTCTACACCCTTCTCCATCATGCTCTCTGCCCTGGAATGTGGAATTTTATAGAATGAATCAATGGGCTCCTTTGATCTCTGACCTCTGTTTGGGCTTAGCCAAGGTGACAAGAAGAGACTCTGAAGGATGGAAGGGGAAAGAGTTTGGGATAACACTAACTCTAAGATTATCAAATGAATTGATGACATATTTGCAGTTCCTTTTGTCCCCAGGATATATCTAAGTAGGGATTTACATTCTAAGTAGTTTGATTTAAAGTCATTAAAAAAAAAAAAAAACTCTTGGGGTACCTGGGTAGCTCAGTGGTTGAGTATCTGCCTTTGGCTCAGGTTGTGATCTCGGGGACCTGGGATTGAGTCCCATATCAGGCTCCTCACAGGGAGCCTGCTTCTCCCTCTGCCTGTGTCTCTGCCTCTCTCTCTGTCTCTCATGAATAAATTAATAAAAATTTTAAAGAAACAAAACAAAACAAACCTCTTCTCTGTCTGGGTCAGGCTGTAAGTTGGCATGGTGTATTCCTTCACTAGAAGCCAAGCCTCCTGTATGATGGCCCTCCATGACAGCCACAGCTCACTGTGTACATTCAGATAACCACTCCTCTCCTTGTCCCTTCAAGCCTACTAGTGGTAACAACTCTCTCAGGTGATAGTTCCAGGTAATGAGTTACTTTCTTCCTGGTTCTGCTCATTCTCATCAACAGTCCTTTTATTAACCTACTCACTTACTTAATTTGAGTATATCCTTAGGGGTGCACAATGCCCCTCCTCAATTTTTCTTCCCACTGGCTGGAATGCAGATATGATGACTAGGGCTGGAACAGCCATCTTGGACCCTATGGAAGAAAGCAATGGATGGTAAAGCAGAAAAGTAAAAAGGACCCTTAGTCTTCGATGACCATGGACTGACACATCAGCTCTTGACTACTAAAATCTCTAGTTGTTTTTTTTATACCTCAGCCTTGCCCCTGAATGTCCTCTTAGTCTCCACTGCTCATGTACCTCATGGTCTATTTCTTCCATACCAGATATGTTCACTTACTTAGCAGAAGCCTCCTTAGCACAGGAGTGGTAGGTCTCCATGTGGTCTCTGATTCTGCAGGTCAAAGTGGCAGTGTGTGGTTTTTTTTTTGTTTTTTGTTTTTTGTTTGTTTTTGTTTTTTTTGTGTGTGCTTCTGCAGTCACAAATGGGAAGTGAAATAAAAGCTTCTCTGCCCCCAGATTTCCCCTTGATTTATCTAAAATATCTTCTTGTTCCAGGACCTCTTTCTCTACTTCCAATTTCTTCTTCCCATAATCCATTGAGATTGGAGTGGACTGGCAGAATTCATTTGCTTTGCATGGTACCTGGAATCTTCTCTGTCCTTTAGTTTATAATACGGTTCGATGATTAAGCTAGTTAGGTCTCACGTGCTAATGGGAACATAAAGGAATTTAGAAAATCTAACTGATCATCTTGCAATGCACTCAGAAAATATTTCAATTTTCCAACCAAAGAGGAATCCCCTTTTCTTCTAAAGCACAAAAGCCCATTGCTTTAGTTGGTGTAGAGACCCCAGGGCAATAGAATTTAGGTAGGAAGATGCATCTGAAATCATTTAAAAGAATGTGATCCAATTGTATTAAAATCCCTGGAGGCAAGCTCAGTGCCTAACTGCCGTTTATTCAGGGCCTTTATGACCACCACCCATCAGGCTGTGAGCATGGCTCAGGAAACAGAAGAGCTAGAACCAAGGGGCCCCAAAGGTCTGTTTGGAGAGACAGCTGCTACATGACAAATGAGCCAGGTAGTAGGTACTTTAAAACAGTGCTAATTAATTAATGTTCACAGGAGACATCCGGAAATCTTGTTAAAGTGCAGACAGATTCAGCTAGGGTGGGGCCAGAGACTTTGCATTTCTAACAAGCTTTCACAGGGTGCTGATGCTGTGAGAATGTGGACCTCATTCTGGGAAACAAAGAGAGCCAAAAAGCAATGCTTGGCCCAGAAAGAGAAGATTGACCTGAACTCTAAAAAAAGAATAGAACAGAGAGAAGCAGAGGACATACAGAGAAGGAGGGAGAAACAAAGAGAATGAAAGAGGCAGTCTGGGTGGGAGTGGTGATGTGAGCAAATGCTTGGAGGCAGGACTAGCTCCCACACGCCTGAGGGTTGGTAGGCAGACCAATGGGAAGGGAGCAGGTGAGGAAGATGGGAGGGAAGGGGGAGCAACAGATGGAAACCAGATTTGGAATTAAGTGTGAATTGGGTGAATCTCACATGTAGGTTCTGCCAACAATGTCATCAGGCTCAAGGCCATCAATAGTTTTGATGTCTTAGCAACACCTGGACAAAAGTTGTATTGACCCGGTACAGACTGAATCCATACCAAAAAGCCCAGTTAGTCCTGGACTTCCTCCTCAACCACGCTAAGGGAAAGGGCTTCTAACGTCTGTGGTTTTTTAGCACCAACCCATTCTTTTCCCCTCCCACGTGACCACAGGGTGTTAGTAGATTACTTGCATCCTGAAGTCATAGTGACAGCCATCCGCATAAACCCACTCCTGGTGCTTCTATTCTCTTCCCTTGAAATTCCGGGAAGACAGCCAAGAGGGGAGGAGAGAGCTTAGAGTTCTCTGGAGGGAAGCACAATACTCAACTTGAAAATCTGAATCCAGGCCATTGTGATCAAAACACGGGAAGCGCTAGTCATTATTCCTACCCAGTCATTCCCACTAATAGATGGCAGGCAGTTGGTCATGGATGCTTGGAGGAAGTCAGGTAGTTTTATTTTTAGTTCAGTATGGAAGGGGGAAGCAATCCAACCTGTTTACACCGGAGAGTCTGTCCTCGCAAAGCCCTAAGGACCGCTGCCCTGTAGTGGAGGCATTCGCTACCCCTCACACACATAGACAAGATGACAGAGGTCTTCACCTGCTCTCAGCTGTACCACTGATGAGGATTGGAGGGTATGTTGTTTCCATTTAGTACAGCTGTAAGTCAACATTACTACATTACTTACCAGCCTGAAATTCAGCTGTCAAGGTCTGCTCTTCAAAAGAATACTGGCTACTGGTCTGTTGAAAAAAAAAAAAAAAAAGAATGTCCAGGAGGTTCTTTTGATTATGCCCCCTTCCTGCTTTTCCGAGAACCCTCCCCAGTCTCATTCTCTTTGGGTATCCTCTTGCTTCCTCTTACCCTTTTCCTTTTTTGTAGAGAAAATAAATCAACATAGAGAATGAGATGTGCTGCTACTATGAGAACTATAGTTGGCAATTTACAGATTTAAGCTTGAATCAGAGCTTTGCCCCTACCTGCCATTAGAGGAGGTCATTGAGAGCACATGACAGCCATGTGACCCTTGAGCTAGACCCTGGCAATTGGAGACTCTTTTCTCCTTCCCCTGTCCTTGGAATATATGTTCTGCCTGCCATTCCCCCAGTGGGAACCGTTTCCAAGGTTGCAGCCTGGATTGAGTAAGGTGATGTTGAATCCACCGGGACTGTGTAGGTGATGAACCTTGGTAAGGCCTCCATAGAAACTGAAGATTCCAACAGGCCGTTGTGGAGATCTGCTCATCTTGCTGCCTCCCAAGATAAGCCTCATATGTAAATTCCCCTGCATATTAAAACCATCACCTACCAATCTGGAGTGGTCTGCCTCTTTTTTTTTGGTGGTCTCTCCCTGTTGTTCCCATAGGGGCCAGTTTCAGATTTCACCCCTGGGAAATTCTCAAGTTTGCCGAACAACAAACCTTTGATGCACACTGTGCAGGACTTTGGATTCCCAAATGGTTCACGGATCACCTCTGCCACTGCCCCTACTGTCAATCCCACTCTGGAATGGCACCCTTGGCATGTCACATCTTTCCCTTCCCTTTCCAGATGCTGTACTAGGAAGTCCTGTTACTTGAGAGAGGACAAAAGAAGCAGAGGTGGGAAGAGGAGCTGTAAACTCCTCTAACACCAGAAAGTAGGCAGGATGGGCAACTGCTTACCTGACACAATCAAGATTCATGAGAGAGCTTCCAGATGAATCCTTCAGTGGCCTGTCCTCCCACAAGCAGACTGACTAGAATGAGACCCCTTCTTGGGTGCAACATGCTACCTGAAAAAGGATAACACGTTATACATACTCTTTGCTAGGATTAGTTTGTCATGGGAGCTAACACCAGACATAAGACTTCTAAGGGACTAGGACATGGGAGATATAAGTTTTATCCACGAATCAAGCTGGACAACTGGAAGTAGTGTGAGAACTGTAAGTGTCGGTAAAAAGGTGGAAAGATCAAAGTGTGGAAGAAAACTTGCAGGAGACACACTGCTAGTACACATGAGATAGATGACTCCCATTTCACTAATTACTGACATGTGGGTACAAAGTCCTGGCATTCCCTTTAGAACCTTTCTGCTCTAATTTTCCTTAGTCAATATATTTCAAAGGTAAGAGAGGCCACTTTTATTCACTGCTTACCCCTTATGTCCCTGGCTTCCTGCTGCTTCTGCTAATCACTTCTGGATTTGCCTGTCTACCACAGGGCCAGAGCAGGAACACAGAAGCACTAGGGGCAGATGATCATATGTCCCTGGGATGGAGGCCACCAGACATGAAGAGCAAAGGTGTTTGGGGTGGAAAATACTCATACCATAATGGTAAAAAAAAAAAAAAAAAAAAAAAAACCATGTTGGAGTCAAATGAACTTGGAAATTAACAATCATCTAACTTTAGAACTTGAACTCATCCCCAAAGTCACTGAGATCTCAAATCCTACCACCTGCTCTCATGCTCTTGACAGCTGCCAGATGGTAACAAGGTCCACATTTGGATATCACTCATCACAAAGCAGTGCTTCCTTATGCTGCCACTTTATATATTTGAAAAATATTTAGCTTGCTGTACATACAGTTTTAACTTTACATCTAATATCAAATTTGAAATCCAAAAATAAACTATAGTAGATCAAAAAGTAATTTGCTCAAACCCAAATGATGGGGCTTCAGTTACTAAATAAAGACACTCACTTTATCAGGCTCATGTTGATGTCCAAGAAGGTCCTTAAGGCTTATATTAAGAATCTTTTAAATATAGAATGTAAAGACAGGAAATCTGCTTTCTCCAGACCACTTTATCAGCTCAAAATATTAGCTATTTATTCAACTCTATTCCGCTCAAGTAAAACTAAAAATGTATAGGTAACAAAGAAGAAATACCTGTAGTATTTGAATAAATTTGGCTCTAGGGGATACTTCACAAAACAAAACAAAACAAAAAAAAAAAACAACAACAATAGAAAACCCCACACATGCTTAGTAAATATATCATAGCTTATGGACTAATACAAAATTAAATTAACTTATTGAAGAATATCCCCCAAATTATTAATAAACAAATATTCTTTGGTTTCCAATGCATTTGATATTGCCTTGGGATTTTTAGAAAATTTTAACACACACCGCATTTTCCTTTCGAAACCTATAGCTGATTATAAGAAAGAACGAAGCCACGAGAAAGCGGGGAAGCCTGCCAATTAAAACAACATGGATGAACCCTGATGGCATGAATAAATGGAATTACTTGAATTATTTTAAAAATCCATTTTAACTTATCGTCATTGTAACTCTACATTTTTTGGTGTTTTTTTCTGGCCATAATAGTATACATCCCTAATGTTCACGTCTACAGAAAGTTAGTAGATTGCACTATTTTACATAAAACATAGAAACCTTAAAATCACATAAGTTTTTTTTTTTTAATCATGGCAAACTTAATGCCACAGTGGTCATACATATTATACTTAAATACATTTTAAAACCACAAATAATGTTATGACGTTTTGTTTTAAATAGTCCTATTTATTTTTTTAAAATTAAATTGAAAAAATATTTTATGTTTACTAAGAAATTGCCATCTGATACTCTTTATTTCTTCCCAGAGATCAATGTTTTCTTCTTGTATCATTTCCCTTCAGACTAAAGAAATTCTGTTAGCATTTCTTATATTGAAGTTCTGTCAGCAATGAATTCTCTTAGATTCCTTTAATCTGAAAGTGTTTTTATTTTACTTTCCTTATTGAAAAATAATTTTTTGTTGGCTATTGAGCTCTGGATTGCCATGTTTTGTGTTGTTTTGTTTCCTTTCAGCACTTTGGAGATGTCATTCACTAAGTCTTCTGGTCCTTATATTTTCTGATGAGTAGTCTGAGCTCATTAGAATTGCTGTTCTTTCATATATAATGTGTCATTTTTACTCTGGATGTTTTCAAGATTTTCTCTTTGTGCTTTTAAAATCCATTTACTGGGCGCCTGGGTGGCTCAGTTGATTGAGCAGCTGCCTTCAGCTCAGGTCATGACCTCAGGGTCCTAGGATGGAGTTCCATGTTGGGCTCCCTGCTCAATGGGGAGCCTGCTTCTCCCTCTCCCTCTGACCATCCCTGTCCCTGCTTGTGAGCATGCACACTCTAATATTGATAAAAACCTTTTTAAAAATCCATTTACTACGATGTAAGTAGACATGATTTTCTTTATATATATATTATATTTATAGGTTGTTGAACTTCCTGAATGTGTAAATTTTGTCCTTCACCAAATTTGGGAATTTTGGTTAATTTCTATTTATATGTGTTCAAGTTCTCCATTCTGCCAATGAAGTCCATTATTTCAAAAAAAATCTCAGACACTCTATTATTTCAGTTCTAGTATTTCCATTTGGTTCTTTTCATATGTTCTATTTCTACAGTGAGAATTTTTGTCTTTTCACTTATGACGAGTCTATTTTCCTGTGCCTTGGTGGACATAATTAGAAGAGCTCACTTCAAGTCTTTCCTGACAATTTCATCATCTGATATATCTTGTAGTTTATGTCTGTAAATTACTGTTTATGATTAACGTTTCCTCGGTTTGTTTGCTTGTTTGTTGTTGAATCATTTTGAGCCATATCCTAGACAGGATGGATGTGATATTGGCGGGGGGCGGGGGGGGGGTCCTCTGGATATGGCAATATTTTTCTGAATGTTGATTATTTGGTTTTAGTGAGCAGACTTGGTTATATTCAGACTAAAAACAGCCTCACCTTAGGTTCCCTGTACCAGGTCACAGCTACAACCTGCCTGCAGGCTAAGTCTGTAAAACCAGAAAATTCACCCATGCCTTTTTCCAAGTCTTAACTTGGCCTTTTTTTTCAAAATTTGCCTGCCTTTTTTTTCATTTTCCAGAGTCTTTGCTGTTGATGCTGTTGTTGTTGTATTTTGCCCATGTCTATAGTCGTGTGACTCTTCTCTTAAGACCTCCTTTCATCCTACTGGCAGCAGAAACCCCTGGGAGCTTGCTCTTCAAATCCTAAATAATCCCTACAAATAAGGTGTAAATATGTGGTAGGGAAGGGAGTAAGATGTTATGTTATAAACATATCAATAATGTGTGAGTCTTCTCATAAAGTGGTATGAAAATGTCAAGGTTGGGGAGAAAATAAGAATGTTTGTCAGGGATGTCCAATAAATACTAGCCTTGCGGGTCCATTTCGCTTCCATGTAGGAGCCGTGCAATTACTTCTAGAATAACTTACTTGTTTTAGGTATTAAAAAAATGTAGCAGATGTTGGTGCCCTATTCAACCTGCAAAAGCCAACCCCCACATTTCTTTGCCTACTGTGCCCACATGCACAGCAGACTGGGAGAGATGAGTCATTAAAGCTTACAGGAATGTCACTGAAAGACTGGTTTCCCTGGGTGCACAAACACCACAGCTCACTCGCCTGGGGCGCTAACTCTGCAGCATCTGCTTTCTACCAATGTTTTTCAACCCATAAGTTATGAGGTACCAGTTTTTTGTTCGTTTCTAACCAATGTTTTCATAAAATACAATAAAAACTAATGTGTATATCATGGCAATATCAACCTGCTGTAAGAGTTTATAAACATTGGGGGAGCCTGGATGGCCTGATTGGTTAGATGTCTAACTCTTGATTTCAGGTCAGGTCATGACCTCAGGGTCATGGATTGGACCCCATATTGGGCTCCACACTCAGTGCAGAATCTGCCTGAGATTCTCTCTCACCCTCTAACCTCTGCCCCTGCCCCCCCCCTCAAATAAATAAAATCTTTTTTTAAAGTCTATAAATGTCTGGACTTATTGTTGACTGGCAACAAATGGTTTATAAAGTAGCACCAGTTACAGTTGCTCACTGTAGTAACTGGCTTCATAAACACAGGCTTTATTGGCTTTATTTCCTTCCCTGTCTCACTTCTCCACTTCCCTACTGGTGTTTTCTGGGATCACCTCCCAAATAAACTACTTCTTCTCAAATGCTTGCCTCCGGTCTGCTTCTCTGGAGAAGAATCCAACCTAGTCATGAGAAAATCCAGCTATACTATTAAATATAACACTAATTGGAGTGGTTAGTACTGAGTCAATAAACAAATTAAAATGTTCTCTTTTACTCAATGAAAAAGAAGCTCATAAACTTTAGATGTTAAGCCACTGACTAGAAGAATCTTTGAAGTAAAAAGAAGAAAGAAACTAAAAACAAACGTGACTCAGACCCATAATTTCATTCCAAAGTGGGACAAAATCTGATCTCAGAATTCTGATTATATGCTGCTACCATCCATCTGGTGAAAGGATGCCATTTTCTTTGTGAGTCAAGTGATTTGATGATTTCTTTCATAATGTCACTCTAGGGCCATCAAAACAATAACTGTTTTTTTTCCCTTTGGCTTAAAAAGTGACTTGTAATTGAACATGAAATGTTTCTACATCGGTTAAAATAAACACAGTCCCTTCCTTTTTGTCCTAAAATGACCTCCTTTATCCTGATGCTTGGCTATAATCCTTCATTTGGGAAAAGAATGAACTTAAGGGCCAGAGGAAAAAAATATATATAATCTAATTTGGGTTTGAGTTTTTAGAGGAAGAGTGCCCAGGATGAGTTATTGGCATGGAAGCTATCCTCTTCTTAGTAATGATGTGTATTATATAAGAAAACTCAGCAAGAATTCAGCATCATGTAATGGAAATTATATGGCTTTTGAGTTTTAATCCGGACTGCTCTGGCTGGAATTCTGATCTTGCCAGTTACTAAGTATGTGATGTGTGCAAGTTTCTGTAATGGATTCAGTGACTGTATCTATCTCTTAGGGATATTGGAATTTAAATAATACAATGATGTATTTGAAAATATCTGGCTCCTTCGAAGACATAAAGAAGTAAAAAATTATTCCAATGCCTAGTTCAACTCTGATTTTTAGAGCTGGAGAAAAGCACATGAGAGAGAAAATATCACATGATATTGGGGGTTGAGGAGGAGTATTCCAGCAAAGGTGAGAACAGTGTCATGTTGCTTATCATTGTTGCTACCAGATAAAATCTGCCAATCCAAATTCCCTTTTCTCTTATAACCAGAAGGGACCTAGCCTAAATCGAGTACAGTGCATTGAACAGAAACCTCTCTGGCTTTCTTTGTGCTCTGTGGAATGAAATGAAGCTCGAAAAAAAGAAAATCAAACTAATGTTGGCTGCATATGAGGCCACAAGGACACTCAATGTAACCATATCATAAATCATCAAAGAAAAATGCCAGGGAAGATCTATGCTTGTAGGACAGCGTGCCTCATTTAATATATCTAATGCTGCCGTAATAGCGACTCGTTGTTCCCCCCCTCTTCCTTTGTTCAGTGGTAATCGTCCTTCTGCTGGACCATTCATCTCTTGCTGAGTTGTCTCCTGACTAGGAGATGTGTACTACTGGCCCTGAGTTATGGGTTCTCAGCCTGGAAAAACCTACGTTTCAGTTGGGTAGTGTTCAAAGTTAAAGTGAAGAGCAACCAAAAGTGCAGAAGGAGGAAAAATGACCCTTGGCAAAACTGAATGTTGATAAAAATACCTTCACTTCTTGCTGTGTTTCTTTAATGAAGAATAAATAATGAAAGAACCAGTTTTGGAGAATAATGAAAAGAATATGATGCTAGTGACCTAAAAAGTCATAAGGATGCCAATGTAAGGACCCGATGCACTATTTTACAGCCCATCTACAATCATTACTGGGTCACAGTGAAATCTTCATTGCATAGTTTGAAGCTAGCAAATTAAAATGATCAATTATATTTTCACCTGAAGTCGGTGTCCTAAAAACAATATACAACCCACGAAATTCCTTGGGATTTTTGGCAAATCCATTAGGACTACTCACAGCCATGAGGCAGTACTGAAACTTTAAAAGCTTTAGTCCTTCTCAAGTTGGTAACCTAAATCTCCCACTGGAGATCTCTTCACGCACAAAAGAGATTAACAGGTTTAGCTGAGAATTGGAGAGAAAAGAAATGAACAAAATACAAAGGCTCAGCCCAAAAGAAAATTATGTGTGAGTAAAAATAGAGTAAGTAGCATTAGTATTCTAATACTTGACTTTACACACTACTTACGAACCCTTCAGAAATAAACACAGAAAGAAACATTCCAAGAGCTTGAGGGATCCAGTGTAAGCCTACAAAAGGGAGAGAAAAAAATTAAAAGCTAAGAACAGAAAGAATTACAAGAGGATTAGGTAAGCACCCAGGGTAGAAGCAGCAGGTATAATAAATATCTTTCTTGATGAGGTGCGCAGTCAAACCTTTTCATTGATTTGTAGCTACAACAGCAAGATGGATTTCCTTATTCTCATGCACAGCAGCATGTGATACAAAGATAAAACCCAACTTTTTAGAGACTAGAACACACACCATCTACCCAGAGCATTCACTTTATCTTCCGAAGGGCTGGGGCAACAGCAGCAGAAAGCCAAGCCATACTCTGAGGATCTGAGGCAATTCAAGGTCCCTTTAAAATTCATACAACAGCTCCTGATTTTTTGACTATTTAAGTGCTTCCATCCTAATTCTCTTTTCCTGTCTGGTTGAGTCCGTTTAAAATGACAGTGGAGTTAATCTTCACAAGTCAGAACCTGCACTCTGCAAGGAGTGTGACCTAGAGTTTAATGCTTACTCTTGGCCCCCTCTCTTCTTTTCAAAGACACACCTGACCCCCCTGGTTGGAAAGCCAAAGCCAGCGAGGGAATTCCTTCTGTCCCCTAAGGATGGAAGCAGAGCATTGAGCTTTGTTACTGGTAACTTGTAGCTGTAAGACTCCCAGCCTGCTGTAGGATCCTGAGGGACCAAATTCAACGAACCTCCAACTAGACAGCCCTACTTGGGTGGCACTTGGGTGCAAAGGTCAGCCCCTTGGCCTTGTCTGCCACTAAAATGTTTATAATAAGTTCAGTTGCATGCATTACCTTCAGGCCACAAGTTTGCATTTGCTTTCTTGTTCCGATGATGTGGCGGTTTCCAACTTCATGTAGAAAGTCCTGTCTCACAGGCTATGCTTTTTGGCACATCCTAGTTAGTGTGACATTAACACAGAGGTGAGACTCTGGAGAAGCTCCGTTTGGGCAAGTCGGAGACCTGAGGATGGAACTGAGGCTTTAGAAAGAACTGAGATCAGCACAAGAGTGGTATTTCTGTGCCCTAGATCTGGCCTTTCACTCTCAAACAGGAGCCTTATAGAAGGAGCATAAGGAACAGTTGTGGGAGCATAAAGCAGCATCCCATAGAAGTTTTCTCCAGTTTCTTGGGTCACTTGCTCTATCCTTCGAGCAATCTGGCCATGTGCCTCATACTGAGCCAGGATAGGTGATTCTTGTGAGACTGCGAGGGGCAAAGGTTTAATTCAGTGCTGTAGCATTTCTCTCCTTAGATTTAGCCACCCAGTGTAGCAGGAACCTCCTTGCCAAGTATTCAGAAAAAATGATACAGCTGAAAGCCAGGTGCTTCCAGTACTAATCATTTGTTTGTGTGCCTCTTATAGACTTCTCTACCCAAAGAGCTAATCCAGACAGCTGTGATGATTAAAAGACCGCTGTACCAGCCTCCACCATAGAGATGGACAGGGTGATGATAAGGACAACAAATGGCCAACAGAGAAAAAATTTAAGACAGCCTAACTTCTTGGCCTTGGAGGGTTAACAGAGAGAAAGACTGATGCCTCTGAAACTAGTCCAGAAAAGTTGGGGAGGTCCAAAGAGGATATAGGTTAAAGTAAGGGTGTTTCAGTTAGTGGTATGAGGAGGAGAAGAGAATGGAGTCCTTCGACAGAACATCATGGGCTTTAAGGTTGCATCAATCTGGGTCCAAGTGCTGGCTGAGCCATGTCTTGGCCATGTCATTTTTTTTAAACTAGGCTCCATGCCCAGAGTGAAGCCCAACACAGAGTCTGAACTCATAACCCTGAGATCAAGACCTGAGCTGACACCAAGAAATGCTTAACCAACTGAGCCACCCAGGTGCCCCTTGGCTGTGTCATTTAAAACAAATTACCTAACATCTCTAACTTTAAGTTTCTTAATCTGTAAATTGGGGCTGATTATACCAACTGCATAGTGCAGGTGTGAGGAATGACACGGATGACACATACAGGTTAGCTAGGATTACAGAACTGGTGCCAGGGAAGGGATGAGGAGTACCTAAGCAGAAATACACATTAACCTAATGGGGTCAGAGGCTACAACACTGAGAGAAAACCTCTAAATTTTTGTTAAAGATTTTATTTATTTATTTGAGAGTGTGTGTGTGTGTGTGTGAGGGAGCACAAGCAAGTGAAGGGGAAGAGGGAGAGGGAGAAGCAGACTCCCTCCTGAGCAGGGAGCCCAGTGGGGCTCAATCTCAGGACCCTGTGACCAATGACCTGAGCTGAAGTCAGGCACCTAACCCACTGAGCCACCCAGGCACTCCAAACTTTTATAATTTATAGTGAGGCCAATTAAGAGTGAGCCTTAGACACCTAGCCAAAGAGTTTGGTATGGAGTAGGGAATCTCCAAGATTCACAATTATGTGGATAATATCATAAAAGAAATGTTTTTGAATGTTAGGCTGGAGGGATAAATAATAGTAACCAACCTTTTATGAGCACTTACTATGTACCAGGTACCATTTTAAGTGCTTTAAGCATTATCTCCTTTAATGGTATTATAGAGGAACAGCAGAGAGAGCTAAGGCTCTCTCTCTCAGGGAGAGCTAAGACGCCATGGGAGGAATACAGTGGTGGGGGATGTGGGGCTTGAGCAGCATGGTGGGAAAGAGAGAGAGGGAGAGAGCGAAGAGAGAGAGGGAGGGAGAGCTGGAGAAATATGGTACACTTGGAATAAGGACAAAAGAGAGGGGAGGGTCACATGTGATCAATACCATGGGCTAGACAGCATTAATTCCTCAATCAAGACAAAAAGCCATGGAGCGCAGAAGTTGTGCCTAAGAGAACTTACCACTGACAGGCCCCTGTTCTTGTCAACCTTGATTTACTTCTTCAGCCCCCCTCTACTGTCTAGCTTTGCGCACCCCTATCTGTGCCACTACTCTAAGGAATCCAGTAGGATCTCTCGCAATTTCTTGACAATGTGCACGTGCTTCAAGGCCTTGGCTATTCTTTTAAATCTCTTATGTTCTTTTACTCACCTCCAAAATTGATAGTTGCTCTTTTGATTTTTTTAATTTCCACCATACCTTCAGGCACTAGTTCTACAGAGTATACACAAAAACTCCAAAGAGGAAAAATGCTACAGAATTCGTGGGGGAAACCACTGAACTAAGATTATTCCCGGCATTCTAGAATGAGAGATAATTAAAAGTTGATACTGCAGTTTAGAAAGAGAGCGAGGTGGGAAAAAATGTTTCTGAGCTGAGAGAAACATTCTGGGCTTCTCATTGCACAGTAATTCTTTTATAGAAAAGGCACACGGGGCCAAAAATAGAGGCTTGTCCCCGAATATGTGACAGACCCTTCCCAAGTGACAAGATGGGCCATAATTTTAATGAACGTTGTGACACACCCATCAATTATCCTCGGATGTGAATGTGACCATGTGAGGGTGCAAAAGCAGGAGAGTGGGTAATTTCAGTCCACGGATTCCTGCACACCTATCTGCCGTTGTCAAGCTTCTAAATGACCTACACTGGGTCAAATTAATTTAATGTTTAAAAAGAATGTCACCTGCATATTCAAAACACCTTTCGTTTAGAACCGCACAGAGAAAATTACAGAGCAACCCACAGCAAAATATGGCATTGGAGCAGAGCAGTGGAGAAAGTGAGAGGGAACACACCTTGGTGTTCAGAGCTATGGAAGTTAAAAACCAAACCGGCGATGCAAACTTGTGTTGTCATGGAAACCTGATGCAATTGAAGGGCCAGGAAAGCCATGGCTTAGCTGGATCCATACAGAGGCTCATTGCTAATCAGAACAATTAGAATTATCTGGCCAGATGACTCTAAGAAATGAGTAACAGAATTAGTGATAAGTCTAAAAATTACAACAACGGGGGCACCTGGGTGGTTCAGTGTTTGAGTATCTGCCTTTGGCTCAGGGCATGATCCCAGGGTCCTGGGATCAAGTCCTGCCTTGGGCTCCCTGTGGGTCACCTGCTTCTCCCTCTGCCTATGTCTCTGCCTCTCTCTGTGTCTCTCGTGAATAAATAAATAAAATCTTTAAAGAAATAAAAAAATAAAAATTATTACAACAATGACAACAACAAGATCTGAATAGCGAAAGTAAGGAAATGAGTACTGGCATAGGTAGAGTGGAACAGAAGAATAGACAAGAAAAGAGAAAATTAGAATCAGTAGGATGTTCTGGTAAAAAATCCAGGATATGAGTAAAATTGTGTAGTAAAGGAGGAAAATCGTAGAACAAGAGAAGAACATTCTTCCATTATGGTATTAATCATACCATAATGTATTAATTGCTACTATATTTCTCTCCCTACAGATGAGGAGCTTCTTTAGATAAAGAGTCTGCGGCTGTATTTATCATTCCCTTCCCCCTGCCCAACCACGGTGTTCAATCAATATTTGGTGAATGGTAATAATTGCTACTGTTTATTTAGAAGGGATAGTGGCACAGTTGCTCTAGCAAGTTGTATTAATTTGCTAGGGCTGTTGTCATAAAGTAGACCAGGCAGGGTGGCTTAAATAGCAGAGATTTATCTTCTCACCATTCTGGAGGCTAGCTGTCCAAGATGAAGCTGTTGGCAGTTTGATTTCTCCAGAGGCCTCTCTCCCTGGCTTAGAGTTAGTTGCCTTGTCGCCGTGTCCTCACTTGGCCTTTTGTATGTGTGCACATCCTTGGTGTCTCTTTTTCTTCTTATAAGGACATTCCATCATACTAGCAGAGCTGCCTAACTTAGTCACCCCTTTGAAGACCTTATCTCCCAAAATGATTACATTCTGGAGTAGGAGGGTTGTGACATCAACAAATGGCTTTTAGGGAGACATAATTCAGTCCATGATACCAGCTTATAGTTTATATCATGGGATTCATTGCCACAATATTAGTATAGCTTTTTTGTAGGAGAGGCCATCGAATCCCAGAAAAGTTAGGTAAGCAGACAGTGGTCCCACAGTTCGGAAGGGGCAAAATGGGGATTTAAACCCAACTGACTGACCTCAAAGCCCAGTTCTTTACAAAGCACTCCAAAGAAGGAATGAAATTGGTAATGAAGTTAGTATTACCATCATCATCAGGCTAACCACTTGGTTTGGTCAAGCAATTTGGACCCTCTAGGCTCAGTTTGTGTCTTAAATGATCCAGCTCTATTTGCTCCCTCAGTCAGGATTGGGTAAATTCTTCCAATGTCTCTCCATGAAAGGCTAGAGATCAAGGGCTCCTGAGAAGATAAACAAGGACACATTGAAGCCAGCCTCACACAGTACAAAGCATGATGTAGAAATCCAAGCAAAGACCAGATGATCTTTTTACCCCCTCAGAACCTGTGCTCTTACAGTGATAAAAACATGCTCTATTGCTGTTTTCGCTTGCTTTGATGTGCTTTTAAAATCGAAGAGATCTTTGTCCATTATGAACTCTGTTGACTTCTTCCTGCTCATTCAAATGGAATATCTCTAGAATTAAGTGCAAAATTGCAGTGTGTTTTCCTGAATTAAAACAGAGAGAGAGGAAAACATTCCAATGCAATTCACATGATTATCCTACTAAAGAAGTGGTGGTGATTTTTTTTCCCATTGCTAGAGATTTAGCCACCCCCCCAAGGAAATCAGGCACTCACAGGGCCTCTCCCAACTGAACAGGACTTAAGAGGGTCACATTTATCAACTGACTCAGAGAGATAAGGTGGCAGCTGACAGATCCAGTCTCAGCCCTTAACCATAATGTCCTTTGCTCTCCATTGTGTTTGTGTATTTCTCAACTAGAACAAACCCATCTGTGGAACCCCTCCCCATGGGGAACAAAAGGTACAAGAGGTACAAAAGGTACAAAGGTACAAAAGCATAAAGTTTCTCCTGCAGGCTTATAGGAGCCTAATGTTCATAGATTAATTGGGGGTCCATAATATTGGGCCACCTGGACCCCCACAGCCCCCTGCATTGTTCTTGATTCAATCAGCAGACCCTACCAACTAACAGAACATGTTCTTGGGATTCTCATCCTGACTCTTAGGGCTCTTTACTGTCTGTGGCTTCTCTGTCCACTAGATTCTCACATGGGCTCCAGCGCCAGCTTCCTGGAGCACAACTGCAAAGGACCCAAGAATTTTCCTCAAATTAATGGCACCATAGCTAAATGGAACTGACCTAACTGAACTCTCTGGGGATGGATATGCCCCCTCATCCAGCGAGACAGTTTGAAAAATCAGTAAATTCTAGCCATTCCTAAAAAAATGATCTTCCTACCTTGCAACTCATGGCACGTGACACTCAATGAAATGTAGTGAGGCTCTGTTATAAAGCATCTTGCCATGGAGGGGGTTATGTTACAGACAAGGCCACACAAAGTAACACTCAAAGTCACCTGGAGAATAGTGACTTGGGTCAGATAGAAGCAAAGAGAGAGGTGCCAAAGGGGAAACAGGGAAGCTTCCAAGGTAATTCTATAAACTCCAGCATTTACTGAACCTAAGCCATGTTTCAGGCAATATGCCACCGTCCAGCTCAGTGCTATGTCAATTATGCACGGTCCCTCCCTAGTTGCCGGTTAGGGTGCCCTTAGATGCTTAAAAAGAAATCTTTGAAGTTCCAACAAATTATTCCAGTCCAAATTTATGAGTTATATGAGAAATATATATGTACATATACACACATATTCAAGTGTCTGTATACATTGTGTAGAATTCAATTTTTTGTTTTAGAAGTCAATTTTGTTTAAAATACTATACTTTTTTTTGAAGATTTTATTTATTTATTTGAGAGAAAGAGAGAGAGCACAAACAGGGGGAGCAGCAGAGAGAGAGGAAGGAGCAGGCTCCCCACTGAGCAGGGAGCCTGATGCAGGTCTCAGTCCCAAGACCCCAGGATCATGACCTGAGCCAAGGGCAGACTCTTAACTGACTGGGCCACCCAGGTGCCCCTAAAGACTATACTTTTTTTTTTTTTAAACCAGTTCAGGTCTTATGGTTAAGGAAGACAGAGTGGAAACAGAGCAATAGTTTGATCCTTCCCGTTTTGTAAGAGAAAGGGAGGATGATGTATACATGAAGACGGAAGTTCTTCAGAGCAAGAGAGAGCCTCGTGCTTTTCTCTCACCGCAGGTTTGACTTCGACTCCCAAAGGGCTCAAATTCTGCACGTGACAAATAGAACAGGAGCAATTAAATAATTACTGTGTCTGCAAGCTCTGCGCAGACAAGGTGAAATGCGAGGCATCAGAGGCACGATATCAGAAAACAGCTCTTGCAGAAATTATAAGGTACATCCTGGCTTTTGTCATCCTGTCCCAGCTACGAGAAGCGACTCTCACTAACCTCAGAGAGAAAGCAAGATGAATGCCACTCCTGGTGGCAGGGCCCAGCCGGGGCCTCTTAAAACAAGCCAAGAAGCCACTTCATGGAGAAATGAAAGTTCCTCTCTACAGCCCCTGAAGAGGGACTATTAATGCTTTTCTGGTTCTGACACACATGTTCTCTTCTCAAGAGTTCATTTCAATCCTTACTGCTCCTTTCCTCATTTTTCTTCCCTGCCAAGAAGGCTGGATGTTTTAAAAGTCATTTTGTCCTGAAGTTAAAGAACTGTCTCATCCCCAGTTTTTCCTCACTTGTCTTGTGTTGTCATCTCTCTTCAGCAAGGTGTGAGCAGTAAACATGAAAAACATAACCAGGACTATTACAGGTGAGCTTTTTTAGTTTAAACGGATCTCACTTTTAAAAGTGGCCTTTCTCAAGGGTAATAATTGGATGGATGGCGTTAGAATTATCTGGGGGTTATTATTTTATATAACAGCCTTATGGAGAGGCCATCCATGTATCGTACGTTTTACCTCTTTAAAGAGCACAACTCAGTAATTCTTAGCATCTTCAGAGTGGTGTGGCCATCATATGATCAATTTACAACATTTTCATCATTCCTAAAAGCCCCTACCCATTAGGATCACTCTCTAACCTCCTCAGCTCCAAGCAACAACTACCACTAATCTTTCCATCTGTATGATTTTGCTTATTTGGGACATTTTATGTAACTGGAGTCATAAAATATGTAGTCTTTTGTGACTGAGTTCTTTCAGCACAGTGTTTTCAAGGTTGATCTATGTTGCAGCATGGATTAGTAATGCCTGCCTTTCTTTCTTTTTCTTTCTTTCTTTCTTTCTTTCTTTCTTTCTTTCTTTCTTTCTTTCTTTCTTCCTTTCTTCCTTCCTTCCTTCCTTCCTTCCTTCCTTCCTTCCTTCCTTCCTTCCTTCCTCCCTTCCTCCCTTTCTTTCCTCTACCCTCAGGGTGGGCCTCGAACTCACAACTCTGATATCAAGAGTCATATGCTCTACCAACTGAGCCAGGCACCCCTGCATTTCTTCCAATTGCCAAATAAGATGCCATTGTTTAGATCTCTCAAATTTTTAATCCATTCATCAGTCGTTAGACATTTGGGTTGTTTTCACTTTGGGGCTTTCCATGAATAATAAGGCTGCCATGAACATTTGTGTACAAGATTTTTTGCAGACATTATTTTCAATTCTGTTGGGTACCTATCTAGGAATGGAGTCACTGGCTCCTCTGGTAATGCTACATGTAACCCATTGATGAACTTCCAGACTATTTCCAAAGTGGCTGCACCATTTTGAATTCCAGCAGCGGTATGTGAAGAATCTAAATCTTCCACATTCTTGCTAACACTTGTTATTAGCATCTTTTTCAAAATCACCAGCCTAGTAGGTACAAAGTGGTATCTCACTGTGGTTTTGATTTGCTCTTCCCTGATGGTTGGGATTATGGTTAAAAATGCATACTTCTGGGCTAAGGCCTGACTCCAAATTAGAATCAATTGAGTCTGCATTTTACTGAGACTTTTTTGTCAATTATTTTATTCCTGCATAATAAATATTTATCATCTCTCACAGTCCCTGTGGGTCTGATATTTGGGAGAGGCTTGGTTGAGTATTCTTGGTTTGGTATCCCATAGGGTTCTGTTAGATACCATCCAGGGCTACAGAAATTTGAAAGGTTAGCTTGGACTGGAAGATCCCCTCCCAGGGTCTGCTTCATGGGCCTGAAGTTTGTGGAATCACACAGGACACCTGATATACTTAGTTGGTGTGCTGCTAATGCTATCTTGCAACTCTTTATAACTTACTGTCTTTGAACCTGTGTTTTGTAAGTTGAGTCCAGGAAGATAAGAAAACATGTATTTGTGTAATATGTGTGTCTATGCTCCCTTGGGCCCTATTTGCATGTGACAATTGCAATACCCATGAGCACAAAATCTCAGTGAACCTTGAATATATGAAAATTCACTGTGACTCAAAGAAAGTGCAAGGTAAACATATTGTATGTTGGGCTAATGGAGGTACTGACAGTCCAGAGAGGCCACACTTTCTGTTAGCACCCAGCCTTGCTGTGAACACAGTGAAGACTGAGTTTGGCCTCAAGGTGAAAAAGGGAAAGAGAGGAGAGAGAAAGCTGGTAAGATGGCCAAAAGTGTGTAGTGCACCTCCCTCATTTCCTTTGAACTCTCTAGGAAAGCTACCAAACCCACCAGATGCATTGTGGGAATGAGTCTTTTTTATAGTGGATATGGTTGGGGGCAGGGGTGGGGGAGACAACACCAGAGGGTGCAGGTATATGAGCCAGAGGGGACCCAGAGGAATTGAAGATTTCACGAAATCATGGGGGAAGATTTGGGACTGCCACTGACCATGGAATGGGGAGGACTGAGTTTGAGATTTTCATACCTCAGTTTATATTTGGGTTTTACTTATAAATTCTGCATGTGGGACAAAAGGTATAGCTCCTCAATTCCAAGTGTGTAATATCTCCTTATCATTTATCTCCTATGCTTACACATCCTTGCGATGACAATTCTGTAAGACATATATTCCTGGGTCTTTATGAGGCATATGCAAATGATGCTTATTTTCTAAATAGAAAAAGTTAAGATATCCCACATTCTGAATTCAGTGTGCCATGTTGCTCAGTGTGTCCATGAGATTGCAAGTTTGGGTGGCTGTTAGAAGCAGATTTGGGGGGTGCCTGGGTGGCTTATTCGGTTCAGCATCTGCCTTCTGTTCAGATCATGATCCTGGGGTCCTGGGATTGAGCCCTGCATTAGGCTCCTGGCTCAGTGGAGAGTCTGATTCTCTCTCTCTCCATCCCTTATGCTATCTCTCATCTCTGTCTCTCAAGTAAATAAATAAAATCTTAAAAAGAAGAAGAAGAAGAAGAAGAAGAAGAAGAAGAAGAAGAAGAAGAAGAAGAAGAAGAAGAAGAAGAAGAAGAAGAAGAAGAAGAAGAAGAAGAAGATCTGAACCAGGTTTCACAATGTGGAGTCTAACTGAAATTCATTGATCTCCAATCTCAGTGTGAGCTAAACTGAGGGACAGAGAGAAGTGGGGAGGCCTTGCTGGGGCTGTGGGAGAGCTGCTGGAAGCTAAGGTCAACATGAAACACTGGCATGTGAGGATTCTGAGGCAAAGGGAAGAGAGAATAGACTGCTGAGGTCTGTAGGTGAAGCTGCTCCTGAATCCTGGCATGACTTGCCCTGCAGCCCACCATCATTCGCTAATTGGCGGAATTTCCTCATTGGTCTGCGGGCTCCATTGAAAGCCCACTGCGGGAGCAAACCTGCTCGTCAAAGCACCGGCTCCCGTGATGCAGTGGCTCTTCAACCTGAACAGCCTTTGTGCCTGGAAACAAGTGAGGGCACCGGGCACTGTGCAAAGCCAGATCATCAAGGCCCAGCATTCAATGAGGCAAAGGATCTTACCTCCATTCAGTAGAGTCTCACTGACAAGCCCCTGCTTTGTTGTTTCAGATGATGGGCAGAAAAACAGCCACACCGCAGCCCTGAACAAGAAGCTTTTCTTCTTGTAAACACAAATTGAAAGAGTCTATTTCTTAGAAAGAAAACTGCTCTGGCAGCTTGCAATGCATTTCAGAATCAGTGGGTGATTTGTTAGGGAGCAACATTCACTATTATTTTAATCTCTGTTGCATTTAGGTGACTATTTGACTTTGTACATATTTTTAATGTAATTACACATGTGCTTTGACCTCCAGTCCCATAGAACTCAACATGTACTTTGGCTTCCAGCCTCATCCACCCTATTGTTTACTCACTCCTTAGGTTTGGATGGCCAAAGGGCATCTCAAACCAAACACATCTAAAACCATTCTGTTGCTCAGGCCTGTGATCAAGCCTTGTATTCTGCTCTTGACCAACCTTTGTGTGGAAGGATCCTCACCAAGACATCTGCATGCCTTACTCCCCTAGGTGACTCATGTCTCTGGTCAAATGTCACCTTATCAGACAGGCCTTCTAGGACCACCCTCTGTCCCCTACCCTGTCATTTTCTCCTGTTACCTATACTATTTTTCCATAGCATTAGCACCCTAGGAGAAGTTCTATATTTGTCTATTTACTTCTTGTCCATCTTCTCTTACTAAGATGTAAGCTCTTTGAGGATAAAGCCATTCTTTTACTCATTGTTACATGCATAACACAGGAAGGTACTTATACAGAGTAGGTTCTCAAAGAATATGAGTTGAATCAACTAATGAACAAATAAGTAAAATAATTGGTTGCATGGAGATCCAAAAGATGATTATCCAGGGTTTACCTGCTGACAAATTGAAGCTGTGCTCTGAGGAGGCACAGCAGATGAAATTTAAAGGGAATCTCCTCAGAAGAATGTTTACATCACGATTTCTTAGAGTGTTTTCTCTCTGCCTATTCCTAAATCTAAAGGAAAAAATATAACATCATATTCAAGAAACATTTATTGAGCATTTGCTCTGTGCATGGTGTTATGAGGGATATAAATGTAATGTAGATATGTTTTTTTTTCTTTCAAGGATATTGCAATTTTACACATTACCACACTATTCTACTGTAGTGAAAAATCCTCAAATGTCTTACTGTTCCATTTAGCAAAAACAAATTATAATCAAGCAATTACTTCAGTGTCATATTAAAAAATGAAACCTATACCGTAAATAATTCAAACAATACAGAAAGGTATACAAAAGAAAGCAATACATCACTTCAAATACTAACACCACAAATAACCAGCGTTACTGGGTGAACAATCTACATAGACCAAAGAAATCACAGATGATGTATAAAAAAGGAAAGAAATTGGTGGATAAAAATGAGATAAGGCTATACCAGGAATTTTGAAAATGAGAAGTGATTCATTTTCCTTGATTCAACAGAATAAAAAGAACATGAAGTAATGTGGAAAGAATTGTTAATTTGTATAAAAATCTTTCTTCACCATATTGATTTTTTAAAAATCAGGAAGAACTTGCATCAGGAAGACCACTGAGATGTTAGGGGTGGGGGTGGGGCGCAGTGTGCGTAGTTCATTGCTGACAATGCCCTGCTACGAAATAGCAGGAACATTGGTGCTGCACACCGCCCCCAACCACACCTGCCATTTGTTGTGTTTTCAGTTTCAGTTGGTTGTTGGGGGTGGTGGGGAGATTGGTCAGAGTTTATAACAGTAGCTTCCTGTTCAGTGACCATGGTGTTCCCACTTGTTATTCTTTGTTCCATGTTAAATGGATTCAGTGCTCTTTACAATGATTTCCAGATATCTGAATTTTTTTTTTTAAGTTGTAGTTACTTAGGTAATCTCTACACCCCATGTGGGGCTCGAGCTCACAATCCTGAGATCAAGAGTTGCATGCTCTTCTGACTGAGCCAGCCAGGCACCCGTTCCCCCAAAACCTGATGTCTTTACTCCATCTCTAGTTGGCTAGATTTGGGCATCCAGTAGATTTTTTTTCCTACTCGTGAGTGCTGTTTCTAGACTTCTTTCATATTTGAGAATTCCTCTTGTCTTTGAACTTGAGTGGCAATAGGACTGGGCCAAACTTTTCTTTCTCAAACGACTGTGTGGCAATTGCTGCACTGCCTCTGATAGTGAATTCTGCTGAGATGTCTAAGAACAACTCAGTATTATCTCTCTCTCTCTCTCTTTTTTTTTTTTTTTTTTTACTTCAGAAATATTTTTTTTTCCTTTTTGATAAACTTTATGGTTCAGAGGATTTTGAGGTTCCCAGCAAAATTGAGTGGAAAGTATAGAGGGTTCCCATATACTCTCTGCCCTAACAGACCCACAAGCCTCCCCATTATCAGCCTCTCCTGGGTGGTACATTTGTTACAGCTGATGAACGTGTACAGACACACCATATCACCCAGATCCATGGTTTGCATTAGGGTTCACTCTTAGTGTCGTACATTCTATGGGTTTAGACAAATGTATAATGACATGTATCTGCCATTATCGTTTCAAATACATATATAGTTTCAAATACACATATATTTTATATATAATATAGTCCCACTATATGTACATTTTATATAGTATAACTCTATATCATTACAGAATAGTTCCCCTACCCTGAAAATCCTCTTTTCCCTGCCCTGTTCTTTCTTCTCTCCCCTCTAGACCCTGGCAACCACTGAACTTTTTACTGTCCCCATGGTTTTGCCTTTTCTGGAATGTCAAATACTTGGATTCATACAGTGTGTAGCCTTTTCAGATTGGCTTTTTTCTTTTGGTAATTACATTTAAGGCTCTTCTAGTCTGTTCATATCTTTTTATTGCAAAATAATGTCTTTCTTCGTTTTTAAACAATTTCATCAAGGGTATCTGAATGTTACAATTCTCTATGTCTTTTTTCCTTGCTATAATGTGTGACCTCTAAATTTTAGGATTGTAATATTTGGCACATGGAAACATGGTAATAAAATAAACTCATCTAAATTTTCCACCTCACCAAAGATCAGAATTTTTCCAGAATCACTGCTCCTATCAATACTCTTCTCTACTATCTCAGCCCATTGTCTATCTTATGGAGATACACACTGGCTTGAATTTTGTGTTTATCATTCTCTTGCTTTGTATAAGGAAGTTTTCCCATATAATCATAAATACATCCCTCTAAACTATATGTTGTTTAGTTTGGTGTGTGGGTTTTTTGTTTTATAGAAATGAATTTATAATATATAGCCTTCTAGAACTTGTTTTTTCATGCACTATTATGTCTTTAAGAGCTATCCATCTGTTTGCATAATATTCCATTGTGTGAATATGACCTAATTCTATTCTCCTGTAGAGAGGCATTTATGATGTTTCCAGTTTGTTCTTTTAGAGGCAGTGCTGCCATGATCACTCTTATTTCTGTTATGATGCACACATACAAGTTTCTCCAGTGGCTCATAGCTATGAGTTCAATAGCTGGACTGTAGGCCAATGTAAACATTTACTTTTGCAAGATAATCCCAAATGGTTTTGCAAAGAGTCTTGACTAATTCACATTCCCACCAGCAATCTACAAAATATATGTTTATCCATATTCCTGCTTACATTTGGCATTTCAGACTTCTTACTTTTTGCAAATTTAGTAGATGAAAAACAGCACTTTCTTCATGGTCTTAGTTTGCATTTTTCTGGGTTACTAATGAGGTTGAGCACCTCCTGAAATGTTTGCTGGCCGTTCAGGCTTCTTCTGGGAAGTATCTGTCATTTACCTATTTTTCTATTTAATTGTTTTTCATTTTCCTTTTTAAAAAATGTATAGATCTTTTTATATATTGGTTCTATTCATTACAAATATTTTCTCACTTGTTGTTTAGCCTTTTCACATTTTTATCATACTATTTGAAAGATATTCTTAATTTAATTTTTCAAAAAGATTTATTTATTTGAGAGAGAGAGAGAGTGTGTGTGTGTGTGTGTGTGTGTGTGTGTGAATGTGGGGTGGGGAAGGGTAGGGGGAGAGGGAGGATCTTAGGCAGACTCTGTGCTGAGTGCAGAGCCAGAAGCAGGGCTCCATCTCATGACTCATGAAATTATAGCCTGAGCTGAAATCATAAGTCTGACACTTAACCAACTGAGCCACCCAGGCACCCTAAACTTCTTAATTTTAATGTAGGCAAACATCAATCTTTTCTTTGATGTTAGTGCTTTTTGGTTTAAGAAGTTTTTCCCTTATTTCAAAGTCAGACAGATATTCTCCTATATTTTCTATGAAATACTTTAAAGTTTTGCCTTTTACATATAAGCCTTTAATCCATCTGGAATCTTGGATATACATAATCTTGTACATGGCATGAGGTAGGGACATAATTTTATTCTTTTCCACATAGATAACTGACTTAGCAACATTATCAAATAATATTAGTATAGTATAGCAAGTCTTGGTGTGTGTGTGTGTGTGTGTGTGTGTGTGTGTGTGTGTGTCTTTTCTAGGCTTTTTCTTCTGTCTGTAACAGAAGCTACACCAACATCACACTCTCATAATTAGTAAAGCTTTATAGTAAGTATTGATATGGGGTGAGGCAAATCCCCCTGCCTTATTGTCTATTCTTGGCTTTATGTTCTTTGATATACATTTTAGAACCAACCTTTTAAGTGTCTCTAAAAATCCTATTGGAATTGTTTTTGTTTCTGTTTTTTGTTTACACTGGAATGCACTGAATCCATAAATCAGGTTAGGAAGAATTAAAATCTCCTGATATTGGAAATTTCTACTTGTATACCTGATAAATTCCCAATTTAAGTCTTCTTTTAATGTCTTTCCATAAAGTTTTATAATTTCTTCAAACAAGTTATGCATAATTTTTGTTAAATTGCCAAGGATCTTTTTATGTTTTCATTGCTATTTTAAATGTTATGTAGTTTTTAAAATAACAAAGTTTAGCTGGTACTTAAAAAAATGCAATTAATGTTTGTATCTTGGTCTTACATAGTTCCATTTTACTTTATTCTTTTGATTATTCTAATAAATAATATAAATCATTAATCTTAAAAAATGAGTGTTTTATTACTCCCTTTCTAATCTTTATACCTTAATATTTTTTTCTTGTCTTATGGAACTGATTGGGCTTCAATAAATGTTGAGTGTATGTGGTGACAGTGAGCATCCTTGTTTGGTCTTAATTTTAAAGGGAGTACTTCCAATATTTTTCCATTAAGAATGAAATTTTCCCTAGGTATTTGTAGATAATACTTATTAAGTTGAGAATCTTTTCTTCTATTCCTAAATCACTAAGGTATTTTTAACCTGAATAGCTTTTGTATTTTACAAAGTGATTTTTCTGCTCTCATTGGATTGGTATGTGGTCTTTCTACTGTAATTCATTACTGTGGTAAATTACATTTATAATTTCTCTAATGTGAAACCCCTCTTGGCATTCGCTAGATCAATTCATTTAAATCTATGATGTAATAGCTTTTTTATATGCTGCTGATTTTTGCTTGATATTATTTTGTTATTATTTTGTTTAGGCTCTTTACATCTATTTTCACACACGCACACGAAATAATATGATTATAAAAAAAACCTATCCGGCAGCCCTGGTAGCTCAGCGGTTTAGCACCGCCTTCAGCCCAGGGTGTGATCCTGGAGACCAGGAATCGAGTCCCGTGCGGGGCTCCCTGCATGGAGCCTGCTTCTCCCTCTGCCTGTGTCTCTGCCTCTGTCTCTCTCTGTCTCTAATAAATAAATAAAATATTAAAAAAAATAAAGCCTACCAGGCTGTTTTACAATGTATTTTTCGTTAAATACAGGATTTGTATGATGATAAAAAGTTAATAGCCACTCAGCAGATACTTTTGATATTGATGATGAAAGTAATAAAGTTGACAGAGTGTCTTTATATGTTAGAAAAATGCCACTTTAAGACTCTGGTCAGGAAGATAAGGAAAAATCTCTGATTACAGAGTCCTTCAAGAGCATTATACTTACAGCCAGTCCATATGTGTCCAAATAGTATCTATATAGCCAAGATAGAATAGAAATATTTTCAAAACAGGATAATATTTCTAAGTTTCTGAAATACAACTGGAAATTATTTTGGGGGAATGGGATGTCTTTGTTCATGGAGTAGAATTTTCTGACTTTAAATAGAATATCCTATCTCTCCAAGAATACATTTTACCAAGAATCCCTAATACTGTAGTGGAAATTTAAAGGGACAAGATAATTGATGGCTCCCTCAATTCAGTATGTCATTTGTTACTACAATAATTGCATTCACTGTCCTCCTTAGATTCCTTGCCTTCTACCTTGCCTTAAACATCAGAACTTATATTTATCTTTTAAAATTGATTTTTATACATGAACTACAATAAGAATAATCTTATTTTAAGGTCTTAGTTATAATGCTTACTATTACACCAGTATTCACTTTTTCTTTGATTTGATCATTTCAGGACTTGATATAATTGTTCTCGTTGTCATCACTTTTTGTACTATGTTATGACATTCCTTTATAACTTGCTTTCATATACCAAAATGTACGCAATGAATCAAAACTCAATACTGTAAAATGATAAAGCAACTTCAAAATAGATAAATAAGTAAAAAAAAAAACAAAGAAAATATGTAAGGCAGAAAAATAAATACACTTACAGGCTGCATGGTAAATACAGTTTGAGGACTCAGGTATTTTTTTTTTACAAGTAACAATGACCCTGAAATTAGGAAGTGGCAAGAAAAATCAAAAGAGCAAATGGACCATGAAATTTTATCCCTTATGAAAGGAGAGAATTTTTCACATTAATGTCCCCTCGATGTATTATTTTTATCCTTCAGCTCATATGAGAATTATGGAGGCTAACAAGTGAATTGCTTGTGCCATGATAAAAATAGAAGGGGAGCTGTGTGGTAGGAACGTGTCTGAGGCTGTTACTTTGATGAAATGACCTAATCCCGCAGATATCAGTGAACATGGAACATGATGAAAGTCATTTAAATTTGGGTACTGAAACAAAGTCTGAGAGATAAAGAGAAAGGCTTCAAATGAGATATAATGTAAGGGTCGATTTTGTTCATTTCTGAGGTATACCATGTGAAGGGGTATGTGACATGGCAGTATTTGTCCTGGTCGATTGTCATAGGTAATTTATTTTTAAGAGTCTTGCACTGTATCTGTCCAAGGATGTGATTCACTATATGGCATCTCCAGTCCCAGGTGCTAATGATCCACATTTCTGTCACTGATATATTTTATCAGTCACTTATCCAACACACTCACTCCTATCTGACTGAAGGGGAGAACAATGATTATCCAGGGAGTTGCAAGTAAAAAAAAAAAAAAAAAAAAAACCCAAAAAATATTGTTTTAAAATATTGAAGGCAGCTTGAGGCATCCAGCAGAAAGCTCCCCGAAAGATCATTCACTTTAAAGAACCGACTAATGTTGAAGTAGCTTCTTTCACTTTCTGCCCTTCCAGAATAGCTTTGGGGTATTAATAAAACTTCACGGAGAGCCCATGACACTCAGCAAAGGAAAGGACTTTCGAAAGAGTCTACACATTTAAATTAACATTGCCCTTCTAACTCCACAAGAAGCCATAGAATTTTAAGTGAGACTTTATTGGTTTGTTCTGTGCCCTGTACAATTCCCTTGGATTTTAATGAAATATTAGAACTAATAAAACAGTGAAGAGCATTTGACCTAGAAAGAGTACTGGAAAGTCCACTTTTATATTTCTTATTGGTAATACACCTATAGTCACCTATGTTTTTCATTAATATTTCAGTGAACACCCCTGAGGATATATTACAAAGACCAGGGAAAAGATACCCCAACACACCCCTGGTACCATGACACAAGGTAAGCCACTATCTGCCAGTCACAGGTGCCACTGTTAAGCAGATGGGAGAGTGAGGAAAAATCTTGAATTAACAGACCTAAAATCTGAAGTTACTGAATTATCCCAGAACGGATTGTTATTTTTTTCTCATAACCAGACACAATGAAATTTAAGATAGGGATTAAGTTGGGTTATGGAAAAATATGGCACAGTCTTTTCTTTCCCACACTTAAGTGACCAAAAAATAACACCCACCACATTTTTCTTTTGATTTATATATTGGTTATCTATAGCTGCATGACAGATTATCCCTCCTCCCCAAAATGGCACCTGAAAACAACTATAAACATCTATTTCATAGAGTTTCTGTGGCTCAGAAATTCCAGAGTGGTTCAGTTGGGTGCTGGGGTGGTTCTGGATCAGGGTCTCTCTGATCTCACAATTGGGATAGCAGTCATCTGAAGGACTGACTGGCGTTGAAGGGTATGCTTCCAAGATGGCTCGTCCAATCACCAGTTGGTGCCAGCTGTTGGCAGGACTCAACTCCATACCATGTGTACTTTTCATAAAGCTGCTGATGTTTTTGCCTGACATGGTGGCTGACTTCCTCCTGGGTGAATAATTCCCAAGAGCGTAAGGTGGAAGCCCCATGTCTTCTACTACCTTCTACTTCTACAGGTTTACTACCTATCCTCGGAAGTCACAGACCATCATTTCTACAATATCCTGTTGGTTACAACTAGTCAACCCTGCCTAATGGAGGAGGTGGGGACTGGACTGGAAGCCCCCCCATCTGGGAAGACCCCTTATAAGATGGCTACCACAATGTGCAAACTAGAACTACATGCGCAGAAGGCATTTCATCAATAATTATAAATATAGAAATGGTATTTCAAAGAATGGACATTCAGATCAGCATACTCGGCCAAACAGTGTGAGAACTCAGTTTTGTATTGTTTTCTTGTTGGCACAACATCATCTGATAAAAATAAGAGGATTTTCCATGGTACACAGCTCCTTGTTTCCACTCCACAGTGTAGTGCAAATGTCGTTTTACCAGCCCTTATGTCATGCTAAAGTACAGGTTCCTTGTTAAAAGTCACACCATATGTTAGATAGCAATGAGGCTCAGGATGAAGTAAGTTCTTTCACACACAGGAAGCAAGCATCTCATCTACATTTGGTTGTTACTACAAACAAGAGCCAATAAAATAAGAGGGATGGAAATAAATGTCTGAATAAAAGGAAAACATACACTAGTTGCAACTGGTTGGCAGTATTATAACATACAGACATTTTTTTTCCCAAGTAAGGTAAATGGAAAAAGAAGGAAAAGAAAGACAAATAAATCAAAGATGGACCTCCAGCTGGGCTTTCTAGTTCACCCTCTTCATTTTACAAATGAGGAAACAAAGGCCTAACGAATTTGATTGACTTCTCCAAAACACACAGTAGATTAACCAGTCGTATACTCAGAGATGATGTCACAGATCCGACCTTTTTCCTCTTAATTAATTTTGTATTTATTCAACATCAAACAGCAAGTCAGAAGCCCAAAATTGAGTTAAATTGTCAGTTACTTTTTACAATTCAGACAAATAAGAAAAGTATTTGCTTGGGAGACTTCAACTATTTGAAGTTTTTTTAGAAACATCAATTTGGTCCAAAACCTTTGTATTGTGTAGACAATGAGAGCCAATGAAATCTTTCTTTCTGACTCCCAAACTTTAATTTGAGGTATGTTTTTTAAATGAAAGGAAAGTTTTGGCACTCTTGGGAAGACATGTCACAGAGAAAAAAAACACCTCCGTGTCTTTTTCCTTTTAAAAATAATCTCATTTTTTATATGATTTTGAATATAACGGATACTTCTTTCATGTAGGAAGCACACTAATCATAGAAGATAATGTTACATTGTGCCAGATGGAACTGTTATGCTTTAGCTGAATGTCCCTTTCACTGGTATATTACAAGTATGTTTTAGGAATTGTTTTCCGAACAGCAGGTGACTCATTGCTTCCTTTCAAATCAGCACTGTCTGCTCCTCCTTAGTGTGCAAAACTTTGACTGTAATTTTATTTTCATGCCACATTAGCCTAGAAAACGTTCTTCTAAACAAACAATTGCTGTCAGAAGGCAGAAGATGCATTATTTATCTTGGATTCTAGTCAATGAAAATAACTCCTAATAGTCTGGGGCTTGGTTTAGAAACATGGCCGCTGCACATGGAAACTGAATTAGCATGTGCTAATGGTGTCTCTTAGCTGTTAGGACTAGGTGGAAGAGGTCCTTGGCTTAACTGATGAGAGAATGTGACCATTAGTGGGCTCTGTAGATGAGGAAATGCAGTGATGATACACAGGCATCTAAATTCCTCATAAAATCAAACATTTGTGGAGTACCAGCATTGATCATGATGCTGCTGGTGTTAGGGTTTCAGGATTGAGTTTGTGTTTTAGGGCTCAAATTCTATTTCTCACTTCTTCCAATCTCCAGATTTTATGCTAAATGTATTAACACAGAAGGAAAAATGGTCAAATATCATAGATAATACTTGCTTATCAGGATTCCTTGAAATGAAAAGCCTTGGTACAGCCTGCCTCTGTAAGGTGGGTCAGGAGCACTGTCCAGGGAGTCCTACTGTTTGAGAACAGAAAGCCCCAGGGAAGAATGCAGGAAGTAAAAGTGTGAGCAAGGAACCTGCCTTGGGAAAACTGCCATCAGAAGCAGAAGAAAACATTGGTCATGCATCGGTGTTCAGCCTTTCTCAATGCAATGACCCCATCCACTAATGAACTGTTATGACCCAATGAAAGTCAGAGTCAGACCAAAATAAAAAGGGGGGGGGGGGGAGAGAGAGAGAGTAAGAGAGAGAGAGAAACTTTCTGGGAAGGAATTTGAATTGTAGCCACTGATGGTTCCTTCTGTATGCCTCTGACTAGAGAATAGAAGCAATTTTGAAGTTAAGTCTATGGGAGGAGTCTCCCTTCCTATCAGGTACCAACTGGACACTTAAGGACTCCATCAACACCATCACCACCACTGCCACCACCATCACCACCGTCTAACTGGATAAATGTTGGCAGTTATTTATCACCCAGGAATCTTGAATCCTCTCTGCAAAATATGTCTCCCACCAGCTGTGAGCAATAAAGACATATTCCCTCTAAGTTTACTCAAGGAATTCTCTAGGCCGATTCTGAGTAGGCCGGGGAGTCGTTTAGAAGTCTCTCACCCTCTAAGAGGTGAGATGCAGAGGAAAGGTCTAGAATTAGTCACGCAGCATGAAGACAGTGTGCCTGGGGCAAGGTATCCACTTCAGTGGCACCACTGAACAACATTTCTAAGCCCTCCTAGGATCTCCCCAGGACTGGCTTCTACCCTGATCTGTTGAGAGTGTTCCTGTTTTCTCATGTGGGAACCTCTGTCACTGTGGTGTGACTACTCTCATGGTTCAAAGGAAGAGTCCATATTTTCCTTGCAGTTGCTGACTGGGTCTCACTGCAAAGACAATGCTGCCACTGGCTAGGCATAGCAGTGTCTCTGCCAGGAAATATTATCATCACTCCCTTAGTGTCAGCCCCAAGTTCACCACACCCCTGATTTAATGGCACGTGCACTGTGGGTTCATTGCTTTTGGGGCCAGCTGCAGAGCTGGGAAAACCCTATTGGCTCCGGCCCACATATTTCCCAGTTCCTCTCTGATTTCTGCTGGTCTGCTATTAAAGTAACATGCCTCCTGCCTCCACAAATGGGGAGGTCCACAAAGGCCTTCACATTGTAAACAACCCAACAGCACCAGTTAGAGATGGACTCGGTGGTTCTATTTAGGCTGTGCTCTCTGCTTGAATGAGGGTGGCTAAGACACATCTGAGCCTCACTCTTAGAAATAATGCAAATTTCCTAAAAAATTTAGGAAAATTCTAGATATTTATCCAAAGGATACAAACAGTGATTCAAAGGGGCACATGCACCCCAATGTTTATAGCAGCAAGGTCCACAATTGCTAAAATATGGAAAGAACCCAGATTTCCATTGACAGATGAGTGGATAAAGAAGGTGTGGTAAATATACAATGAGATATTAGCCATCCAAAAGAATGCCATCTTGCCATTTGCAATGGCGTGGATGGAACTACAGAGTATTATGTTAAGTGAAATAAATCATGCAGAGAAAGAGAAATACCATATGATTTCACTTAGATGGGGAACTTAAGAAACAAAACAGATGAACATAGGGAGAGGGAAGAAAAAGTAAAATAAGATAAAAACAGAGAGGGAGGCAAACCATAAGATACTCTTAACTATAGGAAACAGAGTTGCTAGAGGGGAGGTGGGTGGGGGATGGGGTAACTGGGGGATGGGCATTAAGGAGGGCACTTGATATCAGGAGCACTGGGTGTTACATACAACTGATGAATCACTAAATTCTACCCCTGAAATTAGTAATATACTATATGTTAACTAAATTGAATTTAATTTAAAAATTAACAAAACAAAACAAATGCAAGCTGTTTCCTCTACCAGCAATGTCCTTGATCCATCCTAAGAGCAGGTGTGCAGCTCCTTTCTATTCAGCCCTCCCAAACTAAGATCTTTGTTATGTTACTTTCTTTGTAACAAGTACAAAGTATATAACTCTATTGTTTCACTGATCATACCATATTTTAACTACGCATTCAAGTCTTTTTCTCAATTTTGTTGCAAAGTTCATAAAGGCCAGGACCCGAGAGTAACTATCTTTGCTCTGAGCACCTAGCATTGTGCCTGGGACAGGGTAGGCCTTCCATTATTGTGTTGTGTGACTGTGACTGGGCACAGAGATGAATGGATGAGTGGATGAATGCAACCTACAGTTAGATTGGGGTATCATGGCATATAAAAGATCGTTACACAGCCATCCCAAAGTACTGTAGTACTTGTGAGACCTTAGATACATCTCAATGTACTGGGCCAGGCGTTGGTTCTAAGACACAGATTTGTTCCCCATGTTTTACATCTTTGAAATGGGGAGGCATTACCCAATTTCTGTGAGCCAGGAGGCAGTCAGGTAAAGCGGCCACGGTACGCCGTGCATCTAAAGTAGTAGGGTGGGTATCAGGTGTTTGGGAGGAATTCGTGGAGAGGATGGAGGATGGTTTTGAAGAAATGCCACATTACCAACATTTCTGATACTACAGGGTACAACAGTATGTGGAAAAATCACAGTATCTACTGCGTTGGGTAGAAAAGTCTTCAGAAAAAAACAATATCTGAATATAAAGAAGTTTTAGGACTACCTTAGCAAATTTAATTTGCTTATGTTCTCCTTTCTACAAATGCACATGAGTGCTATATCATAATAAGCTATGTCTAAGTAGCTCTAAAACAGATTTCACCAAGAAGAAAATAAAAACTCTGAGAGAAAAATGGTATGTAAATCTAATTGATAGCATTTTTTTCCTTAGCAATTTATAAACTAATGGTGGTTCTTATAGTCAGTGCCATTATATTCCGTGAAATATGGGGTACTGGCTGTAATACTAGGGATTTTTTTTCCTCTTTTGAGAAACAAGTGGGATTAGTAAATTGCAACTGTTACCACTTGCACTGAACTAAAGGCACAGGGAGTTCTGCATGTACTTTTCTTAGGTAAATTTCACAGTGTTGCAATCAACGGAACAGGTAAATGCTTGCAAATTCCCAGGAAACAGTTTCTCTGCTCAGATTCAGGTTTTGTTATTGTTTAATGTTGTTGCTGAAGAAAAGAGAGACCCACCCAGGGAAGCCACATTAAAAAGAGTCCATAGCCCTGCAGATTACTGCCATCCTCCACAATACCCAGCCCAAAAGGAATGCAAGCAAAAGGGGACATAAGGCCCCCATGCTCACCCACCCTAACTTTGGGGCAGATAGGAATATGTTGCCAAAACCCTCTCTTCCCCCAAAAGATGGTTGGTCCACATCTTAGGTGATCAAAAATAAAAGGAAGATGACAGTAACAGCGAACGAATCTTGAGAGCAGAGAGCTAAACAACCCAGGAGAAGTAGGGGACCCTTTGGTCTCTGATAAGTTGCTTTGTTTCCTGAACTTTTCACTTGGCTGCTTATTTGAAGAACCAAAATTAGGCCTCACCCAAGTGGACTCCAACCCTGATTTTGGCAAGGGCCAACACCACGTATACAGGTGCCCACACGAAGAGCATTATCCCTACATTTTCTCCCCTGCTCCACAGTGCCAGGTGGGCCCACACACACTCTGTGGCTTTCAAATTCTTATCCTTCACTTGCCCTCCAAACAGTGGGAAGCAGTACACCTGGGGGCACAGCGACAGCTCTGACTCTACTGCACGGCTGGTGCATTTGACCACATGGGTCCTGGATCTGACGCAGGCAGCACATAGCCCAGTTACGGCCCGTCCGAACCAAGGAGAGATACAAGTAGAAGAATAAATAAGAGACTCCCTCCCATACAGATGTGCCCCAGTGTGCAATTAGAGCAAAGTCTGTAATTCCTGGGAGTATAATCTAGATCCTTGCCTTTTCAAGCTCTCATGGTAGATTGCAAAAATGCTGAGTTACCACCTTCCCTGATGAGTCGTCTTTGGAAACACTCATCCTACTCCACCCAATACTTCATTAAAAAAAAAAAAAATGTCCAAGAGGATTATAGGTTCATCTCCAAATTCCGTATTGGTTCCTAGAGGAGAAACTAGTATTTGTTGCTTGGAGTCCAAAACAAGAAAGCAGAAAAGGGAAAATAAAATATTTGATATTCCAGGAGTGCCAAGTCCCAAAGCTTCAAAATTCTCCCCAGCGGCATTCCTCAACATCTGTGGTCCCTCCAGCCGTGCTGGTCTCTGCTCAGGTACCCGGCTACTGTCCATAATTGCAGAAACATGCAACTTGGTGGCTTTAGAGAGGAGCAGCTATCCGTGCCACTTTAGAGAAGTTTAATGGCTCTATCTCGTCCCTAAAAAACATGCCAGGTTCCCTGGGGGGAGGCCGGACACCACCCTGGGCAGGTTACCCACGGCAGGCAGCCGCTGGGAGCCAAGGGGAGGGCGTGTGGAAGCCGTGAGGTAGCGTCTGGTCTGAAGGAAATGAAATCCTGCATGCGGAGGGCTTATTAAATGCTTAATGCTTGAAAAATCCAGAGTAAAGGCAGGTCTCGGGAAGCAGACAGTTTCCCCTTTTGCTGGTCGTGTTAACTTTATAGTTGGCACTTTAAATGCAATTTTGACATTTGTGTGGACTTCAAAACAAAAAGGAAAAAAAGACAGCGAGGCATGAAGCCGTTTCTTTATTGAAAAAACATGACCGAGAACAAAACTTCTCAAGTTAGCACGTTGCCAGTGAGGAGGTGCGGCCTTCTCCTCTGGGTTCTGCAAGCCGCACCGGCACCGGCCGGCGACTGTCAGATCAAAAGCACAGCAGCGAGGTGACCAGTAGGCCCGGGGCTCTCCTGAGCTGCTCTCACAAGATGGCTCTAGAAATTTCACCAAGGCGTTTCAGGCCATTGGACTCCTGGTAGCAGCAAAACAGCTTCCTGTGTTCCCCAAACGTAACTTTAAAAAATTCGACTCGATTCATTTTTTTAATTTTAAAAATAAATTGTACATGTGAAGTTTTGGGAGAAATAATTAATGCGCATGGTACAAAATTCAAAGGAGCAGATGGCAAATGCTGACACGTAGTATTCCCAACCTTCCCCCCAGTGATTCTGCTCCGCTTCCTAGGAACAACCCTGGTCACCTTTTCCTGCAGAGCCTTCAGGTATCTATGGCAAACCCTACATAGAGCTTTTTCTTTCGTTTCTTATGTGGGCTTTGTTCTTTGTTCACTTGAAGAGGTTTCATTAAAAAGGTAATGAGGGACGCCTGGGTGGCTCAGTGGTTGAGCATCTGCTTTTGGCTCAGGTCCTGATCCTGGGGTCCTGGGATCGAGTTCTGCATCGGGCTCCCCGCAGGGAGCCTGGTTCTCCCTCTGTCTCTGCCTCTTTCTGTGTCTCTCATGAATAAATAAACAAAATCTTTAAAAATAAATAAAAAGATAATGAATTTGGTGAAATGGATAATTTAAAACAATTTTTTATTTAAATTGAATTTAGTTAACATATAGTGTGTTATTACTTTCAGAGATTGAATTTAGTGATTCATCAGTTGCATGTAACACCCAGTGCTCATTACATCAAGTGCCCTCCTTAATTCCCATCATCAAATGACCTCATCTCCTCCCCACCTCCCCAATGGATTTTTTTTTTAACAATCTGATGAAATAGATTATTTTACTGGATTCAACTAGATATTCTTAAAGTAGTAGTGTGTTAGTAAATGACTCTCCACCTTAAAAATATTTTTAAAAATATAGATGCATTCCAAATACCCATCCCTGATGAATTACAATGTGAGAGTATCTCTTGCCCCTCATTTTTCATGGCATTGTGTCTTCCAACAATGTAGCTTTCTCACCCTGCTTCATTATGATCTTGACACATTCTCATTGATGTTCATCAGCTTGGCCTTTCTTTAAAATTTTTAGAGTAATTTTTCAACGTTTTCTAGATGGAAATGGCAAAAATCATGATTCCTTTTTAAATTGGCCAATAGAAATCAAATCACTTTACCTCTGGCCACCCATGGCTGATCACTGGCAACATGAGGAAACGGCATTACACTGGAAAGACCGCTTGGCCGGGATTTAAGTAGATTCTGATCTATTCATTCTAACTTTATTAGTATCCAGAATGCAATGAAGTCTTCAAATCTCTCCAGCCTCCTATTCCCTTAAAAAAAATTTTTTTTTTGAAAATGAGGAGAAATCACAATTTCCTTTTTTAAAATAAAGATTGTATTTATTTATTCATGAGAGACACAAGAGATAGAGACATAGGTAGAGGGAGAAGCAGGCTCCCTGATGCAGGACTTGGTCTCAGGATCCTGGGATCATGCTCTGAGCCAAAGCAGAAGCTCAACCACTGAGCCACCCAGGCATCCCTCACGATTTCTTTCTTAAACATTTGATTTCTTTTCTGACATATTCCAGTGTTCTGCCCATATGTATCTAGTCCTTAAGTCTCATAATGATCAGGGCAGCAAACTTGTCTCAAATGTAAAGGAAAAGAATGGACACAATCACATTGAAATTTGCTAGCTGTCATGGAGTGAATATTTATGTCCTCCCACAGGTCATTTGTTGAAGTCTTAAGCTCCATCACAATGGTATTTGGAGCTGAGGTCTTTGGGAAGTAATTAAGTTTAGATGAGGTCATGAGGGTGGGGCTCTGTAGGTGGGATTAGTACCATTATAAGAAGAGAAAGAGACTAGAGCTCACTCTCTCTCTACTATGTGGGAGCACAGTGAGAAGGTAGCAATGTGCAGAGCAGAAGCCCGAACCCAACCATGCTGGCATCCTCATCTTAAACTTCCCAGCATCCACAACAGTGAGAAATGTGTATGTTGTTTAAGCCACCTGGTCTATGGTATTTTGTTAAGGCAGACCAAGCTAAGACTCTAGATAATTTCCTAATATCCCAACAGCAAATAGTTTAGCAACTCAAAGGTATGGTTTCAAATTATGCCAATTCTTCTTTGTTCCAATTATATAGACCCCTTCTGGCAATCATGCCTCAGAAGGGCATACTTCACATCCTGAACACACACCAGGCCCTATTTTTGGTACAGGTGCTGGCCACTAGGCATGTTTCCAACCCCTCAGTCCTGCCACTGTCTCACTGAAAACTAAGAATTTAGTAGGGCGGTGACATCTATCCAAATTCCCCTTGTCAAGCAGCCTGAATTCTGGGCGACTGAATGGAGCTGGGCTATGTCTGAGGACCTAAGCCCAGATAGGACAGTGGGCTCCAGAGATTGGAACTGAGAGACACTGGGAAGAATTCTTTCCAGAGGTTAGGCCAGGGTCAGAAACCACAAACCTGGCCTTCTTAAGGAGTGGAATAAGGTGAAAATCAAGTATGAGGCAGGGACTATTCTGTTTTCCTAATTGTTACATTTGTAACTTTCAATATGTGTTTCACTCAATAAATTTGTACTAAGGGCAAATTATGGTGCCAGCCAATGGGGGGAAGGGGAGGAAGAAAGAAAAATAAGAAGCTCCTTGCCCTCACAGAGCTTACATTCTAATATGTTCTCCTACTTCTGCTTCAATCAACCATGTTTGTGTCTTTCTTTTATTTAACATGAGAATATAGCTGTACTATTCTTGTACAGCTGTGCTTTTATTTTGTCCATCAGGATTTTTATTGTTCCTAATGTTTTTCAAATATAAATAGGTCTTCCATTCTTTCTCTAAGTAGGCTGATTCTAAAAGTGAAAAATAAAATCTATAAATGGATTTATGTTATCATAACTAGGTAGATGCCAATGACTACACAGCCAAGTGATATGCTAGAATTATATTTTTTTCTTTCAAAAATCTAATGGCATAACTCCTGAGCCAATTAAAGGAGAACATTTTCTTAAGTTTTTATTTAAATTCCAGTTAGCTAATGTACAGTGTAATACTCATTTCAGGTGTACCATAGAGTGATTCAACGCTTCCATACTACACCTGGTGCTCATCACAAGTGCACTCCTCAATCCTCATTACTCTTTCACCCATCCCCCATCCCCTCTGGTAACCATCAGTTTGTTCTCTATAGTCTGTTCTATTTCTTGATTTGTCTCTCTAGCTCTCTTCTTTTCCCCTTTGCTCCTGAAATTCCACATATGAATGAAATCATATGGTATTTGTCTTTCTCTGACTGATTTATTTCACTTGTCATAATAATCTCTAGTTCCATCCATGTCATTGCAAATGGCAAGATTTCATTAGTTTTTATGGCTGAGTAATATTTCATTATATTTGTACCACATCTTATTTATCCATTCATCATTGAATGGACACTTGGGCTGTTTCCATAATTTGGCTACTGTAGATAATGTTGCTATAAGCACAAGGATGCATGTATCCCTTTCTCTTTGAATTAATAATGTTTTTGTATTTTTTGGGTAAACACCTAGTAGTTCAATTGCTGGATCATAGGGTAGGTCTATTTTTACCTTTCTAAGGAACTTCCATACTGTCTTCCACAGTGGCTGTACCAGCTTGCATTCCCACCAATAATTCATGAGTGTTCCTTTTTCTCCACATCTTCACCAACAGCTGTTGTTTCTTGTGTTGTTGATTGTAGCCATTCCAACAGGTATGAGGTGATAGTTCATTGTAGTTTTGATTTGCATTTTCCTGATGATAAGTGATGCTGAGCATCTTTTCATGTGTCTGTTTGCCATGCATATGTGCTCTTGGGAGAAATGTCTGTTCATGTCTTCTGCCCACTTTTAATTGGATTATTCATTGTGGGGGGTGTCGAGTTTAATATATTCTTTATATTTAGAATACTAACCCTTTATAGACTATGTCATTTGCAAATATATTCTAAAGGAGAATATTTATATTCTAATATTTTTAGTCAAATGAATTCTGTCTTAACACAAAGTCAATTAAATGCTTAAAATCATGACATGCCACACACACAAAAATCATTATATATTTTACTTTGTTATAATATCTGAACAGAAACTTCTTGCATATGTTTTTGTTTTTCCTGAAGTTTCTAAAATTGCTTTCTTTTTTCTTGTTGATAGAAAAATAATGCACTTTCACTTTTTCCAGTTTTACCTAGACTATCAATCATGCTGTCCACTACATGGAGTTCATCTTTTCCCTCAGAGATGTCTCTCCCTGAAGTCTGCACTTTCCTCCTCCAGTCAGGAGTAGTTGATGCATAAGTCCATTATAGATTTTATCCTCATCTCTTCACTGTCTTCATGGGGTCTACTGTTTCTTAAATCTTACCTCTTCCTCTTTCTTGATTTTTAACCCTTGTCTTCTTAGAGGTTATCCTTAAATAACTTTATAAGAAAGAATCTTAGGAGATCCTGAGATATACATTTAATGAACATCTTTTTTTTTTCTTTTATACTGGACAATTTGACCAAACATAGAATTCTAGGTTAAATAAAGAAATGAAAAAGTAAAGCTTCACACTAGGAAAAAATAATTGCAATACACATATCTGAAAAAAAAAAAAAAAAACGGTATCCAGAATTTATAAAGAACTTCTAAAAACCAATAAGAAAAAGACAAATAACCCACCTTACAAAAAATGAGCCAATACTAAATAGGAACCTCACAAAAGAAGATAACCAAATGGCTAAGAAGTATGTGAGAAGTTGCTCAAAACTGATGCCTGTCCAGGAAAATCTAATTAAAGTCACAGTGAGATATCACAGTACATTGACCAAAGTGGCTTAAATTAAAAAGATTGGTACTATCAAGTATTGGCAAAGATGTAGAGCAACTAGGACTTCAGAACATATGGCTGATGAAAGGGCAAAATTTTCTGAAATACTATAATGCAGTTTCAATAAACTTAAACACACACCTACCTATGACCAACCAAGCAATTCCAATCCTGGGTATAAACCCAAAAGAAATGGTCAAACAATTCACAAGAACTTGTGTAAGAATGTTTGTAGTACCTTATTTATAATAATTTCAAACTGAAACAATGCAATGCCCACCAAAAGGAGAATGGATAAGTAAACCATAATGGAATATACTTCTCAGAAATAGAAAAGAATGAAATTCTGTTATACCCAACAACTTGAATGAATATTAAAACAGTTCTATCGATTAAAAGAAGCTAGATATGAAAAGTATATACTATAGGATTAAATTTATATAACTTTCAGGAACAGGGAAAACAAATCTCTGGTGATAGAAATCAAATACTGATTATTTGAGGGAGGAGGTGATTTGTATTGACTGGGAAGGAGCTTAACAGAACTTTCTGGGGTGGACAGAAACTGTTTATACCTTGATCTGTATGATGGTAACACATATAATCAGCAGCCTCTACTTAAGATTTATGCATCTCACCATGGGAATTATATCAGTTTTTTTTTTTTTTAAGAAAGATATCTAAGTTGAAAATCATCTTCTTTCAGTACTTTGAAAGCTTTTCCTCATTGTCTTCTAACATCTGCAGGTGACGGTAGGAAGTCTTGTGCCAGTCTGATTCTTATTCCTTTGAAGTCCAAGTTTATTCTCTCTGGAACCTTAAGAACTTTTCTTTAAACCTCTTGTTCTGAAATTCCACGAGGATGTCTCTAGGTAGGAACCTTCTTTTCCATTCATCCCACTTGCCCTTCAGTATACCTTGTCAATTTAAATATGTGTGTCTGTCTTTATCTTTGGGACAGTCTTTTTATTAATTTTTAAAAGAATTTTCACTCTTTCTTGTGATTAAGATTTATGTTCTTGAACCTTCATGAATCAGAAGACAGACTTCTTAAATGAAGGTTCCCTGTCACTTTCTTTATCTTATTTTTGTCTTTTTTGCTCCATGTTTTGTAGATTTCCTCCACTTTATCTCATAACAATTATGCTGAATTCCTGGGCACTCTTCCTTATTCTATGTTCCTGTTGCACAGCCATTTGTTTTCTAGGATACAGTGTCTTCTCAGATTTCTCTGACGATTCGAAGGTTTGGTAAAGTCCCCTGTTTTCTGAATTATGTATATTTTCTCCAATAGCTGTGGTATTTGTCTTTCATGCTACTGTTTTCCTCGTGTGTTTGGTCCTCCTTGGAGGATACAAGTTAATAATGAAGGTGTGTGTTTCCTCCTCCTCTCAGTAAGAAGATTTGTTTCCTGAATAGACCTCTTCTTGTCTGGGCATCTTTCTGAAAGACCTATGTGTAAATACGGCCAGGGCAAGCTGAATGACCACGTTATGGTAAGTGGGCATGGAGTTCCCTGGTAGCTCAAGGAGTGTGGAAGATCTTCTGCTGAGATGTCAACACTTCTGAGAGGTCTTTGCTTTCCCTGATTTATTTATTTAGTATCTCTAGAGAAGGATCCTAGAGGCAATGGCCATACCGCATACAGCTCTGTTAGGGTCAGGGAACAAGTGGGCTTGCCGTGCACTGACCTTCATACAACCCTCTCCAGTTTTACATCTTCTGCCCACCCCTTCTTTCTCATTATTCCTGTGACCAAGCCATTAAACCTTCCAGACAGGTGGATGCCCTCCTCCACTGAAGACCCTCATAGCACATTCTGGGCTGTGTATTTTTTCCCCCTCTGTTACTTTTGGTCTAGAGGCTTCCAACTACTTTTCATCTTCTAGAAATGTCATGAAGTTTGTCATGTATTACAATTCTCCCTCCCCATTCTCCTTCTACTCTCAAAGACTTTCATTATAACTTAAATGTAGCTTCTAGAGGGAGAACAGTGAACATGTATGTTCAGTCTATTTTGAATTGGGATGAACATTTTTTTTGGAATGCACATTCAGTTTTTCCTAAGGTAAATTAATTTATTTCAAAAAACCTGATAAGATCAAGGATAGTATCAAACAAAATTGATCAAGATATCAACTGACCCTTTCCTGCAATTGGTTCCCAAATCTATACTCCCATCATCTTCCCCTCTTTCCATGTGCCTGTCCGTCATTTCCTCTTTTCTGTGTTTCTGTTACCCCATTTATATGAATCCAAGCTTCTCTCTGCCGACTCCCTCTTTCCTGCCATGACTGGTCCCCTTGGTCTTCCCACAGGTTCCTCCCACACCCATTCAGCTCTAACACCTCACACAAGTCTTTGTTTCTTTTTTTTTTTTTTAAGTCTTTGACTTTTCTTTGCTCTGTCCCTTTATAGTCAATGAGGGCTCAAAGCTTCTCAGTTCTTCCTATTTTATTCTACGTTTGGAGTGAATTCTCTCCTTTCGCTCAGCCTCTGCCCAGAAAATAAAAGGGTCTAAAAGTAGTAACAGGGAACATTGGCTTCATTACTGCCAGGGGAAAGGCAAAGGAATCACCACTCACACCCAGTGATATCTTTTCCCTCTACCTTACACAGGATTCATACCTTAGTTGAACAGGAAATGTGTGGGGATTAAACATTTATAGAAAATAAGTGGTGGGAACACCTGGGTGGCTCAGTTGATTAAGCATCTGACTCTTGATTTCAGCTTAAGTCATGATCTCAGGGTTGTGAGATTGAGCCCTGTGCTGGACTCCATACAGGGCAAGGAGTCTGCCTGGGACTCTCTTTCTTCCCCTCTGCCCCTCTCTGCTCACAGGCACTCACTCTTGCTCACTCTCTCAAAACAAACAAACAAACAAACACACACACAAACAAAAACAAACAGAAAAGAAAGAAGAGAAAAGAAAGGGTGTTTGTCGCAGAAAAGAATCTGTAAACATCTCTTAGGGACTGAATGCCAAATGCATATATTCTTAGACCTAAAATTAGTTTCAAGTCCAATAGACTGATTCCAAGCTCTCCTACTCCACAGCCATTCTGATAAAGTCCCAATCCCATCTCATTTGTTTCCTTTCCTTATGTAAATAAGACATCACAAGTGCATACTGTACCGAATCACATATTAGCTAGACAGGACCTTCTGAGAACTGAAATGTGGGTAGAAATCACCTTCATATTTTTTCACATGTATTGGACTCCTATGGTTTTAGTGCTGGTCTGATATTTGCATCATCGGCTGTAGTTAGGAGAATTTAAAATTGTTACTGGACTGAACTGTTGATAAACCTGGTGTAGGAATTTAAGATTTGTCTGCTTTAGCTCATACTCATATTGCTACTGATACATGATTGTAAGGTTTACAGTTAGACACTTGAAAAATTCAACTTGCCGTTAAGCTGTTAGACTGTGTGTGTCTCTTTTGTAGAAATGAATTGATTAGAGAGGAACCCTGAGGTCTGTTGGGAGAGCTTGGTGGGGCAAGGGGAGGAATGGTGATGGGAGCAAAGGGGTATTTTTATTCAGCAAGGTTTTGATGTCAAACAGAAAGGCAATCACAGATGGTGTCTGATTACTGTTGGATTATTGCCAACAACTCACAGGTAGCTACTGCAGAAAATGAAACAACTGTGGCACCTGTGGGAACTTCATTCACAAGCCCCAGTGCCTTTCACGGGATCAGGATTATGTTCTGTGTCACTGTTGCTGATTTTATATATATGAATGTACATATAATACATTTTATATAAACATATATGTGGATGCATGTGTATCATTCCAATACTTGAATGTGTTGAATAGGTGCACTCACCAGAACATATTTCCATCCTGTAAGATGGCTTCATGACACAAAATGACTTTCACAACTTTCCAAAAAAAGTAAATTTCTCTCTGAATTTAAAATTTGATTTCAATTTCTTTACAAAATTAACTTCCCAGGCAGCTTCCAGTTAATTCACTCAATCACTCATAACTATGTACTGATGACCATCCCATTCACATTTACAAAAACACATCAATTAATGTTGAACAGGACTACTATGTAAGTCTTAGGCCAAGAACTTGTTTGAACATGGTGTCCCTTTGTTGTCACCTACAAAAGTGACAGAGACTCATTTTTTTGCTAAGTAAAGGGTGCTGATTGGCAATTGATGTCTAAGTACATTGACAGCCTCATAACTCTGGGTTTGCATCTTGATGATCTGTGATTCTCCAGCTTGACAATGTCTTCACAATTTCCCTGACAACCGGATGAAAATTGAAAGTACTTAAACAGCCAGTTGTTCGTCCATCACTGTTAACTAAGTCAGCAGGTGTCTGTTGGAACACAGTGGACTTAAATAGTGTCAACCTTAGCATGTTGGATTTTTTTAGACCGTGAAAAGAAAGGGCATTCACTGCAAAAAAGAAATCCAGAGTCCTAAGATGTTCTCTCGAGTTCATGGGAGCCATGTCTAAGCAAAAATAACAATAGCAAAGCTCCCTTTCATTTCCATGGAAAGAACAAACCCACTGTTACTACATTTCAGGGAAAATGAACATTAAACCATGAAGACTCTTCCAAAGCGAAGAAGACCAGTCTAGAAATTGAGGGCCAGGACCAGACTGCCTGGGTTTGAATCTTGACTCTGTCTTACAAGTAGGTGTGTGTCTTTGCTGTGCCTGGGTTTATCTGTCAAGGGGTGATAAAAATAGTACCTATATTGTATGGTCACTTTAGGATTAGACAAGTTAATACATAAAGTGCTTGGGAGAAAACCTGGTGCAGGAAAAGTATATATAAGTGTTTGCTCCTGGGATGATGGTAGGCCAGGCACTTTATATTCATGATTGCAGTCAATTCCTTCAGGTAGATAGTGGTTATTATTATCTTCATTTTCCTGATGAGAAAATGGATCTCAGAGGAGAGGAGTAATTTTTCCAAGTTCACATAGTGGGAGAGTGCTTGAGCTGCCATTCATACCCAGGTCTTTGTAGTACCAAGCCATCTGTTCCCACTGGTGAAAAACAAATAGCTAACTAGCTAGCTGGCTGACTTTTTCACATTTCAACTAGTTCTCTTTAAGAGGGTCATGGCCAGACATGGACAGTTGCCTCAAAGATGCCCCATCGGCTCCCTTCCATCCCCTTTTCAGCGAGGGGAGTCCCCTAGCTCAGGGGCAGCCAGCTCTGTAGGGGAGCTGGGTGCAGATGCAGTGATCACAGAGCCCAGGTCCCAGACCACTTTCTCTTCTCTATTATCAGACAGGCTCTCTGCAGTGGTTGCCAGTCAGGGTGTAGGATCTGCTTGCTCTTTCCCTTTCAAAATGTTTTAATTTTTTCATACCATATTTAATATTTTATTGTTTCTTGTGGATGAAAGGAGAAAAGCTTGTCCTGAAAAATATATAACTCCTCCTTCCACAGAAGAGATCCATCTTGGAGCAATGTTCACAGCCGGTGCTGCCAACTTCAAAAATAAATGGTTCTGATATCTTCAGAAACCAGATTTTCATATTTGTTCTCTGAAGAGCAGAGGGTACATTTTTAATAAATTTCTAGTTGTGATAAATCCCAAAAAGAACAGGCGGAAGCCAGGGAGGGAGTGCAGTGGCCTAGGAGCCACCTGGGTGAGTAATTTGCCTATATAAACAGGAGCACTGAGGAAGTCTTTTGTAAGTGGCTCAGCTCATTTTCACTGGGTGACTTCCTTTTCTATTATCAGCTCTGATCTCAGAGAAGGGGCTTTGCTTGCAATCTAGACCTGGCAGGCTGTGGCACAGAGCTATCCAATCCAACCTCAAATCTAAATCAAAAAGGTAGATACTCATCTTCTCCATCTTATCACAGTATGTTAAGTATGACATTAACATAGCTTGGACGTATTTTTTTGTGGCAAGGCACAGACCTTGGAAGTCCTTCTGGTTTCATTTCTTATGCACAGTGACTGAATACAGATTAATTTGTATGACTAATCGAAGCATATACACTTAACGTCAAAGGCAATCTCTTGCTGCAATAGTTAGGGCTGTTTCAGTGTGATCGGGAGCAAGAAAGAGCTAGAGGAGTTAAGTTAGCTATAATAGAAAGAAGCAGCAAATTTCATTATCTTACCTCTCTCAAACTCATCCATTATGCATTTAGTCCAGCTGTCCACTGTAGGTGATTGGAGCAAGTAGCCTCAAAAAGAACCCCTTAGGTAAGTATTTTTTTTACTGAACTGCTGCTTGAACCTTGTGAAATCCTCTGGGGGTACTCCTTCACCAGGGGCAGTGCAAGCATCTCCATATCCCGGGATGGATTAAGGAAAAGGGAGGAGGGACACACCCACAGAATGTCCATCACAGGGGCTCTGGGCAGGCAGACAAAGGAAACGGTATGATGGTGCCATCTTCCATTTTAGGGGTAATGTTGATGGAATGTCAAACTCTTTCCCAGCCAGAGAACCTATGTACAGAAGAATGTGGAACAAGGGTCCCAGTTCAATCCTCTCTGCTCTCCTGCCCCCTACACACTAACTGGTTGGAACTCCGGGTGTGCCCCGAGGATCACATTCCCCTGAAATGCCAAATGCTAGAAGGTCTTTCTCAGTTCCCAGACCCGAGAAAGGAAGATGTGCTGGATATTTTCTTTTGACCTTCTAGATCTACTTTCCATCTTCTCTCCTCTGCTCTGTATCCTGGGAGATCGACAGTGTACAGATGGCATGGATGGGCTCCTTTGCCCTCTGGCTTCCAACTGTGCTCAGTCAATGGAAGGCACCAGTGAGAGAAAAGGACAGAAAATAAATGAGATTAGGGCCTTTATTTCCTGAGCTTTTCCACCTGGGATCATGGCAATTTGGCTAACATCCTTCTACCCTAAGCACAGCTCCTGTCTGCCCCAACCAGCAGGCAGAGATTGACCTCAGAAAGAACACCTTCCAACTCTTCCACTATGGCCAAAGAAGAGGAAGCAGAGATACATATGGATGCAACTGTGGGTAGGAGTGGCAGGAAATGGAGAGTTCTCACATGATGGTATCCTTTCACTGTGCATGTATGGAGGAAGGATATAAAGACATTCCTGATGCACAGGAGGAAAAGGTAGTGGTGGAGAAGGCTAGAGAGGCATGCAAGAAGTTGGAGAGCATTGACTCAGAAAATGTATCTGAGATACAGATACTTGGAGGTCAGTACAGATACAGGTCTTGGAGACTGCATGAAATTAGAGAACAGGAAATTGCAGTGGCACCAACCTTCATGTGTAGCACTTAGAACTCTGTGAGTGGGCATGGAAAAGGCACCTTGTTGGAAATCTGTAAAATTATGAGTCTCCTGGGTATTCATGAAATGAAAGGAGGACACTGAGAATCGAAGACTTTGGCAAAAGAGTGACTGAAGAAATTTTCGCCGTGGTCATAATGAGACCGAAAATGATGTAAGAAAGACAAATAAAGGAACAAGGAGAAGAGATGGCAAAGAAACTGAGGAACAGGTGCAGGGAGAATAAGAGACTGAGGGAACTGACTGGAAAGTGTGAGATTTGGTGAGAGGGATGTCATTTCTGGTGATGACAAGTTTTAGGATATGATCATGGAAATAGGGTGGAGGCCTTTAAGCTTGAAAAGTTCACAAAACAGGAAGGATTTTTCATCTAAAATGCTACCAAATTAGATCAGAAGACTGTTGATGCATGCATAAGTCTTCACTAACTTTGAACAAATGAGGGGTAGCGGGTTGATAGCAATGAGAGAAGGTGGATGGTATTAGCTTCAAACAAACCTGTTCGGTGCATAAAAGGGTGGATTGCTGGTCTCTGTGAAATAGTGGGGAGTAGGAGGATGCCCACACTGCTCCTAACTCTAAGATATGTGAAGAAAGATCAGCTACCCCTCCATAAAGCTTGCAGGGAAGCAGAACTTTCAGGGGAGGTCAGTTTTCAGCATAGACCACACATGAAAAAATATTTCATGATGAGGTCAAGAAAAGAGGAAAATCCATTTATGAATCTGGGGGACCTTGCAAAGGATTAGGATAGAAGGGATTAGGGAAAGTTGGATCGAAAGATGACCAGAGTAACATATGCTTTGCCAATAGCCTTTGTAGAGGTGCAAAGCATGATGGGTTTGATTAGCCTTAAGTGGCCCCAAATGACCTACTTGTAGCAGCATCCAGGTACTGGGAAGGGGGTAAGGAGAAGAGAACATGCCCAGTTTTCCCTGGAAGAAGTTAAACCAGATATGGTTGACCTTTAATTCCTAATACAGACATGGGGGTTAACTAATTTTAATTTCTCAAGTCCTTTCCTCATTGGTTCTCAAATTTTTTGGTCAAAGGACCTCTTTATACTCTTAAAAAGTATTAAGGTCCCCCAGAGTTTTTCTTTGTATGGGTTAAATCTATGTACATTTGCCATATTAGAAATATAAAATGAAAAATTGTTAAATATTGGTTTATTATGTCATTTTAAAATAACAATAATAAGCCCATTTCTTAATACAACTAACATTTTTTAACAAAAATTAATTTATTAAGAAAAATTTATTTCAGTGTGAACCTGTGCATTGTCTATAGGATACGCTTCTGGGTTATCAAACTCTAAACATTTTCTTTTTTTTTTTTTTTTTTTTTTTTTTTTTTTTTTTTTTAAACATTTTCTTTAAGCTATTTAGTAACTCTGTAAATTATAAATGTAGACATGCAAATTCTGACCTGATAAGGATTAGATTGGAAAAACCTCTTTTGCCTCCAGTTATAATTCATTTCAATACACCTTTGCTCCATATAAATTTGAGTTAAAGTTTTATTTATTTATTTATTTATTTATTCATTCATTTATTTATTTACTCACTCTTTGTCATATCTGTCTGGCTCCTTTGTCAATTAACAAGTGGAAAAAGATCCTTAACCTCTGTTCATTTCCACATATGTATGAAAGTCATGATTTTACTTAATTTTTTTGAAAATTATTTCTTAACAAAGTATATTTCTAAAAAAAAATTAGTGAGAAAAGTAGAGTTGTTTTATGCTTTTGCAAATCTTTTTAATGTCTGGCACAATAGAAGGCAGCTGGTTTCCCAAATCTGCTTCTGCATTCAATCTGCCATAGATATGTTGTTTTACTTAAAGTATGAAGAAAATCTGGCCTCACATGGATATGTAGTTGGAAGAGGGAGGAGTATTTTAATACCTTTTTCAGATAATTGTGGGTATTCTTGTTAATACTCTATCAAAACTTGCCAAGTTGTCATTTTTTAAAGGTTAGTTGCAATGTGGAATCTAAAACCATTTCAATGAACTTTTCTACTCTATGAAATTAAAAAAATTACTTGTCTATTTTTCATTCTGAAAGGATCTTTACCCATGAATGATTTTCTAACATCATGCATTGGTCATTGGGAAAACACTGGTTTACTGAGTTATTCATATCTTCCAAATGTTGACCTATCTCATATAATATTTTTAAAAATCACATTGTTAATATCACCACCAATCTAAAAAAAATCCTGAAATATTAAGAATCTGTCGAACTTAAAGGTTAATATGTTTTCCAAAATCCTAATTTTCACTTGCAAGCTTGAATTTTATCATTAGTAAGAAATACAGTCCGTTGTTTTCCATTAGAGACAAGCTCACTCACTCATTTAAAAAAAAAAAATATTTCCCAAAGATCTACATAAGTTGAAATAACCACAGTTTGCTCATCAGCCAGGCATTCAGGTAAATTGGCATTTCACAGAAAGTGGCCACTCCAGCTTACAACTCAAATATTGCACAAGTGCTTTCCCTCAAGATAACTGCCATATTTCAGTATGCAGTAGAAGTACCTTGTGTGTACTTCTCATTTTCTCACACAGGCTGTTCAAAATACTTATACTCAAGGATTGAGATTTAAAATTAATAATTTTTTCTGATTCAAAAAGGACTTCCTCAGATGAAATTGGCATTTTCTTTTACTGTGAGCGGATGGAAAAGAAGAATCCAACAACTACTAGTTTAGTGCTGTGCCCTTGGTTCATTGTCAGGCACCATGAAACTTATCCATGATTGCTTTCCATCATTAGTACAAATATCAATATAGTAGATAAGCAAACAATGTCTTGACATTATTATAAAAGTAGTTTTTCTCCTGTGGACCCCCTGAAAGAGTATCAGGGACCTCTAGGAGTCCACAAATCACACTGTGAAAACCATGGCCTTACCAGATGCTCTTGTGTGTCTCCTTTCCTAGAGGAGCTTGTACTTCTCTGCTAGTGTGTAAGCTTCTTTAATTTCTCTTCCTCTGGGGCTTGACATAAATTATCAATAAATGTTTGTTGGAAGAAATTCACCAGAGTGAAGGCAAAAGACAGGGTGCTCATCTGTACCTGAAGAAATTGGGCAAAGTTTGAAGATAACATTAAAGTAGGTTTTAGGGGGGTTCCCTGGGTGGTTCAGCAGCTTAGCACCTGCCTTCAGCCCAGGGCATGATCCTGGAGTCCCAGGACTGAGTCTCAGGATCGAGTCCCACATTGGGATCCCTGAATGGAGCCTGCTTCTCCCTCTGTCTGTGTCTCTGCCTCTCTCTCTGTGTGTCCCTCATGAATAAATAAATAATAATAAAATCTTTAAAAAAATAAAAAATAAAGTAGGTTTCAAAGGGTGAAAAGGATTCTGACATGCGGATCTTGCAGAGAATAGCACTGTGTGTAGAAAGAACACAATACATATGTGAGAATTTTGCCATGTTGAGTTGATTTGACAGATGAAGACAGACATTGATCATGATGTTAGAAATGTGGACCTGGTATTCAACACACATTTGAGTTAGAAGAGAACTGAGAATCATCAAAATATTGGTATTAGTAAGAACCACAACAATGGATGTGATTTCATAGGAAAAGTCTATAGAGTGAAGGACAATGGAAGATGGGGGAGGATGGAGAGGGTGATGCAATCTTTCACAAATCTGCTTTAAACGTGGTCAGAGAAAAAAATGCCAGAAAAGGTATCTGAGAAAGAACAGCCAGAGATCAGGTTTGGGATTTAGGAAAGTAGTGTCTTGGAATTAAAGGTGGAAAGAGTTTAAGGAATAAAAGAGTGTCTCAAATTTTTTTCTAGATAGGTCCCCTGAGGCAAAGGAAACAAACCAAAAAAAAAAAAAAATGATTGGGACTACATCAAAATAAAAAGCTGCACAGCAAAGGAAACAAAGCTGAAAGGCAATCTATAGAATGGGAGAAGGTATTTATAAGTGACATATGCAATAAAGGGATGTATGCAAGATAAAAAAAAAGAACTTATACAACTTAACACTCCAAAAAACCCCAAGTAATTCAATTAAAAATGCATAGAAGACATGAACAGCCATTTCTCCAGAGAACACATATAGATGGCCAATGGACACACAAAAAGACACTCAACATCATTCAATCATCAGGGAAATTCAAATCAAGACTATAGTGCAATATCACCTCACATTCATTGGAATGGCTAAAATCAACAACACAAGAAGCAACAAATGTTGGCAAGGAGGTGGAGAAAAAGGAATACTCATGCACTGTTGGTGGGAAAACAAACTGATGCAGCCACTCTGGAAAACAGTATGGAGGTTCCTCAGAAAGTTAAAAATAGAACTACCCTAGATTGAGCAATCTCACTACTAGGTATTTATCCAAAGAATACAAAAACCCTAATTTAAAGGTATACATGCACCTCTATATTTATAGCAGCATTATTTAGAATAGCCAGAATAAAGAAACAGCTCATGTCCATCAATTAAAGAATGAATGAAGATATGAGGTGTGTGTGTGTGTGTGTGTGTGTGTGTGTATAGACACAAAGAAGACGTGAGATGTGTATATATATATATTATATACACATATATGACTAATATTCCATTATATATTTCATATATATAATATATACATATATATACATATCTGAATAATATCTCATTATATTGGAATTTTCCATTATATGGAATATTATTCAGCCATAAAAAGAATAAAATCTTGCCAATTTGCAATGACATGGATGGAGCTAGAAAGTATTATGCCAATGAAATAAGTTGGTAAGAGGAAAACAGACACCATATGATTTCACTCATGTGGAATTTAAGAAACAAAACAAATAAGCCAAGGTTAAAAAGAGAGAGAGAGACAAACCACAAAACAGACCATAACTGTAGAGAATAAACTTAGGTTACCAGAGGGGAGGTAGGTTGGGGAGGGGTGGGTGAAATAGGTGATGGGGATTAAGGAGTACACTTATGATGAGCACCAGTGATATTTGGAAATATTAAATCCCTATATTATATACCTGAAACTAATATTACGCTGTATGTTAACTAACTGGAAATAAAATAAAAACTTAAAAATAAGATTTAAATAAAATAAATAAAAAGAACCTGAGGGAAATTAGTATTAAAAGCTGTCGATGAGAGTAGGTAATGATGAAATGTTTGGTGGCCTTTGCTTGGATGGTTTCATGTAAATGGGTAAGGATAGAACATACAGAGAAGGATCTCTAGAAAAAGAGATGGTAAAATTAAAGAAAGGAGGAGATTCTAGGCTAGGCTCCAAAGCACAGTGAAAGAAATTAGATTTCTGTTGGAGAAATGATATCTTTTCTCTGAGACTGGAGATAGACATGGGAACAGATCATTAAGTTTGCATGTGTAAAGAAAGTTGAAAAATTTCACCCCTAGTATCCCCTATTCTCTCTATGAAATACAAAGAAAGTTTTCTTTTGAGAGTGAAAGTGATACGGGCATAGAAAGTATTCTAGCCAGTTTACCTAGCACACTGATCCCAGGGCAATAGCATCTTTTCTAACATTTGGCTGGGAGTGGTGGCAGCACAATTCCAAGGAAGTGGGATGGAGGGGGAAGGGAAGGGAGACAGGAATGGAGTACGAACAAGTATGAGAAGGTATATTACTGAGATGGTTGTTGCTTGGTACCAAGTGCAACTGATTAAGTGACACCAGAGGTCCATCTTCGGAAATATGAAATGTGAAATATTGTGAAATATTGCAGGACAGTCCAGGGAAGGAACGAGAATAAAGAGATAAGAATTTTTTCAGTAGCTCCTATCTCCATTGGTCAGAGTTTTGCTCCAGAGAGTGTTAACCCCCACTGCACTACGTTCATGAATATCTGGATGCCTAGCAGGTCTCCAGAGAAGCCCTGGGGCAGGACATGAGTTACTGTGCCCGTGTGAAGATGGCATACCTGCATTACTCTCTAAGTCCATACAAAGCAGATCTTTGCGTGGTGTCTGGGGCAAAACTAACAGTTCATGGCCCACAAGAAAGGTAAGGCCAAGAAGTTCTGGCATTAGGTGTAAAAGGTGTCTGAAACAGCAAGTTAACATCATGCTAAGACTTTAAAAGTCTATAGCTCCTCAAGAACAAGAATTTTTAGTAGCACTGAAGGCACATTGGATGCCAACACTTATACAGGCAATAATTTTGCCAGGTTACATTATTTTCTCCAACAATGTTCAATGACCCCAATATAAGAGGAATATAATTACGTTGTAAAGTTTAGACTGAAGATTTCTGGGATAAGATTAGAAGGTAAAAAGAGGTGAGGTTGTGGGTGAGTAATGGATTGAAGTGACCAATCATAAATTTGGACATGGTGAAGATAGGCCAAAAAGGTTAGAGAAGGGGACTGGAATTCCTAACATATTTGGAATCTAGTGTAAGTGGGAATGAAAGAATACACATGGAAAGATATGAAATTGAGATCATAGAATAGCATATTGGAATTTGCTGCTTTGGAAGGGAGATATTTTGGAAAAATGAAGAACCATTCATTTTGATTCCACTCAAGAGTCATGGGAATTAATTCATCAAGTAGAATTAGAATGAAAATTCCATTTGACTTCATGTCAAGGATGTTGGATGTATCAACCCCATGGTAGCCTCTCAGGATAATAAGAGAAGAAGAAATGAAATGAAGAAACGATGCAATATGCCAAAGCTATCAGTGAATATAGGAAAGTGATTTTGGTAGACCCAGTGACAAGAAAGAATTGGAGGTAGCATTCATCCATTCTATGGTCTAGCAGTACTGAGTATCAATAGCTTGTGGGGCACTGACCTAGGTTCTAAGATCACAAAGATGAGCAAAATAGTCCCACAGTCTAACAAGGAAAACCAATGTGATAACACAACAAGTTATGTGTTTTAATGAAGTCATATACACCATACTCAGGAAGTCATAGTGGTTGATACAGAAATTAAATTTTGAAAACTCATTTAGAGTTTACAAGCAAAAAGAGAAGGAAAGGAATTCAAAGTAGAGGGAAGAACATAGTCACAGCTACTCACTGAGAGATTCAGCGGAAAGAGACTAAGAGCCATAAATGAACTTGATCATTCTGAGGACTTCAAAAATACATTTAGTATGTGTTGTGTCTTGTGTAGAGATTCTTCCAAGTTTTTCATTTTAATTGCAATGTACAGATTTATATGTGAATGTGTTATCTAATCAAAAATAATTCACACCTTCAGTTTGTTTATTTTCTCAGCAGTCACATTTTTAGCTCCCAGGAGATTACGGAAGATTTTTACTGGAGCAAGTCATTACAAGATCATCCATCTTGCCTCCAACCTGGGGGTATGATAGGAGATCACAGGTCTCGGCAAGACAAAGACTGAGCACTCTGGTCCAGGATCAATAAATTATAAATGCCCAGTCTAGAGTACTGAAGACTAGCAGAGGAAAGTCATAAATGAAAATCAAGAGTATTTTCTTTAGAATTGTCTACTTACTTGAAAGGATATATTCTGGTTGCTTCCTCTTTCTTTTACCGCTTTGGAAGGAAGATTAACTCATTTTATTTTTATGGCACTGGTTGCACTTCCAATTTTTAGAGAAGCAACAAAAAATGGAAATAGCCTCATAAACTATCACTGGCCCTTTAAAATCATCCTGTGGATAAATGATCAAATGATAAGGGCTTTGAAGTCTTTTCTTCTGCCTACAAACAGTCATTAGCTGATGTGCTACCCAACATCACTCTCCTACATTCAGTTCTAGAGAAAACAGTAGGGTGCCTGGGTGGCTCAGTGGTTGAGCATCTGCCTTGGGCTCAGGTCATGATCCCGGGGTCCTGGGATTGAGTCCCACATCGGGTTCCACACAAGGAGCCTGCTTCTCCCTCTGCCTATGTCTCTGCTTCTCTCTGTGTGTCTCTCATTAATAAATAAATAAAATCTAAAAAAAAAGAAAAGAAAAGAAAAAAGAAAACAGTGGAACATAGGACAGATGAGAGAGTACAACTGGGTTATAGTATTGAGCTAGATACCAGCCCAAGCTAGGTTCTGCATATGTGACTATGCTAGGTACTGGCTATAAGCAAATTTTTGTCTTCCCTGATATTTGGTTTCCTATTCTGTAAAATTAGGCCTGTGCATAGTTCTGGTGGGGTAGATCTGGAATCCCCAAGGTCAAAGAACTCAATCAGCAGGGACACCCTTACAGAGCTTTGACACTCTTAGAGCATCCCCTGGAGCTATACCCAATCCTGCAAGGACCTTTCCAGCTTGCTCCCTGACTGTGGTTTGCCTGGTCTTGGATCTTCCACTTAGCTGCCATATCACCTGCCTGCATGTCCCTCCATCTCCTTCCCCCAGGAGGCTCCATGGATTTCATTATATCCTCAAAGGCACCTGGGAACCAGAAAACTAGCCCTCACCATCAAAACAACAGGTTTCCAACCTAGAAGCATGGGACTAGGCAGAGAAAAAATAAGTCTAGTTAGTCAGATTATTTAGTCAGATAGTTCTTTTAAAGGACCTTGAGGATACTTGAGGTCCAGTTAAAAACCAAGAATTCTCAACTATGAGAAGTTAGGAATCTTGTCCATTGCATTTCACTATGTACAAAAGCAGTTGTACTATTCTCAACAATGTTGAAGAGTTATTTTGTTACTAAATCATAATCTGTCTTCCAGGAAATATATCTTAATTCAAGCAAAAACTTGTAAACAATTTTCTATAAGCTAGGAGAAAATTGAAAGGAGATTCATTCGTTGGATCCCAGGAAACACCTGGCATCATGCATTGGACCTCGTATCATTGGTCAAGTGAATCCAAATAAGGAGACTACTTTTAGGATGTGATCGTTAACATGCTTTTTCAGGGATGCAATCTCTCATCCTAGGAAGGTAGAGGATAAGTAAATGATTCAAGGAAGGCTCTCCAAGGACATATGTTCTAATGATTTCTCAGGAATATTTCACTTCAGACAAGCCACTGACATTTACACCTCTGTTTTCTCACCTATGAAACAAGAAGTTTGTACCAGATGAGTGCTTCTCAAAGTATGGCCATGAACGCCCTATACAGAATCATCTAGAATTACTATTTAAATTGCTATCTCAAAAACATTGCATTAAAGGAGAAAAGTTAAACACAAAAGGCTGCATGAAGCATAATCGCATTTTTATGGAATTCCAGAAAAGGCAATATTGCAGGAAAGAAAGCATTTGGGGGAGTGGGGGTCGGCAGGTACAGGTAAGGGCAGGAAAAGGAGATGGATTGCAAAGGGGTACAGAGAAACTTGGTAGGTTAACAACAGTTGTATGCTGTGATTGTAGTAGAGGTTATGTGTCTGTGTACAATTACCAAAATTCATCACACTGCACACCTCAAGGGAGCGATTTTACTCTATGGAAGTTATAACTCATCCCCAAAATTTCAAATTCCTGGGCCTTATCAGAATCTGAATTTTTAATAAGCTCCTTCAGTGAATGTTTTATTCACTAAAATTTGGGAGCTACTGAGTTTAATAATTTATTCATCCCTTACAAATTTAGGATTCCATAAAATTCCAATCTGGGTGACTGTGGCAAAGTGTTCCTTAATGTCAAAGATACATGGCAAAGGATAATTTTAGCTGTTAATGTAGACTATGAAAAATATGAACGACTAAGAACTGTAGAAGTAAAAAAGATTTTTTTTGGAGGACACCTGGGTGGTGCAGTTGGTTATGTGGCTGCCTTCAGCACAGGGCTCAGGTCATGATCCCAAGATCCTGGGATGGAGCCCCACTCAGCAGGGAGTCTGCTTCTCCTTCTGCCCCTCCCCCCCCCACCCTCATGCTTTCTTTCTTTCTCTCTCTCAAATAAATAAATAAAATCTTTAAACAGAAAATTTTTTTGAGCTTAGCAAAAACCTCTATCAGGAGGACAGATTTAGAAGAAGACCTAGAGGAAGGATTTCTCGTGTGGGTTAAGCGGTCATAACACCTGGCCCAAGCCTGGGCAGAGTCCCTTTGCCTCTGGCTACATCTGCTCACTCTTGCAATTTACAAGAATGCAGGCTTTGAGAGCAAGATGAGCTAAAACAGGCACTAGTATAATTTTGTGATGCCTACCAGCATCGTTCTCATTCCTGCTAGTCTGAGTTTTAAATAATTTAAATAAACAAATGAATCCCTTTCCAAATCTCCAAGGCCTCTTTTACTGTTAGAGAAATTAATGCAATGGCCTCCTGAAGTCCTTGGAACACTGCTCACCCTCAGAAGAACTGAGCAAGGAGGGGGCTAGAGTTCTGCTCTTCTGCTACTTGTGTGGATTATGACATCATCCAAGTTCATTGATTGCATTTCTATCTACCTTTCCATGTGGGACCATGCATTATTCAGAATATATATATTTATTTATTTATTTATTTATTTATTTATTTATTTTTCTTTCTGATAATCCAAAACAAAATGTGCTCACCCTCTGGAGCAGCGCCCTGGTGTGTGAGATCACATTATTGATGGCTAACTCCTCTCCACTCCTGGGGTGGGACCACAGGCTGCCAGCTGTTGCCTGGAAACAGCCTCCGTGTGGGAGGCCATGAGAAGATCCAAAACCCAAAGAGGATTCCAACATTCAGAAGACAACAAATGAATGGGTTCCTCAACAGGCAAATAATATAGAAAGAAAGAATGCAGGAATGCTAAGATGGGAAGCTATGAGCTAGGAAGGACCAGGCACAAAGGCACAAACATATTGCAAGCCTTTATGGCCAGCAGAGTAAAGAGGAAGCATGGAGTCACTCTTCCTGCCCCCTTTGCTGCCTACCTGCTTGCTCTTGCCCTCTTTCCCTCTCCAGTCCTCTCTCCTTGCCTCCCTCCCTCTCTTCCCTGATGCAACATTTAAATGAGCACATTTTACACAGATCCAGAAGGAGGCCAGAGAAATGCAGTGAATATGAAAGACACAGCTCCTTTGGAGGACCCTATACCCTGTGAGAGCCTGACAGCTAAACAATGACAATCAGGCCTATATAGGGCTTTAATTAAACTAAGTGCCACAGGAGCCCAGAGGAGCAAATGCCTCGCTCTCTATAGGAGACCTTTCTTACCTTACACTCGTGGTCCTCATCCAGGGGATGTGGTCTCTCAGTGGACATTTGGCAATGTCTGGGGACACAAATGGTAAAGGACCAGGTGGCAGGAGTAGGAGAGCCTTCCGATAGTAATGTAGGTCTGACAGCTGGAAAAGGAGAGAGGAAAGGAGGGTGGATTGAATAGGAGGAGCCACAGACCACAGCGCGGCCCTGTAAAAGTCTTGGTCAGGTTGAGGAGAGTGCATGCTGCCCATCAGAACTGGCCTATATCAGGCCCTTGGCTAGTGCACCCACCACGCTCATTGGCTGGGGGCCACCTGGGAAGACTGTGGCCTTGGCACAAAGGTGGTGGTGGATGCAGAGGTACGGCCTGCTGTAGAAGCTGTTAGGTAACAATGCTCCTCATGGAATGTTCTCCCTTGGGGGAGCTGAGTGTATAACTCTCTACGGCCACCACGAATAGACTGTGACTCTGTTTCGGTCACTAAACAAGATTCATTATAGATCTCCATCTTCCTTCCAGAAAGCAAGGCAACTACACATTGCATTGAAGGAGGAGAACGCACAACAACTGCACATTTTCTCCCTAAAGCCTTTCTGTCCTTAAAGCTGTGGGCCTGAGCCTTTGTTAGGTGTTATCTATACAATCGTAGAAAAGAGATTTGTCTTTTTGTGTCCCGAATCAAGTGAATAAATGTTGCGATTTTTTGCCACTATGAGACCACAAATTAATGTTAATAAGAGGGGTCAGAACACACAAACACGCACACACACATACACACACACATTCTCTATAATATCTGCTACCTCCACAGGGCATTGGCTTTTGGTTTCAGAAACCACCTTTCCGTGCATGGCCTGTCACCAAATGAGCAGTTTCCACTCCAGGATTCAGGATCTTTCAGCTGTTTGAAGACTCTTCTCTTGGCAAATAATGGGAAGCAATACAGGAAATATCAGATACTTGGTGTCATGTTATTGGGAAGAATACAATGAGGCAGTGAAACTCCTTGACTAGTTTCAGTGTCTCTTGGCATCTTGATTTTTGGCAAGCCAAAAACAACATCACATGGGGAGCCATCTGCCTTCTGTGCTTGCCCCTTAAGAAGAAAACATAGTCCTCCTATTATGTTGTCGTTGATTGCCCTGGAGCCTAATGGGTTCCTGAAGAATGCTGTGAATACACTCAAAACCAAAATCTGTGGTCTCTGCAACCTGACATGCTGTCTCTGGGATTAATGCAATCTGCACTCGGTCACAAAGGTGACCCCTATTGTCACCAGCTATTTGCTACTGGACCATAAGGAGCCACTCCAGTGTTGTGGATTAAGAATCAGATGTGGAATATGCTGCAGTCCCGAGTGGAATTTCTTAAAACCCAACTGCCAAGAGTACCCCCTTTGAAATAGGAGAAGGGAGAAGGTAAAAGGAAGAAAGAGAGACTGTTTATAGGAGCTGTTTTGTTCACGTCTCATCATTTTTTTGTATGACATTTTGAGGAAAGTGAGCCTAGCATTACACCTCACAGTGAGAATGCTCTAGTTCACACCCAGTTTCAGGAAATTGGAAGAGAACAGAAGCAAGCTCATGGTATTTAGAAAATCCTATCACATTAATTCATGGAATTCTCAAAGGGAAATGACCCCATATCAGGTACTTTCCTTTGGGGAACACCACACATGGGTAGTTTATAGGAAAAGTCCTGTTTCCAGTTCTCATGTACCAGAAATAGCTAGAGAGCTAAGGAAGTGGGAAGCTTCTCATATTATTACTTTTCCAGAGGATTCAGCATATTTATTTTATCTGGAGATGATTTCAGGGAAAAGACAAGTTACCGCACTATGCCTCATCAATGTCAGAAGACCTATCATACACAAACACTCAATAATGACTTTAAAAAGTGATTATGAACTAGTTCATTTCTCAATGCAGCACACACTCTAGTAATAATCCAAATTGCCTGTGACTTATGGGTATATTTGGCAACAACCACTAGTTCCCACTGTAGTGTGAAATTAACACCACAGACTGTAGCTGTGGCATTTATTGAGCACAAGAGAGCTGATTATAGCCTCATAAATTCAAAAGCAACCTCTGCTATTACTTAATTAGAATCAGTATCTATGCATAAATTACAGTAGCAATAACTAGTACTGTTATGGTTAAAGATTTGTCAGCTTCCTTATTATACAACAACCCCTTATTTTTCCACATAAACCTATAATTTAGGGAGGTTGTAAGTTGTCTGTAAAAATGGTTCAGAGGGGAAAATTGGCACATGGTATCCTGGAGGCCACTGGTGTTTTGTTTCTAAGTAAATATTTAAAATATTAATCTTGTGCTGTTGCTTTAAAAAAAAGAAGAAGAAGAAAACCACTAGGTCCCTAATACCTCCCAAGTAATAAATTGTTCTGGCTACACATGCATGTTTTTTATAGTACAAAACTTTATTTAAAAATAAGTGTTGTCTTGGCACTTTTCCTCCTATAATTGTTTTATTTTTAACATTGTTGTAAACTTTATACACATAAGGCACTCCTAATGAACATTAGATTATGACCTTCCAAATCCATTTTTATTCTTTGCTAATGTGTATAATACTTTTATATAGTTGTAATCATGTGCACATTTTCTTTCGGGTCCAGGTTTTTAAATTTTTGGCTTAACATTTTTTCAAACACATGTGAACCATATCAATATAGTCCATACATGGCTCAGTACCCTATCAGATCAATCTTCCAGAATACTTCAGAAAGATAAAATCATCATAGTCAAGTAATATTTTTGCGTCATGCAAATATATATTCCAGCCTAAGAGGTAATTTTGAGCCATAGGAAGAGCCAATTGTGATAAATCTATCAAACTATAAAACTATTTTGGGGAAATAGTTGATTGAGAATGTGGAAGAGGTCCATGAAATAAAATGAATTCATTTTTTTACATTATCCTGTGTTTTTAAATATCGCTTGGCTAAATTAATAATTCTTCAACTGGATGTTTTCCTACTCTGTAGATGCTACCTATTTCATATACAGAGTTCGAGCCACATCATTTACAAAGTAGGAAGTTGCATATAAAGAAGCAGACAGCTTTCTTTCTACTTTTAATCACAGTCAATAATCTTTTTATTCTCCAAATGGAGATAGTCTAGCCATTAGCAGTACAATATTTTTTAAAATCACATCTAAAAATTTTTTTCTCTATACAACTTTTTTTTGAGATTTCAATTGAAGTAATCTCTATACCCAATGTGGGGCTTGAACTTACAACCCCAAGATCAAGAGTCACACACTCCACTGACTGAGCCAGCTAGGTGCCCCAGTACAATTGTTTTAAAATACATTAGGCTAATAATTTAAAATATGGGCCATACTATTGCCAATATTAATTATCATTATTGCTGTTATCATCCATCCCAACAAATGCTTTCCATGCCTTTACTTGGTTGTGTGGTGTGGGTGTGGTGTAGGTAATTTAATGTGGGGAACATAAAATAAACAAATATTTTTTTTCTCCACATTAAGAAATAATCATTACTTATTTGAGGCAAATGAAAAGGTAAACAGATACTTTGCAGCCTTTGCTTGATTGTCACCAGGCATAGATAGTACAAAACTTAAAAAAAAAAAAGTCAGGGGCAAGTTTGAGCAAAGGAATCCAACTATTAATATCACAGTTCATCTGCTTTGCTATATAGGGTGTATATCTGCTTCCAAAACTCAAAACTAGGCTGACCCACCCACACAACATACAGATGACAGCCAGCAAGAATGGGCTTCTGGATATTGTATCACAATATCCTGATGCCTGGACTCATGAATTTGGCTGCTGAAATGACAGAATTGGGTTGGCTCTGTTTAATCCCATCAAATACTTAGAAGCTGTTATGATGATGAGTGGAGGAAAATATTGCTGGACAACGGCAGTCATAATAAGTGCGTGGGTACAGAAATGCAGAGAAATTACTGTAGACAAGCTCCATTTATCCAGAGGGAGGGCAGCATGTGGAATTCTGTCTGCATGGAATAATTTCTGGGTTTCTGGTATGACCTTGCAAGTGAAAAAGAAGGAAGAGAGGTTTCTTAGTTCATATTTTATGTTAGAAGTCATCACTTAAGACATTGAAGGACAGTATAATTGCAAACAGTGCTGGAGGTGTGGGGTGGTATATTTTAAGAAATCTAGACCATCTTAGTTTTGGAGGGAAAGTTAGAAGTTTAAATCTCATCCAACTTCCCAGTCAATAAAATAATTACATATATTTCATTTGTAGTAGTGTTTGCTGTATGTATAAAGGGTGAGGGTAGTACGTTCATATAAACCTGTACCCATAAAATTTCCCCCTTTTACCTTCTCCTTTCTCCTGATCTGCTGGGATATATGTGAGGACACCAATGGCAGATCCCCAGAGAAGATAAGACAACTGAACATAATAACAGCACTGGGGTGGGACGGGGGTTGTGAAGAACAAGGGAGAAAGAAACCAAGATTGGGAAGAAATTCTTCACAGACTAGGACTTTGGAGAGACACGGGAAAGAAGACATTCTTGAAGAAGGTTTATTGTGTGGTGTGCTATGTAACCTCAAGGGACTGCCAAGAAAGATTTTCCTCCCTTAAAGTCTGGTTTCCAGTCAGATTTCTGTTCCTACTGGGGATACCAGCAAGCTAGGATGGACCATAAGGACTGCATATGGGTTTATATCTTAGAATGAATGGGTTTGGGATCTTTTGCTTTGCACATATTTTGGCAGGAAGACACATTAAAAAAGAATATGAGGGTACATGGTTTTGGAGGAAAGCATCCAGTAATGTCCTTTACTGTATGGTTGCCAGAGTTAGCAATTAAAAATATAAGATGTCCAGTTAAATTCGAATTTCAGATAAACAACAAATGATTCTTAACAAAAGTCTGTTCCAAATATTGCATGGGATATACTAAAAAATTCATTGTTTATCTGAAATTCGAATTTATCTGAACACTATATTTTCATTTGCTAAATCTAGTGATCCTACCACAGGGTGGAATCAAAGATAGGCGTATCAAAGGTAGACAAGAAGGGTGTATAATGGGCAAATTCTGTCTTCTCTGTTTCTAAAATCAGAATGTAGAGGTGCCTGGGTGGCTCTGCCTTCAGCTCAGTTCAGGTCATGATGCCAGGGTCTGGGATTGAGCCCCTTGTCAGGCTCCCCACTTAGCAGGAGTCTGCTTCTCCCTCTTCCTCTGCCCCCTCCCTCCCCACTGATACCCCCCTTTGTGCTCTCTTTCTCTTGTTCTCTCTCTCAAATAAATAAATACAATCTTTAAAAAAATAAAATAAAATGTAAGTCTAGTAATGTTTCCAGTTCTCTCTCCAGTTTGAAAAAATTAAATCTTTTAAAATAGGGAATATGAATGTTACTAAGTAGTAGGCACCTGGTAAGAAGAATAGCATGTTAATATGAAATGATGAAGGCCCGAATGCATACAATTTTTGTTTTTTTTTTCAAAAGCTGATTCAATGCAGTTTATCACCAAGAGCCATAAAAGCTCCAAATGATTTTCTAATTTATATAAGATTCTTTGTGAATTTGCCTAAGTATACATCTGCATTTATTGAATTTCCAAATCCACAATATACTAGGAGAATTGGTTTTCATGTCAACTTTCATGTCCTTTACTGAGGGACTCTTATTTTTCCTTATTTTTAATAAAGCCAATTATGTGATAAAGTCCAATAAACATTGCTGCAGAAAATGGAGAAATAGAGATATTTTGTATGCCTTCTAAGGTACGTGGATTAATGCTAACCAACCACAGCCAGAAGTATCCCTTCTGGTACCTTATTACTGAAGATATGACATAGAGAAAATGAACTATTAAAAGATATTGCCTTTGCTCCCTTGGTTCAAGAATCATATTGAATTCATATTCATTAAGTAGCCACAAAGTGCACCAGGCTGTGTTATATGGGATGTGAGTGTCTTTTAGGTGATGACACTGTCTCTAGGAGCACTTGGCCCATGATATTTCTGCATATCTAAAACATTTTTTCATAAAGCTTCAACCTTAACTAATACTACTATTTTTAAATTGATAATAATGCTTGCCATAAGTTAGGAATGATGGTTTTTCCCTCGTAACAAGGAGATATCAATTATATATGCTATTGTCAGAGATGGCAGTTTGATTTTTACTGTCAAAGGGGCCAAATACCACTACCTTTTATGAAACCCATTTCCCTTTGCTGTCAAATGTCCCCATGCCTTGAAACTCAATGTAGCAGCCAATCACTGTTTTGTGTATACTTCCTGCAGGAGTAATAATAATGATGATCATGATGGCTAATAATAATAAAAAATAATACAAGAATGAAGGTGATGAAGGTGGTGATGAATGATGATAATGCTATCAATAGCAGATACTATTTTGGTCTACTCAAGCTTACCTTCCCACCATTCTTTTGGTAATTGTACCTCCTATCCTTTGGGAACTGCTGTCTCTTTCCTATAGTTTTAGTGAATGTATTAATTACACTGTGCAGCATACTCACATGCATGCATATATTCATGTTGCAGAGATTAGCTCAGCAATGATCAAGTGACTCAAACCAGACCAACCTGAGTTTTAGGAATTTGTGGTTTTTTGAGTTTGCCTTTCAAAGACATGGCAAGACATTTTCACCAAGACTGAGAGAAAAATATGTTCTCTTTCTTCTGGAGTTGCTAAATTGAGATTATGAAGACTTAAGATTGTCTCTTTGTCCCCATTTAGTCACTCATTTGCAGTGGGGATCATAAAACAAATGGACATTTGGGAAGAAGAGATGACACTCTCAGAGTTACTGGCATCTCCAAGACCAGTTCTTTACTTCAATGTCCCATCCTAGCCCCATGACACATGAACCAATAAATTCCACTTTTTCTTAAGCTAATTTATGGATGATCTGATATAGCTATCATCTATCAAGAATTAATTCAGTGCTCTAAATCATGTGTTGATATGAAATATATATGTAACCTTGTGGATTTATATCCATATCCAAATTCTATGTTACAAGTGGCAGCACACCATTATAACCATTATTCTCAAAACACATAACACATTGGATAAAAAAAATAATTAAAAAATAATTCTTTTTTCCAGTGGCCTATTTAAAATGTACTAGTGAAAACACCTATTTGGGAATTTTTCCATCAAGTTCTCAGAGAAGATTTTAATTGGCTAGACTTGGGTCATATACTCATACCCAGAACTCTGGCCCCCTAGGTAATGAGGCCATTCCTATTATCAAGTCACATAGAATAAAAATAGGAAGGGTGATTCCCTAAAGAGATGCTGGGAACATCAAGAAAATAAGTGGATCAGTATGACAGTATTGTTTCATTTATTCTTCTTCTCATCCTTATAAAGTAAGATCTACTTTTATTTTATAGATTAAAAAAAATAAAAACAGCCTCATAAAAGTTCAGTCACTTGCTCAAATAGCTTGGATAATAAAGAAAAGTTGGATTTCAAATTCAGGCCTATCTGATTCCAAAGCTCCCTCTCTCTGTTCCACCATGATACTGTTCAGGAGGGTAATGGTAGGAGGTGCCGGGCTTCACTAATACCTGATTGCCTCTGGTGGCTGCAGCAAAGAAACTGGTGCATGGAGTGAACATTTGGGAAGAGTTTGCTCATGAGATTTGGAACCAATCATTTTCTGTCCAGAAAAGTAACTAAGGTCACTACATGGAGGAAGGACTTTAAATTGGTGCCTAATGAGGATAGGCATGAAGAACAGAGGCATAAGGAGACTAGGTCATCAGATAGACAGGCAGGTACTAATCTGGTAATTGGTGAGGTGAATGGGTAAAAAAAAAGAAGTAGGATGAATCTAGGCAGCCCCTAAGGAATTTAACTCAGGACGAAGTTATAAGCACAGTGCTTCCTAAGATGATCCTCAATGGTTTCTCCCTTTCTGAATAAATTTTCATTTATTTTCTCTTCCTAAAGTTCTCTAAGTGTTCATTTCCCAGAAAAGTCAAGAGCAATCATCCAAAAATGGTTTTACCATATTTAATCAGGGATGGAGCCCAAGACCCACAAATCAAAATGTTAGACTTGTAGTTGCTGGAGGCAGGAGAGAAACCTGGAAGGTAGTTAGGCCACCAGGGCAAAGAAGACAAGTGGGTGGAAGAGGTGGGCCAATGACTGTTTACCAAATAATAGGATAGTAGTCCCATATTTTAACAATCAGTAAAGTCATCCTGGGTGCTTGCCTGCTGACTAGAGTCTTTGACTTTACCCCTTTCCTCATGAAAGCCAGTAACCAGCAGCTACTTTTCTTTGCAACCTCCTACTTCCTGCCACCAGGGCTCTTGGGAGGCTGGTCTACCTGGGATAGAAAGAGGTTGTAATCAAAATACACGAATGTTCATCTGTGACCAAAGCAGGTTCTTAATATTTTCTAGACATGAAGGCATTTCTCTGATGTTTGTTCTCATTAATCTTGCCTTTTGCTCAGAATATCTGTCTCCATATTTCACTAGGGGCTGAAGTTGAACAAAAGGCTTACACCAGATGCTCATACTTATCTCTGGCTTGTGTACTTGAAAGGAAAACCTTCCAAAGGAAGCAGTCTCTACCAGGACAAGCTGTTGGAGGAGAAAATGAAGCCTGAAAGGTTGAAATGAAGGACAGAAGTACAGGCAGGTGCCAGGAGGAAGAGTTAGGATAAGAGATGGAAAGCAGGTACGTTGGTTACAGTTAGTTGGTACAGACAGCAGGTCATGCCTGAGTGGATTAGAAAAATCAGTAGTGTATAGAATCCGGGATTTATAAAACAGAATCAGGGATGCAGGAAAGTATCTAGAAACCATATTTTTAGGTCCTCAGTGGAAGCAAAGAGGTAGAGATATTGCACAGGTGCCATGATATTTTATGAGCTGAGCTGTGGACGATGTCGTGTATCAGCCTCCAATGCACTTAAATTTTTGATGTTCATATAGGTCTCCTCCCAAAAAAGGTGGATGAGGTCAAATTGAATTAGAGTAGATTGGATTGGAATGGATTGGACTAGACTGGATTGAATTGAATTGAGTTGACCTCCAGTGGCCGAAGAGACAGGCAGTTCCCAATAACCCAAACCAAAGAGTCAGAGAAGAAAAATCATATAACTTTCCACACTCTGAGAACAGGTTGGAAGGGGAAAAAGAAAACATTTGATTTCTTAATCACAAGATTTGGCCCCAAGCATCTTGTGTTTAATGTCTGAAAAGACTATCTGGTTTGCCAACTTCCTGTTTTGCACGACTGCCCAAATGGGTTACAGCTGTTCAGTTTAAAAGCTCCTGACTCCAAACCAACTACATATCTTGTTCTCGTGATTTGAATGCCATACGAATCTTTATGTTCCTTTTGGGGGAAGTTTCATATCTTCCCTTTCAGAGTTGACTCTTCTTCAAGAGCCAGAGTCATATAGGTCCCCAAATCTACTCTAAGACCATAAGAGCAAGTCACGGTAGAATCCTTTAAGGCTTCCACTTCCAGCACCTGCAGAGACACGTACCCCAGGATCTCAGAATATGTCTGCACAAGGACAATCCAACAATATGTTCAGGAATGAGCCGAGGTTCACCAGAAATAGAATGGAAAAGCCTTTCCAGCTTTGGTAAAGGTTATTTATGCATTTATTCTTTCACTTTTTGCTTCTTTGTCCCTATATACAGAAAGAAGTCTTTTGAGATTTCTTCACGAGTCTTATGAACTTGAGATGGCTATACATTGACCATCTACCATATGAATAATGTTAGAGCTCAGTAGGGCACGAGACATGAAATTTTATGAGTTAAACAATCAAATATAGCTAGAAAGAAAGGAAGGCTAGAGTAGGGACTTTGTAAAGTCCCACTCCAGGGACAGGAACTGAAGAGTTGCTGCTGTAGAGCTCATCTGCAGTGGAATATGGGATGATTTCTACTCCAGAAGTTATTTCAAGTTACAGCCATTCCAGTAACCTGGTGGACAGATGAAATAAAAAAGCAAAGAAAACACATATATATAGGAAAGCCAGTACTAACAGAACCAATTGGGTGGCATCATCATCCAGGTGTGGGTATGGATACAGAACACTTGCCACTTTTTTGAAGGGAAAATGTCATAAGCAAGGAAGTCCAACTACCCCTGCAACCACTGTTTTGGATTTGGTGTAGGTTCTAATTAGAACTAGCAATAGAAACCAAAAGAGAAAACCATGAGAGGCAGAAACCAGGTACAAGGTCTTAGTGTTAACATTCATGCTTAATTTAAAAACAGGATTAACATACTAAAATTTGTCCAGAATATGGATGTCTGCAAAGAACACTAGATTCTGTGTAGCATCCTAGCAGCATTCAAATTCCACTTGCAGAGGGCCAGGGATATTTATAATTATTATCAAGACAGGAATTGGCACAATAGATCTTAGGCATTAAAGCACCAACTCTGAGCAATTAGAGAAGTCAGAGACCGCAAAACAAAGCAGGTGCTGTGACTTAGCTCATTCCAAATACTGTGATCAATATCAAACAAGAAACAGTTAAATATTAAGGAAGCAGTAGATGCCAGAATTTAATAGTATCTTTAAAATCATTGATTTTCAAAATTTAACGTGCACAAGAATTATCTGAGGACCCTGTTATGTGGCAGATTCTGATTCTACAGGTCTAAGTGAGTGCTTGAAGCTCTGTATTCTTAAGAAATTTCCAGACGCTACTGTTGCTGCTGGTTCATAGACCACACGGAGAGTAGGAAAGGTCTAGAACAATAGTTCTCAATTTTGGCTGCTCATTAGCTTTAAGCAATGCTGACGCCTGGGTCCCATTCCCAGAAGCTCTGACTTAATTGGTCTGGATTGGACTTTGCTTTTGGGTGGTCTAAAAACTCCCCCAGGATGGGATCCCTGGGTGGCGCAGCGGTTTGGCGCCTGCCTTTGGCCCAGGGCGCGATCCTGGAGACCCGGGATCGAATCCCACATCGGGCTCCCGGAGCATGGAGCCTGCTTCTCCCTCTGCCTGTGTCTCTGCCTCTCTCTCTGTGTCTCTCATGAATAAATAAATAAAATCTTTAAAAAAAAAAAAAAAATAAAAAAAAAAAAAAAATAAATAAAAAAAAATAAAAACTCCCCCAGGAAATTCCTTTTAGGAATCTATTTAGAGCCACTTCAGTTCTCCCATGGATATTAGCACAATGTTCTTCTTTATTTCTTTTATTTTTAATCCAACCAATAAGTTCTCTTTTCATAGTTCCAGGGGTTGTAAGTATTCAAAGTCCTAAAGCACTCTGGCTATTTTTTCAATCATGAAACATTTCAGGGTAATAAAGCTCATTTAATTCTTTGTTTAGAAGTGATAACATTGTGTAAATCAGAGATTTTTTTTGTTCCATTTAACTTTTTTATCACCTTACTTAAAAAAAAAATAAAACTTTCAAAGTCTTTTTTTGGAGTAATAGGTAGTTTGGATATTTATATTTTCCCATTCTTTTAAAAACCATTTCTTGTCTTCAGCAGTCTTCCCAGACCTCTTCTGTTGTGTTCATTTACTTGGGCTGCTTGGATTGCGTCCTAATGATGTGTTTGTTCTCTCATTACCCTCATAGGCTCCAGCCAACTCCAATAGCACATTCTTAGGAAGTTGATGTCTTTGTTTAATTCCGCATATTTCTCCTCTTAGAGAGAGAGGGCAAATGAGGACAGCTATCAGTTACAAGATGTGTGGAACACATAGATAATCTAGCACGCTATTGAGAAGATCATTTTGTGTGAAGATCCAGTAACTTTCCACTTACATCATCCACTCTCCTAAATCTTGTTCCTTCCCAACCTCCCTGCCTCCTCCAACTCCATTCCACCCCTACTTTCAATCATCCCAGCACAGAAGGTTTACATCAATTAAAAGGTTGGCTTAGGAGGCCTTTGATTCTCTATTAGGCTGGGTTTTTTTTTCTTATTTACTGTTGTTCTGTAGCATTCCAGAGGCTATTTCATCCTAGATACTATGCTTGCATTTGGGGTGGGCTGCCACCAAAAGAATCTTGGCTTTGTCCTCAGAGTATAAACGGCTTGGTTTCTCCTAAGCAGAGATAAATATAAATGTGCTTTTATTTACAAGATTGCTTTAAATAAAGATTTAATACAAAGATCTAAGGTTATTTCTCAGAGGACCTTTGAGCAATGTTTTCCAGACTACAGATATTCCTCATGGATTGTGAAATAAATTTGATGATTCTTGACCAGCATTGTTTTTAATGGATGGGAAGAATGGAGGAGAGAAGTCAAAATATCTGAGAATATCTCACATTCTAGTTGTAATCTTTTTCTTTTTTGACAGAACTCCCATTTCAATTATATAACTGTAAATTGTATTACTGTGAGTTGTGTTTAAAAAGATTGAAAGCCACTGTCCCAAAGCAATCATCTGTCAGCCCACCTTTATTCAGAATCTTCCAAAAACTATTACAATTTAATGATAATTTATTATGATTTTAAGATTTTCAGATAAGACATCCTGTTGTTTTGGCATAAAAAGACAATCAGCACAAAAATAGCCCTCTCACTGATTAAAATCTCCAATTTCCATTTTTAATCAGATTGGAACACTGGATTTTATTTGGTTCACTTTTATGCAGACTCCTTATGGTCAATCAGGCTTCCTAACCACAGACCTCTTTCTCTTCTTCAGTTTACATTTATTTTCCAAACACTTCGAGACCCTCTTTAAAGTTTTTTGAAGCTTCTGTGTCCTTTTTAGGACAAAGGAAACATCAATGGTTCTTAAAATCAAAGGCCTAAAAGGAACTGAAATCCCATAGTTCACCAGTGTTCTGGACTGCTGCTACCCCTGGGAGTTCACAAAGCCTTCCCAATGGATAGAATGGTTTGAAGGGAATCAAATTGGCTCGTCACCCTTCACATATTCTCCTTCCTAAATTGAATGGAGTGGGAACACATTACAGTCAAGCCATCCAATTTACAAATGCCCTCTTCCACTTTACAAAAGAGTGGCATATGGTCCACTGCATCTTAATATGTGCACTGCTCCAGGGTATAAAAACCCATAAGACACCAAATGAATCCAAAACACTGGTATAGGTCTGGGAAAGTGAATGACCCTAATGGCTAAGTAACAAATTTGTGTGAAACTATCAGGTAGCTCCCAAGGTATGCTTTCAAAAAGGTGAAAAAACAAAACTGTGTTGGATTGTAGATCATGAAAAATAATTTTTCAAAATATATCATGTGAATTTTGACAAATAGCTCAAAAGGAGTTCCAAAATATTAGAAAAAGCTGTGTGTGTGTGAATGGGGCTTGCCAGCTAGAAGTTTTGCTTTAGGCTGAACAGATAAGGAGCCAGCTATTATATTTGGATGGCCCCAAATTTCAGATAAAAAAGACATTGCTCGAGGGTCTTAATAGCCATGTTTAGAAAGTAAATTGAGAAAATTTCTAAGAATACAGAACAAAAAGATAGAGACAGAAAAATATGAGAGTAAAGTAAAATGACAATAAGGATTTATCTAGGGGTTCCAATATCTATCTGATGTAAGTTCTAAAAAGACTGAATAGAGAAAATGGAAGGGAAAATTTCAAAGAAACAGAAGTGAATTTTCTACAGCTAAAGAAGAACAAGGATATCTATACTGAATGAGCCTCTTGAGTGCCTAACGGAATGAATGGGAACAAACCCATCATGATATTTCAAAAGATTAAAAATAAAGAAAAGATCCTAGAAACTTTCAGGTCAAATCCCCCTCAACGAAAGAAAGAAAGAAAGAAAGAAAGAAAGAAAGAAAGAAAGAAAGAAAGAAAGAAGAAAGAAAGAAAGAAGAAAGAAAGAAAGAGAAAGAAAGAAAGAAAGAAAGAAAGAAAGAAAGAAAGAAAGAAAGAAAGAGATGACTCATCAACAACTAAATGCTAGAAAACTAAGCAGTGCTCTCAGTGTTCTGAGAGGCCTATATTCAATCAAACTATCAATCCTCTGTGAAGGCAGAATAAAGTATTTAAAGAAATAGAAGATTCAGAAATCTTACTTTCTAGTATGCTTTCTAGAAAGTAATTTGAAGATATACTTGTGATATTGTGATTTATAATAAGAAGTCTGTATTTGGTCTTTGTCCCTGTTTCTGCCACACATTTCTAAAACCGCTGAAACTTCCTAAGAGATGAGATAAAGGTGTCTTCTGTTAGGTGAATGAGGTGACTTCTGGAAAGCGCTTAAGGAAGGGGACTGGTTGTCAGGAGAACTGACCATGTGATTGGAGGGTTGCAACTTTTAGTCCCTGGTCCTGACTTTCCAGGGGAGGGAGAGGGGCTGGAGGTCAAATCATTGGCTGCTCAATCCTGTGTAATGAAGTCTCCATAAAATACAAAAAGAGATGTTTGGACAACTTCTAGATTGATGAGCACTTTGAGATTTAGGGAGACTGGCACACCTGGGGAGGGCATGGAAGCCCCACACTCTTCTCCCATACATTGCTCTGTGCATCTCTTCCATTTAGTTATTCCTGAGTTGTATCCTTTTATAATAATCTGCTGATCTAGCAAGTGAAACATTTCTCCAAGTTCTGGGAGCTATTCTGGCAAATTAGTCCAATCCCAGGAGGAGGTTGCTGGAACCTCTGATCTATGACCACCTGGTCAGAAGCACGGGTGACAATCTAAACTTGTGATTGACTTCTGAAATTGGGGTGGTGGCCCGGCTTGTAGGGCTGAACCCTTAACATGTAGCAACTGATGATATCTCTGGGTAGACAGTGTCAGAATTGAGTTGAATTGTAGGACACCTAGCATGTGTCAGAGAATTGTTTGTTGGTTATATGTAGGAAACTACCCCTTCTCCTGACAAACGCACACACACACACAACAAGAAATTGCCTCAGAACATCTTTTACACTCTGGAAAAATGAGAGAGCAAACCCAGAAAGAAGAAAATATAAGATCCAGGAAAATGATAAATCTAATCCAGGAGAGCACAGAAGGGAAGTCCTGAGGTGGTAACTTTGCAACAGAAATAGAGCAAACTTCAGATTCTAGGAGATCTTTGTGGGAGGAAATAAAATGTTGAAAGTTTTCCAGTGTCTCTCAACCTTTCTTATATCATGGCATGAATAAAAAATGGTGATATATAATATATATCAGGTACACTGAAGTAAATGGAGGAGGCTACATGCCCCTGGAAGCCAACCTGTCTGTGTGCCTTGAGCCTTGGGTCCTCCTGGCTGACCTGGGAGCTAAAGGATCAAGAACCAAAATTAATTAATTAATTAATTAATTAATTAAGGATCAAGAATCTGGCTGACTTGGAATCCATTCATGAAACCAGTTTTGGAGAAGTTCTAAATCATACGATGTGATTAACATCTCGGCATGACTTGGTAACATAATAAGATCATGGGTGACTTATTTTAAAAAAGTGAAAGGATCCAAACTTCAGACTAGGGTAATTCCTTTGTAGTGACACTAACTCATAGAGGAAAAACATGTAATCTGTGTACACTTTGAATCTGCAGCCAAAAATCTTTATATAGTCATAATATGTTATTTATTTATTTTCACCATTTTAGAGTCAACAATGATAAGTAAAGGGAAAAGGTATAAAATGTCAATATTCTTAACATTGACCATATTCAAAGGAAGACATAGCCAATGGAGGTTGAGGGATACAAGAGGCTGAATATCATGGAAAAAGGATGAATTGCTTTATGAATTTGGAAGCCAAGAGTTACTGTTTATAAAGGGAGGGAGAACCTTCCCTCAGACCTCTGTCATCTGCTTCAGCTAGTGGGTTCTCAAGGAAATGAAATAACAAGCCATTCACTCTTTGGATTCTCCTTCATTGAGAAAGAAGCAATGTGAAAAGACATGCCACCCCAAGGTACCAAAGGGTAAAAATCAAAAGCAACTAAAAATGGCACTGAAAAACTCCCAAGGGAAGAAGACATGAGAAAGATCTCATATTTCTGTTGCCAAATTGTTATTAGGAATTCAATAAATGCTAAATGCTGAGCAGGAGAGAGAATGTGTATGTCAGACTGTGGCCTAAATAAGAAACAAACAAACAAAAAACAGGATTAAAAATCCTATTTGAGGGGCACTTGGGTGGGTCAGTCAGTCAAGCATCCTACTTTTGATCTCAGGTCCTGATCTCAGGGTCATGAGTTCAATCAAGCCCCACATTGAAAAAAAAAAAAAATCCTGTTTGAAAATTTATGGAAAGACTATATAATATGGACAAAGGTAAGAGAAATTGTTAATGATGTAAAATAACTAAATCCTCATGATTCATGGCAGGAAGTCAATAGACAATGGCTGCATTTGGCATTTCAAAAAACTGTACCACAAGCATATAATTTAGCATAAAGAGTCACCACTAGAAGAAGTAAAAATTGAAAAAGTTTCCTACTGTGTCCCCAGTACCCAGAACAATGACTGGCTTATTGTACATGCTCACTAAATATCTGCTGAACAAATGAATTGGCTGAATAAGTGCAATAATCAGGGAGAGGATGAGGGAATTTGATACTGATGCTTACGTGCCTTATAAACCTAGAGTAGTTCCATTTATGTGCCTCTTTCCTTGCAAACAGAATTCAGATTTCTACTCCTCAGGGAACATATCTCTAACGAAGAGGTAAATCCTGATTAGTCCAAAGAATCATGGTAATCCTATGCTGCTAGCCAGTGGATGTTGTGGGACCTGGTTCTGCCCAAAGAGATATGAAGGGAGGATTCTTGGGAGACTGCTTTCCTTTTCTTTCTCTCAGAGCTGACAGGTCTAAATTTGATGCCTCGCCTGGTATAACTATCTCATGACCAAGAGGAAGCTAGTCCAAGGGAAAAAAACTAACATCCACAGAATGGCAGGGCATGGAAAGAACCTCAGTTTAATGACATCACTGAGCTCTCAGACAACCATATCTCGACATGATTTGTATGTGACATATTAAATTTCCCTTTTTGTTCCAACTAGTTGAGTTGGGGGCTACTGCTATTAAAGTTATAATAGTATGCCTTGTTATTCTTAAGGCATAACAACAGATAAGGGTCTTTCTGTATCTTCTGATATCAGTAAACACATGCCTGTGTTAATGTTTATGAAAATAAAAACTAGGGGATCCCTGGGTGGCACAGCGGTTTGGCGCCTTTGGCCCAGGGCACGATCCTGGAGACCCGGGATGGAATCCCACGTTGGGCTCCCGGTGCATGGAGCCTGCTTCCCCCTCTGCCTGTGTCTCTGCCTCTCTCTCTCTCTCTCTCTGTGACTATCATAAATAAATAAAAATTAAAAAGAAAAGAAAATAAAAACTAAAATAAGGCTTGGCATAATTTCATCCTATTACAATAGAATAGTGTTTTTAAAGATCTGTGTTTAAATTATCTTTTATTAAAAAAATGAAAAATTAAAAAATAAATTATCATGTCCTCTAAATTTTGGTGACCGGGTTTCCAGTTTCAGTTACCCTCCCCTTTACTTTTGCTCTGATTCTTGTTTTCTAAGACAAATTTTACAAAAACTCTTCTCCTCTAATCTGATAGCCTCAGAAATTTCACCACAATAAACTCTAGTTGAAAGGGCAGACCTCTTCCTGGAAACAAAGAGGAAAGCAGAGAATATGGCTACATTGGCCTATTTAGTTTTCTTATCATGATATTTATTCTCTCAACAAAGTGGGAGACAAAGTCAACAGCTAAGAGAGAACACAAGAAAATGAGTATAAGATACAAAGTGAAAGGAAAAGGCATAAAATAGTCATCTCAAGGACTACAGGAAATAAATTACAGATGTAAAAAGATTTTCAATGGGATATTCCCCATTATTTCAGAATTTCACTTTAGAGCCTAAAAGCTGAAATTGAAGGCTCTGCTAGACACTTGTATGAAAGGTTTACCAAAAGTAGCAAAATAGCCTAGTAATCATCATGTTGTACAGCCTATAAACACGGTCAAAGAATTCACAAAGGAGGGTTGTTTAGAAGGTAATTTAGAGAAAAAGATTTTATAATTTATCAATTTAGGTTAATTTTACTGCCTTCCCCACAGACAGTAGAAGGTTTGTAGGGCCCCTAGGGAGCCATCAGAGGGAGTCTCAAGAAAAAAAAAAATAGAGAGCAGAAAGCAGAACCTGCTTTGGACAGGTACTTGCTTCTTGCTTTCACCCGTTCACAGTAAGAGCACAAGAGCCCAGTAGTGGAGTCACCTGAAATGTGCTGATCCAGCAGACCAAGGGTTGTGCTCCTTACTGCAGGATGAGTGATCACTATCGAGAGGGGTCAGGTGTGAATATTCATATAGCATTTTTGCTCACAGAATTTTCTGCCTTTAAGGCACAGTGAACTCAAGGTTTAAAAGGTTATTTCCTTACCTCTTGTCATGGAGGTGGTGGGGTGCTAAAACTGAGGAGGCAGGTTATCCTTCTACTGGGGGAGGGAGTCACTACAGACAATTGAAGAGCCAGCAATTTGAATACCTGACCTGACAGAGGTCAATTGACAGGTAAGCAACAACTTCCATTAGCCTTAGCTAAGTGAAAAGGTCTTCCCGGATTTTCAATTCATTCATCCTCTCCTGATCTTAAGCCACCAGGAGCCAGAAGAAACCTGGTTTTGGAGGAGGGAAGGGGAGTAGAGAAATGGAAGAGCAAAGTGAAGAAACATTGAAAATACACACTATGCTCTTCTCCCCCACGAATATCTTTAAACTATGGGCTCATCCTGAGCTGGGAAGTAGGGGGCACTTTGTACTGAGTAATAAGCTTGAGTTGTAATTTAGACTGGACTACACTTTTTCCTTTGATCTGAGAATGTGTCTGTTTATGGCTGAGAGCGGTCAGAATGCATAAAATATGCCTGTGATGATGTCAGTGGGTGAGGAAGAGAAATCCTACCCACTAGGCTAGAAAGCAGCAGCTGGAGAAAAGGAAAGAACTTTCTGCTTTGTCCCTGGGACGAGAAGCCTATTCATAAGACCTGCCATACTCCATGAAGGCATTGTACCAGGAGTGCCAAACAGTACCCATTTTGGGTTTCTAGTCATGGATTTCAGGTGATGCCTGTCAGCCATGTTGTTATTTTCCCCCAAAATATTCGGCTCCTCTAGTATAGGCACAGAAGTAAAAAGAAGTAGGCTGGGTTTGACCAAGACTGAGATTTTGCTATATGAACATATAGGAAGGGAGTGAGGAGAAGTGAGCTGAAGATGTTTCAAGGACATAACTACAGTGAGGGATTAAGGATAGAATCCAAGCGGAGTGAGGAGGAAACAGAGACAGCAGGGGGAAGGATAGAGAAGAGGAGGTGGAGTTATGGGGCAGAGGCATTATCCAGGCAAGACTATTACAGTTAGGAAACTACTGGAAGAATAAGTTGTGGTGTCCAAGAATGATTTGCTTGATATGGAAGCTTCAGAGTCTATACAACTTGTAATGGTGGCAAGACTTAGGATGATGTTAGTTGAATGAAAAATCATGGGAAATGATGTAGTTAAGTAAATGAGTGGTTAAAAGTGCAATTTTGTGGACTAGTTAGACCTGGTTTAAGTTATTCTAACTTTAATAGAGTTGTACCAGGTTTTCAGTTTAAACCAGTTTGATCCATGCTTAACCAGTAGATCTATCCATTTGTAATTGTATACCTCATTGATTTTATCCACCAGGAACTAAATTTGAACCTGTTTCACCAAATGTAAAAATACTTACATTAAATTATACAGTATATTAGTATGAAGTATTGTTTTCTACTTTAATTTAGAAGATTAGATCAGATTGATAGTGAACTTGACTTTATTTACAAAATCCATGCAAGTGTTAAGGAATATTCCCATCAGAGAAAACTTTTGAAGAACACACCAAGTGGGTCAATCCATTGTAAGAATAATAAAAATCCATAATGCTTTCTTCTCTTCCAAAATATGAAAATTGTGCTGTGGTTTGGGTTTACCCCTATAAGGTTTAACCATTTTTCTTAGTATGAAAGAGCCTCTACTCAGACCTTATAAACCTTTTATCTCATTTCTGAGAACTCATTTGGTCCATCCGATGGTATTGTTTCTCAGCTATAAGCCTATACATTTGTGATCACCTTCATATAAGCAAAAAAAATACCTTCCTTATAACTAGATGAACTTGTTTGCAAATAGATTGAAGCACTGTCAACCAGTGAAAACATATTTCCACCAACACTGAGAATCATTTGACCATGTCATTGTTAAGTGAAAATGTGTCCTCAATTGAGAGGGATATAGTTGGATCTTCTTTTCCTTCCTTTCAACTGAGGTGGGCCATATTGATTATCCCAATTGTGGGTTCTTCACACCCATTCAAGCCATGAATACTATGTTATAAGATCCAAATACCCCTCCCTGATAGTTATAACCAGATACTAGAACATCCTCTGCTTTATCATACCATATCCATGAAAACAGCCCATCCAACAATCATAAATTACAAAGGCCAAAAATGAATTTGAAAACATATCAATCTGTTATAAAGATATTTAACATCTGGATGTTTTGTTGCTTATTTTATTGGAGCTATGACATAAACCAATACTCTTTTTTAATAATAAATTTATTTTTTATTGGTGTTCAATTTGCCAACATACAGAATAACACCCAGTGCTCATCCCGTCAAGTGCCCCCCTCAGTGCCCGCCAACCAGTCACCCCCACCCCCCACCCTCCTCCCCTTCCACCACCCCTAGCTCATTTCCCAGAGTTAGGAGTCTTCCATGTTCTGTCTCCCTTTCTGATATTTCCTACCCATTTCTTCACCCTTCCCCTCTATTCCCTTTCACTATTATTTATATTCCCCAAATGAATGAGACCATATAATGTTTGTCTTTCTCCGATTGACTTATTTCACTCAGCATAATACCCTCCAGTTCCAATATTCTTTTAAAGTTTGAGGATCCTACGTCTGAAGCACCTGGGATTATTTTCAAAGTGCAACATCCAGTATCAAACCACAAACCAAATGATTTAGATTCAGAGAAGGAGGGAAAGGCCTGGGAATCTACAACTTTAAAAAATCTCCCAGTTAGTTTTTACACAGAAGACAGTTTGGGAACTATATTTAGAAATCTAGATAAAGTATCCTCATCCCAATAAATCAGGAAAACTGGGTGTTTAAATTATGGATTTTAAAAAGCTCATATATTTAAGTCCATACATGAACTCAACTTATCTAATGAACTTATCATTAGATAAATAAAGGCTCTTCAACAATTTTTCTTTTAAGTATTGAAGTGAACTTATTCCTATAGGATTTATCAATGACCTATCTTTATGGGCAAATTTAAATGGAACGTGAAAAAAAAGTTGGATAATTCAATCTCCCTCTCTCTCTTTTTCTATCCAAAATTCAAATCCCTTTATTCTTACCATCAGGTTTGGGTCTGAGTATTCAAAAAAAATTCCTTAATTCTGATTTTCCATTTCCCTATGTAAACTTTGGATCCAAAAAGAACAAAATTATTTCAGACTCCTTGGTGATAAGTGAAAGGTTGCATCGTAAATTAGAATTCAAGTACATTTTTTAAAAGATTTATTTATTTATTGGAGAGAGAGAGCCTGTGAGTGGGTGGGAGGAGGGGCAGAGGGAGAAAGAATCTCAAGCCGACTCCCCCCTGAGCATAGAGCCCAACACAGGCTCAACCTCATGACCCTGAGATCATGACCTGAGCCAAAATTAAGAGTTGGGCCTCAATTGACTGAGCCACCCAGGTGCCCCCGAATTCAAATGCATTTAAGGCATTTTCCCCCCTGAATACTGCTCAAACGATCCTCTTTGTCTCCTGCCTCCTCAGCCTTCCTTGGCTCTTTTCAACCTCTGTACCAGACCAAATGTAGTCATGAGCATTTCAGCTTTTTCTCAATTTTTGGCTCTTACTAACACTTATCTTCCTGCCCAAGGTCATTCACCTCATTTTTAATTTGCACAAACCTACCTATTCTACTAGCAGAGATTAGAATTTTTTGCCAACTCCTTGAAATGCACTTTCTGTACTCATAAGTGTTTGTCTTTCAAGACTGTGTAGTCTCATTTGTTCTCCCCCCGAACCTGAGCAAAGGAGATCAGCTACTGAGGGTACATTTGCAGTCAATTTAGAGATTTTTAAGTTGGGTTCTCTGTGCTTTTTAGGGGAGCCATTCAGGTTTTCAATCTTTTCATTTAGATAGTTGCTCTAGGAAGAGATGGCACAGTAATTAGTTTTAGAAATTGGCTCATCATAAAGTGGAAAGACTCAATGGCCATTTATATTATCTAAAGCAGCTCGCTTCTCCCCAACAATCTCCATGTGTGTGTGCCTATGCACATGTTTATAAAGAGAGAGGACTGAGAGACTATGACAGCGAGAGAGAAAAAGAGTATCTGCTTCTTGTCAAGCACATGATGACTGCTTTGAGATACACAGCGATAATTACAAAACACTCTGTCCTTTCAGAGGTGTTTTCAATATAAATTTGGAGGCAGATATGTCCATAAACACTAAGAGAAACCTTATAAAAAGACGCCTGAGTGTGACTGCTGAGTCTAGGTTTCCCATGCACAGAAACATGGAAAGAGCCACCGGTTAAGGGGCAAATGCACCTGACTTCACATCCCAGCTCAGCTTTTCTGTGAACTTTCTGGGAAACTGGTTAACATTTGCTGATCCTCAGTTTCTCTGTCTCCAGAGGACAGCAGCACCTAGCTCCCAGGGTGGCTATAAGGAACAGAGGGAAGGAGGTAATGTGCCTAGTGCATGGGAGGGGCTTCCCAAATAGGAGTTATTATTACAGAAATAGCCAGCAGGTGAAAGTTTGCAAATTAAGCTCTCAGCAACTGTACCTCTGGGATGGGGGGGGGGGGAGGGCAAGATCGTGGAGGAGTAGGGTCCCCAAGTCACCTGTCCCCAACAACTTACCTAGATTACTTTCAAATCATTCTGAAAAGCTATGAATTCGACCTGAGATTTAAAGAGAGAACAGCGAACTTGGAGGAGCAAGATGGCGGAAGAGTAGGGTCCCCAAATCACCTGTCCCCACCAAACTACCTAGAAAACCTTCAAATTATCCTGAAAATCTATGAATTCGGCCTGAGATTTAAAGAGAGACCGGCTGGAATGCTACAGTGAGAAGAGTTCGCGCATCTATCAAGGTAGGAAGACGGGGAAAAAGAAATAAAGGAACAAAGGCCTCCAAGGGGGAGGGGCCCCGCGAGGAGCCGGGCTGAGGCCGGGGCGAGTGTCCCCAGGACAGGAGAGCCCCGTCCCGGAGGAGCAGGAGCTGCACCGACCTTCCCGGGAGGAAAGGGGCTCGCAGGGAGGTGGAGCAGGACCCAGGAGGGCGGGGATGCCCTCGGGCTCCCGGGGACACTAACAGACACCTGCGCCCCGGGAGAGTGCGCCGAGCTCCCTAAGGGCTGCAGCGCGCACGGCGGGACCCGGCGGGACCCGGAGCAGCTGGAGGGGCTCGGGCGGCGGCTCCGCGGAGGGGGCTGCGCGGCCCCGGGAGCAGCTCGGAGGGGCTCGGGCAGAGGAAGAGGCTCCGTGCGGAGGGGCCTGCGCGGTTCCAGGAGCAGCTCGGAGGGGCTCGGGCGGCGGCTGCGCGGAGGTGGCTGCGCGGCCCGGGAGCGCGAATCCACCAGCGCAGGCTCCGGAGCACAGGGCGCCGGGACACAGCCCAGGATCCGGCCTCCCCCGGGACAGGCAGAGGCCGGGAGGGCCCAGGACAGCAAGGACGCTCCTGCCCCAGCTGAGCAGATCAGCGGCCCCGCCCGGAGCCTCCAGGCCCTGCAGACGGAGAGCTCCGGAGTTCCTGCGGGGGCTGAATCCAGGTTTCCAGAGCTGCCCCGCCACTGGGGCTGTTCCTCCTGCGGCCTCACGGGGTAAACAACCCCCACTGAGCCCTGCACCAGGCAGGGGCACAGCAGCTCCCCCAACTGCTAACACCTGAAAATCAGCACAACAGGCCCCTCCCCCAGAACACCAGCTAGACTGACAACCTCCAGGAGAAGCCAAGGGACTTAAAGAACACAGAATCAGAAGATACTCCCCGGTGGTTCTTTGTTTGTTTGTTTGTTTTTGTTTTTGTTTTGTTTTGCTTTTTGATTTGTTTCCTTCCCCCACCCCCTTTCTTTCTCCTTTCTTTTTCTTTCTCTTTTTCTTCTTTTTTTTTTTTTTCGTTTTTTTTTTCTTTTTCTTCCCTTTTTTTTTCTCTTTCTCTTTTCTTTCCTTCTTTCTCTCCTCTCTTTTTCTCTTTTTCCCAATACAACTTGCTTTTGGCCACTCTGCACTGAGCAAAATGACTAGAAGGAAAACCTCACCTCAAAAGAAAGAATCAGAAACAGTCCTCTCTCCCACAGAGTTACAAAATCTGGATTACAATTCAATGTCAGAAAGCCAATTCAGAAGCACTATTATACACCTACTGGTGGCTCTAGAAAAAAGTATAAAGGACTCAAGAGACTTCATGACTGCAGAATTTAGAGCTAATCAGGCAGAAATTAAAAATCAATTGAATGAGATGCAATCCAAACTAGAAGTCCTAACGACGAGGGTTAACGAGGTGGAAGAACGAGTGAGTGACCTAGAAGACAAGTTGATAGCAAAGAGGGAAACTGAGGAAAAAAGAGACAAACAATGAAAAGACCATGAAGATAGATTAAGGGAAATAAACGACAGCCTGAGGAAGAAAAACCTACGTTTAATTGGGGTTCCCGAGGGCGCCGAAAGGGACAGAGGGCCAGAATATGTATTTGAACAAATTCTAGCTGAAAACTTTCCTAATCTGGGAAGGGAAACAGGCATTCAGATCCAGGAAATAGAGAGATCCCCCCCTAAAATCAATAAAAACCGTTCAACACCTCGACATTTAATTGTGAAGCTTGCAAATTCCAAAGATAAAGAGAAGATCCTTAAAGCAGCAAGAGACAAGAAATCCCTGACTTTTATGGGGAGGAGTATTAGGGTAACAGCAGACCTCTCCACAGAGACCTGGCAGGCCAGAAAGGGCTGGCAGGATATATTCAGGGTCCTAAATGAGAAGAACATGCAACCAAGAATACTTTATCCAGCAAGGCTCTCATTCAAAATGGAAGGAGAGATAAAGAGCTTCCAAGACAGGCAGCAACTAAAAGAATATGTGACTTCCAAACCAGCTCTGCAAGAAATTTTAAGGGGGACTCTTAAAATTCCCCTTTAAGAAGAAGTTCAGTGGAACATTCCACAAAAACAAGGACTGAATAGATATCATGATGACACTAAACTCATATCTCTCAATAGTAACTCTGAATGTGAACGGGCTTAATGACCCCATCAAAAGGCGCAGGGTTTCAGACTGGATAAAAAAGCAGGACCCATCTATTTGCTGTCTACAAGAGACTCATTTTAGACAGAAGGACACCTACAGCCTGAAAATAAAAGGTTGGAGAACCATTTACCATTCGAATGGTCCTCAAAAGAAAGCAGGGGTAGCCATCCTTATATCAGATAAACTAAAATTTACCCCAAAGACTGTAGTGAGAGATGAAGAGGGACACTATATCATACTTAAAGGATCTATTCAACAAGAGGACTTAACAATCCTCAATATATATGCTCCGAATGTGGGAGCTGCCAAATATATAAATCAATTATTAACCAAAGTGAAGAAATACTTAGATAATAATACACTTATACTTGGTGACTTCAATCTAGCTCTTTCTATACTCGATAGGTCTTCTAAGCAAAACATCTCCAAAGAAACGAGAGCTTTAAATGATACACTGGACCAGATGGATTTCACAGATATCTACAGAACTTTACATCCAAACTCAACTGAATACACATTCTTCTCAAGCGCACATGGAACTTTCTCCAGAATAGACCACATATTGGGTCACAAATCGGGTCTGAACCGATACCAAAAGATTGGGATTGTCCCCTGCATATTCTCGGACCATAATGCCTTGAAATTAGAACTAAATCACAACAAGAAGTTTGGAAGGACCTCAAACACATGGAGGTTAAGGACCATCCTGCTAAAAGATAAAAGGGTCAACCAGGAAATTAAGGAAGAATTAAAAAGATTCATGGAAACTAATGAGAATGAAGATACAACCGTTCAAAATCTTTGGGATGCAGCAAAAGCAGTCCTAAGGGGGAAATACATCGCAATACAAGCATCCATTCAAAAACTGGAAAGAACTCAAATACAAAAGCTAACCTTACACATAAAGGAGCTAGAGAAAAAACAGCAAATAGATCCTACACCCAAGAGAAGAAGGGAGCTAATAAAGATTCGAGCAGAACTCAACGAAATCGAGACCAGAAGAACTGTGGAACAGATCAACAGAACCAGGAGTTGGTTCTTTGAAAGAATTAATAAGATAGATAAACCATTAGCCAGCCTTATTAAAAAGAAGAGAGAGAAGACTCAAATTAATAAAATCATGAATGAGAAAGGAGAGATCACTACCAACACCAAGGAAATACAAACGATTTTAAAAACATATTATGAACAGCTATATGCCAATAGATTAGGCAATCTAGAAGAAATGGACGCATTCCTGGAAAGCCACAAACTACCAAAACTGGAACAGGAAGAAATAGAAAACCTGAACAGGCCAATAACCAGGGAGGAAATTGAAGCAGTCATCAAAAACCTCCCAAGACACAAGAGTCCAGGGCCAGATGGCTTCCCAGGAGAATTTTATCAAACGTTTAAAGAAGAAATCATACCTATTCTCCTAAAGCTGTTTGGAAAGATACAAAGAGATGGAGTACTTCCAAATTCGTTCTATGAAGCCAGCATCACCTTAATTCCAAAGCCAGACAAAGACCCCGCCAAAAAGGAGAATTACAGACCAATATCCCTGATGAACATGGATGCAAAAATTCTCAACAAGATACTGGCCAATAGGATCCAACAGTACATTAAGAAAATTATTCACCATGACCAAGTAGGATTTATCCCTGGGACACAAGGCTGGTTCAACACCCGTAAAACAATCAATGTGATCCATCATATCAGCAAGAGAAAAACCAAGAACCATATGATCCTCTCATTGGATGCAGAGAAAGCATTTGACAAAATACAGCATCCATTCCTGATCAAAACTCTTCAGAGTGTAGGGATAGAGGGAACATTCCTCGACATCTTAAAAGCCATCTATGAAAAGCCCACAGCAAATATCATTCTCAATGGGGAAGCACTGGGAGCCTTTCCCCTAAGATCAGGAACAAGACAGGGATGTCCACTCTCACCACTGCTGTTCAACATAGTACTGGAAGTCCTAGCCTCAGCAATCAGACAACAAAAAGACATTAAAGGCATTCAAATTGGCAAAGAAGAAGTCAAACTCTCCCTCTTCGCCGATGACATGATACTCTACATAGAAAACCCAAAAGTCTCCACCCCAAGATTGCTAGAACTCATACAGCAATTCGGTAGCGTGGCAGGATACAAAATCAATGCCCAGAAGTCAGTGGCATTTCTATACACTAACAATGAGACTGAAGAAAGAGAAATTAAGGAGTCAATCCCATTTACAATTGCACCCAAAAGCATAAGATACCTAGGAATAAACCTCACCAAAGATGTAAAGGATCTATACCCTCAAAACTATAGAACACTTCTGAAAGAAATTGAGGAAGACACAAAGAGATGGAAAAATATTCCATGCTCATGGATTGGCAGAATTAATATTGTGAAAATGTCAATGTTACCCAGGGCAATATACACGTTTAATGCAATCCCTATCAAAATACCATGGACTTTCTTCAGAGAGTTAGAACAAATTATTTTAAGATTTGTGTGGAATCAGAAAAGACCCCGAATAGCCAGGGGAATTTTAAAAAAGAAAACCATATCTGGGGGCATCACAATGCCAGATTTCAGGTTGTACTACAAAGCTGTGGTCATCAAGACAGTGTGGTACTGGCACAAAAACAGACACATAGATCAGTGGAACAGAATAGAGAATCCAGAAGTGGACCCTGAACTTTATGGGCAACTAATATTCGATAAAGGAGGAAAGACTATCCATTGGAAGAAAGACAGTCTCTTCAATAAATGGTGCTGGGAAAATTGGACATCCACATGCAGAAGAATGAAACTAGACCACTCTCTTTCACCATACACAAAGATAAACTCAAAATGGATGAAAGATCTAAATGTGAGACAAGATTCCATCAAAACCCTAGAGAAGAACACAGGCAACACCCTTTTTGAACTCGGCCATAGTAACTTCTTGCAAGATACATCCACGAAGGCAAAAGAAACAAAAGCAAAAATGAACTATTGGGACTTCATCAAGATCAGAAGCTTTTGCACAGCAAAGGATACAGTCAACAAAACTCAAAGACAACCTACAGAATGGGAGAAGATATTTGCAAATGACATATCAGATAAAGGGCTAGTTTCCAAGATCTATAAAGAACTTCTTAAACTCAACACCAAAGAAACAAACAATCCAATCATGAAATGGGCAAAAGACATGAACAGAAATCTCACAGAGGAAGACATAGACATGGCCAACATGCATATGAGAAAATGCTCTGCATCACTTGCCATCAGGGAAATACAAATCAAAACTACAATGAGATACCACCTCACACCAGTGAGAATGGGGAAAATTAACAAGGCAGGAAACAACAAATGTTGGAGAGGATGCGGAGAAAAGGGAACCCTCTTACACTGTTGGTGGGAATGTGAACTGGTGCAGCCACTCTGGAAAACTGTGTGGAGGTTCCTCAAACAGTTAAAAATATACCTGCCCTACGACCCAGCAATTGCACTGTTGGGGATTTACCCCAAAGATACAAATGCAATGAAACGCCGGGACACCTGCACCCCGATGTTTATAGCAGCAATGGCCACGATAGCCAAACTGTGGAAGGAGCCTCGGTGTCCAACGAAAGATGAATGGATAAAGAAGATGTGGTTTATGTATACAATGGAATATTACTCAGCTATTAGAAATGACAAATACCCACCATTTGCTTCAACGTGGATGGAACTGGAGGGTATTATGCTGAGTGAAGTAAGTCAGTCGGAGAAGGACAAACATTATATGTTCTCATTCATTTGGGGAATATAAATAATAGTGAAAGGGAAAATAAGGGAAGGGAGAAGAAATGTGTGGGAAATATCAGAAAGGGAGACAGAACGTAAAGACTGCTAACTCTGGGAAACGAACTAGGGGTGGTAGAAGGGGAGGAGGGCGGGGGGTGGGAGTGAATGGGTGACGGGCACTGGGTGTTATTCTGTATGTTAGTAAATTGAACACCAATAAAAAAAAATAAAAATAAAAATGAAAATAAAAAAAAAAAAAGAAAACACACAAAAAAAAAATAAAGAGAGAACAGCTGGAATGCTACAGAGAGAGGATTTTCGCTTCTAACAAGGTAGGAAGTCAGAGGAAAAAAACAAAAAGGCTCCAGTTGGGTAGGGGCCCGGCGAGGAGCCAGGCTAAGGGGGGCGGCAAGAGCCCCCAGGACAGGGAAGCCCAGCCCTGGAGAAGCAGGAACTTTAAAAATCTGCACCGGAGTCTTCCTGGACAGAAAGGCCTCCGCAGGGAACTCGGGTAGGACGGCAGGGGGGCAGTGGAGCCCCCAGGTTCCCAGGGTCACTAACAGAGGAGGTGCACCCGGGGGAGAGTGTGCTGCACCCCGCGGGCGAGCGGGGAAAGAGCTGGAGCGCCCGGCGGGGCCCCGGGAGCAGCGCAGGCGGCGGCTCCACAGAGGGGGGCTGCACGGCCGGGAGTGCGATTCCAGCGGCGCAGGCCGGGGAGCCCAGGGCACCGGGGACACAGCCCAGGATCTGGCGCTCCCCCCGGGACAGGCGGAGGCGGGGAGGGCACAGGACAGCGAGGACCTCCTGCCACCTCCAGGCGGCCCCGAGCTGTGCAGGTCAGTCCCCCGCCCCGGAGCGTCCAGGCCCCTGCGGACTGGGGGCTGCGGGAGTTCCTGCGGGAGCTGACTCCAGGGCTGGGGAGCTGCCGCTGCCACTGTGCTTGTTCCTCCTGGTGTCACCCTGTGCCTGGGAGGGGCGGGGCCGCCAGGGAGCAGGGGCCTCATGGGGTAAACAGCTCCCACTGAGCCCTGCACCTGGCAGGGGGTGGGGCAGCTCCCCCAGGTGCACACACCTGAGAATCAGCACAGCCGGCCCCTCCCCCAGGAGACCAGCTGGAAGGACAGGGGAAGAGCAAGTTCTTGACCGAGCAGTGCTGGAAAGCTCCAGGGGAAGTCGAGGGATTTACAGTATATAGAACCAGAGGGCACCCCTCCTTACCTCCCCCCTTTTTAGGTACAACTTGTTTTTATATCAGACTAAAAATTTCTGATTTTTTTTTCTCTTTCCCACCTTAACTACAATATTTTACCACCTCTTCATTTATAAGTTTCTTCCTTTTTGACTGTCCTATTTCTACAATTACAGGTCCTAGATATATTTTCCACTTCTAGATTCCCTTCAACAAACTCAACTTTATTTTGGGAGATATACAAGATATGTTTTTTTGTTTTGTTTTTTTTTGTTTGTTTGTTTTCTCTGCCTCATTTTGTTCTACAATGGTGGAAGTTAATACCTTCTAAAACATGACCAGTATGCACCCAGAACCAAATGGTATACTGTGCTGGTTCATTCTGTGAGATTCCTCATTCCCATTCTGCCCCCCCCCCTTTTATCTCCTTTATGTTTTGGTGGTCAATGTTGGGGCCATCTACAAGTATTTCTGGTTTATAAATATTTGGGACCGAGTATCTTCTAACATACAGAACTTAATATACTCAGAAACAAGAGGATCACCCTCTAGAACCCCTCAGGTAGACGATATTCTCCCTCCTCTACAACTTCTTCACCACTACTATCTCCCAGTAACCCCCTCCTCTTTTTTTTCTTCTCCTTTTTTTTCTTTTTTTTTTTTTCCTCTTCTTTAGGATTCCTGGCCTCTTATTTTTTACTACTTTGTTTGAAAATTTGTTTTTCACCTTAGTGGTCCTTTTGTTTTATTTCATTCTGATCTTTGTTTTCAATTTCTGGTCTCTGACCTCAGCAGAATCATCTAGGGTGAAATTTCCTTAGGTCATGGTTGATATTCTTGACTCAGCCCACTCATACAGCCACTCTGCACTGAGCAAAATGACTAGAAAGCACTCACCACAAAAGAAAGAATCAGAAACAGTACTATCTCCCACAGAGTTACAGAATTTGGATTACAATTTGATGTCAGAAAGCCAATTCAGAAGCACAATTATAAAGCTACTGGTGGCTCTGGAAAAAAGCATAAAGGAATCAAGAGACTTCATGACTGCAGAATTTAGATCTAATCTGGCTGAAAATAAAAATCAATTGAGATGCAATCTAAACTGGGGGTACTAATGATGAGGGTTAGTGAAGTAGAAGAAAGAGTGAGTGACACAGAAGACAAGTTGATGGCAAGGAAGGAAGCTGAGGAAAAAGGAGAAAAACAATTAAAAGACCATGAGGAAAGGTTAAGGGAAATAAATGACAGCCTCAGAAGGAAAAATCTACGTATAATTGGGGTCCCAGAGGGTGCCTAGAGGGCCAGAGGGCCAGAAAGGATATTTGAACAAATCGTAGCTGAGAACTTCCCTAACTTGGGGAGGGAAACGGGCATTCAGATCCAGGAGATAGAGATGTCCTCCCCCCCCCAAAAAAAATCAATAAAAACCATTCAATACCTCGACATTTAATAGTGAAACTTGCAAATTCCAAAGATAAAGAGAAAATCCTTAAAGCAGCAAGAGACAAGAGATCCCTAACCTTTATGGGGAGAAATACTAGATTAACAGCAGACCTCTCCACAGAGACCTGGCAGGCCAGAAAGGGCTGGCAGGATATATTCAGGGTCCTAGATGAGAAGAACATGCAGCCAAGAATACTCTATCCAGCAAGGCTCTCATTCAGAATAGAAGGAGAGATAAAGAGCTTCCAAGATAGGCAGAAACTGAAAGAATATGTGACCACCAAACCAGCTTTTCAAGAAATATTAAGGAGGACTCTGTAAAAGAAAGGGGAAGCTCAAAGAAATACTCAAAAAAATAGGGACTTACTAGGTATTACGATGACAATTAATATCTTTCAATAGAATTCTGAATGTGAATGGGCTAAATGATCACATCAAAAGATGCAGGGTTTCAAACTGGATTAAAAAAAGCAAGTCCCACCTATTTGCTGTCTAAAGAGACATATTTTAGACCTAAAGACACCTACAGCCTGAAAATAAAAGGTTGGAGAACCATTTACCATTCAAATGATCCTCAGAAGAAAGCTGGGGTAGCAATCCTCATATCAGATAAATTAAAGTTTATCCCAAAAATTGTAGTAAGAGATGAAGAGGGACACTATATCATACTAAAAGGATCTATCCAACAAGAGGACCTAACAATCATGAATATGTATGCCCCTAATGTGGGAGCTGCCAAGTACATCAATCAATTAATAACCAAAGTAAAGACATACTTAGATAATAATACACTAATACTGGGAGACTTCAACATGACACTTTCTGCAAATGACAGATATTCTAAGCATAACATCTCCAAAAAAACAAGAGATTTAAATGATACACTGGACCAGATGGATTTCACAGATATTTATAGAACTTTACATCTGAAAGCAACTGAATACACATTCTCCTCAAGTGCACATGGAACTTTCTCCACAATAGACCACATACTGGGTCACAAATCAGGTCTCAACCAATACCAAAAGATTGGGAGTGTCCCCTGCATATTCTTAGACCATAATGCTTTGAAACATGAACTCAATCACAAGAAGAAATTTGGAAGAAACTCAAACATGTGGAGGTTAAAGAGCATCGTGCTCAAAGATGAATGGGTCAACCAGGAAATTAGAGAAGAATTAAAAAGATTCATAGAAACAAACAAAAATGAAGATACAACCGTTCAAAATATTTGGGATACAGCAAAAGCAGTTCTAAGAGGTAAATACATCACACTACAAGCATCCCTCAAAAAATTGGGAAAAACTCAAATACACAAGCTAAGCTCGCACCTAAAGGAACTGGAGAAAGAACAGCAAATAAACACATAGAAAAAGAAACAGTCAACAAAACTAAAAGACAACCTACAGAATGGGAGAAGATATTTACAAATGACATATCAGATAAAGGGCTAGTTTCCAAGATCTATAAAGAACTTATTAAACTCAACACCAAAGAAACAAACAATCCAATCATGAAATGGGCAAATGACATGAACAGAAATCTCACAGAGGAAGACATAGACATGGCCAACAAGCACATGAGAAAATGCTCTGCATCACTTGCCATCAGGGAAATACAAATCAAAACCACAATGAGATACCACCTCACACCAGTGAGAATGGGGAAAATTAACAAAGCAGGAAACCACAAATATTGGAGAGGATGTGGAGAAAGGGGAACCCTCCTGCACTGTTGGTGGGAATGTGAACTGGTGCAGCCACTCTGGAAAACTGTGTGGAAGTTCCTCAAAGAGTTAAAAATAGATCTGCCCTACAATCCAGCAATTGCACTGCGGGGGATTTACCCCAAAGATACAGATGCAGTCAAACGGCAGGACACCTGCACCCCGATGTTTCTAGCAGCAATGGCCACAATAGCCAAACTGTGGAAGGAGCCTCGGTGTCCATCAAAAGATGAATGGATAAAGAAGCTGTGGTCTACGTATACAATGGAATATTACTCAGCCATTAGAAACGACAAATACCCACCATTTGCTTCGATGTGGATGGAACTGGAAGGTATTATGCTGAGTGAAGTAAGTCAATTGGAGAAGGACAAACATTATATGGTCTCATTCATTTGGGGAATATAAAAAATAGTGAAAGGGATTAAAGGGGAAAGGAGAGAAAATAAGTGGGAAATATCAAAGAGGGAGACAGAACCTGAGAGACTCCTAACTCTGGGAAACCAACAAGGGGTAGTGGAAGGTGAGGTGGGCGGTGGGGAGGGGTGACTGGGTAACGGGCACCACTAGGCATTATGCTGTATGTTGGCAAATTGAACTCCAATTAAAAATATATACAAAAATAAATAAACAACAAACAAACTGTACCTGGGATGCAAAATCAACAGCCCTGTGCCCAGATGCAAACCTATTTTTATTTCAAGGGGTTGGTTTAAAATTAGAATGTGGTTTTGTGGGCAGATGTCAATTTTCAATACTTTTGAAGCAGTGTGGGCCACATTAGAGACTTTGAGGTTAGCAAAGCATTAAAAACAAAAGGCGGGGGATTCCTGGGTGGCTCAGCGTTTTAGCGCCTGCCTTTGGCCCAGAGCGGGATCCTGGAGTCCCGGGATCGAGTCCCACGTCGGGCTCCTGGCATGGAGCCTGCTTCTCCCTCCTCCTATGTTTCTGCCTCTCTCTCTCTATGTCTATCATAAATAAATAAATCTTAAAAAAAAGAAAGAAAACAAAAGGCCAACTAAAAACCCTATACTTTAAAATCAGCTTACGCTAAACAGAGAGGAAGATCCAGGATAACTTTTCATGTTAAGAAAGGTTTTGACATTGAGTTACTTCATGTCTCGAGTTTTTTGTTTGTTTGTTTGTTTGTTTGTTTGTTTTTACAAATTCATTCTCTCAGCTTCTGGTAGTGGAAATATATTTTGTCTGGAGACCATCCTTCCCCTTTTTCAGTCAAGGTGTCTTGGTCAAGAGGCAGGTTAATGGCTCAACTTAAAGCAACTGAATACTTTCCTAAGAGTTTCAATCTCAAATGATATTTACACAAGCCCGAAAAGGGACAGAGCTGATGCATGCCTATGATGGAGTCCTGAAGAGATTCCTTGGGTTCCTGTTACCACAATGCCCAGAATTACTGATTCCTGTCTTCTCCAAAGATCTTTACCTTCAACCTTTGCTTCAGTTCTTCCCTAAGGAAGAGCTATGCTTTAGTACATTGATGGGCTTTCTTTTGTGTCCCCTACATACAGGTCTAATCCCTTAAAATTGTTTCCAACAATTTTTTTGCCTTTTAAGTTAGCCAGAGTGGCTCTCATACAAGAGACCCTAAAATACAGTGATAAAATAATAAATATTGCATTTTTATATGTATATTTTAATTCATTCACTTATACATTTTGTACTAAAATTTTCTTGTAATGTGTATTATTTTTGTAAGTAAAAAGCACTGATAATTTCGAAAGAAACCTAGGTAACCAGGAGTATTCTGAGACAGAAAAATTTCTCTTGAATCCCCTTTGCAAGCTAGGAGCAGTTTTGAGTGGGGTGGTAGGGGTGGCATTTATAGCAAACTCTCTCAAAGCACCAGAGGGAAGTGGGGAGCAGAATTGATGGGGGGGAAGGACTGAGTGGGGAGGTTTAAGAGTACCAGCTACTCCATACTTTATTATTATTTATGTATGAAAAGGCCATCAGATCAAGAGACAATTGACACTGAAAATGAAGTTGTTATATAGATCCCAAGAAGAGTGTACACATCATAACATGGGGAGGGCACATGGAAAAGAACTAGGGTGGACAGGAGGCAGAGAGAAGGAGGGAATTGTGGGCAAGAGTCCTTATTGTAGTTTACCTTTAAAGACACACTTATGAGCAAATTGTTCACTACCTTTAGGAATTGGCTAGCTCTTGGAGGGGCAGTCCCTCAGGCATCAGCATGGCCTTGGATGTCAAAGCATCAGAATTCAGAAAATAAAAGACATAGTTAATATACCTCACAGTCTAGATAAGACCCAAACTCCTGCCCCTTCCACAATCCATGGAAGTTCAAAACCCTCCCTGGGCGTTCAGTAAATTTTCAAGAAAGCTAACATTTTATTCTCAGAGTAATCCTGATCTCTGGAATTTTACATTTTTGCGTGTTGCTTCATTTCTATACCATTTGATGCCAACGTAGAATGCAGTTCTCTCTTCAGATTCAGGGGCGGGTGTGTGTGTATGTGTCACACTAAACATGCTTTTGGAGAACTAGCAGTCTCATATGGGTGAAGGTGGGTGCCAAAAGGGGTCACATTATTTTGGGTCCATCATCTTACTGGCTCTTGTTCCCCACTCCTCACCAGATTGCCCCCCACAACTTCAAATGTTTCAATTTCTCTTGTACAACATAATTTCCTTTCCTTATCATGTTTTTGCTCTAGCCAATGGGTCTTACACTTTCTTGTGTAGAACAAAGTCAATTTTCATGCTGTCTTTCCAAAAGAAGACAGTTTCTCTTGGTAAGAGGAGTTCTAGTACATTGGTTAGGAATACATTTTCTGCACCTCTCAGATCACATGTAACATAGGGCAGGATATTAAGCTATGTGAAGGAAATATATACTGTACAGTGTCCATAGGGACTAAGCAAGAGAAAGAGACCCTGGGATTCTGAGAAGAGAGAAAAGATTTACCAGAAAATTGCCTTAGCCAGAGAACTTCCATAACTGCATATCCTTTGTTGATTAATTCCACAAATATTTATTGGGTGCTTACTATGTTCTAAGAGGCAATCAGCTACATGCTGGGGAATCCAAAGATAAATAAGACATGATTTGAGAAGCAAATGTCCAGGAGGAAAGACAGATACATAAACAGATAGGGAGGCAACAGTGTTACAATGGAACACCATAAAAACTTGGAGTGATTGTACACATTAGCCCAAACCTACCCCAAATATTTGGAGCCTAGAAAGGGTTCAAATGGAGGCCCATGCATCCAATCTCTCAATATTTAAGATCTACAAATACAGCTAACAGACTGCTAAATAAAACATGCCCTGCTCTTCTAATGTGACAAATAGAACTTTGTAAAACCTGAAGGGCAAGGTCTGAGTTTGGAATTCTTAGAGTTCTGAGACCATGGCTCCCAGTCTGAGGCCCTTGGCATTCTTCCCACCTTCTTATTCCCCTAATTCCTTTTCATACTTGCTCCCATGCATGTGGACACCCAGGCCATGTGTAGAAGTTCCAGCCTCAGCCTCCACAAACTGCTGTCCTTAGTCACCACTTAGGTCAGGCTACACCCACCAGGGGTGCCATTTTTTCCCTAGGAGCAAAGCCCAAAGGAATAGATCTACTCAGGCTCTGAAAGTAGGGTCAGGGCCATTTAGAAAGAAAGTACAGAGCCCTAAATATCAGGGGATGGTCTAGAAGGGGGGGATGCATCTTTGGACTGCAGGGACTCTTGCCTATAGTACCCTATTGGCTCCAGGGACTCTTGCCTATAGTACGAGGCACAACCAGATCAGGGCTACCAGAAGGCTTTACTCTCTTCACTGGTCAAATGAAATATTGCTTAACTATTTCATCACATTTTCTCAGGATAAATCATCCTAAAATTCATGCAGCATTCCAGTTTAGGATGCACTCATTTTGTGCAAGGATAGAACAAGTGTGCTGATTTGATTTTTAGTTCCCACTTGGTGGATCCTTGAAGACACATTATTTCTGGACTCTTGAAGCATTAGGATTCTATTTCCCAATGGCTATAGAGGTTAATGAGATACCATCAGGGAAGAGAGAATAGGAAGAAATTCTTCCATTTGACTGCAAATCCCGATTTAGATTCTAAAGTATACTAGGGCCATCTTCAAAGACAAGGACCATGTGTTTTCAAATATTTCTTTCAACCAGGCATTTTCCTATCAACTGCCTGTTTTCATTTACTATCATCTGCAGACTAGACTTGTCCTGAATTGGTTTGTCTCAGGGTCACAAGGAAATAACATAGCTCAGATAGAGCCAAAGCAGGGTAATTCCTCCACTGCAGGTGGGCTGCATCTGCCCTCCTGCCATCTTGTTTTCCCCTGGTCTTGCTTGGCTTTTGGCTTATTCTTCCATATTTCTTTTGATTTTTCTCTCTCAGTGTCTATGGATCTTCCAGTTGCTTACCATACCTATCAACTTCTGGCCACTTGCCATGTTTTGTTGTCTAGTATTTACATCGTCCTGGCTTCTGTTGGCATCCAGGCCTGATATATTGCTGTCTTAACCTAAGCCAGCCTCATCACCTACCCAGTTCCCTGACCCATAGCTACCCACACATTACCTAGTGGAATGAAAGCAAACAAGTCATGTCTTGAAGCAAAAATCCCCTCCGCCTTTGTTAATTCTCTTGTATCATAGTGGCAGGAAGGAGATTTTTATCTCTCATTTATTTGGCTGCCTCTTCTCCAATAATCTTTTCCTCCCCGCAACCCTAAGAAAGCCAGCTCTACCCCATCATACTGTGGATATCAATGTTATGTAAGACCCATCTGTCTTCATGTCATGAATCTAAGTATATGACCATGAGTATAGACTCATGGTCTATGAGTTTGACCATGAACTCATAGTCCCAACGATTCCCACTTTGGATTCATCAGAATCTCTAATCTATTGACCCCTCTCTGCTGAGCATTTTTCCAGCCTGTTAATTTCTTCACTTCCTTCCTTACAATCCCTTATTATAATGCTATAATCCCTTATTTCAAAACCTTCTGTATAATCCCTTATTTCTATAATCCCTTATTTCAAAACCACTCTCATTGATATCCCAGACTCCTTTGAGCCTTTGCATTTTGTCACATCCAACGTGGGATCAACCCTGCTGTTGGGCTTTCACACTTAAGCATCTGACAATTGCTGGAGAAGAACACCACAAAGCAAATTGTTATCACTCTAAGTCCATAATCGCTAACCTCACATGATTCCTCAACTCTGCCCATCAACCCTACCCATTTCTCCTAGCCAACTGGCCTGGCCCTCTCACTCCACAATTTTTCCCCAAATCAAGATGATGCCTGCACAGCTTGACCCTACTATGTATAAACAGCCATCTTTGTTCCTTCATGGAGAAAATGGAAGCTGTAAAAGATCCCCTCAATTTTGAGTTACCAACTCTACAAACTTCCTTAATGTTCTCAGGATAATGACCAACACACCAACACAGTCTGCCCCTCATCCCAAAAGCTGTCAGCCTTCATGCTTCAGCCACACTGGCCTTCTTCTAGGCCCCAATGTCATGTGAACTTCCCTGATGACAAGAATCATTCAAGTTATTTGATAAGTTAAAATTTTCAAGCCCATTAGATAATACCTCAAGGGAGAGAAACTAAAGAGTGGTACACTTAAAAAGAGCTTTAGGTCATTCTTCCCAACAGGAAAGATTAAAAACACAACCTATAATCTCTCCTTCCACTGGGTTTTTCAAAGGCTTTTCCTTGTCCTGAGAATTTCTTCATCCTGTTCTCCCCCTGTCCCTCTTCCCATCACACCAGACTTACTCTTACTCACCTTCCAACTTTATACTCAGGCAGCACACCAGCAGGAAAGCTTTTCTTCACAACCCCCAACCCCACCAGCACCAAGTTTAGGAGGTGTCCTTTGTCATATACTCTCATAGGACCACATTCTTCCCTTTATCACACTTGTCCCATGTATTCATTGTATGATTATCTGGTAACCGTCTCTCCCCCTACCAGACTGTGCGGTTAGGTAGCATATCTATTGCCACTGTCATCATTTCTACAATTATCTGGGCAGTATATAATAATTTCTTAAGAATCATTAATACCTGAATGAATGTGGAATAAATTAATGAATTAATTGGCTCAAAATTGATCAGAGATACTGGAGATTAACAAATTATAACCTCAGCAGAAAGTATTCTAGCCTCTACTTGGATAGTTTTAATTCTGTGAAGTCTGTTCCATTGTTGGACAGTGTTAGAAAATCCATTTTTCTATTAAATTGAAGCCTGCCCCTGTATAACTTCCCACACCAATGCTTACAGCTCAGTCTTGTTGGAATATGATCTTTCTCTTTAATGATATTCCCTTCCAATATTTGAGTATTTTTTTTAGCATGTGTCCCCTCTGTTTCTTCTCCAACATGAATAAATACATTTGCTTAAGCAGTTCTTGATCTGAGATAGCTCTCAGACTTAACTATCCCCTCTCCAATTTGAGCATACTCTAATAAACACAGAAACAGGATAGAGACCACAGAGCCATGAAGCTCTCATGTCTTCAGAATACTAGCTTTAAGTCATTACTTTAAGAAAATGAGGCTGTCTCCTTCCTTCTACTGGTTACAGTTTAAATTACAGAGTCATTATAAATTACCAAACTGCATATCTCCAAGAAGGATGGTGTTCATAAGGTGATGAATCCACAGGATACATAGGATTTATTACAAGTACTTTTATTAGAGCAATTTGTTGACAAATGCCCAAAAAGAAGGACAGAGTGATCAGTAATAATACAACCTAATGAAGATCATTTCCCCAAATGCTGTCTGAGAGAGAAAGTGAGCCAGATTTCTTCACCAAATCTAGGTTTTCTGTACCTTTCTACTAATAGTTTTTATATGCCATCTCTGGAGAAATTTCAGATGTTTCAAATCTAAACCTTTATCAAAGTTGTGATTTATAAAAATAGCAAAGGGCTTCTATTTATCTCTATTTGCTAATCCTAGCCAGCTGCTGAGAAGAATTGGAGTTTAAATCCTATTACTCTCCCATGGCCCCCACCTCCCAGGCCATTATGTTAAGTTGATACAATTATTTCTGGGATGAACGAGGAGGCTGTCACGTTGACTGACTATTTCCAGTGCTCATGAAAAGGAGATAGTTTGGTCTTCTAGATGAAGAGAATTACATGCCCCGTAATAGCTGGAAGCCTTTCCCAGGGTCATTCTTTCAGACTGCCCTGAAAACCAGAGGCAGAAAGGATCATGTCATTGCTTGGCTTGGCCTAGGATGCCAAATGCCACTTAAGAGAGCTACTTAACATAGTATGTTTTAAGATAGTGACACTACTAACTTATAGTAAAATATGGCAATAAATGACAGCCTGCAATTTGCACCTAACCAAATTGCTCATGGGGTTAGGACACTACAGGACAATACTGATCCAGTATTTTTAAACTGAGAAAATTAGGGACAGACCTGGGGCACTTGCTATGAGAATGATTTGTAAGAAAAAGAATCCACAGTCAGAATTGATGAAAATTACCATTATGTCATAGTCTATAAACTTCACACTGTCCTATACCCAAATAACCTTCCCTTCCCTTCCTTCCTTCCTTCCTTCCTTTTTTTTTTTTTTTAATTTTTATTTATTTACTTATGATAGTCACAGAGAGAGAGAGAGAGGCAGAGACACAGGCAGAGGGAGAAGCAGGCTCCATGCACTGGGAGCCTGATATGGGATTCGATCCCGGGTCTCCAGGATCGCGCCCTGGGCCAAAGGCAGGCGCCAAACCGCTGCGCCACCCAGGGATCCCTTTTTTTTTTTTTTTTTTTTTTCCTTCCTTCCTTCCTTCCTTCCTTCCTTCCTTCCTTCCTTCCTTCCTTCCTTCCTTCTTTCCTTCCTTCCTTCCTTTCATTTCTTAATTTCTAAGAAATTTCAAACAATTACATAATTAAAAAGTCAAAACTAAATAAAAAGTTATTCTCAAAAAGATCATACTTCTATTCCAATTCTAGTCCTCTATGCCCACCCACCTCTTATAATCATTTTCATTTGTTTCTGGTTTATATTTCTTGTATAACTTCTTACCCAGAAAAAATCTATATGTATATTTCACTTTTCAATATATCCTGGAAATCACTCTATCAGCTTACAGAGATCTTCCTCATTCTTTCTCACAGCTGCAGAGCACCAAATGGTGTGAATGTACCATCATTTATTCAATTAATCTCTTAAGAATGGACATTTGTTGTTTCCAATATTTTGTTTATATAAATAATGCCACAGTGATGAATCTTCTACATATGATTTGGTTTTTCATGTTTGTGGAGTGTATCTGCTGGCTAAAATTCTCAAAGGAGGGGTTGCTTTATAAAAGGGAAAATGCATATGAAGTTGTGTCAAGTATTGCCAAATTTTTCACCATGGGTTTGCCCCACTTCACACTCAAGAGAAGAAATGGTTTTGAGTGGCAGAGTGTTTGGGAAGGAGTGGAATGGGGATGGAGATAGGAGAAGAACTCTTTTTTGCAGTCCTTTACAAACCTTTTCCCTGTCCAGGTTTGCTCTGTGGTTAAATCTCGTTTGCCAAGAATGTTTTCACCTAAATTGGCTGTTTTACCTTCAGGAAGCTACAGTTGGCCAGACCCCAAAATTGGTGATCCCACCTCTGTTGTCCACTCCCAAGAGACTTCTTTCTGACCATAGACTCCTCCCAGGCTAAGCCAACACAGAAATGACGAATAGCTCCTGAGAGCCTTCACCATTGACATCTCCATTTACTATTCACTGTGTGCCACAACCTGTGCTAAGTAAGCTGTTCTGTGCTCCAGACCCCACCCTTTCTCACCATCTCACAGACTTCCTTTCTCTCAGTTCCCTCCTCCATGTTTTATAACATAAATTTCCACACCAGCACACTCTCCCGCATGCCCACTGGCCATATACCATCAGTATACCAACATTGTATAACACCTTCCATTTTTAAAAAGAAGAAGAAATCCCCCTTGAGCACCCACCATCCCATTATTGCCTAGTTTTTGCTCTCTTCTTAGCTCAACTTTTCACAAGTGTTATTCCCACTTCCTTATTTTCCATGGCATAACTCCATCTATTCCAGAATGTTTTTCTTCTCCAGTGTCAATCTTCGCTTGTTTCCAATGACCAGCAAACACCCTGTTGCTTATTCTCATGATGTTTCCCTCTCGCTTCCTTTGGCAACCTCCAACACTATTGATTCCTGTCCTTCTTGAACTGCTCTACTTTGGTAGCACTTAATAGCACAGTGTCGACTTCCTTTTCCCTATCTGACTTGTTCTGATGGCTTTTCCTGGGGGACCTGCTCTTGTGATTTCCCGGCCATGGAGTTCCCTGGGTCTTGAAACTACACCATGTTATTGCCTCACCTGTCTCTAGTGATCTCACTTGTTCTTATGGCCTTTCCTAATGATGCCCACATTTACTTTTCTCCAACCAGCCCCCTCCCTTGAGATCTAAACTCACAACTTGACAGCTCCTCTTTGTCACTTTACTAACGCCTCAGTATAGTGTGTCCAAACTGGAACTACCAATACACATCCCTAAACCCATGTCCCCAACATAAGGGCTATCCTTAATTTTGCCATTTCCTTCAATTCCCACATACAGATCATTAGCAAATTCTGTTTATTCTACCTTAAAGATGTTTCCCAGTCAGTTGGATCTCCCCACTTTCCATGCTTCCACTATAGGTCATGTGTCATGATCTCTTGGCTTAATTACTGCAATTGGCTCTTTTGCTCCTGCCCCCTCAATCTATACTTCATCAAATGGCTAGAGAGATGTTCTAGACATAAATCAGGTCAAGTTCAGTAGCTTTTCCTTGAACTCAGAATAACTAAACTCTTAAGGCCCTTGCATGTCTGGCCTTTGAATATTTCTCCAGTGGTCATCTCATCCTACTGCTACAGCAATTGGCTTTCTTTCCATTATCCAAATGCACTCAGGCCCTCCTTTTCTACTCCACAGTTTCTTTTTGTCCTTAAGATTTAGCATAAGTATCACTTTTATTTTTTATTTTATTTTTTTAAAGATTTTATTTATTCATAGAGACAGAGAGAGGGGCAGAGACACAGGCAGAAGAAGAAGCAGGCTCCATACAGGAAGCCTGACGTGGGACTCCATCCCGGGTCTCCAGGATCACACCCCAGGCTGCAGGCGGCGCTAAACTGCTGTGCCACAGGGGCTGCCCAAGTATCACTTTTATAAGAAAGCCTCCCCTGAGCTCCTTATAAGGGACATAGCTCCTAATTTGTTATCTCTCATTTTCATGCTTGTTTCACATGTAATACTTATTGCTGTTTGCTGGGACTTTTTGACCACTTGCTCCCACTCTATACATATTTTCTGGTGTACCCCCAAGACAACCACACTGGATGCAGATAATAAGAACTCAGTGACAATTTTTAAATAAGTGAATGAACTAATGGGTGAATGTAAATGCCACAAGAGCAGGGAACCATTTTTACCTTGTCTACTCAGTGTTCTCATTGCCCAGCACAAGAGAAAAACTCAACAAATATGTTTAATTCTACAATGCCTATCTTGTAGCCAAGGAAACTGAGGCTTAGCAACGTTGAGCAACCTGTCCTGATCACTCCAGCAGTAAAAAGGCAGAACCAGGACTGCATGTCTCACAACTCAATTCTTGAAACATTAGTGCTGGAAGGGACTTGGGGGATTATTTTATCTAACATCTCAATTCTATAAATGGAGAAGATGAAGTTCAGGATAGCAAAATGACACATTCAATTCATCTGGTTTTGACCTATTTTGTAGGACCAGATCTATGACTGACTAGCATGGCAAACCTCAATTACCTTCTCTGCTCTTTACTGTCCATATCTGTACAAGGATTTGGGAAGGGCTCGGTGGCATAATTGCAGCATTCCTAGATTTCAGGGTTCTTCTCAGCCCAGAAGTTCTTTTCTCAGTTTGCTCCTGCTTTGTCCCCCAACCTTTCTATCTTATTTTAAGGTTAAGGAGAAAATTGGGTTGTATGACACATGTTCTGTTCTCTACTCTGATAAGACCATGAGAAAAAAAAGTAAAAAAAAAAAAAAAAAAAATCATAAAGTTTCCCAATCTTTATGTACCTTAAGAAGAACAAGAGTGCCACCTAAGAACTGCCTTAAGGAAAGGTAAAATATATCCCTAGCTCCTAGCCATAGATGAAAAAACATGTCTATAATAGTTATTCAGAAGAAATATCATTATCAATCCCTGTAATGAAGCAATACATCGGAAAAGAAAAGGGTAAAATGATGTTCATAGCAATAACTGAATATAAAATCCCTTGGTGTGTATGCAAGAAAATGAATAACCCTACATTTCTGTGGTTTTCACTTTATTTTAACTGCTGGTGAGGAATGACTTATACTGCAAGAGGACAAACCATTCTTATTTACACTCAAAATGTCAAATCCATTTGCACTCAAAATGCCATCACCTTGCATAACTCTACCAATTTAACCTGCACAGGAAATAAAAGCTAAAAGCAGAATATGAGGAGACCTGGAATATTAAATCTGCTCTCTTTTCTTGCAGCCTTGATCAAACACCCTGATTTGCTGCAACCATTCCAAGATGGAAGTGTTTTGAATTCTAAAATAGCTTAGCACCAAATGTGTCATAATTATCTGAAACTATATTTAGAATGATGAAATTTGCCATGAAATCTGAAATATGCTTCAAATGTCAGTCTTATTTTTAATTAATATGCCAACCCACCTTTGCAATAATCAAGTTTTACAGTCTCCCAGTGCTGGATAACTTGGACACTGTTTGTGTGTGTGTGGTTTTCTTAATCTCATAATTATGATAATGTAGTTCTCCAACATACCTTTCCTTCTCTATAGATTGTCAGAGGAAATCTGATTTCATCCCAGTGGTATATTTTGTCTATAAAACCAAATGATATGAAATAAAGTGTCCTGTCATAATGGTCACAAGTTAACAAAATCAATTCAATACCATCACATCTATGATCCTTATGATCTAATATTTAGTGTAAGAGAGCAATATATTATAGTGCTCTGGTCAACCCATATCTTTTTACTTAAATGCTAGGGCGGTGGATCTGGAAGCCCTGGATTTAAAAGAAATATGCTTTTACCTTTTAAAGTGGATATGGCTTTTGAAAACATGATCAAATATAAAATGTGACCATTCATTTCACACTCCTTTGTAGGTTTATTCAGTATTTTTCATTGAATTTTTGAATATTTCATAATTTGATAGAAAATTTTAAAAACACCTATGTGGAGCTCCAAACTGTAACAATTCTGTTACCTTCTCAGATTGCATTGTATAAATATTTTTATATTTATATAAATGATTTTCTTACCTTTACAGGCAAGAGAGACAACAGTTTTCTGGAAGTTTCATACACGTCTTGAGATTTGTCTGCCATTACAAACAGTAAGGTATCAGTTATAGAACAAGTAAAGTTGCCTGAAAAACAGAGAAAATACACAGTTGAGAGTGTCTAGAAACTTTTTTTTATCAACCAAAGTAATTTTGTTTGTTGCGCCTAAAAAATTTAGGCTTCTATTTTATGTATTTTTTTGTTTATTTCAGTTTTCTAGTAGTTTATTGTGCTTTAAAAGAGATTTTTTTGACAATTTGGAAATTCAAAACCTTGTACTTCCCCAGAGATGGTTTGAAAATCACATCATAGACAAATGCCTTACTTTTACTCTTTACAAAGAACTATGCCACTAGGAATAGAGATTACAAACAAATACAAAAAGCCTTTAGTGCATGAGAAGCTGAGTATGCTATGCTATTGTGTCAGTGATACTCACTTGGTTCTTGCTCAACTGACCTGAAATGGAAAATGCAAACTTTGGACTCAGTTGTCATGAGGCATTATGGTGTTGCCAAGAACAGAAACTCTAATTATTCAATAACAATTCTCAAAATTGTAAGGTTGTATGATATAGGCTTCATATCTCTCCTTTGATGTCAATGAATACCTGTTCACCCTTCATTACCTTTAAGAAGACAGCACAATCTTTATTAGGAGTGTATAGTAGTGTTTAAAAGCCCCCCATTGGGAATTTATGCTTATAAATTTATTTATCAATCAATATCCAATTTATATGTAGCAGATAAGATGCTAGGTGGGAAAACCTTGCTCTCATGGAGCTTGCAGTCTGACAGGAAAGACAATACTAAGCAAGCAATTGCATAAATATATTTAAGATTAAAACTGTGATAAGTGCTATGCAAGGAAGGGAAAGGATGAAATTTATTACAGAGAGAATCTAATCTAGTTTAATGGATTAGGAAAGACTTGCCCAGGGGATACATTCTTTAGCTGTGACCCAAGGATAACTAGAGAAGCAGTGAAAAGTAGCAGAGTGAGCAATCCGGCAAAGGAAAACTAGGTCACTTCTTGCTGCCACAGAATCTGTTTTACTATGTATGTAGTCATTTCTCAATGGCAAACACCAACTCCATTTAATTATACTGTAATCATTAAAACCTTGCTCTTAGATTCCACATCTTCCGTGAAGCTATATATATATATATATATATATATATATATATATATATATATATATTTCTCTTATCAATGCCCATTCTGCTCTATAATTCTACTCTCCACCAGTGCTATACAAGCAAATATGGGCATGACTAGGATATTCCTTTAACCTATGCAGCTTCCACGACTTGTGCTTCCATGAACCCTCTTTGCCTAGGCTTTCAGTCACTGCCTCTCAAATCCCTTCAGTAAGTTGTTAATGTGAAATGAACATTAGCCTGGCAGTTGCCATCTTCTCAGCTCTTTCTCCATCATTCCTAGATACAGAGGTGGGCCATACATCCAAGGCTCAGCTGAGTAAGCAATGCACTTTCCTAATCCATTGTGATAAGCTTATGAGAAACAACAAAAAAGATAAACATCTCCCATGTAGTAGAAAAAAGAATGAGATAAGCAATTTCTCATTATGTTGTTTCTATCCTCAATACAGACTTTCTTTTTTTTTTATTGATATATATTTGACATATAGAATTCTGAAAATTTAAGTTGTATAGCATGTTTATATAAATTTATATAAAATAAATACATTTATATAATGGCAGTATGTTTGCCATTGTAGCAATCATTAGCACCTCTATCACATCACATAATTATTTCTTTTTAGTAGTTGGATAATTAAATTTTAGTTTCTTAGCAAGTCTGACGGTTATAATAGAGTATATTTGCTTATATTCACTACATTGTACATTAGATATGTAGGATTTATCTACTATTCACTGCATGATTATACCCTTAAACAACATCTCTCCTATCCCCCCTCCCATCTGCTTGTAATTACCATTTTACGCTCTGTTTTTACAAGTTCAGCTCTTTTAGATTTCACATATAAGTGATATCATACAGTGCCTTCCTTCTTTGTCTGACTTATCTCATTTAGCCTAATATCCTCAAGGCCTATCCATGTTGCTGCAAATAGCAGGATCCCCTCCTTTGACACAGACTTTCTTTATTTCTTTTTTAAAGATTTATTTATCTATTTTAGAGAGGAAAAGAGAGACAGCATGAGCAGGAGGGGAAAACGAGATCCTAGAGCAGAGAGGGTCTCCAGCAGACTTCACGTTGAGCATGGAGCCCAATGTGGAGCTCAATCCCACAACTCCAAGATCAATTCCTGAACCAAACCAAGAGTTAGACACTCAACCAACTGCACCACCTAGGCACCCCTGACACAGACTTTCTTTTTTTTTTTTAATTTTTATTTATTTATGGTAGGCACACAGTGAGAGGGAGAGAGGCAGAGACACAGGCAGAGGGAGAAGCAGGCTCCATGCACTGGGAGCCCGACGTGGGATTTGATCCCACATCTCCAGGATCGCGCCCTGGGCCAAATGCAGGTGCTAAACCGCTGCGCCACCCAGGGATCCCTGACATAGACTTTCTTGAAGCCAGACATATCACTGGAAATAAATATTTATAATTATATATATGATGTATATATATAAATATTTATAATGATATATATATATATATACACATATGACCTGCATCAGTCTTCTATCTGAATCGTGTCTTGAGCACTAGCTATGTGAAAAGCTCTGCCCAAAGTCCTGAAGTATTCAACAAATGCAGAAGTACCATACTTCAGGAACAGTGGAATGTCAATTCACTCCAGCCAAAGTCCATCAAGAACACATCTAGGGATGAGTAAGCTAGGGGGGTTATTAGCAAGGGAGAGTACACACCATGTGGAACTGTGGGTATCTCAATAAGATACTATTAGAAAGGACTCATAATCTGAAAGGAGAGACTAAGGAAGCAAGAGCTCTTTCAGGATTGAAGGCTGTCTGAAAGTGGTGACGATTGTATAGTCGGCTCTCTCAATAAGTCTTATCTATAGGGAGGGCAGACTAGAAGGAGGATCAAGCTGTAATTGGTATAAAAGTAGTAGCTCCTCATATTAACCAAGAGAGGGAATGTTTGGTATTTTGTGGGTTCCACGGTGAATTTATTTTTCTCTGTGCCTGACAAAATTACAAGGTCCTGAGCATTCGTATTTGATCATAGGCTGAAAGTGATCTTGCCTGATACTGGCACTCAGTGAGATTGTTTATGTCCAACAGGAGAATGACACAGTATAGCTGTGAGCACTGGGCCAACTTCTAACAATACTGAGGTCTGGCTGTGAGCATCAGGCTAGTTTCTGGATGTCAGGGGCTGCTGTTGTGTTGTGCTTTTTCCTTTCTTTCTTGAAGGTTAAGAGATGTAGAACCACAGTGAGAGGCTCTAGATCCCTCTTACGTTGAACCTGGCATTTCCATTCCTTGCAACCACTCCATGCACAGGCAGAGTAGGAAGGTGGCCGCCTGATTCTGTTTAGGAAGAGCTACAAAGCCTTGGTAAAACTTTTTAATTTTTCTGCAGCTGAATAATGATGCCAGATTCCCATTAATAGAGATCAAAGTCTCTTACTTCCTAATGAAAGAAATGCCATACAGTAGAAATTCCCCAAAGAAAGGGAACACATTATTTCGCTCTTCACCTCTCCAAATAAGGACATGGTGACCCATGAGACAGAGCATATTGTGATCATCATTCCAGAAGGAAGCATGAAGGAATTTTATTCCTTTTATTGAGCACAGCATTGATAGAAGAATCCTAAGTTCTTTCCTACACAGAGGGCAACCTGGTTCCCCTTTGATTTCCTATTCTCTCCCATTCACCACCGAAAAACCCACTGAAAGATAGAGGAAGGGCTATTTTGGGTCCAAATTAGCTCACCTAAGAACCAGGAAGCCTGAGCTCCCACCTCAAGGACTGTAGCTTTATGACCTGCCCCGCAGTGCTGGCAGGAAATCAACAGGCTTGCCAAATCCAGAATTTTTCTCCCACAAAAATTTATTTACATTGGTTCTATATATTGTGAGAAACACTTAAGTACAAAAGGAAGCATGCAATGTTAAAGAGATGGCGTGGACAATATTGGTGGCTTATCTAACGTAGAATCCAATGTCCTTTCAGGAGACTGAAGATACTCAAAAGTTGCTCCCCAATTTCTATTAACAACCCTCTAAAAATGAACCTTTTAATTTGATACAAACATACAAATTTAAAATAAGTGCACAGTTCAGAATGGCCTACCATTTTCAGATTGCTTATGTGCCACAGAGTATACAGTCAATAAAAAATACCAAAGAGGTGGGGATGAAAGACTTAGATCTGAATGGCAAAAATGAATCTGTCCTTTACTTCTGTGCATACTACGAACTGATCTTTTTAATTTCCACTAGACACCTTGATTTCTTTACTTTCTGCTATAGAATACACCATAATGCCCTAGTAATTTTCCTCCTGAATCACCCTTTGCCCTCAATCATGACATCAGGCCAGAACAGGTGGGAAGGTATTAGGAAGGTATTTGATTTCTACCAGAAGGTTCTATCTATTCCTCTCCTGCCACCTATCATTATTCTTCTCCTAACACAAGTGTCAACTTCACCTCACCACTTTCTTCCCACCTGCCCTATGAAGAAAAGACGGGGCTTGTGAGACGCAAGCATGATTCATTTTCTTTCTTTTAGAAAATTGCCAAAAATTGCCAAAAAGATCTGTCCATACCGAATAACCCATTTCACCCCCATTCATCTTTCTTTCCAATGAGTCTCTCCAAACTGGAATAAAAAATGATTCATTCATTCATTTACTCATTCAATAACACCACACTCATTGAGAGCCCACCACCAGTGAATGAAACTGACATCACAGAGCTTCCTGACAAATGAAGGATCAGAAAAGAGCTCTCTGGAGGGGATGCTAGCAGGATCTCATGGAGGGAGTCAAAGGGCAAAGAAAGGAGAGCACTGTCTTTCATCAGTTCTTCAATGAAGTCTGTCTGCAACCTGTTGTGATGCTCAGCCTCAGACTTTCTATCACTCCACTGTGAGCCAACGAATACATAACTTCTAGGGAAAAGATTTAACATGCAACCCTCAGGATATGAAGACCCTGGCTCCTGCCACTTCAGCAGTCATTTGGGAGAATTTCAACACTCTCATTTGAGAGCATGGGACAGTTACCATGCTACTGTGGAAATACAAACGAAACACTAAAAATATGTAGCTCCGAAATAGTGTGGTCCAAGAAATCATTGAGGTTTGGAATGAAATATGTTTGTTGTAGGATAAGAATAGGTATGTTAATCTGCAATTTTATCCTTTGGGTTTCTCTGGCATTTTTAAGTGAAGTGATCTTATTTTCAATAAGCTTAATAAAATTTGAGTTTGAGGGAAGCGTAAAAAAAATCCATATTTCATCCCAGGTCAATGTTCTGCTCTATTTTAATTTTTAAGGCAATGTGGGGGGAAAAAGATGCAAAAAACAAAACAAAGAAAGTCTCTGCTGATGGCAAAGATGGATGTGCGGTGCAGTGTGGACTCTGAAGCACGTGCACCTCTAACCTGAGTGAGATTTTTGTGGCTTACCCCCAGGTGGGAAAAAAATGTCATTGTAAAAATTGCTCATGGTGTCCTCAAAATTATGATATATTTAGAAGAAAGAAAATGAAATTTGTACTATAAACTTTTGTGGGCTCGACTGGTATGTTATCTGTGTGCTTCTTTCAGTTTTATATTCTTTATTTTTGTAGAAAATTATAGTATTTTTGGTATCTGCCAGGGAGAAGCCACAGAGAGCTTCGGTAACTAATATCCAGCTATGTAAATCAGTTTCAATCAGCCTTTTGCGTATATCTGCCCCATTTTAGTCTGCCCATGTTTCTGTTATTCATCTACTGTTGAAGAAAACTCCCACTGGTATCGTACACAATGTCCATAGGTATTATAAATATCCTTTCATTTTTCTCCACTGAGGGATAAAGCACGGGGTCAATTCAAAGTCAATCTTAAATTTTTAAGGCAGGCAAGTATATCATTTGCATACAGATCAGCAAACTGTCCTTTACTTAGGGAAAGATTTACAGATACTTTAAAATCAGGCCTAATCTATAAAACAAACAAGCACACAGCTAAAGCTATGCTAGAGAGAGAGAGAGAGAAATTGAGAAAGAGAGAGAACACATCAGATTGTAATAGCTTTGAATGTTTCTCATGGAAGAAATTTCTTTCCATAAATTGCTTTTGGTTAAGATTCCAGAAGCTCAGGGCACCTGGGTGGCTCAGGTGGTTAAGTGTCTGCCTTAGCCCCAGTCATGATCCCGGGGTCCTGGGATGGAGCCCTAATGTCAGGCTTACTGCTCAGCAGGAAGTCTGCTCCCCCTACTTGTGCTCTCTATTTCTTTTTCTCGGTATCTCTCTGTCTCAAATGACTAAATAAAATCTTAAAAAAAAAAAAAAAAAAAAGATTCCAGAAGCCCCATTATGAACAAAACTGGGGACCCTGATCTGGGAGTGCTCATGAGTGGCTCTGAGGTGCCAGGCAGCATTTATTTCCACTTAAGTTACCATCATAAAGTGTAGGTTTCAGGCACTGATTGGGTTGGGGTCTTGTTGTTGTTATTTAAATAAAACTTTTTTTTTTTTTTTTTTCAAATTATCTCTAGCTTAATCAATGCATGCTTACAATTTGCTTTGGCCAAACAGAACTTATCCGGAAAGGTCATCCTCTGAAAGTAAATCATTCATGTTCCTCTGCCTACCCTGAGGGAAAAACGCAGTATCCTAGGAAAAGCCAGGGCAGATGGCCAGGCCCCAGGTATGTGTCTTGCTCCCAGGACTTAATCACGGAGATAGTTCTCTCGGATATGTTATAGGGGCTGCCTGCATGGCCCCAAAGCAGAAGTTTAGGGACAGGAAGAAATAAAAGGGCAGAGGAGAGACAGCTACAAGACAAATTGCACTGAGCAAATACCTGTGTGTTTGGGAGCCACACCAGATCCCGGAGACTTGGAGAAGTGTCATTCTCATAGGACTTCTCACCAGCATTCTCACTGCCCATCCACTGCATCATCACCTTGAGGCTGACCCTTTCCCTCTTCTCTGGATACATACTAGTCCTGATCTAAACTCATTTTGCAGAAAGGATCAGCTCTTCACACTTTCTAAGGTGTCAGTGAAGAATCAAGCCTAAAGGGTAAATTCCCAAAAGCAAATTATTAATGTTTTGCCTACTACAAAGAAATACCCCTTGAAATTATAAGGTTAATTACAAAAATTTACAGTATTTTTTTTAAAGATTTCATATATTTATTTGACAGAGAGAGAGAGAGAAAAAGAGCAGAAGCAGGGGCGCAGCAGTGGGAAAAGGAGAAGCAGGCTCCCCATGTGGGGCCCCTCCGTGTGCCTCCCCATGATGAGCAGGCAGCCCCATGTGGGGTTTGATCTCAGGACCCTGAGATCATGACTTATGCCAAAGGTAGATCCTTAACCAACTGAGCCATTCAGGCAGCCCCCAAAACTTACAGCATTGTTTAAGATTACCCCCCCAAATCACATAATTACAAAACTATTTTTAAATTACAAGAGCCCTGTCAGTATGGTTTTCTGTGAGGAAGGAGTGGAGAGTCTTTCCCAACTTCCTCCAGACATGATCAGTGTTTCCCAAACGTACTCTGGAAGTGCTGTTTTGCTTGAGCTGTTAGTGAGTATTTCACACACAGACACACAAAGACAAAGATGGTTGAGACTCTAGGGGAAAGAGAGTGCAGAATTTCTCTGAGTTGTCAGTATGCTTATGTGGACCTTGGATCTCTAAATTACTGATAGGGTATACATTACATTATCTTCTAAACCTATTTATCCAAAGAAACTTTTTGGAGATATATGTCTGCGTGTAACCCTTTCTGCTGTGGCCATGTCGACTCAACCATGAGATAATCAGACACAAGTACATTTTTAAGATGGCGCATTGAATTTTTCAAGACCTTTCCTTGAATACCTTATCACTTGCCCTTCCATTCCTACCCCTTTTCCATCTTCCTCCTTTTTTTAAGATTTATTTATTTATTCATGAGAGACACAGACAGAGAGGCAGAGACACAGGCAGAGGGAGAAGCAGTCACCTTGCTAGGGAGCCTGATACGGGACTCAATCCCAGGACCCCCGGGATCACGACCTGAGCTAAAGGCAGACGATCAACTGCTGAGCCACCAAGGAGTCCCATCCATCTTCCTCCTATTTGCACTCCTGGATCACTCCAGCTGGTCATTCTAGCTCTGCCTTTAGGACGTCATTCAGGCACGATCTCTTCCAGAAGTGTTCCTTGACTTTTCCCAGTTTCCACCCTGTATTAGCTTCTTAGGTAACTGTAGCAAATTACCAACAACTGAATGGCTTATTGCAACAGAAATTTATTCTCTTAGAGCTCTGGAGACCAGAAATCTGAAATCAAGATACGGAGATGGCCACACTTCCTCTGGAGGCTCCAGAGGACAGTCTGTCTTTGCCTCTTCTAGCTTCTGGTGGCTGTAGGCATTCTTTGGCTTTGGAAATAAAACTCTAATCTCTGCCTCCATCTTTGCATGGCCTTTTTCCCTGTGTCCATGTCTTCTGTCCATTCTAGGGACTGTCATTGGATTAAGACCTACCCTAATCCAGATGATCTCATCCCAGAGGCTCAATTACACCTGTGAAGACCTCTTTTCCAAATAAGATCACATTTACAGGTTCTGGATGGACATACCTTTGGGAGGGGCCATCATTCAACCCACAACACACTCCAGGCTCCTTCACTTACCTCCCCCACACCTTCTCAACACCTTTGGCTTGTGTTTATCATGGTATTTACCATATTGTGTTGTCATGACTCACCTCCGCACTCCACCATCACACCTCTCAATCCTGTGAGATCCTGGTGGGCAGCATCAGTGCCTTATTTGTCTTTGAATCTCTATAACCTGTGCAAATAGAGGTTTTATAACTGTCTGAATGAACATATGAATGACCCTTCCTACAAACAGCTTTCTGCTCTCTTAAGACTGTTGCTATGTATCCTACTTCCTTTCCCCACCTGGTTGTTCTATGATACTGAAAGATCTCTAAATCATAATTGTTCTCACATAGTTACCTTATTAATTTAATTTTTTAAATTTGAGTATAGTTGACACACATCACATTAGCCTCAAGTATACAACATAGTGATAACTTCTCTATATGTTATGCGATGTTCACCCCACGTGCAGCTACCATGTCACCATAACTAGTTACCTTTTAAAACATTTGCAAGGGATTGATTCATAATTTTGCTATTTGGTGGAAAATGTTGACCCTGTCATAAAAAGGCTGGCATTGATGCACTGACATTGTGTTGGTAACTGGCATCATTATTTTAATTGATGTATTAAAAGGGCAGAGAAATGTGCAGTGTTGTCCAAAGAACCAATTACTGCCTGTTCACTTACTGTAGTTATTATCCACCAAAGGCTTGGAAACCGCAGAATGGTGGCAAGGTGGGTGGCTGTCCTCTTTGGGTTTGACTAAAGTTTTTGCCTATGCGTCTTTGCCTGGGTTCCAGCCTTGACATAGCAGCCCCCAGTAGGTTATTTTCTATTGGGAAATACAGACATTTAAAAAGCTGTTCTTTGCCCTTCAGAAATGGATAATCAATTCGGGGTGAACGGAAATATAAACAGATCACTTTAGTGCCTTGAAGTAACTGAGAGGTGCCATGTGTGTGGTGTGGTCTTTATCCCATGGGATCTACATAATGTAGAAGTTCTAAGCTTGTCCAGAGTGGAGGCTTTGAGACTCTTTGATGCAATTCAAACACCTTTGCATGATTTATGAGGGTCTTTTCTTATCTCTTCAGCCTTATTCCCCTCATCCTAGAACACGCGTCAGCCTCACTGCATTACTTGCTGCTTCCCAATGTGCCCTGTTCTCTTTTTCCTCTAGGTTTCTGAACGTGCTGGGAAGTCTTCCAATACCATCATCTGCTGCCCCCACCCTGCTCCCCTGCCCCCCTCTTCTGTCCACACTCCTGGGGTATCACCTGGGTTATTCACCCTTTGGATATCAACCTAGGTGTCATCTCATCTACAAAGCCTTCTCTGAACTCCCCAAGTCAGAATAAATGCCCTTTCTGAAAATGCTCTTAGAGCCCTTACATGTGGTACTCTAACACTGGTGCAGTTGCTTGAGTATCTATCTGTCTCTTCCATTAGATTGTGAGCAACCTAAGTGTGGCCACATTTTGCTCACCTTCTTGTCTCTAGTGCTAATAAATGCCCCTGGTACATAGAAGACATTCAGCACAGACTTGTAGAAGGAAGGGAGGGAGGATCTTTTAGAATTAGCTGAGTGTTTGTCCTGCTTGGAAAGTGACCAACCTAGTCTTCAACCTCGTCTCCTCTTCCCTGCAACTTTGAGCTCACAGCAGTCGTAGATCTGTGTTAGAAAAGCCCCCAGCAACACCCAGCAGAATGCAGCCACTCATCTGCTTCCGTATGCTTCTAGCCATGAGAAAAATGATCTATTTTCTGACTTTGATGCTTGTTGCATTTTAATGAAAATAAAAATACCATTTCCTTTTCTCACACTAACGATGAGAGGAGGCTTCCGGATAGGCGGAGATGCCAAACTTTCCTTATTTCTTTGCCTCCCATACCTCATTTAGATTCTATTGCTTATTGCATCAGAATAAATCATCAGAGCCTGCCCAAATTTAAGCAGCTGCTAGCTTTCCTGGTTTTTCCTAATGGCTGGATAGGCTTTCTGCAAAGGTGCTCTCATATGGAAAAGGCTGCTTCGAGATGTGTTCTAAGTGGCTGCAGAATGTGGTTATGCCACCTAATTGGCATTCCTTCACTTGTTTAGTCAACAAAAACTTTCAGAATGAGTGAATGGTTGGAGGGATGATGTTTTCCAGAACTGAGTGCCATCTATTTCTTTGCCCATCCAGTAATTAGCAAGCTGGCCTGTACCCTGTTCTGGAAAAGGTAGAACACGTTATCTATTAATCTTCATGATCCATCATTTTTAAGAGCTAAAACTTAATCACCCTGGTCTCTGACCCTGTGAGGACCAGCCAGTATCTGCAGTTACTATTCTTTTGTTTCATAATCAAACAAGTGTTTAATTCTCTGGGCCATAAATCAAATTATCATAGATTTTCTTTTTATTCTGGGCTTATTTATTTTTTAAAGACTATTTTTTTAAATTTTATTTATTTATTCATGAGAGACACAGAGAGAGGGGCAGAGACAGAGGCAGAGGGAGAAGCTGGCTCCCTACGGGGAGCCCGGTGGGGGACTCGATCTCAGGACCCAGGGATCACAACCTCAATCAAAGGCAGATGCTCGGGATCCCTGGGTGGCGCAGCGGTTTGGCGCCTGCCTTTGGCCCAGGGCGCGATCCTGGAGACCCGGGATCGAATCCCACATTGGGCTCCCGGTGCATGGAGCCTGTGTCTCTGCCTCTGTCTCTCTGTGACTATCATAAATAAATAAAAATTAAAAAAAAATTAAAAAAAAAAAAGGCAGATGCTCAACGGTTGAGCCACCCAGGCACCCCTTAAAGACTATTCTTAGAGCATATCTTCGCTAGCATTGATGCTGTCAGTGTCTCAGATTTAGATCACTCTGGTGAAGTGGTATCTATTGTTTTAATTTGCCGTTTCCTGATGACATATGATGAACACATTTTTCAAGGAAGATCATTCTTCCTGCCTCCAGACCCTACTTAGAAACCCCAGAAGGAAGGTTACCCCTTCAGTTCTCAGCTGCCTTTCTGAGGGTAAAGATAGGAAAATGATGATAAGAGGGATTTTAGATACGTTTTTTTCAGGTTTAGATCCCGACCGATAATTCCCCCAAGAGCAAGATATCCTTTGACAACTGTAATAATGTTTTGTCCGATGATTCTTTTACATTAATAGAAAAATTTTGTTTTAAAATATAATCTTGAAAAAGAAATATTTGGGAATGAGAGAGAATGACTACAAAACTGCTGTCTCTGGATAGCTGCCCAGAAAGGAATACATTCCATGGGGCCAGAGCTTCAAATCAATTTATAGTCCTGGTGGTCTGGATGGCACAATAGATTTCCTACTTGCTACTTGATCTGTAAAAGCCAGACGGTCCTAATTTAAAGCCAGACTTTACTAAAAATCATTCCAGTAGACTAACTCCTGTGATCCCAAGTGAAATGAATTTAGAAGTTGTAGATAAAATGTTTTGTGAGGGCCTATGATAATTAAACATCTAATGAAAATGCAATATGACCTACTGTTTTTCTGTAGTAAGTAGAAGAAAGATGCATTTATGTAGGTCTTTTGGTAAATAGTACTTTGGGTACTGCTCTTAGTGTTAGAGATCTTTATTAGATATATTGAAATGTATAACTGCAGTAAATATCTATCTGTATCTGTGAAGATGTGTTAAGCCTTTAACCTGCATTTAACTCGGGATCGGTAAGCTTACACCACTTAGCTTTGCTTTATATTCTTCACTAAATTCTTACCAACTGGCCCCTTTTAATGGGCAACTTGCTTTCTCCAAAGACAAGTGATCTAATTCTTCCACTAGGTTTCCCACTGAATGAAGAGAAAATTGCTTCAACTGCATATTACCAGATATCCCTACCCTTTTCCCAGTGCCATCACCTCAGTGATGTCCGTCTTCACACTATTAGAATTCCTCTGAGCACATGAGAGAGATGGTACAATGGAGAGGTGACCTCCCTAGCCACCAGAGTTCTTTAGACTATAATAGTAGATATTTTCACAGACTAGCCAGAACTGAGTGCTAGTCTGTGAAAATATGAGAGAGCATGAAAAAAAAAAAAGTATCCTTATCAATAATTGACTAAGGAGAAACAGGCCACAAATGAGATGATCCACAATATTCACCATATTATTCTGAACAGATGGAGAAAAGAATTCCAGCCTCTGTCATGGGTAAAATGAGAGTAGTCTTTTCAAGACAGAATGCTAAACTCTCCACACTAGAATCAGATTTTCCCCTGGGGACTGACAATCTTTAACTCAAAAAGTAAAGCTAATGACAATCCCTTAGCTACTGTCCACCAGGAGCCAGACCAAAATCAGCTTTATTTCACTCCCACTCTCCACTAGACATATAGCTATTTAAGACAAAAAGTTCATCTTACTTTAGCTGTGCTTGAAGGATCTCAGCCTCTGGATTTAACTAGTCCATCATAAGCTGGCAGTAAACAACTGTCAGGAGGTTGCCAAATAAATAACATAGAAATTACTTGCAAAGAGTTTTAATACATCTCTTGTTGACAGGCTACATGGATATAGATATCAGAATCTTGCTCTATTGCCCATTATCAAGGGTCTTCTATATGCCAGGCACTTAGAATTGCAGCAAACAAAGGTATTCTTTCTGCCTTCAACAAGCTGAAAGACCAATGGAAAATAAATGCAAACAAATAATTACAGAAGATAACAAATGATGTAATAGAAACAGATTTCAATGTCTATAGGTGTCCAGAGGAAAGAAGATTAATATTTCCTTCTTCAGGCTAAAACTCTCCAAACTACACGTCAATAGCAACAAGGACACCCAAACCCTTGCTATTCACAGTGTGGTGCCAAGGCCTGCAACATTGGCATCACCTAAGAGCATGTTAGAAATCCTCCAAACTTTAGGCTCTTCTGCTGACTCAGGCTTCATTTTAACAGGATCCACAGGAGTTTCATGTGCCCATTAATTTTGAAAAGCACTAGGCTAGAACAGTGTTTCTCAAGCTTTAGCATGCTTCAGAATCATCTGCAAGGCTTGTTAAGGACAGATTGCCTTATGTCAACCCAGCATTTCTGATTCTGAGTAGGGCTCTAGAATTGGCATGTCTGTTGAGTTCCCAGGTGATGCAGATGCTGTGATCTAGGGATCATTTTGATAATCACAGACATAGATCATGCTTAATATTGAATCCAGAGAAAGAAGAGAGCATGAAATATCTCACAGGTAATTTAAGAAAACTACCATATAACTCTGATATCTTGCATACTCAGAAGAAAACCTGCTCATTACTGGATACTTCCATCCTATGTGCCCTGCCCAGGTTATAAGGTGTACAAAGGTAAAGGACAATGCCTCTTTTGCTTGCCACTTTCTCCCCAGTCCCTAGAGCAGAGGAGGTGCTCAATAATATGCTTTCTTTTTCCATGAGGCAAGCATGGAAGATTCTGTTCTTTGATAGACTGTCCATTCTTATCTACACCACTGATTGGAAAAGCAGACACTGAGTCTCCTGGGACAGGCCACATGTTCTGGCACAGCTTGCCAGAAAAGCCCTGCAATGAGAGGATACTGAACACTTATCCAGCTACTAATAAAATAACCCCCACGTTTCTTATTTGGTTGTTGTTTATGGTGAGCACACATCTTCTAATACACACCAGAGAAGGCATGTCAGGAGTTAATCACAGAAAGTCTTCTCAAATGCTTAACAGTCTGGACAACAGCCTATATCAAACCAAAGTAGCCTAAATTCATAATTGTCCTAAACAACTACCATTGTTACTTAACAAACTGTCAAAGATTAGAGACCACTACTTAGAGTGGCTCCTCAAAAGTTCTATTACCTGAAAATCCCTCATAGATGTTTAATTTGAATTTTCAGCTCAACCACAATGCCTAGTGGCAGATTATAATGGTCTATGTACAGGAGAGAAACTAAGACAGTTTTCCTCAGAGACTAAGGTTATACCTTTTCAAGGATATGACCATTTCTAGGTTAATTTCTGCTACACTGAAAAAATTCATAAGAAATATAAATTATGATTCCTTGAATGTGCCACTACCCCATTGGATATTTATTCATTGATCCTACTTATCTTGCTTTTTCCCTCCATTTCTGCTGCCTCTTCTAGTCCACACAAGCTCCAGGAAATAGGAGGCAGGATTGGAAAACTGCCACCTGGCATTCTGGACATGTCTACTTTGATTATTATTCAATAATTCCAACCAGTCACACATAATGTAATATGATTTATGGCATGCTGAATGATAATGCTGAAAGATGCATTTATCTCAGCAGTTAAAAAATCAGTAAAAACAAGAACAGGGAAATAATACCTTCACCCATGTGAAGTAAATTCATTACCCTAAATACTGTATGTATTTCCCATGGCCTGAAGATAGAGTCCATCTCCCTTATTTTGTTGAAAAAGCACAAGGTGTTTTTTCCCTTCTCAAAATGTTCCAGGGTTGTCAGTTATAGTGCAAAGCCTCTGAAAGCTTAAGTAGTGAGGGAGCTATGAACTCTGTTAACATTTATTTATTCAAAACAATTGGAAAAGGCAAGTGACTTTTATTCATATATCTTATCAAACCTTCAGAATCACCACCTTTCAAAGGTGAGCTATTGTCTTAACAGCATAAGGGGAAAAAAAAGAAAAAACTGGAGCTGCTCTAGCTATGACTCTTGGATAACTACTGATAGATACGTATCATCACTGACTCCCTCCTTCCACTATTAGGAGGAAAATGCATATGATAAGTAGGGGGACTTGTATATAATGTGCTCAGCTTGGGGGCACCTGGGTGGCTCAGTCAATTAAGCCCCTGACTCTTGATTTTAGCTCAGGTCATTGTCTCAGGGTCGTGGGATCGAGCCTTGGGTCAATTCTCTCTCTCCTTCTTCTGCTGCTCCCCTGACTCATGTGCATGCTCTCCCTCTCCATCTTAAAAAAAAAAACTATGATGATAATGATGATAATAATAATAATAATATGCTCAGCTTGGCCATTACAAATGTATGCTCTATCCATCTACACCTAATATCATAGAAACAATAGGACAAGATATGTCCAGTTTATGTGAATACACACACACACACACACACACTCAAGCAATACAGATGTTAGTGGAAAGGAAAAGTTAAGGACCAACTTTTCTCTTCTTATTTTTTCCCAAAAGGAAGAAATCAGGAGCTGAAAAGAATTTTTACATTATCCATATAATTACCTAACCTGCCCCCTTCTTTTTGCCTGGGCAGAACTAGCTGTGTGGGACCAAAGAATAACAGACCCTGAAGGGCTTAATTGGGATCATATTGCCAGAGTTGCTGCTAGTTGTTAAATGTTACTGCACTTTCCTTCTCTCCCTGACATTTCCTTTTCTACCACTGCTAATTGCCAAGATAAGTTTTCTCTAATGACACACCTTTGTCCTTCACCTTACTCAACCGTGTGAAGAAAATAAAGAGGAGACCCACGGAAAACAGGTAAGACGTTGTACACTAAAGGTTGGTAATATATGATACTGTCATTTCAATTTTCTCATGACCTTTGTGATACATTTTATGCAAAGAATAATGAACAAAAAATACCTTCGGGAAATTTCCTGAATTACTTGTCCTCTACACATAGATATTTTCTTGCGATATTGTGAGGGGTGAGTGGGGGTGGGGAAAATAAAAAAGGGGTGAAATTCTATGAAGTGGTCTTATAATGGACTCCATTTGGCAACGCAGCAAATAAATCTCTTTACCCAGATCCACAAGGGAGCTGGATTATGGTGAATTCTGTTCTGTGGGTAAAGTATTAAAAGGAGCTTTTAAAGTATGCTCATTTTATACAAATCTATGGACCTAAGCCAGCAAGGATATAAGCAAATTCCCATTTTTCTTGGCCCTTCTGTCTTGGGAACTCTTCCTAGGAATTACTGATTTTCACCGATTATGGTATTACCCACTTGGCCACCTGCCTTCAGTTATACAAAAACAGTGATTAAAACTTGCCCGTGAACTCAGTCTACTGTTTTTATCAGCCTTCTGCTATCCCAATGTGGGAAGAAAGAGCGGAAAGATTCAGAATGATCAGGAACTTTCCACAAAGGAACAGAATGAAGTTTGAAGAGCTGACACTGGAGTCATACCCACTCCAAGGCAACAAGTGATATGTGGAGAGAAATGGGTCGTAACCCTCTATCCTAAATTTGGTTTGTAATCTCAGAAGCCCTTTTATTTCCAGTGGAGCCATGGTGCTGTAGTGCCAAGAATAGGCAACAGTGAATCTCAAGTCCTTCTACTATCTAGTAACTGACTATCTAGTAACCTGTTGCATCACTGAAGGATACTGTCTTTATCTAGAAAAGGAAATTAATATTACCCACCCTAACTGGGCAATTATAGAGCTCAAAATTCTTTTTTTAAATTGTTTTTTTATTTATTCATAAGAGACACAGAGAGAGAGGCAGAGACACAGGCAGAGGGAGAAGCAAGCTCCATGCAGGGAGCCGGACATGGGACTTGATCCCGGTCTCCAGGATCACGCCCTGGGCTGAAGGCGGCGCTAAACCACTGAGCCACCCGGGCTGCCCTCAAAATTCTTTATGGATGTGGATGTGATATCCGTGGTGCTATTAGTGCGCTGAAGAAAACTTTTGGAATGTAGAGACTTGCAGAGATTTCCTTTTCTCTCTGAGATTTTCCTCAGAGAAAATAAAAGTAGATAATAAATACATTGTGTTCAGTAGCAATAAAGTTGATCTTCAATAAAATCGCCTTTTATTGCTGCAAAAGCAATTCTGGGCTAACTCTACTCTAAAAAAAAAAAAAAAACTACAACCCACAAACACAAGAATTCATATAGGAAAAAAATCAACTCTTGGCCCCAGCATACATATTATTTTTGAAATGTCAAAAGCTTATGAAAATTTAAGGTGGTGAGTTATGGTACAGAAGGGTTCTCAAATCACTCAGATTCCCAAGAAATCTCTCTGGACCTTGCACTTTACTCATTAATTACAAAAAAATATGGCATTGCATGCCACAGTAACGGCTCTGGAGATGTCTTTATTTGATGTGTGAAGAAGAAAAATGTTCATTGATACAGGTCTCATCTGTCCATTTCCTCTCATATAGTGCAATCCCTGAATGGGCCTTGCTATGTTCAGTGGTGTCACTTTACATCTTATTTATGCCCTATAAAAAAAAAAAAAAAAAAAAAAAAGGGAATTCAGGTAATGTGATGTGTGTGCTAAGCAAAATGACAAAACTATCAGCTTTATACAATAATTCCCGTAGTCTAAACAGTATATATCAAGGCATTTTGTCCCTGTGAATTATATTGTCAAGGCCCCCCCCCCCCCGCCGTGTGGTCTTCTCTTTATAGTGGGCTTGTTCATAAAGCTTTAAGCTGTTTGTGTTTGCAGAGGAGAAAAGATGAATAAGATATTAGGGTTGTATGGGAAAATTCTTACTCTCAGCAAAAACTAGCCTATTTATGGGACAATCTTAAAGGGCGAAGTATTTTTCATTCTGACCTTTAATGGCACAAGGAAAAAAAATCAATGTAGATGGTTTTTCATGGAGGAAAGTGTAGATATTCACTTTAGTGCCAATTTGGACTTGTGTTTGCATCTTTTCTTATTAGAATGAGTTAAATATAATGAGTTTCTAGTTTCACCTTTGAACCATGTTCTTACCCACTTACTCAATTTTTTTGAACAGCAGATGTCACTCAATGATGCATTGAGATCTTGGCAACAAAAACATTGCCCAGGTCCTTCAAGGGCATTGGGCCAAGGTCAGAACATGCTTCATTACTTTCTAATGACAGCAGAAAGCTAAGAAAACTGTTTTGTCCTTGATCACATGCAGTACTCTTAGGACCTAACTTAGATGTTAAGGTCAGGGATGGGGAGCGGGGAACCTGAATGATGTAAAGTAGAAGACAAGTTTATTTGTTTAATGTATTCCTCATTATTTCTCAGATGAACTATGCTTTTAATTATCAGTGAAATAAAAATAAATAACTCATACTCAGCATTGAAATCTGCTAAAGTAACTCACCTACTTTGAAGTAGGTAATTGCCATTGCTGGTGTGGTTGTAGGGAAAATGGAAGGCTCATTCACAGCCATGGCAGCAGCAATATGGATGGCCATTTATGCTTTCTGATCCACTTTTAGAAATTTCTCCTAGGGTAGTAATTCAAATTGCAGCATAAAGCTATAAATGTTAAAATATTTACTGCCAAAAAAAAAATATTTACTGCCATTATTACCTCTGGCTGTAGAATTTAAATGATCTTGTGAATCCAATAGGAGAATAGTTAATCCAATTTAGTAGTTTAACTGAATAGAATACTATAAAGTCATTAAAAATAATTATGAATACTATGTAACAGCATGGAAAATACTTATGAGGTACTATTAATTGAAAAAGCAGCATATAAAGTTACTATGATTGTTATAATTACAACTACGTAAAATATGTGTTCAAAGACTGAAAGATGACATGCAAAAGCGATTTAAAAAAATGTTTTGGGGCACCTGGGTGGCTCAGCAGTTGAGGGTCTGCCTTTGGCTCAGGTCATGACCCCGGGGTCCTGGGATTGAGTCCTGCATCAGGCTCCCTGTGGGGAGCCTGCTTGTCCCTCTGCCTTAGTCTTTCTGCCTCTGTGTCTCTCATGAATTAATAAATAAAATCTTTTAAAAACTGTTTTGTGGTGGTCACACTAAAGGTATAATTTTCAACATTACACTTATTTTAGTGATTTTAAAATTATTAACAATTTGGGGGTTAGGGAAGAGATTTGAGGGATCCCTGGGTGGTTTGGCGCCTGCCTTTGCCCCAGGGCGTGATCCTGGAGACCCGGGATCGAATCCCACGTCGGGCTCCCAGTGCATGGAGCCTGCTTCTTCCTCTGCCTCTCTCTCTCTCTCTCTCTCTCTCTCTCTCTGTGATTATCATAAAAAAAAAAAATTTAAAAAAATTTGGGGGTTAGGGAAGAGATTTGAGTCTGCTAAATGAGCCTTGGATAAAGTCCAGCAGTTACTTAAAGAAATTCTCTCTCTCTCTCTCTCTCTCTCTCTCTCTGTCTCTAACTTTCCAGCCTCTGGGACAAGACTATCTACATTAAAAACCAGACTCTACCCATCTTGTAGAAACACTGGGCAAGTCATTTGACCCTGGGGCCCTCAGTTTCCCACCTTAAAATGGAGATGCTATCCATTCCTGTCTCATAAAATTACTGTGAAGATTCATAATTTTACACAAGTAAATGGCCTGATACTAACCACTTAATACAGGCTAACCTTTATTATAATTTCAACAGGGCTTGAGCTTGAATGCTCTGGGGGAACTCGGGACTAAGGTTACCATAGGAAGCCGCTTAATTTAATTTTAAATTAGGAACACTCCTTCCTTCAGAATGGTGGGATGCCGTAGGAAGTGGAGGGTAATCACATGGAGGTGTCATTCGTAAAATGTCAGCAGTTTCTTACACATTTGTAAGCCAAAAGGTGGTGTTGATGGACCAAAATAGTCAAGAAAACTTTTTGCAAGGCTAATTTAACCAAAAGCATGATCTATGACAAGATAAACAAAAACGGAAATCTCTTTATACTCCACCTGGGAGTTGCTGAATAAAATTACAGATGCAAATTATGCTCACAGTCTGAAAACGCACCAATCTGTTCTGGTTTGCCTTATTGCACTGCTCCCCCCCTGCCCTGCCCGCACCCCGAATTGCCATAACACATGGCCTTTTTGGATGACATTGATTAACCTCATTTTATAATGCATGGCTCTGTTGATGGAAACAGATTCACATCAGACATTTATCGTCAAAGCTACTGGACAGTGCTGCAGAACTGAGGAGGGAGACTGGCCTTTCCCAGCGATTTACAACCTGGTACTCTCCTTGCAGTTCCCACCACCAGATGGGTGTTTTATTTCTTTCTGGATTTGTAGGACACAATGCTCAGGTCTGGATGGATCGTGTCATTTATCCCCTTGGCTCCAAACAGTGGGCCTCACACAATGCGGCTGGTCTTTTCCCCTGAGAGAGTGAGACACTGCACTCTCAGGCAGGCAACCCCCTTCTCTCATTCACTTAGAAGAAATCTTTAAAAATGAACGTGGGGGGAGGCAGGGGGGAGTGGGGAGTGAAAGGGAAAGGATGACACTGATATATAAACAATTACATAATAAACAATATTTTACCTCTTGCACTGGCAAAAATCTAAAAACTTTGATGCTCTGCTCCGTTGGCAAGGCTGTGGGGAACCGGGCACTTACATATTTCTGGTGTGAATATAAATTTGTACAACCCATATGGAGGGCTTTTGGCAATAACCACAAAAATTATAAATGTATGTACCCTTTCAGTCAGTAATTCCATTTATGGGAATTTATGCTACAAGGAAACTTGCACCCTTGTGACATGATGTATATACAAAGTTATTCATCGCAGCATTGTTTATCATACAATAGATGGGGGGATAAACAAATGTCCATCAACACTACGCAGCTTAGTAAAAAGGAATGAGAACACAAAATAATAAGGAAAGATTTTTAATATATGTTATCAAGTGGAAAAAGCAGCATGAAAACAATAAATGTGACAATCTTTCCATAAAAGGAGGGGAGGCTTGGAAAATATATTTGAATTTGCTTATGTTTACATTAAAAATTCTAGAAAATACTTAAGGACCTAATAAAAAAAAAGTTGTTACTTCATGTGGCTGGAGGCAGAATTGAGTAGTTGAACGACAGGTGTCTGAGGAGAAACAATGTGACTGGATTAGCGTTTAAAGGAAATTTGGGGATACCTGGGTGGCAGCGGTTAAGGGTCTGCCTTCAACTCAGGATATGATCCCGAGGTCCAGGGATCGAGTCCCACATGAGGCTCCCCGCAGGGAGCCTGGTTCTCCCTCGGCCTCTTTCTCTCTGTGTCTCTCATAAATAAATAAGTAAAAATCTTTTAAAAATAAAAAAAAATAAAGAAAACTTGAATAGCACTATTCTGAAAATAATGTATATATGGGGAGCTAGAATTTAGTCTCAGGTAATGGGATGGTCACCACAAAAGTATCTTAAGCCACTATTCATTTGCTGTCCTAGATCATTTCTATGAGTTCGAGGATTCGTCCCTTTGCTGGTGTGTTGAGACATTCCTGACTAAGTGTCTACTGTATGTCCTGCACTGCTATGAGTACATAACATGAACCAGGAAATAACTGACATTCCCTATCTAGCCCCAAAGCACACTCAGACTCTGGATCCCATTCCTTAAGCAAATCTCACTTGGTCCCTGACCTGATCTTAACAGAGGCCTCTCTCAGGGGAGGCCTTAGAAGGAGCACGTGGAGGCCACTAGACTTTTCCCTCCTCCTTGAGGTCCAGGAGCACCTGAAGATAAGAATCATCAGAGAAAAAAAAAAAAAAAAGAATCATCAAGAGAGGGGACTTCGGGATTTGGGAAGAGAACAGGAGGAACCATCTTGAAAATTCCTGAAATCGGGCTACCAAGCAAAGTCTGGGAATGCCTTAGAGTCACTTACTGAAACACAGGATACCAGTCTTCCCACTCTTCAAGAACAAGGAGGCAAAAGAGAGCAGGTGCACAGGCCACAGCAGCCGTGTGTCCCATGCCTGTAGGCACCAGGTGCCTCAGACACAGAGTAGCTCTTCCAGAGTGTCCTCATCTACACAGAGTGTAGCACTGTCCTCATCTGTGGTGGCCGTTCCCCAGCAGAGTCTCCCCTATCTTATTCAGGGCCCTTCTCATGAGCCTCAGTCCTAATACAGGTTAAGGGATCCCTCCCCTGTTCCTCCCCAGAGCTTGCCCCACCCTACAGCCACTCTACAGTTGGCTGACACCCACCTCCAGCCCAGGAATGTCTAAGACCAGCTTCAATCCTCTTGTCACTCATCCTCCTTCTTCTCCATTGCAGATTATGGCCCATGAAGTAACCTTCCCTGGAGCGCTGAATGAGTTATGTCTATCACTCCCACTGAAAGTGAGCATCTTGAGTAGTTCTTATTGCAAAAGATGTTATAGAGTTCATGGAATTGATTGCCTATTGTCTAAAATTCCCAGGGATCCTTGGTCTTCTCCCAAGACCTGCCTGCCTCCCAAACCTGTTGCCAGTTTCCATCTTCCTGAACATTTTACAACCAGTAAAAACCAGTAGGACTGGCAAGCAACTAGAACAACACTTTTTTAAAAAGCTGTGTCCAACACCCATGAGGCCTGACCATAGGGCTTAAGTGTCCCTGGTCCAGGTATGGCCCTGGGGCGAATTATCAGGGACAGCTCAGCCAAAGGGCAGATGTGTCTTTGTGGCCATCTGAGTTTAAAGGAAGGCCAGAGCAGCAAGGATCTTGGGGAGATTGAATTGTTACCCAGGAAGGGCCCAGAATAGTTTCATCTGAAGACACATGGAAGAGTCTTAGGCATGGCCTAGGAAAGAATGTAACAAATTACATAATAAGGGCCTCTCATGCTACCTCATGATAGGACTGTGGCTGTCCCTGAGAAGGAGACAAGTGAATGGATGAGTCACTCAAGAAGAGGCTGAGGGGAAACATTCTTAAGGGGTAAAGGGAGGGACGCCTGGGCAGCTCAGTGGTTGAGTATCTGCCTTGGGCTCAGGGCATGATCCCGGGGTCCTAGGATTGAGTCCTGCATCCTACTCCCCACAGGGAGCCTACTTCTCCCTCTGCCTATGTCTCTGCCTCTCTCTGTGTGTCTCTCATGAATAAATAAATAAAATCTTAAAAAAAAAAAAAAACTACAAATTGCTGTCCTGAGTCTCTGCAGAGGGGATTTCAGGAGGATGAAGGTTACTAGAAGTTCTGGGCTTCTGGATTTAAGGTTTATTCAGGGTTTTTATTTCTTCTGATCCTAAACAAGTTGTTAGGAAAGTCATATCTATCCATCCTATCTCAGGCTCCGTCATAGGAGGGGAGGTAGCTGGGTGCTCCTGAGAGGAAGGTGATAGAATCGGAGTTGGGAGGGTGGGATGTTATTGCATTGGGTCACAGGGTGGTCATTTCTAGAAACACAAAGACACATCTACCAAAGGCTAGATGCCACATCAGAGTCAGCCTGATGTTCCTGTGGAGGGTGTGTCTAGGGTAAAAATGCCTCTTGAGCAGATTGGCTTTGGAAAGACCAAACTCATTCAGCTTGTACTTTATGATTGTGTTATTCCTCATTGATTTTTTAAATAAAATATTTGTGGAGTATTTATGGAATGCCAGGCACTGCACCTGTTGCTGGGGCCAAGGCCAGCTGCATGAATTGCTGGGCCCTGTGCAAAATGAGAATGTGGAGACCCTCATTCAAACATCAGAAAAAAGTGTTACCAAAGGTACAAAAATATAGACATTTTCCTTTCTTTGTGGTCTGTCAACTTCTTGTGGTGTCTTTACCTTTGCTTTTCATGTTGTTCTAAGTAAAGAAATATTTAAAATGCTGTTTTAGTGTGAATTTTGCCATTTGTCTTTATATTTTGCGATTGTGTCTTAAGTGTGGCCATGAGCATTTAACTCACATAGGGAGTCACAGAAATCACATGTGTATTTGGTAGCTTATATATGTCTATGTATTTTGTTCTTACCAGAATAGTGGCAATGCCTCACACATGTCCCCTGTTTGTTTTTTTTGTTTTTTAGATTTTATTTATTTATTCATGAAAGACACAGAGAGAGGTAGAGACAGGCAGAGGGAGAAGCAGGCTCCCTGAGGGAAGCCCCATGTAGGACTCGATCCTAAGACCCCAGGATCACGACCTGAGACAAAGGCAGCGAAGGCAGATGCTCAACGACTGAGCCACCCAGGTGTCCCCTACCCCCGACTGTTTTTATTTTGCTTCTTGACTTGCTTACGTTCCTTTGACCACCACTGTACCAGCAGCTACTGTCAAGTAAGGAAGGACTGAAGTGGGCACTAGGGGGTGTCTGCCTCTCCCTCTCCTCTGGCGCCATCATTTTTAGCACAAAGAGGTGTCTGAGAGAGGAAAGGAATATGAGTGAGATGGGATATGATAGGGTTTTATTCATTTTCTATAGCTACTGTAATTAAATTACCACAAACTTACGGACGTTAAACAACACAAATTTAGTATCTTACAGTTCTGGAGGTTGGAAATCTGAAATGGGTCTCACTAGGCTAAAATCAAGCTGTCAGCAGGACCATACTCCTTCCAGAGGCTCTAGGGAAGGATGGCTTCCTTTGCCTTTTCCAGGTTTTAATGGTCCTCTCATTCCTTGGCTCATGGCTTCTCCTTCCATCATCTAAGCCAGAAAGATCAGAGTAAGTCTTTCTCCTGCAGACACCTATCAGGTTTTTTTTCTCTTTTACTGTTGTTCATAAGGACCCATGTGATTACTCTGGATATCATTGGATAATCCAGGGTGATGGTCCCATCTAAGGTCAGCTGATTAGCAATCTTAATTCCCCCTTTTCCATGTAACCTAGGATATCCTAGCTTACAGATATTAAGATATAGACATCTTTGTTGAGGGGATAGTGTGGGGACAGGCATCATTCTACCTACCGTAGGATTCCTTGGCAGTTCTTGTTCCTAAGAATGCCATTGCCTTCTTGCTATATTCAAAGCAAGTTCTGGTTCCAGTGGAAAGAGTGGCCTCCTAAGTTTGCCAGTGTTCTCGCTTGGCCATAGACATAGCGCACTTATTTTGTATTCACTTTTAGGCTTGCTAAACTCCCATGCATAATGGATCCACTGAAATTCTGTGCTCGTGGGCATTGCAGACACTATATGTGCATGGGACAGCCGGGAATTTTGAGATAGATAAATAGACAGACAGACAGAGAGAGAGAGAGAGAGAGAGAGAATCACATATATCTGGATCACATGCTCCATTGTCCCACCAGACTTCACTCACAGAACACAAATTCAAAGATAAAAGTGTCAAGAATTTTGAGATTGTGATAGCAAACTTTAAACCAATTATCACGGATCCTGAAACTGAAGAGTTCACACACCCAGGCAGCTGGCCTTGCCCTTTCGAATTCTGGCAGCATTACCACTGAACCAAATGTAATTTTTAGAAAGTTCATGTTAAAATAGTAAGACTTGAATACGATAACAACAGAAACAGAATTAAGATTTTCAGCAGACTTTTCATTATAAATCTTCCCTCACAGATGCAAACACACCTACCCCTCCTCTACAAGTTGTTATGCGCAGTGATTCACTAACTGTGCCACTTATGGATAAGGAGGAGAAATAAGTGTTTTTTCATCGTACCACATGAGGTCTCTTTTCAAATACCATTGGGACTAGTTAGTTGGGCAAAAAGAGTTTTAAATTGGAAATTAACAAAAAATACATAAATACCACAAACTTCTTACTTTGAACTTAAAGTATATAAATCTACAATCACTGGCAATCTTTTGATATAGGATCAAGGTCTTTTTTTTTTTTAAAAAAAAGGTTTTCTCAACTATTTTTTTTAATTTTTATTTATTTATGATAGTCACAGAGAGAGAGAGAGAGAGAGAGAGAGGCAGAGACACAGGCAGAGGGAGAAGCAGGCTCCATGCACCGGGAGCCCGATGTGGGATTCGATCCAGGGTCTCCAAGATCGTGCCCTGGACCAAAGGCAGGCGCTAAACCGCTACGCCACCCAGGGATCCCAGGATCAAGGTCTTTACTTTGAGTATGAAAACTCTGCTTGGAGTTCCAAATATTTCTCCTATAAATCACAGCCATGATTCATATTCTACAATTAGCAATCAATTACTCTTTTGTATTAGTTTCTTTTTTTTTAAGATTTTATTTAATTGAGAGAGAGAGAGAGAGAGAGAGAGCATGAGCAGGGGGAGGGGTAGCAGGATAAGGGGAGGGTCAAGCAGACTCCCTGCTGAGGAGGAAGCCCAACACAGAGCTCGATCCCAGGTCCCTAAGATCATGACCTGAGCCAAATTCAGACGCTTAACCAACTGAGCCACCCAGGAGTCCCTGTATCAGTTTCTTTAAAGTGATATAAGACACTTTGGAAATACCTATGGATATTTACATACAATTTTGGCACAATCTGAGTTCAGAATCTTTATAGTTTTATAATCCTCTCCCCAAACTGATATAATTATTGTCCATACATAATTAATTCATCAGAATACTTTTATTTTGTGACTGGCTTTTATGGAGTCTTTCCAAAGCATTCAATTGTGTTTTAAAAGGAATAATGACTTTTCTTTTTTTACTTACATTTCATTGATTTATTTAATATTTAATTAAAGTCCTAATTACATAAGTACAACTGGCATAAATATTTAATCAAATTATATCATTTGCTAAGTATAACTGCCATATGAAGTTTAAGAACAAAGTGAACTGACTTTGATAAGCATGTGACTTACCTGGTGGTAGTTCGAAAGTGCTCAAGTTCCAAGAGATTAGCTGGAGAGACATGAACAAGCAGCCCTTCATGACACCAGTCAGCAGGTCTTACAATGGAGAATGGAGAATGTCATTTGATTTGGAAATGCAGTTCAGAGGGAAATGGTTTCAAAATATTTACATTTCAAAGAAATGCCCCAAAAGATTCCATTTCCTTAGTTTCTTTATATAAAATTCAGGCTGACCAAGTCCCCTGTTCATTCACTGTCCTCCTAGGGGACATTTCCCCTGTAAGGCTTTCCCTCCTCCCCCATGTATGAAATTGCTCCCTACTTTGTCCTCTTATAGTTTTTCTCAGCATTGGTCATATTGTATTGAATTGTTTGCCTTCTGTCTTAGTCCCTATTTGAGGAGGCACTCCAGAAATATTCCAGGACATGTCTGTTCTCCATGTAGTTGTGCTCTGAGATTCTCTTTTCTCCCTTATGTAACCTTATTTTATTTAAAAAAATTTGATTCTATTAATCGGCATTCTTTGAATTAACTCTTTTTCATTAAGTGATATTTGTATTTTTATTATTTTGGAGAGAGAGGGAGAGTACAAGTTGGGAGGAAGGAAGGGTAGAATCTTAAGAGAGAGAGAGAGACTCTTAAAGAAGTTCCACACTCAGTGAGGAGCACAATGTGGGGCTTGATCTCATGACCCTGAGATCATGACCTGAGACAAAACCAAGAGTTGGGATCCTTAACCAATTGAGCCACCCAGATTCTCCTCACTAAGTGATATTTTGAAAACTTGCCAATGTGTATTCAGTGTTTAGAAGATGGTAAGTTCCTTATGTGTTTAGTAGTATTATCTTTTCACTTCTATATTAACTTTGACCTTACATATCTTTTTCCATATATTTTCACTTCTAATCAGCTCTTTTTATATCTTCAGGATTTGATCTGTAAGCATAAATTCAATTGCTAACTTGGTAGTATCCTAAGCACTTAGTTTCTATTATAACCTATTGGTATAGTAGCTACTGTAAACCTTTTGATTATGACTGATCATTTTAATGATTACATTTATATGTTGGTGTGAAAAGTAGAAAAGGCAATATTACCAACTGAAAAAAATTGAAAGAATGCAGCATATGCAGTTTACCCAAAGTACATAATGAATCAAAACAGGCAGCTGGAAAAAGATTCCAAGTAATCTTTTTGTTATTAGACTCTGATTTCACAGGACCAAATATTTCCTTCATATTGAGTAGCACAAGGAAAAAGGCACACAAACTCTTTAATTTTAGAGCCAATATTATGAGAAGAGCTAACAAATTGTTATTTGAGCCATGATCCCAGTCTAGAGGTATACATCTGATTAATTGCATTCCCAGCATTATAGCTCAGCACACTTCATCCTCATGAACATCCTACATATGCTAAACCCTGAACCACCCTCCAATATGTGTTTGCACCTCCACAGGGCAGTTCCTGTCTCTCCTGGCATCATTCTCTGATTTGATACACTCTTTCATCTTGGCCACATTTCAGGCTCCTTAGCCTGGAAATACTTTCCTAACAACCCAAAATTGACTCAGCTGATCAAAATGATCAAACTATTACAAATCCTTATGAGGACAAAATTCCTGCCATGATCTACAAGCTATACAACCATATATGACAGCCCTGGGTGCAGTGTATAAAGTGCATATTGTAAGAGACATACAATTCTTGTCCTTTCTTATGGAATCCTAAAATCATGATTTCTGTTTGTTCATTTGTTTTTTTACTTCTTAGAGCAATTATTACCTGCAAGAACTGTTGGGTTGTTTTAAGTCTTATCACCTGACTTGCACATATAAGAAGTCATGGTAGAAGGGAGAAAAGGGACAGATGATTGTGACATAGCCAAGGCAACTAGAAAGGAAGATAGGGAGTCAAGAGGGAGAACATGTTCCACAAAGTAGCAACCTGCCCTCAACACACTTTGTGCCATTACCACCCATCAGTGCTCCTTTGGCCCTTCAATTAATCACAGTATCAATATTTTCAAATAAAAAAATATAGGGCAGGAAAGTCATGTCAACAGTAGAACAGAATTTTTCAGTCATGACTGGTCTAGAAAACCTGGTGGCCATACATTCAGACCATTTACTTAATTCTGTAGAGCAAAATAAATACTGGCTGGAAAAGAGTTAATTTCTGATTTGCATATTGGTGGTAACACTCTCCTTGCTTTTGTCTGTTTTGATCCACAATTACGTTAATTACTCTGAGTTGCTTAGTAAGTACAACTTTTCCATAGTTTTAGTGGGTTAAAGACACAAAAAATGATTATGAGGTTTTTCTCTTGGTACTGTAGGTTTCATATGTGCAAAAAGATTGTAAGACTCTTGATTTGACACTGGTAAAAGAAATGTGCCTTGATACATAACATGGCAATATGGTGGACCCATTGTCAACTAGCAAAACACTCAAGTGGAGGGTATGATAGGTATGGGGATAGAGTGGGAGCACCAGTGAAACTTTTTTTCTTTTGCAGTGACGTGATGAGAATGAAAAGTGAAACTGCCCTTCTTAAAGTGTCCAGTGGCAATAATTTTATATAACTGCTTTGAATCTTATATTATCCTTCTTGCAAATCTATATTTTCTGAATTTTTCCATTGCTCCTCCCCCACCAACACCCAAAACGTATTACCACTCATCACATTAGTTATCTGAATTGTCCCTTCATGAGTATATAGGAGAATATGCTGTTAAAGCTGTAAGTCAGATATAGAAAGTAAGTGAGAATAATTTTCTCATGGTCTTATGGAAATAAGGTGATCAACTATTCTTATTTTCCAAGGACAGGGGGTTTACTGGGACACAGGACTTCCAGTGCTATACTCAGCAATTCCTGGGCATTAGGAATGAATTAATCAGCCCACATCAGAGGTTTAAACAGGACACCAAATCAAGATGACAGGTGGATCCTTCCTCTTCACCTAAATCCCATGAAATAACAAAAGAGTATTTGTAAATGATGGAATAAATCTATAACTCTTCAAAAAAAGGAGGAAGAGAAAGGAACTCCTGGAAGAAAGCCAAGATCAGATATAAAGATAAACAGAAATAGCTTAGGAAGAAAAAAAATATATGAGGGTAAGAGAGGCTTGGGGGTAATCCAAATCCAGAGTAAATGGAGACAAGAAATTAGAGAAAATTTCAAAGCAATAAATAGGGTGAATACTTAGGGACATACACTCAAAAAAATCTATAAGTTTCCTACTCTGCACCTTTGTCTATTTATATTAAACATTGAACAGCAGTCCTACATTACAACATTCTAAGGAAGAAAATATGGACACTGAGACCAGAGAAAGAAGGCTGTGCTCCAAGAAACAACTGAAGAAAACCTCACGTTATAAAAACAGATATAAACTTATTCTTAAAATAATTCTATATACATACACACACATATATGCATACACATATCTATCTATCCACCTACATACATGCATATATATTGGAAATCAAGGATTTTACTTAATGGCAAAACAATGGAAGTATTTCTATCAAGGTCAGGGACAAGGCAAGAATGCACACTAATTCCTTGATGATTTAATGTGATATTAGTGTTATTAGTCAATGCAATCAGAAAAGAAAAACAATTAGAGCTATGACAGAAAATAAATTATGTGTATTTGCAGACAGCATGATAATATACCTGGAAAACTCTAGAGAATCAATAATAAAACTACTTCAAAAGATAGAAGACATAAATTAATATGAAAAAATAGCTTGTACATACACCAATATTATCTAAATACAAGAACTGATGGAAGAGAAACTCAATCTACATTAGCAAGGAAATAAGCTTAAAAAATAAACAAAACACTTAGAAATAAACTTGAATAATGTTCAAAACCTATGTAAAGAAAACTATAAAATATCCTTCCTCCCACTTTGTTCTCTTTTGTACATCTCAACATCATCAAGATTCCAGTTTTTTTGGAGCTAAAATATCAAGAAGTTGCTTTTTAGTGCTGAACAACTAAATTAAGTTTATATTGAATAATAAGCATGCAAGAATATAACCATGAAAATGCTGAAAAAGAAGAGCTATGAGAGGGGACTAGCCCCACCAGATACTAAAATGTAATAAAGCCACTATAACTAAAACAGTGGAATGGTGCATGGAGAGATGATCAAACCAATAGACTACAAAAGAAGGCCTGAAAGTAGACTTAACATTTTATGGAAATCTAGTGTATAATAAAGATGACAGCTCACAAGATAAAGGTAACTTACCATTTGCTGTGGGGCAAACATAGACCTTTAAAAAATTATGGTGGGACAACAGGATAGCCATTTGAAAAAGATAAAATTTTAAATGAGATCCATTCTTCACATCATATGCAAGAATAGAATCTGAATCAATTAAGATCTATATGAAAAAAAACCTCTATAAGTAATGCAAAAAATGCAAATGGAGTCTATAATTTTGGTATAGAAAAAGTCTTTCTAACCATGACTGAAAATGCAGATGGAATAAAAGACTGATGAATTAACTACATAATTTTTTAATGCATGGCAAACAAAACAAACCAACAAAAACACTACAAGCAGAGTCAAAAGAAAAAAGATGAATTTAAAAAAGATATTTAAAATGTGTATCATAAAAATGATACCCCAGTACATAAAAATTAAGGGGGAAAAGACCAAAAATGATGTAATTATGAGTAAGAGACATGCATAGACACTAAAATGGCTTTCAAACATATGAAAAGATATTCAATTCACACTATACTTAGATGCCATTTCTCACCTACCAGATTGGCAAAAATTTAGGAATACTGACAATGTATTCTATTGGCGAGGGTATGGGTACAAGCACTTTCATGCACTGTTGGTAGAAATGAAAAATGGCACAATTTCTATAGAGAATATTCCACAATGTCTAAAAACTACATATGTGTTTACCTTTTGAACCAATAATTCTACTTCTTGGAATTTACTCTGAAGATGTACCTCAAAAAGTATGAAAATACATATGTACATATTCATTGCAACATTGTTTGTAATTGCAAAATATTGGAAGTACATAAATATCCAAAGAGGAAATGAATTAATAAATGATGATACCTATACATATTGATATATTATGCAGCTATAAGAAGAAAAGGGAATGAGGAAAGTCTCTACAAGTTGTTACAGAGTTTTTTCAGGCTATATCAAGTGAAAAATAGAGAAGTGGGAAAAACGTAAAGGAGGAGAAATACCAAAAACTTATAAGTATGCTCAGTATTTTTCAGAAAACAACACAGAAGATTGTATTTTGTCTAATCTATATCTCCTAACTGCAGTAAAGGCCTAGGATCAGTGACATTCCTGTTTCAACAAGCTTACTCAGTGCTTACACACTAGTTTCTAAACACTACTTCTATTCAAGGGAACAGGGAATTTTTGGAGAAATGGCAAATTGAAGTATTGGAGTAGGAGAGTAATAAAATGAACCCAAAACATCTTGTGCCAGAAAGTTAAGAAGTACCCCCCTCCAAAATAAATAATTGGGCACTTCAAAAGGGCACAGGAAAAAAAACAAACAAAAGGGCACAGGATAGTATTCTGCAAAACTGTCAAGTTTATCACAACAAGGAAAGTCTGAGAAGTTGTCACAGAGCAAAAGAGGCTAAGGAGAGACGTGATGACTCAGTGTAATGTGGTATCCCTAATGGGATTTTGGGGATACAAAAAGGACATTAGGGAAAAGTGGTACAACTTGAATACCTTGTGGAGTTTAGGTCGTATTAACGTACCATTTGTTCCTTAGTCGTTACAAATGAATCATAGTGATAAAAGATGCTAACAACAGTGGGAAATGGATAGGGGTAGGCAAGAAATCTGTGTTATCTTTGCAGCTTTTGTGTAAAATTATTTTAAAACTAAAAGTTTTTAAAAATGTACTTCAAAAAAACAATCACCACCAACGATACTCCTTCCCCTTCCCTGGTGCACACCTGCACACACACATACACACACACACACACACACACAGGAGCTTGCCTCAAGAGGCTCCCACAAGCCAAATCTAGAAAAATTTCAGCATAAAAATTAAGAATAGTGATGGATTAGAATCTATTGAATAAAACAGGAATCCATGAGTCCAATTGATAATGAATAAATATTCTTAGGGGCAAAGGTAGGGCTCTTCCTTGCAATAGAATGCCAATGGACAAAGTGTGGAAGGAGTGCCCAAAATGGAAAGTCATTATCCTGTAAACCATAGGAATCGAAATTGCATCAAATGATAATAATTACTGGATGCTAAATCTATTGGTAGGGCAAGGGGGTGGGTAGTTTGATGAAGATCATTATATTTACATGGTCTCAAGTGTCTTCCCAGAGATTGCATATCATTTTCAAGGTGGAAAAATATTAACTTTACAATGGAAATAAACAAGCAGTATCTCAGCTGGGTGATCAAATAAGCATCTCTAATGATGACAGATGGACATGCTATACATTCAGATGTGATAGCCTAATGAGGACACATGTACTTTTGCAGAATTCTGACCAGGAATATAGACAAATCTAATCAGGGGGTAGTGTTGAAAACAAACAGAAAACCCAAAACCCAACATTTTTTAAAATAGCTGGCTTATATTCTTAAAATATGTCAGCAATGAAAAACAAAAACAAATACCAACAAAAACAGACAAAGAACAAAAACAAGCCTAACGAAGATAGAAGAGACTCAGCCATCAAAATCAATACTAGATCCTGAGCTGGAGAAACAAAGATGCTACGAAAATTATTGGGACAGTTGGTAAAATGGGAATATGCATGATAGGTTAGATCAAACTGTATCAATGTCAAGTTTCTTAAATATGATAACTATACTATGGGTATATAAGCTAATATACTTGTTTTCGGAAAAGATCTATTGGAGGCTATTGGAGGTTAAACTAATTGAAGGCTTAAGAAATATTAGGCATGCAATTCACTTTTAATTGGTTCAAATGAGACATATGAGAATGAAGAGAGAAAAATTATATTAAGATTGCATGAAAAATTATATAAAAGTGAATGAAAAAATAATACAAGAATGATAGAGAAAGAAAATTATGAAGCCAATTTGATCAATTAGAATCCAGGTGATAGGTATTTGGGAGCTTTCTATACTATTCTTGCAACTTTTCTTTAGGCTTCAAACTATTTTAAAATAGAAAGTAAAAAAAAATACTTTTGAAAAGATATATATGAACATACCTAACACAAGAAGGAATTCAAGAAATGTTAGTGGGTTTTTCTCCTATGCTATTAATTTGATTAATTGAAATTCATTGTAGAATGTGACTGTACTGAAGAGAATATGAGTGGCAAATTTTTCTACATTTGGAAGGTAAGGAAAACAAACATTTGATATCCCAGTTTCTCCCCAAAGAAAGGAATATAAATATTTGAGGATTTGGAACATAAATCATGCCTGTATTGGCTTCTTTTACCTTGGTAGCTACCAGCTTAGAAATCTTTGGAAGGAAATATAATAAGGAAGCTTGTGGTTTCTTAAATAAATGTACTGAATAAATGCATTACTCAAAAAATGTAAAGACTGATGGATTGATAGGTCAATAGAAGTAAATGCCATTTTAGAACAATCTATGACTTTGATGCCAAAGAATATTTAATCTACATTTCTAATACATACCCTGCATTAGAACTAAGTTTTCCTTATGCTGAGAAATATCAGGAAGAGACTGTTGGTAATTGAGTTAGGCAATCTTCCTCTCTCTATGGAAATCTAGGGGGAGTTGACAATGTTATTCCCTTTAAATATGCCAACTTATTTGACCTCAGATTAAACGACGCAGCAGAAGTTCACTTTTGTTTGAAGGTGGACAGGATCTGTGGACAAAATCAGCCAGAAAGGAAAAACCTCAGCTAAGATAGAAGTTTACAACCAGATTGACATGGCTCATGTATTCTGAATGTGTGAGTCTTTATTAATTCTTCCACACCAAATAAACTCTTCCAGAACATTCTTAGCTGAAAGACAGCTAAATTATTTGTTCTTTTTCTTTTTTGGACCTATGCAAATTCATAGGAAATTTTCTTAGCTTTAGTAGTTATGACTATTAAGTCCATGACTGACAGGGAAAAAAAACACAAAAATGTGGGTTTTCCCCTAAACATTAATTGGGTGACAATATGCCAGGCTCTCAGTCTTCATTGCCATATTCATGCTACTATTCCTAGGTTTGGTGCCTCTTTGATAGTTTATAACTTTGGAGTTCTTTTAATATCCTTATATTTTTCATATACTGTGACAGTAAACACCACCTCAGAACCACACTTAGTATGGTTAAATGCCATTTTTGTACAGTTTTATTTCACTCACACCAAGGATGTTCAGGTAGGATCTACATCTCCACTGATGCAACGCTACTCCAAACCACCATCTTCTCTCACTCGGGTTAATAGTACAATCTTCAAACTCATCTCTCTGCTTCCATACTTCCAACCATCCATGCCTCTTATAGTTGCCAGGGTAATCATTTTGAAATAGAAATCAGTTTCCTGCATAAAACCCTCCAGTGGCTCCTTACTCCAATAAAACTCAAACTTACGGCCTCTCTACAAATACCTAAAAACTCAGTTCCCTGCCTACCTCTCCAACTTCTTCTAGAACTTCCTCCCTCTTCATGATAATCTAATTACACTGTCCTTCTTGTCCTTCAATCACGTCAAGTCTATTCTGATGTCTGTCCTCTGCACTAGCTGCTCCTCCTACCTGGAATGCTACTCTGCTAAATCTCTGAATGGTTGCCTCCTGCTTAAATTTTACTCTCATCTTGAATATCACTGCCTCAGGGAGGCTCTCCCTGAACATGCCATATAAAGTATTCTTCATATGGATTCTATTCAAGCTCATTCTCCTTTATTCAAGCTCTATTCAAGCTCATGCTCCTAGTTTTATAGATTTCAAAACTTATCATGATCTAAAATTATTTTTATATGTTTATTTTCTTTCCCTCATTTACTAGAATATCAGCTTAATGAGAGCAAGAATTTCATGTGAATGATTACCACTTATTTCTAGTACCTAGAATCGTAAGCAGTTGATATAAATACTTGCCAAAGAAAACCTATACAATCCAATGTGCAGTCACAAATAAAGCAATCATCTATTAATACCCCTTGTAGAAATAAGATTGCCCAAAATTATCTGATTTCTAGAAACTTTGGCTGAGTGACCTAAGTTGGGCAAGTTGGACCCATTCTTGCCTACACATTTCTCTACTTGTTTGTCAAGAGTTTGTAATCACTTAAGGTTTTGTTCTATTTCTTCTGCTCAACTTAAAAAAGCATTTTTCAACTTCCTGGAAGTTACTAGAAGGTAGGTGTATTGGTTGAGACCCAAAGACCTATGTAGCTTCATTTGGCTAAGCTTTAGATCTACTCTTTAGTTTCCATAGTGTCTTGAGCTTTGATTCAGTCCTGTGTTTTTTGTTTACTACATCTTCATATGAGCACTTGTTTCTTCCTTTTCTTTCACCTGTTTTTGAAAGTAGGTCTTAATTTACATGTAATTATAAATCACTATTTTTTACATTTAATCTTAATATCCAGAAAATAATATTATATCACTATGAGCATGCTCATTATATGAATTAAAAATCAACATGACATCATTTCAGGGGCCTTCCAGACTCCAGAATGAGTGTCAACAACACTAGCCTCTGCTATGAGGACTAAAGCAGCAGCTCTAGAAGAAATGGAAACCACCAAAAGAGGGAGTTGTCCATAGTTGCAAAGGTTTCAAAGTTTGACCTCAAATGGCTGGTGTGGGTTCTCACACCTGGAAGAGTCATTTGGCATGTGTGATATTGTGATTTATAATAAGAAATATATATGTTTATATTTGGTCTTCTTCCACTGTTCCTGGCACATAGCTCCTAAAACCCTTGGGATTTCCTAAGTGATGAGAGCAATTAAAGTGTCTTTTGTTATGCTAATGAGGTGAGTTCTGGATCCCAATTAAGGCTGGGGATTGGTTGCCACAAGAAACAGCTATGTGATTAAAGGGTTAGAGCTTTCAGTTCCACATCCCACTGCCCCACCTCCCACCCCCCCCACACACTCCCTCAGAGCCCTCCCCAACCATCAGGGGGGGAGTGGGCCTAGTTGGTTGTACCAGTCATCAATGGCCTACAATTAAATCAGTTGTGCCTAATGAAACCTCCATTAAAAACCAAAAGGATGGGGTTGGAGAACTTTCAAGTTGGTGAGCACGGAGATAGAAAATCTTGACAGGATAAAAGATCTGTGTCCCTTCCCACATACCTTGCCCTGTGAAACACTTCAATCTGCCTATTCCCGATTTATATCCTTTTATAATAAACCAGTAATTTAGGAAATAAAATGTTTCTCAGAGTTGTGTGAGCCACTCTAGCAAATTGGTCAAACCCAGGGGAACTGGATTCTAACTGTTGGAACCTCTTCTCTCTAGCTGATCAGTCAGAAGCACAAGTGACAACCTGGACTTGTGTTGGCATCTTAACCAGGGGTGAGGGGGGCAGTCTTGTAGGATTCAACCCTTAACCTGTGGGATCTAACACTATCTCCAGAAAATAGTGTCATAATTGTGTTAAGTTTGTTAAAATGAAAACAGAGACCAATCTTGAAAATTTCCTGAGCAGACAAAGCTACTTTCGTCATATAAGCAAAGTTTATCTTGCAAGGCCAACTTGACCTGGTCATTTCTTGTTCATGTCTCTGGAAATCATAAGCAAATCTTGACCTGATCCCCAAGGTTGATACAGGGTAACTACTGATCAATTTCCTCTCATTTGTTTTTTTAAAAGATTCATTTATTTATTTTTAGGGGGGGATGGGCAGAGGGAGATGGGGAGAGAGAGTCTCAAACAGACTTCATGCTGAGTGTGAGCCCAATGCAGGGCTTGATCCCATGACCCTGACATCATGATCCCAGCCAAAAGCAAGAGTCGGATGTTCAACCAACTGTACCACCCAGTTTCCATCACTTAAGAAAATTCTATTATAACCAATCACTGAAAATAAACAGTCACTGCCTCATCACTATATAGGCTGCCTTATAACAATATACCCTGGAGCTTCATCATGTTTTGGTTTGAGTTCTCCATATTCATAAACCATTTTGTTGTTGTTGTTATTGCTGTTGTTCTGGTGTCTACACAATAAGCTTTAAGACATTTCTACTTTGGTGACTCATTGGTTTTACCTCTGCTATTCCTGAATGTTTGACATTTCACTGTGTCAGAAGTGAGATACAAAGAAGATGACCAAAGACTCAGGGTAGTGAGCAATGAGGTACTGATACCCACAGAGCCTACTGAGCTCACTGCTTTCTTGCTAATCCTAGAGTTTGAGGGTAAGTCTCTCTTAGATCGGAGTTCTGCTGTCCTTGTGTTCTGAGCTCACCAATTTTATTGTGCACATTTGCATCCTGTTTCTGATTGTTGAAGCTTCTCGGTAAGCCAACCTATTCTGTTTGAAGGAGGGGAAGACATGATTTCCTATGTTTTGAAACAGCTGTTAAGAAATAAGGCCCCTCATATTTAAAACGTCTTAGGTAGTCTAAAGGCAAAGATGCGTCCCACCTGCTCTGTAGACCAGGATCTTGTGCCTAAGAAAATGTGCCAACTTTTGGAATTGTAGTAGCCACTTTGAGAAAATCTTGATAAACCCACTTTAAGGTGCACCCTTAAAAGAGAGAATACCAAATCTCTGAAGACCATGGGATACAATCTTTGTGATATGCAGAAGCATCTAGAAGATAAAGTGACTCTAAATGCAGCTCTAAAAGGATTCTTACAGCATGCAAATAAAATCTTTAGTAAAAAATCTTTGGCCATCTTAGCAGGTAATCTCAGTCTACCTGCCAGAAACACAATTTAGATCCAACTATTCTTTTGAGTTTTGTATTATTGTACCTGAGACACAGCTAAAATATTTTTTTTAATTTTTATTTATTTATGACAGTCACACACACACAGAGAGAGAGAGAGAGAGAGAGGCAGAGACATAGGCAGAGGGAGAAGCAGGCTCCATGCACCGGGAGCCCGACGTGGGATTCGATCCCGGGTCTCCAGGATGGCTCCCTGGGCCAAAGGCAGGCGCTAAACCGCTGCTCCACCCAGGGATCCCACAGCTAAAATATTTAAGACAAAAGCTGGAAGATCTCTATTTGTGTCTGTCTGTATGTTTATATATGTGTACACATGCATGCTATAGATATGTAATATTTTTCTACCTCCAAATGGTATTGCCAAGATTAATTTGTAAAGAGCTCTACTTAACTGGCTTAAAGAACATTAAGGATTTATGTATATCAAGTATATTCTTGGGAATATAGAAACTAACTCAAATCTTTTTCAAGTTCACATACTGTGGGATAATCTTTGATAAATAAAATCTAGTTTAAGTTAGTTGGTCTAATAAAGGCAGGTGTATCTTTAAAATTTGTCAAGAAAAGTATAAGATGAAGGTTAGCTGTTTGATGTCTAATCCAAGCATAATTGTTAAAAGCTAGTAATTTAAATAAAAAATAAGATGAAGATTTATACTAAGCTTAACTAAATAACAGATACTCATTGAATATCTAAATATTTTCCAAATATGATAAGCATTAAATGCTAAGTATCAGCTTGTCTACCTCTGGCTTTTTAACTTTTTACAGAGAGACGAAAGATGTATGGGCCTATGAACAAGCATGTTTTATGCCACATTAAAAAATTTACTATGAGGAAGAAGAGCAGGGATTAGAGTAGGTTATGCAGGTGTTCACTACTCTGCTAGCCTAGCGGCTGGCAGACAGGATGGGAGAACAGAATAATATATTGGAGACCTCACTCTGCCATTTTGCAAGGCTAAGAGGGCCCAAGATACTATGAATGAAAACCCAGGTTCTTAAGACAAAGCCTGATTAGGATGCTAGGAGTTGAAATCTCTAAGAAAGTAATGAAAATGAAGATGAGGATATTATGGTGATTGATGAAACATGCCATACCACACAACTCCCAATGCAAAGAAAAATTTTAAATAGCAAACACCACAAAATGCCTAAGAGAAAATTCACATTTTTTTCCTTCTGTCCCTTGAAGTTGTAAATCTTATCATGTTTTTTGAAATGTAAACATCCCAGGAGATAAGCAAATTTTTTTTGCTCACAAAGCCTGAAGAAAAAACATACCTTTGTGAACACAGATAAAACAATTACTGTTTCTCTCTACCTGAGCCTACTGGAATTCAGTAACTCTTATTAAATATTTTTATTTTTCCTGACAGTATATGTGTTTGCATAAATTCAGTAAAAATCTGTTCTCCTTGCAACAGGACACAATTGTCTTTGAGGTTTGGTTTTATACCTGTAAAACTGGACTGCATCCTGAGTTCTTCTAGATTTCTCCACTATTTGGCTAGAACTCTCCAAACTAACATTCCCAATTTTTTCTCACTCTTTTGACTTGGAATCACTAGGAAGGAAACCAACACTGCCATTTTCCCAAAGTCAGGCCAACTAAAGCTGGACAACTTAACATAAATTGCAGAGAAATCACCACCACAGCTCAAGTGCCCACAATGTTCATGACTGTTACTATGTGGCCACTCAGTAAGATCACCAGAGACATTCACTCTGCAAACCAGGACAATCTGTCAAATTCCTGCTGCCTGCCCTCTCTCCATCTGAAGATGCTTAGAACCTAACATCCACAAATCTTCTCAGCTGGCTGCTCTCCAAATGCAGAAACTAAATTTATAATTTGCTCCAACTATTAACTTCTGTTGTTCTTTCGTTTCCATAGAAATGCCTCCCATTAAATTATCTGACTGCTCACATCATATGGAGATACCATATAGTAAAAACTCACCTGCAACATCACCTCTTATAATAAAACATCCTTCTATTCATCCTGTCCCAAGTAATCCCAAAGGTATGTGATCATTAATACATCATGTTGTGCCTATGTAAATAACTTTTTAAGAAAGCAGAACCCATTTGATTTATTTAATTGGTTAAATCTTGCTCCAGGGAATCTCTGCTCTGGAGCATTTTTCAGTCCTTGGCTATTGTTCTCCTCATAGTCATCATCTGAGCCTCGGGAGTGTGCTGGATACTCCCAAGGGTTTTAAATGCCTGCTGGCAGCTACTCACATGCCAAATGGTATCCATCAGGATCAGACAACTGGATGAAACCAACGAAATCAACAATAACCACATCAATAATGAAGATGATTACATTGCCCTCCAGCTTGATGACTCAACAGGAAAAACAGCAAATACGTGATTCTTCAGCCTGCCTGTATCAGTAGTGGTGACCAAGAATAATGATTGGTCTAGCCTGCTGAGAGAATGACCAAAAAGGGGGAACTGTGAAAAGCAAAAGCAAATGCAGACCACCCTTGAACATCCCCTGAGCAGACAAAACCAGTTTAGTCATACAAGCAAAGTTTAACTTAGCTCATTTTGCAAGGCTAAATTGACTTGGGTCATTTCTTGCTTATGTCTTGAAATCATAAGCAAAACTTGAACTGTTTCCCAAGGTTGATATGGGGTAACCACAGACCAATTCCATATCATTTAAGAAAATTTTAGGGGCACCTGGCTGGCACAGTGGACCATGCAACTCTTGGTCTCAGGGTCATGAGTTTGAGCCCCATGTTGGGTACAGAGATAATAAAAAAAAAAGTTTTTAAAGGAAATTCTAATTAATTAAATTCTAACCAATCACTGTAAAGAATAAACAGTAACTGCCTTCTTAGTATATAAGCTGCTTTATAACAATATACCCCAGAGTATATTCTATGTTTTGGTTTGAGTGCATTCAGTCGCAAATTGTCTTTTTGGCATGTGCACCATAAAATCTTACTTATTACTACTTTGGTGATCCATTGCTTTTATTCCTGTTATTTCTGACAACTTTTAGAACACCCAGCTCATGCTGGAAAATTGTTTGCTGTGGGAACCCCTACTACCCCCACAAATCGATATTGGTGACTAAAATCCTTAGCACGCAACAATAATTGATACAACAGCAACAACACTCTAGGGAGCCTGAGAACATGGAAAGGAAACTGAGGGGAAAGATACTGGACTCCCAGCTAAACTAGCAGGTAAGTTCTTCGCATCATTGCAATGTGGGTATCAGATAAAATATTGCCTTCCTTGTGGTCATGGACAGGTTAGATAAAGATTTGAGGACTTACCTTATATTTCATAACAAAATATCTTTCTTATCAAAAACAAGGATATAGGAGACGTGACTCTTATTGAACGAATTACCTTCCTGAATATTGTATATATTGAAAATAAATGAGAATAGTGACAACATTTTTAAGTCATAGAAACATCTCTTGAAGAGAAGCCCATGCTCCTCCCTGTTCTCTCACTCCATCTATCTTTATTTAAATTCAAGTTCTCAGTATGATTTCATAATTCTAGCTTACAATGAGATTTCATAATTCTGGCAACTTAGAGATTGGTAGTACATTGAATTGCCACTGTTATGCATTATTCTCTCAGAGATTAATTCACTCCTATTGCTTTTAAATGCTCATTACATCATCCTTTGTTGAAATTAATTAACCCTTCCAAAGTGTGGGGGTTTCTAGACCCTTCCTAAATTTTCTTTCCCATTATTATTTCCACTTTGTCTCACTTATTTTTAAATTTTTAACTATATCTTTACATATAGAAATAACAAACTACAAACATACAAAAACAGAGGCCCACCTGTGATAGGTGCAACATACTTGGCCGTAAGAAAAATTTAGAATAAGAAACTTCTATATTTGTGAGCCATAAGCCAGCACCATATTTCCTCTTCATCAAAGTCAATTTTTTTGTAACACACCTACATTTTAATATGTCCAATATAGAGAATTAAAACATCTTTAGTATGAATAAACGGCAAATAGACTGAAAATAGTCAGCTGCAACAATAGGCCAAAAGTATAGAAGAAATCAGGATAGACAATGGGTTAAATGATTATATTTTTATGACAAGCAACAAATAGCCATAAGACTTTCTTAAGCTGGCAAAAAACTGGCAAAATAGAGCTTAGAATATATAAAGAGATTATATTCCATACCATAGAACAGGAAGTCAAAGGTGATGGTGATGTAGAAACATATGGGTTTATTTTTCTTTCATATAAAAGGAATCTAAAAGTAGGTTCTCTAGGGCTAACATCAGAGACCTAAATTCCACCTTTCTTGCTAATCTACCGTATTTGGCACTGGCGTCTACCCTAAATGTTACCTCATGTTCCAAGATAACTGCCAGAACTCCAGTTATCACAACTACATTCCAGGCAGCTGAAAGAAAGAAAAGAGTAAGAACAAAAGGACATGAGCCTTTGAAGACATTTTCTAGAAATCTTCAGCTTATGTTTCATTGGCACAGGTAAGGAAATATCATGGTTGTTCTTATTGTTTTCCCCAGCTGGGCACATTGCTCAGGAGAAGGGGAAAATGAATATTGGGCATGCAGTTAGCTATCTCTGCTTAGTTAGAAATGGCAGATGACAAAACACACTTATTATGATAGACTCGTGGAATTGATTTTTACAGGTGGAAATACTAATGTTACTGACTTACCAGATAAAATTTGCAGGAAGGTATTATACATTCTCCAAATTACCTATAAATATGTTTTGATTTGCAGGCAATTGGAAAATTACATTCCAAGAAGACTTTTAAAGCTAATTGTTGTAAATAAGCCGAGAAAATTATTTGAACATATTTTTGGATCTCTAACTCAGAGTTGCTTGGTAAGAATGCTATAAAAATAGTTAAAAATCATCAGAGAACAACATTTTATTTCTTTACTGCTTTACAAAAGAAGAAAAGAGTTTTAAAAAACAGATTCAAGCCTATAAATGCAGAGAACTGATGGTTGTCAGAGGAGGGGATATGCAAAATAGGTGAAGAGGAGTGGGAGGTACAGGCTTCCAGTTATGGCATGAGTAAGTCACAAGAACAAAAGGCACAGCATAGGGAATAGAGACATAGATAGTCATAATGTTGTATGGTGACAGATGGCATCTACACCTGTTGAGCGTGGCATAACATGTAGAGAAGTTGAATCACTATGTTCTACACCTGAAAATAATGTAACATTGTGTCTCAACTACTCAAATTCAAAAAAAAGAAGAGTTTTGTTTTTAATCTGTGAGTTCTTGGTTGCACAATTGTCACGCAACAAAAGTCAACATTGATAGAGTATTTGACCAAGGTCTGAGGCCATCTTCCTACATGAGATGAAACTCAAATGAGGTCTCTAATTAAAGCAAACAAAAAATAAATCCACATACACACTGGAACTTGCACATTCCAATGAGAGTCCTCTTTCAAAGTAAACCTAGAAAAGTGGGCATTTCCTTCTAGTCATCCATACATATTATTTTAAAGGTTTTTGCCACTCTTTCTTCCATGGTGATTGAGACAGAGAAAGAAGGCAAGGCAGGCCATTGTCTCAGTGGTGGCTACAGGCTGCATGAAAATTTTTCCTCCAACACTGTTACCTAACATAATCAATGATAAATCCATTAGAACTAGCTCTAAATGACTTTTCATTGTTTCCAGTAAAGATTTGCCACCAGTGAGGACACTGACACGGACAAATTAAGGTAAATCAATTCACCTTATCAGTCTTTGTTTCTTTATCTGAAAAATGATGAGGAGAGATTAGACAGATGGTCTCTAGGTCCCCTTTTAGAATGACATTCTGAGACTCTGTAATCTCCCGTGCTAAACCAATTCCTTAGATCCCACGCCTAGAAGATTTAGAATTCATTATTTTAAAATTTAATTCCTTTGGCGTCAATAAAAAATATAGGTTATCAAAATCCCACATTCATGTCATATCAACACATACATATACACATGTACAGCATTCTATGTATGTGTATACATGTATGTATAAAATCAGTGATTATACATTTATATTAAAAATATATGGCAAATAGAAAAGTTCTATTAGACAAAAGATAAGTTAATTCCAGTAATTTGTGTTACTTTCTTGCTAGCTTCTCTAAAATTAAGGCCTCGGGGCCCACCTGGGTGGCACAGTGGTTGACTGTTTGCCTTTGGCTCAGGTCATAATCCCGGGGTCCTGAGATGGAGTCCTGTATCAAGCTCCCTGTAGGGAGCCTGCTTCTCCCTCTGCCTATGTTTCTGCCTCTCTCTCTCTATGTTCCTCATGAATAAAATAAAATCTTTTAAATAAATAAATAAATACATACATACATACATACATACATACATAAATAAATAAATAATAAATAACAAAATCAAGACCTCTAAGATGTAAGGAAGTAGGGAAAGAAATTAACAGTGTTAAAAACCTACTAAGAGTCAGGCAATGGCTAACACTGTTGTTTGTAAATCACCATGGTCTACAAAGGCTCCTGGAGTTCTAAAGTCTACTGATTATCCCCCACACAAACAAACAAAAAAAAATTAAGCAAATTTTAAATACCACCTAGCTATTACAAACTCACTACCCACTCTGTTCCATTTAATTTTCTCTTTAGCTTATTCTGAGTTTCAACACCTCAATAGGCACACCGAATTCCCAGAGTTTTGTGGGTATCAAGTATCAGGTAACACAGCTTTCACTCTGCTATGGGACTCCCTAACATGCCTTATCTGAAGAGTCGTAAGTACATACAAATACATGTGTTCTTTATAAATTCCAAGTTTTTATGTTCCAAATATTTCCTTGCCTATTTCCACTGAATTACAAACTTTTAGAAGCACAGATATGTCAGCTAGCCAAGTCTGTAGTACAGGATTCTCCCGTTACTCCAGCTCAAAGCAGTACATTTTGAACATAAAAATCTTTGATACTTGAGATAAGTATTAAATTTATCCGAGAAGTTTCAATTTTAAACCAAATCAGTGTTTCATTTCTCACTTGCTGGATTTTTCTAAGTGTTTACCGATGAAAGGAACGCTGTGTGCACTGAACCATTCAATCCATTTTGGTTGGATGTATGATATTTTCCTTTCTAACAAAAGTGCCTGTAAATCCCAGGGCAGCCCCATGCTGCTTTTTCTTTAATGTAAATTACTGCTGTGGACTGCTACTTACAAAGTTCAGCCAATAGATAAATTTCCTATGTCCCCTCCAGTCTTTCTGAGGGTAATTTCTCCAATCTAGCAAAACCAGCTAGCTATAAACGAGATTTCTATGTTTAAAACAAAACAAAACATATAAACAAGCTGATTTACACTGAAAACAATGGAACTCCTAGGGAATTACGGGCGGCTGAGCTGAGAGCTCTGGGGGGAAACAGTTGTTGGAACAATGCTGCACACATCCAGTTTTTTCATATCTCTGAATTCCTGCTTGTGATGGTAAAGGACAAGCAAAAAAAAAAAAAAAGAGAGATGGAGAAATATTGAATTGCTATGTAACTACAGATCAGAAGAAGGGAAAGATGTCAATGAGTCTAATAAGATATAAGTGAGCAAATATTTATCTGAGCCTTCAGGAAATGTGCAAGCAAAAAAAAAAAAAGCACATGGAATCATCATAAATTCATATAATCCTGGTGAAAGCAAATATTAGCTGTCTGCAATACTAGGAGATCTGCTTGCCCTGTCCAGGTCTTAGAAATTCTTAGGACAGTGGCATTCATGACATAACTGAGAATGTTTAGAAGTATGTTTGGCTCATCATTGACAATTTTAATGCCCATTTCTGTTTTAGGGGGTATTATGAGTTTTTTCTAATGTACTTGCACTGCTTCTTAGAAATCTCTTTTCCATGACAATATCTTAACAAAGTTAATGAAAGCAAAGCTAAAGGAATTAACGTTGATTAAAAGCCAAAAAAGAGACATTTTGTTAGCAATTACTGTTTGCCAACGACAGTCTATTAAAGCTCTTTAGGTCAAAATGGAATTTCCCCTCCAATAAAAAAGGGGGATAAAAAGAAAAAAAAGGCAACTTTTGAACACCCCCTAGTGAGGACCTTCATGCTGTCCCTCTGTTTCAGTTCATTTTCTTTCCTAATGCACAGCATTAATCTGGAAAACTCAACTAGGGGCCATATATGTACCCATTTTGGACTCCAAGAAAATGTGTTTACCTAACCAGCACCTCTCCACCCAGAAAAAAGAAATTGAGGATTACCACAGGCCACAAAAGAAGTGAAATAGGATAGGACTTGAGAGGGAAAGATACAGAGACAGATGGTGTTATGGGTTGAATTGTGTCTCCCCTCACCCTCAAATCCATATGATGAAACCTTAACCCTGAATCTGACTATATCTGATACAGGGCTTCGAAGGAGGTCATTAAGGTGAAATGAAGTCATACGGGTAGGGCTCTAATCCAATAAGACCCTTGTCCTTCTAAGAAGAAAGATAATACCAGTGATGCAGCTGCACAGAGAACAGGTTACATGGGCACAGCAACAGATGGCTCTCCACAAGCCAAGGGAAGAGACCCGAGAAGAAACTGACCCTGCCAGCACCCTGATCTGGGACTTTCTAGCCTCAGAATTGTGAGAAAATGGATTTTCTGTTGTTAAAGCTAGTGTGGTATTTTGTTATTGGAGCCCCAACTGACTACTACGGGGTGGGGGGTGAGGAGGAACTGAATATGTTACAGTAGATGTTGACCCTGCTCTGAACATTTTGGCTTCTTATAGAAGATTGGTCAAAAATCCGAAGGCTTTCCCTGTTCCCATGCCTGTAATGGAAAGACACAAATAACTTCTTCCCCCTCAACACACACAAAGTTGCAAGGACAGAATGTTCCAGTGGAGACGATTCTCCCTTCACTCTCTTCCGTGCATTGAAGCTCTTGCTGCAGTGCGGGAAGTCCTGGCAGCTTGTCCTCGTAGAAATGGCCTGAAGCTTGTCAATTCATTTCTTTAAATTACTGAACACCTATTGGGAGGTAATAGAACCTGACAAATTGATGGACTCTAAGAAAGCCCAGCTCTAGAAATAAAACTGATTTAATTATCAGTCAAGTGTGTATGGTTAAGATGAGGTATGTTTAAGCTACTCTACAGGATTTCAGGAGTATGTCAAAAGTCATCTTCTCAAAGAAAAAGTGTTACCCATTTGGGTTTAATAGTACAATTGTAATATTCTTGTTTGTAACTCTATCTGTTTTCTATGCTATGGGGCCACGTCCTATTTATCCTTACCCTGTCCTCCCAAGGTCCCAGTACAATGCTTATTAACAGCAACTTTACTGACTTTTTAACTCAAACTTTTCTCAAATAAAGTTTGTGAAATGAGATAGTCTATCAATCAATCAATCAATCACATTTAATGAGAACATCTTTGTGACAGTGCGTACACCTGAGCCTTCCCTTCCTTGCAGCCACAGGTGAGTTCCTTGGCAGTTCTGGGATCATCTATTTAGCAAGTGCACTGATCAAGGGGTCATTCACATGTGACTAATGCTTGCGGGTTAGGACAGACTCCTTAGCCCATCATATAATAGTATGATTTCTTCCTGCCATTCATTTATAGAAGCTTATTTAAGTTTTCTCTTTTATTTCTTTTGCTTTTAACATGCAGAGTCCCGTTTGAGATGTTTTAGTATCGAATTATTTATAAACTTCTAATGATGTGTAGATTCCTGGAGCCGAGGCTGCTGTAGGTAGATGAGGATGCATTGCACAACCGTAAGGCATGCCACTCGCAAAACTGTCCATGTGACATTTAAAATGCTAGTCACTATTCCAAGTTTTATCTAATCAACTTTGGGGACTGGTTTTTATTTGGGACAAATGGGAATATTTAATAATTAAAAATAGGATTAATTTGATTCCTCTGAAAAAAATTAGCCTATTTGTCAAATTACTTTTTATTTCTGAAAATTTCCTAGATTTTTTTTGTTATGCACATGTACTGTTGATAGTAAATGTGTATTTACTAAGTGTATTAAAATAATCTTTCTGCTACCCTACAATCCAGTAATCTCACTAGTGGATATTTACCCCCAAAATACAAAAACATTAATATGAAGGGATACATGCACCCCTATTTTTATTGCAGCATCACTTACAATAGCCAAATTATGGAAGCAACCCATGTCCATTGATAGATGGATGGTTAAAGAAGATGTGGTGTACACACACACACACACACACACACACACAGTGGAATATTATTCAGCTGTAAGAAGAAATGAAATCTTGCCCTTTGCAATGACATAGATCTAGAGAGCATAATGCTAAGTGAATCAAGTCAGGCAGGGAAAGACAAATACTCTATGATTTCACTCATGTGGAATTTAAGAAACAAAACAAACAAGAGAAGGAGAAAAAGAGAGTAAGAGAGACAAACTAAGAAACAAACTCTTAACCACAGAGAACAGATGGTTACCAGCAGGGAGGTGGGTGGGGGTTGGGTAAAATAGATGAAGGGGATTAAAGAATACACTTGTCATGATGAGCGCTGAGTAATGTATAGAATTGTTGAATCACTATATTGTAAAACCTGAAACTAACACTTGCATGTTAACTCTACTGGAATTAAAATTTAAAACTTTATAAAACAGTCATGACTTTTCTGGTTTTTTACATTACATGGATACATTTTTATAATGAATAAATATAACTAAATTTAAAAAAGGTCAAATAGTACAGAAAGTAAAAGTTTTCTGAAATGCTACCATTAAAGTTCCCAGTCCCAGACATACTGCCTAATTTCCTACATGAGATCAACAATTTGTATGTACTTTCCATATATTTCTTCTTGCTCATAAAATAATTAAATAATCTGATGGTAATGAGAAGTGACATTTTCATTGTTGTTGTTTTATGAAAATTGGGTCATATTATATATATTTTTCCCTCCCCTTATTTTTCTTAGTTGATGATACATCCTGAAAATCCCTTCAAAGTTGACTACTAAAAATCTCAGTCCTTTTAGTGACTATATAATATTCTCTGGTATGGATCAGCAAATTTTATTTCTTCTTCTACTGATGGATTTCATTTTTTTCCCCAATTTTCTTGAGCACTGCAAACAATGCAACACTAAATAATATCTACACATAGCCTTACATATATTGGTCCTTTTATTCCCAAGATTGGTATGTATTTTTCATTTCAGTAGATATTGTTATGAATCTAATTCTCAAGTGTATGAGGGTCTATATCTAGGGTCTCTGTTTTAATAATTTTTTTTTATCTACACCATTACTACAATGTTTTGACTCAATGAATTTATAGTATGTGTGTTTACTTTACTTTTAACCAAATATTCAGAAATTTAATGAGGCATCTATTACCTTACCATTCTTTTTCATACTTTTCTTGGCTAGTCTAACATTTTTAATCTCCCAAATAATTTTTAAGGTGCTGTTATCTAATTCCAAAAACTACAAATCGATAGGCATCTTAATTAAATTTCACCTAACTTATTTATTTTACAAAAATATTTAAGTCTTATTAAGCTATCTTATGAAGAACATAAAATTTCTTTCCAAGTTACCAGATCTTGTCTAAGTCCTTCAATAAGACTTTATAGCTTTCTTCATTTAGACCTCGTACTTTTCTTGCTAAGTTTTTATCTAAGGATCATATAGTTTTTGACAAATTTCTTTTACTTAGAAATAGCATCTGTTTTCTATAAAGCTAGGTCATCATCATTAAAAACTTCCAAGAATTTTCAGGGCACCTGGGTGCCTCAGTTGGTTAAGGGCCTGCCTTCAGCTCAGCTTATGATCCTGGAGTCCAGGGATTGAGCCCCGCATCAGGCTCCTTGCTCAGAGGGGAATCTGCTTCTCCTTCTCCTGCTGCTCCCTTGCTTGTGCTTTCTCACTCTCTGAAGTAAATAATATCTCAAAAAACAAACTTCCAAGAATTTTCAATTCCCTGCATAAGTACAGTTTTCCCCAAAAGCTGGTTTGTCAACTGTTCTGGTTATCAATTACTGTGTCCCAAATTATCTCAAAATGTAGTAGCTTAAATCAAGTACCATTCTATCTTATCTCAAGATTTTGTGGGTCAGAAATTCTGGAGGAGCTCAATTGGCCAATTCTCCTGTTCTAGTGGTGTCCACTAGCATCATGCAATGACATTCACCTGAAAACAGGGCTGATATGAAGAGCATATGAAGGTTTCACTCACAAACTTCTTGACAAGGATGGCCATCTAATGGATCTCAGCTGGGCTTTCTCCTTCTCTCTGTATTTTCACAATCATTTCATATGGTCTACCTAGAAGGATAATTGAACTTCTCACATGATGGTTCGGGTCTGCAAGAGACCAGGATGGAAGATTCCAGTCCTCTTCGAGTAGGCCACAAACTAGCATCACTTCATGTCTGTGATGTTCTACTGGCCAAGGAGTTGTGGACCAGTCCAGGTTCAAGGGGAAAGTAAACAAACCCTACTTCTCAGTGGACAAGATGTCAAAGAAGTTCTGACCATTTTTAATCCACCACACCAACCCTTTACTTACCTAAGTAAACAAAAAGCAAAAGTGGAAACTTATCTCCCATTTATTATCATTATCGTTTCCTACAGAAAAAAAAATTTTTAACATGCATACATAAAAGACAAAGGAAGTAGGTTCAGAGACAAAAATTAGTATTTTAAATTGGAGAAGTTAGATTTAGGGAAAACAGAGCGTATTGTCCTTATTATTTACATTTTTCACAGTTTGGTGAAAACTGTCCAGTTTGGGTAATGATTAAGAGATCTAGAAACATCAGTCCCACTTCAAGAGTACTCTGGTAAGGTGAAGAAGAGAGGCTAAGATTTCAAGTTCCAAATCTCCTGGTCCCAAATCTCTCCTGTAATGTCAAACCCGATGAACATTTTTCTAACCTATATAGAAAGAAAACCAAAATAAGGTAGTCAATTCAGTCTTCTTCCTTAGGTAAGTGCCTTTGTGGTTTTTGTGATAATCTGTTTCTGTCCTGACTGCCAATACCATGCACTAGCTCAATGCAAAATAAGAATTCAGCACAGGACAAAACCTTATTTCTAGATCCATCTTAATAGTTGTGTTTAGAGGTGCCTAGGTGGTTCAGTTGGTAAAGAGTCTGCCTTCAGCTCAGGTCATGATCCCAGGGTCCTGGAATCGAGCCCCAGGTAGGGCTCCCTGCTCAGTGGGGAGTCTACTTCTCCCTCTCCCTCTGCTCCTCCCCTTCCCCCTGCTCTTCCTTTCTCTCTCTCTAATAAATAAATAAAACTTTCAAAAAAATAGTTGTGTCTAAAGGGAGACATTTGTAGAGTCTACCACTGCTGCCTCTCACTTTTACCTATTGAACACAGCACCTACAGGGCCAGGAGCAAGGATGTTGATTCCTGACACAACAAACACAAATTATACAGAAATAAAACTCAGATAATCACTGGAGTGTCCCTAGGGTAAGTAATATCATGGTGGCTGTGACTACATGAACATATGCCAAAATCACTAAAAAAAAATGGATTCACCATCCTATCACTAAATCATGGTACAGGGAAATAAATATACCTAAAAACAATTTTAGGGACAGTTATGGTTTTAGTAAGGGACATTTGGATAACAGCATCAGCTGCTCTGTGGATCACAAGTGAAAGAAAACCCATTTTAAATAAGCTTATATAGTAAAAAGAATTTATTGGCTGACCTAATTGATAATTTGAGAAATAGTTTGATGTATTAGGGTACTTTTGGCTACAGGTAATGAAAACCCCAAACTGATCCAAAACAACACCAAAAAACCCCATTATCACTTTACATAACCAGAAATTTCAAGAGACGGTATCTCTAGCATAGGTTAATTCAGTAGATCCATTCCATCATCAGAAATAGTAGTTCTTATGGTTTGCCTCCCTCCCTGTTTTCATTTTATTTTCCCTTCCTTTCTGCTATGTTCATCTGTTTTGTTTCTTAAATTACACATATGAGTGAAATCATATGGTATTTCTCTTTATTTGACTGACTTATTTTGCTTAGCATAATACGCTCTAGTTCCACCCATGTTGCAAATTGCAAGATCCCATTCCTTTTGATGTCTGAGTAATATTGCATTATATATGGGTGATGGACATTAAGGACGACACTTGATGTAATGAGCACTGGGTGTTACATGCAATTGATGAATCATTAAATTCTACCCTGAAAACTAATAATACAGTATTTGTTAACCGAATTGAATTTAATGAAAATTTTTGAAAAATTAAAAAATAAACATACTTCTCTAAAAAAAAAAAAGTGGGTTTTTTTTTTGTCTTTCCATAATGTCATCCTCATCATCTCAGAATTCTTCTCTGCTAACTACTTTTGCAGTCCCAAAATAGCAACCACAATGTCCAGCAATTACATGTAGATATTGCAAGAGAGTTGATGAAGGGGATTTGTGACCACCTTGTGTCTTTTTGGAAGAATGGATAAAACCTTTCCCAGAACTCTTCCATGCAAACATCCCCTCCTCTTCCATGGAAACACTGGATAACATGTTCATTGTATATTAATAATTTGGCAAGGGGAAGAGGATACCAAAATAGGTACTGTATATTTAGGATTTATTCCTGAGCTGCAGTTTGGTTTATTTTCCTATAGGAATGGATGACCAATTAAACAGGAATTAGTTTATCAAGAAAGAAGGGATAAGTTAGTGTTTAAGGGGCCAAAGAGAGTTTCTTTCTTCTCTGCTTTTCAAGCTGTAGGCTTATTTTCTAAAACTTTCCTTGCATTCTCAAGATAGTGGCATATCTCCTAGGACTATAAACTTCCTTATTCATGTCCAATGATAAGAAACAATATCTCTCCATGTAGTTCTTTTGAAAGAATCTATTCATTCATTCATTCATTCCACAAATATGTATTAAGCATTTACTACATTCCAGCTAATGTTCTAGTGTCTGAAAAAAACCAGCAGAGAACAAAGAAGAGAAGTCCCTTCCCTCAAGGAGTTTATATTCTTATAAGAAAAAAACATAGCAAGTAGTGTTAATTGCTATTTAAAAATCAACACAGCAAGTAGTGGTAATTTCTATGGAGAAGAATAAGGAAGGAAAAGAAGGAATAAAGTAAAGTTTAGGCAAAAGTACAGTTTGTTATTTCAAATGAGATTGCCAAGGAAGGCCTTTCTGATAAGATATTTGACAATCGAACAGAAAGAAGTAAGACTACAAAATGATTGATAGATAAATGGAGAGAGAAAAAAAATTGGAAGGAGAAAGATGAATGGATGGAGAGAAAGTGGGAGGAATAAATGACAAATAGATAAAAAAATCAATCAGTTGATCTGGAGCAACAAGTATAAAGGTCCTGAGATAACTGCATTATTGCTGTGTTCAAGGAATAGCAAAGAGGGCATATAATACATGCAGAGGTTCAACAGGAAGAATGACAGGAAATGAGGTCAGGAAATTGATGAGGAGCAAGATCATATTGGTTCTTAAAGTCCATTTTCAAATTTTGGCTTTATTTGAGTGAAACAAGAGGCCATTTCAAAGGTTTTAAGTAGAAGGATGAAATATCTGACTACAGTAGTAAAAGTCCTTCTAGTTTCCATGTAGGGAATAGATCATAGGAAGGGGAGTACAAGCAAGGAGATCAGTCAAGAGATTACACATGAGAAATAGTGGTGGTTTGGTCCAGCACTGTCAAGTAGGGATGATGAGAAGTGGTCAGATTCTGCATATATACTGATAGTTGGGTTGGCAGCATTTCATAACAGATCGAATGCTGGGTATAAAAGAAAGAGAATAGCTAAGAATGACACCAAGGTTTTTGGCCTTAAGAATTGAAAGAAGGGAGTTTCTATCTTCCAGAAATTAGGGTAAGTCCTAAACGAGCAGGGTTACAGTGGATAAGCTCATGGATATGCAACCCAGTGGTTTGGCTTTATAAATGTTTGAGATGTTTATAGGTATCCAAGGGAGGATGTCAAGTATAGAGCTCAAGAGTGATATATGGGGCTTGAAACAAGTTTGAGATTCCTCAACCAATAGATACCATTTAAAGCCACAAAACTGGATGAGATCATCTAGCAGAATGGTGTGGATGGGAAAAAGAAGTCCAGGGACTAAACTCAGGGATATTCTAATAGAGGTCAGGTGCATGAAGAGAAATAAGCAAAGGAGCTAAGAAAGAATATCCAGTAAGGGAGGAAAAAATTCCCAAATGAGTAATTTCCTAAAAGAAAAATAAAGCTCTTTAAGGAATAAGGAGGGATAAATTGGGTCAAGCAAGATGACTGAGAATTGACCTTTGGGTGACATGGAGTATTTGAGAGAAAAGGCTAACTAGCATGGAGAGGAGATATTGCAAACAGAAACAACACTTTTAGGGGTTTTGGTGAAAAGGGGAGTAGAGAAATGGGGAAGTCCCTGGAAAGAAATGTGGGTCAAGCAAGTTTGTTTTTAAGGTATAAGGTAACAACATGATGTTTCTATACTGGTGAATGATTCAGGAGAGGGGAAATTTGACAACAAAAAGAGATAGAGGAGAATTAATGGAATGATATCTTCAAGTGGCAGGGGTGGGGTTGGAGGGAGAGGTATAATCCAGTGTAGGAGCTGGTTTTCCATAGATGGTTTATCCATAGCAACGAGAAGGAAAGCAGCATACATGAACAAACGAGGCGGGGTGGGAGTAGATGTGATAGTGGAGAAGAGAGAAATAAGGACAAGAAAATTCTGGCAATTTCAATAAAGAGGAGGTATGAAATAATTATCAAGGAGAGTGGAAGAGTTAAGAGAGTAGAAACCCGATGGAATTACCAAAGAGCTGATCGCCAGTGAGCGGTTATGGTCATGATTTGAAACTAAATAAATCAGTTGTGTTTTTCTTTAGCTATGCTCAGCTGCTTTAGTGCAGTCGGGAAGTAGACAAACTTGTGCTTCATCCACTTAGAGATCTTGCTAGGCAAATGCAAGGGAGGGAAGGGAAGGGGGAAAGAGGTATATGAGAATATATGTGAGGAAGAAATTTTAATGTGATGTCATGAAATTTAAATGGACATTGGGGAAAAGTTATATGTGTGCACAAGGGCAATGGTAAGGGGCAACAGTGACATAGCATGTTAAATTTTAGGTCTGACTTTAATTGATGAATTTTGGAAATGGGTTTATAGGATGGATTAAGCTGGAATGATAGCAAGAGTTATCGCAAAATGGAATGATTGAAAGAGATGATGGAAGTGCCATACTTATTGGTAATGACGAAGTCTAGGATCAAACCATGGAAGTGGCATCTCACATAGACTAGAAGAGAAGAGATGAAGGAATTGGAGTCCAGGGAAGTAGATGAATTAACCTTGTAGTTCCTGGGTTTGCCAATAATTAAATAGGAATAAGTTGGAGAACATGAGATGAATGAATTGTCAATATGTTCACACCTTCAAAAAATGAGAGGGAACAACTTTAAGAATGAGTCTTTCCATTTATGGGCATTAAGGAGGTTATATGTGATGAGCACAGGGTGTTATATGCAGGGATGAATCTATAAATTCTACATTTGAAAACAAGTTTACCATGTATATTAACTAATTAGAATTTTAAAACATAAAATAAAAAGAGGAATGAGTGTTTCCAAGTATTTCTTACTGATCAAATTACATGATATGCCATTGCTAAATCAATCACTGTAGCAAAGGTGATGAGCCCCACAACTGGCTTAATTTAACTACAGCCGCGAGTAGAAGAGTAGGGCAATGCAAGGAGCATAGCTGAAAAAGTTAGAGAAATACTTCCAGAAAAGAAATGTTTGAGATTCTGTTACTATAATGAAGGGGAAATACAGTCTAGATGGCAAATAACAGATTTGTCAAAGTTTTATTTTCTGGGATTTTCTAACTGATTAGATGATTGGATGGATAGATAGATGGTTGGGTGGTGAGTGGATGGATGGATGGATGGATGGATGAACAGACAGGAGGATGGGAGGATTATCTGCTATGCAAAAGCCTCAAAAACACACTCATGGTGACAGTATCCAAAAATTCCTTACTTTGACTTGCCAAGATGGAAAACTTTTTTTTTAATTTTAGAATCCAGCTGGTCATAATATGGACCAAAATAGTCATATGAATTTTTTTCTGAGTAGTAATATTTGTGGTATCACTGAGTTTAACATTGTCCTTCTTTCTTCCTATAATAATCCTTCACCAATGTAAGCAAAAGACCTCTCCTGTTTACTTCTATCCCTCCTCTTTTAGCCCAGCTCTCAAAAAATGAAGTCACCGGAATACAAAACTACTTCCCTTATTGGCGTGTTTTAATTTTCCTGGCTCTCTTGCATTTAGGTTGTGTATGTGACTAAGTTCCAGCCGGAGGGATGTGATAGAAATGAGGTATGCCACTTTCAGGCTTGGCTTTGAAAATTTCCCTTATGACCATAAGCACCACCTCCCATCCATACAACAGAAATCAGAACATTTCCAGATACTATAGACACCTAATGGAAGAAGATCAAATACTTGAGTCACCAATACTTAGTTGCCAAATACTTGAGAGAAGTCATCCAACCTGACTCAGATAAAGACCTGGACAAGAAATTAACTTTTATTGGGTGAAGCTACAGAGATTTAGGTGTTGCTTTGTTACTGCAACCTTGAGGAACCCACACTTACTAATAGAGCAAAGAAAGACTGTGTTTTCTAACAGTTGTTATAGATTTTTACCAAAGGAAAGTCTACAATCCTATGGGTTTTTTTATCCACATGACTTTACTAGAACCAAATTACTTACCTAAGGTGTTACAAAGAACCCCAGGTTCACTAAGGTTTCCCTGGAAACTTCAGTGGCAGCCAGGTTAGGAAGGGATTGTCAATATTGCTCTGAACACTGTAAGAGTCGCTTTAACCCCAGAGGCACATAGCATGATCTGATAAGATCTGACATTGATTTCTTGGTTATTAAGTCTAAAGAGATAAAGTTTTCTTGACATGAGGAAAATCTGAGGCCAAATAAGTTATTCTCCCACATGACTAAAGTCAGAGACACAAAGCAAAGTACAAAGCTTAGATGTGATATTCAAATGTTTACAATTTTTACTACATGAATCTTTAACTACATCTCAGTCTCAAGCTGCTTACCTGTGCTATTTCTTAGCTGGGGCTTTTTCCTTCTTCATTACTTTCAAAGAGAGAACTCTCCTACCATTAGCTATGAAATGGAAATATCATTAATTGCTTGCCTTAGGCACCTGACCGAATTAATGCAAAAATGCAGTTCTTTTAAGTTCAGTCATAGAACAATGGTTCAGTCACAAGCCATAAATGGACAGATCACCACTATGTGATTACCAGTAGGTGATTCTTGTCTTTCAACCCATCAGGCTGGTTCAGAAAAAGATAGTGTCGGAGACTGCCCTTCTGCTAGTTCCTGGTAGGTCATTGTCTGTGTCCCAAAGAGTATCTGAGAAGCCAGCCGACAGATCATCTGCCCAACCAATTATTTCTGAAGCCTCTCAGTGTTGACTTACTTTTGAGCTTAATATTAATACCTTCAAAAATAAATGGCCAATTTGGAAGCAGCTTGATGATGACCAACTGTGAATCTTCCTCCCTCTCCTCATTTTAAATAAAAACTCTCAGGCATTTTTTAAAGTTTATCTTTATTTTTCCCCAAATGGTATGTTTTTCTCACCTCAGCATGTTCTATTTCTGACCAAAATTTGATATTCAATACGATTTAGAAGTCTGCTTTGGTACAACCACACTACTCTGACTGGATATAGATACGATCTACCCCTGATTTGCAATGTGACCTTACGAGTAATTTAACTTCCAGATTTGAGTATCCCTAGCCAAAGAATAGATGGTATTGCCTACCACCAGCTTGCCACAGTGAAGGCACTGGCTTTGTGTCATATGAAAGTAATTCAGATTTTAGTTTTGCCATCTACTGGATGTGTTGCCTTAAGCATGCTACTTGACCTATCTGAATCTTTGGTCTCACATGGCGTTACTGTGAACTTTAGGAATTAAGGAGTGATATATGAGGTCACTAGCTTTGTGCCTGGCACACTGCAGGCACTCAACAAATGTCCTTTAGGAGGTTCTTTATAAAACACTGGGAACTCACTGGCCTAGGAGTACTATATAACTACAAGGAAGAATCATGGAGCATTCACAGTAGACCATCTTTATCCAAAAAGTTTATAAACAGAAGTGGAGTTACTAATATCTATGTTGCTTCTACCCTAGAAAGGGAGAGGTAGAGTGCACCCAAAATATTTTTATTCCTGGGTTTATAATCCTGTAGATATTTCCAGTGATCAGCTTTACTGTACATCAAAATGGCTACATGTGTCTCTATCAGATAGATCAAGATCACCAATGTGCTGGGTCATCAGGCCCTGCTTTGGAAGAGCCTGGAAAGGAAATAGGAGATCCTAACATACAGAGTGTCTAATAGGAACATGGTACAGCCAGTATGAGTCATGTAAACCTCATCAGTCCAGGAAGAACACATTCACTCCAAATTTACTAACTTCTGAACTTGCTCAGTTGAGACTGCTAAATGTTCTTGGCTTTGGTTCTTGGGAAATGAAATCTTTCCAGCTGCAAATCTTTAGAACTGCAGGTTAATTCTTTACAACTTGGCAGAATCATTAGGAAGGCAAGCCTGAAGGAGGGAAAGAGCTAGCACTGAAAGTATAAGATACAGCCCAAGATGGATTTGAATTGATACCATTTCCTGTTTTTATCCTTGCTCCAGTCTCAATTGTGAGTACATTTAAGCATGAATGTAGGACTGTGTAGGATTGTGTTTTCTACCCAGACACCTTCTCCATCAAACTGCTCTAGATCCTTACAAAGGGATGTCATCTCTGCCTTCTCTCAACTTCTTTTTAAGTCACACATACTTTTACCTACATATAAGAAGTAGGATATAAAAAGCAAGAGCAAGGACCTGGAAGTCCAACAGTCCTGAGTTCAAATTCTGCCTCTATCATTGCTTCATATGTGGCTCAAGCTTGCATAACCTTAATTATACCATCTCCAAAATGTGAAAGGTGATATCATACTGATAGAGTTACCCTGAGCATTAAATGAAATCATGCATGTAAAATTAGTAGACTCACAGTGAGTGCTTAAAACATCGTGGTGGTTGTATTATCAAGGTCATTATTATTATCATCATTCTTATCTCTTCTACTATGACATAAACTCACAGAGAATAAGGATGAAATTTCATACTGTATTGCTTCTCTTGGAAGATTTGGCTCAAAATAACTACTCAGAAAGTATTTGCTGAATGAATTTACATTGAATATTTGCAGTCATTTGTTTTAGTGAGGTTGCCTTTGATTATCACTGATGGAGAACATAATAAAACTGACTTAGGCAAGTGGGAAACATATACAAATAATACTGTGAATACACCTCATGGAACTGAAGGATATTTGAACAACTAAAACTTAAGCAAGGCATAAAGTGGCTGGGTTTCAGAAAGAGTTATAACCAAGAACTTGAATGTGATGAGGACACCCCTTTATCCTCTCTTGTAGTGTCCACTTTAGTTTCAACAGCCAAAAACAGGTTTTTCTCACACAGAGGGAAAGTGGTCACCAAGGGAGCCTGAGTTTTACAAATTGTGGTTCCCCTCTGCAGAGTGGAACCGACTCTTCCTCTCTCTCTTTCACAAACATTCCAGGGGAGAATTCCTATTGGCTGATTTTTGTCATGGCCACTGTCTGGCCTTGTGGTCAGAATGAGGCAAAGTCATGGAAGAAAGTGGCTCCTGATTAACTATTTGGTTAGCGCTGGGAAGGAAGCAATTCCCAAGGGAAGAGTATAGACCAGAAGAGACCACATAGGATCACAGTGTCCCACAGTGTTCTCAAAACACAGTAATGTTGATTCTAACATTCTCTGATATTTTAATGTCCAGATATACACCGTATGTGGAAGAGTAGAGTGGCAGTAAAGGTCGAGGATGAATGCACCACAGAGGCACACAATATTTTACTTTTTAAAGAAATGACAGCATATGCTGAGGCTTTTTAAATATGTTATTATCATACAAAGAAATAAAATAAGCCAACTTAATGGATCATTTAACTAGAACAATATGCCTTTGTGTAGGCTCATCCATAAGACCCTGCCACCGAAAACTATAAAGTATTACAGTGTTTTCATACTGATAAATGTTGAAAAGTGACTGGACTTTTCTTTCCCTTCTAATTTTTTTCAGAGTATGCATATTGACCTAAATCTGGTGGCCTGAATGATAGACGCCTACTTTAGGTTTAAGCAATAGAAAATTAATAAGGAGAGGAGTGAAAAAACAAAGAAAGGGATTTAATTTTTTATCATAACAAAAGTAGTACCTCATCTTTTATCTCCACATAAATACATCAAATAAACCATCCTATAGATTAAGCAATAGTACTCGTGACCTCCTTTCAATAGATGACTTGCACTTCTCCACAAAATCAGACATTTGTGATATGACATTTTAAGACAGAACTAAGAGAAACCAACCTCTATCAAGAAAGTAATGAAAAGAAAGGGACCCCTGTTGTCAATGCAATTGAATGGCATTCTACCCAACAGTTATCTGGCATCTGAAGTTCAGGTTTGCCCCCATTTACAGGCCTGTGGCAATCCAAGCTTGCCTGCTTTATCAGAATCTTGGCAGGAAAAAGATGGCACTCTCAAATTGGAATGTGAAGTAAATTTAATAAAGGGATTATTTCCTATTTATTAGGAATAAGAAAAACACAAAGAAAATGTAGCCATCCATGGCTGGTGATGACAGTATACCATCACTTCCCTAGGTAGGATTGAAGGGGATGAGGGAACCATGGAGCTACTGGAACCAAAGACAGAGAAGGCTGTGTGGAAGGGGCACCAAATGAAGTTGTGGCCTCCCACTGGCCACCCCACAGGCAGACAACCAGAGAAATATTTTGCCTCACTCTCCTTTCTCCATGGATCTCCTGCTGGGGCTCCCGTTAGACCATCCAACTCAAAGCCAATGGAGCAAGGAAGTCAGTTGATACAATCCTGACAAGTCAGTCTCACAGGGCCCAGCGCAGGGCAAAGAAGGGTGGACAGTGGACCCAGCACACCAGAGAATGGTCCCCTGATACACACAACCCTCTGACTAGGACATATCAACACTTTAATATTCCCTTGTGATCACCCCAACCACATGGTTAGAGATTTACAGAAAACTCAAAACCTCACATAACTTAATGTCCTATGAGACCTAGGAGAGAACTGAGAACATGCCCTGCTTCAGTCCAGTGATTTAACAAGAACTCTTCGGCTCCATGCTGCCCTGGAGATCTGGGCTGTCCACCGGGCATCATTAGTGCCACATCAACTGCCACGGTGTTGAGTAGCTAACATCTCTTCAAGACAATAGCTCCTGCAGCACTGGGGCCAAATCCCACCAAGCCCACCCATTCTATCCCAGCGTTAGAGTACATGTTTAACAGCTTCCAGGGATCAAGTCCTAACCCCTGCTCCTGTGGTGTGAGGTGTTGACAGAATTATGGCCTCTTGGCTCAGAGTTTCTGAAAATTCCCACAAGGGAACCAAAAGGATTACAAATCACGGAGTACAGAGGGGCTGCCTTCTGAGTCTCAATGCCTCCTCACACGGACTCAAGAGTGCCTTTTTAGAATATGAAATTGAAGCTGTAAGTGTGTCCAACATAAATTTTCCTGTCTCACGGGGAAGCATTTAAACCCTTACAGCAAAACTAACTCACATAGTACCAAACTACAGCACAACTTGCATCAACCATCAGTATTGGCTTCATCCTCCAAGAATCTAGAAGTCTGCTTTGCTTCCCTCTTTTCCATCAGCCTTCTCGGCTCAATCACACTCCACGTAAATGATCAGAATATTCATTTCCAAGTGAAGCTTAAAGAAAAGTTAATAATAATGTCAGTTCACCACTGCGGTCACAACCAGATAAAACATGCCACTCACAAAGAAGGAGGAGAAAGACAAGGAAAAGCATGCCTGCCTGGATTTACAAAGCATGCATTTTGGATTCTTTGCTCTTCAGAGCAACAGTGTGAGGTAGCAGCCTGGTGTTATTATTGTCACTGTTTTCAAGTGAGATCAAGTGATACTTACCAATATCAGAGAGTTTTCAAGTAACTTGGAGCCCGAGTGTTAGACAAGGAATGCCATGATCTTTCCCGTTTTTTTTTTTTTTTAAGATTTTATTTATTTATTTATTTATTTATTTATTTATTTATTTAAGACACACAGAGAGAGGCAGAGACACAGGCAGAGGGAGAAGCAGGCTCCATGGAGGGGGCCCAACGTGGGACTCGATCCTGGGTGTCCAGGATCAGGCCCTGGGCTGAAGGCGGCGCTAAACCACTGAGCCATCTGGGCTGCCCTCTTTCCCCTGTTTTAGGCTGCTTTTTGCAGAATTAGAATGACGTCATGCTCATGCAGCAGAGTCTCTGGGCAGCAGTGTCACTGAAGCCAACTCATAAACAAAGGAATCATTTCAGCAAATTTGTATCTTTGTTAGATATTTCTGTCCCCCCAACAAAATAAAGATCTCTTATGCCATCTGAAAGTTTTGCTTCTCTACATGGAACACACTACTATTTCAGAACCGGGTATCCAGTTATAAATGCCATGTGAAGAAGACATTTGAATGGTATGATGAGGTGCATTTTATTCTTCACCATTGTCATAGAATGACTTAACAAGAGAAAAGTCCAGTTTGACTGTCAGTTGTGCAACTTTTCCCAATGACGGGAACATTAAAATTTTTAGCACAGTCAGGACTTCCAACTCCTGGAGACTCTAACCGATAACCCTGGAGAATTGTCAAGAAGTTGCTCAGACTCTGAGAAAATAATTCCAATGTGTATTACTGCATGAGACAATACGTATCGGATCACCTGTACAGTGGTCACAATAAAGTAGGCTCTGCCTTGGAAATGAATCTGAATCATTTATTAGGGTTTTCTTGCCTGGTCAACATACTATTTTGCATTATATCTGAAGAAGAAAGAGGGAAATCTAGTAATTTATTTTACTCTCTACTTTAAAAGGCCATCATCTTCATTAAGATATAATGGAATAGGAAGGGAATATATGTTTCAATAATAATATAATAGTAAAACAAATAATAGCAAAGAAATGTGTGTGCGAAGCATAAATTCAGGGGAGATAGATTTATCTTTCAAGATTGCTCCTTACTCCTTATAAATTTATCAGACACTAAAGCAGTCTGAATTTATTAGTAAATGTGTGATTTAGTTTGCACACGATTTAGAAGGAAGAAAATGTTATTTTTACAATCTTCCCTTGATAATGAGGGTTCAGCAGGGGAACTGGCTCATTTTGTGATGTGGTTCTGTTTCTATAATGACACAAATCATGCCTCGGTGATCAATGCTAAATTCTCATTCATGGTCCTTCTGTTTCCCTGTGGCACAAGTCACATGCTATAACTTAGTGTGTGTGTGTGTGTGTGTGTATGTGTGTAATGCTATAAGATTGCGTGACTCAGGCACATAAGGCTAAGAATCATTGATCCTGTTTCACTCTAACTGTGAGAGATTTAGAGACCCCGACAGTACTATTTTTCATAACCCTTTCTTTCTTCTTGTTGAATAGGTCTGCACCTTTTTATCCCCCCAGCAGCCTTTTTTGTCACTGTGCTCTGTGAAGGTGAAATATCCTTACATGTCTTTCAAAAAAATTCTTTTCCCAATAATTTCCTATTGAAATTGTTTGGCTCATTAAGTTGGCTTATTGCATTCTTCTCTGGAGGGTTTTTTTCAATTCGAGCTCTGTACTCTTACACATTTTGTTTTCCATCTTATTCTTGGAATAACTCCACTTAGTTTCCAACCGTATCTGCTTGCTAAATAGCCTGATCTTTTCTACTTGTAAGGAGACAGTATGAAGAAAAGAATCCAATGTGAATGGTACCCCAGAGAATAAGCAGAAGCAACTAATTAAGACAATCGACCATATATTAGCATTTTGGTCCTTGAAAAATAGTGGGGTTTTTTTTTTAAATAGTGGGGTTTAACTGAGTGTCACCCATAGTGGCCAAGCAGACAGAACACCAGGCCTTTCCATCGTGCTTCAGTTAGGATCAGTCTACTTTTAGCTGTTACCCCCTGCATCAAAAAGTTCAGCACCTTTAGAAAATATACACAAATAATGGCTGGCAGACAGTAGGTCACATCACTGTCACTTGTAAATGGATCCTTCATTCTTTGCCTCTTTCTCCCCCTTCCCCATAACCTGCAATATTCCACATCTCAGTAAATGGTACTATCATCCAGCTAGTCAGAATCCCTGGAGCCATCCTTGACCTCTCCAACATGACCTCCTATCACCAGCCAATTGCCAAGGCTTATGCATGCTGCTTCTTTAATATCTTGTGAATATATCCAATTTTCTCCATCCCCATTACTATGACCCAACTCCAAATGGACACCATCATCTCATGACTGGACTGTGATAATAAATGTGTCCACAGCTGCCCCCTCATTTTCCCCTCTGCAACCATTGATGGTTTAAAACATAAATCCTAGGGGCACCAGGGTAGCTCAGTCAGTTAAGTGTCAGAGTCTTGATTTTGGTTTAGGTCATGATCTCAAGGTCATTGGATCGAGGCTCACAGTGGGCTCCCCACTCAGCAGAGAGTCTGTGTGAGATCTTCTCCCTCTCCCTCTTCCTCTGTCCCTCCCCCCACTCATGCACGTGTGCTCTCTCTCTCTCAAATAAACAAACCTTAAAAAAAAACACATAAATCATGTCATACCACCCTCAGGATTAAAACCCTTCAGCCTTTTTACTCTGTCTTCCTCCATTGTTACTTGCGGTTTGAAAATTTAAGAAAAGAGGATTTGTGTTTATTTCAGTACTTGCAGGTTAACTGAGTGATAATAAATTGACGTGGTATGTGTAATGGGTCAGGAGAGAAAGAAATCCTGTTCAGAAGAAGGAGGATAAAGCAACATAACAATGAATCAAAGGTTAAATCCAAAGTGGGAAGAAAGGAAAAAGACAAAACTGGGAAGTCAGCTTGAACCCAAAAGTCCAGATTAATGTGGAGGAACAGAAGGTTCCAAATAGTACATTACAAAAAAAGAAAAAGGAATATATGTATTATCTAACATATATGATCATGTTGAAAGTTTGAGGAAGAAATGGTAATAGACTTTTTAAAGAAAACAATAAAATGAAGCAGTTATTGATATACTACAAGGAACAACAGTATACAGAAAAGTAAATTCAGTTGTATAACACCATTACATCGCAGATGTAAACACCATGAAATACTCATGAAATACTCATGTGATACAAGGATACAAATGCTGAATAATAATTTAACCAAGAATTGTACCTACCCACCATAGGAAGATGGGGGAGCAAGTATAAATGAAGCAGGTCCTCATCTACAACACTTGGAATTCAGTTGGATTGCCTCAATTAGAAAAAAGGTTAAAAATAATATTTTAAATATGGTATTATAAAATATGAAGATAAAATGAAACAAAGCTAAAAATAACTTTACATGTTTGCCTCTGCAGGGTTTTGCTTGGGGAACAGTAAGAAAGAGGGCTTCAGGCTTTCATTAAGGATTGCAGCACAATTTGGCTTTTTAAATTATGGCCATATATTATTTTTAAGAAAATGTATATAAATATTCTAAATGATAGTAATGGTAAAATACGCTGCTAAAATATTAACCAATGAAAGCAATATTAATACCAAGCAAAATAAAATGTTAGGCAAAAATGTTCTTAGAAAAATGAAGGTTTTATTCAATGACAAAAAAGGAACAACTTACCAGGAATTTATTACAATTCTGTACGTGTATCCCTCTAACAATACTAATTCAGAAGGTAGACAGTGAAATTTGGCAGTTACATGAAGAAATAAAAAATCCACAAGTGATCTGGAAGGGGAAAGGGACAGAGAAATGTGTATACTTAGCTTACAACCCAGCATATCCATTGTAGGTTATTACTCATGAGAAATGTTTTGTATATGATTACTCACAGCACACCTATTCATATTAGCCAAAAACTTGAAATGTGCCAATATCTGTCCATCAAGAGGTGAGCAGATAAACAAATTGTGGCATATTTATAAATTGAAAGCTTCTACAAAGTAGAAAGGAAGTAACTACTGACCCCTTTACATTAATATACCAAAACATCATTCTGAGTAAAAAAGCCAAACACAAAAGGCCCACCTACTTTATGATTCATTTGTGTGAGATCACAGAATGAACAAAATTAATCTATAGCAACAGCAAGCAGATTTCTAGTTTCCTGGAAATGCAGTGGAGGTGGGAGGAGGAGACTTGACAACAAAGGGGCACAAGGGAATTTTGGAGGTGACAGAAATGTTCAGTGGCCTGAATGGGATGGTTACACAGATATGCACATTTGTCAAGATTCATTCATACACCCAGCTACCTTATTATATGTAAATTATAGTTCAATAAATTAGGCTTTTAATTTTTTAAAGGCAAGGCATGTGTCTTTCTATAGCAGTCTGTACTGCTATATAAACACCCCAGATGGCTTACACAGCAAATACTTATTGCCCACAGTTCTGGTGGCTGAGAAGTCCAAGACCAGGGTGCTGGCAGATTCAATGTCTTGCGATGGCCATCTTCTTGGTTGGTAGGCAGCCACCAGCCATCTCCTGACTATATTCTCACTTGGTGGAAGGGTAAATAAGATGGAAGGCAGAGAGTGAGAGAGACAGAAAGCTCTCTGATCTCTGCCTATAAAGGCACTATTGCCACATGGAGGCCCTACCCTTCACGACTTCATCTAAACCTATTTACCTCCCAAAGGCTCCACTTCCAAACACCATCACATTAAGACTGGGTCTTTCAGCACATGAATTTAGGGGGGACACAAACTTTCAATCCACAGCAACATGGGGCCTTTCAAAGGGCATCCAGCCTGGGACTTGGCAACTTGTACACATTTCTTGGCAGTAGGGACTGTGACTTGACAGAGCCAGTCTATGTTAAGAAATCCATTGAAAACGTGTAAGTGCTGATAGAAAGGGAGAGAACACTTTCCTCCTGTAAGGGGTGGAAACATGAGAATGGTGATGGCACAAAATCTACCTCGGTGGTCACACTGAAATGGGAGAAGCAGCATGAGCTAGTCAAGGCCACCAAGCAGTGTGTTTTGGCACCAGCAGCAGAAGGAAAATTTAATTAGCTTCTGAAGATGTTGCTGGAGGCTCCACTGAATTAGTTATGTTTTATTACTATAATTAATATGATATAAACCCTTAATATTCTCTCTCCCATCCTAAAGCTAATGTGTTTAGGGAAAGTGAAATGCACATCTATTTTATGGCATTGTAATAGGACCTGGAATAACACATGAATAGACTAGAGAGACTGAACTGCTCTTAACTTCAGTTACTCTTTTTTTAAAATGAAAACACTGGTCTAGGTGGTTCCCAAAGTCTCCTTTAATTTTATATTCTAAGGCATAGTACCTTCCCTTAAAGACCATGGGAGAGAATGACTTTCATACACATAATAATAATAAATAAATAAAACATCAGCACTTACATATACAGAAAGCTCAAGATAAGCAATTATAACTATTATATCATATGCTTAATTATTTATATATTATAATTAATATCATAATTATATTAATTATAATTGAAATACTAAATATTTGTGAGATTCTAGTAAAGTGGATGGAAACAAGATAATTATATTTATCTCATCTCTCTCTCTATGAAGTCATTATAATTTCTGTGTACTAGCAATAGCTGGTTAGTAACTAGAATGAGAATAAAAAGATTACATTTAAAACAAGAGAGAAAAGCATCAGTTAGCCAGGAATAACCATAATAAGAAATTTGCAAAATCCACACAGCTATAAACTTTCCAGACAGCTATAAAAGATCTGAGTAAATAAAAGGAGAGTCATAAAATATCCCTGCATGGAAAGTCTGAACTAAGTTGATCTCACATCTCCTTTTAGCTATCACTCTCTTCTACTCTTCTCTTCATGGTCCAAATTTTTCAAGTTGTCATCATTGCCCATCTCCATTTTCTTCCTTCTCATTTATTCTCCAACTGACTACAATCTGTCATGTGCTCTCCTGTCTCTCTTGTCCACAAAAACTACTCCCTTCAAGGTCACTACAACATATTTGTTGCTAAAGCGAGGGACAACTTTGCACTCCTGTTCTTTCCTGATATCACAGAAGCAATTGGCAATGCAGTCAATCCCCTTTTTCCTTCTACTTCCAACAGACCACACTCTTCTGTTTATCTATCCTCCTCTGGCTGCCTGTTCTTTCTCATTTTGTGGCTCCCCATCACCTGCCTGAAACTTAAATACCCTCTGCTATTTTCATTATGCAGATCACATCCACTCATATAGCTTAAACCACTCTTTAAATACTAAAGACACCCAAATTTGTACTCCAGGTCATCTCATTCTTATCTAGACTTTGATAACCTATTGGATGTGTAGCTTGGGGTATACTACACACATCTCAAACTCAGCATATACAAAAATTAGCATCTTCCCACATCATACTACCTTTCCTGCATTCCCTCTGAATGAATGGAACCAACAGGTACCCAATTCCTCTCTCTCCCCTATTTTACATCTCAATCACCAACTTCTGTTCATTTTTACCTCCTAAATATCTTTCAAATGTACCACATATGTGGAATTGTCTCATATCTCTATTCCTGGTACCACTGCCCCAGCTGAGACCAGCATCACTTTTCTTTTCTTCTGATTTATTAGGAAAACTGATTTCCCTGTCACAACTTTTTGCTTCTACTCCAAATGACCTTCCGTATTGCAGCCAAACAGATCATTCCTGAATCTGGTCAAGTCGCTCTCCTACTTAAACCCTTTCAATGATTCCCCATGATCCTTAGGATAAAGGCCATGCTCCTTAACATGGTTTGGCCCCTGTTGACCAAACAGAATTATTTTCAATTTCACAAATGTACCGGGCCTTCCACAGACTCTTGGATTTTCCAGATGCTATTGCATCTATCTTCAACTTCTCCCTCATCTGTTTGCTTGCCTATCATAAATCTCAGGACTAAATTTAGATGTCATTCATTTTGAAAGCTTCACTGAAGCTTCCTTACCATACATTCTTGTGCCACTCTTCTCATCACTCATATTTCACTGGATTGTACGTTATTAATTACTCTCCCATTTCTTGTTCTAGAAACCATGAATGTAAGAGCAGGAACTATGTGCCTCTGGTACATTGCTGTATTCCCAAGCCAAGCAATTTCTAACACACAGTAGGTACTAAATAATTATGAGATAAAATAATTTATTATTTGTGACCTATAATTACAAAGGTAGTGATATTGATACAAGAATGGATGGATCAATGAAACACAACAAAAGCCCAAAACAGATTTTTTTTCCAAAACAGATCTTTAGAAGCTAATTTGATAGAATTTAATGAAGGTATAACTATAAACAAGTGAAGGGAAATAAGAATTTCTAAGTTACTATTGGTGAGCTTCTCAGGTAAGGAGCAGAGAAAGATTTTCTAAAGTTACAATTTACGGAAAGTGCCACCTGAACATGTATTTGATTCCATAATCATTTATATGACAGTTAATCACAAATGTCATAAGTCAAATAAAAACTGAAAACTAGGAGCAAAAACTATGTTCGTTAAATATGAGAGACAAAGAGTTAAAATACATTTTTATAAAGTTATGTCAGATTATAAGAAAATATGATTATCTCAGATAAATCCCCAAGGGCATAAGGAAATATAAGACATACAAATTAATAATGAGCAAAAAAACTCAACTTCAGTTATAATAAAAGAAATGCAAATTTTTTAAAAAATGAGACTTTTTTAACTTTTACATTAGTAAATCATTTTAATGGAAAAATTCTAAGTATATAACACATTATTGGAGGAGTGGGAAACTAATACACTTTTCTTTTAAGCAATTTGCAATATGTATCAAGACTCCTTAAACCTTCTAAGAATCTAGAATTATCTGACATTCAAAGAATCAAGCCTAAAGATATAATCCAAAGGGGAAAATTTTTGTCCACACAAATATTAGTCACATTATTTATAATCATGTAAAATCAGGAAAAAAAAAGAAGTATTAAACAGTAAGAAAGTGGTTAAGTAAATTCTAGCACATTCACAAACTAGAATGTTTTGCAGCCATAGATAGATAGGTAAGTAGGAAGACAGATGAAAAAGCACATAGAAAATATGAGATTGCCATTGTAAGATTAAGTATACACAAACACATGTACAAAGAGGCTACAAAGAAATAAATATATACTTCCCTCTATATTAAGAGATTGAGAGGCTACTACTCTTCTTTATGTTTCTGTATTTCAACACTTTCTATAATGAATATTATTTTTATAATAAAATAAAAGTGATCAAAATGGACTGTGATAGACTCTGATAAAGCTAACTTGACCAAATAAAAGTGTCTAGACTGATGGAGACAGGTATTGATTTTTACACTGAAAATGTCCTGAGCACCTGGGTGGCTCAGTGGGTGAGCAACTGCCTTTGGTTCAGGGCATGATCTCATGGTCCTAGGATCGAGTCCTGCCTCAGGCTCCCCATAGGGAGCCTGCTTCTCCCTCTGCCTGTGTCTCTGCATCTCTCATGAATAAATAAATTTATAAAATCTTAAAAAAGAAAAGAAAAAGTCCTTTGGGGTGTAAATGTAGACGAATCCTAGAGCCTAGTAATGTAACTAAGTGATGCCTTGCCCTGATTGTTAGCATAGTGAGGGCTGATAAATTTAAAAAGCATTTAGGGGATGTGCCTGAGATCCTAGTGTGGGGTCTGGAAACCACAAAGAGTGGGGAACAGAGCACTGAGGAACATCAAAGGGACCTCGTGGGTCCTGAAATTGGGGAACCTGGAATCACAGATGGAGATATAGGCTATAGGCCTGTAGACTTAGGGAACTGGAACTTACAACATTCCACAGATTTTCTACAATATTGGAGGTGAGAATTCAAATGAGCTGGAAATGAGGCTTCTGGGCCACCATATTACAAGCTATTTCAAAGTCAAGACTCTTGGTTTTGACTCAGGTCAAGATCTCAGGGCCCTGGGATTGAGCCTCACATCAGGCTCTGCTCTCAATGTGGAATTTGCTTGGGTTTCTCTCTCCCTCTCCCTCTATTCCTACTCCCTCTCTCTCTCTCTCTCTCTCTCTCAAATAAAGAAATAAGTCTTTTTTTAAAAGAAAAACACTGATAATGCTCAAGTCTGAAAATAAGAATAATGTCTTGAGCAAGAGGGGGCTTCAAGGAGCCTATGAGAAGACCAAAGATGTCCACATGAGCTAGGGAAACAGGGCAATGAATGGCCTTCGCTCAGAGTTCTGTATTCCTGCATATGATACTGGCAGTAAAATGAGCTTTAAAGCACAAAGACAGGGGATTTGTTAGAATTCAGTTCACTCTGACTGACAGGAACCCTAAAATAAGAATGATTTAAATAATTTAGAAGTTTGCTTTTCTCCACAATAGAAGTTCTCTACAATATCCATCAGGCAGTCCAGTGCTGGATACTCTGTACACAGTATCAGGGATTCAGGCTCCCTCTATCTGATGCTTTGCTCTGCATCAACCCTATTTTCCATGCCCTCCAAGTTCTGAGATAGTTCTTCTAGCTCCAGCCATCTTATCTCCACACAATGGAAAAGGAAAAAGCCAAAGAATGATAAAGGAGATTTCTAGATGCTGCCACCTGACACTTCTGTTTATAGCTCATTGGCCAGAGCTTGGTCCCAGGATCACACTTAGATAAGAGAAGTTGGGAAGTGTAGTACTTATTCTGATTAGCCACATGTCCAACTCAGTGTTCTACTACTAGGGAATTTGGGGGAAAAGGTACTAAGGAATAAATAGCAGTTTCTTCCAAAGGGAGATTTCACTACATGACGTAAGAGGCAAGAATTCCAGAAGAGGAGAACATTTTGTGCAAAGTCAAAGAGGAGTGAAGAGCACCATGTGCCCAGGATATAGTCAATACCATCCACCAGTTGGGAGCTGCCTGATTCAGCCACGTGTAAGCTTGAGCTGTACCATGAAATGCATATTTGTCTCATGGGGGTGAGTGAGGAACCAAGGATACCAGGACTCATCTGACTTTTCTAGTCACCTTTCTGAATTTGGCATAATTTGCATCAGTTAAGATACTCCTGGTAGTGCTGTAGTTTGTTTTTTAAAGCACTTACTGCTCCAAGTTTGTTCTCATCTCCAGAGGACTATTAAAATGACTCAAACATCTAGAAGGATGCGAACTACAGACTGCTGGGTATATACTTAGCCTGGATTTAAAAAGCATAGGGTTGCCAATGTTAGCTACCCACAACCAGAGATCTATGCCAACCCGCCTGGCCCAAATTGGTAATTTTTGTTCTCTGCAATATTGCATCCAAGAATACAAGTAAAACAGGCATATGACATTCAAAGGTGAGACAACTGAAGAGTCATTACAGCATGCCAGATGATTACGTCTCACAGAGCCAGAAAAACAGCATTTTGTGCAGAGTATGATTGCTTCATTGCTTCATTTCCAGTAAACTTGATTTGAAACAGGGGAGATCTTTCCCTTAACCCTGTCCCTTAGCCCTGATTCCAGAAAATAAACATGACGACATTTATCTGGCCCTTGGGTGGGTCTCAAAAGTTTTGGACAAATGCCTTTATATTTTGCTGCCATCAAATGTCTAGAGGAAAGTGTGGTCAGCAATGGGGAGGCAGAAAATGCAACCCACTTGAGTACTCAAGGTTAAGTGTTCCTATCCTTAAAATGTAGCATCAAGGTGAATTTGTGCTGTCAAAGAGTCTTGGTGATGGGAGCGCATTTGTCTCTGAAGAAACCACCAGATGGGCTGCAAAGTAGCCATCTTTTGCAATACTCAGTGTAAAGTTCCTGGAGCTAATGCTACCTTTGGGGGAAAGCCTTTGGCAGAGAAGGACATAGCCAAACAGCTGGAGTGAGTTACCTGCTACACAAACACTACTCTGGCCCTGTTCACACTGCAAACGTCTTTATGCCCTCAGTTTAATAAGCATTATCTATAGCGAGTCTAACTATCATCTCTCACTGTGCTCTGGCATTTTCTTATAGCGCATGAGCTTGCTTCATTAAATTCTGTGCTCTGGAAACAGCTGGCTCAGCTCAAACAGTTGATCAGAAATGAAAGCCGTGCTTAAGCCTTTATAAGTTTCATACCTGAGCATGAAATCATGGGGTCAAATCCCCAATAGGCCTGGAACTTTTCTGGGGACAAAGTGTTTCTAATGACACTCCTAGTCGTTTTGTTTGTTTGTTTGTTTTTAAGATTTATTTATTTATTTATTCATGAGAGACAGAGACACAGGCAGAGGGAGAAGCAGGCTCCATGCAGGGAGCCCGACGTGGGACTCGATCCCGGTCTCCAGGATCAGGCCCTGGGCTGAAGGCAGCACTAAACCGCTGAGCCACCTGGGCTGCCCCACTCCTAGTCTTCTATCAGTAATTATGATACAGACGAATTAAGAGTCATCTTCTTTTGGACATATCCACAAACATTTCATATATGACCTTTGCTCATTTGTGCACCAACTGCATTCTTTTTGGCATCTTCAGCCTGACCTCCTATATATATTTCACTGGCAAAAACAGTGAGCAGACCAGTGAGATAATGTACTATGTTATTTGAGTTTTAAAAATAAATAAATAAAAACCCATACCATGATTTACAGATAATTGTATCCCACCTCAGTTTTTCACATGGGATTATAATATGAAAGAACAGAGACACTAACCCAAATCAGTTTAAGGCAGGTAGGTGATTTAAGGAAACATGGCCTTTCTATTAAGCCATTAAAAAGAATGAGATCTTGCCATTTGCAACAACACAGATGAACTAGTCAGTCAAAGACAAATACCATGTGACTTTTCTCATATGTGGAATTTAAGAAGACAAGCAAAAAGAGACAAACAAAAACCAAAATCTTAAATACAGAGAAAAAATAGATGGTTCCCAGAGAAGAGGTGGCTGAGGGATTAAGCTTATCGTGATGAGCACCAATTAAATACAGGAAGAAAAAGAGAAAGTAACATGGTTTTTCCATGTACAGGCAGGTGAAGCTACTGACTCAGGATTTGGAGAAAAGGTCCCCATTTGAGTTAGGATCTGCCGTTTGTATGAATACTGTCAAATTTCTAAATTTCTCTGACCTAGATAAAATGGGGCAATAATAACAGTCAACATTATTATTATATCATATTCTCAGAGTGGTTATAACTTTTAGGGACATATTTAACAAATTAATCAAATATGCTTTCAGTTTTTTTTTTAATCTACCCCCAATGGTGAGGAGGCATCTGTCCTAGACCACCTGTTACTCACCTCTAAGGCTTGGGACAAAATGTCCTGCCCTTGATAAAAGATTAGCTGAGATCCATAGGGTCATCTGGAGCAAACAAGCAGCTTTTCCTCTGCCCCCTGTAGTACTTTACCTCTAGACCCTGGTCACATGCACTAAAGAATTGAGCCAACCAGCCACAGTTAAGCGGATATTTTCGGTCCTCTGAAAACAAAACAATTTGCAACTATATATGCTCAAGGTCATAGAAATTGGTATCTGAATTGGTTTTGTTTTAAGTTTATAATCTGGCCAAATATATTTTATTTCTGGTGAAAACCCAGCAAGAAAAAAAAAAAAAAGCTTACCCCCTAGGTAAGGAAAAAGTTGAGTCTTGAGTTTGGGTCAGACTGACTGCCTATGACTTGACTAGAACAGCTTTCCCAAATTGCTGCAATTTGTGGACTGCCTGGCATAGACCTCAGCAAATCAGACTATTGGCATCTTCTTGTTAAATCTACCTTAGCTTTCCGGAGAGAAAGCTATTAGAAAAAACCATTTCCCTCTTTTGTTAGTTTGATTCATGCTCCAAGCTTCTGTAAACCATTAAGGGATGAAAATGTTCATTAACACTGGTCCCTCTATAGAGATCTCCTCTTTGGTGGGTAAGTGGGGGTCTATTCCTTCCCCTACTTCAAGGAGAACATAAGGAAAAAGTCAAAACAAAGGGCATGAGGAAAAAAATATGGGGGCAAAGGCCATATGATTAGACCTCATTTAAGTACTCAAATTTTATTTTGAAGCAAAATTTTCATCAACATAGCTTGTTCTCACTTAGGGGCAACAGAAAAAAGACTGCATGGTATAAACAGATGACCAATCTTCACTCATCCATAAACCAGCTGCAAAATATTTGCTATATCTGGGACCTCTAAATCCACATTTAATAGAAAAAAAGCAAGGGGTAGAAGAGCATGAATAATACACCATTTAGGTTTAAAAAAACCCTATATATAAATAAATATACACACACAAACACACACGTTACTATGAACATAATAGATCCCTGAAAATACCAAAAAAATTATTGACTGAAGCTGCCCTTGTAGAAAATTTGAGTGGCAAAAAACAAGGGTTTACCTTTCTATAATTTTTGAATATTGTGTCATTTGTATATACTATCTGGTCAATAAAATATTTTTATATTTTTATTGAGATATAATTGACATATATTTTATTAGTTTCAGGCATACAACATACTGATTCATTATATGCAAATATTGTGAAATGATCACCACAATAAGTCTAGTTAACATCCATCACCTCACATAGTTAGTTGTTTTTCTTGTGCCGAGAACTTCTAAGATCTATTCTCTAAGCAACTTTCATTTTTTAAAAAGATTTTAATTTATTTATTTGACAGAGAGCAAGAGAGAGCAGGAGCAGGGGGAACGGTAGGCAAAGGAGGAGAAGTAGGCTCCCAGTGAGCAGAGAGTTTGATGCCAGGGGATGTCAAGACCCTGAGATCATGACCTGAACCAAAGGCAGACGTGTAGCCAACTGAGCCACCCAGGCGCCCCTTCAAGCAACTCTCAAATATATAATAGAGTGTTATTAACTATAGTCACCATGTCCTACATTACATCCCTTATGCACTTTATGCAATTTATGCACTTCATGCACTTTATGACTGGAAGTTTGTCCCTTTTTACCTTCTTCACTGGCTTCCACCCTCTGCGTCTAGTAAACACCAATCTTTTCTCTGTTTTGATGAGTTTGGTGTCCTATTGTTTCATTTTGATTCCAAGTAAGATTATATAATATTTGTCTTTCTCTGACTTATTTCGCTTGGCATAATGCCCTCAAGTTCCATCCATGTTGTTGTGTCAGAATCGCATTCATTTTTATGACTGACCCATATTCCATTGTGTGTGTCTGTATATCTGTGTGTGTGTGTGTGTGTGTGTGTGTGTGTCCATATATATCTCACATTTGCTTTATCCATTCATCTACTGATATATACTTAGGTTGCTTCCATATCTTTTCTATTGTAAATAATGCTGCAATGAACATGGGGGTGCATATCTTTTTGACTTACTGTCTTCATTTCCTTTGGATAAATACCCAGAAGTGGAATTCCTGAATCACATGGTACTATTTTTTTTTTTTGAGGAACCTCCATACTGTTTCTCATAGTAGCTGCACCAATTTACATTCTCACCAACACTGCACAAGGGTTCCCTTTTCTCCGTATCCTTAACAACATTTGTCATTTCTATCTTTTTGAGAATAGTCATTCTAACAAGTGTGAGGTGATAGCTCACTGTGGTTTTGATTTGCATTTCCTTGATGATGAGTGATGTTGAGCACCTTTTCAAGCACCTCTAAGTATCAAGTTGACCATCTGTATGCCATCTGTATGTCTTCTTTGGAAAAATGTCTATTCATATCCTCTGCTTATTTTTTAACTGCTTTATTTATTTGCTATTGAGTTGTATGAGTTTTTTAATATATTTTAGATATTAATCCCTTATCAGATATCTGATTTGCAAACATCTCCCTTCAGAGATTGCCTTTTCATGTTGTTGAGGATTTCCTTTATTGTGTAGAAGTGTTTTAGATTGATCTAGTCCTACTTGTTTATTTTTTTATTTTGTTGCCTTTGCTTTTGGTATCAAATCCAAAAAATGTGTAACTATGAGCCAGGTCAAAGAGCTTACTGCCTATTTTCTTCTTGGTGTTTTATGGCTTCAAGTCTTATGTTCAAGTCTTTCATTCATTTTGAATTTATTTTTGTGGATGATGCAAGATAGTGGTCCACTTCCATTCTTTTGCATGTGGCTGTCCAATTTTTTCAGCACCATTTATTAAAAAGATTGTCCTTTCCCTGTTGTACATTCTTGGCTCTTTTGTTGTAAATTAATTGACCATATATGTGTGGATTTATTTCTGGGCTCTCTGTTCTGTTTCATTGTTTTAAAAATATTTTTTAATAAAAGAAAACTTTATACCACCACAAACATAAAGTGACTCTGAAATGGAACTAATATGCTGTTTTCTGTGTCCTGCTCTGTATTTGATAAAAAGGCAGATGTGCCAATGTTAGAGGGATGTTAAAAACTAGAACCAAAGATTTTCTCCTTTATGTGTTTAGAAGTGTTAAAAAGAGAAATCAAGGGGCACATGAGTGGCTCAGTTGGTTGAGAACCTGACTTGATTTCAGCTCCAGTCATGATCTCAGCATCATGAGATCAAGCCCCAAGTTAGGCTCCATGCTTAACAGGGAATCTGCTTGAGATTCTCTCTCTCTCTCTCTCTCTCTCTCTTTCATTCTCTTCCTCTGCCACCCCTGCTCATTCTCTCTCTCTCTCTCTCAAATAAATAAACCTTTTTTTAAAAAGAAAAGAAAAGAAAAGAAAAGAAAAGAAAAGAAATAAAGAAAAGAAAAAAGAAATTGATCAAGAGAATGAGAAAACAAGCCAAACACCAGGAAAAAATATTTGCCAAAAAAAAAAATTGATAAAAGATTATTTTCTAAAATATACACAGAACTCCTAAATCTCTATAAGAAAATCAACAACCCGATTTAAAAATGGGCAAAAGCCTGGATATCTCACCAAAGCAGATATGCAGATGGCAAACAGGCATATTACAAGATGCTTCACATCATATGTCATCAGGGAAATACAAATCAAAGTAAGAATGAAATAATAGCACTACACATGTATTGGGATGGCCTATTGGAACAAATGTCCCACTCTAAGTAGAGAATGCCAACAGCAGAAGAGGGAGTGTGTGTGCAGGAGTACTGAGTAACTGGAAACTCTATACTTTCCACTCAGTTTTGCTGTGGACCTAAAAATGTCCTAAAAAATTTTAATTTAAAAAAAAGAACTTCAAATATTTATAACCTTATGACTTTATTCCATGTCCATACCCTACTTAAAATATTCATCCTTTAGGAAATTCTAGTATCACAGAAAAAGGCATTCAACTTGGAAATCATGGTTTTGAGTTTTAGGTGCTCATCATTTTCCAAATTTATTTAATGTATCTAGTGTTAATTCTTCTCAGCCTTCTGGGTGCCTGGGTTGCTCAGTCAGTTAAGCATCTGCCTTCAGCTCAGTTCATGATCCTAGGGTCCTGGGATCAAGTTCCACATCAGGCTCTTTGCTCAGGGGGGAGTCTGCTTCTCCCCCTCTCTGCCCCTCATTCTCTCTCTCTCAAAATTAAATAAAAATCTTTAAAAAATAATTCTTCTCAGCCTTCTGTTTCCCAAGGATTGAGTGGAATCAGACAAGGCCACTCGTGAAAATATCTAAGAAAGAATATACAGATAAAAGGAAAATTATCTCCAGAATGTCTTAGAGTAAATCATTCAAATTGTTCTTATAAAAAAAAATTCTGTCTCAGCAGAGTTTTTGTTTCTTCTTTTGTATCTTCACATAAGTATTTCTAGAAATAATCTGAGAATGAGGAGAAGTCAGAGATTAGAAAACAGCTGTCCAAATCTCCCAGTGAACCCACTTAGAGGATCAAATGGGTGAACACATCTCATATCCTGGCAGAAGCCAAGGGATATAAATAAGCAATGTTTTCCTAACAGCTAACCATAGGTCTTCTCTTTCCACCAACTCTCCCTCCCTTTCCCTTATTTTTTTTTATGTAACATATATTAACAATATATTTTCAAAACTTTGAACTAAGTATATTGAGCAATACAGGCAGAGATTGCCTTGGGCTACACTGCTCTGAATCCCCCACAGTATATTCAATAAATGGTGGTGGAAAAGATAAATAATTTAGACAAGCCAGAATCAGCTTCTCTTCTATGACTGTTCTCTCAAAGCATAATCTTTGAGGCCTCTTTCAAAAGACTATACAGAGATCTATTGTTTCATAAACAGCTTTAAGCATACTTATGCAAACACACACACATGCCATATAAACCCTCATTTTCTTCCAAAAAAGAATGCACACACAGAGACTATCCCTTCCATGATTTTTTATGCCAGTGCTAAGAAATGTATCATAAGAGTAAGTCAACCCAGAGAGTGCTCCACTGGGATCTTTAGACCTCACTATTTCATAGCATAATTAAATCTTTATTAAACTGCACTTTTTCTGGACTTCTCAATAAATGTAGTATCCAGCCAACTTTTAATGCATTGTTAGATAAGGCCTTAAGAGAAACTTAAGGAAGAATATCCCTTACCAATGCATTCAAAATTCTCAAACTTAGAAGAATCCCACAGGCATGCGCTACCCTATGTTATCATGGCATGACTTTCAAGGTGTTTTTTTCCAAATAAGAAAAGGAAGGAATCAATAGAATTAGCACAAGAAGGCTTTTCGCTGGCGAGGAAGTTGAAGGTAAAAATGGAAAGACTTTAAATAAGGAGGATGTGGTTTCTGACAACCCAGACATATTGGCCCAATTACGAAGCCAAGTAAAACGAGCAAAACTACAGCTTTGAAATGACAACACTCTCTTTATGATGCTTGAAAAATAAGTACAATGGCCTAAATGCTCCAGTTTTCATTCATTCATCAATCACCACAAATCCATGTCCCCATCTCAGCCCCTCGCTCCTGCAAAAGGATCCAAGAAAGACAACCATCCCGTCCTCATGTTATTCCTGCTATACCTTGGTCTGAGGGTTCTAGCACTTGAAGGAACAGCAACTTAAAATTTACCCATAATTAACGAGCAAGAAAGGCTGGATTCTGATGAATCTTGAGGCATGCTCTGGCTTCAACCTGCCAGGGCATCATCAGGAAAACAGCCCTATAGCTTTGCTGCCAAGAGAAAGTACTTCTTGTGACACACAGGTGTGGAAGTAAGAGCGGTAACAGTCTCACCAAATATGTTTTTCATCAACAGCAAGTTAAACTGGCCAAAAACATTGCTGGGAATAAAAAAAAAAAAAAAAAAAAAAAACACTAGGTGTTATATGTTGGCAAATTGAATTTAAATTAAAAAAACGTAAAAAAAAATGTAAAAAAAAAAACTCAGCAGGGCTCTTGATTCACTGTGAAACCCACTTATCTCCATGTATCATCTGCACCATCTAAGTCTGTTCAAGGTGATGCAATCACTTGTAAAGTCAAAATAGTCAAAAAACTGTGTATGTGTTTCTCTGAATTGACAGGTGGTATAAAACAGGTTTCCATAGTACTCAGTGATTCCCCCTGCTGTTGGATTACCACGCTGTATTGAAATCTGTGTTTCCTCTATACTACAAACTTCTCAAGAGAAAGGATTACGTCTTAGTACCTTTTATCCCTCAAATACACAGCAGAATGCTAGGCATGTAATAGGAACCTGGAAGGTATTCTTTGAGCTGACCTGAGATGTCTTGAACTTGTTTTTGTGACAGGTAAATGCAGGCTACTTATACATGCACCCAGAGGCTCCTTCCAGAAAAAGGTTGTTCCTTGTGTGACACAATGCGAGTGATATGAAATCACAGCTTAGACTGTTCTTTGAGACACCTTGTCACTTCCGGGTTCTGGGGATCCACCCACTATGGATGGAGCACACAGAGCCCTCTTCCAGAAGAGTCATCACTCTCAGAATCTACCTCACTTTACAAACCAACCTTATCCTTCCCAGCCCCTGCTGGTACATGGCTTTTCTCGAGAGAGAAATTTTACAAAAGAGGTTGGGACAACATGAGTTGCTCCTGCAACCAGTCACACTGAACTTGCTCATTTCACCTGTGTTCCAAGAGTTCGCTGAATGAACTTGCACACTGCTGAGCTGAAAATGAGAGCAGTTATGCTTGCAAAACATTGAGTCCTTCTTAGAAGAGAGAAGCTCCTTTTTAAGAGTTGGAATTTAAGAGGTAGAGTTTTATAAAGTTTGGTGCAATTCAGTAATGTTCCAGACAGGAGGATGTTTATTCAGTCCCAAAGTCTGTCTTTTTTTAACATAAATGTACCTTTTTACCATTTAAGACAACACTTCTAAAACTCAAGAAATGAACAGATTCCCTGTAACACACACACACACACACACACACACACACACACACACACACACACAAGTATTTCCCCTTAAGCCCCTGGTGTTAATTTTATTTGAATGTTAACTCAAATCTGTACAACCTTAAACTTATAGATATAAAAACCCTTATGCTCACAGATCTTGAGCAACTTAAAAAAAAGCTTTAAATTAAATACAGACAAAACTTTGAGCCAATAAATTTTTAATTAGCCATCCTAATTTGATGTGATGGATGATAGTGGGTTGCTGAGAGTTAATAACCATTTCTTGCAGTCTGAATCCAGAATCATATCTATTGGTATGGGTTTGGCAAACTTAAAACAATTTGATGACTTTGATGACTCACTTCCTTCAATTGGATTACTGCAAAAACTTTCATTTACAAAATGTGTATTTGCATCATTTACATATGAAATTGACTTCTATTATTCTCTTATTAGCTCAAGATAATTAAAGTAGTACTTCTTGGCACAGAAGACACTGGATAGATAAACATAAACATAGACACTAAATTCATCCAAATGATCTATGTACCTGTCAGGATTTCTTTCAGTTGCACATTTTAAAAATATAACCGAAATTGGTTCTTAGCTGAAAGAATCTTTGGCAAATATTCCCCATTGGTTCTAACAGGTTATGTTCTCATCTCAAAGGCCAATGGAATGAAATGTACTGATCACCATTGGAGATAATGCCAAGAGCCATAGATAGCATTATTTTCATCTAAGCTGTGTGCCTAAAAAAGAGAGAAAAGTGGTTTCTAAAGGAAGTTGGTGGTAACATTATCAAGAAGGAATGATAATAGGTATGCCACACAATCAACAATGAATGTCCACTATAATCTAGAAGATGCTTGTATTAACATTTCAGATTTATTAAAGTATGAACACAATATTTAAAAACTATTGTAAAGAACTCTCAGACTCTGCAAAAGTGGTCCTTAGACACATCCAGGATTTCTCAGACTCTTGTTTGAGAAACACTGGGCTAGAGCCCATAGGTTAAGAGAAGGGTGAAAAGAAACTCAAAACTTGACATTAAAAGCAGGTCCAGATAAGCAGAAGGAAATTGACCAACCAAATGCCTAAGAACATTCAGGAGCCTGTAGCCAGAGCGATTACTATCTTTTAGATAATCTGATCTCATAATTTATATAAATAAAAAAAGGATTTCCATCTTTATCTTATCCTCTTTGCATGAAATAGATTTTCATTTTGGGACAGCTTGACTTGAACCACAGGTTACATGACTTTTAGGAAGTGTTCTTTAGGAGGCTCTGGGAGGCATATTAAAGAGACTTGCCCAGAGAAAGAGATGAACAGAGGTCATACGACTGCCATTCAGAAAAGAGAGGCCATGGATCAAGAATACAAATAGCAGTTTCAAACATGAGCCTTAAATTAAAAGTTACAAGAGCAGATATTCTATAACAGGTGGTGACTTGCCCCACATATTTCTCTAATAGGTAACACCCCCAAGGCATAGTTCCAGCCATAGTGACAACAGTCATCTATTTTTCAACAATGGTTGAATGATTTTCTTGAAGAACAAGAGAACGCTAGCTGGACTATAAAAGGAATTAATGTGGCCTTAGCAACAGCACTCATGGCTTTCCCCAGGCAGGTGAGTTAACTTAAGCAGGGGTGCATGCAGGACAGAGGTGAGGCCAAAGTCCTGTTCCCTTTGTCTTTGTCTCTTTGTACTGATACTCATTCTTAGGCTCTTGGAAATTGGTCTCATGGGGAACCTAGTGGTATCAGCAGCCTTTAATCGTTAATATGTGGGCACAGCTGTTACCACATGGAATCATCTAGGACTTTGATTTTTATACAGAAAGGACATCTAGGTTATGTTTCTCTCCTTTGGCTTCCAGGCAGCAATGTCCCTGGACCACTTTAGATGCAAATGTGCTATTAAAGAGTTTCTATACCATTTGTCCTTGTGACTTTCAACGATGTACATTGTCATCTGGGAATCTGGATACCATTCAGGGTTCTCCTCCTAATTACGTCAGTAGCCATCAGAGTAACCCAGGACAAGTGACCTAATGGTTCTGTGGCTTAATTTCTCTATATTTAAAAGAGATTTCTGACATTTACCTTGCCCCAACCCACAGGGTCAGTAGGTTAAGAAAAGGAGATCTCAGACAAGAAAATGATGTAAAATTCATAGCAACCAACATGCATGGAGCTCTACTCAATTATCCAGTATGTCTTTTTTTTTTTTTTTTTTTAAGATTTTACTTATTTATTCATGAGAGGCACACAGAAAGAGAGCGAGGCAGAGACAGGCCGAGTGAGAAGCAGGCTCCATGCAGGGAGCCCGACATGGCACTCGATCCCAGGTCTCCAGGATCAATCATTACCCTGGGCTGAAGGCAGCGCCAAACTGCTGGGCCACCGGGGCTGCCCTATCCAGTGCATCTTGAATATCCACCCTCTTCTTAGGACTATTACTGATTCCCCAATATTGTCCTATGTTGAAAAACAACCAAATTCAAGTTCAGAAGATTATACTTGGAAAAGGTGACCAAAACTAGAGCTTAAGCTTCATGGTGATCTATAGATGTTGACACACATTTCCCACAAGCAGTCTCATAGAAATCCATTTATATGTATAGCAAACTGGGGGAAAATTGAACTCACTCTCTGTTGTTACAATTACTATTGCAATATTGTTATTTTATTACTATACCTTAATTAAATTCCTCTTACTGGAACTTAAAACCATGAGAACCCAGACAGATTGAATATAGCATACATTAAGTCACCCTCCCTTTACTCATAGGATTCTGTTTTAGGGCACAAAAGGGACAATATTATAATGTAATTACTACTCTTAGCAGCAGTGAGTAATACCAACCCATCATCCAAGCACCAGAAATTGACAACAACATTTTGTTATGCTCTGTGGCTACAGGCTGCTTTTTCTTTCCCCACCCAAGACTAAAAATCCAATAATGTCTTTTATAATGGGGGTGATGTGGCTTGAGAAATATCTGTTTATGATTCATGCTAAGGAGTGAGCATAGTCTGCTACATAGCAAGCTGCTCTGTCTCAGAGGAAAACATGTTCTATGTTGCATTAACTCAGCTCTGAGGCAAAGTATCACAGCCACATCATCAAATTAGAGCCTGAGCAAGCGGCACAATCATCAGCTGGCCCTAATATCCCTTCCACTCCAGAGACTTTGAAATGAGCTTCCCAATGGCTGTGTGAAAAGTATCGTTGATTCCATCTCACAGATGAGGTAGCTGAAATAGAGCAATGCAGGATGGCTTATGTCAGATACTTGCAATTTATATGATAAAGAAGAGGATTCTAGAAACCTAGAGTCTAATTGTAAAGTTAAGCAGCCAACAAAAACACTAGCTATGGTCCCATTTTGAGGGTCAGGTTCTCCTTCCAGTTAAGCCTAGCCATCAAGGAAATTATGAAGTGAACAGTTTTTTATATCTAGGGATCTTCCATTCCTCCCCTATGCATAGCCTGTTTTACTGATTGCCTACCCAGGATCAAATCTCTCTGTTGTCATGCTTTCAGAGGGTTGCCTCAAACAGAAAGCAATCTGATAAATGTATTGACCCCTCACTCATTTTTTTTTATTCATAGGGCATTTATGACACTACTACATTCTAGGTACTGTAGTAGACTCTCAGCATTCAAAGAATAATATGTTAAGATCCTGTCTTTAAAATGTCATAGCCTACTGTCATATATAATAGGTTATAGCGTGGTAGGGCAAGAGGAGTTAGATTTGAAGTGCCACCTGGGAAAAGAAATGTAGTAAGTGGCACTGAAAAATAGAATATTCAAGAAGGTAGTAATGAACAGTAAGGACAAACTTTGTCAAGGCCTACCCCCTACCTGTTCATTGCTTCCATTATTTTTTTTTAATTTTTATTTATTTATGATAGTCACAGAGAGAGAGAGAGAGAGAGAGAGGCAGAGACACAGGCAGAGGGAGAGGGAGAAGCAGGCTCCATGCACCAGGAGCCTGACGTGGGATTCGATCCCGGGTCTCCAGGATCGCGCCCTGGACCAAAGGCAGGCGCCAAACCGCTGCGCCACTCAGGGATCCCCATTGCTTCCATTATTTGCCACACCACTAAAGCAGCTCTCAGAACCTAAGGCTTTCCACTCAGATCCTGCCTTCCTAAACTTCCTTCAACCATTCAGCATTATTTGGCCCCCACTTATGGCAGGTACCAGGCTTTGGAGGGCTACATGGAACCTGCCTGTGAACAGTTCACTGTATAGCTGGGGAAAGAGTTGATAAACTTGGAATTATTGTACCCTTAGTGCAGTGTGATCAATATTGGAGGTTGCTTGGCATGCTATTAGTAGGAGACAGGGTGCAGAATAATTTATCCTCTCCATGGGAGTTAAGAAATGTTGCCCATAGGAGATACATTTGAACAAAACTTTAAAGGAGTGGAATCATACAATCTGAATGGATAGAAGCATATTATATATAAGATGTAGGCATTTCTCTTGAAAGAAAAGATTTGGCCACATGGGTCCCAAATTCCTGCATATGGCAATCACTGCTGGAACAGAGTGGGGTTTTGAATGGGGCTCAACCCCTTTCACTAATTTACATGCTTAATCCGATAAGCAATTGCATTTGAGACCCTGGTCTATTGATTCCAGCCTGGATCCACATGACCACAAAGCAGTCAGTGGAGTTAGTCAACTATATGCAACCATCACTAAATTCTTTTTTTAACAGAATTGCTTATTTGATATTTTGTGATAACTGATTGAATATTTAAATAGCTATCTTTTGGCTGCATGTACCCACAGCCCAAATTAAGAATTAAATGTTGAGGATCAAAGCAATAGTGAATTATTCTGTCAATTTAAGCAAATAAGTCCCACAAAAACAAGAGCTCAAAAGTCTATCCAAAAAGCCCATGTGTCCCATCTACCTCTACACATGTCAAGTGCCACCTTCTTGCATAGTATTTCATGGACTTCTAGTTTAAATGTATATGTGTATAGTGGTACTGGATCACATTGGGGCTCTCAGACCTGCACATTCTGGTGTGATGCAGTCTGCAGTGGTTGTGCTAGGTATGACAACAGAGAGATAGGTTCTCAGAAGCACCAACTGCAACATCAGGCCTCTGCTAGCCAGGATTTCAATTCTGCATCAAAACGACCCCATAATCCCATGGCTGAAGGACTGCAATGATATTCTGGGTTCCAATTCATCCCATTGCCTGTAGTTAGATATGAAGTTGTATGCACCTGAAAACATCTGAGCAGCTGTCTACAGAGTGTGTGTGTGTGTGTGTGTGTAAATATACCTTAGAATTCATACTATTTCCTTATTAAAAAGATCACAAGGTTGTGCTGAAAGCATTCTCACAGATCTCCCTATGAAGATCTTACAAAGATTATATTTAAAGAGTGCAACAGAGCTTGCTAAATTTGGTTTTGCCCAACTCTGTTTCTTGATTAGGTCTGGCTAGACAAACAGATGATTTTAATGGTTGACTTCAAGACATCCTCAGAGTGAAATAACTTGCACTACCTCTACTATCACACATCCGTTCCAAAATCAACAAAATGCAGCTCCTCAGTCCTTGTTGCTCTATTTACCTTAAAAAAAAAAAAAAAAAAAAAAAAAAAAAAAACACATTCTTTCATGGAGGGAAAGAACTGGAGAGTGGTTTTGGTATTTTCTTTGTACAGAGTTGTAGAGAGAAAAGCAAAAAGGATGGTAGTTTGACAGTAAGTTGAATCCAAATAATGGCTTGAGAACAGGTGTGTGTGTGTGTGTGTGTGTGTGTGTGTGTGTGTGTGTTTAATACTCCTAAGAATGAATATATAAAAATATAAGAAAAATAAGTTAAGACTCTAGAGTACTCATTTTAAATAATGGGCTTCCTAAGGAGCAGTTCTTAAATTTTCAGGAAGGTGCGAATATGTCTGAAAATTGTAGTGATTCCAGCCTTTCTGCCTGATTCATTTTGCCCTGAGTATACTTGTTCACTGTAATATTAGTCCCACCTATGTGGTTGGAGCTGCCAATTTGGATGATTTTATAGAAAGCCTCAAACTGCGTGACTGCCAAATTCAACTGAAGACCAAAGCTGTGTCTACATGACCAGGTAGACTTAGGGGAAAAAAAACAGTCGGTGCATTTTTCCAATGCCTGTCTCTGGTGGGAGAAGCAGGATCCTCAAAAGGCTGGCCTGATTGTTGAAGAAGCTACCCTAACAAACTGGATCAACTCAAGAGACATCACCCTAGGATAGATGAAAAAAAGTTGATTTGTATCAATCCCACCTCCCCAAAAAAGTCACAGCCTGAAATCCAGTATAGTGAATCTATAATAAAACACAATAATTTTTAGTCATCCTAATATATAACTGCTAATAATAATTTCAAAATAATTTTTGAATTAAAAATTTTTTTAGGCAGTGCAGCTCTTTCTACCCATGGATCCTATACCTGTGCTTTAGTAAGCCTACTTTTTGCACTGAAAAACGTTTTTTTTTTCATTTTAAATTATGAAAATAAATCCCAATTGTGGCATTTTTAAAGATTTTTTCTCTTTCTTAAGAATTATTTAAACTCATGCTTTTGTGTTCATCAGTACAATCTTGTGTTTAATATTTTGCCCTTGGTTTATTGTGCTCATTTTTAAGATTATCTCCTGCCTTCATAGTAATTTGTGTTGACCAACATTAGAAAGAACAATGTTTATCTACAGAGTAGAATGCACCATTCAACAATTCCCATTATTTGTTCGACTTTTTTTGAACTTGAGAATCTTGACATCCATCCTTTAAAAAGCTCCTCTGATAATAGAGCTGCTTTGTTAAGGAACACAACTAATTAAGAGGGAAAAAATACAGAGATCACATCTGGAAACTACTAGAACTTCCATGGTGTTCCCTAACTCTGACTCACTAAATATAAGGGTAAAGAAAAATACATTGGCTCAGGGCTTAAAGAAAAAAAAAAGATATCATTCTCTTTCTTTTCCTCCCTCTTTCATTAATACAATGTTCATTTCACACATAAGACCTTAGATTTATTTACGAAAGCATCATGTGTAATGAATTCTCATCTACTAGGGATCTGAGAAGACCATCTGGAAGAAAGAGAGTGTACGTGAGTCAGTAGGTCCCAACAGCTGGGATCAATGTGCAAGCCTTCTGCCACTCTTTGGATTTTTCACTGCTAAGTTATTGTATTTCTAAATACACCACTGCTTCTTTAAATAAGCTTCCAACTTCTGGCTTTCCAAAATGCCTTTAGATTTATTTGTCATATGGCACCCAAACAAAAAAAAAAAAAAGCAAACTCAAAAAGAAGTGCTAATTAAGTGTGGGAGTTGCAATGTTAAATGATTTTTTAATAAACATCAAATTTCTATATTCTCAAGAGAAGACAGCCCAGCCCACTGGAAAAAGCATGGGCTCTGAAGTGAGAAAGAAGATGTGGTGATGCCCATATCTGCCAGCATTGAATTTCTTTTCTGTAACCCTGGGGTGATCATGCCTGCCTGAAGTAGCTGTCATGAGCATTGAGTGATACAGAAGATGTAAACCGTTAGGGCAACTCTGAAGTCTTGTGTTAGAATGCCACAGAGAAGTGTGTGAAGTGAGGCTTCTTTGAAACCACAGTTTAAAGACAATTCAAGAGCGTCTCTATTTCCCTCCAGTTGGCTGACGGCTCCCATGGCAGCTCTTCTGGGAACCAAGGCATACAGGATGGGAAGGCCATGGCACCATGCTTTCAAAGGAGAGTTGAACTTCAGAGCTTAGGAGAGTCATCTCATTAAGGCTTGGCTGGATCTGTGGGAAGATCTGAATGCCAACACATCCAAACTAACATAATAGTTCTCTGTGCCTTCTCTGAATACAGAGCTACTCTAGGGAGCAGGGGCAGGGGCTCTCACATTTTTTTCTGATGAAAAAGGGCTACCCTTATGTACAATACCGGTCTGGGACTCCTGTGGATTCAAGTCTTCCAAGTTTCTTTCAGGGAGGTGTGTTCCCACACACCTGCTGAGAGGTCACTCTCAGGCAGCAGCCCTGATTGCCTAGAATTTGGATTAGATAAACCCACTGGCCATTTTCCCCTTTCTGTTGGAATGGATAATAATGGAGCCCAATGATGTATACAGCAGAGCAGTAGCCAGGGCCCTCCATTCTGTGGAAACAACCCAGAAAATCCTAGAGACTCATTACCATGAGAAGAGTTAACCCAAGGGCCTGGTCCAGGCAAATAGAACATTTTCTTCATACCATTGAGGTGAAGAGAAAAGGAAAGCCTAGCAGAGATGACAAGTATTCCTGACAAAATGGAAACAAATGAGAACCCAAGACAATCTCATGGGAAGGACCAAACCAATAAATGCTTATTTAATGCCAGCTTTGGAACCAGCACTCAGCAAAAATAAAGGGAATAAAAAGTATAGGACGAGGTCCCTGCCTTCAAAAATAATATAATGTAGATTATAATCTCAAAGAACAAAATTCCCAAAATCATAGAAAATGAAGTAACAGTAGATCATTTATGATGTTACGAAACAGAGGATAACGAGAGAAAGAGAGGGTGGATAGATAGGTTGTAGAGAGAAAGAGGGAAATACATACGTACATAGATGAGGGAGGGGGTAAATGAGTAAAGAGATAGCCGGTGACAGGCAGAAATAAATGATAGCAGAATAGAGAGAAGTGAGAGAGAGATGGATAGATGATAGGTATATAGGTGATAGAGAGGTAAAGGGACGGATGCATGGAGGTTAGATAGACAATAGAGGAAGCAATAAATGATAGGGAAAGAAATAGATGATTGATAGATGATAGACAAATGGACAGAGAGACAGGTGGATGGATACATAGATATTAGCTATGTGCCATGGACTTTGATGTACACTTTACATATATTTAATATTCATGGCCACTGTAACTCAGCTACATACTTGTAAACATTTTACATATTTACAAAAACCAGATCTTGGAGAAGTTTTAAAAAACTAATAATGGATACATGACCAGTGAGTGGTAGAGCTAGGATTTGAAGCCAAGTGTAACTCCAAGTACTTTTCTGGAGCTTAAAGGATGTCACATTTCTCTTTATAGCACTGACTGGTGGCACAGTGCCAGGCATTCAGTTCTATTTATCCTTTATGATTGGCATATTTCTGCCATGTAATTTTATTACAACTGTCTATTTCATATTTTTCCCATTTTTTTGAAAGGAGGATCTATATAAACAAGTTGTATTAAATTGACTCCAAACCCGTCTGTTGTATCACAACCTGCATTAAAATAACAGGTCTCAGCAACAATTGAACTCGAAAGGCAGAACAAGGTGTATTGCCAACTACACTGTTAAGACCAAAATAATAGTAATAATAACAACCATAATAATAATAGCCATAAGCAGTCACAAAGGAGAGATCTTTTACTCTCATTCTGAGGGATTCCGGGAGACAAAGAGATGGGACTCCAAGAGGTCACTAAAAGCTGAGAGAAGCAGAAGAGAAGCAGGGGAAGGTTTCCCATATAGCTAGTAAAAGTCAGAAAAAAAATTAAATTAGAATCAGAAGGGAGAGAGAAACTAAATGCCAGAAAATAAAAACAATTCGAGCTTGCAGCATTGCCTTCAAAGTCATTAAGTTTCACTTTTTTTGGGGGGGGGTGCTGTTTTATGTTTGTTGGATTCAAATCAATCCCTACTTTTAGGGGAAAGTTTTTCCTTTCCTTCCCCTGATAGCCTGCCCTCCCAAAATAACTGATCCTAAAGGTAGAGTAGCAGGTGGTCTAGCCAATCCCTGGACAAAAGAATGCAGCAGTGTTTGCGCACATCGCCTTGATGGTTTTATCAGTAAAGATGCATTTCAGGTGAGTCCTTTCCCTTTCACATGCTAGCTGAGAATGTTCAAGTTTTCTCTGGAAAATAAGATAAAGCTTTCATTCCCTCTCCTTGAGGCTCTGCTCAGAATTCAGTAAGGCCAGGAAATCAGCAAAATGGTACAGTAGACTAATTTTCTCCACCTCATTCTATTTCCCAGCTGGACTTCGGGGCCTGCAGGGGATGGACAGAGGGAATTGGCACTGGCACAGATGCTCCCTCATATCCTAACTATCCCCACAGAAGAACAGTTCTCAGAGGCATGGTCTCTAGCAATCACACTACAAGGTATTTATTCAAAAGATAAAAAAATACTGATTCAAAGAGATACACACACCTCGATGTTTACAGTACAATTTTCAACAATAGCCAAACTATGGAAAGAACCCACATGTCCAGCAATGGATGAATGGATAAAGATGTGGTGTATACAAAGGAATATTACTCAGCCATAAAAGAAGAATGAAATCTTGCCATTTGCAATGACATGAATGGAACTAGAGAGTATCACGCTAAGCAAAATAAGTCAGAGAAATACCATAGGATTTACACATGTGGAATGTAAGAAGCAAAGGAAGAAAAAAAGGAGTCAGAGAGAGAAAAATCAAGAAACAGACTCTTAACTATGATGAACAGACTGGTGGTTACCAGACGGGAGGTGGGCAGGGGATGAGGGAAATGGGTGATGGGGATGAAGGAGTACACTTGTGATGAGCACTGGGTGTCATGTGGAAGAATTCAATCACTATATTGTGCACCTGAAATAAATATTACACTGTAAATTAGCTAACTCAAACTCAAATAAAATCTTTTTAAAACTGCTTGCTTAGCCTCCAGGGGTAATTTCAGATAAGAAATACTAAGGGAACCCACAGCCCCTGTGTAAGCCTGTGTGAGTGATTATCCAAACGCCAGAGAGCTTTTCTCATTTATAGGTTTCATAACTGCCAGCATATGCCACTCCTTCTCTTAAAGGGGTTCTTTTCCTTATCATTGCTATTATCAAACAGCATTCGTTAAATATTCCTCTGCATGTGGTGCTGGGTACAGCAGAGCACAGGGCCATTTCTGTTTGAAGTACGGCTTTGTGGGACCAACTCATTTACCCTTCTTCCCTTTGTGTGATAACCAATGAGTCGATTTCTACTACATATAGAGCAGAGGCCATAGAATATCAGCAGCCTGAACAAAGAGTGTTTACCACAGGCCAGAGGAATAGGGATCTGTCCTACCTGGCACCCTAAAATAGGTATGGCACATGAAGATGTTTGTCACTTATGGTTTCAAAGGGCCCACCCTCCAAGATGGAATTGGAGATGCAGGAAAGCAGGGAGAAGTCTCTTTCCATAGTCTCTTTCTTCACTTTCTATCATTTTTTACTGACTTTTAAAAAATATGTAATATTTGACACCTACTAAAGAATGTGTGTAGCAAATACATGAATAATGAACATAATAATAATAACATATGAACCTACCAATGAACTTAATACTAGGCTTTTCTCTTAGCAATGAATCCACCTGTGTGCTTTCCTCCTTCCTTACCCAACATCTTTCCCTCCAGAGTTGAACACTGCACTGAATTTGATGTTAATTGTTGATTTGCCATATAGCTTTAGTACATGTGTTTATAAATAAACAATATATTATTTATTCTTGATTGCTTTTGAACTTTATATAAGGAGTCTCAGTTTGCATTTCTCTGCTTACAAATGAAGTTAAGCCATCTTTGCTTACACACATTTGCCATTCATATTGCATCTTCAATAATTGTCTTTTCCTTGTTTCTTCTGTTGGGCTGATGATCTTTTTTTGAAAATGATTTGTAGAAATTTTAAGACATGCAGGTGGCTAAAAGACACATGAAAAAATGCTCAACATCACCGGTCATCAAGGAAATACAAATCAAAATTATAATGAGATATCGCCTCACAACTGTCAGAATGGCTCAAATCAACACAAGAAACAAAAGGTACTGGAGAGGATGCGGAGAAAGGGGGACCCTCTCGCACTATTGGTGGGAATGCAAACTGGTACAGCCACTCGCAAACAGTATAGAGTTGTCTCAAAAAGTTAAAAACAGAACTACCTTATGATCCAGTAATTGCACTACTAGTTATTTACCCAAAGGATACAAAAAAAACTGATTTGAAGGGATACAGTACCCTGATGTTTACAGCAGTATGATCAACAATGGTCAAATTACGGAAAGACCAAATGTCCATGACTGGATAAAGAAGATGTAGTATAAATACAATGGAATATTATTTAGCTATCAAAAAGAATGAAATCTTGGGATGCCTGGGTGGCTGAGTGGTTGGGCATCTGCCTTCGGCTCAGGTCATGATCTTGGTCCAGGGATCAAGTCCCACACCGGGCTCCCCACAGGAAGCCTGCTTCTCCCTCTGCCTAGGTCCCTGCCTCTCTCTGTGTCTCTCATGAAGGAATAAATAAAATCTTTATAAAAAAGAATGAAATATTGTAATTTGCAATGACATGGAGGGAACTAGAGGATACTATGCTAAGTGAAAGGAGTTAGAGAAAGACAAATACCATATGATTTCACTCATAGTGGAACTTAAGAAACAAAACAAATGAACATGGGGGGAAAAAGAGAGGCAAACCAAGAAGCAGACTCTTAACTACTCTTAACTATAGAGAACAAAGTGGCGGTTACCAGAGGGGAGATGGGCAGGCAGAAGGGTAAAAGATTAAGAAGGGCGGGGATTAATTACCATGGGTGATGGGATTAATTACCATGGGTGTTGCATGGAAGTGCTGAATCACTAAATTCTACACCTGAAACTGATATTACACTGTATCTTAGCTAGAATTTAAATAAAAACTTGGATTAAATGATATGTAGAAATTCTCTAAATAATCCAGATTTAATCCTATTTCATTTATATGCCAGACAAATGCTATCTCCTTGTATTTTCATTTACTTTTTGGTGTCTTTGTGTCTTTGATAAGCATAAATTCCTAATTTAATGTAATTGAATTTTTTAAAATTTAAGGTAGTGCTTTCTTTATTTTATTATTATTTTTTTAATAATAAATTTATTTTTTATTGGTGTTCAATTTGCCAACATACAGAATAACACCCAGTGCTCATCCCGTCAAGTGCCCCCCTCAGTGCCCGCCACCCAGTCACCCCCACCCCCTGTCCTCCTCCCCTTCCACCACCCCTAGTTCATTTCTCAGAGTTAGGAGTCTTCCATGTTCTGTCTCCCTTTCTGATATTTCCTACCCATTTCTTCTCCTTTCCCCTCTATTCCCTTTCACTATTATTTATATTCCCCAAATGAATGAGACCATATAATGTTTGTCCTTCTCCGATTGACTTATTTCACTCAGCATAATACCCTCCAATTCCATCCATGTCAAAGCAAATGGTAGGTATTTGTCATTTCTAATGGCTGAGTGATATTCCATTGTATACATAAACCACATCTTCTTTACCCATTCATCTTTCGATGGACACCGAGGCTCCTTCCACAGTTTGGCTATTGTGGACATTGCTGCTAGAAACATCAGGGTGCAGGCATCCCAGCGTTTCATTGCATCTGTATCTTTGGGGTAAATCCCCAGCAGTGAAATTGCTGGGTCATAGGGCAGATCTATTTTTAACTCTGAGGAACCTCCACACAGTTTTCCAGTGTGGAGGAAAACTGCACCATTTCACATTCCCACCAACAGTGCAAGAGGGTTCCCTTTTCTCCGCATCCTCTCCAAAATTTGTGGTTTCCTGTTTTGTTAATTTTCCCCATTCTCACTGGGGATTCCCCATTCTCATTGTGGTTTTGATTTGTATTTCCCTGATGGCAAGTGATGCAGAGCATTTTCTCATGTGCTTGTTGGCCATGTCTATGTCTTCCTCTGTGAGATTTCTGTTCATGTCTTTTGCCCATTTCATGATTGGATTGTTTTTTTCTTTGCTGTTGAGTTTAATAAGTTCTTTATAGATCTTGGAAACTAGCCCTTTATCTGATAACGTCATTTGCAAATATCTTCTCCCATTCTGTAGGTTGTCTTTTAGTTTTGTTGAATGAAACTAGACCACTCTCTTTCACCATACAAAAGATAAACTCAAAATGGATGAAAGATCTAAATGTGAGACAAGATTCCATCAAAATCCTAGAGGAGGACACAGGCAACACCCTTTTTGAACTCGGCCACAGTAACTTCTTGCAAAATACATCCACGAAGGCAAAAGAAACAAAAGCAAAAATGAACTATTGGGACTTCATCAAGATAAGAAGCTTTTGCACAGCAAAGGTAGTGCTTTCTGTGTCTTAGTTGCATAAATGCTTTCTTACCCCAGGATGCAAATTGTTCTATACTTTCTATGAAAAATTCTGCTATTCAATATATATGCTTTACTCAAACCAGAATGGAGTTTCTACATGATATGGAGTAGAACTCCTTAAGCTTAATTTTTTCCCATATGGATAATCAACTCTTTCAGCACCATCTATTAGGTGCTACTTCCTTTATCAGTCATTTGTTATGCCACCTCATATAAATTGCCATGTGTGGATTGGTTTCTGAGTGCTCTATTCTCCTTAGCTCAATCTGTAAACTCCATGTGAATTACAACTCTACGTATTATACTGAGTACAATAGCTTTATGCCTGATTATCTAGTAATGCAAATCCTTCCATTATTTCCTTCTTTAGCAGTCCTGGTTCTCCTTGGGACTTTGTTCTTTCATTTAATTTTTTTTTTTTTTTTTTTTTTTTTTTTTATGATAGTCAGAGAGAGAGAGAGGCAGATACACAGGCAGAGGGAGAAGCAGGCTCCATGCACCGGGAGCCCGATGTGGGACTCGATCCCGGGTCTCCAGGATCGTGCCCCGGGCCAAAGGCAGGCGCTAAACAGCTGCACCACCCAGGGATCCTTCATTTAAATTTTAGAATTAGCTTGTCAAGTTCTAAGAAGAAGAAAGAAGAAAGAAGAAAAGGAAGAAGGAAGAAGGAAGAAGGAAGAAGGATGAAGGAAGAAGAAGAAGAAGAAGAAGAAGACGACGATTGTTGGGATTTTGATAAAAATCATCCTGAATGTATCATTCAATTTAGGAGAAAAAGACAACTATATAATATTGAAGCAAGTATATAATTGAAACATTCTATAATTTTGAAGCATTCAAAATATACCATTCAGAAAATGGTATATTTCTCTGTTTAGCTCTTCTTAGTGACTTTCAATAAAGTTTTATTAATAAACAAACAACTGTTTTCTTCATACAGATCTTGCACATCACTTGTTAGGTATGTTTTGCACCCCATTTGTTTGTTGCCATTGGTATCTCTGTATTGTATTTCTATTTGCTGCTGGTTTTAGAAGTTGGATCATTTTTTTTTTTAATCTTACCACACTGGCAAGGGACTCTATTACTCTCTGTGACACAGCCCCGAAAACTGCAGAAGGTGCCATTCATATACCTATGATGTGAATGTCACTCTCCATATCTATGCAATTTATGCAAGCACACATGAAGGCCTTTCTCATTGTTCTAATCTGCCACTCCCTCTTGGAGATTTCCAAGATTTGTAATATATTCAGGAATGCATCAAAAAGTGTTTGCTGTGATTTCTTCCGAACATAATTGCATTTAATGAGAATGTCTGCCAGGGTACTGACCTTCTAAAATGCCATGAGCCTATCTCTGCCTCTTTATTTTCTAATTCTCTGCATTCTGGCTTTTCTAATTCTCTGCATTCTGGCTTCAGTCCCCTTTGGTCTAACAATCTAGGAATTTCAACTGACACATATTTACAAAACTAAATATCTTCATTTTTCTCTTAATTCTCTGCATAACTTTGTTGTATTTATTATATACCTTCCTTCTTAAAACTCTCCCCTTACTTAACATCCATAATTCTAGATTATCCAGGTTAGTAAATAATATTTCAATATAACTTGTTCCTCTGCTATTCACATTTGGTAGACTTGGAACTTCTCATCCCATATCACAGCAAGACCAGACCAAAAAAAAATTATATTCTTGGCTTTAGAATTTCCAAAGCAAAGCTCCAGGTATAAGACAAAGGTAATGGGAAAGCTATGTGAATAGGAAAGCCATTCTTTTTCCTACCCTCAGTTGATAAACCAACTGAACCATGGAAGATGAAGAAGAGACAGGGGCATCTGGAGCATCTGCCTTTAGCTCAGGTTGTGATCCCAGAGTCCTGGGATTAAGTTCCATATTGGGCTCCCTGCAGGGAGCCTGCTTCTGCCTTTGCCTATGTCTCTGCCTCTCTCTCTGTGTGTCTCTCATGAATAAGTAAAATTTTTTTCTTAAATAGGAAGGAAGGAAGAAAGGAAGGAAGGAAGGAAGGAAGGAAGGAAGGAAGGAAGGAAGGAAGGAAGGAAGGAAGGAAGGAAGGAAATAAAGAAAATTTGGTAGACTCCATAATGGGAGACTAGGTAGGCCCAGACCAGAAAGAGCAAGAGGCATGAGTACCATCAATATCCAGAGACTTTAGTGCCTGCTCTTGAGTACCATGGTCTCTTGTCAGCCCAGAGAGCATGTGTGAGCCCTGCCTGTGCCCCAGACCAGCCAGTGTCCATTTTAGTAGATAATGTACATCACAATCCTTATCACTGGTGTTAGTGAAAAAGTTTCCATCATAGGCAACTATCACTTTACTTAGGATCATTCAGCAGGAACGATACCTATTTCTACCCCAAGAATGGCTTTTCAGAACTTAACTGCCTTATATAAACAGCACTTTCTCCTTCTTAGGAAACCCAAGAGCTACCAGAGAAAGAGTAAGTTTGGGACACTGAGAGCAACGATCAACCTGCTAATAGTCATCCTATCCTATCCTATTCTGTGGTGGTCTGATAACATGAGGCAGCCAGCTTGAGCTCTCTTCCCAGGCAGCAACAGAGGTGAAACATACTTCCCTTTCGCTACATCCCTGCTCTCTGACTACCCCTTTGTACTCTCCTTCACTGGATTTGCTTCTTCTCCCATCACCTAAATGCTGACTCACTGAGAATTTACCTTTGGTGCTCTCTCTCTCCATTCACTATCCTGCAAAAAACAAATCCATACCCACACTGCCATCACATGTCACAAGATCTGTAAGAGACATGTGTTTAAAAGGTAACACAGAATCACAAAGGAAAGAGAGCTCATTTGCATTATACGACAATTCAGACCCTTTCCCAGATAGTAAGTGACAGGTGTTCCTAAGCAGCAGTATCACTCACAGAGATACAGTTTAATGCCACCAAAGAGACAAGGTGACGGCAGTTGCTTGACAAAAGGAGGGACCCATCTATGAATAATTGCTTGGTGACGACATTTGATATTCTATGAATATGTTCTCATTCACTTTGGGAAAATCAATATGATTATAGCTGGCTATCAGTCTTTAGAGACTTTCTGAAAACAGAGTGTGTAACTGGCTCCCTCTTCCAACGTAGTAATGTAAAAACCCACCCATCCTGAGCTGGTGCCCGAATGGTCTGGTGCCAAGTAAACAGACAAAGTGAGCGAGTCCCACGCTCCTGGCTCTGTTATCATCCCTTTGAATCAAAGCGTAATGAGCCATTTTCCAAGTCACAGGATAAATCAAACTGTATTTTTAAGAAAGGAAGGAAGGATGGAAGGACGGAAGGACGGAAGGAAGGAAGGAAGGAAGGAAGGAAGGAAGGAAGGAAAGAAGGAAGGACTCTGTAGTCATTTTATAGTTACAATAATTTCTCTATATTTTCATTACTTGGAGATAACAGGGAAAACTAAAAGGGCAAGTGGATTCTCGGGTCATTAAAGTCAATGCTAGAGTCTCTTGATGCATCTGAGCTGCGTGTAATGGTCTCCGGTAATATGCACCTTGTCATGTTTTGTTGCCAAAGCTATTAGTGACTCCTCACTGTTTCTTATCAGTCTCACACTTGCTACAACAAAACTGAACTTGTTGCAGCCCTGACATTTGCAACAATATCATTAGTTGCTGAAGCCAAGACAGGGCCCAGGGCCTCAAAATCTCAGGGAAGCCATACTTGCAGGCTGAGTATAGAAAGGGGGATGGGTAGGGTTATTACTGGGAGGCCTGCTCATGAGCTTCCCATCTTTAGTACTCTAACGCCCATGTTTCATGAGTTCTCCTCATGCCACAGCACTCCCTTTCATACATACTTACAGACTTGCATCCCTCGCACATACACACACTTTGCAAAGGGCTTAGAAGCATCCAAGAGGCTCTTCCGTCAGACAGCTGTGGTAGAAAAAGCCAACATCCGGCATAAAGCACTTCTGGATTACACAGCACATTTATTCATCTTAGAAAAGCTGCACGTGAAGTGTATGTCACATTGTCAGTGAATTCCACAGGCACCCAGCCAAGGCAGGTGCAAACAGCCCCAGGGCAGTGAGCTTTCCTCAGGACAGGCCCTCCAGGCCCCACTCCCTGTACACACTAATACACGAAGGCTACAATTTATCACACAAGTTCAGATTCTCAGATCAGTGTACTATAAAAACTTTAAGTGTGATTATAAAATTGCCTAAGGATGGACAAAATCCTGAGGGTGAAGATTACATAAATAAGCCAGGCAAGAAGAAACAAAATCCCACAGGAAGATGCAGATTTGCATGTTCGTGTCAGCAAGGTGCGAGGGATGACATAATAGTTATTTGAAGTCAGTGCCATTTATCCGTTAGCATTAAGGGAGTCCTTTATTTTTTAAATGTGGTTGCCAATATAGGGGAGATTTTTTTTGTTATCACCAGGCAACAATTCACTGAGACAAGAGGTATGTTACTGACACTTTCATAACTTTATTAAGTTATTAGTGACTTTTGCAATATTTTCATTCCAAGTTACATTTCATAGCTCTTAGATGAAGGTCTTATTTGATGTGTAAGTTGAGCATTTCATATCCTCCTCAACACACACTGATAGAACCCCACAGTGTCAGGGCCCCAGACAGAGATCCCACCAAGCACAGGCAATTGCTCCAGGACTGTTGAATACTTTCAGTCTCAACTAAGAGAATATCTACCTAAATGTGGCTTTAACAGTAAGAACGTGTATTAGCTCACAAGGCAATACCTAGAGGTAGAGTGGCTGCTACACCAGTTAATGAACTGTTTGAAAACAAGATCAAAGTTGCACCTTGCCTACTTTACTGTTCTGCCATCCTCGGCACATTCTTTCATGTCCTTCAGCTCCGGCCTTCATGATCTCAAAGTAGCTGCCATACTTGTGGCCGTCGCATCCAGGTGCAACCCTGCCCAAAAGCAAAAAGGGCAGTTTGTCCTTTCCTGTCTAATTTTATCAGAGAGAAAAACCTTTTCCAGGAGCCTCTCAGCAGACTTATCTTCTGGTCATTTTGACCAGGATTAAGTCATGTGCACCTGCCCTTCTGCAAGGGATGCTGGGAAAACAGTATTGGCCATTTCCAGTTCCCACAGGGGAGACAAATGCTGGTGTCAAAGAAGTAGAATGGGGCAGACCACCATATCCTTCTTTCTGAATATTTCTCATTTGTATCTAAAAAGAAAAATCACAATAAAATATGGAAAGATAAGAGAAAAGCAAAGAAAAGAAAAAGGAAAAGAAAATCACTGGCCAAAATAGAGTTAATACATTCTTCCTTGGACTGGTTCTAAGTTACATATTCTCTGACCATTCCACTTTGGTTCTCTTCTTTTCTGGCCATCCTTCCCCCCCCAACCCCCCCCCCTCCCCCCCGCAGTGGTGACTGATGTGATCTAGGATGCCTAAAGGAGAGCAGAAGTTCTGGCTTTGAAAATCGGCCTCACCCCTCACTAGCCATGTGATCAGATAAGGTTCCTAGACTCTGAGCCCCATCTAAAGAGGAGACCATATTCCCTGCCCTGCCTTATTTATCTCCAGAAGTCATTGCGGGGGCCAAATGAGGTAAGAAGCGTAAAACTGTTGTAAGCTGCCAAGCAGGGTGCATATGCAGGGAGCTGCTAAGACATCCGAGGATGCATTTGGAAACACCTACACTTCAAATGGCCTTTTTTGTCCACCACACTCAGCTCATTTTGAAAACTAAAGTTCTTAATGTAAGTCAGAGATATCCAAACATTGGCTGGAAAGAAGCCAATGTGCCCACAAGTTAAGAACAATCAAGCATCTGTACTTAAGAGTCTCTCTCGCCCCTGGCTTATACTACCCCGGACAGGCCGGGAGGGCTAATTAGTTGAATAAGAAAGATCTACAATGAAATCAGCTGTAATCAGAGAAGAGGCTAGAGAGTCAACTATTCGGACCTGGGAACCCTCTTTCCAGAAGTCTTCTCCTCCACCCAGCCCTTCTGCGTAGCCCAAGCTGCTCCCTCAGGACACTCGCACATCAAAGGCCCAGGTCCCTATGATGGCCTGAGAACTGGGCTTCCCATGGAGTAGAGTTGACTTTAACCAATATCATGAGTTCGATTCAGAAACACAGGCTGGCCCCTTGTCTTTGAGTACTGACCTACTATATTTTCAAAGTATGTATAAATATATACTATACTCCACTAGAAAGACTGGGACATGGGCCCTGACTTCTGTACTCTGGTGGGGGAATTCTATAAGCACACCCCTCAACTCTAGTCCCAATACAGCAAGTGCCAAGAAACATCCCAAGTCTTCAGATATTTAGTCTCAAAGTCAAAAGCGAATGGATGCAGGCAGGAGCATCAGGAGATGGTATTATAAAGACGGTGTCATGTTTCTAGGTGGTGATGCTGGAAGAAACAGCATAAAAAAAGGTGCAAGCTGGAGAAGTGGGATCATATTTAAGGAAAGGAAGGTAATGTAGGATATATAAACAGAAAGCAGGCAGATTATGGGGAGGCTAGGGTCACAGGCAAGGGCGTTGGGTGTTAGGCCCGTTTTCACACACCCATTCTAGCAGCTTCCTGTTTCTACCTCCCTCGCATCCCTTGAGGATCTCAGTGTTCATTACCCCCTCCTGCCTCCCTCCCTCACCAAAACTGCTATCAGGGAAAGATCTGATAAAGATGATTTATGGTTCAGTAAGAATTGAAGACAGACTAATACTTCATTTCAAACCTTGGCTCAATTATAGAGCAAACGGCATTGTTTCCTATCAAAAGAATTCCAGGAAACAAGATGAAGAGACACCACATCCCTCCACCAACCGCAAGCCAGTGAGACTAAAGGAATATCTGAATTCCAGGCCCGCTTATGTGATTTATTTGTCATACGGGCAGGTCACATCTCCTCTCTTTGCTTCAGTATCCTTGTCTGTTGTAACAAAATCCTGTTATACCTACATCACAGCGCTGTTGTAAGGCTCATAAAACAATGCACATAAAGACAAAACACCCCCTGGCTATAAGGATGCTCACCCCCTCCTGGGATAGCAGGCTCCTTACAGGCACCCTGGTGGCATTCCCACCACAGAGTTGACAGCTCATGGAGGGACGGGCAGGGAGCCCCCACAACCTTTAGGACATTCCCCCTCTGGCTTAACCTTTGTCCCCATCAAGGATTTCCCAAATGCACAGGTCTCTGGCCTGGGCTGGCCTAATCTAGGTCACTGGCCCTGGGGCACTTGAGGAGGGGGTTACAGGATAGATAACAGATCTTATCCATTTCGCAGGTGCCAAGTGTGGGAGCACGTTGTCCAAGCAGGTACCAAGGAGACCTGAATCCAGATCCTGACCTGCTTTCCGGTCCCAGCTCAAATCCTGCCTACTCGTGGGAATTGGGATCATCGCTCTGCCCCTCTGAACATGATCTCTTCCCTGAGTTGGTCCTGTCCACCAGCCTCAGATGGATTTCGCAAAAGCACGCTATTATTAGTACTTGTGATTCTCTCTACAGAGAAGCCTTCGGATGCTGTTTGGAGCACAGGGTGTCCTTTGAGATCTGAAATGCTGTGTCCTTGCTGACATCTTCCCTAGTTTCCCTGGGGCAGAATTCCTTTCCACTTTATGCATTCTGCAAGTATTTAGGCACTTCCTCTGAAACAAGTCAGGGCGCCCTCTAATTAAGTGCATGTGTGTGACCCCCATGGAGGTCCTTGCTGGTCAGGCATCCTAAATGTTTCACCTTTGAATCCCCAGGACCTGGACCTGGCCCCACACATGGCACTGGCATGGGAAATATTTGGATGAATGAAAGCGTTATCAGACAGTGGTTTTAATCTGAACTTCCTTTCTACCTGTAGAACACCCCAGGCTTGGAGACAGGACACTTTTTAGATGTTTGGTAAAAGCTGGGCTTGGAGGGATGCCTGGGTGGCTCAGTGGTTGAATGTCTGGCTTTGGCTCAGGGCATGATCCTAGGGTCATGGGATCTAGTCCCACACCGGGCTCCCTAGCAAGGAGACTGCTTCTCCCTCTGCCTATGTCTCAGCCTCTCTCTTGGTATCTCTGATGAATAAATAAGTAAAATCTTTTTTAAAAAAAATCTGGGCTTGGAGCACCAGGAGGTAAACCCAAGAATATTAGGAGAAGATGAAGAAAATCAAATGCAGTGTGAGCTACTTCATATTCTGTCTTTGTCCTGAAGGCTCGAAGACAAAGATATCCTTAATACCTTTTGTTTTTCTATCTTAGAAATTGTATTCCCAAAATATTTTTAATTGAAACACTGGAATTAGAAATGAGGCCACATGGTCATATTGATGGGCCTGCTTGCAGACGTGCCAATAAATTACTTAATGGCACACACCGTTGTTGGTTCAGGCTCCATTAACCGCACAATATTCTCCCCACAAATGCCAAGAGACAGAAATGAGATACTTTCATTGTCAAGCAGAGGAATGTGAAGCAGCTTAACCAAAAATTTTGCTCAAGTTTTGGCGCCCCCTCCCTCAATGTGATCTCAAGATGAAATGTAATCCAGTACTGAAAATGGAACATTTTAACAGTGTTTGGTTCCAAAGCATGAAACATGCAAAAATGTAGTCTGAAGAATGTGGAGCCAGGCTGGCAATAAGGTCCACCAGCCATTTTTGGGTACTTTTACAGAGGAAGTATTATTGAGGGTCAGTTGAGCTGGGCAAAGTCTCAGTAATATTAACATCACTTGCTCCATTGCTTTTTGTTGTTAAGAAGAACACGGAGTAATGGTTGTAATGCACAATGTTGTCTAAAGGCATGGTTTATTAGGGAGGAGATGGTCACTGATGTGTCTCTCTATGTAATAAAGCATTTATAACCAAAAAACACCAGGGCAAACAGAATATTAAAAATGATTCTGAATGCTATCAAGAGTTAAAACAAACTGATAATCTGTGCTTCTGGTTGGGTTGCTGTTCTTTGTAATAAAATTGTCTCCTAAGAGGAATGTGTGTTGTTTGAGGTTAGGAGGACATGCCTCTAAGCTTCTGGTCAACAAATCAGAATTCTTTTCACTATGTGCAATTGCTATATTTCAAGAAATAATTTATGACACGACTACAGAGAGGCAAGGATTCCATTATTAAGCACTTATTATGTATGTCTCATTTAATCTGTTCAACAAAATTATCAGATACTATTATGTCCATTTTTCTTAATGAGTAAAATTAAGGTTTAAAGAGACTATATACCCACTTCAATGTCACACAACTAGTGAACAGAAAAACTAATTTTCTAACTCAGGTCCGACGAACTCCAAAGTCTGCCATTCCCACTTTAGGAATAAAGACACTGAGGTGGGTAGAAGTTAATAACTGGACCACAGCTGGTTATACTGAAGAGCTAAGATGCAAAACCATGTGCATCTGGCTCCAGAGCCCATCTCTTTCCCTGTGGCATGCCCACATTGCCTCTTGCATTTACCTATCCTTCCTAAGACCTTTGAAGCAAGTGGGGTCAAGCGGGCAGCCCCCAGCTTTCTTTAAAGTTTCAGCCTCTTTGGGTGTTGAATGCCCCACAGGCAGTCCAGTGGTGTCCTAAGCTGCTTGCAGAAGGGAGCCTCCATCATCCCCACAGAGCCACACAGTTGTGCTTCTGCTGGGGTCAGAGGTCTTGCTGCCTCCACGATATTAGAGAGACAGCCTGAGTAAATCTGCAAAGCCATGGGACTCTTATCAGAGGCACTGATGTTCCTAAGTCCATGATTTACCCTGAGAGAGTCCTTGACCCCCTCGCATGTATTTAATGAATATGTTTTGGCAGCTTACTCTGGCCAATACCAAAACAGGCTTTAGAGACGTAAAAAAAGGTTGGATGTGGGCCCTTCCCTTAAGTGTAAAAATAACAGGCAACGTTTGTGGAGCATTTAGTATGTGCCAGAGGCCCTCTGAGTACAGCTGCACATGCATTACACCCCTGAATCCTCATACCCCCCATGATTGGCATATCTAATGGTCCCATTTTATAGGTAAGGACATTAAGGCACAGACAACTGAAGTCTAACCTCCTCACAGACAAGTAGATAAACTTCACTGATCCAGTGTATTAAGTGCCAAGCCTGAGGTCATGCAGGATGATGTGTGCTCTTAGCCCAGCCTGGGAGTGAAAAGGCTTCCCAGAGATCAAAGAATGAGTTAGAGTTAGCCCATCAATAGGTGAGGAAGAGCATTTGACATAGAAGAGACAGTGTGTCTGACAGGGAAGACAAGGTACCTGCAGGTCCTGGAAAAGTCTCCAATGCCAGGGCCTGACATCTTTTTCAAATAGTCAGAACCATAGACTTCTCAAAGTCATGAACATAATCTAGACTGCGGCAAATCAAAAGTAGGAAAACTTGGTTAATGTCACATTTTTCCACAATATTGCTTGTGAAAGAAAATGTAGCTTATTTCTTCTTCCTTCAACTCAAGATTAATTCTGGAATGTCTTGTTTTACCTACAGCTTTGATGATAAACGGTACTGGGGAAAGTAATATTTTTGTCTCCCAGAATATCCTCCACTATAAGCTTTTCAAGAAATGCTAGACCCACCAGCTCCATTCTGGGCAGGCATGTCAAGGGGCACACAGTTGCCCTTACCTTGATTCCTCTCCAGCCCCTGCCTCCAAAAACAGGCGCTCAGAAGGGTGTGGAACCACTGTTTACTGCTCAAGCAATGAACCCTTAGCTTCCTCCCAAAAGAGGGCCCAATAAAGTTTTATTACAAGATCATACGTATTTCATATTTAAAAACACAGATGATTCACAAAAGCATATTCATTAAAAGTCCAGAGTAAAAAAGTCACATCTTGATCTTTGTAATCCAAGTACTACAAGGCATTTAAAAACCAGCACTATTGCAGTATATTTGCAATAGCCAAGATAGGGTAACAGTCTAAATGTCCATCAACAGATGAATGGATAAAGAAAATGTGGCATATGTGTGTGTGTGTATACACAATAGAATATTATTCAGCCATACCGAAGAAGAAAATCCTGCTATTTGCAACAACATGGAAGGGAATGGAGGGCATTATAATGAGATAAGTCAGACAAAGACAAATACTGTAGAATCCCATTTAAATCTGGAATCTCAAAAAAAAAATCTGAATTCATAGAGACACAGATTAGTGATTGCCAGGGATGGGGCATGGGAGAGGATAGGTGAAATGGGTGAAGGTGGTCAAAAATTATAAATTTTCAGTTACAAGAGATAAATTCTGGTGATGTAATGTACAGCATGGGGATTATAATTGACAATAATGTATATTTGAAAGTTGCTGAGACTAAGTCTTAAAAGTCTAACTACACAAGATGATCGATGTTAAAGTTACATTGTACTGAGCAAATGCAATGTATACATATATTAAGGACATATATTAAGTAGGGGTGCATGGGTGGCTCAGTCAGTTGAGCCTTGGACTCTTAATTTTGGCTCAGGTCATGATGTTGATTTGTGGGATTGAGCTCCAGGTCCCACTCCACACTCAGCAGAGAGTCTGCTTGAGATTATCTCCTTCTCCCTCTGCCCCTCCCCCCACTCATTCTCTCTCTCTCTCTCTCTCTAAAATAAATAATAAATAAAAACTTTACAAATATATATACATATATTAAGTCACGTTGTGCACTTAACACTAACACCATGTTGTATGTCAATTATAGCTTGACAAAACTGGAAAAAAAATTCAGAGAAGAAGGAACCCAGCAGTGAGAGGTAATAACCACACCTAATGAATACCATGAAAGGGATTAAGCCATCCCTCCAGAGCTCAGTGGTGTCGCCAGCCCTGGTTCCCTCCTACACTCATGTTCCCACATTTCCTACCTTTGATTTGCTACAGCCCAGATCATGCTGATGACTTTGAGGAGTCCCTGGTTCTAATCATCTGAAGAGGATTTTAGACCCTGGCCACAAGCCCCATGACATAAAAGGCCTGCAGTTCTTCCCTCTCTGGCTTCCTCTTTGGCCCTCTCTATGCTTCAGGCACACAATTCTGATCATCCTTGAGAATGTCCAGGTGGACTTCCACCACTTCCCTAGCACAGTGGCCAGTTGTGGAAATAGTGAAGACTCTGTTTTTTGCCCCCAAATAGGGACAAAAGTATCAGGGAACAGAAAAGATGAGGGCTAGTTAGAGGCCTCCCAAAGGGACATCTCTAACCCTTCACCTCTGGCCACCTCTAAGAACCCACTTCGTCCTCATCTCCCAAATGTGAGGCCAGTGGGGTAAGAGGGTGGCTGAACGTGAGGAAATGGGTGCGGGAAGAGAGTAAATCCTAAAAACTTAATGTTGTCACAAATTGAATCTGGAAGATCCTTTTACTGAGCAAATCCAAAATGTAAATGGTGGCTGAATTAAGATTAAAAAATAAAATATTTCTAAGTCCCACTTCTTTGATTCCTCAAAGACTTTATTTGGGAAAACGAAGACAGGAAGTCAAATGGTTTTCAGAGCCTCCCCCTGCTTGCACACACGTCCTCCCCCCCTCCAATTCCTTTCGTATTTTCACTCAGTAAGTACCAGCTGAGCACCAGTCCGTGTCCCTGGAGCGCCAAGGTAAGCATGACCCTGCTCTCCACCACCAGCAAGACCTCAGCCATCTTGTATTTATCTGCTCTTGAGGCCGATACTAGAACCAGGCCCCGCAGAAGCATGTGCAGAAACCCCAGCCACCTCCCTGGTTGGGCCTTCTTCCTCCTCCACTTACTCGTCCTCTAGAAGGAGATGTTAGAAGTAACAACCTCAGAGGGAAGGACAATGAAAAAGTTTGCTCATTCACTGAGTCAGAGATGCACGTCTTTGGGTGTCTTACCTTCATTCCCAATGAGCATCCCCACCCCCCACCCCCTGATCCTTTACCATGTGGCTCTTCTCAGCCTCCCCACTGAGAATTGCTTCTTCTTAATAAGTTATTTCTTCCTTAAATAAGATGTGAAAACAGTTGCCTTCAAAAGTCCCCCTCATGATTGAATAATGCCTGTGACTGTGGTCTCTTAAGTATTTTTACTTCAAACTGTTCTAAGAATGTCCTAGTGGGACTATTTCATAATAAATAACTGCCTTTGGAAAACATAATGTACGAGGCTGTATCATTTTCTAAGCACATAAGGAAGATCTTTGGAGGCCTGCAGCTCCGCTGAGCCTCCAATCTCAATCTTTTCCTACCTGGTAGGGATTTCTGAAAAGTGAAAATAAAACAGTGCTTCCTCAGGCCTCAGAGTTGGGTTTTGTTGTTTTTTGTTTTTTTTTTAACCACAAAGACAACCTCAGCTGCAATTCATATTGTCTGCTCCCATGAACACTTCGAAAATGGCTGAGGCAGACAAAATTCTTCAGAATCCAGGCCCCCCTGAATCTTGGAGGGGAGAGAGGGGGGAAAGGGATTTCTTTCTCCTTTTATAACCTCAAGACAATTGAACGCTGCCAGTGAAATTCTTGCGAGCCAGTCCCAGAGTTTGACCTCAGGCTGTTACAGAAACAATGTTTTCCATGAGGAGCTCTTGGTTAAGAAATTTCCTCTCACCCCGAGAGGCCAACAAAGCGTGGCCTAGACACCCTCAGCCCCAACTCAAATGGTGTAGGCTGGGCCATCCAAGCTGGCAAGGACTATAATTTCCAAGTAGCTCTGCACGCTTTGTGCAGTTGTCATTTTACAGCTGGGGGGATTTTATTTTTAATTTTAATAAAAAATGATGCTTGGGTGAGACTATGTTGAAATTCCCTTTGGAGCATCCAGACAAGTTGCAGGGAAGGGACAGCTCTGAGGCAGCCAGAGACGTGTGTGAGGGAGCTCTCTTTGCGAGGGGGAGAAGGAAGATGTGCCTTGCTGTCTAACAAAGAACTCCAAGATAGGTTTGTCTACCCACCCTCTGTAGAATTTTCTCCCAACAAGCTGAATCGCTGGCTGGAAATGACTGTTCCATCCCTAAGGAAGAACCAAGGGAGTGAACTAATGCTGGGGTGTTTTCAGGAATAGCTGGGGAGAGAGGGTAGGAAGGGAGAAAGGAAGAGAAAAAAAAAACAAAAACAAAAAGCCATACTCCAAGTACCTGGTTATAGATGTACACCTATAAATAAAATGTTCTGCTTCTGCCTCAAAACACCCAAATTATTTGCTAAATCTGCATTCGCTGAAGAGCTGCGTATTAAATTATCAAACAAGAGAAACATCCGTCTACTTATGAGGCTTTTCATTAAGAAGCATTCTATAACCGCACAATGTAATATCCTGATGAATCCGCAGCAAATAAATAACGCGTGCTATTTCCAGAAGCGATCGCTGGGTCTCTTCCTTCCTTTCTGGTGAGGTGGGCTGTGCAACTGAGAGTCTGTCCTCTTCTTGCCTGCACCTTGCCAACCACAACTCAGACAGGTGCCATTACCTTCTCTTTGAGCCCTTCTACCTCTTTTTGAAATATAGAGCCCTCATTGCTCACCTGCTGAGTCGCATAGCCCTGCTGCACTGTGAAGCCCTCAGCACCTGCACCTGTGTCTCCTCAGGTGTTTATTATGCTACAGATGAAGTATCCGACTCAGCTGGGTCATCCTGTCTGTCCGGGATGTCCATGCAGCCTCCAGCCCTATGGTTTTAGGCTCACTGGGGGCCAAAGCTTAACAGCTGCTTCCCTACACCCCCACCTAACCCCCCCACCTCTGGTTTTGCTAGAGTGGATCCCCCATAAAAACTTCCTGGAGGAGCCCATCCTTAGTTCATGCCTTATTGCTTATCCTCTTACAATGGATCCTGCTTTCCCAGAAAGCGGTCACACAGGCCAAAAAAGTAGAGATGTGGGTGCACTTGATTGCACTTTATTGGGCCAATTTTAGGTCAGGAAGGGAAAAGCTTTTCTTCTCTTTGGCAGAACTGAAACACATACTTAATGAGAAGGAGCAGTGGGGAGAAAGCTGGGACGATCTTATCTGAGTTTTTGTGCCTTTTCCTACCTTAGAACCAGTTAAGGAAAAACCTGGAGATTGATCCACGGATGATAATAGCAGCCCATTCATTCAAAACCACGAAGTTTACCCAAAAGAGGTAAATAATTTGAGAACAGTCTGGAAGGTCCTATTCAAACAGCCTTTGTTTCGTGAACCCGGTAAGATGCCAGGCCCTTCCTTTCTGCCTCTCTTCTCTGATAAGGCTGGCTAGCCCTTACAAAGCAAAAACTCATTTTGTCAAAGCAGCCTGGAATGATTTTTTTTCCCTTTCTTTGTTACATGTGTGGGCTTTTCAGCCCTGGGATCTTTTAATCCACTATAACTCATTTAAAATAGATGAGAATGTTCTATCACCCAATCTAAATGCCTTTGGGAACAGAAGGGAGCTGTCACACTTGCAAACTGTATGGGGAATATGGAAGGCCATCCTGCAGGGTTTGTATGGCATGCTAAGGCTGGAAGGAGGTGCATGCACACGGAGTTTCCCCTGCTGAGAGGAGTGAGCAGCTGTAGATGTTCCGGGGCGGGGGGCAGGCAGGGCCAGCCTCATCTATTACGGGAGCCCTCCACACATCCTTGTTAGTGGAATCATGGTAAAATCCAAATGCTCTTATCTCAGAATCTTCCTTGTTGAGCCATGAAACTGTTTGCTTTGTGGTCTTATTTATCACTGGTGTCATGTGTTTACTACTTGCTTATTTTGTTAAGCTTATGACCCTGTCTGGCACCACCAACTTCCCCAAGTGTTCATCTGGATTCTTCCTCTGCATTTAGAATGCACACATTTCCTAGTCCTTCCCTATTCACCAGCTCTTTGATATATGACCTTTTTCCAGAAGAACTGTCTCCTGGTGTTTGACTACTTGCCTGGCTTTACCTCATTTCTTGGCCCTGTACTGAATGTGATATGCATCTCAACTGCCTATCTGGATTTTGATCCCAAGATTCACATACACACATTTTTTTTGAGTACCTACTATGTACCAGTTAGTGGTGGTTCTGTGGAGAACAACAACAAAAAAAAAACTGTATTTCCCATCTTTAGAAATCTTAAAATTCAGCAATTAAGATAGATACTAATCCTACCCTGAAGAAAGATATAATTATAAATTATAATGACTACCATGAAAAGAGCAAAGTGTTCTGACGTAGACTAACTAGACTTTCTGAGAAAGTGACATTTAAGCTAAAACCTGGAGGATTAGTAGGAGTCAAACAGCTTTCCAGGCAAGGAAAACAACACGACCAAAGAAAGATCTTCTGGCAGGAAAGAGCTTGGCAAATTCAAAGAAATTAAAGTAAGTTAATACGCCGGGAGACTAGTGGAAAAAAGGGGAAAGTGAAATAAGGTTGTAGAATTAGGAAGGGAAAACCAATGGAAGGGATTTGTTGAGCAGCTGGCGTTCTGGTCTAAGACAAGAGAAGCCATTGCAAGATTTTAGGCAGCAGAGTGACTGTGATCCCATTTATATTATTCAAAGGTCAAGTGTGAGACCTGAAGCAAGGAGACCAGTAAGAGAATAATGTCACCAACTGTGAGAAGACTGGCTTTTACCCTCTGGGAATCCACATGGTTTGGTCTGCTCCCACATGACTCTTCAATCCTCAACCACAGTCTTGAATGGGTTCTTCTTGCTCTGACCTAGTATCCCCTCCCACTTTACCTAGGTCTTCTGGGAGCTCAAACATCACTGTGGCTTGCCCTCCTTCAACAGAAAACCAACCAGAGAAGAGATCAAGACAAACTCATAGCATGTAAGGAAGGAATGACCTTATTTTCAACAATTTGTAAGAAAGACCCTATGGGTCAGTCATTTGTGTCGTTTTGATCTCATCTCCCCACCCTCAATATAGGGGAAGGACCCGGCACTGTACCAGGAATTAGAAGAGCAAATATATGGCCTTATTTCAGAGATTTTCCAGACCGTAGAGGTGACAAACACTTGATTGGAAGGTAGGATGAACTATTAAAAAAAAAAAAAAAGGCAACTGGACTGACTTTTGATAAAAACATAGCAGCATGTTTCTGATTCAGGTATCAGGTTGAAGGATACAAGCTTAAATCTCTGAGAGGTCAAATCCAGGCTTTGATCCAAGAAAACAAATCCTTAAATAGAGCAGAAAAACCAAATGTCCTGAACTTCAGCACACTTCCAAGAGATAATCTTAAGGAACAAGTTCTGTCACAAATATTACTGACTCCTCGCAGAGACCAGGAGGTCCTTGGGGTCAGGAGTGGTGAGAAGGAAACATTTATTTATTACAACCCAGGTTTATGGAGGGGAAATTTAGTGGAAATCTTTTTCCATGGTCAGGAAATTGAATAGTGTTGGAATCAGAGTCAGAAAGCAAAGGTTTTTGAATAAAAGCCAGAGTCGTCTTGCAAGAAGCCCCAGGGCCCATTGGTAGTAAATATTGATAGAAGCTCACAGTGCATGTTGCTGAATTGTGTGGACGGCATTTTACTGTCTCCATATCCCCTCTGTGTTCTGGGGGAAAGGACAGAGGGGCTGACTAATAAAATATGTTGTGCATGTGCGTGTCAGTGTACGTGTGTACATGCTTGATTTCTCTACAAGAAGGGCAATGATATGCTTCAAAGCACAGAAAAGATATTTCAGAGTGACATCTCTTCCAAAATCCTGCAATAGCTGCCTTAGATTCATTTTTTTTCAGGCTGAAAGCAAATAAATAACATTGGTTTAATTCATTTTACAATCTGGATTGCAAAGCCAGTTGAGTGTCTGGTTGGCTGGCAGTGGGGTGAATTGCTTACTCAGAGTAAGTTCCTCTTTTATTATCACTTTAGACAAAGCTACAGGTAAGGGAAGAAAGAGACATGTTTATCTTCATGTTACCAACTCCTCTGATGCTTTTGTGACATGTTACATATTGATTCCAAATCTGAATTTTTCTTGACTTCAGCAGGAAATTGAAAGGAAAATTTTGAGGTTTCTGTAGATGCTATGTTTAACAATGATACCAGTAAAGCATCATAAAATAAAAGCCCATTGTTCCCATCCTGAACCTTGGAGAAGCAAAAACCAGCATGGAAAGGGGAAGAAAGAGCAAGCAGCATAGCTCAAGCTGATGCATGGCCTTGGTCGGAGAGTCAGTGGCATTTACTAAAAAACAAAGAGAATTAATCATAAGACAGAATGTGGAACTGGAAAAATATTCCAGCTCATGCTAGACAAGGACTTCATACCTCAGCTTTATTATTGTTTCGTGATGTGGTGTCTTCCCATAAGTCAGACATACCCATTGTAGCCACAAAAAAATGCCTCGTAACACAAATCATTTTTGATTTATCCACATGGTTATCACCACATTAACTCAGAAAATTCTGAACAGTGTATTTATAAAGTTATATGAAATATAGGGTTCGACAGTTGAAGTTACATCCAGGAAAGTGATCACCCTGTCTCGTTATTCTTGGTCTAGATGGCTCTGTCAGGTACCACATCAAAGGGAAACACCAACTCATGAAAGAGATTCAGAACTCACTAAATGTCTCCGTTGAAGGAGCTATTTCCAATTAAAAATAATAATAATAATAGTTTCCCAGTTAGATAGGGCTTATCCTTCTTTCCCCAAAGTTGGGATAGCAGAAAGTATGAATTGGAAACAGCACTGATATGGCCTCTGTGGACAGCCTAGCTCTCTGGTGTTGAGTAGCTGGGTGACCTTGGGCATGTCACCTACAAGTGGGAAGTGGTGGTCATAGATCAAGCAAGCAGACTGAATACGCCCTCTATCACATAAATGAGTAAACCGCAAAAGTCCCTGCAATCATGTCTGGCATGTAGTAAGCACTCAGTAACCATCAAATATCTTCTTGCTCTTATTCTTACTAGTATCATCAGTTGTGTGGCTGTAGGCAAATAACTGAGCCTCCCTTGACCTTCAGCTTTACTTACATAGAAACCGAGCTAAAGAGTCATTAAAAATATGAAATGAAATAACATTTATGAGAAGGCCAGGCACAACGCTAAGCAAATAGTAGGTGTTCAGTAAATAAATGTTTTCCTTCTCCCTCAAAGTTGTATGGGTTTATGACTAGGCAAAAACAAACAAAAAAACAAACAAACAAACAAACAGACTTTCTCCTTTCCATAGCAAGATCTTTGGGGGAAGAAAAATGGGTTATAACACCCAGCTCTCTCTAAACTTGTGATTATTCATCAGGAAAAAAAAATCCTTCTTTAAATGAACCAACCAAATTTTAAGAAGCAGAAAAATCTCAGAACTACCCTCTTAGCAAATTTTTAAATTGTGGTAAAAAAAAAATTCCTAACATGAAAAGCACCATCATCATCACTTTCCACTTTCAAGTGTACAGCTTATCCAGTCCCATTGCTGTGTAGTCAATCTCCAGAACGTTAGCCCCTTGCAAAACTGAACTTCTATACCCATTCAACCATAACTCCTCATTCTCCCCTTCCCCTGTTCCACTTTCTGTCTCTATGACTCCTACTACACTAGGTAGCTCATCTAAGTGGAATCGTACACTATTTGTCTTTTTGTGACTAATTTCACTCAAAGCTCATCCATGTTGTCGCACATGTCTGACTCTCCTTCCTATTTAAAGCTGAATGCTATCCCATTATAGGGATACACCACACTTTGTTTAACCATGCATCCATGGATTCTCTCTCTTAGTAGCTTTTTTTTTTTTCTCTCTTAGTAGCTTTATCCAAAATCTTTTTTAAAGGTAAAATGTCCAAGTAACAAAATTATATCACTTTCTCTGCCCCACCGCCAAGCTCAATTTAGCAAACCTGGTTTGCTAAAAGGAATCAATCTCCCAGAGAAAAGAGTTCATTAGTGTCCCCTTTCCCATTCTCATGTATGCGGATCATCATATTGGCAACGTGTTTCCCTCAAACCTCAGCAGGCTCTTCCTCCCTAGCTTAACCCAGGCAAACCAAAATAACAGAAATAAGAAAATTCTTGATTCTTTTTCTTCATCCACCAGATAAATACTACTGTGCTTCACTCTGGTCTTATCTCTGCTTGTCTCCTACCTGACTTGTTGTTTGGAATCACTTTTTGGCAGGATGAGGGTAGGAAGGATGCAATAATAGTTGTTCCAAAAAGACTTTACCCAAGGAGAAGAGAGGACACGCGGAGACTGGGAGGTGTGGACACTCAGGATCACATTCATCTCAGATCCACATGCTCTGTTGTCCATCTGGCTGGGATTTCTTTGGACTGTGGTCTAATAAATCTTGGCCATCATTCATGATTGCCTTCACATTGCACTGAGGAAAAAGAAAATAAACTCCCACACTACTAGTTTGTTCTTTAGAATATTTAAATCCTGTACACCAAAATGGTCTGCTCAGCAGGAAGGGAAGCATAGAACTGAAAGGGACAAAAAGTCTGGCTCTGCCTCATCTTTCCAATACCTGTGTTACCAGTGGCCACGATGACTCTTATTCAGACACATGAGTCCAAACTATATTCTGACTGAATTTCCAATTTCTTAGCTTACTAAAATTGATGATGAGGCTTTTATTTAAATTTTCAGTGGGCTGAACCTTCCTTTTTCTAATTAAAGTACAACATGGCATCATCCTACCCTTCAGGCTGTGAGATCCCTTGAAAGTATGGTGCCTCATCCCTGTCAGGTTGTAAGCAGCAAGACGCTGTTTCTCGTGTATCTCACTGACTCCCACAACCTGGTGCTAAGTCTGGGACATGGTGGGGCTTGCTCAGTCTTGGTTTCCCCCCACCCTTCTTGCTCCTTGGAGCACCTTTCCATTATTATAGCTCCTCTATGGTTGCTATTCATACTGTGCTCTGTTTGACCCCCAATGATCAGCACAAAAATCCTTAGCATGGATGGGTCGATATGCTTGTCTCCAGGCTACCAAAGAGCTGATGGACTACGCTATCAGTCTTACAGGAGAGAGGTGGTACTGGTGGAGAAAATAAGCCAGGGAGGTCTGGGACAGAGAAGTCAGTCTGGAGGTTGACACAGAGAGACCCCAGAGCAGTGCTCTTCCGATATGGTAGCCATCAGCCATGTGTGGCTATTTACATTTAATGTGAAATTTGTTGAAGTTGAATAAAATTTCAAATTCTGTTCCTCTTCCATTGCTTAGAAGCCATGTGCAGCTAGCTAGTGGCTATGATGATATCAGATAGCATGAGTACACAGCACTGCCATCACTGCAGAAAGTTCTATTGGACACACTGCTCTAGAGACTTCCAGGTGAAGGTCTAGTTAGGAACTCTTGAGACAGCAGTGAGTATATATTATCAATATGATGACAATGTAGCCTATTGTCCAAACAGGAATGCTTTTGAGAGAGAAAAGAGGCATTAATATTTTCCTGAGACTACAAAGAGAGAAAAGGAACATGGTGAAAAATGATGCCGGGATGTCATAGGGTCCTCCAGAGAAATAAAACCAACAGGATACATATAGGTATACAAGAGGAAAGTTATTGTAAAAATTGTGATTACGAAAGCTAAAAAGTCCTAAGGTATGCCATCTGCAAGCTGGAGAACCAGGTAAGGCAGTGGTACAAGTCACTCCAACTCTCAAGATCTGAGATGGGGGACCAGTGATGTAAGTCCTAGTCTGAGTCAAAGCCCAAGAACAAGAGCACCAATGTCTGAAGGCAGAAGATGGATGTCTGAGCTGAAACAGAATTCTTGCTTCCTCTACCTTTTTGTTCTATTCTGACCTTCAACAGATTGGATGATACCCACCCATATTGGTGAGAATGATCTTTATTCAGCCTACTGGTTTAAATACTAATCTCTTCCAGAGTCTGCTGACATACCCAGAAATAATGCTCTACTGGCTATCTGGGCAGCACCAACCCCATCAAGTTGACATATACGAGTAACCATTGCAGGATTATGGGCAAACTTGGAAGCACTGTCACCCTGATCATCACGTTCTTGGAGGTGCCATTTAGGTAGATCACAATTGCAATTCAAACAGTGCCCCCTGGAGCTGTGTGTATCTATTACTTTTACAGACAAAACTAGAACTGGAATTTCTTTCTAAAAGGACTATCACCTAAAAATATAACATTTTTCCTGAAACAGGCCTATTTCTAGTGTGAGCTAAAGCCACTCACTCTTTCTTGGTGCTAGACTATTCCTTTCCGGAGAGTCCCAGACCACATGTAGATCTGTGTTTTCTCAGGCCTGAATGAGACTTGTCTCATCCAGAGTGAGCCGCCAAGTGCTAGGAAATAGGATTGTTTTTCAGCAGTTTCTCTGATGTGAGACTTTGCTATTAACACAATTGATTTAAAATCACTTTATCTGCCGTAGGCTACACACCATTATATCAAATAGTGCTGCTGGAGGGGAAAGAGGAGGTATGGAAGACCTACGGATCTCTGAAGGTACCTAGGTGGGAGAATCACTTTTTTGTTTCATTGTGTTTTATGGGGAACCTAAGAGCACTGCAAAATCTTCATTTTCAAAGTATTACCAAATAATGTATCAAACAGACAACACTGAAACCTGTCTAAAGTCAAAGGAAAATCAAAGAGCCCCATTCTAGCTTTGAATTTTTCACATACCCTCCTTTCCTGGAATGATATGCCGAGCTCCAGTCTGAGTCCCATTTGGGGACAGACGTGAACACAAATGCTGTCCTTCTCCTTGCCCGGAGTGAGGCAGTCAGCCCAATTGGATGGAATCTTCCTTCTCCCAGGGTCATCAGAGAGCATTGAGTGTTGATGCTAACTTTTTGGTACATCACTCCTAACAGCCATACAGACTCCAAGATGCACCATGGCCGTGGGATTAACCCTGGAAAACAGTAAAGGAGATAATCTAGCTGCTCTGAGCCTCCCTGCTTTGGGTTGGTAGATTTGGGTGGTAGGAACTCAGCATCAGCGTGGGTCCAGAGATCCCGCTATCTAGCCTAGCCTCCCTGGGCTGGTCCTGCTTCCAGTGTGCTAAAACATTACCAAGGATTCATTTATTCTCAATGATTGGCTGCCTCCATCTATACCATAGAGGCCACAAAAGTTCAAACCCATCCAACTCAAGGAGTATAATTCCAACCCCTTGTTAGGCCACTACTTGGTACAAAAAAAAACAAAAACAAAACAAAACCCTGGTACCTACAGTTTATCAAGCACCTCTTTTGGGTGCTGGGGATATAGCTGTGAGTGAGCTAGGATCCTATCATCATAGACCTTATACTCTAAATGGAAGAGGAAGATAATGAACAATTGAATAAAGATGGTTTCATCTTCTCATTTCAGATGGTGCACTGATCCACTACAGAGAAGAGAGGCAGTGTGATGGTGAGTAACTACAGTAAGCTGGGGTAACTGCAAATGGTGCTGTCAGTGGAAGCTTCTGGAAGAGACACCACTGCACTTGTGACCTGAAGGTTGAGAAGGAATCAACCAGGCAATGGAGAAACAATGAACTTGAGGTCTTAAAGGGGAAAGAGCTCTGTATTTTTAAGAACTACCTGGAAGAAGGGCAGAGGACCTGAGCCTTGGGAGCAAGAGGAAGAAGTAAGAGAAGACAAGCAGAGCCAAAGTAACCATGCAAGGTCTTGCAGGCAAGGAAAAGCATTTGACTTTAAGCAGATGGAAAGACACTCAAGGATTTTAAGAAAATAGCATGATCTAATTTATATGCTTAAACATTGCTCTGGAAGCAGTGTGCAAATGGATTAGCACAATGGTTCCCAAAGTGGGGTTTCCAGAACCGGCAGCAGCAGTACTACCTGGAAACTAGTTAGAAATGCAAATTCTTGGGCCCCATCCCAGAACTCCCAAATCAGGAACCCTAGGAGTGGGGCCCAGCAATCCATTCTAACAAGCTTTCTAGGGAGCTGTGATGCATGCTCATCTTTGAAGACCACTGGATTAGAGTTAGATAACATGGATGAACAGGAAAGGAGTATAGTTCTCCCTCGGTTCTGTCAATGTGTACTAGGAGGCTTTGAATGTAGGGCTGCAAGTCGGCTGGTCTTTACAACTATTCCCAAGCACTGGGAAAGATGAAGTGATACCTATGGAAGTCCTGCAAGAATGTTTTCTCTCCCGCCAATGGAATGGACTTTGTAGATTTCTTTTTTTTTTTTATCTATTTTTAAAAGATTTTATTTATTAATTTATGAGAGACAGAGAGAGATAGAGAGAGAGTAAGGCAGAGACACAGACAGAGGGAGAAGCAGGCTCCATGCAGAGAGCCTGACATGGGACTCGATCCCGGGACTCCAGGATCACGTCCTGGGACAAAGGCAGGCGCTAAATTGCTGAGCCACCCAAGGATCCCTACTTTGTAGATTTCTTAAAAGGACCCAAAGTCTAAAATTATAAAAATTAAAACAACAACCATAAAGAAAGGTCCTGTGACTTGACCGAGGTCATATAACAAGTTAGGTGAGCTTTTTGAGTCAATATCAAGTCTATATCCCTCTCAAATGGCCCAAGGGGTCCAGCCCAGCATGGAAGATACAATGTTCCTCTTTGAACAATTTGTCCTTGGAAAGTGAGACTATCTTTAGAAATTCTTACATCCTCCTGGGACCAAACAATGTGTAACTGATTTGAAAATGCTTACATTTTAGAAACAACAGCAAAATAGAAGCATTCTTTATGCCCCTCAGCAGCGAAGACTCACCCTGTCTTGCCACGCTAGCAATTGATATTTTATTTGTGAGGAGGCATTCTTTCTTCTGTTGCCAGCCGATATTATTTGTGGCCTAATACTTTATTCACAAAATAACCCCACTTATTTGTGTTTCAGATATATCTTTCCCAAGAGACTCAATATATTTAAGGATAACACTGCAAATGCCCAGTAGGACAGTGCAATTTGCAACTTAATAGAAAAAAGTACATAAACAATATAGCAGGGTTTCCGTATGAAGAACAAAAGAATTTACTCCAAATGCGTTGGCCCTGAGACACAGGAGAGGAACAGGGCACAGCTGCTCACATGGTCTACAAGGGTAATTTCCCAGCAAGAGCTAAGAGCCAGGTCATAACCCATGAGCAGCACTGGTGAAAGACAAGTAATAACTGACAATAATAACATGTCCTGTTTCCCCAATCTGATTTGTCTGCCAGGCAGGCCATCTGATGACTATTTTGTATGGAAAATAAAAAGAACACAGACCAAAAAGGAAAAACACACACACATACAACTCAAAATACGAGGCAAAGGGGAAAAAAAATCAAACATTAATGCAGACCCACAGAACTGAAATAAATTGCTCCACACTTTTAAGGTATAATTAGCATCATATATCTTTTGTTTTTCCCAAATGAATTTGTTTGGATCCCCCAGTGCCAAATTAGTAGAATATCTGGTATCCTCCTTTTGCCACCCTTTTTAAAACATCCCAGAGACCTGACAGAGATGTGAGGTGGCTCTAACCCCCTTATCTGAAAAAGAAATAGACACCCTAAGTCTGATGGGAACCCCCTTATCTGAAGAAGAAAGAGACACCCTAAGTCTGATGGGTCCATAGCTACCTCTGCTTTTTGCTGTCACCCTAGCCTGCTGCTGATTCAAGTCCCTACAGAGATCACCTGGACCTGCATGGGAAGGCAATCCTGCTCCCTCAGGAGTACTTTTGACCCAAAATCTTGTGAGTTCCCAGAATCCTAGCTTGGAGTGCTCAGCTATTCCCTGTGCAGTCGTCCCAGCAAGGACCAGCCGCCCTTCTCAGCACTGTCACAGTGGGTCAAGCTTTAGCTTACTGAGGACAAAGAGCTACTATGTCCTTTCCTTCCCCGGGATCCACTACGTCTCTCCTCGCTCAAATTAGGCAGCTTTTCTCCTCAAACCCAGAAATGTACAAGGCCTCAGATACGTAAACACTGTGTGTCCCTACAAATAGCTACTCTCCCCAACATGGGTTAGTAATACTAACTTGCTCCATAAATTTGGTGCAAATGAGGCAGAAAAGACAATTGAAAATTAACATACTTATTGAAATGTGCTAGGCATTCAGCAGATAACTGCTTGTGCTTTCCCACACATTCATACCATTTATTTGAAGCTTCCCAACAACGTCGTAAGGTGTATTTTATTATGTTTATTTTGTAGATGAGAGACCTAAGGTTCAAAGAGATTGGAAAAAGTCAGTAGCAAATATCAAACTGTGAGGCCAGAATTTGAATTCTCAACTTTAAAGAAGACAAGAAAGAGCTCAGTTTCCTACCTTCTAAAATGGGAGTCTCATACTAATTCAAAAGGGAAAAACTGGGGGAGTACCAATTGGAGGGAATATTGAGTGTAGATTTGCCCCTTCTAGAATCTCTGGAGAGCACACAGGCCCTGTCTGTAACCTCCCAGAGAGGACAGGCAGGAGATGGACATCAGGTTAACCACCCAATTCTGGGTAATAATCACAGGGTTAAAGAGTAGAAACACAACCAGAAGGGAAGGATACACTTGCACTAAGAAACAGGCTTCTGGGAGGAAGAGAAAGAGCATTCAAAGACCTACAAGAATTTACTCTGACTTGAGACTCCTTCATGATATGATCCCACGAAGCTAAAAACAGAAATCTCCCCTAGTACCAGAGCAACTGTCCATCCTGGAAAATAAACAGTGCTCTGCTCTCCAGGATTTTGCCTTCCCTCACTCACAATGCCTGGCCCTACATCCTAACGCAGCTGCTAGAATTCGAAAAACAGAAATGGCGGTAGTAGAAGTCCTTAAGGCAACGCTCGGAGTCCTGATTTCCTTTGCTTTTCAAAACCCACTTCATGTTTCATTTGATCCAATGTGCTACCTCATCTTGGAAAAGAGGAAACTAAGATAGAGAGAAGCCGAGTGACTGGTCCAAGTGCCTGGGTAGTGATGGGTGTCAGCACTGGAACTCAGCTTCATATTCCTGTTGGACAGATGGAAAAGAGGAGGCTAATTCCTCTCACCACATTTTGTTTCGTCCTCTCGTCCTTGATATGTGTGTCTCTCTCTCTACCTCTCTCATACACACACACACACACACACACACACACAGTGCAAACACACACATACCATTATGTAGATGCTTAAAGCAATGGTTCTACAGAGAAATACGAGCTTCTGGGTGTAGATCAAGGTGGGGACTGTCTTGCATTGAGGGTGTGGTGAGTGGAATGGGCTGGTACACTGAGGTCTGTTGCATTCTGGGAGAAGTCTTGGACTTTCTTTAAACCTTTTTTAACCAGGACACAGATAAATGCCCTGCCAACACCCTGGTCAATTAAAGAAGTCAAAAAAAGTAACTGGAATCCTTCTGAAATTAGTCCACTAGAAGAGCAAGGAATCTTCATTGTTATCACTCTACTATTATCTTTTTATAACCAGAGAAAAGTGTGATGGTATCCAGACCTCTGTCAGAGGCATCGGTTTTTTTTCTTTTCGTTTTAATGCATACTCAGGCACACTCATGTGCAATTTTTCTGTGTGGCTTCTCTACACATTGGTAAGGGGGATATCTAAAAATAAGCTTTGGATCATTCTCCAGTACCTCCGTTATATCCAGACAAGTGGGGCCTGTGTTAGAGGCTCTGTGCTTTAGAAGGCCCCATATGGACCTCCTACAGAGCAAGAGCAAAGAATCCACAGGGCCAAGGATTTTACTAATCTGGAACCCATGCCCTTGATCATGCTCTGGGTACCTGGGACCTGGAATTTCCTGTCCAAATAGCCCAGAATATATTTGGGGGCTTACATAGCCTTCTACAACTGTGTATTCTTCAGAGAGTGGACAGTACAGCACATGTTCCCACAGGTCTGACTGTGATCAAGAGCTATTTGGGGGATGGCACACAGATGGAGCTTGGATATGTGGATGCTGTTGTGTGAGTGCCCTGAATAAGGAACGGAAAGTAATAGGCATGGGCCTAGTACAGTGGGGTCCTGGAGTGAGGAGGCGGTCTGCATTCATACTCTTGTCCCAGGCCCTGCAAATGAAAGGAATGTTGGTAGGAGACTGGCTCCACTCCATCCCAAGAAGCAAAGCCTCATAACCAGACTCACTGCCTTCTTCCTCCGCCTTACTATTCTCCACTCTGCAACCAAAGTCTTCCTTTAAAGACATAGACATGATCTTACCACATCTCTGATTCAAAAGACTTCATGGCATCTATTGCTTAGAATATCATAACCAAACTCCAGGTACTCAAAGGCCCTCATGATCTGACTGGTCCCCAACCCTTGCTCATCACACAAATACTACTACCCCCACTTGCTGTGGCTTATACATTGACCATCTTAGGCAATCTTTTGATCTTTTAAACAATACCTGTTCATTTAAGTCCATGTGCCCTTAATGATGTTCTTTTGTCTGGCTTTCTATATACCAGAAAGTACAAAATAAATTTTTCTTAAATCAAGCTGACATTATGATTTACTTATATAACAGAACAATTTTTTGAGATGTTTTATTTACATTTGTTCTCTTTGTATTTCCCATGCGTCCCACCTCTTCTAAGTAGGTTGCCGACCCTTTCATATTTTGTCTTGGAAATGTTTCCTTCAGTGTGGAAAAATATATGCTGCTTCTTCAACTCAAAGATATTTCTTATCTACAATAAAAGCCTAAACTCTTTAAAGACATTATGCTCCTGAGAGGAAGTATGCTCCAAGTGGTGGCTATGGGAAAGTGCTTTTAAATTTGATGTCAATGCCCTAGAGGTGGCAAGTCCTCAGGAGCTATAGGGTTAAGAAGTTACAGAGATGGATGTTGAAATGATGTTGATTGGGCAAATTTTCAAGATGGCACTAAGTCTTCTGTGGCATTAGCCAAGTAATGTTTTCTGTTAGTTCACATTGCCCATTAGTCAATAGAAAAATACTAGAAGAATACAGCCATCTCCTGCTCAGAAAATGTGCATGTGACTCAGACAGTGAGGATCATTTCTAACCACTTTTACTATTACCAAGCTGATATACTCATTGATCTCTGGGTTATCTAATAGAGCTTGAATGGGATTTCCTCAAGCTATGTCTATAAAAGGAAGTATTTTCCAGCCCCTAATTGTTTGGTCCCTTCATCCCATAGTATTTTTTTCTACACAACTGAGAGGTGAGGCCAATAATGAAAAGCAAGCCCAATGATTTCCCTAGAGCTGCTTCTGTTGGCTTCGTGGAAAACATTCCTCAATGGACACAAGCTAGAGCTACTTATTCTGGGGCCCAAGCACCCTACTAGCTCAGTCTCAGAAATTAAAGAAGGTCTTATCTAGTTAGGATGAATAAGCGTCACTGTAGAGAACTATATTGTAGGCTTCCCAAAGACATTAGAAGCCAACACAAAGTATGAGCAACTACAACCAAACAGGCATCTTCTGTCTACTTACAGATGGTTTTATCTCCCAGCTACTTTATCCTTACTGTTAAAAGCAGCTTATAGGCATTTCAAAATGGGTATGTCAAGCTGTCTTGGCTTAAAACCCATTATATCATATCAAGATACTTGCCTTGAACTCATCCCATGGATACCTGGAGTCAGCTCAGAACAAGATGAGCTAAAACATGAGATCTACCTTTCTTTCTTCCTTCTCAGTTTCAGATATTCACCTGGATTGCAACATGTCAACCTAACTGACAAGTGAGTCTATTTGATAGTTTACCAAATGTCATTTTGGCATGTGCACACAAATCTTCCTCCAGGGCACAGTAATATCTCAGGAGACAAAAAAGTTTTTGAGAAAATTTAATTTAATAAAGGAGTAGGAAAGGTTAGAAGAGTCAAGTCTGAGCATTAATGACAATTTATTATTCATAGGTCTGTTACCAAATTGTCCCATGAACAATCTATATAATCATCCTCAGACACTTAGAACAGAGCCAGTAAATGATAAGTAAACACAGCTTTGGGTCATAAAATCAAAAAACACTTAGCTGTTCTGACTCACTAGGTAAATGTGTATTTCTCACCTGAAGAAGAGAGACCTGCATCAAAATTTCTCCGAGCTTTGTCACTCAGTTTTAACCCTCATAAATAATAGTGAAGACATTCATGCCACCTTGGGTTATTCTACTCCCTTTCTTCCTGGTAGGCCAAAATACTTCACATATACTAGCATTTATCCCTGTTGAGACAGGAAGATAGAACCAAAATAACCAGCTACTTGGTAGGCTCTCCAATCCCTCCCCTCTCTTTTGGATTCGTCCTCAGCCAGAATCTGGTCTCCTGCTACAACATTTCTTCAGTCTTCCATCTGCAAAGAGCCTCATTTAGATGTAAATCAAAATCAAAACACTTCTTCCTGACTGAAATGCTCATCGTTCAGTCAGACACTGTCCTATTGTGGCAAAGTTGAAACCATTCTTTTCAACTCAGGGAGTTCAGAAACTGCTAGAAGTGGAAATGTGGGAGAGAAATTAACATTTTAATCCCATTTTAAAATTTTGCCTGTGTTCTGTTTCAGATTCCAGTACAGTTGCAGGCAAGAGTCTCACGCAGAATCCCCTGAGCTCAGCATAGAAACTCAAATGTTTTTGTTTAACTTTTAAGACTGTTGAATACTCTAAAGATTTGATGTTTCCCTTGGATATGAGAAATTAACTCATGAGAGTCTTACTTTTGAGAGCCATGAAAAGTTATAAAACAGCCTTCTTTTGTATGTGTTTTTTAAGTGATTCTTTGAATAATCTACTTTCCTAAATCCCATCTATCCACTGTTTTTCCAGAATTTGCCCAAACTGTGGCAGAGAGAGAAATTCCTCTATCCTTTGCAGTAGATGAAGATTTTCTGTTTGCAATTAAACAACAAAGATAAGAACAGTAATACAACATAGTGCTCCTTCCTTCTGTATTGCCAGAAGTGTACTGGACAGTGTTGACGTCCAGAAGTTAACTTGGAGAGTCAGGCTTTAGAATGATTTTCATTTACATAAGGAAATAACGAGCCAAATCATTCTGGAAGGGAGAGAGGTTGCAGAGCCATTGAAAAGACCCATCTCTGTGCAGAGGACTGTTTCTCAGAGCCTAGGGAGAGTGACTAGACAAGTAGCATGAGACTGGAGAGACATAATACCCTCAAGATGCCTTCTCAAGAACTGCTCAGCAGGGCTGCCTTAGGGAGTCAGCATCCATGTCTACTCTGCCATTCAGGTCCCTGCTACCTCCCAGGTTAGGGGAGTCTCAGCCTGGGTAATATCACCTCTAAATTTTCCCATCACTACTACTTTCTTCACACAGTTCCCACTGCCTAGAGAAACCTCTGTTGTCATTATCTTTAAAAAAACAAACCATACAACCTTATACATCCTACTGGTTATTTCCTTTCTAAAGCAGATCTCCACACCAGACAAGACTGAATCTGCTTCCGAACCATCATCCATGCTATAGCTTCAACATCCATCACACATTACGGCATTAATTAATTAAGTATGTGCATCCCTTGTCTTCCCTTCCTGATTACAGGTACCTTAAGGGCAAGGATTGTATACTTTTTCACTCTTTTATCTGCATCCTCCAACAGCCAGCACACTGCCTTGGACATAACACCTACTCGATAAATATTGACTCAGTGAATGAATAAATGAATACTTTAAGGAGTCCCCAGAAGCTGGGATTGGTGTCAAAGAAAAGTAATAAATGACTGCAAGGAAGATTCAGCCAGGAGGTAGTCAAAATCAGCCCCAGCTCTAGACATTAAAATTGGGAGGTTACCTTACAACGAGTATGTAAAAATTTTGTCACTAATAGGCTGCTTCTGCAGTAGCCCACTTCTTCCCAATAAGCATCTAACTAGTGAGGAGGAAAAACTATCCATGCAACTAGTTCTTAAGACTAAGAAGAGAACTGGATCATTCAAGGAGTTTAAATTTTTGTGCTTTGGGACTCAATTGAGAAATAGGGTGAAACCTTGGCAGATCCTGGATGTTGGGCTCATGAGTGCTCTAAAACTCTCTGTAGCTTTTCATATTTTATTTTTATGAAACAAAACCTTGACCTCCTTAGCAAATGAAGAGTATATGTAGGGGGAAGAAGGAGTCAGGACATCTCCTAAAGATTACTAGTTTTTCCTCAGTATCCATGCTACTCTTCCTGAACTTTGCTAGACACATGGCTGCCCAACTGAAGACTGTTTCTCAGCCTCTGCTTTGGCTGGGTATAGTCAGATGACAAAGTTCTATGCCATGCCCTGTGAGGGGTAGCCTGTGCAACTTCTTCTTTTTTTTTTCTTTTTTTTTTTTTTTTTTTGCCTGTGCAACTTCTAAGTCATATTTCTGAGTGGAAACTATGTCTTCTACTTTCTCTTTGCCCTTCCTTCTGGCTGGAGCACAGATAGCTAGTAGAAAGGCATCATTGCCCACACTGATGACCAGATACTAGAGTCACAAAACAGAAAGAAGTCTGGGTCCCTGAAAAACCTCTTCAAGGATTGCCCTTCCTCTGGACTTCCTGCCAACCTGAGCTTTCACTTATGAGGGAAAGAAACTTCTATCTGGTGCAAAGCATTGTTTTGTGGTTTCTTTAGAAGCAGCCAACCCAGATTAAATAGAACATGTCAACAAGATTCTCTGTGGCATCCTTATTTTTAGAAAATTAAAGTGAATTTAAATGAGTGGTAAAGTGTGTGTGTGTGTGTGTGTGTGTGTGTCCAGTGACTACACAGGTTTTGCAAACCAACATTGGTAATCAATCATGAAACATCTGTTAATGGTCTAGGAAATCTCTAGACTATCAGGAAGCTTCATACCAAGTCTGGATTTTATAAATTTTACCTAACTGAAATCTGAGTCAAAGACACAAGTAAATAGGAAAGTAAAAAATAGCCAAGGGTCATTTTATTCGTTTTTTTCAACATCTAGCACCTAGAATAGTGCCATAATATTGCACTGTAACTGTTTTATCAAATAAAGAGATGGGCAAAATCCTAAGCATGCCTAGAGCACTTCCTATGTACCAAATACACATTTTCTCTAAAGAGTTTAAATTCATGTTGAATGAAATAAAACCTCCTTGATCCGTTATAAAAAATGACAGCTAATTAAAGTGTTATATTCACTATGACTTCTTTCTCACTTGGAAACCAAAAATGAAGTAAAGATGAGGTTTCTCCATCATCCTTGAACTGTACAATATTTCAGACCAGAAACAAGTACTTTTTCCCCCCTCATAAAACCATCGTGAAACCAGGAGTCAAAGAATGTCACTATTAAACTTTGTAGCTAGGGTTTAACGAATACAATCTGAACTAAAATCATCCACAGTAAATGCACTGAGACAGATTATAATGGATGTTTTATAAGTTTTGCTTAAATTGCCTGATGAATTGAGAATTTCAGAATTAAGTCTATTAAATGGGCATAAAAAAGGAATCATTAGCATCATAAAGGAATTCATACAGGTTTAAAAATTAGCATATAATTTACAAAAGGAAAAGAAAATTGAGGAAGATAAGAAATAAGGCATGACTAAAGTAAGTACTGACTGTTGATGTGATATCCAAAATCAGGAAGATCTAAGAAGTTTAAAAATATAGATAACATCTGCTCTCAATCGAGTGGGATTCATTTGCTAGGAAATTTGCCAAAGACATAAACAGCCTAAAAATCTACATGTTATAAATGCTTTATGATTGTTTTGAATGGTTTGGCTTTTCTCAAATACTGGAATTTTAAAAATTGGACAACATATTCCAGGCCACTGTATTTATTACCAACGACCTCTTGGCTGTCATTCATCTGTCTCTTCTCCTTCTGTCTGCTTTCTTTTCTTTTCCTATTCTACTCTAAGTCACAATTTTCCACTTAATGATGAAAACAAGTAAATCTGTATAAATATGTTAAGGTTCTAAAGCACTAGTACAATTCTCTCCTTTGAGCCTCACAACTCTTCTGAGGGGTATAAATGACAAGTATTAGGAGTCTTGATTTTCCTCAATTTACCAATGATAAAAATAGGTTCAGAGAGGTTTAACTTACCTAAGGTCTCACATGTCTAGAATCCAGGGCTCCAGTGGGTTCTGTATAGTTACCTTCTTCACACACTAGGGTGTCAGCCTAATGGAAATCACTGAGATTCCTCAGCCTTTAGAGCTTACCATGACAACTTATGACAATGTGAATATTCATTCACTTATCAAAGTCTCTTGAGCACCTACTATGTGCCAAGCACGGTGCTAGAGATGAAGTACTCATTAATGAACAAAACAAATATTGTCTCTGTCTTCCTGGATCTTACCATCCGCTGAGGAAGAAAATTGTTAAAATTTTCTTGCACTAACAAATTGCACTAATAAATCAGATGCATTTATAAGCTCTGATATAGTGTAGGGAATGCAAAGCCCAGAGTACTCAGACGATGAAGGATAGGATCTTATTTAGATGGGAGTGTGTGTGTGTGTGTGTGCGCGCGCACATGCACGCCTAACAGAGAAACTATTTGAGCTGAGACCAGAAGGAGAGTAAAGGAGATGTAGGGTGAAGAAAGGGGGGAAGTAGTCCTGTGGGAAAAAAATCAGCATGTGCAAAAGCTCTGGGTGCCTACAGCTTTACAGGGACTGAAGAGGAAACTAAAAGCCAATGCATGTGGCTGCCTTTTCTCTGCACAAGGGAGAATTCTGTGAGTTCACACAGGACTCTGTAGGCCATGTTGAAGTGTTTGGGTTTTATTCCAAGGACGATGAGAGCTACTAGAGCTCAGAGGGAGACATGATCCAATTCATGTTTTAAAAGATTACTCTAAGGGGTGCCTGGCTGACTCGGTCAGTACAGCACACAAATTTTGATCTCAGGGTGGTGAGCTTGAAACCTCACACTGGGGATAGAGTTTACTTAATAAAAAAAAAAATTAAAGAAAGGATTACTCTAACTTCTTTGTAGACAATTAGCTAAAGAAGGGCAAAAGTATCAGCAGACAAAATGGCAATGACTTAGGCTAAGACAGCAGGGGTGGTATACAAGTAAATGGCTTTAAGATATATTGAAGGTGGAAATGAAAAGACCTGATCTGGAGAGGAATCAAGGCTGGCCCTCAGACTTCTGGAGATGTCACTCCTGAGGTAATTTTAGCCACCCGAATATTCTCCTTGCTGCCATGCTCAGAGTAGGGCCCTCATGGGCACATAACTTGAGATAATCAGATTCATGTCCCAGGCTATTGACATATCATTTCTTATTTTAGGCTGCAGCAACCTGGTGGTATTCTTAACAGGAATTCATCCTTCTCATATTCATATTGAGATTGCGTTAGAGCACATAAAGATGTATTTATACATCTGAAAGTGTGAAGAAAAAAGAACTAGGTTTTTAACAACTTTCTGCAGAAAGGCACAGATATGATCTGGGGTAGTTTCTACACAGGGAAGAAAAAGGTATCCCCCATTCTAAGGCAGAAGACAAGTCTAATGCTTCCAATGCATGAAGGTCCTCTAAAAAATAAAGACATTCCTTGGAGGAAAACCAGTAAAATGGAAAGTCCCCCTGCCTAGTTATTCCCTGTCATCTATATACCTATTTCTTCCCATTCTCAACTAAATACTGACATGACCCTCATTTCTTTTAGTACTCCAGTTTGGATGAATAGAATATTATGGTACAAAAGATAGACATGGCTGATAATGATAATAGGTAATTTGTGTATGTGCTTTACAGTTTACATATGGCTTTAACATTTTTAACATTCACCACAGGCCTTTTCATTGAGAGATTATGTCCATTTGAAGGCTAAGAATATCAGATACTGTCCTTAGTGGTTTTTATGGATTAATTCAGTTAATCCTCATGATGGCCTAATATTCTCTAAGGGTTTGGGTAAACATAGGAGCATCACTTGATAAAGCTGCAGTCAGAGCAATAGATGTACAGAGTCTTTGATTTTGGAGCATTCTGCAGAGGGTCTTATTTGAATTCACGTGGGGTTGGAGGCACTTTGAGGTAGTAAGGCACCCTATTTCAGCATAGGGCACTACCCCTGTTGTTCTTTCTCCATATGGAGTAAACATGAAACCCATCTTGTACAGATATTCTGAGTTTAAATGCCAGCTGTTTACATTGATTGCTGGGAAATCCAACTACCTAACACATGATGACGTCAGCAGCCCATAGAAAGTTGTACTCTCACCTCTCACTGGAAGAGGAGGCCACCAATTTCATGAGTTTGAGACTGAGGACAGCTGCCTTCTCCCAGTGAGGTGAAGACAGTGGCTTCCAGTTTGAGCCAGACTGTACCAGCCAATATAGAATAATCACTCAAAACCAGTTTTGGACAACTCTGTGTGTCATTCCACAAATCCCTATTCTTGAGACACAAATATTATCACCATGTACAGATGAAGAGACAGAGAAACAGAAAGATAAGATAGTCTGCCCAAGATGGTTTCAGAGGCTATATGGAGCCCTACCACTTTGATATCTGCCACTGGGAGAGCACAAGAAGAAAGCAATACCCTACCCCTGAGGAAAAGGCCAGGACTGGACCTAGCCAGGGCTGCTAACCAGTCTAACACCTCATAGTCATCCAGTCCTGGAAGGCAAGAACCGGGGCATGAGGACCTGATTGGATGCCAGAGACTGCAGCCCCCCACTATGGTAAACATCAGCTGGATAAGAACCAAAGATGATGCAAACCAATTTGATGGCCCAAGGTTTACTTGTAGATATAAACACCCTTTACAGTCCTCCCCCTATACAAACATCCATTCTTGTTCTGTTCCTGTCCTTGCAAGGATACACAGATCAGTTGTTGCAGATATGATCTGGAATCAGGTTTCAAGAAAGAGGGTATCCTAAGCCACATGACCTTATGACTGATGAGGAAAAAAATATTAGAGCAGGAACAGTCACACTCTGAGAGCTCTTCAAAATACCATTTTCTACCTCAAGTGAAGCCTTGAATCAAAGCATAGAACTTATCTAGAATTGGCCAAGAAGTGGCAATGTAGCCTACTACAAATTTCAAAAACATCAGGGCACTTGAGCTCTAATCCTACTTAATAGTGTCCTTGGTCAAGTGATTTCACTTCTCTGGGACTGTTTTTCATCATAATAAAAGGAGTATGATGGATTGATTCATCAACCCTGGTGTTCTGTGACTCTCTGCTGGAGAAAAAGAAAAAATACACACATACACACACACACACACACACACACACACACACCATTTTACCTTTCTCATAAATATGTGATCAAACATACCTGAAAAGAAATTTTCTACAAATGTCAACTGTCAGAATGCAAAGAGGCCCTTCAGACATCTGGCCCCAAACTGTTAGTCCTGGTAGTGCATACATTCTGTGGATTCATTAGCAGACATAATGGTAAGAGGATGCCTTGATATTAGTCATGAATTGCAGAGCTAATTTCCCACAGGCAAAGCCTCCAGGAAAAGTTATCTTAATTAAAAAGGAAAATAGTTTATCAAAATTAAATATTGCCATGATGTAGCCATGGGGGACAGATAGGAATATCTTTACTCATGTTTTGCATCAGAGCCCAGAATAATAAATGGATAGTTAGTGCTTTCCTACTCATCTTAGTAAGTGTACTCTCTTAGTGTCAAAATTGGTCATACTTTCCTTTAATTAACTCATTTCCTTTCTAGATCTCTCTTTCTCTGAATTTAAGGGTACCCACAATTCAAATAGCATCACCAGGAACTCAAGGAGGTTTCAACAGAGAGAGGCCTCCCAGAGAAGCCAGTGGCTCAGGAAGCTATTCCCAGATTAAATCATTCCCTGACTGGCCTATAGATCTCTGGATAACCAGACAGACCAGTTCATTTATTTCTTAAATTTTTTTTTTCTTAAAGAAAGCCAGATGCCATTAGGAGCCTTTCAAAGTTATTAAGACTATCTCACAAAGAGTTCAGAAGCATCTACTCAGAAATTCATTAACTGTCAATCCTTTTATATACATAATAGATCAAAATTGATAGCAATAATTAAATTTTAATTAGGAAAATTCCTAATGATAGATTTTGCAGTCTCTTTTAAATGCCATCTATATATGCATTCATTCATTTATTCAACAAACATTTTAAGTGCTAAATATATGCCATGCTCCATACTAAGCATAAAATAAGTTCATGAAAATACACCTGTGACCTATCTAATTTACTCATGGGACAAAGTGTAGTTCCTAAGAAAATGTTTATAGAGTTTGTTATTCACAAAACATCTCATGCCATCAGGGTATTCTTTTGTTTTCCAAAGATTAGGACCTGCAAAATAATATCCAAGTTTGATCTCAATTTCGTAGACTGAGCAAATACATTCCCTGTCCAGGAAAACAGGTTCTGGTTTCCGATAGTCTGTGTGACTTGGAAGATTTTGAGTTGATTAGCAGGAACTGTTATTTTGTTATTTATGCCATTTCTGCTTCAAATAGCATAAAGTCGTACCCCAGGAATGATCAAAATGCCAAAAGTAATTTCAGGCATTCCAGAAGATTAAGAAATTGAAAACCAAATATTTGGGGTGAAAGCAAGTGTATAATAAGTGTTTATCCAACATTTTATATAAGATTATTGTCTGATGTGCCAACCCAAGATGTCTAGATTTCATGCCCATTCTTTTTCCATAGAATCAAATGGCCCATATAATTCCCAAAGCAAAGTAGACAAGAAGCTGTTTTCTTTTGAACCTCTTTATCATAGATATATATCCTATTGTTCATCTTTCCTGATGCTTAAAATTCCATAACAGGTAACAATCCCTGTGGCCATTTGCTCTCTACTATTTTACATGTGGGAGGAAAAGGAGTTTTGAAGGGGTCCAGGCTTGCCCCAAATCATCAAATTAGTGGTAGAGGTGTGAATGGGCTAGACATGTAACTCCAAACCACTGACTCTCCACCCAGAGCTGTTTCGATCACTTCATGCGATCACACTCAACACATAGCTATTGGGAGTAGAACCTCGAAAGAAGGATGGATTCACTTTCTTCCCTCAAACAACAGAAGAGATTGTCAGGGAAGAGAGGGTGTTCATATAACTTTCCTTTTGAGGCTTCCCTTTGCTTTTTTTGTTCTTTACCAGAAAGGACTGATGCTCTGATTCATGATCTACAGTTCTCCTCATGATGTGTCTTCCAGACTCCCTCAAGCACCATTGGTAGTAAAAACAATGCAAAATAAAGCATCTCAGAGTCAGTGGTCGTGGGCTTCCCTGAGCCCTGCCTCCTCCTCCCAGACTTTTTGACTGTCTTTTACACTAAGTTGTAAAAAATGTATCTTTAATCACCACCATCCCCTTTAGGATTTCAAAGGACTAGCCCAGCAGTTCATCTTAGAGATGCAAACAGTTCCCTGACTTGCTCATTTATCTCAAGTCACTTGTAGAAAGTTCCTTGGCAGCTGCTCAAGGGAACAAAGGTGAAACCTCCAATTAAGAATGACTTATGTGTACTCCTTCAGCTACGAGTCACCCTGCCTTGTTAACCTCCTTTGCCCTGCTTTAAGAGGTGGGAGCCCACGTACTCAAAATTCATTTATTCCTGTTATGGGTAATTATCTCAATTTCTGATGATGCCCTTGGCTACTGAAGAATGACCATGTGCCAGTAAGATGTTTCTCTCCACTCAGGAAGAAAACATGAAGGACCGTAAGACACAGATAAGCTCTTAGTTACCAAACATGGCAAATTAATAAGCCTCTTTAAAGTATAAGATTCCAATTTAAACTTCCCAAAAGGGAACTCTTTATATCTTGATGGTGTTCTTTACATCGCAGTGAGAGTAAAGAACCATGACGACAAATTTTGTAGGATTGAGATATCACCTTTAGTAGAAGAGAGAATTATACTACCCTAGGTCAATGGGGGGCCTTTGGGTAAGGTTCCATCCCAGCTCTTTCTCTTTCTATCTCTCCTGCCTTTCCTAGCTAAATTTCTGTAAAAATTGTCACTGTCCTCCCTCACTGAATGTGTGCACCGCCATTTGCCTTTGGTCTACATTCTTTGTTAAAACTGCTCTCTCCAAGATCAGTAACATCATCCTTATGGCTAAATCTACAGACCATTTTAAAAATCCTTTTCTTATATAATGGAAGCCTCATTGGGAAACTTCTCTTAACCTGGGTCTCTGGAAGAAATTGCCTCATCTCCTCTAATTCCATGGCCTGTGGAAGTCCAAAGCCATCCCATATGGCTATGTGGAAACCGCCAATGTCTCTGAAGAGCCTATTGTGTGCCAGCACATGTGGCAACTCACTGCATCCTGATAACAGTCCTATGTGCTGGGAAGTTATCCTGTTATCCTCATTTTTACAGACAAGGAGACTGAGACTCAGGGTGGTAACAAGGCTGATAAATGAGGGACCCAGACCTACATTCAGTCACGCTGGGCCCACCTCCAGCCAGCTCTGCCACACTTGTCTACCAGGTCTCCTCTGTAGCTTCAACTCCAGGGTTCTTACTTATACTCCATCCCTTCCCACACCTTCTCCATTGTGAAAATCAGCCCTTTTCAGTTTCTAGAAAATAACAATCATTACTTTAATCAAGCACACATTGATGACATTTTGCAGAATTTCTGTGACATTCCATGAAAGTGTCCCATCACAAATGATCTGAGGCCTCTGTTATCTCCCTGGCTCTTTCCCTTCTGTCTCCTTTCCTTGCTGTTCCTTCCAGAATGACTGTAAGACCCCCAAATTCACCTTCTGTCTTGAAAACTGTTCCTTCTTTTGAAACCTTGGCATGTGTTATCAAGTGTTTATCAAGATTTCTTTTTTTCCCCAACAATACCATCTCTCTCTGCCATGTCCTACCCCTTAGATAAGTAGTTACTACTTATAATAATCCACTCCTTGACTCACAGTGGACCCTAAGTAGCATTTTTTAGTCTTTTCCACCTTCTCCTTGACATATTCTCTGAAGTCCTGGCCTTTGAGGTACCCTGCTCTCCTTCTTATTCTTCCCAAGCTCGTTCTAGAGTCATTTCTCCTCTGTTCATCCCCTATGTGTTACCTTCTTCAGGATTCTTCTCCAAGTTCTCTTCATTCCTTACCAAACACATTAACTCCAAAATATTTCCTCTACACTCACGGTTTAGTTACAAACCACATGTCCCACATTTATATCTCCAGCTCTCACTTTCCTGATACAGTTGACCAGAATATTCCATGGAATATCCCACATTTCCCCTCAATATGCCCAATGCCTCACACCCAAATTCTCCAACACTGAATGCACTTCTTCCAAGACCTTCTCACCCCATGAGAAGGTTCTCCCTCTACACTGCCCTCTGTCAGTGCCCAAGCCAGAAACTCTGGCACTTCCCTGGCTCCTCCTTCCCCCATCTCCTCCCAGTCAGGCCCCAAAGCCTCCTCATTCTCTTACAAAGCTCTCTAATCCATTCATTTCCCATTCTGCTGCCACTGCAAAGAAAGGTCACCATCATGACAGACTGAAACGTGTTTTGCCCATTTGAATCAGTTTTCTACATGGCCATCAGAGGGACACTTCTAAGATGGAATTTGGGTCTTTCACTGCCTCCCCAAAGACCTTTCCCCCTACCTTTGGGATCAAGTCATGCCTTGTCTGGCCCTGCACCACCTCAACAGCCTTGTGTGGCCATGGTGCTCCTGCCTCTGGTCCTTCTCATGCTGCATGCACCAACCAAGGGAACAGCTTTCAATTCAAATAAACCATGCTCTTCCTCAACCATAGTTTTTCCAAAAGGCTGTTTCCTCT